>NC_140298.1:55407218-56607218 GCF_964211825.1 Aythya ferina
GTAATGCTAAGGATCACTGTTTCTAGCAGAATTGTTCCTTTTCAAAGTCTCCCTTAAAATCCCTGAGGGATTTTATGCTTCCAAGAATATGAGCTTTGTGACAACGCTTGTGTGTCATTGCCACCAGGGAGTAGTGCAGAAAGCTGCACATCAGCTCTGAGTACATGATAAAATTAGTGTCTGTTTTAACATGAAACAAGAGGGAGAAAGACAGGATTAGTGTCCTTATACTGCTTTTTATGTGCAACTTGTGATCATGCTTTTTACCATCATTTTTTCAGTCTTCTGCTTTGTTTATAATTGAGATATAAGAACTACCTAACAAAACTGAAACAGATGTGCTACTGAAAACAGATGTGCTAGTTACATATTTGTTCACGTGACTTTTTAGCTTTTAAGATGATAGCCTTATGTTTTTTAACATGCTGCCTTTTTTTTTTTTTTTTAAAGTTTGGCACTTCAGAATCAATTAAATACTTTTGTCTGTCTACATATGTGTATTGCCCTTACTGTAAGTCTATTTACCTTCTCATCTCAGTGTTTTTTAAATGGTGACATCTCTAACCTCTCTGCCACAACTGCCTTGTGAGGACATCTGCTGGAAGATTTTGGAATTAAGTCTATTAACAACATGGTGTGGTACTTGCAATCTTGGACTGACAGCACGCAGTGATTTAGCAGCAGGTTAACTGAAGAGTTGCCTCCAAAAGGATCTTTGGGCCATTCCCCTCACCTCCAGCTCAGCAGGCATCAGTCGTGGGAGCTCCCATGCTTGGACCTTGTGCATACATCTGGAATGAGTCAGCGGAGTAACCATTCATCACCTACTCGACAGATTTTATTTTAAAATGTTTTATTTTTTGAGCTATGATTAAAAAACATTCACAATATGGATTCAAAATGATAATCCTAGTCAATATTGCACAGGGATTTTTCTGTTGTTTTGTTTTCCTTTGTCGATTAGTGCCCTAATATTAAATAGTTGTAATATTCATCTGAATTACAAAAGTAGACTGAATTGGAAGTGTATACTTACAGTTAAAGTTGATATTTTCAAAAAAAAAAAAAAAGTATTTTTCTGAAAAATCTAAAATCTTTCAATGTATAGGAACCGGTTAATTTATCTGGCAAAAATTGTTTATTCTGATTTGTTGTTTTTTAGATAAGTTTTTCCTTCTAGGTGTTTATATAATATATGTAGAATGAAACAGTGTTTTATGAAATGTTTTTAAAGGTTCTTTAGTTGTGTGATTTCTCAAAGACATTTCTATTTTAAGAGGGAGTTTTATGTTCATATCAGTTCGCCAGTAAAGTAATATATGTCAAACTATTATTGTATTTTTGTATATCAGTGCATCCATTATCAGTTTTTCATCTGTTCATGTTAAATGATGATAGAGGCGGATGTGTTTCTACATAGAGTGGTTACTGGATTCACTGAAAGTAGTTTTCTAAATGGAAGATTAGCTGTTTTGCAGTTTTAACGAACGATCCTACAAGAAGCAAACGGGTCTCATAAACCAAAGACCTACGTGCAGCATATGTTACAAGGAAGATGACCAACGTGGTACTGCAGAGACTTACTTGTTTAAATCTAAAGAGTGGGTATGTTAGTTCTTGGTAAGTAAATTACTGTCCAATATTCAAAATAATGGATGAAAGAGCATCTCTGCAGAACTTACAAATCTGAGCTTCTGTTTGTCTTTTAGTTCCCCAAATCAATACAGCTTGAAGAACTCAGCAAAGAATGGAGGGACCTAATCCTTATTCTAGTTCTCTTCTGATGTAAATTATAGGTGGGAACCATCATCGTGATTTTATTGTTCCCCACCTCCTCTTTTTATCAGTGGTACTCTGAACACAAGTGTGGTGTGTGCAGGCTCGGGCCACTCTGTCTCTGTTTTAAATGTCAATAGCTGCCCAAATTATTCTTTTTTTTCTTTTTAGGGACAAACTGAAATAAGGTAGTATACTTCAACATGCTTTCAAATATTTTGAAGCCCCAAATATGAATGGACCGTGATTTAGTTGCATATAGATTTAGTTCATTTATACTGGAACTGTCCTATTTTCCAGGATCCATCTGGGTCAGTGCTCCCTGGCTGTGATTGCTTGTTTGTCCGCAAAGACTTTGCAGTTTGACATCTGGCTGAGCACACTGCCTGGACTTCCAAAAGACTGATGGGATTAAGTGAGCTGTTTAAACCTGTGCAAAGCTCATTTAATTCCAAGATGATGCAGCAATTCAGTTCTGTCCCCAGCAGGCAGCTATCAGGAAACATTCAGCTATGTGACTTGAGTGCTCATCACCAGCAATACAAGGTGGAGAGCAGAACAACTTTTCGGGTGCTACAAAGAGAGAAAATAAGTGTGTTTCTAAGGTAGGTCAGTGGGGACAGGAACAAGAAAATGAAAGGAAGACAACCGAGTGAAAGCAGACCAGAGGAGATTAGCCGGTGACATGGAGTAAGAGGGGAATTACCTGTAAGCTGTAGGAGAAGAAGGACAGGGAATAAAACAGCCACGTGGGGAAAAATGAGGACAGCTGTCAATGTTAACTGAACAAAATTATAAAAAGAAATCAAGAGAATTGCTCGCTGGCATTCAATTTATTATTTTGTTGTTGTTTGTTGAGAAATTTAAAAGTCATTCTGGAAAGAAAAATGTAAGAGAAATAAGGTCAGACTTCTGAGAGAACTGTAAGAAGATGGTGAGAAAAATTTGAGTGAGTGATCTGCCTGCAAGCTTCTCTCCTCTACTGTAATTTCCTACTTCTGTTTTGAAAATACGTTTGTAAACATAAAGAAGCGTGGTTCCTTTGACAGGATGCTTAAAACATTGATTGTGCTTAAAAATGGGAATCTCGTTAGTGTTTTCCTCACTAGGAATTGTTTTGGCATTCTGTATTTCCATACCAGAAGTGTTATCACAAAATTAATAGTGTGGTGTGGTTTTGTGTTTCTTGGTGATCCCTTTGTTAAATTTGCTCACTTTTGAGTGAAAGTGCTTTCCTTTGTGGTAGTATAGTCAGTTGGACCTAAAACCTGGAATTCAGTCAGAATTTCTGTGACTAGTGTGAAAATATGAATTAAGACTGCTAGATAAACTTTATGGTTTACAAACCAAATAGCTCTGTCCCGCAGATATGTTTGTTTTGCAGTACATACTGAAGTCAGTTTCACTAGCTAAAAAATATAAATGTCAGTACAGTCTCAGTGCATCTTAGGCCTTGCCCGAGCTGAGAAGCATTGCTTCTTCTGAAAACTAGGGATAATAGAACTAAGTTTAACCTAAAATAGAACTAAGTTTAACCTCACTTTAGTTTAAATCTCCCCAAAGCTGAAGCTGGTAACAGCTGCTGGAAGTTAACTGTGTGAAGTTAAGTGTCAGAAATACATAAGGGCATGAAGGAACCAGTCAGCAGCAACTTGCTGTGTGGTCTGTGATGTGAGAAGTCTTGGAGCCTTGCTTGGGCTCATCTCAAAAGCACTAAATACTTTATCAAACCAGATACAGTTGAGAAAAGGACGTGAATTTAACATGCTCAGAACTATCTCACTTTGCTATTATGCTCCATAGGCTGTCTGTAGTAACATACAGGAATCTTACTGCTGTTGGAAGACGGAAAATGAGATGAAATATTTAGGTTTCATACTGGCAAGGGAATGAGCTTCAAAGAATGGTGTCCAGCCCAGTGGAGGTGTAGTTAGAGGAGTGTTTGTGTGAAGGATATAAGGGAGTAATTCCTGTTTTGTGTTTGTGAAGCACAAGGGGTTTGGTGGCCAAGGTGTTAGATTCAGTCCTGGGATCTATTTCCTTAGCGTTTTGCACTGTCAGCAGAGAGAGCAGGAGCGCGCAGTGGGTGCACACGGCTTGTCTCTAGGGAATTTCACTTCTGCTTAAAAAATAACGCTGCTTAGAGGTGAGAATATTTATTTGATTCCATGTCCATGTGCAGTTACTGAATGGGTCTCACGCTGAGCGACAATTTTGTTGCAATAAGCAGAAAAGCGGTTGTAGGATTTCTCATGTTCCCCCCTGCTCGGAGCCTTGTCGCGGTGCGGCAGCTGGCTGTGGGTGCTGCTGGCGATGGGAGGGAGGAGCTGCCGGCAGGAACCACAGCTAGGAGAGCTGGGTGGTTGTTCCACCCCCCCCCCCCCCACCCACCCCAAAATGCTAAGTTTCCCGCTAGGTAGGTCAGAGAAAATGAAAAACAAGCTCAGCAGAGCTGACTAACCTCCTCAGTTTCTAGGGTGCAGAAAATACCCAGTGTTTGTGCGCATTTGGTTTTCATTCTAGATGGAAAGGAAAAAACAACGTTCTGAAAAGTTTCCACAGCTGCTGAAAACTTCATCTGAAAAAAAACCTTGTTTGGAACACAAATGGTGTTTAATCTTAAAATAAATAGTGAGTTTAGGTATTTAGTATTGTATTTAATGACCATGTGATTACCCATCTCTATTGAAATAATACTTTTACTATAGTATATTATATATAATATACTATATATACTATATATATATACACTATATATAATACTATATACTATATATACTATATATAATATACTATATAGTATATTATAGTATATATATACTACATTATATTATATATATAATATAGTATATATATTATATAGTATATTATATATACTATATATAGTATAGTATATTATAGTATATATATACTATATTATATATATAATATAATGTAGTATATATATACTATAATATACTATACTAATATCTCAGAATCCTACTGTCATTGTCATATTCACAATGTCAGTCTTTTATTATAGCTACCCTTATGGAAAGAAACATGGTAAAATGCTTTTATTCCCTAGCTACATGAGTAGCAGCTCTTTCTAATATTCTAATATTCTTGTCTTACTCTTGAATATATTTTCTCATATCAAAGATTAGAATCCTCCTCCATTCCTACAGAAATATTCTGTAACACACCATACCTATCTTCATTATTGAATAGTCCTAAAACCAGTTTATACAACTAAATTGAAAAAATAAAAACATTTTCATTTTTTAAGTACTTGTGTCACAAACCTTTACTGCACAACAGCAATAAAACTAGTGTCATTGATATAAGACCACCTCCTCCAGATTCCAGGATTTGATACTTGATTTATATTTTATTTGGATTCAGCTGTCAAGACTGATGATTGCATTTTTTCTGACATACATTTTGATATAAGTAAGGAGCACAGTGCTGATTAGAATACATATATAAAAAGTCTTAGATATGCATTTCTCTTAATGACTGTAAGGAAATAACATCAGACTGCATTAGAGAAAATAGAAACATTCCGTAGCTTTTTAGATTTTATCTAATTTTATATGAGTGCTGTCATATTTGTACACACTGATGCTTGTCTGTGGTTACTGGTATTGGTGAGAATGTAAAGAAAGTCAAGTTTAGAGATACTGCAGATGGTTAGTATCGCCTGTACAGGGACAGATGTATTGCGTATGATGAATGATGAAGACTGTGTTGAAGACAAGGGTGACACTCAAGCATACCTGTGACTAATGACTTATTTTTAAGTATGAGTCAGATACCAATTGTTTCTTGCTGATCTGTTGTTTCCTTCTACAGAATTCATATAGTTTAGAGGATAACTCAAAAATAAATGAAATGAAGAGCTTTACAAACCATTCATCAAGGTTATAATTAAGCAGCTTTATATAACTAAGATGACTAAAATGTTTGAGTGCTAACATGCAATAAAGAATGTTCAGTGTATGTAAAATGATGAGTTATTACTTATTAAGTTGAATCTTACAATTGGCAAGTAATTTGGAAATATAAATATATATGTGTCTTTGTGTGAAATCAGAATTTTGGATATTTCTCTTTAGAGTTCTAAAGTTTAGATAAGATGTGGAATTTCCAATGGAAAAATATATTTTGGTGGACAAAATTTCTGTCCCAGTGCAGGCTTGTATGTATGCTTGCAGGACGCTTATTTATTTTGGTTTTACTTTCTGTGGTAAATGTATTTGCATATGTAAGTGGCAAATAGTGTGCTGGTATATTATTAATCATATGTAGACTATTCTAATTAAATGACTGAACTGTTTTCTGAGTAAGATACAAGGCTAAAAGCAGAGTACTCTTCTCTAGAGTAGAAAGTCTCTTTGCTTTTTTTAGAAAAACAAAGAATTTCAACATTCTGTGTCTTAAGTATTGAATGAAGTATAACACAAATCAGCAATAAAGCAGATTTGGTCCGTCTGGTGCACCCTTTGGTGCTCTGCTGACTTTGCAGAGCCAGACACTGTCCCAAGACAGTGTCATGATGTAGGTTTGAGGTACTTTTCTGATCTCACAGCTTTAGGCAGAGTTTCTTCTTCTTGAGTTTCAATGGTAAATCTTTTTCTAATAGACAATGTGATCAGTCATAGTTCTGTCCCAAACAAGGAGCAGGAAATTGTTTTCAGTCTTCTCCATCACTTGAGTTGCGTAGTTATGTCTGCAATTTGTCATGTGCTTTTGTCTAGGTGGCAGTGACCAATTCCTGGTGTTTCTCTGTCCTGCTTTGTTTTTCTGATTTTATTGTAAGGGGATGCTCTACTAGGAAGTTTCTTCTAAGCAACATTTAGCTGTGTTCCTCTTTTGATTTCTAATTACATCTCTCTGTAGGAGGAATCAGCCATAGATGTGGTTTCAGATGTTCAGTTCTTAAGTCAAAGAGTACGTCTGTAGCCTTCAATGGGGCATCACACATCATGTTTTATATTTCAGACAGGACTTTATATGGTTGTTTTTTATTGTCTTCAGCTTGTGTAGGTCCTTATTAGCTTTTTAGTGAACAGAGGAACTTACAGGTATAGCAGGAATGCAGTTACTTATGACCAAGTGAGCAGATAAATTTTTTTTTTTTTTTGTAATGCATTAATTTAAAAAGCTTTCCATTTTGTATACATTTCTACAGTTGTATAGGTTTCAAAGATCTGGGAAAAAGCAATATTGTATTATCTCTGACAATGAATTATGTTTTTGAGGGAAGGAGGAAAAAAGCTGCTATACATTTCCAGGCTTTGTAAGTAGTCTTTTTTTTTTTTTTTTTCCTGACCATAGTTACCTTTGTTACTTGCACTTAAATGTCACTTGGCACCACTACTCCAGTCAGTGTTTGTAATTGCTTCCTAAACTGGAAATGCACCTATTTGAAGGCTGAGCTAAGTGATAGAAGAACCTATTGTCTCCTTCTCTTCACATCAAGGCCACATGCAATCAGTTTCTCAAGTGAGGCTTGTATTTTTTATTATCCTCTTGCAACAGCAACCTGACAGTCTCCCACAGCCTTACAACACCACTTACTATAGTGTTGCAGGGGTTATTTTGTTCTGGATGCTGGAGTCTGCATGTGTCCTAGCTGGATTTCACAGGGATCCAGCTAACCCAGCTCTCTGAGAGGCTGCCCTGGGCTCAGCATGTTGGCTGCACCCCCATGCAACAGTTTGGTGTCGTCATTCTCCTGTGGTTTCAAGGTCATTATGAGGATGCACACTCATATGCATACATGCAAGTTCAGCATGACTGCATAACTTGTTTTTTTCCGTAGAAAACAAGTCTAAACTATCTGTATAATTCTGCTTCATGCTTTGGTTTCCGTTCCATGCAAGTTCACAAAAGCATGACATTTTAGCCACATGCATCTAGTGCTTTCTTTTCTACTCTAAGAAAATATGATATGGCTCAGAGCTGATCTTGGTGTGCTTCTGTGCCTCCCCAGTCTGTCCAGGTTTCAACTCCAATTATTTCTTGAGCTGACTCTGAAAGTCTGCTGAAAGCTGCAAGACAGTAGATTACTTTCTCTAAGTGGTTTGGTGGACGACCCAACCTATAAATGATTTAGTACCTGTCTTTCCAGAAGGGATAAATTTAGGTTGTGTTCTATAATTCAGAGAATACTTAACACTTGAGTGAACAGGCATATACAAAAAGAAACACAATTCACTCAGTGTTAAAGCAAAACTGTTGCTTGTAGATATTTTTTTCTTTGATCATTTGCTGGATGTTCAATGATATCAGGACTATAGAGTTATGGATCTAGGACTAGAAGGCAGGGGAACAACAAAAGCAGAACTGTGTTTAATTGTGTGATTATGCTGGAGCATGTAAAACTCACTGGTTAGAAAAAAAAAAAAAAAAAACACTGTGAGAGTTTTCCCTTTTTTTTTTTTTTTCTTACAGAATAACTGCTTATTAGACTGCAGTTCTGTTCAGTGATGTGCTAGTTCAGTTGTACAGAAAACATAGTGGTTCTTTTCCTGTGAAATTATATTGAACATACCTGTGCTATGAACATGTGTATGCTTATGACAACATCCTAAGATGCATGGTATTTCCATTTGTTTAAGTAAATGTTTGTTTACTGGCTTATAAATAACAACCACAGTAAACTTTAAGAAGTAATGTTCCCAGGCAGTAATTGTGCCCACTTGCAACAATATGGGAAGTTTCTACTGCAGCTTTTTGCTAGATTGTTCAGTGAAAAAACACTCTGTGAAGAGGGCCCACACAACACTTGTCCATGTCTGCAGTCTTTATCTCTTTGTGACTTTATTCTCCAAATGAGAGTTTCAATGGGAATTCAATATATTTGCCATTCAAAGAAAAATAATTACATTTTCAGGATCTGATCTAGACAGTTATGTAGAAGGCATTTCAGGCAAATGAAAAAAAGAGACCACAGAAAACTCACCTCTACTATTCATAACCATTTTTACAACAGTAGTGTATTTAAAATGAGCTTTTGTTTTGTAATGTGTTTTGTCCTGCATCAGCAAGCATTACAACCCCAAAAACATGCCTTGACTAAATTGCAATAACAGAAGAATTCATGAGTTGCTAGCGTATGGTAGCTCTCCAGTGAGTAGGAAAGAGTTTGTAATCATTCATATGTCAAAATAAATAAATAAATAAATACAGAACCCACTAAGGAACCCACTTCGAAGAGATTAGATTTTATCTGCAGCCTTTCTTCTGAAAGTCTTTTTCTTTTGTGCTGCAAAATTGATTAAGAAATTTTAGTTTTGCCCACTGCATGTAACAGGTATTAGAAAATAGCACACTCAGTATTGGACAAGATCTTGTCAACCAGTGAATTAAAGAGACAAGATTTAGGTAAGATTAACGATTAGGAGAAAAAAGAAAAATTGCTTTTCATATGACCTCTCCATTGCCATAAATGCCAAAGTTTGAATCACAGTTGCCTCGGGTTAATTTTTTACGAGAACAATTAAATGAATAGGTTTACACTGATGCCAAGTTAAATTCTTAAAATCTACCATCAGTACTCTGCTGTGGTGAGAGCTGGATGCATGCATGAGCTAGTGAGCAGATTACATTTTGCAGTCCTCTGTAGTTTGTTGTTTTATTGTTGCCCTTGGTAAACTAAGATTTGGAGTTCTGATTTATCTTTTATAATTTACAAGAAAGCAAGAAGCTTTTGTATCTTTTGGGAAATTATCTGGTTGGTTTCCCGCCTCGAACCTCCCAGTCTCAAAATGGGGGCCATTTGTTCTTATTTAATCCATGTCTCGGGCTCTGAGAAGAAAAGATATATTTGTACTAGGACGTGAAATGTATTTTTAAGTGTTTTTTGTTGTTCCCCCCCTCTGGTTTCCTTGTGAGGAAAGTAAATTAGAGATACGTAGCCTATTAAAGAAGTTAAACTGTCATTAGTACTGCAGTACGTTATATTTTACAGAAATCAAAAGATTGAGTGAAAGTGTTAAACCTCAAGTTAAATTCAGGAAAAAGTCATTAAGAAGCATTGCTGGAAGGGACCTGGAGAGCATCTACCCTCTCCTCATGTCCCAACACACGCAAATGCCTGTTCTGCAATGCCTGAAAGGATTTTGTATGTACAGTGTGCAATGCCTTCCCAGCCTCTCCAGGCTTACCCCTTGTACTGCTTCAGTAGCCTCACCATTAGACAAACTTCCTCAGTGTGTAAATGGCATCTCCCTCAAGGTAATCCACTCTCGTGACCCTGTATTGTGGCCATTTGGGGTGCACTGGGCAGGCTGCTCTTATCTCTGCATCAGCAGCTGCGTCCTTACCCTGAGGCGAGCACTTCACTGGGCTGCTCAGCGGGGCTCCAGCTCTGCGGCCAGAAGGGTGCAAGGCCCTAGGAAAGCCAGGCACCAGACTCAGCTGAGCCCTCACCAGTGCTGAGTGAAGCAGAGCATCTGTCCACATAGCAGAAACCTATCCTTCCCTTACTCATTTGGGCACTTGCAGTGCCTGTGCTTTAGAGAGGGATACTTTTGTGAGGTAGGATTTTTGTGCCCCGAGAGGGCAAGTCAGGCTCTGGTTCAGCTCGACGCTCAGCAGAAAAGTGTTTCTGCTGAGAAAGGTGGCATCTCAGTGTGCACAGGTGGGAGTGAAGGTCCTCAGAAATCCTGTAAAAATTGCCACAGAAAGACCAGATGTCTGAACCAGCCACTTGGCTGAAGCTGTAGATTACACAGGAAAAAATATATGAAGTAGGAAGCATGAAAGAAAAAAAAAATATAGCATATGAAGTGATGCTTCATATACACCCTACCCCTCATGATCTTTCAGGTTGTGCCGCTTCTTGTAACTGAAAAGAAATTAAAGTCTTCTTGTGAATACAGGACAGTAATACTAAAGGTTTTTTAGTTTTGGGGGTTTTGTTTTGTAAATGAGAGACTTCAAGGCACGTTTGCACAGTAATTGTAGCGAGTCTAATCTTGGTGCTCAGTCAGTAGAGCCAGTCATCTGGGGGAAGTGTGCTGTGTAGATCCACTGTTGGTGACTAACCCGTAGGACTCAGGAAGCTGGATCACTGAGTGTGTGATCTCAGGCAAGTTGTTTATTGTCATTGTGTTTACTGTACCAGATGCTCTGCAGACTGGTTGGGTTCATTCTGGGAACTAACATTGCGTTACAAAACAAAGACGCAGTTCCCAGGAAGAAAAGCAATTTAGCTTAATCCTCTCTTTCCTCACACACAAAATGTGGCTTCTCGCTTTCCTC
Source organism: Aythya ferina (assembly GCF_964211825.1). Taxonomy (NCBI): domain Eukaryota; kingdom Metazoa; phylum Chordata; class Aves; order Anseriformes; family Anatidae; genus Aythya; species Aythya ferina. Next base: position 55,418,247 of record NC_140298.1, read on the forward strand.
CTGTCCCCTCAGCGAAGAGTTGAGTTTAGTTAAAACCACTTAGTGCAGTGAAAATCACTACCAGCAACTTATAATTTGGGAATTCAGGGGTTCAGGTTTATCATGTTCTGCATTCCCCCAGGTGCTCCAGGGGTAGTGCATGCTGTACTGTGATGTGGTTTAAGTATACACAAAATTATAGAGTCATCGCAGATCAACTATTTTTTACTCAGGCATTTACCATATTTGTTTTGCAAGTGGATATGTACATGCACACCTTTACCTCCAGACATTGCAATAACTCTATGTGTGTGTAGACAAACACGTTTTGACATTAGTAGTCACAGTAGGTCACAGCAAGAAAGTGAGGAAAATTGTTGCCCTACCTGAATTACAGTCAGGCATTAGACTGCCTTCATTCCGGGAGGTTTTATTCTGGTGCCATCCCATCAGGAGACAACATGTGAAAATGTGCACTTCAATACATGTTCATTTTGTTAATGTAAAGTGGCATTATGTTTCTAAAGTGGCAAGTATTCCCTATGGATCACTGCTGAAAGCAAGTCTGTGGTAACCTGGGTCACGATGTGTTAGATGCTATACAGAGATCTAATGGTATCTAAAACATCAGGAGATAAATTTAACAGTCTAATGGTTTACAAATTCTAGTCCTCAGACCATCTGTAATTCTTGGACTTCATGTCAGTAGGCAATAAAAAATGAGCTGTTCTTGTTTGCCGTTGCTGCTGCACTGGACTTATATATATGGACACACACACATATTGCGGGCTTCCTTTATTACTGCCTTGATATGAAATATATGGCTGTCACTGCTGTAAAGGGGGTATCAGTCACTTGCAGAAGGGATAGCAGCCATCTTCACAGTCTAGGAACAGAATTGGCAACCTCTGGCTCTGAGGAACTTTTCCAGGTGGTGCTTTTCTGGTATTTTTGACGTTGCCATCTGCCAAGTCACCTGATTTTACGCTCAGCTGAAACCTATTCCTGCCCTTCCTGCACCTGTGGGGACAGATGCAGTTCAGGTTCAGAAGATATTAGTGCAAATCTGCAGTTCTGTTGGCTTCATTATAGATTTATCTTCTAGATTACTGTGAGTTGCACAAGGGTTCAAACGTGCCAAGATGTTGAAATGCTAAATCGCGTCTCTTCCCCCATAGCTGCTTCTCCAAGGCACAGGAGGAGTGCTTTTCTGAGGCATATTGCCACCACCCTCCAGATCTTGAAACAGTTCTTGCAGGGTCCTTGTTGCTTATGTCACATAGGAAAAAAGGTGGATCCTACGTTCTCATCATAGGGCAGATGGTTGTTGTACTCTTGGGGGGAAATTATACAAAAGTGACTTCAGACTCCAGTGCCCCAAGGAGTGAGAGCTGCATGCTCTGCCACTTTGTGAGATGAATGCTGGTGTCCTTTAAACTGCTGCCACCCAGGCTTAGCTGATAATGTCTTCAGAAATTTAGTGCAGCAAAAAAGAGATGGCAGCGTGCAGGGATCCAGGCTTCCTCATCCAAGAGGAATGCAGTGCAAATGCTACGTGGTGCCACTGAAGGTCTAATCTCCAGCATGGAGGCCTTGCAATGACACTAGCCCAGGCCAGTCCTTTTTTAAATAATATATGGGATTGGAAAAGAAGGGGGAATATTCTGGCTTTTCTTACATGGGCCGTGGTCAGAATACATCTCTTTGCTGGCATAGATCAACAGTATTCACTAAGGTCTGGCAAACTTGGCTGTTGAGGGAGCTGGGAAGCAGTGATGAAATGGTATTGTCCTAATGCTAGGACTGTCCTTAACAGATGTGGAATAGGAAAAGGAAGAAAGGCAAACCTACTTACAACTGTTTTCTAGGCAGTCTAGATCTAACTATCTCTAATGCGGAGAGTAAGTTTTCAGGTACCAGTAACTGTGGCTCCTTCCACAACTTCATGGTTAGCCAGAGTTGAACGTGTACCTGTGCTGTAGCTATGCTTGTTACTAGCCTTCTGGACCCTTTCTATTACCTCCTAGGAGGATGCAGACCAGTAGGTTTTGTGATCCATGTTTCTGCAAGGTACACAGATCTATATCCTCAAAATAGTCTTATTTCTGCACATCACCTTCTGTCCTTTCAAGCCATGTTTCAATATTATTCAGATATCTTAATGTTTGCTAAACTACACCTTTCAGGGAAGGCTGTCAATCTATATGTCTATTTCCTGTCCATCCTTAAACGTATTGAAACCCAAATGCTGTTTTTCCAGGTTGTAACTTTCAGTTGTAGCATTGGTCTCTAGTGGAGAGGAGTGCATTTTTGTTAGTTTGCTTTGTTTGTTAGATTGTTTTGCTTTTCTTTAAGTGAATCTGTTGTGAAAAGACAGGAAATTGCAAAGAGAGGATGGGCCGTGCCTTCAGCCAGTGGCAGTGCTACATGCCTATGACAGACATTGGGGAATGAGGACCAGCTGTAGCTACTTGGCTTACAGCAATGCTCCAAATGCCCAAATGAACAAGAAAAGATGTTGACAGCTCAGTAAATTTTATTTCATTCTGAAGCATTGGCTCTACACAAATTAGCTTACTTTTTTTTTTTTTTCTCATCTAGCACAAAGGCTAGGAAACAGCAAACAACTTTTCTAAGTTAAGCTCAATTCAGCAAACTATGGGGTGTAACTACTAGTGTAAAAGTAATAGTTGTTAGGTAGAAAAGTTTTGATGGAGAGGGCAATTTCCTTCCCCTAGTCATCAGCTAGTAGATCAAATCTGCTCAAAATAAACTGAATTTAAATATATATTTCTTCTGAATTAATTCCCTGTCAGCAGGTTGTGTGGCATCTGCAGTGTCCTAATAAATCGTTTAGTCTAACTCAATCAGGTTTTGCGTGAAAATGTTCCCGGAACTGGTTAATTTATTTGCTTATTAAAGTAATCAGGATATTTTTAATCAGTTGAGATGTCTCTGCACAATTAATAAACTAGGAAATCAGAACATGTTTCCAAAGTAGGCTGAATTACAAATGCGGAGCAGAGCAACAGCAATTATCAGGTCATTGATCTGTTTAGACCAGTGACGTTTGTTTGCAATAACCAGAGGGAAAATGCAAGATATCCTGCCATGAGCAGCCAGGAGATAATCTCTCCTAGGAAGTGTAGGCCTGAGATGAGAAACCTGATCCTTTTCAGCCATTCCATAACATCCAGGATGATGACGTTTGTAACAAACAAAAAACCTGCAAGTATTTCTGTTGTTTCCTAGAAATGTTTGGTGCCTTTGATTCCTGAGAAGATCATGGCATCTGTGATACATGTGGTAGGGAATTTCCCTAATTACCGAATACATGTCATTTCCCCAAATATTTTTTTCCTCACTTTTTATGTCCATATTAAATCTGTTTTTTGTGTCCTTCGTGCCTCCTACCCCCTTGTTTTCTGAGGAAAAGTAAATAGGTGCTTTGTTTGCCCAAGGTTTGTTTGTAGTACTAGCTCTCCACTGGATTCAGGCTCCAGTGCGATTTGCTTACCTGTAGAGATGGATGTGGAGGCAGTGCTTGAGAAGAGCAGTGCTTGCAGAGCACACACACGTTCCTCAGCTCCTACCCCTCTCAAGCACAGGACCCACTGGGCTGTCTCCAGAAACAGCTCTCTTTAGGACTGGCATTAAGATAAGTCACTTTGACAAACAAGTGTTCAGCTGTCAATTTCCTTCACTGAGATTTCCAGGAAAACTCCCCCCAAATTCCTAGGCTTCAGAGGTGGTAAATGATCAACTTACCGCCTGTGAAGTTAAAAAGCACTTTCATAATTTCTAGGAAATGTGGAAAGCTTCCCATTAAGAAACTGTATTTTAGATTTATTTCTCTTATTTTTTTTGTTATCAGTATGGATATTTGTGTAAAAGCAGGTGGTTTTTGTTGTTGTTGTTTTGTTTTCTTTTTGGTTTTGTTTTTTACTCTTCAGGAGTTTGGGACTATTTCATGTTCTCCACCTGGAGGCAGAGTTTGCCAGTGCTGTTGTTGGGACTGGTTTCTTGCGCAGCAGTTGTCCTCATCCCCATTCCAGCTGGACTCAGCTCCTGCACTATCATCACATCCATGGTCCAGAACTTTTGCTGCATGCAGGTCAACTACATACAGCTACTATGTAATGAACAAATGCTTAGGTTTTTTGAAAAAAAAAAAAAAGGGGGGGGGGGGGGAGGGAAGGAAAAAAAAAAATTGAAAAGAATGCATAAGGGTCAATAATTTTACATTTACACAACTGGCCTTTGCAATCTCTGAGGCTATCAGGCAATAGAGATACAAAATAGATACAACTTTTGCCTTGTCCCACATTTTCTTATCGTGTTGGTGGATGCTACATGGAGTCAGCAATAGAGTTGCTGTGTGTTAAACATCTGGTTCATCTGGTTTGGCTGTTTCTGTGCTGTTGGGATCTGTGTTGGGTGAAACTAAGGGTTACTGGGTAAGAGATACCAGAAATTGTTATATCTTAGAATTAAAGCATCTTTTCCAGACTCCACTTGAAGAAGCTCATGTGTCTGTATTACCTTCCAATAAGTGTGGCAGGACATTCATAGGGGAGAGTGGTGACTGTTTCAACCTGAATGCTTTACCATGCTGTATCTTCAGTTTCTTGTTATTCTGCACTTCTGTAAAATCAGCCGTGTCTTTGCCTGCTGATGGTATGCCTCTTTGGGTCTATGCACCTGTTAGATCCCAGAATCAATTAGTTTTTGTGCTTACTGAGGTCCTCTCATCCTTACTTCAAACTGCTGACAAAGCCACTAAACACGCTTGCTTACTGACACCAGAAAGTGATGGGGTACCATCATTTACACAATTTGTGGGTAACACTGGTTCACCCTGTGACTTCTGGCCCCGTGGTATTTGTGCAGCTGTGGTACAAACCAATATCTGTCACCCAAGCCCTGTGCTTCAGCTGCTGATATGTTATTTGCTCTTAGGATACGCTTCTGTAAACCCACAGGGGTTTCAGCTCAGGCTGCTTTAATTGAGAAAGCATTAATTATGCCAGTGCTTTTCCTTTTCTCTCCCCATGTACATGCTTTTACTGCAATGAGGCATTCTGGTCAGAAGGGCAGGACAGGTTGACAGCCAAGACTGGTCACAGCAGGCTCTGGGAGACCTGTTCCTGCTTTCCTCCAAGGCCAGCAAGAAAGGTTTAGCTGCAAATGGTCACTTCTATCATGCACTGCTCAAAGCAGTTCTAAGAAGGCAAAAATAGATTACCTGAATGTCCAGATTTTCCTACCATTTATGCACGAAGCTGGCCATTACCTAGCATTTTTAATAGAAAGGAGTGTATTCTGCTGTCTGCCGCACAGATATTCGGCTGGAGTAACTCTGCCAAGTCTAGTGAACAAAGTAGTTTTGTCAGAACAAGTAACTTTCTTAGTGAATAAAAGCAGAAGAGTCTCACTCTCAGCAGAAGTTGTTTTAGGTCACATCCCACACTAATGGCACTGTACTGTACCCTGACTGCCCAACTTTTTGAGGTAATTCGAGGCTTGATCAAGTCTCTCTGCAGAAAGTATTCCCTAAGCAAATCACCCCCAAAATAACTGTGCTCTGAAATGACTTTACTTTTACCAAGACTGAATTGTGACCTTTTCCTTATCACTTTGCCATGCTCAGTAAGGTGCTTGTGGGTTCATTACTTTTTGGCAATTGTTCCAAACCTCCTTTAGGTTCTTATAAAAGACAGTAAGGAAAGCCACACTTGCTCATCTTATAGGAAAAAATCTTCTGGGTTTCATTTTATCTAGGTGATAAATTGTAGACACTAGACAGGACACTAAAAATCCTAAAAAGGATTTGATCATGCTATATATTCTGCACTCTTAAGCTGCAGTTTGTATACGTTGTGTCTCTTTTCTTTGCGGTGTATTTGCAAGAAAGGCCATTAGATTTACAAGGCAGGATCAGTATTACATCCCTCTTCCTTTTGTTTTACCTTTGAACCTAGAATTTGTTTCCTTCTGCCAAACTTTTTGCTGTCCTCTCCTGTTTCAGCCTGACCATGTGCAGTTTCTGCCTTCCCAAATGTTAAACTCAGTTGAGTAACTACTGCTTCAGTGCCAACCTGAGCCCTAACAGATTGCAAACCCACTGTGAAGCAGAATGTCTTTCTGCATGGGGCTTTCATATTCCAGATTGCAGATTTTTTCACATAATGATTCCTGTATTTGATATGAGCATATGAATTTATGGGGCAGTGTATAGCAGGATTTGTCAAGTGAAATTCATGGGATTTAATGCATAGAGCCAATTACTGTGGACACACTATTAATTAAATCCTTTCACTGCAGTATAGGCTCTGTGAGGAACAGCTTGCCCCAAACCCTACTTCTGAAACAGACAGTGAGTTATCTCTCCATGTGACATATTAGTCATTGTAAAATCTTTTAATCAGGCTTTTAATCAGCATGCTTTGGCTTTTCTTCATCAAAATGTGCCATCTGAAATGTTACCTAAGACCAAATTATCCTTTCTGGAGGGAAAAAAAAAAAAAAAAAAAAAAAAAACACTCAGGGGAAAACAGTCTCTGTCAAGACTGTAGCACGTTCCCTGGCTGGGACAGGAGCTGAAATGCAGTCACCTCCCTGACAGAGACGTAGCCCTGGGAGTTTCTAAGGCCTTATGGAGGACTCTCTGTTTCTCTACAGGAGCTATCCCCATTTCAATTTCCAGATCTGTGCTTGCCTTAGGACTTTTAGTTGTTGCAGTAGGGTTATTACTTTATGGGTGGCAGCTGCTCAAACTCCTTTGCAGAGTTCCTGTGAAGCCTGTGACTTTGAGGCAGTGTTGGCGTAGGGAATTGAGGTAGGCCTTCCAAGGCCAATGTGCTACTTATTGGACTGACTTTCCTTTTCTGACCTCTGCCTGATCTCTTCTGGAGATGAAGGAAGTTAAGTCTTCTCTTCCTGGCCCATTTCAGCTGCACTTGCTCCTCCTCAGAGCAAGCCCCTTGCCTTGTGGGCGGAAACAGTCAATTGAACCTGTCCATGGATGGTGCCCTGTACAGATAGGATGTGTGGGGTGCACATGTGCCAGACTTCTTCCTGATTCCCACCCTTGCTGGGTGCTTCATCGCTGTGGGAGCGATAAGAATGATGAAGCAGTCAGCCAGCCAGCACCCTGGCAAGTGTTCAAGCAGTGCTTACTGTGGCTGTCTTGGCCAGAACTGCTTAGTTCCCTGTTCCGCCTTCATCCAGGCTGAATAGATGCAGAAAGACACCCCTCAGTTTCAGAACATTTTGGTTCCTTCACTGTCGCTTTGAAATATTTTCCCATCGCTTCTATCTGTTAATATTGGCAAGTGCCTATGTTGGCAGGTTCTTGTGTTGCCAGCTTTCGTGCTTTTATCAAACAGCTATTGAGTTGCTCTGCTAAGCTTCAGCTCCTGAAGCCAAAGGATAAATTACAATCTCTAGCCTCGTTTTTTTACAGCTAAGGAGGAAATGTTGCCATATCAGAATTTAAAAATCTAGAAACTAGAAAGGAAAAGAACTGTTGTTCATTGTTGTTAATTGTGATTAAAAGCCATGTTGTTATACTGCCAGACATATTATGTGTGAGCCACAGCCTTCACAAAGCTACCTGCTAAACTGGCTTAGTTCGCTTGGAAGACTTCTTGCCAATGGTCACAGAATATACATTTTATCATGGCATGTTGCTAGAAGGAAATCTTCACAACACAGTGACCCAAATCATCATTTTATTTTGTTTTGGCCATTCAGGCAGAACTTCTCCTTGTCTCTCATGGTGTAGGTTTGTCAGTGTGCTCATGGGTACGTACAAGGTCCCTTATTTTTTTGAAGGCTGCTGCTTTGGGTATTTTCTGAGACAGAGAACTTCCCTTGCTCCGGTGGTCTCTTATGCCCATGGCAAAGGTTGTCTAGTTGGTCCTACCTGCAGCCCTTTCTGTGACCCTGTCCTTCCCAGGGGGAATGGACAAACAGCTGACCCCTCCAATTTTCAGTGTCACGCTGAAACTTCATGTCTATTTTATGCCAGCTACAGGGAGCTGTGTGGTTGGAGCCCAGGAAAGTCACTTGCAGAGGTTAAAGATTAGTAGTGGTGTATCACTGGTCACAGTCTCAGTCTGCCCCTTGCACTTGGCTCCATTCCTGCTGTGGCAGGCTGCTGTGCCGGGAGAGCTGCTCCTTTTCTCCACAACACTCGCCGGGCTGGTTTCCTGAGGAGAGCTGTCTTGCCGAGTCAAATCCAGCTTTTTTTGGTCCTTTTTTTTCAGTGAGGGAACTAAAGGCAGAGAGGTTAAATGACTAAGTAATGCCAAATCACGAGTCAATACCAGAAGTCAAGCTGAAAACCAGGAGCTCTTGGCTTCTGTTGCTGTTTTCTCTCCTGCTTGAAGAGATGGGAAGTTGTGAGACAAGCACCTCTCAGAGGTACAGTGTGCTGAATAAATATGTGCTTGTGTGTGAGTGAACACAACTCATCTGTCCGTGGCTGGTGCTCAGAGAACCAGTTTCATGTACGTTCCTGTGATTAACTACAGAGCCAGATCCTCTCCTGCTTGCAGCTGCTTTATACTGCGTGGGCAAGTGTGGTCCCAAAGCTGGCACTGCTGGGCAAAGGGGCTTGTGGTGCTCTGACAGCTTCGCTAGGCACCACTGGAGGGCTTGTACCTGGGAAAAAAAGGAAAAAAGACAGAGGACATTTTTGCACCAAAGAAGGCAGTAGGGGAGCAAGCTGTGATGCTCCTCCGAGCCCTGTAAGTGGTGTGAGGACTGAGCAACCCACGAGCACAAAGTTAGAAGACAAGGAGAAGAAAATATCTATTGAATTAATACTGCAATATGAAAATAGCTCCTTTAAAAGTGCTGCATGCTTTTGGTTCATATTATTAATATTATGAATCCAGAAGGTCTGATGCCAGATTTTTCAGTCCAGATTGGAGCATTTACAGCTGAGATCAATCCTCTCAATGAGGGAGTTGCTCATGGAAAGAGCAATAGACCTCAAAATGTGGTGAATGGCAATGTTGGAAATCACTTTTCTGAAGTGTTACTTTATGTGCAGATAAAATGCAAAAACATGATTGCTTTACATATTTAACATATGATTAATTTAAATCAGAATAATCTGTCAAATTCTTGATCTAAATAAAGCTGGGTTGTTTGTATTCTTGGTTCTGGCCATACGAGGTGACTAAAAGGTTATTTGTTTATCCTCCTGCCTTTTTCTTCCAAGACACTTTTGACTGTTTCCTGGTTTTGTTTAGTAGAAGCATCCAGTCCTGTCACTGAGCTAGCAGTCACGGACGGTGTCATGCTATATTTATGCTTTACACAATATTCATGTCAAAAAGTCTCAGTCTGGGCAGACCCAATGTCAGGAGAAGATGACCCTGAAATAAATGGAGAAGTCCCAGAAAGCTGATCTTTCCCAAAAGTGAGTAATGTCATGCAAATGGAAAATGCTGGTCTTAAACAACTCAAATCCAGCTGAGTGAATCTGATTAAAAACATCAATTTCTGGACATATAAACTAAATAGAATATGAAACATTTTGATTAAGCAAAGATCAGAGGAAACTGTTACTGCCTTCATTATGTCTTTAAATGCATCGGTATCAATTATCTGATGTTTTCAGTATCTACTTAAATGGACTGCAGTATTCAGAAAATATGTTCTAGAACTTCTATCCAAAATTACTTTTGCTTGAATCCAAGCTGGAAATTCCTATCCCTCTTGACTGTCCATCTCAAGATCAAATACAGCTGTTTTTCCTGCAACTCTATTTCTCCTGTCCAGCTGGCTTTCTGTACTGCTTGTTTTTTCTGATCTTGTATAGGTCCATCTGTAGTGTTGTGACTATACATTGCACTCTACATAATCACAGGAGAGTGGCTCTCCAAATCTTTTTATGTTTGTAGTAAAGTATAAAGTCTGAGGTTATCTGAGGACACAGCTAGAGGAGAAAAAGGCAAAAGAAGGAAAACAAGTAATTTCAAACACAAGATATGATTACCAGTATATCTTAATTCAATTCATGTCATTGTGGATATACAATTTTGGAAAGAGCTGAAAATGCTTCTTGTATATAGGGTACCATTCTTCTTTGGATTTAGGGTACCCTTACTCCAGTATCTTCAGTATTTGTGTGCCCTCTGTCATTCTGTACCTGCTTCTCAGTGTTACACTGTTAAACAAAAAAACATACTTAGTTCTTCCACTGAAAACAAATGCTAATCATTAAGGTGTATTCTCCACTTATTTAACATATCAATAATTGTAATCATCTGCTTCTGAAAATGTATATAGTATTTACAGCCAAACTATTGGATATGGGGAGTGACACCAGCTGCAGCACAAATTATTTCAGAAAAGATTGACACTTCTTTCACAAATGACACAAACTGCAATATTGATAGCACATTTTCAGGAAGCAGAGCTGCATAAACTACTCTGCTCTGCTAAAATTTGGGCAGGTGGCCTGACAGGGGATTCTGTGAAGCATGCAAGAGGCCAATGTTCTTTCTAGTCATGATGCATTCTGACAAGAAAGATAAAAAATTTGATTTAGGAACCAGTTTTCAGGAAATTCAGTCTCTGGTGTGCAGGTTGGGATACAGAGCAGAAGAGTACAGCAAATCAAAGCAGTATGAAATGTTACATGCTAATACCTATGTGTGGGTTTTAATAATTTATGTTAAAAGCATTAGTGAGAGAGCAGAGAGGGTTTGCTCCTGGATCCATCATGAAGTGGTTTCACAACTCTCCTGAAGAAAGAATAAGAGCTACTTCAGCCCTGACTTCTGTCCAATACTTTTCTGGGGGCAATAGTGAGGTGGTCCATCACACACAGGGCAAGGGAATGTTCTCAGCTGTTTCAGAGGATGGTGGAGGGGAAAAAGTTGCCTCTGACCAAATCTATCTAAATTCATCTGTACTTACTGTCTCCATAGTAAGTTTTACAATCTCTGTAACAATGTAGAGATAACAGTTCAGTCCTAATCCCTCTGGCATATTTACCCTAAGGCAGACAAGGAGATTAACCTAAATCTAGCATGATATGATTAAAAAAATAACTATATCTCTCCTTTATTTATATATTTATTTCCACAAGTAAGAAATACAGTTCTGACGAGTGGAGAAGGTAGGAAAAGGAAATTCTTTTTATAAAAAATAGAGGTCTGTTAATTGCAGGATGTCATCCATCTTCTCAGGATGTGTCTGACACTGAATTTCCTTTACTGACTTGTGAAAAGAAATACCTTATCAAACATCCTGAAGTTTGCTCCTGCTTGGTCTAATTATGTAATTTGCTAGTAAGGGTGATTCTGTGATAGATAATTAAATATGCAAAGGTTATGAAACCCCTTGAAGATCTTTTACAAAATTAGTTTGTAATTATACATAAAAAGAGTTTGAAACAGATGCATACAGATACAGCACGGAAGGTTGATTAAAGGTATGTAAATCATTATGGTGAGATTCAAGATTTGTTAGAGATTGAGTTGCGTTGGTTCATATTCTCACTGCCTCTACTGGATGCGACCTTGCTAGTTGCAGGAAAAAAAAAAAAAAAAGCCCAAGTATCTGTGTTAAATATATTCCTTCTGATGAAAATCTAATTATAATCTAAATTATATAAATTCTTGTTGTGTATAATAATTTCTGCTCCCTGCAAAGTATTTGGCCAGCATCATATCAGATATCAAAGGATGGCTTTTTTAAGATTTCTATGCACAGAGTGCAAAATGCTTTTGAAAGCTTTTGTTTGCTTGTTTGTTTGTTTTGGTTACTGCTTACATAAAAGTTGAACCCTTTTGAAAATCTAAGTTTGGGTATATTTGAATAGTTTATGCTACGCTAGAAAAAAATGATCAAATACTTCCCGTAGATAATCTGCATGGAGTCAACTCTGCTTTACTCATGTTTATTGGATCATCTTCAGCACGAGTTTATGAGGACCTTACTGCAAGAATAGGGGACAGCTGACACTGTTCTGTAGATGAAGATCAGCACTGGAAACCCAAGGGACACCAGACCTGCACGTTTGCATTACTCCAGTATGCTCTGCCTCTCAGAGATAGGATCTTTCACTATGTTTTTCAGGCTCCTTCTGGCGTTCTTATCACATTGTCCTCATTTGTGGCTAGAGTTAATAGACTGTTTTGTCTGATAGTGGTGGAGGAAAGATTTGGCAGAGCAGTGTGATTCACTCCATGAAGAAATTTGTCCAGCAAGTCATTAAATCACTCTCACACACACCCCTAGAAGAAAACATGTGATGCCCCCAGAGCCAAATATCTAGGGAGGATATGTAAATAACAAGCAGTGGAGAATCAATTAAGTGACTGCTGGCCCATCAGAGGTAAACAACCAAGAAAAGGAAGTTGCCTACAACTCAGAGCAAAGCATGTGATGAAATAGCAGCAGGCTCATGACTTAGGAATCCCTGAGCGGGTAATTTCAGCCTTTCCAGGCTGCAGGGGTGAATCACCAAATGTTTGTCTGGGCGGGAGCCTTCAGGTGACTGGAGGATGTTGGCTGGAGTAGAAGTGACCTCAACAAAGAGCTAGCTGGCACAGAGCAGGGGTGTTCCTAAACCAGCTAACCAGGTCAAAGGAGTATGGACAGGGCAACACCCTGCACACAGCTAGGCCTTAATTGCGGCTGCAAGGTTAGAACTAAGGAAACGTTTGTCAAGCCTTAGGAACGCAGCTCTATTACATGTCTGAGGCTAGACAGGCGCTGTTAGCATCCACCTCAACAAATAATAATTATATATGCTGCCTGCAATAGCAAAGTAATTTAAACTGGGATGAAACAAAGTTTTACCTGCAGCAGTGACTGGGTATGAACCATGAGGGGATTTTCACTTCTTTGCCATACTAAAGTCCTAATGGTGAGACATTCTTTTTTTTTTTTTTTTTTTTTTTTTTTTTTAAGCTTATGATCAAATTTAGTACCATCTCAAAATCAATAGAGTTGCACTAAGGATAGATTCAGTTGCCTTTGATGACAGAATGCTGTATCCTTCTTAAAACTGTAACATTTGAACAAAAGGTTGAGAAAGTTTGACATGCTCCAGAGTCTTTAAAATTAATATATATACATTTATTTAAATACCTTCAACAATAAGCTGTTGAAAAAGCAGATAAACAGCTAGCAGCTAATCAATCTATAACCTACATGAACTACATGAAGCTCAGAAGAATATTCTGAGCTCCAGGAGAATAGGCATCCCTATGGCAAGCAGGGAGAGGACTTGCTCCTTAATGGATTCTTGAGCCCTTCAAGACCTTGTTGCAGAGAGAAGTTCCTGTTGTCTGGGCAGAGCCGCTGCTCATGTGGCACGCCAGCTCTCTTGACAAAGAGGTCTAAGTGAGAAGGACAATGAGGAGAAACTGTGTTAATACATGACAAATCACTGCTCTCACTCACTCTTACAGGAACTGTAAGAAGTCGGAAAACATGGGATTTATTCCTATATATCTCCTACAGAGCCATGTAGAAGAGGAGGGTCCACAGACAGCTAAAGTCTAGCTCTGCAGCCTTCTGCAAAACTGGTTGTTCTGAAGGGCAATCGATTTAAATTTTATAAAAGGATGTCTCTGTCTGTTGACAGGCAATGACTGCCTGCTTGCTGTACCGAGACGTGCTCCCCACAACTAAGAGAGGCGGATCCATCCATCCAGCAGCAGCTCTGACTTGTGGTTCACATCAGGCTTGATCCAAAGGTTATCTACAGTCAGTAAGGTTGCGTGTGTCAGGAACATGACAATTATTTATACTGATGAAATATTCGAATTAACTAATATTTATTAAAAGACTTTCACAAGGGGGAGGGTATTTTCTTCTTGTGCCCAAGAAAATATATCATTTACAGACATTAACCTTTCCCTGTTTGTAAAATTAGGCAGCACAGTGTGACCTCCATACGCGAATCAAGCTTTACTGAGAGGAAATCTATATGAGATTTCCCAGTGTCAGAGAAAATCTGTGCAAGGCCTTTTTGGCTACAGAAAGGCCCACATAATGTTTAAGCTTTAGAAATCAACATGAAGAGTGCAGACTTGAGCAGAGTGTGGTTTAAAAGTGTCTGAGCGGTGTCAGTGCCAGTACACCAGTGAATGGAGTTAATTCAAGGATTCCTTTCCTCACCAGGCCCTAACAAACATAGCCTCTATAAACAAACACTTAATGTTTCAGCTCTATTTATGCTGTTATGAAAAGATGGAAAATTAAACATAGGGGGAAAAAAAGCACAAAGAAGCATTTTACAATTTCCTGAAATTTGAGAAAATGTAAGAAGCTTTATTTTGTCTTCAACTGCTGTTTAAGTGCAAAAAAAAAGTAATTTTTTGTAGTCAGAAATTCTCTCTGCTTTAGTAAATCCCAATATACACATTCCAGCAGCTCAGGGAAAGCCAGAAGTGTTTGAAACTTGGCAGAAGGTTTTCCTAATGAACAATTAGCATTTATCTCACAAATAATATTGCTTTGTTTCAGTCTTATATAGGGCAAAAACAAGTCTGAGTTTTGAAAGCCTCCTCAAGAAATCATTACTGTAAACTTGAAAACATCCTTTGCACTTGAGAACAGGGAAAATAGTGTGGGGTGTGCTGGCTGTGCCCCCCTGTAATTCTCCCTCTCTCAGATGACCCTAGACAAAATGATGCTGCCTCCTAACCCAGCACCTACCCTAGCATTTTTCAGTGGCAAGAGATGAGCAGATCCAGTCTGGGTCCCTAATCTCTTGTGGGGACAAGTTATCTGCCAAAAGCCAAAAAGAGGTGACTGGAAGAGCGGAGCCAATACAGGGCACTTTGCAAAGTTGCTGCAATGCCATGGCTGAGCCACTCTCAGTCTTTTAGCACTTTGAATTTAAATACCACTATCACCTTCACAATTTTTTTCTTCCACTTACAAATTTTGCCATCCCTGAGTACATGAAGCCCCACAGAAGCTTTTTGTTTGGGAAGTATATCTATCCAACAGTATCATAAAGTATTACATGTGCATTAGAATATGTTTCCTTCACAGAGCTGGTTCATGATTTTCCTAGGTTAGAACCAAGAACCTTGATTTAGAGGTAGACTCCATCCACCTGCATTGACACTCATCAAATCCAGGTAGATATCTGGCTTCACTCTGGTCCACTGACATCTGTTGTGAAAGGTCTTGCTCTAGCTGTTGGATAGCAAAAAATAGTTTGTGGGATCAGATCCTCTACCCAATAAAACCCTTAATGCCACAGAGAAGACTTTGCAGACTGAATTGTGATTTCCTACAGGGGGGTCTGCAATTATGGGTGAAGCTTATTCACAGGTCCCCCCCCCCCCCCCCTTTTTTTTTTTAACTCTTTCATTCATTCGCTCCTTCTTGCAACTAAATTATACACCAGGAATTGATTTGATATTTTAACATTGTTGAACTTTTTCCTGTTTGATCAGCAGAAATACTGAAATCAGGAGGCTACCGATGGCCATCCCACATAGGTTCCATGTAACAGTATGTACCAGGCATTTGGGCTGGGCAGTATCACCCTTACTCATATTAATGAGCAGTTAAAACACTGACTGGGATGCCTGAGACATGAGCATGTGATCACTGACCTTAGGAAAGGTTGTGAAATCTCTTCTCTGCACCTGGATTAACTAGCAGGAAACTATTATTTAACTCCCCTGCTGAGCAGAGCAAGTTAAAACATCTTAGCAGTTTGAGAGGAAAGGTACTGTGGAGGGACAGTGGACTGCCAGGATAAAGTTATTAGGTTCCTCATCTTGTGCTGTGGTGTTCTGCAGCCCCATGAAGGCTCTCTCTAACCCCAGAACAGGAGGCTTCCTCTCAGATGAGAGAAATTCTGAGTCAAGGTCTAATTACTTCTTTCTTTCTTACCTAGTTTCCTGTGGAGCTTTTCCCTCAGATCAAGCATTCTTAAAGCTCATTAATTATTTTTCTTTGGAATATATTATGAAAAAGCTTGCCTGGAAACCATTCACAATACATCCATTTCCCACAAAAAATAACCATTTGCTTGATATGTTTTCGCGTGTGTTTTTTTTTTTTTTTTTTGTCAGTTTCCCTTTGGAAATCAAAACAAACAAACAAACAAAACCTTTACCAACCAAAAAAACACCACCACAACAAAAATTCTCTGTCCAGCTTGGGAAAACAGGTCAGATGTGGGTTAACATATCCTTAACACCCCCAAACAACCTAATTTTCAATGCTATTTGAAACAGGTTTAACCTATCTCGGAGATCAGGATCAGTCTTTGTCTCTACCCTAGCTAGCTTGCTTTTAAATGTGACCTCCTTTTCTCATCTAGACACACATGCTCTTTGTCTGCTGGGACCACTCTGCTGTAAACCCATCCTGACAGCTACCTTGCTTCCCAGTCTCTCCCAGAGGACCAAGACTCTTCCAACTGGTTTCCTCGGACTGAAAAGACTATAATTAGCTGCTTCCCCCTTTTTCCTCTGTTTAAAACTGGCATTATACATTCTTCCTATCTACAGCAATCTCCTCTCCCATCCTGTCCTGCTTAGGAATATATGTGAAAGGAAACACTATGCTGTGGGAGTAAAAGTGCATTGTTTAATGAAGACAAAAATAGCAAATTTTATAGTAAAGAATCAATATTTTCTTCCTTTCCCATTAGGCTGTAACTTACCCTTCTATTACCCAAAATGCATATTACCCTCTTGTTTCTGAAATATTACTTTCTCCACATTTTTCTAGATATTAATTCCTTGTTTGCTTTTGTAAGTTGAATGTAAGCTCTCCTTTATAGCTGTAGTATATTGCTCTCTCCTATAGCTAAGTACTCATGTATCAAGTTTTCCTCTCTGTTCCTGTCAGTGGAGTGTCTTCTGAAAATGTATATCCAGAAGAGATACTCCCACATTCAAAGATTTCAGCTAAGACTGTGTTTTAAAAGAGCTCTGTGGGCAATTCTGGGGTCTTATAATGGATTTGAAGCTGAGAAGTCTCCAAACTCTTATAAGCAAAGAAACTCTCTTACAAGAGTCCATAACAATGTCAGAGATATCAATGTTTGTTTAGTGGAAATAATGTCAGTATTCAGTTTTAAGCTTCCCCAAAAAGAAAATACATTTGCTAAAAACATGCTACAGATTTATGAAAGTCATCTTAGTTAAAACAAATTATGCAGCAGCTTTTTAGATTTTCCCTGCTCAAATATGCAAGTCTTAAAGCGTTCAACTCACCAAAAAATGACTGAAAAGCTATTTTAAGTTATTTCACTTGTCAGTTTATCCAAGTCAAGCTTTGTAATCAAAATGTGACAATTATCAGCATTCTTTTGTGATTCAGTACAAATGTACTCCTTTGTGATTTATTATAAATTTATTCCTTTGTAATTACTACAAAGGAGGAAATCTTTACAAAATAATTTTCTAGCTTTTTGTATAGGCTTTGGCAAGTACACTGTGTTTGAAAATAAATGTGCAGCAGTTCAAATAGCAATTCTGAATTACCATGAAAGCATAGCTGTTACTATGTGGGTTTTTTGGTGTTTTTTGTTTTTGTTCTTTATCTGTCTAGCTTGGGATATTTTGTAGGACATGTGTTCACTCTGCTAATGAAAGCAAAAGCCCAAGCAGAATACTGCAGTTTGAGATTTCAAAACAGGAAGGGGGTGAAATAGGAAAAAATCAGTGAAATTCCAGACCTTGGAATAGACCAGAGAGAACATTTTCCAAAACGTCTATGATCTAGATACTTGCAAAAGCATCTTTGAATAATTGAAGACTAGAGGATGGGAATTTTCTTCAGAAGAAAATGTTTCCTCTTTAATAAGTTATAAGATGCTGAAATTTTTCATGAGAGAATCTGGGCTGAGTTCATTTCATAGAAAGTAGATTTAAAATAAATAAAACTGTCAATCGTTCAAAAAATCCAATGTTTTCATTTAAAAACAACAGGCTTCCATTATCATAATCCTAAAACCAGAAACTATATAATTGCAGTCACATCTGAGTGATTTGGGCCTCGTGTCCTATGTCCAGAAGTGACTCCAGGTCACTACTCCACTGCAGGCACCTGAAATATGTGAATCCCTTCTGAACTTAGGGCCTACACAATGATAGTCCTGTGTCAGTCTTAGCCTTGAGAACCCCTAAATATTACTGTTCATTTCCACGCTTCCTTCCTGTTGGTTATACTTTTTGGTCAGCAAATCTGAAGTCTTCCATTTGCTGAATACCTTTCCACCTAGTCCAAAAAGGATTCTGAATATTTATATACGCTGATTTCCAAGTTAATTTCCCTATCAGAACCACAGAATAAACACCCATTTAAAGTTTTCTCTTTCAAACTACACAGAAGATCACATGCCAAACAAATCTTACTTATATCCTATCTACTGTGCTGCAGGAAATCTGGTTCCATCTTTTCTGCTGAGACTTTTGCCCTGACAGAGTCTTCAGTCAAACGTGAACTGGCCCAAATACACAGAGATACAGAAGCTGAATTTAAGCCACTTACAAGACAATGGGATGCCTGAGGAACATCATGGTGAATAAACAATGACTGTTTTAACCTTAGATAACTCTGGGAAGGCTTTGTTTGCCTACTGGCTACATTCACAATGTTCCAGGCAGCAGGCTAAAAAGGTGGGAGAGGTGGAGAAGGGCAATTGAGCAATCAATCAAGGACTTGGATAAAACACTGTCATATGAAGACAGCGAAAAGGTGAGGAATGTTTTCCTCAGCAAATGAGATGGTGGATAAGCATTTCCATATGCTGATGGAAAGATGTCCATCGGGGAATGAATATGGAAAAAGAGAATCTCCCTATATCATAATCCCAAAAATAAAATGGATAGCTGGTGAGATTCAGATATCAAAGAACAAAGGTGATAAGGTTGCAAAGAACAGTCACCTTCTTGGTGAAAGAAAGGAAGTGT
This sequence comes from Aythya ferina, assembly GCF_964211825.1. NCBI lineage: Eukaryota > Metazoa > Chordata > Aves > Anseriformes > Anatidae > Aythya > Aythya ferina. Next base: position 55,437,152 of record NC_140298.1, read on the forward strand.
TGCAAAATAAACAATGTGGCTTCCCAAATAAAATTAATGGAGGGATTTAATTAATTAATGGATGCATTTAAGGAATAACTCTTCAACAGGAGATCATCTAGGATGTGAGCATTTTCATACAGTCTTTTGCCAAACTCAGGGACTATTCAGGGACTATACAGGTCTTTTTTTTTACTCATTATCTAAACCCAAGCTTATTCCTGAGTTTTGATGGTCAGGCTCTCTGGTATTGTACCCTATATATACTAGTAAGCTATGTGTATTCTCTGTATACCCTAGGAAATTAAGTGCTGCTGGGAATGTCCCCAGACACTGGGGCTAATTGGCATGGCATAGCTCTCATCCGTGCTCATACATACTCTTAGCCTTCACAGGAACGTGGCAGCCTGCAAAATGCCTGTTATGAATGGTCTCTGTAATATTATAATTTTCAAACTCTATCCACAAGTAGATTAGGAGAGTATTTATTAGCTAAGGGCAAAATTGAGCCAGGGAACAAGCTACTTGTTTACCAGTGTAAATGTCTGCATTTAACCTGCTAGTATGGACAGTCACAGAAGACCAGAGAACCTCTCTGACCTGTGATGATAAAAGGAGCACTGCAGAGGTTTGGTTCTGTTTAATTACTATTGGAACAGCCATATCCTGCAGTGACTGATGCTCAGAGCGAGAACATGGGTCCAGATCCACAGATTTTGTGACTGTAGTTAGTGTTGTAGTGAGTGAGCATCATAGGGAGCGCTTCTGATGAAGTTATGGGGAACCCCCATGAGCTGTTCTGCCATAAGAACTGCAGAGTAAAATGATTTTCTTCTTGCTTGTCTGATGAGACACCTATTTGATTTAAACAGGAATACACATGACATCATTTTTAGTGAAGAAAACTTTTTGTGCAAGAGGTATATCAAGAGCAGCCAAATTGTGGTACAGGAACACAAAGCTGACATCAACAAGCAGAAAAGGCAACTTTCAACTTTTATTTTTAAATGACCTTCAGCCCTTAGTGCAGCCAGGGCACTTCCCCGTGTACTTCTGCCACAGACAGCTGATAATAAGCCTTAGAGAGCAAATTGCAGCAGCAGCATCCCTGCCAGGGCCCAGCCCTGTGCTGATTCAGGTTGTCACCGTGCCAGCAGGAATTTTCATCACATAGCCATTAATCTACTGATGCTTCCAAACACAACAGCATCTTCCCTCCTCACTTGAGTGAGCGGCTTACTGAAAGCCAGCAGCAGAATCTGCTGGTTTAGCTTTCTCACAGGACAGGACCATTCACATTACTTTGATGCTATGAAACCTGGACTCTGCTAAGCGGGTAGGAAAAAGAAATGCCCGTTAGGTTACTCTGAACCATCTGTTGCCATTCATGTCCCAGAAGCCAATGAGTAAGGACAACAAATATAAAGGGCTGGTTATTTTGGAAACAAAATACATTGGTTCATGGGGGTACCTGAAGGAGGCATGCTGTCAGATGAGTGTAGTTGGAAACAGCCTGAAGTGTCCCTTCTCGCATCCTTCAGTTAAAGGTAACAAAAGTCAAGACTTCTTTTCAGACAAAACACCCATAGAAAGGACTTACAGGAAAAGAAATGAGAAAACTATCCCAGCATACCACAGCCAAGGCTGTAGCACAGCCAGAGGCTTCTGACCAAGCACAGGAGCCAGCAGTGACTGCTGCAGGGCAGGCCACTGCAGCCCCAGCTGCAGCCATCCTGGCAGTCAGCTGAAGCAAGGGGAACAACAGCATCTACGTGGGCTGGAGTCACTGCTGCTGGTTCAGACCAGCACCTTCCTGCTGCTAAATTAAAGAAGCAAGCCTCTCCATGTGAAGGAAACATGTCTGCCTGTCACATACACAGGGACTGATCTGTCTGTGTCAGGGAACAGCTCTGGAGCCCAGAGGAACAACTTTTCAGCCCATGTTCCTCTCCGCCTGTTCTTCATCCTCCTCCAGATCACACGACTGAGAGCCTGGAGAGTTCAAGCATACAAATCATCTGGCCTGGAGGAGAAGCCTGCAGTTATAGCTGCTTTTGTACAAGGAGGCTTCTGAGCAGCTGTAGCCTGAGGGAAAAACAACAAATGGTTGCTGCCAGCTGGGTCAGAGCCGCAGCTCAGCAGGGCCTGGCTGGGTCTGGCCCGGGAGAGGCAGTGGGAGAAGTGACCTGGAGGATGTGGCCACAGGTGGGTTTCTGTGTGGGGGACAAAACAGCTCAGCAGGTTAGAAACCCTGTGCAGACCAGCAAGGGAAGGCCCTGATTTTTGTCCTGCAGTACCATGCCAAGGCTTTGACTTGCATGCACAGTAATGATCTCAGTTGCAACCAACCCAGCTGCTGAAGTAATATAATGAGGAAAACTTCTCTTGCTATCTGGGAATGAAATAACCAAATACATTCCTTCAGCCTGAAGTACCCAAAATGCCTAGATAAAAATGCAGACAAAGAAGTGTAGCAATGTGATTCATTTAGTGGACGGGGCACAGCCAGGTAGAGAGCTTGTGGTCACGCTGCTCCAAAGCATCTGTCTGGATCATGGGGGAAAAAAATAAAGTGAATGCTACAAGTTCATGCTGGAAATCAAAGCCTGGAAATAGAAGATTCACAAGCAAAATTCCAAATAACAGTAGATTCCATGCCTCACTGCAGTGCTCAAAGGTTTGTTTGTTTTGTGTGTGTGTGTGTTTTTTTCTTTTTTTAAATGTCAGATTCCAGGCCCATTTCCTCTTTCATTTGTTATAATAACTTTAAAGGAGCATCCTTTCCACTTAACCCTTCTATGAAAACTTGGTCTGTAGCAACACGATTTTAATGTTGCAAAATCTTGGACTGACATGGCAATGACAGGCAAAAGACAGAAAACTTGTGATAAAGAACCCCTTTTGGGTAAGCACATTATGGTAGACAAACAACGATGTGTTACAGTGAAAAATGTACAGGTGGGCTCAAGCAAATTAGAAAGGGTGCTTTGTGGTACAGCGGGTCCTTTTCATCACCAACATTTCTTAGATAAATTCATAGTGGTGGGCTCAAAATTTCATCTGTTAGCTGGATAGCATACAGATTTTATATATCTATTTTTAATATCTATTTGTATATTTATATTTAATAGATAAATTTATATAATAGATAATATTTATATAGATATTTTTATATCTATTTTTTATGTCGAGACCAGCTGTGTTCAGTCTTTCTTCTTTTAAACAACACCAAAAAAAAAAAAAAAAAAAAAAAAAAAAAAAAGAGTAGAGCTTAGCTCTGAAAAAATTGGCTTTGTGTGGCTAACCACAAGCAAGGCACATGACTGAGTGCTACATCTGGTATGTCCCCCTCAAGTTCAAAAACCTTGGACAAGAATATTCTGTAAACTTAAAGAGGAAGTCTCGTTTTACAGAATGCATTTCTTGCTCCTCATTGAAGTAGATGTCAGATTTTTACTACCTACACCCCAAAAATTAGAAACTCTGCAAAAGAAAGCTGCAGAATTTCTCCGTCTCCTTTCTTTAGCCTCATTTTAAGAGTCAGATTTCCAGGAAATTTTTGTAGATTTTTGGACACCTGCCTTTAGAGGGTAGGAAAAAATACTTCTAGGGCTGGTTTTATTAATTTGAAGAAAAGAACTGTCAGCTAGTGTGAACATCTTGATATTCACATACAGAAAGATATGAAGCACTTAAATCCCTAGGGTATCATTTTTATTTTAGCACTGGTAATAAATGAACTGCTTGACTAGACTTGCTACTAATAGTGGATTTTCAAAAGGATTTGAAAACCTGTTTCTAAAATGTGTCTTGGAAGTGCCAACTGCAAGTTTGATTCTCCTTCTAATGAACTGTCATGTGCCCTGCAACCAGAGAAATTCTTAATTCTTTTTTTTGCAAACCCAAATCTGAGGCACTGATTATAAACAATTACTTAGATATTTAAAATTTTCTGATCTGCCCACAGTCGCATAATTCCTCAGTAAAAATGTAAGGTATGCAGCCTACAAAGCCTGTTTTGTAGACGATCATCCACAGGCTTTGCTTTTTCCTCTGTTGTACAATATCTTTACTAGGGTAATGTGGTTTTATTGGCTATAACTTGCAAGACCAATTCACAAAAAGTAGGGTAAAAAGGGACTTCAGGATTCCAAGCTCATTCCTTAAGACAGGAAAAACACCTAGTTATACAATAATGAAATTCATGAAGCCCTTAGTTTATCCCTTTTCTTTATTCCTTTTTGGGGTTGTCTGAGAAGACAGTTTATGCACTGGAGATCGAACGTGGGCTGATGTAAGAGAGAAATATATGGGCACTAGAAAGAGGCTTCATAACTCTTCCTCTAGCTGCAGGACACCTTAACCCTACTAGAGAAAGCACAGATCGCTCCTGAAAATTAACATTAGTTTGCATTTGCTTTCTTTTCTTCTTGACTTGTGTTCGTTAAATATGGGCATGAATCCTGGGGGTGTATTGATCAAGAATTTCATTGTCAATTATTTCTCAAGGAAACAACAGGTTACAGCAAGATTTAAGGGGCAATGGACACTAAGGACTGGTCCAGTTTTTTAGTGATCTCACCATAAAAATGCCACAGCACTGAATTTTCTGTGTATGGAAACACAATCATCTAGAGACCCTGAAATCTCCCAAATTTCCATAATGAAAGCACAAAAAAATTGTAATGAAGTAATAAATCTCTTAGGATTGGAAAGACACAGGCAGTCTGAAAACTCAGAATCACATTACCACAAAATGTCTGTCTGTGTCGCAGGAAAAGAAGCGTGAAGGCTGCATGCTGGCAGACTGGAGAACAAGTATTAAACGAAGGAAAAACTACATTCAAGACCCATGTATGTCATGTAGGCAAAATGCTAATTCTTATTTTTATAAAGGAGAACACCTAAATTAGTTTATTTATAGTAAAAAAAAAAAAAAAAAAAAAAAAATACTAATGACAAACACTTTTCCATAGGGTGTGCAGCTTTGTTGATTACTATCACACTGCAGAGCAAAGCGATCCTTACTTTGGTTTGATACGTACTGTCTAGTTAAATTGGGCATAAATGAAACACATATTGAGGTCCCCTAGGCCTGTGTTTGGTGAGCTTCCTACTTTTATGCTCTCTTGCAACCTGCAGCCTGGTGCTATGCTGGCAGGCTCACAGTGTGCCACTGCTGCCCGCTGTGAGAGCTCAGAAACCAGAGCAAGAGGGCTTGGATCTCTAACGTTAGTCCTGTGACCTTCTGCAGCTTTCTCCTCTATATCTGTAGTACAACTGGCAGCCTGTGTGTGTGTTGGAAGACAATCTGGGTGCCATCTTTGGCTTTTTAAAGTTAACGGGACCTTTAGATGTCCTCGCAGTCAGTAGGAGCACGGAACAGAACATGGTCCTCTCCTATCACTTTGCTAGTTGAGCTGCAGGTCTCTGATGTTCCACAGACTTTCCAACATGACAGGAAAAATACGGAAATAGGCCGCAGGCAGTCAGCATTTCTGATAGAGGGAGTCTGTACTGGTAAAGAGCGGTAGCCCTGCTGGTTCCTCACTTTTCATAAAGCTAGCAAACAGCAAATAGGAAACAATGTGTTTGTACACTTTGAATATTCTCTTTACCAAGCTGTATTCAAGTTTTTTGAAAAGCTGAGTCCAAAACCTATTGAACTCGCCAGTCATTGTGTTGAGACCCAAATGAATACAAAATATTAACAAAAAATCCAAATGCAGACCAAATGAAGTGTGTGATATGTGCACATGTATATATACGTAATATACTAACAATCAGTGTGCAGGCCATAAAGGAGTGCAGAAAGTAAGATTGATATTAGTGTTAGATGTTTCAGGTTACTTCATCTGTTCTTGCTTGCAGAAGAAACCATGACTTTTTAATATTTTTTTCAAAGCTTATACTGCTAAATATATATATATATATCACTGATTATTCTGCTATAAGGGCAGAAAAAGAGTAATAGAGCTGTAAAAAAATTTACTAAGTTTACAAAAAAAAAGAAAAAGAGAAAAAAAAAATGTTTTGCACACTGTTATCTAAAGGAGTAGATTGTCATGACCAAGCAAATGCAAAACCGTTGCAGTCATTGTCACCCATAAAGACCATGACCTTTTTGAGCAGCTTCTCCACCCTCCAAGAACAAAAAAAAAATCAAGCAATTGACAGTGTCCAAAAGCATATTGCAACAGCATTTTATCTCTGGAACACCCCCCCTTTTTTTTATTTTTCAGTGTTTTCAGTGTAACTTTTTCACATCTTCAATAGTCAGCAGTTTTTACAATGGGTTTTTGAAAGGGAAAATTGAGTCCAGGAAGTCCAGCATGATTTAAAACTGTTGGTTTTCACAAAAATGTGTTAAAAAAAAAAAAAAAAAATCACCCTCAGAGCACAGGATTTTAGCCTAGCATAGCTTAGTGTTTTCCCTCCAGCATAAAGAAAAGAGTATATTCATACACAATACAAAACCAGTCCTGGCTGTGAATTTATTAAAAATATAACTATGTCATATCTAAACATAATACAAAAATGACCACATAGCATGCCAGAGTTCAAATAATAATGGTGCTCAATTGCCAGCTCTAAGGACACAAAACCTTGAAGTCCAAAGCAAATGCACAAAACACATTATTTTTTTTCAGAACTGCTTATTCAGAGAAAATTTTGAGACTGAAAAACTCAGAGGAATTTGGATACGATTCTGGGTGAATTCATCTAAAGCAGCATTTATGAGCTGGGGAATTCTTAACCTAACATCCTATGGTATTTCAAGATTGGCTGGCTTGCTGGTTTGATAGTGATTTTTCAGCGTCAGCTGCAGAGTATGATTTAAAAGTGTGTCTGCAATTTCTGGAGCGTTGTTTCAAATGGGCACAGAATTCTGGCTGAGAGGCAGTAGTGCTTTGGTGCAGATATACTATATGATTCGAGAGTTTGGAGCCTTTCTGGCCAAAGACTCACAACAGAAAACAAATGAAAATGATCATATCTTTCCTTCAATTGTTTCATTAGATATATTTTTTCATATAAAATGTGCAGAGGATGCCACATTGTACAGATCAATGCACACAGGGTTCACCAGCTACGATTAGGTTTCATGTATATTTCTGTCCAGTTTCGGGGAGGGGAAGAGAGGGAAGATAGGAGGAAGCAGTATTTGATCCATATTGCTCTCTGGCAAACTTCTCAGAAATACCAAGGAAATAGTGTTAACCCAACTCCGAAACAGAAACTCTGGTCAACTGAGAGGAAACACAAGGATGCTCGAAGAACCTCCTGGGTCAGGTAGGTGAAAAAGTGTGCGTGGCTTCTGGAGATGAAAAATATCCCACTGTTATTTCTGATTTATAAATTAAGTCATTGTCTAAAGAGTTCATTTCAAGGCTTTGGGGATTTGAAATCTGTACCCCTTTTTAAAACAAAAACAAACAAGAGATGTATCAGGTGATTAAGGTAAACACCACAATTAAGAAGGAGTGCAAAAAGTTTGAAGTCTTTTTTAATTAATCCCTAGTCACTGTTAGGTTTTCCCAATCAACATAGTTAGAACTGGTTTTCATTCTTGAGTGAACAGCACATAGTGTGGAACTGATTTTATTGTCCACATCCCATTGATAGCCTCTCAACCAGGAAAGAAGAAAAATCACTTCTCACTTCATGAAGCACCTTTGAAAATGAAGGGCTGGAACAATATAGTCTCATGTGTTTCTTGCAAAGACTTTGACAGTATGTGTGTTTGACACCCTGCTCCATTTGCAAAGTTGATGCCACTTATTCATCCAAAGATAATTAAATTGTTCCATAAAATGAACACTGAAGAGTGTGAATTTGTCAGTGTCACCTGTCCTCCTGGGAGTCATACTCAATGCATTGTCCGGGTGATTGTAAGGGCACAGCCTGCAGCAGGGAGAAATCTAAGGTGCACTACCTCACGGCACCCTTGAGGCCAGTAGATCAGAGACACACAGACCATAGTTCTTTCTCCAGATGGTTTCAGCTTGAAGTTTATCAGAATAACACTATTTTTTCTCTTTATCATTCCCTACCAAGCTTGCATAAGTCAGCAGCTATGAGGACACTGACTTGCAGTGTTCTTGAGGCTTCGGGCAGGCCTTGTCCAGCAGAGAACAGTGTTTGGCAAACATTCTCCGTATCCTTTCCCAGAGTCCATCTTTAATTAAAGAAATTTGCATACCACTGTTGGTAGGAGCTTTTTACTTCATTAGGGTCTGCAGCAGATCACTTCCACTGAACTCTGCAGCAGCAGTTGTTCCTGGAAATTGCTGCAGACAAGTTAACCACAAAAATACAGACTTAGTAGAAAATTATAGAGGGAATAGTAACAAATAAATAAGTAAATTAGGCTCTTGGTAAAGGATCTTCTTGTGTTGTTGATGTATTTTTTTCTGAGGTGCAGATATTTAACTATTAAAGCATACTTTAGGGCTTTACTGCAAAGTGCATAATGAGCCAACTGTGTTTGCAAGCTGATAAGCTCCATGCAGAGCGCTCTGTTTCCAGCCTACAAAAATGCTTACGCATCTGAGCAACCCAGCTGAAGTCACCAAGGTTTCTTGTATGTCCAGAGCTAAGCAAACATCTAGCCTTAGTTACCTAGGACTCAGCCTGGTAGCAGAAAATTAGCAAATTTAGAAAGTTTTGGAAATACTAAGTGACCATTGTTGGCAATTCATTGTTATTTGGCCCTTTCCATTAAGCAATAATAAAATTTGCAGCTAGGAAGAGATGCATTTATTCGCAATCCAAAATGATTCCTAAGAATGTCTTTGTTAATGCAAGAATTAAGGGCAATTAATTGCAAACAGTGCAGGAAAGAAAACATCAAAATAATATTCTCAGAGCATTCTTTCACCCTGAACTTCAAACTTGTCAAGCAAGAATTATTTTTATGAGCAATTCACAGTGGAAAACTGTAAACTGGAGATTTCAGGCACATAGAGAGACTGAATAAATCATGGCTTTGTTCTTTATTCCCCAGAAAGGCAAGCAGTGCTCTGTTAAAACACACTGGTTAGCGGCCGTCAACCAAGCTTTTCTGGCAGTTATCCCGACCACAGGTGAAGAATGACACAGGCCCCAAAAGGTGCAAAAGCCACACGTTTTTTATAAATCACATACCAAAACATAGCATCTGGTAAATGGATAGAGGGTGCCTCACACACCTGTATCAGTTGGGGAACCCTAAATAAGAAGGAAGATGTCGGGCCTCTTGATTTCACACCTCCATCATTTTATAGGATTCAAGGTTCCCTTAACTACATACCGGTCCTTCTTGGACCTGCAGCCTGCTGCCACACCTTATGCCTGTGACCCTTCTCCATATCAGGTTTGGCCCATTTCTTGGTCTCTTCTTTCCTTGCTAGCCCTATGGAGATAGCTATGCTTCCTTTAAACTCTGTGGCAAATTTAGATGTCACTCCTGTCTAGGATCTCTGTCCCAACAGCTCATACTATGAAGAAGGCCTCCATCCAAGCAGACATAAGCAGTAAATTCTGCTCTTTTACCCAGAAGCTTCTTTTTTTCTGGCCCTAAAAATGCTGGAGACAAAATAAATCTGTAATTTCCACTGAACTTGTACTGAGCCCTGCAAAAATCCTCACCAGGTCACCACCAGGACCAACTTCACAATGTGCAATGCTGAAAAGATTGTTAGCAAGAAAGTGGAAGGGTCCCTAAGCGTAAAAAGGAAGCAGGGCTCCAGAGAGGTTTGCCCATGAAGAGATGCTGAAGTGGATGAAACATCAGGCTGGGAGGGACCACACAGCAAAACCGGTCCTCAATGCCATACCTTATATTAAAGGCTGCATCATAAAAGGTCTTTTGTGGTCCACAGGCAAAGGTTTTAATTTAGATACTGCTGTCATAAGGAATAAAAGGTTGGAACCATTGTATGCATTTAAATGAATTCTGAAAAAGTTAAATGAATTCTGAAAAAGAACAGAAGAAATCGGTTAATTAATTGGTTCAATAGTTTGAAAAGTAGTGGCGACCACTCTGGATTCTTCTCAATTCCCTATCCATGGATCTCTTGATGCTCTTTTCCACTGCCAGCAGCTGCCGCACACCAAGGCCCGGCCACACTGGGGGTCCTGGGTGAAGCACCTCTTGGTGACAGCTGCAGAGGGACAGTCACTGTCCTCACTGATGCTTCGCCAGGGGAGTTTTAGGTTGGATGTTAGGAAGAACTTCTTTACCGAAAGGGTTGTTAGGCATTGGAAGGGGCTGCCCAGGGAAGTGGTGGAGTCACCATCCCTGGAGGTCTTTAAAAGACGTTTAGATGTAGAGCTTAGGGATATGGTTTAGTGGGGACTGCTAGCATTAGGTTAGAGGTTGGACTCGATGATCTTGAGGTCTCTTCCAACCTAGAAATTCTGTGATTCCGAAAATTTTTTTATTCTTCGACATTTTTACTCAGAAGCCACCGAGGCACGACGACCCCACGGTCAGGAGCTTCCCGCGGCCCCTGACGGCCGGAGCGCCACCGGGCTTTGAGGCCAAATCCCACAGAAACGGCCAAAGCCTGCCTCCCCCGGCCGAGGGGGCGGCATCCCGGGAGCCCTCCCCTCCCCTCCCGGCGCCGGGGCGGCTCCCTGCGGGGCCAGGCCGGGCACAGCCCCCGCCTCGCCCAGCGCCGGGGCCGGCTGCTCCGCCGCCCTGCGGCCCCCAGGCGGCGGCGGCTGCTGCTGGGGGACGCCGAGGAGGAGCCGCCTGCGCGGCCCAGCGGCGGGCGGGCCGGACACGCCGGGCGAGGCTGAGGGGAGGCGAGGCGAGGGGAGCAGCCGCGGGCCGCGGCGGCGACGGGGGAGCGGCGGCCATGGCCACCAAGGTGAGCGGGACCCGGCGCGGGAAGGGGGGGCCGTGAGGGGCGGCGGGCGGGGGGTGGCGGCCGCGGCCGGGCGGCGCTGTCCGGGGAGAGGCCTGGGGTAGGCCGCGGGGCTGGCCCGTGGAGGGGCTGCGCGGCTCGGTCGCTGCCCGGGCCGGGGAGGGAGCTGCGGGGGTGCTGCTGAAAGAGCCCTGGGTGTGCGGCGGGGTTTGGGGGTTCGGCCGGGTCCCTGCCCGCACGGACTCGGGTCCCACACAGCGCACTCTTTATGCTGTGTCTGGCCGTCTGAGTAGATGGCTGGGTGTGTTTTGGTGAACTTTCAGATGTGCAGAAGCTGGTCTGGGCTCAAAATCACGCAGTTAATTTAAAAAAAGTATTAATACAGCGCAATTCTTGTTTTACACAGGCTCTAAGATATCGTTCATGTGTTTGTTTAGGATATTCTTAGAGTTCTATCATTGGTAATATCCACTGACTTGTGGGATGTGAGCGTGAATAACACGTAAACACCCTTAACCTACCTACAGCAGGTAGCACCAAAACACCCAGCAATATATATATATGTAACACACAGCACCCTGATATATATATATATATATATATATATATAAAACACACAGCACCGTGAGCAGACACGGTGCTAAAACGGCTCACAGTTCTTTCACCTGGCTCTGAGGTGCTGCATCCTCACGGGATCACACGAAGCCGTTTTGCCCTGATATTTGAAAGCTTTCGCTTTGCTTTTCACGGAATAAATTCTTGTGGTCTTTACGGCCTCGCAATAAAAGGTGCGTCATTTCTTACTTATGAACCGGGGCTGTATGGAAATCGGGTGGTGCGAGGCTTTTTCGTTCCACGTTTTGCAAGTTACAGCAATTTACTTGAGCTTGCTTGTTAAAATTGGGAAGTGATAGTCAAGACTTGGTATTTTTTTTAATGTTGATACACTGGTAACTGAGAGCATTGCTGGAGAGAAGCTTGCTTTATTTTCTGCAGGCTTCACCCATGACTTAGATCCCTCTCAGCTGCTGTGGGTTTTACTTTGCTGAATTTATTGGAATGTCAGCTATAATAAAGGATACATTTTTGCAGCAGTGTAAGGGGGTGACTGGCTCAATGAATAGCCTTTAGAAACTCTGCCAAGTAACAAGTTACCATTTCACTTGGAAATTAAGTTTTGCTTTTTAAATTGTAAACAAACTTGCCACCTTCTACTTGCTCTCCTTCCAAAATATCTTTGGAATTTAAAAGAAAAAGCTTATTGGAAATGCACAAGGAAATGTTAACAACGTTAAATTGTAACTAGTCACCTGGAGTCTGAGTTTCTGAAACTTTTACCAGCATTAAAAACTATATTAGCTTGTAGGGATAACCAACAATCAGACTGCAGAGGCTATTAGTGCTTCCTGAATTAATTCCTGTTTAAACTAGAATATACTTTCTAAGAAGGAGGGGGAGAATTTAGTCTTAATTTGAACGCTTCCCGTGCTGTAAAGTCCAGCCCTTTTTTTTTTTTTTTTTTTTTTTAAACCATCAACGCTCTTGCTGTTGACACTGCTTGTTTTGAAGCTAAACCTGCCTAGCTTCTGTTTCCAGTTTTATCCATTTTTATTTATGCCTGCTTGGTTTACAAAGTCTCTTATCAGTGTTGGCGTTTCTGGGGATGGGCAAGGAGAAACTGGGGGTTTCTTTCGTAACTTGTTTGTAAACTCCAGCTAGTTTTCTTGCCTCTCTCCTTGATAAACTATGTCAGTTGAGTTCCTAGAGTGCTCCAGTCTGATGTACTCTAGGAACTGAAACACTGATGTGATTTAATCTCCTTGTCTCCTGCTCCTTCCCTGTGCGAGGAAGGGTCGTAGGCCCCACGTCCTCTGAAGGCCGTAGAGGTTGTTGCTGCTGTGAGCTGACCCAGCAGTCCCCACAGCTCCTTGTCCTTCCCTGCACTAGTCCCGTGCTCTCTGTGCAGGAGGTGACTCCAGCAAGGTGACTTGTCAGGCCTGTCCTCGAGCTGTTATAAGTTGCTAAAACAGCAAAAGATTACCTGAAGGAGAGCAGCGAGACAGTTTCATCCAGTTCCAGCAAGTAAAGTAGCTAAAAGTTTGCTCAGAGCTGATTAAAAGGTTTGGTGGTGTAAGGTATGTGTGGAGCGGGGCAGATTTTCATGGCGAAGGCTGCAAGTATAGCTGGAAAGTAAGAAACAGAGGATCTGGGGCTTCTCGTGGCAGTTCTTACATCAGCTGGAGCCTTACTGTAACTTACTTGGCAGTGGCCTTTCTGATTCCCTAAAGTCTTTCACAAGGTCACATGCTCTAAAAGCTGAAGCGTGTTTAAAGAAAAAAAGGGATTGTTTAGGAGATCCTAACTTCCACAGTTTTACAGTAATGTAACTGAACCTGACTTTAGAGGTAGGCCATTTCATATCCATGCTTAAGAACTGATGCATCAAGTTGCATGTGTTATTTTGGATGCTTCTGTCAGAAATGGAGCTGAGCTTACAAATTCCTTACTTTTAACTGTGTAATTGAAAGGTGAAAAGTTTCTGAGCTTTAAAGTATGTAATGAAGCTGAAACCTTTTTCAAAACTCAGTCACAATGAAAATGCAATACCGTAAATGTGTTTCTCTGATATTTGCTTGGAGAAGTTGCGTTCTGAATGCTTCTGTTTTCCTTCTTGCCTTCCCTGGACTTTCCTCTTTCCCCAGCAGAATTAGCAAAGTCCCAACTCTTACTCACGTCCTTTCTTTTGGTTTTGAGATTCATTGCATAGGGAGAGCTAGAAATCTCAGGAAGCATTCTGCTGACTTTTAAATAACATGCTCCCTACCTTGGTCTATTTTTAGAGGCATTTGTTTAAAAGTGCAGGCAAGTCCATTTCTTGATAAGGCCGAAGTTTTGCCCTTTGAGAGGCTGGCGTTTCAGGAGCGGGCACAGGTATCAAAGGAAGCTGGCAGGTGAGTGCACTTTGGTGGTCAGGACAGCTCTTCTGGAACCTGTGCCACTAATTAACGTGCAGTAAGAGGTTTAATCTCAAAGCTGGAGATGAAATAGGAGCTGATAACCTCTAATTTCTAGGAGTTGTGCTGTCGAAGCAGGTGACATTGCTTCCATAAGATTGCCATTTCACCTGGAGCAATACACCTGTATCCCACCATGATGCTCTTGGCTGTTCAGTGGTCTGTACTTCAGGAACTCAGTTTTGTCTGGTTCTGGTTATAGGACTGGGCCCTTTTTCGTGGGAAGAAATCTCTTGAGGTGAAAGCTATTAAGCGGGATATTCTGTTCTTAAAAGAAGATGTAGCTTAGCATTTTTTTAATACATAATATTTTGTTGTTTAAGGCTTTTTGTCCATCTACTGACCTTGGAATAGCTTTTGTGAATGTCATTAACCAGGTATACTTGAATTTAGCATGGTTCTTCTAATTGTCTTGAGGGGAGCTCACTTTACATATGAGAATTTCAGATAGAAATAAATATCAGTATTTTAGACTTCAGTAATAGGAAGGGTTATCTTTAATTTTTCCATTCTGTACTCATGTGAGGCTCACCAAAAGAAGCCTCACATTTTCATTTGTGCTGTAGTGAAGCTGTCTGTTTGTTTACTTTATGAATCAGGCAGAAACAATTCTTTGTTCTGATTTGCAGCTGGGAAGTGAAATATCCCTCTGCGCCCAGTGCTCCAAAATACCCAAACTTTGTGCTGTGCAAGTCTGCCTTCTGTGTTGTCGTAACTTTGACAGCAGTAAGTCTCTCCTAGGAAACTGTATTTTGGGAAAATGTTCAGTTAATCAATCTTAACGCTATCTGTGAGTTGGAAAGAACTTAAACTGCGCAGATCACTTCCTACCCTAGCCAGCATGTTCCACTGCTCAAATTCAGCAAAGTAAGACTTGATCAACTGCAATTTCATTCTGTGCATTTACAAGTGTGGGCTGTGACGGAACAAAACTGATTAGGTTAAATAGTCATTTCAGTTTAATGGTCTTACTCACATTAGAAGTTGTGGGTTTTGTTGTTTTTTTCTGCTAAGCTATAATTAAATAGGTATAAAAATATTTCATTTTTTTTTTTTTAGGGGCAATGAGAGTATGAGAGTGGGTGAAAATGCTTGGTAATGCAAATTTACTTTAAATACCTGATCTGTTGATATAGTGAGGTGTTAGGATGAGGTCAATCACACAAGAACTGACACTAAGACATTTTAAGATGCAATTTTTCTGTTCTTTTGCCTTTGGCCTTCTGATCTTTTAAAAGTTCAGTGATAAGTGGGTTACTTTACATCCCAGCAATTATTAGTGCAAGGCTTCTTGTTTGACAGCCGGCTGTTGGGCTAGGAAGCTGGCGAGTTGATGGGGCTCTGTATGATGCTATGCTTGGGTAATGATTCCTCTGACTCAATTTTTCAAAGTTATTTTAAGCACCTGGGCATTGAGTCATCAGAGGCTCATTACCAGAGGTCGTCACTTTAGAGTATGATTACAGTAGTGAAGGAGGAGGAAATCTGGTATCAGATGCTATCGTGTTTCATGGTTGATCTGGTTTATATGCTCAGTGATTCAGATTTTCACGCTGGTCGAATTTTTCCATGTACCAGTAATGTTTGAGCAATAAGTCCTTAAAGTTAACTGGGGCTTGGTGATAAAGTTTATTTGACTCCATTGTTTCAACGTTTTTCTTTGGGAGCTGTCATCTCTTTGTTTTTAAACCTTTGTTTTTAAAGTCTTTGAAAATCTGCTTAAATTAGAACATCCGCACATTCTTCTGTCTATGAAAACTTCCTTATTTGATTAGGGTATCTGGCAAATTTCAAAAATCAAAGTTTACAGAGAGGCAAAGGGAACGTATATGGGAATTTTGCTGTTTTAAGGATATCACTTCCGTCCTATATTGTATTTACCCTCAATTGCAACATTGCTGTTGGAAGCAGGCTTGCAAAAGATTGCAAAAGCAGGTAGCAGAGCCTGTAAAATAGTGGGAGTGATTTGTTTCAGCCAGCACTGCAGTAAAACAGATTAAATAATCCTGGATATCTAAACGTTAAAGTGAATAATCATTGCAGTGATCTGCATTTAAAGCTGCGAATTTTCTATGTCAAAGCACGTTTTGCAATTAGAAGGTCTTTTACCTTCTCTTTCAACTTTTCTCAAAGGGGCAAAAATCAAAGCTTGTGCTTTTACCTTCTTTAGATGTATTCCAGCTTTCTCAGCAATTTGCGATGAAAAAGGAGCTTCCCAAGTAACAGAGTTCAAATAGTGAGGCGTTCTTGTAGTAACTCAACAAGCAAAGCTCAAGTGCTACTGAGGAGAAAGATCTCAGCATCCTGCTCACTGGAAAATTGAATCGGAGCTCTGAGCCTTATTTTTTCCAAAACAGTAAGAGGAAAAGGGCACGAGGCACAAATTTTCTTGTAGGGAGTTGCCTTCGTGCAGGCTGCTCCAGCTGTTCGGCGGCCAAGAGGGGACCTTCAGGACTTTGCGTGGCGTGAAGGTCACACGAGCAGTCCTGGGCACTGCTCGTAAGAGGGTGTGTGCTCCTCGCAGGTCAGAGCAGTGCTTCTGTGAGCAGAGGTTTTGTTTTGCTAAGTTGGTTAGTGAAACTTCTATTTTCCTCCTGTATTTCAGAGCAGCTCTTCAGAAGGAGGCAAAGGGCAGAGCTTCCCCTGCCAATAAAAGCAGCTGCTTTACAGGAGGGTTTTCCAGTATGCAAAATGCGGCTGGAAGGAGGAGGGGGCCGCAGGGAGATGCTGGGCCCTGCACCTTAGGGCAGGTCCCAGGGGAGTCTGAGCAAAACAGCTGCTGGTGGGGATGGGCAGCGGTGCCTGACCTGGGGTTTCTGCAACGGGACTTGCCCGGGTGAAATCATTCAGGCCCCTCTCTTGTAAAATGTGGGACTTTTGCAGCCTGGTGATGGGTGTTTTCTCCCGACTTATCTCTGGGTTGCTGACTTCTGCTCTGACTTGCCATCTGCGCCTCCTTGGCGAAGGAACTGTTGTGCTTGTATTTTGTGCCTTCGCGCGGTATCTCTGTTTATACACAGCAGGTTTTGAACTTGCTCTCCTTTTCCCAGCACTTAGAGACTGCAGTTCGCAATGTTCAGAGCAAAAATAGCCTGGCCTCTTCGTTCTAGTTAAACTCAAACGAAATGTTTGATTTCCTGGCTGATAGATAAAAATGGCTAATTTTCAAGTAAAAAAAAAAAAAAGCTATAAAAATTCTCTTAGGATGTCTGGTTCTCTCTTCTGTATGAGAGTTTTTCCCCTTTGTCACACAGGCAGGCGATGAGACCATCACATTTGTTGTCTCTGCCGGCTCTGGCATTCCACGAAGAGCCCGCACAATCAACCTTTCTGCAGCGCTGGGGCCATGACTGATGAGGCAATTCATTTTGTCCCAGAGCTTGATCAGAATCGGATCTGAGAATTAAGCTTACATGTTTTGTCTCTTCTGCTGGATTAAGCATCATTTTTCTTTTTTTTTTTTTTTTTTTTTTAGCGACACAATTCTTTTAGCAGTACTGTCACTTCCTCCCTTAACAGCCTTGTATTTGTCTTCTGGAAATGGAACACGAAATGAAGCATCTTTCTCACTGCAGATACCTAGACCAGATTTCTGGAAATTTGTGTACAGGAGCGGAATTGTAACTGCTCTATCAACAGCTCTGCCACCTTCTGTCAAGCTTCCAGGTTTTCTAGAAACTTGTAAGGAAGGAGCAGTTTAAGCTTTCTTTTCTGACCTTTTTTCATTTCTTTTACCAGTAACCTGTACAGTGACAGACACAGAGTTTCTGGGGTGTCCACTTCAAATCCATTCCTAGATAATGGAATGAAGTAGGTGAGCAATGTCTGCTTTCAGCACTGGCTGTTCTCCAGCTGGGCCTGGTGACTGAGCTCTGCGCACGTGAGCTGCTGCTGAAGGTGACAGGTTCGTAACTCCTGGGCTTTTCTGCAGTGTCAACAGAAAAGCCTAAAATAGCCATAAGCTGGGGGTATGTTAGAACCCATAAAACCCGATTTTATTTATTTTTTGCTTTTTTTGCTTCTTGAAGGGCTAAGAGATCACACAACATGTAGTGTCTTGATTAATGTTGGTTACTGAATTAATTTAGCAGAACTTCCATGCTGAGGATCTGCTTTGCTGCATTTTAACTTTTTTTCTCGGATGTCTTCAGCTAGAATATTCCCGAGCACTGGTTTCCCAGTTGGTGTTATCAGTGTCTGGCCTTTTGGAGTTGTAAGGCTGTTCCATTCTGTGATTTACCTGGAAGTCGAGTTGTATTTGGAGTAGCATCATTTTAGCATGCAGGTTGGGTGCTCTGCAAGTTCTTCATTCGCATCTAGGTTGGCCTGTGCAGCTGGTGCATGGAGATGCACGACCTGTAATAGTGTGGTGAGTCTGCAAAGGCTTGGAGTTCATTAGCCTGCCTTGGTGAAACTTTGTGTCTCTCTAATTATTGGGATAATTACAGTTCTATAATCTCCCCTCACAGAGGAAGCACTCTTGTGTGACAACAGGCTGTCTTCATGAGTAGGTCAGGACGTGACAGATTTACTTGTGAATGCTGCAGGCTTCTCCTCAAAACCTTTGCCTCTTCCTAGCTTTGTTCTTCAGGGATGGGGTGGCGAGGGTTTAATGCCGACTTCCACGGTCTCAGACTAACACCAGGAGTCACCATGGCAGGCTCCTGAAATACACAGTTAAACTTTGGGTCAGCAAACAGCTGCAAGAGACAGGGTAGTGATTGAATCTGGGCAGAGATTGTAATCACCCTTGAGATAAATGTATCCTGCCTAACATCCGTGAAACAAAGCCGTGCTGCACTCAGTCTGGTTGAGCGTGCTGGTGTAAATGGCATTAATCTTCTCAGATTGGCAGTTGTTTAGTTGGGGACCTGTTACAGATCTGTATTCAGAAAGGAGAAGACGAGGCAGTGTGGGCATGTGGAACAGGGCACGGAATTGGTTTTGAGAAATGTCTTCTGACAGAGTTGGAGCTCCTCACTCGTGGTTAAAGTATTGCAATGCATTGTTACTTGATAACTGGCTTGTAACTAATGTTTTAAACTAGTGTGTTTTTTTTGTCCTTGTTCAAGTGCTTAACCCAATAGAAGGCTCGGGTGTGCTGAACAGGAGTACCTAAGTCAGTATTTGAAAACATCTGTAAATCACATGGGTGTGATTCATGTATTTCTGCACTTGCGTTTCCCTTGCATCTGTGCTGCCCGGGTGCGTGCAGATCCTGCTGTCTGGTTCCCCAGTGCCCCATCAGTACATCAGTATGGGCACTGCAAAAGGTAACTGAGAGCTCCTTTTAAAGGAATTTTGTGGTTAAAACTTCAAAGTGCATGGTGGCTCTTTTGCAAGTACCCCATCTTAATGCTGCTTTTAAAACTACTGAGCTGCTTGTAAGCGATCCACAAGCTTGAAAATCCTGAAGCTTGGTCACGAGCGTGCAAATAAAACCCGCTGTGTTTTGCATTATTGCTGCTCGTGGCAGTGGTTTTCTACCCACCTGTGTTGCCAGCTGCGGGGAAAGGAGCTATAATTCCCTTCAGCAGATCTTAAAATCTTCAAGTCTTACATTCCAACACTTGTTCGGAGATCTTTAGTCTGATACCTTTAAGTCCTTACAGTGCCTCAGAAGCTTTTAGCCCCAGATGCTTGGGCTGAGCAGTGGGATCCCTGAGGTGTAGGAATCCACCTGAGCTCTCAGCGGGAGCACTGCCTGTCGTGCTGGCCAGCAGCCTGGTCGTGTTGGCGCCGGGTGTGCCGATGTTTGCTCATGGGTAAACAGCCATAAAGAAGTCCAGGGTCTGTACATCAAGAGTGAGGTATGTAACCAGAAGCAAGCAGGACTCATTTAACTGAATGCCTGTCTTCCCCTCTCTCTGAGAGCTGCTTGGAGTATTTGGAGGGGCTCCTCGGGTCCCTCGCCCTCCTGGCCTTCCAAGCTCAGCCATGGCATCCCTAAATTTTGGCTCTGCCAAAGCTGCATGCACTTAGCTTGGTCCTTTCACAGAACTAGTGCTCACTGCAAGGAGTTAAGTGGTCTCTCTGCCTTGTTTTTCTCATTGGGAAATGCCCTTGGATGTAAATAATCAGTTTTCCTTGGAAAGAACCCGTGCCAAGAGCCACGAGGAGCTTCCAGGGGTTATCAGCCGTGGGTGTGCCTGGGGAGGTTCATACAGCAAGCAAAGAGCCCTCTTTAGGAGCTCGCTCTTCCTTGGGTCTGAAGAGCCAGTCTGTCCTCACGCAAGGAAGGCATGAGTTGCTGAAGAAGGTTAATAAGCTGTTGTCCTTAAGACTAAAGAAAATGTTTTTCAAGTCTTTCTAGCACTTGTAATCTTGCCTAGTCATTTGTTTCTCACAGAAGAACATCAAGAAGTGGCTGTAAGGTATGCATATCGAGCCTTTATTCTAATCCTAAAGAGTTGTTGGTTTAAGCCAGGTGCATTTTGGTGGGAATGAAGTATTTCAGTACTGTCCCTTACATCATAAACACTTCAAACTTTGCACCTTGTACCTTTTGGAACCGCTTTATGCTCTGTTAACCTTTCCCTTGGATTACGAGGTAGGTCTTTTAATCCAGTGCCATTATTTAATTACGTATCTGCCTGAAGTCCTGGAGGCACGTGCAGCTTCTGAGGGCAAAGCAGAGTTCCCTGCCCTCTCCTCTGTCTGCAAGCATGTTTTATTAGCAGGATGAAATGATGCAAGTCCTCGTTTCTTTGCTTTTTATCTGTGTTTAATTTGCTCCTAATGTGATTATAGTCAGCGTTGTTACCTCCAAATGACTAGCTGCGGGCTACTGGACTATTTCAGAGTTGAAAAATTGCTCAGAAGAAAGCGAGCCAGCAGGCCGAGAGAACACTTTTCAGTCTGGATTTGCAGAGTAATGGGAGGATCCTGCAGCTGCTGAGGGGACTTAGGGTAACGATAGCAGAAGGCTGTGATCCCTGCTGGTCCAGAAGTGGAGCTCTTCACTAAACGATGTTTCACTTTTTGGATGAGTTTGTTTTAATTCTGATGTTGTTGAAAGCAAAAAGCCAATTGTGTGAGTAAAGAATTGTAGTGCTCAAGGGAGCTTTTTATTGAACAAGTGAATTTTAGCTTTTAGTTGCTCTTTAATAAAATTATAGTATGAAACAAATTTGAAGTTTAGTAGGTAGTTTAGTTTCTTCAGCCTGGGTAAGTGGTGAGCACACCTACAAGAACAGCGATGCCTCATATTACACAAGCAATACGCATTTTCTCAGTCTCTGTATTAGTTTACATGTTAAAATGATCCTAATCTTTTATTTTCTCTCCTGTAGCCAAGACAGAGAGTAGCTACCTTTCCAGGCTGAGAGGCATAAGCACTTTCAGAGCCATTTGAGGTTTCTGCTTAGGCTGTCCAAATATCCACTTAACCCAGCAGTCTGATACAATTGTGATGGATGGACCACCATGAAGAGGCAATTTTGTTAAATCATGGTGCCAGGTGTTGCAGTTGCTGCAGTAACAAACTGCTCGGTCCTGGAGTACTCGGGGGCTTTTGGGTGAGCCTGGGTTTTAGGGAAAGAAAAGGGGGGAGAAGGTTAAATACAGCTAAACGATAGCCACTGTTGGAAGTACACTGAGGTGGGAAAAAGGGACATCTCCTACTTCATGTTCCTAAAGCATTTTTCTTGTTCCTGAGCTCTTCGGACACTAGTTGTTTTAATTCTTCACCTGCTGAACCTCATTAGGTTCACGTGGGCCCATTTCTCAAGCTTGTCCAGGTCCCTTTGGATGTCATCCCTTCCTTCTGCTGTACTGACTGCACCCCTCAGCTTGGTGTCATCTGCAGACTTGCCGAGGGTGCACTCGATCCCATTGTGCATGTCACTGCTGAAGACATCAAACAGCACCAGTCCCAAGATGGACCCCTGAGGGACACTACTCATCACCAGCCTCCACCTGGACATGAAGCTTTTTTTTTTTTCTAGAAACAGCATTGATGGGAAAAGCAATTCTGAAAACATACCTTTTACTTTCAGCTGGTTTGGGATTTTTAAAGCGTTTTGCTTAAATTAGTAATAAAACTAATCTGCTACTTGCCAACATATTTATTAAAAAGGCTTTCTGTATGCTAATATCTAGTTAAGCTTTATATCTGATCTCAATTCTTAAATCTGAGATTTATATTAATCTTTCTGTGCAACTGAATAAATGAGTTACTGCTTACAGCTGCTGAATCAGGAGTAGTCTTCGTCTTTTTGCAAGTTTGATGCGAGAAATTCTAGAGAAGGATTGGAAATGAAGAAGCATAGGAAAGAGAAGGAGCCAGTTTATTGGATCTTCTGTGCTTCAAGTCTGCCCACTATCATGGTTATTTAAAATTTAAGGAGTTTAGTTGAGAAGAAGAGTCCTAGCTCAAAAAAAAAAAAAGTCAATGCTTTTTTGAAGACATTTTGCTGGGCTTCCCAATTCATGATTTCTGCTTCTCTAGTGGGTTGCAGATTTCTTTGAAAAGATATATCTGCCCCAGTTACTTTCCAGAAAAGAAATAGGGAATTTTTCTATGAATCTGGGAACTGCTGCTACCAGCAGCATAGAAAGTAGGACACAACACTGGAGAGCAAGCATGAAACTGAAACCTATTGCTCCCATTGCTACTGTGAGGCTTTAAGACAAGTGGCACCCAGCAGGCTGAACTTGTGAATCCCTGTCCCTTGAGAAGTGCAATACCGAATGGCTGAAGCTCCGAATCATGTGCTATCTGCTAAAAGGAAGGCATGCGTTTATTAGAGGAATTTCATGCTTTGAACCTTTTATGGATATTTTCGTTGCACTGTGTGCTGCTGCCAGCTATCCTAGAGAAGATGTCATCTTGTGGTGTGAGTTTCTTAAACATTAACACGTGGCTGAAAACCATGACTAGCATAACAAGATCTCCTCCTAATAGAATGAAATCCTATCCGTGGGGAAACTGTTTTCAAAGATTAGTTCAAATTTTGGGTGGGTATCACTGACGTGCTCCAGTTTTGATGCTGTTCTCAAACTTGTGCTGCTGGCGGACTGTGCCTGTGCGCATCAGGATTGTCAGACCTGGGGGTAAGCCGCTCTTCTGCCTGAGCTCTTCTCACTGCTGATGCACCTTAGAAAAGGCAGAAAGCTTCCTCTTAGGAGAAATAGGAGCAACTGTTCCCACTCCTCCTCCAAGGTGCTGGTTCACTGGGATGCCTGTGGAGATCTCAAACTCACATAGGGCAGTGATAACGCGCTCCTTTGTTAGAATTTCATCTTAATGTATCTTGGAGCCAAATTCCCCCGTAATTGATGCTAAGCATCCTGACAGGCTGCCAGCTGCAGTTTCCTAGCCTTATGTCTGTTTGCAGAAATCAGTTGGCAAGTGGTCGTGGTTATTTTTTTTCTCTTGGAAAGCAAGGGGGTGGGAGGAGCAGAAGGTGTGCAAGTCCGACAGATGTAAATAATGGATACAACTCCACACTTGCAGAGGGACAGCGCTTTGACTAGTCCAGGTCCTGCTTTTCAATAGGAAGAAGCTTTGTGGTTTGGACACTATTAGTGCTAATAATGCTTAGACATTGTTACTGTAACTTTAAAAAGCTGGCAATAATTTAACACAAAGTTATGATTGTACATTAGTGGTCCTTCTGTATTATTTGGGATTGTCTTTGCTGTTTCAGCAGTTCCCATTTTATCGGCATTCAAAATGTCTCTAAACAATATCCAATGTATATATTGCGGTACCCAGGAGCTAAAATCTTTTTCTGGTTAAATGCTTTCTTCTCCCCATACACTTATGCTATTTTGCAATAACCCCACTCTAAGCTACAAATACTGCTTGGATGCAATATCTGCGGCTAGTAAGTAGGAAATGGGTTATTGCCAAACCACACCATTTTCCTCTTTCATGTTTTGGAACTGATTGTCAAAAAATCAGATAGGTGTGGGGCTGCTGCCTCACTGCAAGGAAATGCCAGAGGAAGGGCTTTTTCCACTGCTAACAATGCACTTGTTAGATGGAGCGAGTCACTTATAAACTCAACCCATTATAATTTTTATAATAATCCAGTTTTGTATGGCTATGAATCCTTTCTTGAATTTGTCAAAATGCAGGAAGGCAAAAACTGAGTTTGTACTTTCTTCCCTTTTGCTATTTCTCTTTTAACAACTTCTGAAATCGGAATCTGGAGCAGGTGAATTGGTAGATGTGGCACAAGGGTTTTATTAAATTCTATGCCTCTCTCATGGTCTCTCCTTCCATGTGTGCTGAATACTTCCAGATTTCTCTGAATAACTTAATCTCCTTGGAGAATGAAATATTTGCACCTGATGTCTAAGTTATTAGACACAAATATTCAAGCTTTTCAGTCTGGTCATTACTGTAGGGTGTTGAGCCACTTCTCCTGAAGACTAAAAATCTGGGCATGTCCTGGTGAACTCCTGTTTCTGTGAACGAAGCCTCAACTTGCTACTGTCTTGTACTGCTTGAGGGATGTGAAGAAGGCTGCTTGCCCCACGGGCCAGATGCCCGAGCTGTGTTCAGGTTGTATAATGGGGTATATATGGGTAACCTGCTGCAAAAATGACATGTTCAACACCTTTGCGACTTAATGCTGAGGGGAGAGGGCTGGTGAATGGTGCTTCTTACAGCCCTACCTAAATTGTTCCTGCAGTTCAGAAAGTGTGTTTCTTATCTTCAATGTTACTGCTTTGAGGAGAGTGAGAAGGGTTGTTTGTCCATCTGCAGGGAAGCCTGATTTTCTGCTGGGAGGAAAGCAGTGCTGTGATCCAGAACAGTTTTCTCCTGTTCATCGTGGTTTTGCATGGCATAATCCGAAAGTGCTGAAAGCCTCCTTTCCAAAGGAAGAAGGATAATGATAGGAAGCACTAAATGTGCTTAGGACACACAATTTTCTGAAATGTTGTGCTTCTCTAGTAGAAAGGACCCAGTGCTTGACTTGTGTGCATCGCTCCTGATTTGCTTTGTCAGCTGAGCTACAGGATGTGCTTTTTCCTCTTTTGTTTTTATTTACACTGAAGTGAAGTATCTTGACCAGACAGAAATATTTCCCCATGAGACTTATGAAATTAAGACGTGGGGAAAGGAAGCTGTGTTTTTTCTGGTTTTATGTCAGAAGGGATGCCTGGAGGGGGATTGTAACACCTCCAGTTTTGAGGCTTGATGAATGTCTGTCTTCTGGTATCTCTTTTTTTTTTTTTTTTCCCTATTATATAGTTTGCTTTTAACAGGAAATAATGATTTTACTGTGATATTTATGGCAAAAATGATTTGTTTCACTTTTTTTTTCTTCCCCTGACCTCCAAGTGCAAGAAGGCCCTCATTGCTGTGGGCAGTGTCTGACGCTGTCAGTAATGCTGTCATAAACTTGGTGGTGGTGGTGTTTCTTTTTGGCTTATTTCCTGCTGGTAAAATAAATTAATAAATCCAGCTTGTGTAGGAGCTGAGGTAACTAAACCACATGTCGTGGTGATGGAGGTGAGGGCATAGTCTTGCTTCTTCCCAGATGTGCTAGGGAAATGGATGTCTTTCCTGAAATAAGCTTTCTGCTGCTCATAATCCTATATGAGCTGGTGGGGAGGGGGGTTCTTTCCTTGTGGTCTGTTCTGTGGATTTGGGGCCTGCAAAACCATGATTGCGCTACCAGTTTTAGAGGCCTTGGTATACACCCACAAATCTTTGTAACTTTGTTTTTAGAAATGACTTAGCTCCTAAACTTCAAGCTACTAAAGACTATTTCTTGTTACTGGGTTTCTAGCTTCTTACTTTAGTTGCACAAGTAAAGCTGTTTGTTAGCAGCGTCTGGTAACACCTGTACTTTTCCAGCTTGGCCTTCCTGACCAGTCGTCTAGCTTTCTGGTTGCTGCTCTGTGATATGCAGCATTGGCAGCAATGGCATAAAATAAGTATTGATCACTTCTGGCGCACCTGGTTGACCTGACAACTTGAGATATAAATTATAAGGTTTCTATTTATAAGTTCTGTTAGTGTGATGAGCTTTATTTCCAGGAAAGAACCATAGATAAAATTTAAACCTGACTAAACAAGACAGCACGAAACCCTTAATCTAGTATGAATCTTCCTTTAAGATGCTCGAGTGAACTATGGGTGATTTTTATCAGATACTCTCTGCGTCAATTTGAAGAGTTTGTAAGAAAATAGTCACTTTTAATTCCCGAGAGCCTTCTCTACTTTAGATTGGAAGGTAATGTAATAGAAGACAATGAAACGATAATTGGGAATATAATCTTACCCCATGCCACAACTCTGTGTATAAAGCAGCTCTGTTCTTTAAACAGAAACATTGACAATGTTGTCTAATAAATTTTTTTTAATGTTGTGCAATTGCAGAGTCAGTACACAGTAAAGACTTTTGTGTCTAAATACTTGAAAATTAAGTTGTTCTTTTTGTTTGTGTTTCTCCCCCCTGCCTGTGCCAGTATGTAACAGGCCCGCTCTGTTTGTGCATTTCGTAGAATCACAGTTCCTCCTGATTACTGAGAATCTCAAAACATCTCTGTGCATATTACTATTTGTGTGCAGCAGTGACTACTCATATGTGCAATCACTTCTGATTTCCTCTGTCCAAATTGCTTGCTCTATGAAACAGTCCCCTTTACCCAAATTGGAGTTGGAATGTGTCTCGTAGGATAAAATATTAATTGGATTGTTTGCTAAAGTTAGATGCCTTTCCTTCTTCCCCTTGGAAAAGGCTGTACAGACAATTTTGGACAGGGCAGAGAACAGCAAGTTTGATATTGTGAATCTTCCAGGAAAAAAGTGGTCATCTGTAAGAGCTGTGCAGGAGATTTTTGTCTCGTAAAGTTTGCATTAGTGTTCAGTTTGGAGTTCTAATTTCAGAGATATTAGCTACCACTGTGCTGAGTTGCTCTTCGTACATCCAGCCCCTCCCCATCTATTTAACAATGCTGTTTAACGAGGAGTCTTCTGTGCAATCATCTAAATAACATGGAAGGCTCACTGGTGTGTTCTTTTCACTTCTAGGCTCGTGTTATGTATGACTTTGCTGCTGAGCCTGGAAACAACGAGCTGACCGTCAGTGAAGGGGAGATCATCATAATTACCAACCCGGTAAGAAAAATGACATGGAAACAGGGCTTCAGTGCACTGTCCTGACCTAATTCAGCAGGTGAAGGAAAAGATGTGCTAGGTGACTCCGTGAATCCCTGACCACCTTCCACTGAAGAAGCAGTACACAAACTAAAACCAAAGAATTTTCTAACAGTGTTGTGGAAACAAATGCAATGAGCAGGATTCTGAACGTCAGGGGCCCTCTCAGCCTGTGCCTACATGCTTTGCAATTCTTTGCTCAGCTTTTTTATTCTGCTCAATAGAGCTGAGTGCCAAAGCAGAAAGAGCTAATGATAGTGATACCCTTTACATCTGAGTGTTGTCTTTTTTTTTTGTGCCTAGTGTTCCACATTTTTTGTTTATGTAGTCTTTCACATTTGCCACTTGAATTTAAATAATTCTGACATGCCAACTCCCTTCAAGGCTTTGCGTTTTTTAATTAATGACTTCAATATTCCAAGTTTCTTTAAAGAACTTGTCACAAAATTTCTAAATATGTGTTTCTAAATCTGTGCATTCTTCCATAATTAAACCAATGTGCACAAGGTACAGGGAAGGAGTGGGGAAAATATTAAGGTAATGCTACCAAGGAAAATTTCAATTATTCTTAAAGTATGTTTGAGCAGTGCTATTTGATTTATTAATGTCAGCGTGCTTTTATTATATATATTTTTTATATAGTTCTTACAATTGAACAACAGAAGTGTTAGTTGAATCTTCTGTGCTTCTGAATCTTTAGTGATATGGCTCAATGAATAGGCTTTCTTTTTGAAACAAACAAAATCCCCTCATCTGGATGCCAGATTTTGTTTATCTGGTTGCATAGGAAATGTACAGACGAAACAAATTTTTGAAAGAGCATAATCATGTATTACCCTGATACTTTTTAATTCCACTGACTTTAAATATTTGAAGCAGATATTTAGTGGAATCTGCACCCTCTTGAGTAGGATGCTGTACTGTAGCAGAGGTAACCTTAAATAATTCAGGAGTTTTATGTCGTTTCACAATAAATAGTTTAGAGCTTTTAAATTCGCTTTTCCTGAAAAAGCTGTTTGTGTGATAAGACAATATGCCTAAAACCAAGTAAAAAATTATTTCATGCTGTCCATGATTGAACTGCATCATAAATTGCCACAAAGGTTCTAGAACTTTTTTGATATTCTTTTTTGATATAATAAGTTCATAGAGAGCAATGGAATAAGTCATGAAAATCCATTGTTGGAATGCTAATAAGTGCAGTGGTACAAATGTGACTTCTGGCGTAAGATGTCGTTACTCCTGCAGATTAACCAAACTAGTTGAATTTTTAATCTGAGATATCTAGTTCTTTGTGTTCATAAGTGTAATCTATTAGGTATATAAGAAAAAGCAATTGAAAGTTTGTTATTTCAATAACTGATTGGTCCTTACTATTTAAACTCATAAATACATAGGCAGACTTCTTTTTGTTATGTGCAGAATTATAGAGAATTTCTAAGTTCAAAAACAAAAAAATTGTGCATAAACAAATATATCAGTTAAAAAGCAAATTAAGAACCTGAAATTCAGTAATTGCTGTCTAGCGTATGTAGTTCCAATTCTCAGCTTGACATGTAACTTGAATTAGCTTGACATGTAACTGTTTGAGAAACAGCTGGATTTTATTTTATTTTTTAAACAGAACTGGCTTATTCTAGATAACATTGTCTTGGAAATGACTTTGCTTAACTGCAAAGTTCTGCAAAGGCTTTCTAGTGTATGTAGAATGTGTTTTAAAATAGTCAGTAATAGGTTGCACCACTGAGGTATGAACTGAGGTTTTTCCAAACTGATGGTTTCCAAACCTGCCTCTGTGGCATGTGTCTCTGAACTTTGAGATTATCCTTAATGTTCTTGTGTTACAGCTGCCTCTCATCACACACCTTCCTTGGGTGAAGTACAGATTATAGAAATGTTACCAGTAGCTTAATTCCCCGAGTCTCCTTTCTTTATAATCTGTTGAATAAAATGAATGCTTTGGGAACAGCAGTCTAATAGCTGTGTTTTGATGGTGGCTGTGCACAGAATTGGCTGTGCATAATGCAAAAATGATCGAGTGCTCAAAATTAAACTTTTTTCCGTTGTGTTCATTAAACCTTAAGTCTTCAATTGCCATGTGAAACAAGCATTGCCTGTATTCTGTTTAAATGAGTATCTGCTTATTCAGCAGATTTAAGCAAGCTTGTTCATGGTCATATAGTCAGACCTGTCTACTGAATGTTGCATTCTGCATTTGACAGCAAGCCAGTGCTCCCTTCTGAGTTTAAAGCATGCCGTGGGATCCATCTAGCAAAAGTATTTCCATATTATTATTTTTTTTAGGATGTCGGTGGAGGCTGGTTAGAAGGAAAAAACAGCCAAGGAGAGAGAGGACTTGTTCCAACAGATTATGTTGAGGTAAGTGACTGCATCGCTATGCACTAAGAAGGCAAAACTACTGAAGAAGCAATCCTTCGGTTTGCTGATCAGACTCAATGCTCAGATGTGAAAAGTCCAGTGTTAAAGCTCAGAACATAGAATATTATTGAAGCAGCTGTAGCTGACTTCAAAGATCAGTGCAAATATGTCATCTAAAGCTACTGTGCTTCTTCGTGGTTTCCCAAGAAATGCAACAGGAGGTTAACCACAGCGAATATCAGTGATATACGGAACATGAGCGATGTTGAGTTTGCTTCTGGTTTTGTGCCCCATGATTTTGGGCACAAAATCATCTACATCTGAAGACACAGATGTAGAAGTGCAATGAGTAATACAGATTACACTGGTGTTGCTGTGGCTGACTTGCCACATGCTCATAAATCTCTAGAGTGGAAATGCATTTCTGGGGCTCAAAATATGGGACCCCAAATCCAGGGATTGTGTTCCCAGTCTCCAAGCAGAAACGTTAGCTACCTTGTTAATCCCTTGTTAATTTATAGATAGGTGTCTACTGCCACAAATATGTTATGCTATGATAATGCAAACCAGTTCTCCTTGTCATGGAAATAAATCCTCTAGATTTTCTTCAGTCAACTTCTTGTAAAAGATACTATTGAATTTGAATTCAGGGTATATGCTGCCATCTTAACATCTAGTGTTAGAAGGTTCTATGTAATTGGATCAATGGAAGCATAAAAAAATCTCTTGCAACTTTTTCCATTTCAGATTATAACCGACAGTACAAAAGATGGACTTAGTTGTGGTAACTCATTAGCTGACCAAGCCTTTTTTGATTCCCTCTCTTCAAATACAGCTCAGACCAACTCGGCTGCAAAAAGCAGTAATCAGGTACGTCTCCAGTTTTTTTGGCAACAGTGGGCATGGCAGGTTCTGTTGACGTAACTGCTTGCACTTCTCCATTGTGCTGTACCATATTTGTGAACCCTCATACAAGTACTAATTAAAATAATTGTGTTTTCCTTAGGGAACACTTCTGTTGAATATTAATGGTGTGTATGTCTCTTCTGCTACTGTCACTGCTGGAAAAAGGAACATTCTACCACTTACAAAAATAGAGCATTTTATTTTTTTTCCTGTCTGCAACCATTTAAATCTGTGACTGCCTCAATCTCTGTACCCCAGTTGTGTGTAAATCACTCTTGGTAACTTCTGTTAATATGCTTACCTTTTTAGGAAACCATGCTTTTCCCTTCTTTTCCTTTTCTGTTTTTTTTTTTTCTTTTTAATTTCTACTATAATTGGGTGTTCTATGCATCATCAGCCAGTGATGTATATACATCTTGTTCAGAATTCGGGTAAGGTTTGTTTCTTTGATTAAAAAAAGATAAAGTAATCTCAGGCATTATTTCTAGTTTTTTGAAGAGGCTGACTGTTTTTGCTGGAAGACTGTTTTCTTTTCCTTTTCTCCCTTTTTCCTTTATTCATAGTGTTCTGTCCAGTGTCAATTTATCAAGCAGCAAGTATTTAGTTTCATGTTATGTATCCAAGGGCAGACATCATCTTAAACAC
The DNA here is from genome assembly GCF_964211825.1 of Aythya ferina. Lineage (NCBI taxonomy): Eukaryota > Metazoa > Chordata > Aves > Anseriformes > Anatidae > Aythya > Aythya ferina. The sequence goes on from NC_140298.1 coordinate 55,468,048, forward strand.
AGGCTGTTTGTTATGGTCTACACAGTACTGCATGTCTTACACGTAGGAACAGTTAAACGTGTCAAAGTCCATAGGTCAATAGGAGAATGAAATCTGCTCTTTCTATCAGCAGCATGCAAAGGTCTCAGGTGTTGGAAAGTAAATGCTTTAGTCACTGTAGCAGCTGGGAACACACCTAGTTTGTAGAGCACTTAAAAATCAGTTATTAGTTTTCTTAGCTGTAACTTGCACCACAGGACTTTGAGATGAAGTGAGATCTCTTGAAAAGTGTGTGTTGACTGTCATGCAGAAATGCCCCATGTAACAGTTCACTGACTATATTGCATTTCATTTCTTCTTCTGTGTATTGAGCTAGGCAATGCCAGGAGTAATACAAGTCCTCCCTAACTTTTATTTTAAAGTTTTTAACTGTTCTTCAGTGATCATTTGTAGTTCGCCTTGTTGTGACTGTCGAAAAGAAAAGGTGGTAGAGTAGAGGGGGAGATCCCAGTGGTACTTGTAAGCGCTCCCTGATGGCATGCTCCAGGCAAAGTCACGGGAGGAAAAGTTAAAGCAAAGGTATCTGTTTTGTGGGAAATAAAGAATTAATGTGTCTGTGTAATTTTGGAAGATGAATTTTTAGAGGAGGGAAAAGCTTGAAAATGCAGGGATCATAGGCTCGGTAGTTTAGTGACTCTGTAATACAAACAAATTTGCTGTTTCTTCATAAGATTTGGAAGGGAGTAACTTCAGGTGAACAGCTTGTCTCATCTCTGTCAGTGCATTATTCTTATTTGTCTGATCCCTCTCCATTATTCTTCAAATGCTTCATGAGACAGTTTGGAGAACCTGTGTACCATGGTGTATTATAGTAAAATTGCTATACTGCTATTTTATGTTAGCACTCTCCTACTGCTAACATCAATAGGAGGGAGGGGAGCCTGCGCCTGGATGCAGGCAAGGTCATGCAAATGTGGGGGAAACTAATCAATTCTCTCAAGCTAGTATGTCAGGGGTTTCTGTTTTCCTGCTTTTTCATTACAGAAACCATCATGTTGCATGGTCAGGATTTTGTCATGATTTCAATTTTCTCAAGTTTTTTATTTTAACTGAGTTCAGTAAATTGCTGTTTGTTTTTTTATCTATATATGTAGATATGTTAGAAAAGCAGTAGGTCTTACTTTTTCAGCTTCTGACATTCATCTGGTAGCCTGTTCCTGTAGTTTATTGGTAATAGGAATTTAATTTGTATACTGAGCAGTTGGCTTCAGCTTTTGGCTATTATGCCTTTCTCCCAGATTAGAGAGCTCTGTAGTACGTGGTATTTTCTCCCTGCGGAAGTTCTATGGTTAATTGCCCTCATGATTAAGAAGCTCTATCTGTTTGTTTCTTCGTGCAAGAAGTTTTTTCTTCCATGAAAGGCTGCCTTCTGCGATCTTTCTGATCTTGTGACTCATCTGTAAAATGAAGATACTGGAATTTTATGCATTCTTCCTGTGTACATCACATGGCTCAAACCAGAGGTTTAATATTGCTGTTCTGGTATAGAAAAGCCTGATACACTAAAAGATTGCATGGCTCTTGTAGCATTGCATCAGGAGGTCAGAGTTGTTCAGCCACTGTGTCCCAGCTTCTTTTTTAGAGCCGTTGCCTGTAAGAATACAGCCTTCTGCTTTCTGGGTGTAGTTGTTCCTCGATGCATTACTCCACGCTCAGTTGTGTTAACATTTGCATTGTTTAATGTGAGTTTGTTCAGGCACTCTGGATTCAACTGTTCAGGCACATCTGGATTCAGATGCACAGTTGCAAGCAATTGACTTATTATTTTCAAGTTGATTTAAAGAGTGACTGTGTCAATATACAAAGTGCTTCATCTACAAATGCAATTTGCGTGTTCTGGCTATGGAGAGCACAGAAATATGACAAATTAGTTGCTAATGTAGACAGAGTTGATGAAGGAACTGCTACAGTAGTAGAAACTAAAATGTTCATAGGTAACAGTCTTGTGCACTGAATAAGAAATGTCAGCATTCCTAACTGCTGACATTTTGTTACCTGCCACTTTGTAGTAACATGGGATTTCAAGCTTATTACAAGAAGATTATATAAAAGCACTTGTAAATGAACAGGGTATTCTTAGGATTTTTCATACTACTGCTGTATTAAAGTCACTTTAACATACATGTAATCATATAACATTCACAGCCCCCCAATTTTAGTAAGGCAAAAAGACATCTTAATTCTTGAAATGCCTACCGTTCTTCTAACAGTAAGGGAAAACATGGACTGTCACACAGCCTTTCAGTACCAAACCTTATTAAAAATAGTAGATTTATTTAAGTTACCATGTTAGGTTATTTGGTTCCCTTTTTAAAAGACCTGCTTTTATCAAGTAACAATGCTGTATATGATACTGACCCTTAAATCATGACAGTGTTCCCAAATCTGTTTGAGGGGGGGGGAAACAAAAAAAAACTCGTTCCCTGTATCTATAGCCATCCCCTTTTGCTTTCCAGGCAAACAGACCTTTGGTTTCCCACTATGGCCCCTTTTTCTTTTTGGTGTTTAAAAAAGCAGAACACGTCTGTCTTTCCTTTTCCAAGATGTGTTGTTGTCATTCAGGGAATTATCTCCTGAGAAATAATTAGTAAGCAACACCTAAATGAGCTCTACTGACTTCTTTTTTTTCCACTGAGAAATATATAATGTCCACAGTAACATTTTGGTTTTATGCTATATCTGGGTTTGCCACAAATGTGAAGTGACAATAGAAATGGAGCAGAGGTAGTTCCTGAAGAGAAGGGAAGAATTTGGCACAACTTGGCAGTTTATTCTTCCCCAGTTAATTCCTGGAGTCAGCAATGTCTCAGCAATAAGTGTCTTGGTAGAACTTGCAGCTGCTCCTTAGGGGAGTCTCAAGCAGATAACAGAGACTCACACCCAGATAACCAGAAAGAGGTGAATGTTTCCAAGAACTATGTGTAGAAAACACTGGGGGAGATGAAAGCAACCAGAGGAAGCACTAGAGCTAATTATATGCAAACAAGGAAAAAAATTGCTGAATGTGACTATTTTTACTCCTAGTGAAGAAAAGCAGATATGAGATCTTAATGTTACATTTGCCCATCGTGTTCGTGCTTTCATATCTGAAAAGCCTTTGGATAATATTAGTCAACAAAACATAATTTGAGTAACCCGTAGCTGGCAAAGATGGGGGCTGTTAAATGGCTCTCCTACTGTCTTGACCTTGTAGCCCTTACACAAAGGAAATAAAGGAATGAAAAGTTCTTCTTCTCTGTCAACCCACTGTTCCTCTGAGTGATAATTCAGGCTTGCTAATTTGTAGTCATTTGAAACAACCAGTGAGTGAGTATATCAGCACTCTGTTTTTTTCTTGTTAGAATTGCATATATACATTAAAGAAAGTTACCTGTGAACTTTTCTGGTGTTAAAATAACATTGGTAATAATGGCACTGGAATCAATTTAACTTACTGTAACACATCAAACCTAAAATTTCTCGATTCCGATGAAGAACATGTGGTGGTTTTTTTTTGCTTTGTGTGCTGAATTGTTTCCAGGGGCTGTAGTAACAACAGATATCCTTTTAGGCACTTTTGTTTAATATTTCTTATTGCAGTTGTGAGCAAAAGTTGTGAACAAAAACAAGCTTGCCATTTTTAAATGGTGTATATCTGACTAAATTATGGTTACATTGGCCCAAACTAGTTCTCCTTTTTAAGAAGCTAAGCCTTTTTTATTCTGAGCAGTAGTCTCACTAATGGTATGTAAACAAACCAGCTATATATGTAAGAGCTGTGGATGTGGCTTCACAGTACTTTTAGATATAAAAGTAGTCCTTGTAACTAACCATAAGTTGCGTTTGTAGAGGAGTTTGTTCCCTTTTCTTGACGTTGATTTTCTGATCGCTGCCAAGTCCACTTCTGTATACAGGTGACTGTACAGCTCTTTCAGTTCTAGGTAAAATAGGTATTCTGCAAGTTAGCTTTTTTGTGAATTGCTGATTTGTCAGTTAATTCCAGAGTGACCTTGGTGAACCCATGTGTAGTGTGTCTTCAGATATGTTGTAGGCTAACTAACAAGGGCCCAGGAGTAGGTACAGGAAGCAATTAATAGAAACTTCTTGTTCATCTTGTCTTATCCACTGTAAGTGAAACCACTTGGGATGGTTTCTCTCCCAGTTGAAGAGTATGAAAATATATGGACTGTCTTAAGTGCAGAAAGTCCTTTCCCTTCAGAATACTGTGGGACTTCTTTATGGGCAGGACAAATCAGCAATAGTAAAACCATCTAATTTGGTGTGCAGGAACTGAGGCAAGTCTTAAGTTATAAGGTGTGTAGGACATACATTGTTGAACATGCATAAGGAGGACACTAAGAAGGCTATTCCCACAGTTGTGCTTCATATCTTCTCCAATTCTTGCAGCTTAATGCAAGTTGTAGTCATTAATTTGTATACCATGCCTGCCCAGAACTGCTATGAAAAGCACTAGATATTAAGAGTTAAGAAAATAAATATAATTTCAGTGTTCTTACTAGGAGAGCATGATTCTGATGCTGTGGAAATTGGCACGTGTGTTACTGCGTTCCTGGGAGAGCGTTTCCATTCTGACATTGCTACGTGTGTGCAGTGAGGTACGAGTATTGTTTTGAGAAATGTCTGACGCACTCATGTTTGGTTGAGTCCGGTCTGTCTTGTTAAACCAGTATGCTAAAATATAACGTGCAGCTAGGATCACCGTGGAAGTTGCACTTGTAATTTTTGATGGACTTTGGAAACATGCTTCTGTAAATAATAAACCTTAACTCTATGTAAATGTGCATTTTTGCAAGATTTTAAGCGCACATAGAGGTAACTTTACATTAATCATCTCTTGAAGAGTTTAGTGTAAAAGTTGTCTAAAGAAGTACAAGCAAAACTAGTGGGTTAGAACTGTTGGTAAGCCACAAAAATACCCAGTGTTTTATGCTAGTTTGCTGGTTTTCGTGATTAGTAACTTCCAGTTCCTGTTACAGATGACGACACTACAACATCCTTTATTGCTATGTGTAGTTTGAAATCAATGCGTTTTTCCCCACGTCTAAGTCACCATATTGCACTCAGACCTGTATCAGGAATTTGTGACCAACTCTTTTTACCAAAAATACCAGGCAGCTTATGACTTCCATAAAACACTGGAAACGCTTGATTGCTTGCTCTGGAATGAAATGCATTTACATGCTAAAAAATAACTGTCCAAAATAAGACAGTGATTATACCTGTCCAAATTATGGAGCTGTCTTCTTTTGAGTGTCCCAGTGGAATAAAGGCTCAGGCAGCAAGTTGTTTAAACTATAGATCGCTCTTCATCTTCATCGTGCACCCATACCGTCAGGCAAAATCTGAATATTCCTGAAGTAATCTTCTCACAACTTAGTGTTTGCATGCTCTCTCATAGACTTGTTTTCATTTCATTTCTCGTTTTGTGAGCTAGCCTTGTTGTGTGTGTGGTTCCAGCAGGCAGTATGCTGTTTCTGATTTTTAAATCTCTTCTTGCTCATTAAACGCTTCTTACTTTTAAGGTGATACCTTTAAAATTTGTAATTGAGAGTGATAACTTGAAAAGTCTTGGCTAGTCACAGTCTTCAACTCTCCTCCTCCAGAAAGCACAACACGGGAAACCCATGTTCTGTTACAAAATAAAATAAAATAAAGCCTTGTTTAGTCTTTGTAGCCTGACCTTTGGATGTCTAGAGAGCATCAAGGAGGAACAGGGAGTTTTTCTTCTGTTTCTGGCTTTGCTGTGACTGCTATTTGAAAAACTAAGTGAAATTCCTCATCTGTGTATTGAGAAGAAGCCATTAGGGACTGAAATGAAGTCGAGAGAAGACGAGGATAGGGAGGTGACTCGGTTGGCGTTTACATATTCCTGTGTGGGTAACAAAAACAGAAGCGTGAGAGAACCTCCCTGAATAAACATGTATGGGATTTTTAGTGACAAAGGTGAAGCTAAGCAGACTTGAGAGGGGGGAAAAAAATCGACTTCCTCTAAGCAGTGAGGGTGACAATAGACGTGCTTTTTCCCTTGCCTCACCCGATCACTGAGGTGTGGGGTGGTTTTTGCTGTTTTTTCCTCTCTCGAGTCTCAATGATTTATCCTTCTATAAAGTCCACACTCTGTCACAAACATTATTTTTTTTTTTTTTTGAGTTAAATCAGAAGTTAATAGATGGAAATCCACCATGAAGCAACTTCTAGGCTACTTTGTCAGTGAGTAACTTCACAGATAAAGGAATGGGATTGGAATTGGGAAACGAACAAAAAATGACCTGCTTTGCTCTTTGAGGTATGGTGGTAACCCAGTTCTTCCACCTGGATGCGAGGAGTGGCCTGTGGGTGGCCCTCGGCTACGTATAACGTGTGAGCAGGCCAAGGCCAGCTCCTTTACAGGGACTGCTTTTTGGGAAAGCGGAGGCTGGAAGTGGAGGTGCTGGGTACTCGTTTGCTCTGGAAGGAAGGAAAGCTGACAGGAGCAGCTGAGGAACAAATATGTTCTTTGGACAGCATTGCTGCTGCCTTGCCAGCTGTGTCTGGGGGTCCTCTCCTGTGTTCATCAGCAGCAATGTGCCTGTAAGTGAGCCCATAAGGGTGGTTGTCCCTTAGACAAGCCCATTCCCACTTTTTGTTTTTCCTGGAGGATTTCTTTAAGGACAAAATGCATTTAAATGGTGCAGTGGAAAAGAGGTCCTTCCTTCAGGGGTTAAAGAGGTGCCCACAATGCCAGGGTAATGATCTACCAGGAAATAATCCTGGACATAAAGCAGCATGGACATGACAGCCACTTCAGTGTCTGCTGATGTGCACGCTTGCTCCATGGTAAATACAGCTAGTGAGCACAGCTGGGGGGTGGCTGCACAGCAGGCTTCTCAGCCTTCAAGTTCCTTCTTGAAGAAAGTAAGTTGACTTTTTTTAGGGTGACTGTCTGTTTACTCTTTGTATGTACCTATTCAGAGGCGCTGCTATCCAAAGAACTTGAGGTTAATAATGTCTGAATACGCCAAACACTTTGCCTTAGTCATGTGCATGAAGACATCTGTAAAACTGGACGATAGCAAAGATATCACTTCTTGTTTCAATCATGATTCACTTGTTGAAGATACTGACTTTCCATCTCCAAGCTGAGGATTTTCCTGTTCTGGTGGAATTCTTCTCCTCATTCACCTATAATTAGATCTGTAACGACACACTAGACTTCTCCCTGCCATCCCCCAGCCCCCCACCAGTAATGATCTGGTTCTAAAGTGAATTTTAATCCTCACTTGAAGGAGAACTCTTAAAATATTTAGCAATGTGTTGCCTCTATTGTCTTTTCCCCAAACAGCTTTTTTTTGTTCTATTTTTTCTCCTAGAGCAGTAGGAGTGAGTCAAGCAAGGCTGTAGTAGTATACCCAAGGGAAAATTGGCTGCCTTTAAGGAGTCTATCCTTGAACTTAATCTGTTTACTTGTTTGATGTTACCTTGAGGAGCAGAGATGTAACATTTCATTTGAAGGTTGATTACTTTCTTAACTGTGCATGATGTGGCATTTTCCTTTTGTGCTTTTGCATTGGAGATTGCTTTATGTACTTGGATGTTAGGTGTGCTCTGTCAACCTCTATTGACTGAATAGTTTCTTGCAAGGACTTTTTCTCTTTTCTGTGCTGACTAAAGAAAGATCAAAGCATTATCAATTTCAGTTATGGAAAACTAAAGGTGTGAGAACTTGTAATTTAATCACTTATAAAATACTTGCTGGCTTAATTAAGGTTTGTTCAACTGGAGCTAAGCTACAGAAATGGTTTCTCTTACGGAGTTTGTCAGATGCTGAGATGTGCAGAACTGCTGAATGGAGCAGAGATTACCCCTTTAACAAATGCTGTGTCTTTGTACAGGCCGCCGTGGTGTTGTGGGGGACTTTGAGGATAGCAGGCTTTTGGATTGCTTAACCCTTCTCCACAGTTACTGATTTTTGGCTTCCACGTAGAAGTGTCCACAGCATGTCTCTATCTGGGCAAACATTTGACAAAACACAAAAGGAGACCTGTAAATGCTCCTCGGGACGTATTGTCTACATCCACATCCCTAACCCATCTCTCACCCTCTTCCCCTGTGCCTTTGAAAGAACTGTGGGCCTGTCAGCTGAAAGAAGCTGAGTGAGAACACCATATTCCACACCTTTTATAGCCTGAGAGTGATGTGCCTAGGAGAAAGAGCTTACCCCAAGCTTCCTCAGACACCTCAGAGGTAAAACTCTGATTCGAGTAGTTCTTCCTTATAGGCACAGGTGTAAAACATCTCAAAGAGTCGTTTGAGTGATCTACTTCCCCTTGCTGTATAGCATTTAATGTATATCAGCAACAGTCTGCAAGTTCAGTGTTGATCACTTCTGACAGTCATTCTTCAGTGCTGTACTCAGTATTAATATTATTGCCTCCCCCTTGTTTTGCAGCAGATCTTAAGGTTTGACTGCCACCCACTCATGTACCAGATTTCACATCAACCACAGAGAAGAGGAAAACTTTACTCAGCCTCTTGGCAATCATCCCACTTCTGGGCTTTCGGTTGCCAGTGATCAGTACAACATCTATTGCAGAAGTGTATGCAAACGAATATTGTGTAAACTATTCTTTTCTAGATGCTCTAAGTTAGGAGTGGGAACACTTTTCGATGTGGTTGAGTTCCAGCATGTGTCTTCCTTCAGCAAAGGTGAAGAACTCTGATGACATGTATTTTTTTTCCCATTATGTAAACTGGTATGAGGTGAGCATCATAGGATGAGCAGGCTGGTACCCCATAAGCTACCAGCAGCTTGTTTGTACTTGCTGAGAGTAGGCGTCAGCTATCCAAGAATTAGGTAGGCCTCAACTATATAGCTCCACTAGACTCCTAAGGAACAACGTGCCTATGTTCTTGCATCAGTTTCATTTAAAAAAAAAAAAAAAAAGCGTAGAAGCTGTCCAATAGCTCTCTCTCTGTCAGTTCCTAGAGACCCACTGCTGTCTGGTTTGTTTCTCTCGAGTCTTCTGAATGGCAATTTACCCTCATCTTGAAATTTAGGGCTTGATTTCCAGGTCCTGGGGACTCTGAGCCTGAAGAACAGGTGCTGTGCAGTATCAACAACGTAGGTCCAAAGCATTATCAAGCGTTATGGGTTTGGTAGTGTCTTTCAAATCTCAGTGTCAGGAGGCTTTGTTTTAGGGGAAACTAAAGCAAGAGCTCACATTCCTAAGGATTACCTCAAAGAACTATTGAAAACCAATGGATCAGCATAACTAAAGCTGTGTCTGATAGAAAAGAGTGTTTGTTTCTCTGAGTGGTGGATGAAGTGTGGTGTTCTTACTATCAAAACAGCTTTGACATTTGGTAGGATCAAGTAGTATAAAAAGAAAATCACAGGTGCAGCTGTTTAAGTTGCGTGTATGTTTTAATGGATTGAATACCTGGAAAAACTTGTAACGTTTACCTTCCAAGCATTTGTTTGTTGCGCAAACAATTTTTTTGCTCTTGTTGCTTATCAGAGAATGTTTCAAACTTGTGTAACACACCAGTTCTTACTCAGAAATTTGCAGAGAAGTGGACTTATTGGTAAGCTGAAATAAGAGTGGAGAATTTCAGTGAAGAAAAATGGAATGTAGAATAGCTGCATCTTTTTTTTTTTTTTTTTTGTAAGGAATAAGCATTCAACACTTCTGCAGGATTTGGGGAGAGTAAGTTGGCTTTTAGTGGGAGTCTTGTTCAATCTTCTGGCAAATGCTCTAAGCTTTTTGTCAATGTTACAGTTTCACATAAGTTGTTAAAGCAATTAATTTATGTTAGGAATCACTTCTTTGATGTGCTGCTTCATGATACAGACAATGCACTGGATTTTGTAGGCTTTGAGATTTCTTTTTTTTTCCTCCCTTACAAAACACAGTTCCTCCCTCCGCTGAACAAGACAAGCTTTGTAGGCTTTGTTTTCTTTCCTTCCCCTTCTCCTCCTCCTTCCTCCTACACTTTGCGTGGGGGGTTTTGATTTGGTTTGTGGGTTTTTTGTTGTTGGTTGGTTTTGGTTGTGTTTTTTTCCTATTTCTGCCACCTAGTCTGCTTCAAACACTTAGTGCACAGACTGTATTTAACTACTTGATGCTTTTTCAAAGTGTAGTGTTAAAATGAGGTTGCAGAGCAGGATGCTAAGCTATTAATTCAGTTTGCTGACAGGTAGGCCTGAAAAATCAATGCAGCAGTTAGAGACACATCTGCTGTATGCTTTTTCCCTGAGGTTTCCACCTCCACAGCAACACCAGTAGAAGGGCATGTGATTACCTTCACATGCAGATTATGCGGAGGGAGTAGGTCTACACAGAGATGCTAGACTGTTTCACGATAGGTTTCTGTTTCCTTTCCTCATCTTTGCTGTAAATGAGGTAAGCTCTGACAAGGACACTGGGCGAGTTGCTGGCCGTAGCTGATACACCAGTAGCGATGGTGTGGGTCTTTCGCTTTTAGTAAAGCTACTAATTTGCTTTTGATAATATAAACATTCAGTACAATACTAATCCTTGACTTCGGACGTTTTGGTTCAAGCGTGCTAATTAGCATGTGAACTCTAAGTACATAAAACCACAGACACTGTACTTCTGGTTTTGGTATAAAATAATTACCATGGGTAAGAGTGCTTCTTCACACTGTTGGCTTCAATGGCTTAAGTTCCCTAAGGAGATGTAACAGATGAAAAAAGTTATTGCTGTGTACTAGCATCCCATTGCTGGAGAGCTGATCGGTTCTTCCAGGTGCTAGCTGCATTTAAGAGCTGTGTAGCTGGGAACATAAGATTTGTCTGCTGCTACTGAACCAAACAAGTGTGAAGTGCTCAATGCAAGCTCACAGCCTTATCAGCAGGAGATCAAAGACTGCAGGGAGAAAGTAAGTGGTCTTTATTCACTTCTTCAGCAGTTCCTTCCTTACCTTTTGTCTTCTGTTTAAACAATATAGGCAAACAATGCCAGTGATCCTTGGTCGAGCTGGAATGTTGGGAAGTCTGGGAACTGGGATAATGGAAACTCTGGTGACAGCTGGGCGACGAAACCTGAAAGTGCAGGTGGCCAGAGGAACAGTGCTTTGAATAACTGGGATACAGCAGCAGCATTTGGTCATCCCCAGGCATATCAAGGACCAGGTGTGCTAATAATACTTTTATTTTTAATAAATTAGGTGGACAGTAGATGTGGGAACTGCCTCATCTTTCGTAACTATAGAACATTTTTTACTTAAATACAACAATAAAAAATAAATACTTTTCCTGGTAGCAAATTACCAAGTGGATAAACTGAATACTAAAATAATGCTTTTCCTTTAATACTTTTAAAATTAATTTCGTTTTAAAAAAAATCAGATCCACAATAACAAATGTCTCAAACCTGTATGGAAATCTGGCAAGCCAAAAAGTCTTGAACAACATGCCTGAGAATAGATCATTTGTGCACAACTTGCATTAACTGGAACTTAAACGCCCTTGAATTTGTACCCTCAGGCCTGTGAAGCAGAAGTCTCCAAGTCCTTGATTTTTGGGAAGTATCTAGAAGTAATCTATCTTTCAGAAGGCTCCTCACTTTTTTTGTAGTCAAGACCTAAATTAAGAGGAGAGCTCATAACTGGGGAATACTAACCTGGAGTATATGAATATGTAAGACCAGTGATTTTTTTAATTTTTTTTTAACACACCAGCATCTCTCTTTAATGTCTACCTCCCTCCTCCCCCTCCAATGGATTTCTAGTGTAGTGTTTTGCAGCATGTATTTGGGGATGATGATAACTGAAGAAGAATCAAAAAATACAAGGTTCAACTAGTTCATCAGTATTATTACATTGTTGATTGTGTATGAGTGCTGAGGAGGTTGCTTCTGCTTTTTAAAGAGAAAACATTTAACTTTTTTCTTCCCCTATGTTAGCAGCTGCTGATGACGATGATTGGGATGATGACTGGGATGACCCAAAATCATCTTCACCATCTTATCTTGGTTACAAGGAGACTGAGTCGTCAGAGGCTGGGGGTCCTCAGCGTGCAAACTCACGTGCAGCTGCTATGAAGTTACCACTTAACAAGTAATGGAAAATGCAAGATGAATGTGTATTTAATGAATTGGAATTTGTAGAGTTGTATAAATGTATTCCTATTAAACCTTATTGAAATATGCAGTGTACATCTTAGTTTGGGGGTTAAAATTGGAGGTGGATTCAGCACTGACTATTTGTGATCAGAGAATGCACATTCATGAAAGCCTGAAAGTACATGACAACCTATTTTTGGAAATGTTACACAGGCAAAAGATGCTTTTACAAGTGCTGAATTTCTGGACCCGCTGTTCTTTAAATTTTTAATTATATTTAGCACTATATGTGCTTAGTGAAAATGAAAGGTGATAGATGGCATGTGCATACAGCAAGACTAATCAGGCATGCTGCTACAGAATTATTGAGCAATTAGTGTTGCTAGGAGTGGAAAGATTGTTCTGCTGTCTTGTGAGTATCAGCCCAGGTTGATTATTAAGCCATAGGAAGCTTGATTTTACTTTTGAATTGGCAAATATAGATAAAATCTTACAGTAGCATGAAGTTTGGTCTGTGTTATACATTATTTTATGTTACAACTTAATGTTTGTTTATTCTAAAATTACTGTTACTCTGAGAAGTTACCCTGTGGTAATCTTTAAATGAATGAAAGCAGAACAGAAAACAGTTGTACAACGATGGTCTCCCCAGGTACATAACTAAAATTAATGACTGGTCATGCAGAGATGGTTGATTTTGTTCATCAGTGGATGTTTTATGCAGTCTTGCAAGAGTACCTCTCCATCATTCTGACATTTTCTTGTTGCAAACTCATTTAGTTTGACCAGCATAAACACGCTTTAAGAGCATTATTTGTCTGTAAAGCAAGCCATACGTCTAGTGTTTCTGCAAGCAAACAGTAGGTAGGCAGTACTTCAAGGGCTAAGTATCTTAATTAAAAAAGAACCACTGTTTGCTTTCTGTAAAGCTTTTTACAGACTTTAAGGACACTATGGTGGTTTTTATGTGGTTTTATTTCGAATTATTTAACTCATGCTTAGAAGTACTTGTTAAATCTACAATGGGTTGTTCTTTTGGATGATTGAATTCAAGTTGTCTGAAACAGCAAGGTTTGCATGTGTGTGCACACTTGCAGACTGGGCTGCAATGAACAAAGTGGCAAATGCTGCTTCATGTTCTGCTACTACATTTGCTCTGATGGTCTGCAGAGCACATGTAGCTACTTCTGCCCTTCAAGAAGTGGGCTGCATTCTGTAGATAAAAGCTGGCAGTTGGTAGCTCAAACTGTTCTGCTTTTTCAGGGCAAATAGTTGATAATCCATGGTACAGTTTTCTACTCTTGAGAAATGCTAAGCTTTATTCTTCGTGGTTGGGAATTCTGTACGTATCAAAAGCGAATGCAGAGTAAACTTCTCACTTTGTTTTCGTTAGATTTCCTGGATTTGCAAAACCTGGAATGGAACAGTATCTGTTGGCAAAGCAGCTAGCAAAACCGAAAGAGAAGATTCCCATAATTGTAAGCTGTGTGTGTGTGGCTCTTGTTTGGTGGGTTGATTGTTGGTTTTTTATTATTTTTTATTGGGGGGGAAGGGGAGGAGGTTGAAGAGGGATGTGAAGGGAAGTGGTGGTGGTTGCTTTTTGCTTTTTTTGCTTCTGTTTTTTCTTTTAAATCTCCCCACCCTTCCATTCTTCCCCATGCTAATTGTTAGGCTTAGGCTAGTCACGTGAATGTGGGTTAGGAGAAATGGGTGTTTAACCCGTAACAAGAAATACAACCATCATCATGAAACTACAATATTTAAGCATTTTAATGTCACATAGATAACACTTCAGAGTATCACTGAGAAGTTTTGTCAGGATCTAGTCCTAACTCATTTCTTCTAAGTGTGCTGATATTTTTTTTTTTTAAATTCTTCTTAGTTTTTCTTACCTACATTAATTGTGGTTGTGAAAATAAGCCTTTTTGAGGTGAAGGGTGCAGAACAAATGCATTACACTGTCTATCAGCTTTTTAAATAGTTGTCAATTACAGTAGAACTGCATTCAAAAAGGTTTGCAATATTCAGTCATGATGGCCAGGTCATCTTCTGATCTAATAAACAGACTGTTCTAGATATATGCTATTATAATGAAATGTGACTGAAGTAGCAATTTCTACAATTCACCGTTCCTTAATTATGTGGGAAAAATAGTAAAATACAGAGAACATGAACGCAACTGTGGTGAATTATCTTTGGCTGCAAGAAACTCTTGTGTTTCCTGATTCTCAGGCTCTCACTGAAATTAATGGAGAGAATTAGGAACTCTGTTTTCAAAATACTCTTAATTCATACTGAAAGTATTGTTTTCCTTGTTTGCAGCTGGAACAACATAATACGTTGAATTAAACGCAGTAATATTTGCAATTTCTTGCAGATCGGTGATTATGGCCCAATGTGGGTTTATCCTACCTCTACATTTGACTGTGTCGTGGCAGATCCCAAAAAAGGTTCTAAAATGTATGGTCTCAAGAGCTACATTGAGTATCAGCTGACCTGCACTGTAAGTGTATCTGAAACAGGATCATCTCTCTCATAGATATGGGTCATTTCTACATATAATACAGCTCGTGTTATTTAGTAGCAGGGTTGTAAGTGATAGTTTTTACAAGTTTTCCTTGTGGAAAACTTGTAAATATTGTTTTATTTTCTAGCATTTCAAGTTCTTCTGTATCTATAGACTCAAGGCTGTAAATCAAATTTTATTTATATTCCATATATTTACTGTTCCGGTCACACTTGTTTCATGTCACTCTCTCTTGATGCCTGTCAAAATTCGTTGTCTTTCTTTTACAGAACACTAATCGGTCTGTCAACCACAGATACAAGCACTTTGACTGGTTGTATGAGCGTCTCCTGGTTAAATTTGGATTAGCCATTCCAATTCCATCTCTTCCAGACAAGCAAGTAACAGGTAAATGTTTCCCAGCTGTGGGTTCACAGGAAGAGAAATCAGGAGATAACTTCTGTTCAACGTTCAATTATTTCTTACTACTTGTGTTTTTTTCCCTATTATGTTTAAAGAAGATATTAAAAAAAAATACTGTTGCTAAAAAAAACACCGCTTAGGTGTTTTTTAAAACCTTAAACTTAGGTTTTTTATTTAAATAATTTAATTTTAAATTATTTAAAACTGGGCCATTGATTTAAAAACAAACAGTGGATTTTAAAAAAAAAATCCTTATTATTACAGAAGAGAATACTTTTAGAGAGAAGCGATAACTGCTTATGTTCTGTATTTAAAGTTTGTCTGAAGGAATGATTTTGAGATTTTTGGTGCTGCTTTTCTTTTTAATTTGATAGCAAAGGTGTGCTGTGTTGTAGCACCTTTTAAAACAAATCTCCCTGAGGAAAGGGAGCATCCTCCTACAAATTGTTCTTTGCTTGTAAATAAAATGTTGCAGTTATTCCTCGTACTGATTGATTTTTACAATTGTTTTAGAAAGCATCTTTCATTTGTACAATGCTGTGCTCCAGTTTCTGCTCAAGCTGGATGGGCATCATTCTCTGAAGTCTATGGAAGTCTGTTCTTAGTTCAAGGAAAGTGGGATTGGACAACTTAAATGATCGTGAATTCAGTCACTGCAACTGAATATGCTAATGCCTGTGCATTTTCAATGGTCTCTAGCTCATCTTTCTACAAGGGGGTGTGGGTGTTTGTGAAGAAACAAATGGGCACCTGTACAGAAGGAAAGTGCATTACTTCTGCATGTTTCTACTGGTGTGTTTAGTAGTAGGATTTTTATAAAGCCTTTAGGACAGCCAGCTAAAACCAAATGTACGAAAAAGGGCATGTAGCCAACCATGTAGCTGTGAGCATAAAAAATGCAGCATCTCTGTCGTGTTTGAAGAAAGATAAGCATTGATGCAAATGCTGGGATAAATGCCGAGGAAACTGAAAAGTGAGGAAGTGACTTCCTCTCCTCCCCTTTGTTAGCTTCGTGTTTAGAATTCACCAATATCTTTAGACAAACTTGTGCATGTGGACTAAAAGGAAGCCAGAAGACCTGGTGGGGTCTGTACATTTCATTGTAATTATCTTAAGACGCAGGAGTTTGGCATCTTAACTAAACTTTGCCTGTGGCTTTCTGTCTTTTGGGGTCTGTGGGAGAGGATAACTTCTCTTATTTCTTTTTGAAATGTTACAGGAAACACTGAAAAATGGTGTTTATCTTTCACACTTTTGAGGAGGGTTCTTTCTAGACTGTCTAGAAATGCCTCTTTCTGTCCACTAGTCTTAGCACTGTGAGATTCCAGCTGTCATTGCTCAGAATCATGACTTTGCTGGCAATTATATGCCTAATGACTAGCACAAAACTTCCAAATATTACTTACAGGAATGCTGCTATTTCAGTATAGTTGAAGGGTGGAACAAGGTACGAGTGTGGGTTATGTAATCTCTCTTACATAGTACTTGATATTTTTTTCTAGTTAATTTGCAGGAAATGTACCTATACTTCATTTTTCACTAATGGTGTTCTTTACTTGCTAGTCATGCCAATTTCCATATTTGCAATTGAAAATAAAACCTCACCCTTGTAGAGCTGCTGCCATAGTAACTATACAGTAAAATTACATTGAAAGTATTGAAAGTACATGCATTCAAGTTTTGTCATCTGTGCTGCTATGGAAATTAGAAGAGTTGGTGTGCTGGAAGGATCTCTCATTCCTTTCAAATACATCTTGTTCACTCAGTACTCTAGAAGTCTGATATGGTGCTTTTTTTTTTTTTTTTTTTTTTTTTTTATTAGAAGTGATTCTCTTAAGACTCTCCTAAACAATTTGTGTTAAACTAACAGGTTCTTGTAAATACACAGTGCTGAAGCACTACTGGCTTAAAAAATATTTTTGATTAGTGCTAAAATCTAACTGCCAAAAAATCAGTTACTAAGTATTACGTGTGTGTATTCTAACCAGTTTATACATATGGTTCATTGAGATTTATTTTTTTAAATTACTTTCAAACATTCATGGTAAATGAACAGGTAATAGACAGAATTATGTTTGTGGGAAGTATTATCTTAAAATCTGTTGTTTAAAGTTGGACTGCTTACATACAAAGGCTCTGTTAGCTAGGATATGATGTCTTGGGAGGTGGGTAGTTCCTTTTTCTCTAACTCTTATGAAACTGACACTGACTAAGAATTTTTAAGACTGACAGAAAAATGCCTCCATTCTGAGTTTGTGCCTAGCTTTTCTCTTGAGTCATTTGACTATCTAATTTTTCCATCCACGTGTTTATTAATCTTTTTTTTTCCAAAAAGCTATTTGAACCGTGGGTGAGGATTATGTCCTTTTAGTGTTTCCTGACTATCTTTAAAAGGAGCAGTTCCCAGACTATAATCAATATACTGCACTCTAAGGTTCTTCTGATTTGTCAGCATAATGTAAGTCAAGAACTTACTTCATGTAAGTTCTGCATCCATTTAATAACTCACTAGATGAATTACAGGAACAGTGTGTATGGATATCTATATATCTATATAGATATGCACTAAATGTGAGTGTTATGTTCACGTACATAAAAAAAGACAAGCCAGGGTTGTTCAAGTGGAAACGTAACAATTATTGTTCAATATGTAACAGGGCGCTTTGAAGAAGAATTTATCAAAATGCGCATGGAGAGACTGCAAGCTTGGATGACAAGGATGTGTCGCCATCCTGTTGTCTCAGAAAGTGAAGTTTTCCAGCAATTTCTCAATTTCCGAGATGAAAAGGTAAGAAAGACTAGGATTGAGGATCTGCTCCCCCCACTCCCCTCCTTGAAACACGAATTTGGCTCTGTAACTGCCTCGTTTGTCTGCCCCCCTGTGGGCAGTAGTGAAGATCTGTAAACTGCTGGGCTTGGTGTATTTAGCTGACTGATTAAAATCAGGCATAAAGTTACTTGTCTGAAATGCTCTATGCCATTCTAACAGATGTGCTCTTGAAAGTAGCTTTGCTGCCAGTCTTTAAGAACAGTTTGTGTCCTCCAGCAGAAAGGAAACACATATAAGAGATCTTTTGGCTGTTTTCCCTAATGCATCTCTGTCAGACTTACTAATTACTGCAGTCCTCTGACTGGTACTGCTTTGCTAACAGAAGCTGTTTTACAGCGGAACTGGCATGTCTGATCCTGTATTATACTTTAAAACAAACAAACAAAAAAATCCCAAACGCAGTTGTAGATGGAATCGGTGGTAATAGGATTATGCTGCTGTCTTATCTGATAAAAGAAGCCCTTTTGAATTCCTCCCTGCCTCCTCCCTTCATTTCTTTATGGGTTTATTTTTTTGAGGGATTTAGTGTTTTCACCTTCAGTAAATAATAATTTCTTTGTGATTTGAGCTGCAGCTCCATTAATAATTTAGCTATCTACTGATGAGGAAATAAACAGGAAAAATCTGTTCTTTTTTCCACAAAATAATTATACTAAATACACAGACATTCTCCTCAAAAAGTAAATGATCCTTGGAGGTTTTTAAGACCAGACTGGATAAAGCCCTTAGGTCACACCTGATCCTTTTTGAGCTGGAGGTTGAACTACAGACCTCCTGAAGTCAATTCCAAACTTGATTATTCCATTAAGTAAAGGTTTAATAACATAATAATTGCAGTCCTAATGAAGTGCTATTTGGATGGCCAGTGGAGAGTTGTATAATTGTGCTAGTTAATCAGTGGTTCTTAGCATCTAACTTACGGAGTGATGTAAAAAGAACAGATGTGATACATCTGGAATATTTTTTTGTCTGTTCCCATTAGAAATTTAGTATGACAATTGCATAATAGTCTCATGATCATCTTGAGTAGGTTCTGATATCAGCACCATCACATGCACATACAGCTGAAAATAATTGTCCTTAAACTGTATTTCAGTAATATACAAAAAGGGTCTGTTTACCCCCAGAATCTAGAAAACAAAATGCACAAGGAGGGGGCAGGGTAACTCTAAGAAACATTGCCCCTACTGAAACTTCAGTTTAAAATGTTTTCATGTATGGGTGGTCTGTTGTCCAAGAGATTTCATTCACTGCTTGAGCACAGGTCCTTAAAGTTTGATGAACAACAGTGGTCAATTTTTAATTTTTTCATTCCTCAAGGAGTGGAAAACTGGAAAGCGGAAGGCAGAAAAAGATGAAACTGTAGGTGTCATGATCTTTTCTACGATGGAACCAGATGCTCCTGACCTGGACATGGTAGAAATGTAAGGTGGTGTTTGTTTTTTTTTTTGGTTGGTTGGTTGTTTTTTTTTTTGTTTTGTTTTGTTTTTTTTAAGCAGTTTGTTTCTGCTTTTTTTTTTTTAAGCATAATGTGTTTGTATAGGCAATAAATCAGTATATATTGTAAAACTAAAATAGTAAGTATGTACACATACATTCTTGTATTTGAAAAGGTGTTTATGAAGGCAGAGCTGAAAAATTTCTTGCATGAGATTTTCCTATAAACCCCTCCAAAATGTGGAATTCTGTGTGATGTCTCTGACTTCAGTGGCTGAATACTGATCTTAAAAATATTTATGCAAAACTAGTTGATGAGGGATTACTGACAGATCCCATGGAATTATGTTTTGTACTGCTGAGGGGCTATATTTTGTTCTTTAATCCTTCAACTGTGAACAGTTCTGAAGTGTGCTAGACCTGTCAGGTAGCTTAGGATAATAGCAAACCATCAAGGGAAGCAGTATTTCTGTGTTTAAAAAATAAACAAACTACTACTTGAGTAGAATACACGCACAGTATCATTCTAATGACTAGAATGTAGAGAAAGCAATTACAAACGAAAAAATATTTAAATGATCAAACCTCATTTTAAATGGGTTACTACAATTTTGGGTATTGTCCTGAAAGTGTAAATGGATATATATTTCTCGTGTGTGTGTGTAGCATACGTGCACTGTGTGTAGTTCTCTGCGGTAGACCTTGGGTTCCACTCTCTATGGAAGACTGGATTTACTCTGCAACCTTTATTTCACTCCTTCAGGCTTAATCGTTTTTCTTAGAAGATATATGTAGTATGCGTGACACGCTTCCCTTGCTGTTGTGGAACACAAACACTTGGAAAATGTTTTGGGTCTGAAATAGTGGATAAACTAGTGGGGCAGAATGAGAAGTGTTTATAGCAGCAAAACAGTGGCATGCCTTCAAATGGAAATAGCCCAGCATATGGACTTTATCCAAGTGGTGCAGTGCCTTTTAAGGTACGTGTAGTAGCTGTGCTGTGGCAGTTGTGTACTCATAAAAAGGACGGATGTTTGTAGGTCACTTCCACTTTATTTCAAACTTTTCTGCTTTTCTCAAGTGATGTGCTTTAATTATCCCTGTGGTATGAAAGCTGAGGAGGTGAACTGGAGGGAGGAGTTTGTGCAGAAGGGTGCTTCTAGTATATACCTATAGGCATACAAGTTAAGTCCTTGTAAAACTTAATTCAGTGTGCCAGCTTTTTCTGTTGTTCATACACTGGGCTTGGGTGCCTGACACTGAATTGCACCTTAGGTATCTGAACATAAATGGCTTGAATTCCTCCTGATATACCCGAGGGAGAACACTGATCTGAACACTGGCAAGAAGCCCATCGCTTCTGTGATGCTGGCAGAGGCTGCCAGTAAGACAGGCTTCATGTAGTGGCATCACTTCACTGCTTCTAGGCCTGACCCCATCAGTCTTGTTACTGTGTATGTGGGAAACCCTCACTGCAAAACGGGGACTCCACCAGAGCCTGCTGGCACGTGAGCTGTGCTGGGGAACATGACCAGTCTCTGTGCTGATAAACAGTCCCTGGGTGCTGAGGGCAGGCGAGCTGCCTATGGGGAATGCTTGCCAGAGGGTTCTGGCTCCTGGGCTGGGGTAGGCAGCCTGGGGTGGTGCTGGGGGCCTGCCTGCCTGCTTTGCTGGGGGGCCATGGCACCACAGACACACACACCACCTTCCAGAGCCTGGGAACCTCTCAGGGTGCTATTGGAAAACGCACGTAGGAACATACATTAGTACAGGTATTGTCATTTGGCTAGTCTGCTCTGTCACTGATCCTATGCTGTTAACAGTAACAAAGAGGTGGTTGTACACCTTAATCAACATTTTTTTAGTTAGGAAGGAATAGTTAAAGGAGAGCCTCCAAGTTTAAAGGGTAAGGAGGTCCTGATTCATGTAATGAAAGAAACCTGAAAAGTGTACCTAAATGTATTTGGCTTAAAAGATAACTTCATGGTTTCCTTTACTTCAAAGAAAAGAATATTGTGACTGTAACATGCCAATGTTTCCCAAAATCAGCCCCAAAATAGGACCGCTTCTGTAATCACGTAAAGTGATGGCATCTTCTGGAAAAACAAGAATGAAAATAATACAGTGAGAACAGCTTGCTGAATCTTTGAAACTAGTCAGCTTTATAGCGTTGTTGGTATAACATTAAGTATTTTGGAGTAAGCTCTTTCCATCTTGATTTTTTTCTTTTTTCTTTTTTTTTTAGTTCAGGCTCCCTCATTTAATAGTTTTTCTAAACTTGTGGTGTTATGCATGAAAAGAGAAAAGCAGCTCATGCATGAGCTTCAGCAGACAGTTTCGTAATAATCTTAAACTCCTTGGCCATTTCTTTTTTTCTGTCACATTACCTTTCTATTTTCTGTACAGGGGTTTTTGTTGCTGTTGTGTCAGGCTGGGAAAAGGAAGATGCAGTGATCTGTCTACTTAGTTTCGCAGAAGATCACTTAGAGCATCTCACTAATTCTAATCAAAGTAGATACAGTAGTGATAGTAGAGAAGACTGCATATAAATCTTGATGCTGCATTGAGGGCCTTGCTGGAGGTCAGTCAGGTGTCGTTTCTTTCTGTGAAACTGCACAATTTCACTTTGTTCACCTGGGTCATTCCATAGTCTATTTGGGTGTGCAGCTGTGGTGTATTTTTGTGTCTTTCCTCCAATGGTTTGTTCTCTTCCCAAAGAGGATAACTTTGAATAAAACACAAAATAATATTTTTATAGTCTCAAAAGCCATAACTTCTGTAACTGGGCAAGCCAACTTGATAACAGTTCCTAGGTGAGAATTCTTCAGTGTTGAATAGTTCTTGAACGAGAAGATGCTATTTACTGAAACAACTTTGGCAGTCCTTTGATCATGATACCATTAAAAGAATGATTTGCTACTGGGGAGACTAGGGTAAGACAAGGGCTTCTTGGAAAGTCCAGGTTGTTTCTGTGCAGGTAACTCATCAGGCAGAGTCACCAGCTGAGGGCAGGAGGTGCAGGTGGGGCTGTGGGAGTTTGGGCTGGAGCTGCTGGGACCCCGACTCTGGGGATTTGCTTAGGGTTGCCTTGTTGAGAGAGCGGGAGGCCAAGGAGCTGTCTCGTACAGGCTTTGGTTGAGAGCACTTGTAAGATCTGATGTAGTTTGAATAATTCACATTGAAAATTACAAAACGTGTCTAGTTTTCTTTTGTAAAGTTCATGAAGTATTGCTGTGTATTCAGTGCTACATTAAGTGGAAAAGTTTTGGTAGCTGTATGAAAACAGAGGGGTAGAAAGACACATGCAAATAAAGAATTCTCTTTTGAGCATAACCGATCTTTTCCTCTCTAATTCAACTGAAGACAGCAGTATTGTCAGTACAATATGTATGCTTAAGTTTATATTTCCCCAACTATTGTGACTTGTATTCCTGTCAACGTGGGGTGCTTCTGCTTGTGTTTAGGGATGCATTCCCTTCAAATCGGATTTTGCTGCTCTGTTCTTTGATCCCAATGTGGTGGATGTTTAACTACTAGTGTTGTTTGTTTGCTTGCTTTGTTTCATCTCCAAGGTAAGAATCAATAGTAAGAATGACAGTCCAGTTCTACACGTTTAACAGAGGGGGAGAAAAATAGAATGAAAAATGCCTGGAAGTGAAGATGGAAATTCTGTCCTCAGTGAAATGACAGTGATTTCATGGAATGTATTTCTTTGATTTTTAAAGCAGAGTTGACACTCCTAAATATCTCAGTGTTGTGTTTAAAGTTAGAGTAACACATCTGTTTAAACTGCTTTCTGTTTTTCCTTTTTTCCAAATACTATAGAGAACAGAAATGTGATGCAGTGGGTAGATTCACCAAAGCAATGGATGATGGAGTTAAAGAGCTGCTGACAGTGGGACAAGAGCACTGGAAGAGGTGTACAGGGCGTAAGTATTCCTTCTGAACTCAATGGTGTTTTCAGTCTTGTTTTTCTGATGTGTTTTTTTTTTATATATGGAACTTGAAACACATCTTAAAACTACAGGAAATCCTAAATTATTATGAGAATCATATGTCTTTCTTGCTGCTTTCAGTGTCTGAAAGTGTAAGTTGTGTTTTGGTTTGTCTTTTTTCCCATAATAGAAATATCTGGTCCCTGCCCATAGTTTTAAAAACAGTATAAGTTAAATAATTCTAATCATCCATGTAAAATCCTTGCTGTACCTGTTCTATTATGTCATTCATCTGCATTCTAGTGACATGGGCAAAGTAGATCGGTCTCTTTGATCAAGTCATAAAAGGTTACACTTTATTAACACCTTATTCTTGCATGCCAGGAGGAGTAATCTAAAGATGAAAAGAGTTTAAAAAGCAGAAAAAAAAGGAAAAACAAAAAAATCAAGAAACTTGATTATAACTTATCCTTCAGCCCAATTCTTTTTCTTTTTTTTTTTTCTCTCTCCTATCTTGTCTCTTCCTTTCTGCAGATATTTAGGGTTGCAGAACTTCACACCAAGTCCCTATGACTCTGCCTGGGCTCTAATTTCCTAGTCCACAGCAGTATTCAGTGTTTGTGGCCACCACAAGGCAGCTATTGAAAGGAAGCAGGTACTACAGCTGAGGATCATAATAAACACTTCATGGCAGGCTGTAGTGTCTGGCTACCAAAGACCCATCACATAAATCTCCTCAACGTTTCCCCCCACCCCTTTTTGTTTTGTTGCTTCTCCTTTTTAATTCTCACGGTAAAAAATAAATAAATATATATATCCCCAGCCTAGGAGTAAGTACATCTCCTGAGCTCTCTCTTTGCCACTACCTGATCTTACATTGCAGTTGAATATCTGGGGCTGACCAGAAGGAACGGGAAGTGTAGGAGCTCAGTTTCTTCTAGCAGTGATAACGTTAGCACTTGCAGGATACAGTTTTAAATTATTTACACTCTCCACTTGATTAAGAGTGTAAATAATGTAAATAATAATGTCTTCTACACATCACTGACCTTCCTGGTTCTAAGGTCAAAAATAGGCTAAGCCTTAAATCTCTTATCTCACAGGACGCACAGCTCTAACACTGTACAGCTCTCACTTCATGAGGGAATCACTGAGGGGAAAGCAAAGGGCAGGGGAAGGAAGAGGGTCTCAGAAAAGACTAGAAGAATAGTGTTGCTTTGCAGTCATGGTAGAAATGACCAAAACACCATAGTTAAGGGATGGCTGTGACTTGTGCTTACAGTGGGAATTCAGTATTTTGTTCACTGCTAAAATCTCCTTAAACATAAGGCAGTACTGCTTTCTGTATGGAATGATTCTTCCAATAGCCACAGCTAATAATTAGCTTGCCTAAATACAGTAAGTCAAAAGTGATAGTGTTGGCAGTTTTAATTTTTAATATATTCATACGGAACAGAAAAAGGAAGACTTGCAAATCTGGACTTGCAAAACTGAAGAATTTCAGTAGTCTCTTAAAAATTTAATTTCCATGTCAGCTCTAGTCACAACTCCTAGTCAGAATTATTTTTGGCACTTCTTGAGCAATACTTATGCGCATTCCATTCGATAATATTTAAATTGACTGACAATGGGAACTTCTAAAATGCAAGTGAGGAAAAAACAGGATGTTTCTTCACTGAGGTTATGGCTGCAGATTCAGTAATGAGTTAATGGCTGATAACAGAGCTTTAGGAGTCTGAATGGTACTTGTTCCATAAGGAAATATCAGTTTTCATAATTCTAGCTTCTGGGAAAGAATTTGATACAAGATGATCAATAAAATCACACTTTTTTTTTTTTTTTTTTTTTTTTTATGTTAGGGTCCCCCTGAAAACCCGATTATGAGATTCTGGAGCAACTGAAAAATGCTATTTACCCAGACAGCATATCCTGTGAACACAGATGTCTGACAATAAAAAATAAATTATTTTTTTTCTACTGACATAGGTAGTTTATAAAAAATAAAATAAAATAAAAACAACGACAACAAACAAGCTGTTTTAACTCTTCAGATTGTTTTTTTAGGCCTCTTAGGTGGTGGTAGTCAAAATGTTAATAATGAACACATACTCATAAATCAGTTTATTGACTTCATTGTGAGGAAGCAAATTATGCGTGCATTTTTAAAATTCACTTTATAAATCAATTTTATAATTCAGATCCCTGCATCAACTTTTATTCCATGATAATCTTGGTTTCTATCAAATCCATGATTTGAGGAGAGTTTAGGTATTATGGGTCTGTATGATAATCCCCTCTTTAAAATAGTTAGATTTCTGCTTCATGTCACTGTTGCCCTTTTTTTATAGGGGGTGGGGGAGAAGAAATTCTCACTGCCTAAACTGGAAGGCTGAGCTGGGAGTGCAGTGAGATTTTTATAGCATTCACACACTGTTCCTCAACTATTTGTGCCTTTTGAGAATCCAATAGCTTTATTCAGTTTTGGAACTTGTGTAGCAGGGAAGGGGGGTGAGAATGCAACTGTAAACACTTCACTAGCACAAATGTACTAACTGTTTTTGACATCAGCTTCCATCAAGTTTTGGAAATGCTACAGACTTAATCTTGTGTGTTTTGCTTCTGTTTCCCTCTTTTCCCATCCCTTTATCCCTTTCAGCACTACCCAAGGAATACCAGAAGATTGGAAAAGCACTGCAGAGCCTGGCGGTGGTCTTCAGCACTAGCGGATACCAAGGTAATTCTTACAGCTTCATTTGTACTTTACTTTGCAAAAGATATTTAAATTACGTCATGCGACATTTTTTGGCAAAGGTCTTAATGCTTTCCTCTTTGAATTTAGATGTCAGTCGTGTTTCTGGAAAAATACCAAAACCATGTATATTACAGGGTTTCTTATATTCTAGTCTGTGGTCTTGTTTTGTTTTCTCTTGTTCTGTAATCATGTGGTGGGTTATTAGTGGTGGAGTTTAGTTAGATCTTACTAACGTGTAATCTGCTCACTGACCTGACTGACAAAACATGCTGTAGCATTTTTGTGACCTATATTTCTGTCATATCAAAAAAAAAGGAGAAAATGCAGCCTTGAAAATAGCTGCCACAGAACTACTTGGTTACACAGCAATTCCACACAAGGATGGAAAACTTTTGTATGCCATTATCTGAAGTGAAGGGTTGACTACTGTAGCCTTTTCTTGTCTTTCACCCTTCTCTCTTTCTTTGAGAGCCCTGAAACAGAGCTTGTCACATTAGGTATGAAAGCTGCGGGAGAGAAATGGAGGAAATCCGTTGCAGTTTCTTTTTGCAAACTTCTCAAAGTTCTAAAATTTAGTCTTTAAACAAAGTTACAATCCTGCTTTGTTATGCTAAATTCTGCCACAGTTTTCTAGTTATCTGGAAAACACTTTTCGTATCCTAAAGGAAGCAACTTGGGTCTGTTTTCTCTGCGATTCTTAGATCAAATACATTTTTTTTTCCTAGATTTAATAGCAAAATTATTCTAAAATGTAGCATAGAGGCTTACTCTAATCTTCATATCTTAGGACTTTTAGTTAAACAGTACCTGTTTTGACTACCTGTCTATCCCTTGCTCCATACTCTTAAAACTTTTTGCCCCATAATCTATATATTAAAATGCAACTAGTTCTGAAAGTCAGGAGCTCTGCTGCTGGAAATGGTGGAAAGAGACATTGTACTCCTTGTAGTTTGTTCTCATCTTTGTCCTGTACTTGCTGAAAACATTACTTTTGGATGTAAGAACCAAGTAGTAGACTTGCATGCTTATGTATCTATTGTGGGTTTGAAAACTGTAAACTTCAGACAGAGATCTGTGCATTGAACGGACTGTGCAAGAGACATAAACTCCTGGATTTAAACTGATGGATGCAACTTTCCTGATCTCAATATTCAAAGGTGGTACTGGACCTTTTCCTTCAAACAAAGTACTATCTCAGCTGAAGATGGGGTGTGTTTTTTTCTGGGCTGTTGTTGAAGAGGATTGTTTCCTTCAGCCATACTTAAAGGCACTGAGTTCCATTTCCCTTAGTAGCTGAATCTCTTCATCCTCTTCTTTGTAATACTGACTCAGATACCCATCTCCCCTGTGTATATTTACCTTTGAGGATTAAGTTCTCAAAGTTTAAGTGTGTAGGTCATTGAAGATGACAACGATTGATTTGGTTACATGAATGATTTCAGCTACTGGTAGCTGACTTCTAACAATGTATCTGGTATGTCAGGTGGTTCGTTTGCACAGTTTGTGTGGAATGCATCTGTTGTCCTTACCTCTTTCATCAGTGCTGCCTGCCTGCTCTGCAAAGCCTGGTGTGGTGAATGTCTACTGCCTTCTCTCCGAACTTCAGCCTGAAATGTTTAAGATAGCACTAGTCTAGAAGGGCTTGTTAAACTGACTCTGTTACACAATTTTTATTATGCTGCTGAGTGAGTCTTATCAATTTGTTCCCACCCACAGTGCATATAAAAAATTTGGCCCCAGTATTTGCAGAGTTAAGGGTTAAGTACATTTAAAACTATTAATGACACATTAAAAGTGTCTCCTTTTATTTCACCATGGGCCTATACACTGTCAAGTCTGTTTTAGGCACAAGTGCTTTTTAAGTGTGGTCCTGGTCCCAAAAGCATATTGGACGGTTCCAGAACATGACTGGAAGTGTCTCGCAGCCTAGCACTACATTGCCTATCTTATTGCATCGTGTGATGCTGTGAGATTAATGCAGCATGGCTTCTCTTCTGTGGTGCCAAATCTAGGCGAGTCTTCTATACTAAGAAAACCTGAATGGGTATGGAATGCCATTCAACCATAGTGAGATCTCCTAATCCTACATCACCCCTCAAGCATTTTCTTGGGCAGTTGCATGCAAGTTTCACAATCATACCAGTTAGCAACAGGCACATCTTGCCTTCTGTGCTGCTTCTGCAATGAATGATGTCAATCTCAGATGTACTTCTCAGCAAAAAAATCTTGCTACGTGGTGTTCCACCGTACATCAATCGTAATCTTTTTTTCTACTCCTGGTTTCTCTTCAAACATGCTTTGGTGGAGAGAGAATGGCAGAAAAAACTCTTGCCAAAAAACCAATCTGCTATCCTAATCAAGCCTTGCAGATTATTAGTTCCCTCGGTATGCCTGGTGTATTCCCAAAAAGGTGATTACCACTGCTATTTATCAACCAGTTAAACTGATAAGAGATGCTCCTCAAAACATCTCCCTAAGACTCTTCATACTTCTACATCTTCCTTCATCTCCCGTGTGTCAGCATGCCAGCTTGTGAAGCAATGAAATTATCAATTTCTCCTTGTGGTTGAGCTAAAATATATGTAGAATATTATCAGACATTTTAACTGGTCTTTTTACAAGTGTCTTTAACTGATGCTTTGAAGCCCTCTCTGTTTCTCTTGGGGATACAGGTAAGGCACACTGCTCTAGTTTTGCTCTAAATGTCAGTAGCATGTTGGTTAGGGCTTTCTGCTTTTCTGTTGATGAAAGAGCCCCTGACATCCTGGTACAGCCTTGCACTGGGACCCAGCTCAGTCTTCATGGTTCAAGTTAAGCAGCCCATTAGAAGCTTCACATCTTTTACAGTTCTCTAGAAGGTGAGAAAGTTAGAAATGTGACCTTGTCCAAGTAATAAGACTCTTAGCAAAACCCATGCTGACAACATGTACTGGGAGCAATCTGCTGGTGGAATTCAAGTTGCTTTGACGGGTGAGTGTGTGGAGTGTATGCAATCACTTCAAAAAGTGGCGTGGTATAGAGAGTGACTGACTGAGCATGGCATGACTCTGAGGATACATATTAAAATGTGAAGGATGCAGCAAGTGACTGGTGAAATCTGGCTCTTTAAGGCTGCCCTGGTGTGACCTGAGAAGTAGACTGTAGAAGACCAGGATGCAGCATGAGGAGCTGCAGATACTCATCTGCCACTTGTGTGCCTGTCTATTGTTGGGATCCATTGTCTGGAACAGCTTTTACATGTACTATCAAGGGTACACTTCTGTAGGAGAGTGAACACCTCTGCTAGTACTAGAAATTCTGAATAAATTCTGTTCCTTCTACAAGCTGACTCTTTGCCCCACTGCCCCACATGAGAGAGATTTGGAGGGTTTAACTAGATTCTTTGCCGCTGCAGTCCCTTGGGTGAATTCTGCACACAAGTGGCGAGTTACTTTTTCTACTCAAATACTCTTCTTCCTTCTTTGTATTCAGGTAGGAGAAGATATTTTCTTTTTACGGCATTACAACATGAATAGCAATGTCTAGACCAGTCTGGTTTCTGAATCAAGCTAAAGCCATGCCATGTTTTTGTCCCCAAAACCTAGCAGTTGCCTAAGCAGCACTTAAGCTAAAGACAAGGTTTCATGGTTACTTCTGTGTAATTCCAAATTAATGAAATTTCTCTACCTGATTGAAATTGATCTGATTTTTTTTTTTTTATAGTTTAACAATGAGAAGATAACTTCCAAATTCTGCAGTTTTTAGGTCTCACAATGAGATTTGTTCTTTTTTCTTCTCCAGACAGGCTTAAATAGTAGAAAGCCATTTTCTAGTGATGTTTGTATTGTTGGATTTACTAGTGCTGAGGATCAGTAGCTTTTTCTGTCAAAGCTTTTGGCTTCATAGAAACAGTCTAATGGAAAAAATTGATTGAAAGACCTGAAGCAATATTTAGTCATTACCCTGTTTCCTTTAGGACACGCTAAAAAGAAAGAATCCTGTATAATAGATCTTCAATAGATTATTTTCTTTGTCATAGTAAGATAATCTATTTTAATGTTCAAACCACTCATTAAAGAAATCAATGTTTGGTAATTTTCAGTTAAGTCACTGATTAATGTCTACGGAGTGAAATCAAAATGTTCTTAAGACTATTAACTGTGCCAAATACCAGAAGATGTCTGAAAGAGTAACTTTTTCTTGAGCTAATATTTGGTATCTGCAAATTACACCTTCCCCCTTCTCCACCTCAATTTGCTTTCCGTACTGTTGACCGCATGCTTTGGACAAGCTAACAAGGATGGAAAAAAACTGTGGTGTTTTGGGAAGGTGAAGTGACATGAAAAAACAAGAATGTAAGGCTTGTTTCCGTCTTTGTCCCACGTAGCCATGTCCTGCTAGTAATACAGTGTTACGAGCACTTGTGGTGTTGTCTAGCTTAGGATTTGTGGTGATGTTTGTATTTTTAGATGTAGCTTGTGTGGCCTTTGCTTTATTTCACGTAACAACAAAAGTTAGAAACTCATTTTCAAAAAGATTCTTACAGAGCTTGAGAACGTTATCCAATAGTTCTCTAAAGGCTGAAAAATTCTGCTGGCAATGAAAAAAAATATGTTATTTGAGCCTCCTTTTCCCTCTCTGGCCTTTTAATAATTATGATCCAGGACTGCTGAAGAGCTTAAGGTTATTTTCACTGTTCCATAGGGCATTGTGGAGAATTTATTGCTTATCAGGTATGAAAATCATTTGTTAAAAACCTGAACAGTGGATCTCTTTGGAGCTTTGGTCTATTTTCTGGTGTCACCCTCCTTGTATTCCCTTCCTTCCAATTCTGGTAGGCTTCCTATTCTCCCCTGTGGGGGAATACCTGTGTATTTAAACTACATATAGCTATGAAATGTGGAGCTGAATAGTGCTACTATGGTAGAACATTATACAAATAGTCCCCTCAGCATTCGTTTTGTACACGGTCTTAAGTTTTCCTCCTTTAATGGTATAAAACCAATATTTTTGCGACCTCTTTATTATTCCCAGTTATAAAATGGTGAGTGGATTTTATTATTACAAAATAAGCTGTTTTAGAAACTTGCCTTGAATCAAGATATGACCTTCTGTAATTTGAAAACTGATGTTTATTTCTAGGGGAATCTGATCTCAATGAAGCAATAACAGAAGCAGGAAAGACCTATGAAGAAATCGCCAGTCTCGTAGCAGATCAGGTATAAGCATTAAGAATACATTGACATAGTGTGTACAAACATACCTCCTGTGTGGATAGCTTCTGATTTGTTTGTTTTTCTTTCCTGTTAAAACCTAATAAATGCTGATGCTGCAGACCACTTAAGTGAAATTACTGTTAATACTTTTAAATGCACCCTCATCTTCTCTAGTATGTCTGCCCTAGGGAGAAGTAATGGGAGGGTATTTTTCTTGGATCAGAAAACTCATATTCTGCTTTCTAAAACACAAAATTGTTTGCTTTCTCTTTAAATGTCCTTGTTTCCTGATGTCAGTGAACTATCTTCATAACTGATACAACAGAGTGAGATTTAATCAAGGATAGAGTTTCATTTTTTCTCTGCATTGCCCAAATATCTACAGGATCCAGATCTTGCTACTTTTCATTGTCTTGACTTGCAATTGCCTGCTTCAATAACAATCTGTCTTAAATAAAACTTGATTTTATGTCAGTATTCAAGTTAAGATGAGTGTTTACAGTGTGTTAAGCTTGGTCTGGCTGGGATGTTAACTCCCCTTCTAAGGAGGGGCAGTGAGAGAGCGGCTGTGGTGGAGTTCAGCTGCCTAGCATGGTAAAATCACCACAGTCTCCAAAATGTAGAGCCTTTTAATTTGCATGTTGAGTAAGTTGTTCTTAACCAGCTTTCCAAGTCAGCAACTAAGAAGATGTACCAGTGCATGTACACGTCTGTATGTGCAAGGACATTATTGCTTGAAATTGCCATTGCTAGGACTGGTGACTCCAATAAAACGTTGAGGTAAAACACCTCACTTCATAAGCCAGTGTTAAATAAAACAAAGATTGGAGGCATCTGCTCTCTGATGCTCAGTGCCTAACTCCAAAAAGCTTATATCTCAATAACGACCTGTTTAACTATAGAAAAATCTGCAATAAGCAATAGAGATTTTTCTTCCCTCTATTCTTTCCTTCCCTTTTTTGGCATCATCATTTCTGTGTCTGTGTTATTACTGTCACGGACATTTTTACTAATGTGTACTTTGTTTATTAGCCGAAGAAAGACCTGCACTTTCTGATGGAAACAAATCATGAATATAAGGGATTTCTTGGCTGCTTCCCTGACATCATAGGAGCTCATAAGGTATGTGAGGGTGCCTTTCCCGGAAAGGGTTGGGCAGTGGGAAGATCTGCATAGGGAGCAGCAAAAGTGGTGGTATGGATCACTGCATGTGTGTGACAGCCTGGCCCCTGATCCCAGTCACACAGAAAGTTTCTGTGAGACTGGCATGTTCATTATTAAAATATTTGGGGGGTGGGGAGGAGGGGAAGCTAGAACTTGTCTCAGGATTTGAGGATACCTCTACTGTCTGCTATGGTAGAGCACTAGAAGCTTCAGGGTTTTCTCCATGAACGCTTTGCGTGCCTACATGGTGAATAGCAGTAGTAAAAATTTCTAGTATTTAGGAATCTTACGTGGTTATTGATACCAAAGCATAGTGGTATTGTAGGAAAGTGTGTACACTTGCACAGTTTGCTTACTAATACGTGATAATCATGGACTGCCTAGAAGTGTCTTAATATTTAAAAATATATATATATACTTTGTTCCCTGTACTATGAAAGTCATCAAATAATAAAACAATAAAATTGGCTATTGTGTCTAGTTTTGAATATTCTGATTTTCTATTTTTATCCTAGAGTTGTCCTCATGTTCATGTGCTCACTGTATTATGTTTCAGGAAACTACAAATACTTGAAGTATTAAACACGTACACACAAATGTTTTTTCTACTACTGGAAATATTAAATGTATAAAACAACACATTTTTGCAAGACCAAAAACAAAAGCATATCAAATCTATGTGCATTCTTTCTTCAGGACTTTAATGGTCCCCAATGGCACTGAAAACCTTTTGAGGAAAGTAGTATAAATAAAATGCAGAAAAAGTGTGCTGAAAACCTGAATCACAAACCTTCTCCTAAGAGATATGTAAACAGATATTTTTGAATATTATTTGGCATGAAGAGGAAAGTGCAATATAAATATATTGTGAAGGGGAAGGCATTTCTTTTTACCCTTCTTCCTTGTGACATAAGGATTTTCCTGAATCACATTTATATATTGCAATGAATTGTAGTCTCTTGGAAAGCAGTGCATCTTTTAGAGGTGTTTGATAGTTTGAAGCTTTTGGCATATCCTGTGTCAGTCAGCTGAATTTTGCAACCTGCTCCTTTTTTCTGTGTACATATCCTTGTGTATTACTGCCTTTATCGATCTTTATTTCTTGGTGACTGTGTTTAATGCCTGCGTTTTAAGTCACTTCTTGCAAGTTGTTAAGACTCCTGAAAGCAATACAGCAAAATAACAAAACTTGGGTGAACATATGGGAAGGCTGAATCAGTCATTGCATGCATACAGTGTGTAACCTCAAAATGTTGGCCAGTGACATTTTTGTGACTATAAAGACCTTTCAGTTGACTACTCTTTTAATCTTCCTGCATTTGGTTTCTACAGGGAGCAATAGAAAGAGTGAAGGAAAGTGACAAATTAGTTGCAACCAGTAAAATAACACCACAAGACAAACAGAATATGGTGAAACGTGTGAGCACCATGGCTTATGCACTACAAGGTAAAACAACTTTTGGGGGTAAAAGGCAATATTGTAGACCTGAAGGGCATCTCTTAAGTAATGAACTTTGACAGAGAATCTTTGTTCTACCAGGAAAGATAATAATAGCTATGTATTATTTTTTATTACGTTTGTTTTCCTAAAATTGCAGTTATTTTACTGTCCTGTCCCCCCTCCTTAAAAAGTTGCAGTTCCAAAACATGCATCTTCTGCACTAGTAAAGTGACGTTTGGAATAAAAACGCCCTGGGCTACTAGTTTTTCATTTTGAAATGTCAGTGAGTCTCAAAGAAAAAGCACAGGCCCTGATGCAGGAAGCACTTCAGCACATGCGTAAGTGTTTTTCTGACTCATGGTTTAATCAGACGTGATCCAGCTGAGATTAATATTCTTGTGGATAAGATTTCATTTCCTGGATGTTCTTTGAACTTTTCCTCTTCAGGTTAGAGATGTTGTAAGTGAGATTCAATAGTCTGCAACTGGAAAAACGGGGAGTGAGGAGTCAGGGTGCAGTCCTGCAGGATACCAGGCCCATAACTACATCCTGGGTCTTCAGTGGGATTACTCATTGCTAAGGGAGTTCTGTCTTCTTTAGCTGACTTAAAGCTAAGTTTTTAGTATTTTTACAGGATAGAGTCAGAGCAGAACACAAAGCCAAATAAAGAAAAAATAACAAAAATATTCCCCTTTTCCTTCCTTTTCTTCCCGGGCAATGCAAAAGGACTTCACTTAAATGGTAATCATGAGAAAAGACTTCCAGGATTGTTGCAGTCTCAAATATTTCTTCTCCCTCTATTGATATCTCAAAATATATTCAATTTTTTTTATTTCGACCATAAGCTGTGATCTGACAAGAGATGCAGAAAGTAGTGAAAAGAGTTACAGATCCAGTAATGCAGTTTCTCAAGTTCATACTGAAACAGCAGCACTCAAAAATTGGTCAATAACCACTGGCTGTCCCTTTTTTTTTTTTTTTTTTTTTTGAACGTTTATAGCTCTGCCTTATAACAGCTACAGCCTTGGAAATCTGAGGGCTGCAGCTACCAAATGCTGATTGAAAAACTTCAGAACAGAACAGTTACATTCAGTAGGACAAAATCGTGCTTGTTTTCTTTACCAAATCTTTGTTTGCCAGATTATTGTAACAAGAACCTGGCTTTATCCAGGAAGTCCCTGAATTTTAGCATGAGTAATTGACACCCTACCAATTTTATGAGCAGTTCTATCATAACTTGAGTATTACAGGCAAAACAGATTGGAAGCACGAGAACAGTAAATACACTGCCAGGGCTGGACACTGAGCTTGTTGCACACTAACCAAACTGAACTGAGTGAAACTATTCCTAATTATGAATGCTTCTCTTAAATAATTTGCTTTCTGGGTCCAATTACAGCTGAGATGAATCACTTCCACAGTAACCGGATTTATGACTACAACAGTGTCATTCGTCTTTATCTGGAGCAGCAGGCACAGTTTTATGAAACGGTAAGATGTAGTAGTTCAGTGCCATTCTTCTGGCACATACTGTGCTGCTACTTTTATGAGAAATACTCACCGTACTTAATCATCTTTTTGTATGAACCTCTCCCAGAGAGCAGATATTTGAAAAAGAATTGTAAAAGGGGAAGAAAAAAAAAGACCACGTAAAAGAAGAATGAATTGAAAAAATATTTTCTTGTAGATGCTATTCCTATGTGCATGGCTATATGATATTAGATATTAGCTTGGTGTTTCTGGATGTGGGTTTGTTCTTTTTTTTTTTTTTTTTCAATTCCAGTACTAAAGTTACAAAGAACTTGTTCTAGTTTTGTGCACACAGATTTTTTCAACACTGAGTTTGGATAATTTGCTGTAAGTAAGATCTGTAGCAATGAATACAGCAATAAACCATTTGGGCGAAACTTCTGTCCCATGGGTTAGAAGGACAAAGGGAAACCTCTGAGATTTAAAGTCTGATGCATGGATGTGTTGGGTGAGGGATCTGAGTGGTTTAGTGACTTACTATGACTCAACTCTGAGCACTAAACCTACAACCTTAGTTCTCATTTAACATTGTTCTTATAGCTGTTATTTGTATTTTATTAAATGAAACTTGAGAACAATTTTTCTAATGTGCTAATTCCAATGTGACAGTGAACAGCTAAATCTGTATAGATCCTTGTTTGGTGCCCATGTTGTATGTGGAAATAGCAGCACGTCTGCTTCCTGTGTCTCAGTATGCAGGAAAAAAGCTGCAGAGAATTCGTACACATTTGTAATGACCATTGGTAATAGATCCTTAGCTGGAGGAAGAGCTGCATCAGACTTGGAGCCAGGCCAGAAGCCTAGCTTCACTGCTCTGCTCTACCAGTGTTAGTGCCATGACATGAAGAGGGATGTAGCTTACAAATACGAGAGTTGGAGGAGGAAAAAGGACTACTACTTCAGTTTTCCTCATACGTGAGTGCGCCTGGGATTTTGAACTAGAATATCTGCAGTAAAACAAATAAAATCAGTTATTTTCATTGTGAGAGCAAGTTGAACTGCTGGAGGACTGCTGGCAGCTTGTAAACTTGTATCAAAGACAGGAACACTTTTAAGTCATTACCAACCACATTTATTGATTACATACTTTTGCTGAACAGATGATTGCTTTCCAAGACCAAAGCCATGCATTACCACAAACTAAACAGTGCTTTTGGTGACAGCTCTGACATTTGGTCTTTTCAAGAGAAGGCAACAGCAGGTCAGAATTGGAGTACACTGACTGCACAGCACTCCCTGCTCAGATGCCGTGTTGTATCTGGCAGTGCTAAGAGAGCAGCTGAATGTAGTGTTGTCGATCTTGTACACATTAAGGGTACTGAAAGACTACAATTTTTGGAAGACAAGGGAACAATCTGTTTAATCTCAGCCTGAAATCTTGTTTCTGCATAGGGTGAAGTGACTACATATTAAATATGTTCTGTTTCTTTGTTTCAGATTGCACAGAAGCTGAGGCAGGCACTCAGCCGCTTTCCTGTGATGTAGAGAGTAACGAGTAGCCAACAATGAAGAACAACCCCGAAGTGCTTTTCTGATTTGGGGGCAATGCCAATAAACTTGTTAGCCTTTGCCAGCCAAAAAAAAAAAAAAGTTGTGGGGAAAAAATGAATTATTTAAAATGTTTACTTTATCAGCCTCAATCCATAAGATAAGATTCTTTATCTTCAGTGCTCTCCCCTTTGTATCATTATTTAAGTAAAAACAGCTAGAAAATGCTGTCAGTTGTAGGGATCTAAATCATCTAACTGGTATGTTGCCATGGACTTCATGAAGACTTGCATCTATCAGATGTTCTTCCAAAAACCCTTCATCAGTGTCAGAATTGCAGTTTTAAGTGGGGAAGTAGACAAGCCTCAGAAAATGACTTTACTGCTCATTATGTTCAATTTTGCTTTCTAGCAGTTCAGTAGCCAGGAGGAATTATATTTGTATGTTTCTGGTACATGTTCATAATAATCTCCTGAACAAACACTTGTTCTAGATTTTGCTTCCCCTATGCAGCCATGGCAGGGGTCATAATGAGAAGTCCCATTATGACTTCTAGTAAATATCATCCCTAATCCCCTTTCTTCTTTTCCTTATAACTAAACTTTCTTCTTGTGGCACAGCACCTCAGAGCTTATGTCAAGGCTCTTTCTTTCTTGCTATGCACTGTGTAAAACGATAAAGTACAAACATAGAGCCATTCAGGATGGTGTGAAAAACAGTTTTCCATGCCAGCATTTTGACACCCACGCAATGTTATGCCATAAGGCACTGGTGTTCCTCAGTGCTGTACCTCTTAGAGAGTTTTAAGTGTTTCAGTGAAGGGGGCACTGTCACACATAACACAAACTGATAGGAGTCCCCAAATTCCAACAGAGCTCAGGTTTTCACAAAGCAGTATGGTATGCTATTGGCTTGGGTTTACTTTTGTTACCTCCTGATGCAAACTAAAAGGTGACAAAGGTACTGAAGAATGTCAGTTATCACACAGACTCTGTGCTGTGATCATCGTCTCTTATCAAGTGCCCCGCTGTCATCTTTCTTACTACTGAAATATCACTTGAGGCCTGGGCTTTTTTGACCAAAAACCCCAGCCCCAATCCTGTTCAAGATGGGCACCAACTACAGTAATTCATTTAATGTCATAAGCAATCAGAAAAGCCAAAGTGCAATTTTTGCTAAAAATGTGCCTAGAATGTAAACATTTTAGCAAAAAGCTAACTTTAAAGCAAAGGCATTTTCCCACAAGCCATTCTAAGTGACGGGTACAGTCTGCTGGCTGAATAGTTGCCTTACTCTATTTCGCATTGGTGTTATTTTTGTGTGCTAGAAGGAAAATCTAGGTCTGCCTGAATAACCTGAAACCAAAACAAGCAAGACTTAAGCCTAAGTCCAGATGCTTCTCAGTGTCACGGGTCTTGTTCACGTTTTATAAACCTTTGTCTTTTCCCCCTCCCAATTTTAGTTGTTTGCTTCCAAAATTCCATAGCGCAGTGTTGTTTGATACAGCCATTTAAATATGTACAAATTGTAAAGAATGTGTATAAATGTTTTACACCAAATGTAAGATCTGCTTGCATGTAGAAGCAGCTTATATAATAAATTGTTACAATGTGTACAGTAAATTCTGAAATCACTTTTTCAAGCCAGCATTTTTTTTTAGCTTTTGTATATTCACTTTTTGGTAAGGAATTCTCTTTGTAACAGATTCTCAATTTGGGAGGGGGAACGGGGGTAAAAGACTTTTTTACCAATCTTTGAATAGCTCCGTATGCACTACAGTTGAAGGTTCTTTATCTTGAATAGATTGTTTTGGAATTTAAGTGTAAGCTGTGCGTTCCCAGTGCAGGGAAGCTATGATAGTAGCAACTGTGTCAGAGATGCAACATTTTGGCAAAAAAAAACAAACTGTTTAAGGACTTCTAGTAAAAATGAAGTAAATGATAATAAATATTTATGTATACCCACAAGACTATTTTTTTTTTCTTTTAAATCACCACATTGCTTTTTAACAGGGTGAGGCAGAATGAGCAAAACCTCTTTATAAGCTTTTCATCAGCTTACAGGCACTGGCTAGTGGAAGAATGAGAAGGCATCCATGTGCCTTCCCTAAAGCAGGCACCAGAACATAATGGTGTAATAGTGCTAGTTGGCTGCCAAACAGCAAAAGCTATGCGTGTGTTGTAGGATTTCATTATTCAGGTCAGCCCAGCTCGTGGTTGATGGAGCCCTCCTGACTGCAAATAAGTAGGAGAGCACAGTGCTGCTGTGTATTCCTGGCTTTGTGTCAGCGTGGTGGTGACCCAGAATAGAAATTAGGTTGTCTTCGGTAGTTGTTTTTTTTAATTAGACATGAATAGTGGCATAGTTAAGTTGAGTGATTTGGGAGCAACAGAAAATCTTCACTCTGAAGACGCAGTCATAAAACAAAAACAACTTAGAGTAAGACTCGAGCAGTACCCTTCAGTATTTCATTTGTCATAGCTGAATAATTAATCTCTGGAGTAGCAAAAAGCCTTAAAACTGTTTCCTGATTTACGCTTTTCCTGAAAGGTGAGGCATATCCAAACAGTGACACCATCCCAATGACTGTAAAACATGTCAAATGCCGTAGCTGTTTGGTTTAATTTTATAATTGTTTATTCTGTTACAAAGTTTATCATTTAACAACAAAAAATTAGCTGTACAAAAGGAAGTGCTGCATGTATTTCTTGTCTGCAGCAACACCTACCATGTCAGGAGTAGACTGCAGCAGTAGACTGTTGTTACAAAGTATGATGACTTTTTTTGGAAAAGTACTTACTGTCTATTGCAATTAGAATATTCTTTCATGTTATAATGAGGCTTAGCTTTGCATGAACACTGAAACTTGGACATTACTGAGCAATTTGTTTTCAATGATGAAGTTCTTCAGCAAACATTACCTTATCTCACACTTTATACTGTACATTATGATGAAATATTATACATGAATTTTACTGCTACCAAAATTGATTTTGTACAGGGCAGCATGATGGTTCAGACTAATAGCCTTGTAAAGAAAGGAAGTGCATCTCCTGGGGTGTAATTTGAAATAATACCAGGCAGTCTGGATGGGCCAAAACCACTCCACAGCCTTGTGGTATGCATCCATCTGCTGGAAGCAGAGGATGGCAAGTGTCCTGCTACTGCAGCTTCTGCCTGCCTCTACTTCATGCTGAGATGGGTGAGCACGTGCCAGGGGAAGGTGAGTTATCTGCAGTTTTACAGGTAGTTGTTTTCTCCACTCAATGTACTCTCCACGTTTTTCTGCAACTTTTCTTGTGTAATTAGCACTAATGACGCTAATAAAATTGCAAACAAGCATGGAACAGTAGAGGTAATATGTTCAGCAGGAAAAAAAAAAAATCTAAAGAATCCCTAATGAAACCAACGTCAGAGAATTAGAAACATACAGACTGGATGGAGAGCAACCTGTATGCCCCATACTATGACAGTATCAATTACAGCCAGACTATTTTAGAGGACACATGAGTCACAGATGCACACTGTGTATAACACAGAGATTCCAGAACATGCCTTTTCAGTGGGCCAGCATGTTACCACTTCGAAAGATTTCCCTTGCATCCATCACTTATCTAAGTTGTACGTACATAAAATGCTACCTTTAAGCTTTTTTTTTTTTCTTCAGCTAGACAATGTTTAATAATTCTTACATATTAGATATCTTACTTTATCCCTTCAGGAATCTTTTTAGCATAAGCCATCCTGTTTTAGTAATTTTTTCCTCGTATGAATGTGTATCACCTCTCTTCCCAGGGGTGCATGAAACAAACAAAAAGGAGTGTACTTGAAACTTTTCTGTGATACATACAGTGAGATCTGTCCTCTGCCTTGTGCAAGCACTGTTATTACATGCCAGAGTGAGGACTGTAGTTCTCACCTTCTGCCATCTCATCACTTTATGGTATTAAATCCTGTGTTGCTTTGCTACACTGCTGCCTGGCTGGGTGACTTCCATATAGTGTTCAAACACGACAGAGCTTTGTGCATTAAAACAAATGAAACGTAACTCCCAGCCATGTTTCCAGTTTATGATACTCAGTTCTGTCGCTCTCTTCAACCCAGTCCAGCCTGAGATTTTGTTTTTTTTTACCTTTTGATAAGTTTATTAATAATTATATTCCAAGTAAGTCAATAAGTCAATTTTAAGCTTGTTTTATGTCTACCTGGTAGTCATCGTATTTAGAATATGTTTTTTTTTTTAATTTCTTATAGCACTTGAATGTGAGAAATCTCTCAAAATTAGCACTAAAACCCTTCTGTATTGTACTTCTATACTCCCTGCTTTTAGTTTGACTGGAAGATTAGTCTGAGGAATTTGACTGTTTACATTGATTCCTCTCAACAAACTCAGATTAGCTTTTTTTTTTTTTCCCTAATGTTTTTATCCTATGGCTATTTGCACATCAATTGTTTAAGTATTGTTCTAGCATCCTTGGTGTACTGAATTTAAGCTGATGTAATTTATTTGTTTCATAAAGATACAATGTGTTTACTTACTTTTTATTTCTGGGCATTTTAGTCTCTCCTAATTGGTCATGTTTTCTTAAACTATCATAGATAGATTGTGGAGACTTCTAAGTACTACATGGTTGGGTTACTTTTCAGTTTTGATCCTGCCCCCAAGGCACTGGCCCAGAGGAAGAGGACACACAATGTATCTGTGCACGTATGCAGCGAGGTGCAGTGCTTGTGCTAGGTAAGGAGGCTGAGCAGTCCCAGCAGGCTGACAAGACTGTGCAGCAAGCGTGGCAAAGAAAGGCATCAACTTGGAAAGCAGAGCTGCCAAATGGGCTAGTAACCAGGCAGGGTCTTTGACCACGTAGCAGAATTGGTAAAAGGGAAGGGGGGCTACAGAAGAGAGTACTTGTCATCAGGCAGCTCAGAAGAGGGTTGGCCACAGCAGTGGAAAAGCATTGCCTGAAGCACTTGGACAGGCAGAGACTGTGACTCTGGAGTAAAATAAATAAATAGTCTCTTTTAGGGTTCTGACATCCTTTTTAGGGATGCCTGAAAAGATTTTCCCAAAGGCAGGCCAGAAGCAGTGAGAGATGGGGCAATGGTTAAGTTAACTTTTAGCTGTACGGGTGCCTGCCAGAAATAACTATGCTTTGGAGCCCTGGTGCACTTTCAGCCATGATACATTTCTTAGGAAAATTTTGTTGTGTTGCACTACATAGAAGGGGTGTGCTTAAGCTGTTGGGATAAAAAAGAAGGGGTGTCCCTGGTTCTGGAATTGTGGAGAAGGTGGGTTGTGTACACAGAGGGGTGACATCAGAAATGCTGTGTGTATAAACACAGCACTTGGTGCGGGGAAGGAGGAGCACGGCCTGTTACCAAAACTAAAAGTATCCTGGGACAGAAAGGTGCCTGGGGCACCTCCTCACCCTCTCTACCCCTTCAGCTGATGTCTAACTCCAGAGCTCCTGGTGGTTTGTAAGGGTAAAGTTTCTGACACAAGCAAAAAGTACCTCTTAAATTGCCTGTCACCGTGTCCACCCACATCCAGCTGCAATTATATGATGCTTTGGTGACTAATGAAGTTGGTCATCCACAGGCACCTCGAAAATAGCAAGGCAGCAGACTGGAGTTTACGTGATAGGGGCTGTCAAGAGCATGCTCTTATTCTTTCTGTGCTAAAGGAGAGGATAGAAGGACTGAAAAGGGGACCTTTATAAGTTGAGGGGGTAGCCTTTCATTTGTAATCAATTATAGTAGAAGATCAGTCTGTTCAAAAAAATTGTTACATTTGTGGATGAAATGGGATGTTAAACACAATGGTACTTCTCATACAGAAGTTAAGTATCAGGCTTTCAGATTTGTGATGACATCAAGATAATTAGGTTACTTAAGGTACTCAAGGGCAGTTAAGGTACTCAGTGTTGCACTCTATAGCCCTTTGTATAATAGAGTGGTGGCATCTTAGTATCATAGAGTCATTAAGGTTGGAAAAGACCTCCAAGATCATCTGGTCCAGCCATCCCCCTACCACCAATGTCACCCACTAACCTATGTCCCCAAGCACCACGTCCAACCTTTCCTTGAACACCCCCAGGGATGGTGATTCCACCACCTCCCTGGGCAACCCATCCCAGTGCCTGACTGCTCTTTCTGAGAGGAAATGTCTTCTAATTTCCAACCTGAACCTCCCCTGGCACAACTTGAGGCCATTCCCTCTAGTGCTACCACTGGGTATCTGCAAGAAGAGGCCGACAATTTCAGGTAGTTGTAGAGAGCAATAAAGGTCTCCTAGGACTATGAATTACCCTAGGAAAATAATCAGGTTAAAATGATTTATGATTAAAATATTTCTGTTTCAAGCCTAGCTCAACAAATCACAAACTCTTTGTAATGTTTGTAAATCTAGATAGAATTAAGAAGAGGTGAACTATCTATGAGCTGAAAAAGGTAAGTAAAATGCATCCCTTCATTCTGGTTCCTCTTTGCTTAATCCTTTTTTTGGGGAAGAGTACCTCCCTGCTCCCATGTGATCCTTGTGCATTGTCTGTTCATCTGGCCCTTTCTGGACTTGTGAAAATTTCTTGCATGCCTAATGTAAATTGCACTAGATTCACTTTGCTAACATCGCTGAGATCCTGTGTCTCATAGGGCAGAAAGATGTCATTGTTAGCACGTTCTCACCATTCTGTGGGGCTGTCTTGAGGGCTTTGGTTAGGCTTAAGGTTCCTTATCATAATACCCAAAGTTACAACTGTAGGAACCTGAAATATTTACTGGCAGTTCTCAAAGCCCCTTGAAATGTTTATATGAGAATCCTCCTCCCCCCACTCACTTTTTCTTAGCTGCCACTATAATTTCTAATGACATGCTGGAAGCACAGATCTTCAGAAGCCCAGAACAAGACCCCCTGTTTATCCCCTGTTCATCTATTTTACTATTTTTAATGAAATTCTTTCCAAGCCAGACCCAGGGTCTCATCAAATTTGGTGCATCCAATAACTCAATGATTCACCAAGTTAAACTATTGCCAAAGAGGAAGGCACCTCAGAAGTGAGGGCTGTACGGGGGTCAGTGACAGCTTTCTAACTGATGGTTCATTTGTGAGCAGCTGACTAGTATTTCTAAGCTCAGATTTT
Organism: Aythya ferina; assembly: GCF_964211825.1. Taxonomy (NCBI): domain Eukaryota; kingdom Metazoa; phylum Chordata; class Aves; order Anseriformes; family Anatidae; genus Aythya; species Aythya ferina. The sequence continues at coordinate 55,511,989 of NC_140298.1, forward strand.
GTTTAAAAACTAAACAGCTGGAAGAGAAGTAAGAAGTTAAATATAGCATCTGATGCACTGTAATAGCAAAATACAAACCACACAACTTGCTGTTGGGGGGAGCTGTGGAGTTTGACCCTGCCCCAGGAGGTTCCCTCTGATCCTGCTCCACAGGACTGCATCACTCAGGATTCATCGTGCCTATGAAGAAAGATGAGAAGGAAGGAAGCTCTGCATTTGTCTTCCCTGTTTAAATAGCGACACTTTCCTGGCTGTTCCCCAAATGCACCTACCAAACGTACAGCAAGGACTTTTTTATCTGAGGCAAACCTTTGGGAAGAAGGTAGGCATAGAAAGCTTCTTCCCCAGCTTGAATGTACTTATGTTTACTTGGCAATAGGTAAACTTTTCTAGTAAGAACTAGTGCCAGGCTAGCTGCTGCTTATAAACACAGCCTTCACTCTTGGCAGAAAGGAGAAGAGGAGGGGATTTAAAAAAAAAAAAAAGCATTCATGAAAGTCTCCCAAAATGTAAACCAAATCCACACTCGGTAAGAGGAAGTTGCTAGCTAAAGATAAAGAATGCTATGGTGCAAAGTAAACCTCCAGCAGGGCTGTGTGGCTGCTATTCTAACGTGGTGCAAATCCAGCATGAGAAAAGGGCAACCTGCAAGGGCTGCACTGGTTTCAGAGGGGATCGAGGGTCAAGAACAGTTCCCAGAAGAGTTCAGAAAAGCTGTGCTTGTAGGTGCTGTCTGGCACCCCTCCTCTTTGAATGAGCTACTGCATTCATTTTGTAATTATCTGGTGTTAGTGTCTGTAATAAAAGTGATTAGTAATAAACCTTTCTCTGGTATGGGGAAAGCCAAGGCGGACGTGTGTCACCTCTGTCTGCTTCCCCTCAGCCCCAGGACGCAGAGGCACCTGAGCTGCCCCACGTGCAGCCAAAGATCCTCCAAAGCCTTTGGGCTGTGCTCTGCGCCCTGCAACAGCGGCTGTGCAAGGTGGCTGCTGGCCAGGTCAGCCTTCTGAGCAGCAGCTGCCAGGACTGAACCAAGCTTTAGTTACCTTCTCATTTAGGAGGCATTTTAGGCTCACAGAGCATCTCTGCTTTTATTCGGGCGCCCTATGAGCTATCTGCCTCAGTCTTTCCATGTGGAAAAGCTCTGCACCAGTCCTGGCCCTTCTGTGTCGTTTGCAGTAAATCTCCAGGCTCAGACGAAGTTTATTTCCAATTTCTGGAAGGAGTAAAGAGAGAATTCAGCTGAACTCCCACCAAAATATGCAGAGAAAGCTACTCTGAAAGAAAAGCACATGAAAGCTGTTGTTCTTTTTAAAAACCACAGGCAGCAATCGCAGGGATGGCCAAGATGCTGCTCTCCCTGTGTCACTAATAACAGAAAGTAAAGACCAGAGGAGCAACTGGACAGAAAGCAGCAGAGCACAAAGCAGGGAGAAGGGAGGACTAGTGACAAAGAGTAAGGGTAATGGCAGTGGAAGGAGTGGGAAGCTTTTCCAGCCACACTCACGAGTCCCCTTTCCACTCCCCCTTGCTCTAATCATGCTGCTGGGATTATTCTGGCCTGCCCAGGTGCTGTGCTCACCCCTTCCCACACAGGGTATTGGGAAGTCCTGAACTTTTTGGCTTTTTGGGACCAAAAGCCAGCAACTAACCTGGGAACAGAGTGCAGATCTCAGGGAACAATGGTTTCTCACCCCCCTTCTGCCCTGCAATTTCTAAGCCCCATTCCCTGGAGTAAAAGCAGGATAACAGCCTTGAAATAAGTTTAGCTGTAATTCCTGCAGCTTTTAATCAGCAGGGTCAGGGAGCCCAAGACTAGCCTACCCACCTATGTGGGGTAAACACTTCTGCCACATGTGCTGTGAGCAGTCCTCACACCAGCAGGGATTGCAGGAGGACTACAGACAGTGCAATCCAGGCCTTGTGCACTCTGGGGTAGGAATGGATCGTCCTTAGCCAACCTCAGACTCCCCTTACGCTTTGTATGTTAACAGCAGCCACGGCAAGGGTTAGAAGTACAAGCAAATCTTTCTACAAAAGCAATGCAAAATCTTTTTTACTGGAGCAGAACGGCACACCTAAACAAACAGCTCACATTGTCAAAAACAAATACTGACAAGCAAGCCAAATGAAAGCCTCTCTGCTCACTTGTACCACAGTCCATGGATTTAACTGGTGCATTAGGAGTAATACAGAATACCAAAACAGTGGTTCAAATAACTCTAAACCATGGTATTTCCTCAGCACTTCTCTCTTCTGGTCTGTTCCCCTCACTCACACGCACCGTGCTATTTAGCCAGGCCCCCCTTCACAGCAGTGCTGACAGAAGCAGCAGCTCTTCCTGGAGAACTCCTTCCCTTTGAGGAAAAGCAATGGTACTCACTCTGCACTCACCATGTAGATGCAAATAAACTGCAGGGCTGTGAAGTATCTCGGCTCCTTATCCAGATTGCTCCTTCTCCTACACAGCCTAGCACTTCTCCAGTTTACAGCTGGTGTTGTACTGAGGAACCCCATTGAGGTTGCTGGTTTGAGGTGGTTCACGTTCACTGTCACTTCAGACTCCTCAGTCTAAATCAGTTTGTCATACAGCTGCTGACAAGAAGAGGAACACTTGAGATTTATTGCCCAATGCCATTTTTACAAGCCTTATAGAAATTTACAGAAAATATTTTGGGGGAAAAAAAAAAAAAAAAAAAAAAAACTTAGTCTTTCAGGTAAATGAAAATGTTCTCCTTCCTTCACATTAATGTGTTACTACACTGCCTCTTGCTCCCCTAACTCTCTGGTCTGAAACTCATCCCAAATCTGAAAATGAATGGGCAGGGCTCTCTAAATCATGAGGCATAAATACCACACAGCATCTGTTTATAGAATGAAATGAGAGGAACAGGCTAAACTTGAACTTAAAAGCACCACGTATGTTGTACTGGAAACAACTAAAATGGAAAAAAATGTTGACACAATGTGATAATAGGAGAGAGACTCTGCATGCGCAGGACAGTTTGGGTTGTTTTGCGAGGGTGACCGAATACATGGCATTTTTCTGTGTGGCTAATATCTGGTATACAACCAGATCCGGGTCCATTATCAAAGGGACTGTCTAGAAATCCTGTATTATAAGGAATAAGCAGCAAAAAAACTCCTGAACCTTGCACGTAAGGAATGTTTCCCATCAACCTTAGGTATGAGAATTGGGTTTCTGGATTATATGTAAGATTTGGGAAAAATTACCCTAATCACAGAGATAGGAGGCTCCTTTTGTCAGTGGTTGCAGGGTGGTGGTACTGTTGTGTACGGTTGAGTTCTGCCATGCTCCTGGCACAGATCACTGCTGCCACATGCTCTGTTAAAGGAGTTTTAAAGAAAGACCTCGGAGACCTTTCTGAAGAAAAGCACAGAAGAAGTAAAAGTGCTGATAATATATTCATCCACACAAGAGGAAGTATGAGTCAAATAACAGCGGTACACTTTTCTGCCTTGCGTTCTCTGAAGTGGGTTACTAATTCTTTTGGAAAGCAGCAAGCTCCTGCACTCTTGGTACAAATCCATGTCTCACAAGGTAAGTGCTTAGCTTCTAAAAACCTACTGATGTCACGATTTGATCGCATAAAAGCGGTGCTCTCCAAACAGACCATTCTCTTCTCCTCCCTCCCCACCCCTTTTTTTTCCTAAATATTTGAGCAAATCTGAATTTTTTGTCCTATTGGAAAATGCTACAAATGTAACTAGTAAGCAGTGAAAATAAATGCAGTTAAAGTACTCCATTATCCTCACAAGTGTTCAAGCAACTCCCGCTAATGCTTATACATTGAAATTCTTCGAATATGTGCTCCCTCAAATGTCCAATTGCACTGAGGGCAGACTGCAAATAAGCTTTAAATAAATTAACGCTAATTAGAATCACATATTGAGCATGGAAGCTCCGTTGCCCTTGCCCTCTCTTCCCAACCCTTGTTTTTAAGTACCTCATTGGAGGACCCATCTGCTCTTTATACTCCTCTTTTCTGATGTGCAGCCTGTGCATTGCCCAATGGAACAACTCATGGAAGATTCTTGTGTTAACGTTATTCATTTACACATGAATCTCGGTGAAAGGGAGCAGAAGCTAACATTTTCTCAAGAAATCATATACTGTGCCATGAAAATCATCCCTGCGTATATGAAACACTGCTGTGACTTGACTGGCTTTATTTTCTCCTCAACTTTTCCAATTTGGTATGACTTGGTTAGTCTAAAAAAAACAATATACAAGCTTGTTTTCTGCTCTTTTTAATTATTTACATGTACATTAATCTTCTGTATCATAGTCAGCTTCTAGTTGTATCTGTGCCTTTTCTACCCTTGTATTCACCTGCTTGTCTGGCTAGCTGTAACACCTCAACAGACAGTGAAAATCACGGATTTTAAACCACCAGGAAATCTCTACTCTTCCTTCTTACAAATATGGAGAATGAATAGAACAGCTCAATTCTTATTTAGGATTGAATTTAGGCATGACTTTGCTGCATTGGGCCAGCCAGCATTTTGTCTCCTCCTGTACTCCGTAACACCAGTATGTGCCGTATACTAGAGAAATGCCACACCAGGCAGTCTGCGATTGCATCTTTCTGAAATTTTCTTCATAGTTGGCTGACGGACAAGAGGAGGGCCTCTTATGCCTTATCACAACTATACACCTTGATATGGGTAATCACAAATCCGTTATCGCTGTTCGCGTTCAACAGAAGTGTGTACAATTTGTCAGAAGATAAAAAAAGACCTTTTGCTCACCAGAAAAAAAGTGCCAAGTTACATGTGACATCTCTGTCCGCGTAGATATCGAGTAGTTCACTTTAAATCCGAACTTTCTCTTTTACCAAGCATCTTGGTTTTCCTATAAGGAGTTCCAGAAGTCTAGGCAAGAAGCTGTGGAAAACTTTGTGGCTTCCTAGTCCTTTGAACATGAGAGAGGAGTACCTACAACTAATCACAGGCACGTCAGTCTGGAAGAAAGAACAATTCTATCTGGGTGTCTGGTCACTATTACCGCCTGAAAAATGCCGCCTGCCTAATGCTGCTCATCTGCACATAGTTTTGGGATGAAGAACGTTAAGCTTTAAAACAGCTGCTGTTACTGAAAATAGTGCCTTAGGAAAAGGCTGGTCTGTGCGAATGCAGCGCCTGCCGCGCTAGGTAGAGCTCTGGCTTAGCGCACACAGTGAAACTGCAAGTGAAAGAGGGGGTGAGAAATTCCTCTGACCTCCCACCAACACTTCACGCACAGCTTTTTCATTAGCAGCCTTTACAAAGGGTCAGCACTCCACCAGAGCATCCCTCGGCCACTGCTGGTACAAGTTCAGAGCCTGAATTCGCAGCCCAGCCTTCTGCCCGTCCAGGACAGCCTGCGGCCGGGGAGGCTGAGTCTAAAGCCAGTTGGCTCCCAGTCCACCACCTTCAGCAGCTGAACCCACGATGTTTGCTCACTTGGCGAGTCTCACCCAAGAAAGGTGCTGTGAGATGTAGCCTACTCACCTAGTTAAAGCTGGGCATATGTTTAAGTGCTCTGCTGAACTGGAAGAGCAGGTCTGCTTTATTAACCCACCCCTCTCCCTTCCAAATAATTGGTTAAAGGGTAACACCGATACAAAAATATTAGTATTAAGTTTCTTTTTCCTGCTGTAAGGATCACAGACTGCAGGGGCGAGGAGTAAGGGATCCTCGTTGGGAAAGGCTGTAAATGAGTGGCATGTGGAAAATACTGCTGCTGTCTTAGGTGCAGAAAGTTTCTCTGCATCACTCCTCTTACGCTCCTGGCAAGGTCAAATGTTCCTTGTCAGCTTCTAAACAGACAAATAAAGCACGCTAATTTATCGCGTGTGCTTCCTACACTCCCCAGAGTTAGTTTAAAGGAGATGTTGTTGACTTTGCTGAGAAACAGTGACCTAGCTCAAAGCACATCAAACTGTTTCTGTAACAAAGTACCAGATGTCTTTGCACACAAAGTTCTTTACACAGGCAAGACAAGCGTAACCAACGAGAATAGAAACCTCTTCCCTCAATTTCACTGGGAACGTAAGAGGTGACAAGAAAAACCCACAGCTACATTCAGAGCAACACTGGAGCGCTTCAGCCTCCAAATTCTTCTCTGTGGCAAATTCAGCTTCAAATAACTCACTCCAATATCAACCAGAAAATGTGAAAACAATAAAAGGCTTTGCATACTAGCAATGCTAACTTATTGTTTTCAATGTCATGCAGGAAAGGCTAGGCTGAGATATTTCCCCTATTTCTTCTTTGCTCTGTGTAGTCACAAGTTTCTCGGAAAAAGGCAAAACCCAAAATATTTTCCATGACCTTGCAGGCGCACACATTTCCTGAGGAATTTGTGACCACTAAGGCCATTTGTGACCACATGTCAGGTGGCTGTAAATCTCCAGGAAATGCCCTCACAAATAATCTCTGATATTTGGTTTCAGAGCTTTAAAAAGAATTACCATTGCTTCTTTTTCCACACTGATTTTTGTTGATTTCTACTGTATTTCAGCATTTTTTGCACAAGAGTCCCCCTGTTTGCATAGATCACTCAATAGCTCATAAAGACAAATGGGTTCATGGACATTCATCTGTTCCGTGCCCCAAAGCCTAAAATATGGAGCTCACATGGCTCTTCCAGGCACCCTAGCAGAAAGCTGGGCATAACACAGCCAGCTCTCCCTGGTTCTGCCCCACTCTGATTTTTAACACCTCTGCTGTTCCCCTTCTGTGCCCTTCTGACCAACGTACGTGATCCGTGTCTCTGGACCGATGTTCAAAGCCACCAGCTAACCAGCACGCGGCACTCCTTGTCATTAAGGTGGTTATCCAGGCCTCGTAAACATTCATTTCCATAAGGACCTAGGAGTGGAAGTCATTAAATGCATAGCATGTTTCAGAGGTAAACAAGGAGCTGGGGAGGTGAAGGGACTGAAAATAAGAGCGAAATGAGTAATGACTTAGAAGAAAATAGGAGTGTTCAGAAATCACAGCTGTCCATAGCAGCTGGGGTAACATCTGAATTTCTAATTACAGCAAAGAACTGGGCTTAAAAATCTGTATAAATACAGTGAATATATTATATTCAACACACTTTGCCACAGGTGAGTTAACAGGAAGCAAACTTTATCAGCCGAACACTATCCTACCACAGAGGCTAGCCTTCTAACATATCAGTGCTGCAATTTTGTTTGAATTGCCTTTCACATAACTGCGGTCAGCAAACAAGAGATCTTAAAAATTCCTCCCTGCCTGATAGGGAGATAGATAGAAGGATTTCCCTCCCTCTCCTGCATATACAGGACTTGCAAATGGAGTTGGAAGGAAAACAGGAAAGCAAAGGAGTGTTACTGCTGTCAAGAGATAATCCACTCTGCAAACACTCCTGCTTTTCCCTGCATGCAGAACAGCTGAGTTAGCCCACTGACCTGTTCCTTCTGTCAGCTAGAGGCAGCAGAGACATCAGGTAAATACTGAGAGGCAATCGTCTATGAGAACATTCAGACAGATAATGATGCAAAATATGTGTGGATGCTCAGAGGTAGAAAAGTGATTTCAAAAAAAAAAAAAAAAAAGATGAGAATGTGAAGAGGGTCAAAGAAACTGATGTGATGAAACTATCTGAGCAAATGATTAAAGGAAAGAAAAAGTTCACTAAGAAAGGAAGATGAAATGAAAAAAATGCCAAGGAGTTGATAAAGGTTTATGGCCCATGTGAAAACAGCTGTTCTGGGAAAGAGAATGATTTCACCTGGGGGACTCCTCAGCTCAGGAATTAATCAGTTTCTATGTTAGTCACATACAAAAGCTCCATGGCAAAAGACAGCTCAGCTCCAAACATCAGCTAAATGGTGAGCCATTAATCTCAATATTTTCACATAAATATGGATTTTTGTGTTGAATGACGGTTGGTTTGGTTAGATGAAAAGATTTTGTCTGCCATAAAACACAGCAAAGAAAACCTTTGCATGCCCCCTTTGTATATCAATCAAGCCCCTCACTGTCCTTGGAGGTCTTCAAAAAAAAAAGACATGGTTCTAGGCAACCTGCTCTTGGTGACCCTGCTTCAACAGGGGCGTTGGATTAGGTGGCCACCAGAGGTCCCTTCCAGCCTCAGCCATTCTGTGATGTTTCTAAGGCAACTGACCTGTGAGATACCTAATTAACTGACTTACTGCTTTTTCAGTAATTGTGGCATCACTCCTTTAAAAACACATCTTTCTGTACTTTGGATGTTTGTACCCAGAACCCTCCAAAAAGGTCTGATCATAGCAGGTTAAAAAGGATTCTGTTAATGAGCTTTGTCACTCATGCTGCTAAGGGGGTCCATTTTTCCACCGTCATCTGAGTTTTCCTCTCACATCTTCATTTCCTCACATACAATTGAGGTACTGAAAACAGTATTATCCAAGGTGCACCAGTTCTTTCACTTCTAGTATTTTGTTCAACAACTCTGACAGTATGCTTTTTTATTAATAATCCTTAATTATGTGTTGTTGTGGTTTAACCGCAGCAGGCAGCTAAGCACCACCCAGCTGCTCTCTCTCTCCCCAGCTGGGATGTGGTCTCCCACCTTTCTCATTCTCTTGAATGTGAAAGGTACAAAGTGTGAGAACTTGTGGGTTGAGATAAAGACAGTTCACTAGGTAAAGCAAAAGCTGTGGTGTACAAGCAAAGAAAAACAAGGCATTCATTTGCTCCTTTCCATTGACAGGCAGGTGTTCAGTTCTCCAGGAAACCATCACGTCATGGTTTCTTGGGAAGACAAATACCATCACTCTGAATGTTCACCCCCTTCTTTACCCCAGCTTTTATTGTTGAACATGACACCACATGGTGTGGGACATCCCTCTGGTTATTCTGGGTTCCCTGTCCCTCTTGTGTATCCTTCCAGCAAACTCTTTGTGCACTCCCAGCCTCCTCGCTGGCAGGGCAGCATGAGAAGCTGAAAAGATCCTTGACTGTGCAATCAGTGCTCTACAACAACCAAAAACATCTGTATGTTTTCATATGTTATCATCACCAACTTCATAAAAAATCCCAAACACAGCATTCTACATGCCTCTGTGAAGAAAATTAACTTAACTAGGAGAATGATGTGTTCTCGTGAGTTGCTGCAAAAAGCACTACTGACAAAAACTGCAAATGAATTACAAACATGGGCAAGAGTGACACACCAGTGCCCTCAAAGTGATGGTTTGCTTTCATAATGGAGTTTAGAGGATGATGAAGAATCATTCCTCAAGGGCAAAAGAAACATCAAAAGAGACTTGTTGATATTTTTAAACACAGAAGTGAATGATCCAGGGCAACTTTTTAAAATCATATGATGCAGCTGTCTTTGGCAGCTCTGGTTATTTGGGCGATTCTTTCAGTATTTCATCGAAAGTAAGCACTTTATGAAAAGGGTTCACAGGGAAAGATGTAAAGAGATTCCCGGTGTGTTTTTTCCATAAATCAGCTGTAAAAAAGCCGTCTCTCTTCTGTTTAAAATTGTGTGTGATTAATTTGCACTCTTACATCCTCAGAGACCCCCAGACTTGGGGCAAGCTGCGTGCTCTCACTCACCACGCTTGTTTCACCCGTGTATAGACAGGATTACTCTTTCTGATGGAAAGCACATCGGATCGCCTCCCATCCGCACGTCCTTGCATGTGTGTGTGCCTAACCTACTCGGTCTGTTCCTCATGGCTGAACTCCGCAAGCCCTGAGCCCTGCAAACTTCATCCTCGGCGGTCTCGGCGTGGATTCGTGACAGGAATCCTGCGAAACTAACGAAAAAAAATTGAGTATTTTTACACGAAGGGGCACTGTTTTTGATGGTTAATCACACCGAAGGGGACAAGGGCGCCTTGCGGCCCCCCGAGCCCTGCTGCCAGGGGGCGTTTCTGAGGCGACGGGCGGGCGGGGAGCGCCTCAGCGCCATGGCGGGGCAGGCCCGGCCGCTCCGCTCCGCCCGGCTCGTCCTCCCCGCCCCGGCGGCTCCTACCTGTCCCCGGGGGGGAGGAGGAGGAGCTGCCGGCAGCCGGAGGGACAAAGTTGACTGTCGAAAGTTTCCGAGGGACCGTGGGTGGGGAGGGGAAGGAAGGGCGATCCCGGGAGCGGCAGCTCTCCGCCGTGTGCCGAGCCCCCATGGCGCTGAGCAAAGGGCTGCGGCTGCTCTGGAAGCAGGAGCCGGGGCCGAGCGCCCTGCTGGAGGCGCGCAGCCGCCGGGACTGCCTGTTGCTGGAGGCCGGCACCGTGGCGGCGCTCAGTAAGTGCGAACAAAACAGAAAAATAAAAATAAAACGAAAAATAAAGGGGAAGGTGTCGCGGTTGCGCCTGGTTTGGCACGCAGCGCTTACCTGCGCCTGCCGTCGTGGTGCGGAGGGGGGCTGTGGGGCTGTGGGCAGGCGCCCCCAAGGAAAGGGGTGAGGCTCAAACGCTGTTTTTTTTTTTTTTTTTGGTAAAAAAACTGTCCGTACGTTGTGCTTGGTGCAGGAGAGCTACGGGGCATGAGGAAGCTGAATCAGATCGTCCACGGCAGGCTGTGTGTGGCAGGACACCCAGGCCAAAATGCCCCATTTCCAGCTGTTAGGGGTTATATCAGCGGGGAGAGCCAGCAGGGTCTGTGGGAAGCCAAATATTTGCGTCAGAACAAGCTCCAGGAGTGCCAATCTTTTGACCTGTCCTGATAAAGATGTTGTTATTGTCACAGCCTGCATGTTTTTAATTGCTATGGGAATGCTATGCTGTGTGATACGTTGGGGGTTCAGTTTCTTGTTAGATTCATTGGTAGCGGTGGACATTAATGTGCAGAAAAATGTTACATTTTTCTATATGTTTTGCTCTCCAAGTTTTAAATGAACTGTCAAAGTTACAGTTCTGGTAGTACTGACCAGCATTTTACCCACTTTCCCTGGTCCAAAAAAGTGTTGATATTAAAACTCTCCATTGACAGCAATGAATTTTGATCTTTTGTTATTCTGATATAAATCCAAAGCAATTCCACCGTCTAAAGCCAATGTGCATGAATAATGACACAATAATGACAGACCAGCCTTCATCTAGCAACCACCAAGCCATTTGAATGACCAGTAGTTGGGAAGATTATTTGTAATCTTACTAATTTAAGGAATCACCAACTTGAAATAGATGTTTCTTTCCCACTGTTGCTATCCTCCATCTAAATAGCCATAGGTAGAAGTGATTGGAGAATTGATACCTGAGAATTTGGTACCTGAATTTTGAAGTAATGGTCTGTGTGGTGGCTAGTGTAAAAGCTTGTTTCTCCTGCCTTTTGAAAGTCCAATGTCACCTCTTGAGATAACTGTAATCATTTATGCCTTGACATCCAGCCTACTCCATGTTAATAGCTTTGTTATTTTAATTCATCTGGTTTCTCTTCCTGCCTTGGTTTGTTCTTGTACTGTAGGAAGAGCTAGTTTGTCCAGTTGAGCCTGTTTAATTCATTTCTTCTCTTTATGAAGCAAAGGACCAGAAAAGGAGGGAAAACCGGCAGTAGGTATTGTGATGGTAAATTTACAAGAATTGCAAAGAGGAAACTCCGCAGCCAGGGTGACAACAGAAACAACACAAATTCTGTTTTGACTGGCTTTGGGTTGTTACTGGCCGTAAAACACCTCAGCAGAAGATTAACATTTCTGAATAGTGATGCAATATGATGGCCACAAAATTTTCAGTGAAACAGTATTTTTAAGGACAGTAGGTATTTTTCCCTTCCTCTTCTCATGATGACACTGTAGGGTAAAACTTGCTGTTTTGAATTTAAAAGTAGATTTTGCAAGAGGCTTTATTTTGAAACCCTAAGGCTTCAGTCCTGTCCAGAAGGATGGGTGACAGCGTAAACAAATCTTCCAGGAATTCGCTGAAGTAGAACATCAGTGAGTAGCTCCTGTTACAGAAGAAATTTACAGTTGTGAAGATTGAGGAAAAATTGCCGTTGATTTAGAAGCTTTTTGCTTACACAAGGGGGAATACAGGTACAAAATGCTGTGCTACTTTCAACATATTACAGTTTTAACACTTCATAGATGAACTGAACTCTATACTAAAGCCATAGTGCTGAAAATATAGTTATTTAACTTTATCGTAGCAGGTGAAATGAAATCAACAGCCCCGTGCCTCTCCCGCGGCCTCAGTTGCAGGTAGAGCTGTGTGGTTCCCTGCTAGTGCGGGGGGAAATCAGGGCATGGCCTTGCGGGGCAGGGACGCAAAACCAGGAAGTGGCAGGTATTTACCTACGGACCATTATTGCACAGAAAGCCGTTTCTGTGCTGTGTGTACGGTCAGTGTTTACAGTTAGTTTTAGCTTTGTAATGATATGTACAAATATGTCACTGAGCGGGGTTTTTGAAATCAAACGTTAATACTTGTGCAAACATATTGTGAATATATTTCTGTGTGCTACCAAAAATAGTGAGCCCTACAGCGTGACTCATTTTACTCTTATGCCAGGATATTTATGCAACTAGTCTCCTTATTATATTTGTGTTTCTAAAACTTACTACAATTTTTAAAAAGAAAAAAATACTTTTTTTTCTTTAAAAAAAATCATATATTTTTTCTGTGGTTTAGTGATGTTCAAAACTTTTCCTGTTTGTAGATTCCTACAAATCTTGTAGTAGAAATAATCTACTTGACAGAAGCCTTGCCTTTCTTTATTACACTGTCAATGTTTCTGCGTTAATATATGTGATGTACAACAGGAACCACATGGTCAGGTTCTAGGGACATGACTTAGGGGCTTATCTCTATGTTCCTGACTGCCTGCAGACCCCAGGAGTGGCCAGTACAAACCTGGTATTTTTATTTTTATTTTTATTTTTATTTTTATTTTTATTTTTATTTTTATTTTTATTTTTATTTTTCTAAGTCCTTTCTTCTTTGGCTGTGAATAAATATACTCACATACAGGTATGAAAACATAATCCCTTACTAGAAAGAGTATTTTCAATCTAATATAGAAAGCTGGTGAGCTGAGCTTTCCAAAATGCCACTTTTTTGATTTCTTTGCAATGTTTTCAAGCAGACAAAAAATACACTTTCTAGGAAATATATATGGTAAATATATTGCTTAACATTTTGAATATCCAGATTCTCTAAACTGTAACTCTGCCCACAGACTTCTTCCCAACCCTGTATTGCTTGATATGTATGCTATTACATAATCTAGCCTGACTTGCAAAATGCCTACCTAGCTTGGTCTGGATGTGGATGGGAAGGCTTTAGCAGTGAAAGATTATGAACGTAAATGAAAATACAACAAAGTGCTTTGGGTTTGTCTGAGGATGACAGAAAACAGGAGCTGGAAGCAAGTTAATGATATGAACTCATGTAACACCAGACGTGGGATGTATTTCTACGTTACGGTACTGGACATAGTAACAATTTTTACTTAAGTGTTTTTGTGTAAAAAATTTGTTTGATTATGTATTTATTCCTTCTCATAAAAAATCACACCTCTGTCACCAAAATGCTGAAAGAAGCACAAATAAAGGAAACAAGCTCCTTGATAACCTTGTCACGTCAATCCAATTGGACTCTACAAATACTTAGAAACACTTCAGAGCATGTATGCATGGCTGTACCTACGGCTAAGCAGGTGTCTAAATATTCCCAGAGTCAAGCTAAAGAAAAAAGGGAGAGACGGCATCTGTAAACCAGTCCCAGGCTTTTTTTTTATTAAAGAGCTCTTTCTGTGGTTTTACCTGGAAGTTGTAGGTGTTCCTGTGTCTGTCCTTAATGTTAGGCTTGGACTGGTGGTACCTCTCTGCCCCCTTCCTGCAGTCGTGGAGCTTCCTGGGCGTCTGGTGGCACCTGCTGAAGCCTGGGGGATCAGCCCTAAGGAAGGGTTGGATAAAGGAAACTGCATATGCCCAGCCAGTTCCTGCTAGCCATTAAATCAAATTTGCAGCTCGTCTGAGCAGGAAGTTACACTTGTATAGCAGTGTATCTCAGGTATCTGTCTTCTAAGACAGGTATCTGTCTTCTCGTGGTGTTTTCCTTTGGCTCTGAAACATTTTACGCTTGGAAAAAGGTCACTTTCAGCTGAGATTATTATAACTTGTTTTTATTGAATTATTGTTCACCTTTTGTTTTGCAAGTTAGTAATTTCACCTAAGATGCTAACCTTATATATAATTTACATCAGGAGATTTTAAATAATTAACATTAAAAAAGCGCTTGAGGAATGCACGCAGCATGCATTTCTCTAACACTGTTATGAACACACAACACGGTTGTAATTAGTGCAGAAGGGTGGATTCTCAATTATATGTTTAGTGGAAGGAAAGATTGCTAAAAAGTGTTAGTGGGAAGCTTTTAGCAAAGTTTGGTAATTACCAGGTGTACTCTGTAGTACCTGAAGCCATTATTAAGCAATAAACAAATGCACCGTGTATTTGGAAAACTCAGCTTGAAATTCACCATGAAGATGTCTACTTACAATAACTTCTGTAGCACCCAATTCCATTAACAATATATACATATATATATATATATATTTCCGTCTTTTTTTGTTTGAAAAAGGAAGGATTTTACCTGTGAGTAGAACGTAGTTAGACCTCCATTACTCATCCCAGGTTTTTAAGCAGACGGCACTCGTTGTCTCTGCATTTCAGGGCTTTTATGAAAGCTGTTACAGAATGAAAACTCTGACAATGGAAACTTCAACAGAAGAACACATAAATATTTTTTTTGTTACTGATTAGAAAAGAGCTTTGTCTTGGGACATACCCAGCTGTCAAATGTTGTCACTAAGGCTGTATTTACAATATTGTTCAGCCTCGTCCAATATGTTTTATATTGTCCCTGTGTGTCAACAATCCTGTAGTATTTTTTCCCCTGAACTCTGCTCTTTGTTCAGTGAAGGCAATAGCACATAGGTTAGCGTTGTTCTGTTTCTAGTCATTCACTTTCTGTTGCTGTCTCTATTGTCGTAGCATTGCTTGCAAATGGTCTAGGAGATGTGTACGGCTAGGTTTTGGTGAAACTTGAGATTTCTTTTAGAAATTTTAAAGATTTTAAAATAGTTCTTTTTAGTAATAAACTATGAAATTGGCTCAAGCCACGTGTAATGTCCTTTAAAGTCAGGCTTTGGTCATCCTGTCAGTGTATCACTTTTTATACTGGTTGTTGGGGATTCTCCCTCCTCCTCCCTCCAAAAAGACGAAGATGGGCTGGGATACATGTGGATCCACCTAGGGCTCCCCAGCACTTGGAGGGAAGGCACTGTGCTCTGACCTGCCCACCATGAGGACATGCAGTGAGATGGGGCTGAGTTGGGGGGCACGAGGGAGGAACGAGTCCCCCAGGCCTCGAGGGGCCATTTTGGAGGTCGTGCCAGGGGGCACCGTGCCTGACCCCTGCTGCACGAGGCCTGGGCCCTGGCCCAAGCAGAAGGGCAGTGATCAAAGTGATCTCAGGAGTTTGTGAAGCACCTGGGTGTATAATGGGACTGGAGTCTTCAGTTTCTGTAACAGATTGTATTTTTTTTTCCACACAAAATTTGGTCTCTGCACAGTAACATGCTGTGGGCTGTCTGCTTGCTGGGTGAGGCCTGAGGAGCGCGCTGCTCCCCAGGGGACACATGGAGGTGGTTGAGGGAAGATCTCTTTGTCTCTTTTTTGGTTTCTGAATCCAAATTGTTTCAGGGAGCAAAATGAACCCCAGAATAAACAACAGGATCTGCTATATGGTAGAAATTGTGGCCAGAAAGAGAGCCCAGCAGAGCCCAGAGCTTTGCATTGGGAGCCAGCTCCTCTCTTTCAGGCAGCTTCTCTGGTACTGATGCTCTGACCGATGCTGCTGGGCTGGTAAATCCTCCTTTAACTGGTCTGTCCAGGACACAGCCTGTTTCTGTACCGCTGTCAGCAAAACCCAGCTGTTTGTTTGTCTGTGCACTTGGAGAAGTGCCGTGCCAAGAGCTGATGTGCGTGTGATGCTGCTGCCTTGACCAAGGAAACTTCGGTGGCTTCTGTACGTGCCAGTGTCAGGTGCTTCTTGCCATTAGCTGCATGACTTCTGTGTTGCTTATTTCCACAAATTCTGTTCTTTTGGATCCTGTGGTTACCAGGCATGTTAATGGCCAGCTTTCCAACTCGTAATTTTATTTTGAAGAGTATCGTTGTGCTTTCAAGATGTCTCTTAAATGCTTTCAGGTTGTGCAGAGCCTGAAAGTTTGCAAGGTCCTGCATTAGTCTGAGATCTAAATCTCTCACTATTTCTGTCATTCTCTATTTCTTCCTAAAAGTGGAATGTTTGGAGCAAGAATTTAGTGTATGTTTTTTCTTTTTTCTTTCAAACTATAGAGTTTGAAAGAGGGGAACAAATTTAAGAAAAATATCAGTATCTTTTTGTTGCTTTTTTTCTAGTTACTGAATATGACAGAGAGAGAGAGAGAGAGGGACATTACTTTTTTAACCTCTTTTTGCCTTTTTTTTAATACATAAGGAAGGCCTGACAATCTTTTTTATTTCTTGGTGAGACGCTCTATCTCAACTGCCCTTGCAGAAGTTTTGTCTGAAGTGAGCTTTCAGAGTCTCAGCTCTTAAGAGATGCTCTTACTGAATATTTGAACTGTTGCTGTCCAGAGGTTTACATTAAACAATAAAAATCCCTTTATTTGCTTCCTGTTGCTTATGTTTTACTTCACTGGCGTGTGTGGTATCAACATTTTGCTGGGTTTGTGTGATTCACTCAGTGTTTGTAAGGAAGCAAAACAGATTGTGAAAGTCTGGTGGCAAAAATAAAATTGAGAAAAGAATTAACAACTCTTCCTTATTCAACACAGATGCAAAACCAGAGACAAATGCGTTTTCATTTCCTTTGGGGGTTGCCTCTACTAAGGACTCCACAGGAATTGTGCAAGTAGAAGTGTGCTTGCCTTCACTTCAAAATGTCAGAGAGAGATGAGATACTTATTTCTTTTCCATGCTTCTCACTGAGCTACTTGTCTCTTGATATTTGTAAATAAAAGTCTGCTTTTTTGTTTACTGTCATCCATTGCGAGCAGTTCAGCTTGTCATTTATCGTCCAGGGGGTTTTAAATTTTTTTAACTGCTGAAGTTTGCAAGGAGCACAAGATTTTAAAGTGTTAGCTAACCTCCGAAAGAACCATGTTTCTGTTTATTTGCAGTCAAGAAGTAAACGGATGTTTGAGGGTCACAGTCTTGTTTCACCCATTCATGAGGCTAAATTTGCTCCTCATTAGGAAATATATACAAAATGCAGGCTTACTGGTTCAGGAAGCACTTTATTTTTGCCTTAAGTAGCAGTGTACAAGCTTGGGCCATGTTCTGGCTTAATACTCAGTCAATCTAAGTGTTCAGTTCATGCCCATTGAAGTCAGTTATTGCAGAAATACACAAATCTTACAATGGCATTTGATCCTCTGATTTTATTTATTTATTTTTAAACAGTTAGTTCTTACTTGATTGAGATATAAGTTTAGTTCCTCTTAAAATCAACATCCAATTTGCCTATACCAAATTATATTATCTTGCATAAAAAAATCTGATTCTGTTTGAAATTAGGCTTGGAGAATCTGGAAACAGAAACCATCTCGTACATCAGGAAAAGATGTATTATATTTTAGCTTATGGCCAGACTTTTTTGTTGTTGTTGTTGTTGCTCTTGTTTTTGAACAGTGTGAAGTTTAAATGTGTTTATACATTTCTTTATACATTCTGAAACTGGTGTGGCATCTGCTAACATCTCCACTGTAGAATTAGGGCATTACTAATAATTATGTGTCCTGGAAAGGTAGTGCGTGCCCTTCTTTTTTCTAGGTTGGTGGGAGGAGAGGCTATACGTTTCTGTCCCATTGCTTTTTAATGTTCTTAAACATTGAAACAACACATGCCGTGTTCTCACAGCATTTTAACCCTACCTAAGTAATTTTGTTTTCTGACTGAGATCAGCTGGGATGGACTGATGTAGACTATAGCAATCTTAAGATTTGATAAGGACCAGAACACTAAGCTTTGCTGTCTTTTGTTTTGTATTGCAGCTCCAGAAGAAAAGGATGCAATTAAAGGACAATATGAAAAACTCATGGATGCTTATGGCTGTTTAGGAGAGCTTCAGCTTAGATGTGGTAAGTGACCATCTGTATGACTAAGATTATTTCACAGAATCAGAGATAAATCATTATAAAAATGTCCAGACAATGCTGGCATGCTGTAGCACCAAATGGCTAAAGATGTCCAGTTCCTTAACATTTCAAAGCTAATTGCAGCTTGTTATGTGTAGTCTGGAAGAGATCTACTTCTTTTTCTATGCCGTGCCAAAAGCATACTGCCAAGTGATAGTCTAAGCGTTTTTGGATTATTTTTTTTTTGCTTTTGTTTTGTCTGACGTTCTTAACTGCCTGAAGATAATTGTCTTTTTCTCTTTTTTTTTTTTTTTTAACTGCAATCGTCCAAGGCAAACCATGGTTTCTCACTTTTTTTTTGAAGGATCATATTTAAACAGTGATTAATCATTGCCATCTGAAACTGCAGATTCTTAGTCTTTGCTATAATGCCCAATTGCCTTTAATTGTGTAATTCACATGGAAAAGGGCTTGCAGAAGCAGTCCTTGAACTTCAACTAGTAAGCAATATTTATTGTCATTACTTCAGTTTTCTGTACAATTTGGGAATCTTGATTTAGCAAAGGATTTGCTATTACACAGCCTACAGGAATTTTAATGGAAATAGCATGCTTTAGGCACAGGACTGCAGTCACTGATTCAAAGGTAATAGTACCTTGCACAGCAGACATCAAATCCAGTGATGAAAAGGATGCATTAAAATAAAAGGTTAGTGGTATTAAAACACGGTATAGTTCAGACTTTTTCTGCGTTCATTAAGGAAAGCTGTATAAGACTTGATCTCATGGTCTTAGAGTAAACCTTAATTTTGACTTGGAGGAATGACAAGATTGATTTTCATATAACTTAGTACTTAATCAAGGAATCTGCCGAAGGCAACGGTGCTGTAAGCACTGGCTTATTTAGACCAGTACATGTAAGTGTATCTTTTTATAGCTCACCTACCATTTTATGGCTCAAGGAATATGATGCAAGATTGATCTGAAGAGGTGGCTGCAGTCTGAAGGACTTCTGTGTCGTAACTCTAGGCCCGTCTAGTCTTTTAAATGAGTGTGGGCTTCTTGTTTGTTTTGTTTCTTGTGGAATTAATTAGGCATTTCTATGGAGATGTATATCAATTTGTTAATGCAATTAAAAATGGAGGATTTGTGCTTGTTTTTTCTTGGCACTTGGACCTGTTTTTCCTCATAGGAGTCTAATTAATCCTGTTGTAATAGCAAAGGAATGCAGCTATTGAAGTCAAGCTCTTCAAGCTACAAATGAGAGTAGTTTCTTGTACGTGATGGGAACTAAGTATCTCTGGTTTTAGTCTCCATATTAGAATGAATTATTTCAGTTGGGGTATGGAATATACTCAGCCTTATCTTTTCTTCTTTTCTCCTTCTATTTCTGTGTTGCCATGTCCTTGATTCTTTTTGAACAACGCCTGCTTAACTTCAGCGCCTGTGAAGCGTGAATTTTTTCTTCTCTGAGCTCTGTCACTGTACCTTTGTCTTGTCCTACTGTTAAATTACAAGTCCTGGTACAGGACTTCCTTTGGAAAGGATTTTTTTAAATTGTATTGGTAATTGGATAAAAAAAAGTTTACTGCTGGAGGTCAGCTCCTAATTTTGACTGAGTGAAAAGTCAGGAGGGTCATGCTGTAATGGTAAGCAAAGGTAAGCAAACATTTTCTGCTGCTGAACATGTTTAAAAAAGCACAGATGATTGCCTGCCTGCTATTTGACCAGTAAAGAAGTAGCCCAATTTTTTCACAGTCTCAGTTAGTTTTTCCATCTTGCTCGTAAGTATATGCCATCCCTTTAGCTGTTGCTTACAGAAAAGATTAACGCTACCAAATATATATTTGTAATATAACTTTTTGCTTTCTTAGGTAATGTATTCTATGCAAACGAGGGCATAATTGGCCAGCTCTTCACTGACCATCAGTTAGCAGATACACTTTGGTCAGAAGTATCACTAGTCTTCTTTTTACAGCTGGAAACCTGCAGATCATAAGTACTAAATTAAGTGAAAATATTTGTATAAGTACATTCCACAGGGATATTAAAAGAGCATATTTGTAGAGCAGAAGGGGAGACGTTTTCAAGACATGAAAGATATCCCTGAGCACTTCAATTAATCTGTAAATATCGCTACTTAGGAATCCAAATAAATCACATTGTATGCTTGCCAGAATAGATCATGCTTTTCACGAGAAAGTAGATGAAATATGTGAAGCTGACTCACAAAGTTAATGTTTCCCAGCAGTGATAACATTCACTTCTATGTACTTCTGTCTGTTAACATGACTCACTAAGTTCTTCTGCTTTCTTTTGTGAGATGGATGGCAGCAGAATGAATTGTACAGTGTTTCGGAGCTGTATCTCAGCCAAGGTTTTGCTGCCAAAGAAGATCTTGCGGTGGCAAATACATTTTAAGCAAAGTGTTAAGAGCTGACTTTGCAGCATTTGGTTTAAACGCTGTGATGTCAGGAAGGGGTTCATATATAAAGCAGTATTTTGACAACATCACCGCGTAGGTTGCGTTATTTAATACAGTTGCTGTGTTTGGGGAGGTGCTCTGAATTAACTTGTCTGTATATACTCTTGCTTTTGTGTATACAATGTGTTTGATGGTCTAAGGGAAGAATTCTCAAAGGCGAAAAGGACAACTAAATACCTGTTTTCTATTCCTCTTGATCATTTCCTAAAATATAATTTTAGTTAGGAGAGGTAGAAAGAGCATTTTTGAGGCTAAAACTGTAGTTTGGAAAATCTTGGTTCTTTTTATGATTCTGCTATAGATTTCCTCAGAGATTTTCAGCCTGTTGCTTAGAATCAGATCCTCTGCATCACTCTGTGGCAAATTTTGAAGGGAGCTGAGAGGCGTAAATACTTTTGAAAACTGTTTTTCAGTGGACTATAAAGTGAAGCGGAGATATGTGGGGAGTGACGATGAAATGCAGTGGAAACGGAACATGCTGAGGGAACATAAGGAAATGGCATGGCTGTTGGAAGGGAGAAGGAATAAAAATTGGAGTGGATTCATTTATAAAAGGAAAAGGCTGTGGAGTGAAACATTCACAGTTAAAAAGGACAAAATAAGAATTGGATATTGCCTTTTCACTGTAGCTCATAATGGGCAGCTCTGAAGTCATCCCATCAACTGCAGGGGAAACAATTGGCTGGAGTCATGTAGACAGGTTAAATACAGAAGCTGCAGCTCATTAGTGTAGGTGTGGCGTACCAGAACCACGTTTCCTGTGGCAGGCTTGCTGAACTTCCATGAAGGCAGTTGGCTTCACAAGAGCTTTTAGAAAAGAAGAAAGCATACAAGTTATTTTCGTCTTGTTTCTCTGCCAAATATTCTCCCTTTTCTGCCTCCCTTGCGTAACCCAATGAAAGGGCATTCAGTGCGTATTGCTGTGAACAATACGTTTCTAACATTTCTTTGAAAGGGTTCTTTACAGATGGTAGTGGTGATTTGTAGCTGTAGCAGGGCAAAATAATGAGCTTGGTCACAATACATGAACATTTATATCCATATATCTGAGATCAAAATTTGATCCATAAATAAATTTTAAACATTTTTTTTTCTTCAGCACTTTCAGTGGCTCTTGCTTTTTCATAGGTGTATTACTATGGAAAGAACGGGCAGTAAGGAGCACTTCACTTCTTGCTCTGATATTTTTCAGAGATTTCTTTAAAACATTCAAGATAGTATCCCAAGGAAATGAGAGACATTTCTGCAGTTATGATCTTCTGTTGCAATTCTTATGTTCCTAAATATCACTTTCATCTATGTGAAAGTTTAGGAAAGCTAATAAAAAGTGGGACTGTACATTAAATTGTAAAAGGTGGTGTTTTGTTTTGATTTTTTAAAGAAAAGATATTTGATTTTTAAGGTGAGGACACAGTAAAGAGTCCACAGCTGATATGGTTGTTGGTACAAAGTCAAGGGTAGGAGCCACACCTGGAGCCTCGAGCACTTCACAGGAAAAAGGTGTTCTGGGATGCTTTTCATTGACCTTAGTGCTGGTCCCACTTATTGTGCACTTTGCAGCTGTCAGCTGAATGCAGCATGCTTTCTGCTACTGTATGGCACGTTGACATCAAGGAAAAATTACCATAAATTTCCTCCCAGTATCCTTAGTTACTTATTTTGTGATAACAGTTGTGGGTTTCTGTTTTAAGAAATAAGACTGGAGTTTCGTCTGTCTCCTGGTCCAGATATGCAGGCAGCTCCTGAGAGTAGGAAGCTTTGGTTTCCCTCCCCCTTTTTTTACAAATCCATTCAGCTATTGATGTTTTGGACAGAACAAACATAAACACCCTGCATGCTGTTTAACTCCTTGCAAAGGTTGTAGCCCCATATGTGCTTCATAATGCTGCTGCCAGGTGGATCTGACTGGACTGTAGGAAGTATTTTTGTAGTGACTGGTGTTAGTATGGGACTTCAAGTGCTACTTGCATAAGAACAGCTTCACTGGAAACTTCAGTAATATTCTTAATGCAATGGTAGTGAGCTGCAGTTTTGAAGAAGTTAAGGCTGCAGGAATTAATGGAACAGTCTTGGCTGTTTTAAGGGGAAATACCTTCTAGCTTTAAGGAATGTCTGGGTATTTCGGTTTTATTTATTTCATTAAAATTGTGATATTTTCAGAGTTAGCTCAGCAAACCCAATTCTTTTAAAAAATCCTCTCTTTCTCATGCTGTAGCCTCACAAATCCTGATACCGTAGGAAATTTCACATTGTGTTGAGAGCAGGAGATTTTTTGTGGGGGAGGGTTTAGGAAGCCAGGAATGCAATTTCTTGCATTCTTTTGTGAGATTTACTGAATAATAAAATTGAATTGTGTAGGAACTAAAAGAATTTTTCAGTAAATTCCTGTCGGCTAAAAATGTTATTTTCCCTCCATTGAATGAACAATTACCAAAGAACTTAGCATGTGCAATTCTTAGAAAATCAATTTTATTTTGCTTCTTACAGAAGTTACTTACACCAGGAACAGCACCTGTCCTGGCTGGAGCAATTTCCCCCTGTAAATTTCAGCGCATTTAGGTAGGGTTGTGGTTGATACTTCTGTTTCCATGTTAAGTAGGTATTTTTCAACGGGAAATACTATGGCCTGATGATGTTTACATACCAGAAAAGAAACCACAGTGACTTTTTAAAGTTTAAATTTAGATGTAAAAGGATTGGTTTGTTTGTTTGATTGTTTTAGTATATCCACGATGATAATCAGACTTTCGGTGACTAACAAATAAGCAGATGCATTTGCCCTCTGCCTGGTAACGTTAGGTTTCTGCCATACGAGGTACTCTTCGGATATGTAACACTTCTGTTTTTCCTTTGAAACAGCATTTTCTAGCTGAGAAAATGCCTCAGTGAAACCACGAATGGCTGTAGCTTGGTTATCATTTCCATCATAAACTTGTCCAATGTGGTTAGCAGGATATTTAAAAACATTGGCAGCCTGGGTCAAAGGGAGAAACAGGGGGGCAAGAATGTGAGAAGAAGTTTGGGGATTGAAAGAAGAGACCCCCATGTGTAAACTGAGGTGCTGGCAAGGAAGGCAGCACAGAGGAAAGCAGTATTTTGCTGTGTACGGCTGCATAGCTTAGTGATAAGGAATTTCTTAGGGTTTAATGGAGACATGGTTAGAAGGTGGATAGCTGAATAGTGTTTTGGTAGCATTGATTTTGCCCTGTTATGCTTTGGAAATGTGGAAGGTTGACCAGAGCCCCGTCTCGGCTCAGGGCCCCTTGGCTACATCTAAGGAGTGACTGAAGAAGGGGCAGGACACAGGTTTGAGCACCATCAGTAGGATGTTGGGATGAGGATGCTCCCTATGCCAAGGGCAGCATGCCCAGCATGTGAGGCCCTTCCTCACCCGGACAGTGCAGGGGGCACCTCAGCTGATTCCCAGGGACGCTGGGATGAAGGTGGTATCAGGGGAGGGGGCTTGGGGCTCTTCTGAGGCTGTCAGAGACATTTGTGTTAGGCTGGGGCTGTGATGTTGTAGGGTTTTTGCATTCTGGCTGTCGTATAAGCATATCCGGAGTGGTTTAAGCAAATCAAAGGGGTTGAAATGATCTGAACACCACCTCAGCTCACAGAGCAGTCAAAGAGGACAGAGCAGGCTAGCTTTGTTGTAGCTTAAATCCATTTGGCTCATTTTCTTCAACTTTTTCTCCCTTTGTCCTTTTTACCCCATTTTATTTTAGTGTTCTAGGTTGTAAGTGTGAGGCATAACACTGCGCTCCTTTGCCAGCCCGTCGCTGTTCTAAGGTGTCATGAAAAGTAGGTGAAGGATGAAGGCTTCTCCATGATTTGCTACTGCTTTCCAAGTCCTGCAGGTGGAGTTACTCTGTGGATGTGAGGGGCTACTGCAGGGTGGCAGGAACGACTTTCACAGCCTCAGAAAGCTGCCGGTTTCCTCACACATCGGGGACAAAGCGGCAGCTCCTTAGCTGTGATTTCTCTTTTTGAGCTCAGTAGCTAGTGGTTTGGGGGAGGAGAGATGCTGGACCTCTGCGTGCGTAAATGTGACTCCCTTTCTGAGGGTGAGTAAATAAGTGGAGGAGGTAGTGAAAAGAGTCTGGAGTCTCTGCCAGGGATTAGCAAGCTTCTAGGTAAGGCGATATCAAATCTACGTATAGACTTGCTCATCTTTTCCCTCATGCTGTGCTTTTTTCCTACACTGCCTTCCTAAACTAAGGAATTGCTTTGTTTAGACCCAGTTATTTCCTTCTGGCTACAAGCTCCTTGAAGGACAGAACCACAGATAATGAGCCCACCAGTACTAAGTTTTAGTATTTACTGGCTATTTTAATGTTGACTTTCCCACTCCCTCTCTTCTGAATCCTCTAGAACAGGTCGCTGAAGCCAAGGAGAGCACAGCAACCCCTTGTTACAGAAAGAAATGTGGTGAACAAAGCTTTTTGATAAACACCACCTACACTGAGCTTTATGAAAAACCGAAGTCAGCAGAACAGAATGAATAAGGTCTAACCTCCCACCCTGTCCTGCCGTCCAGCCCCGTGTGCCTACACAAATATTCTGGCCCTGCCGAAAACCACCCCGACTTCAGTTTCGGTAGCCCACCTGCGATCTGGAAGCAAGGGCTCCCCTGCTGATGTTTCAGGAACAAACTAGTTGTTGCGTGAGAGCTGCTCTGTGCTTTTGGACTTTTTCCACCGTGGAGTGTTGAAAAGCAGTCCTACAAAGCGTGCCCTTAGGGCACGGTGACAGGCTATTGGCAGGTCAGACCTTGTTTCTGCTTTGGCAAAGCAATAAATCGTGGCTCACTCCTACCTTTTCTTACTAACTGGAGTGCCTACAATGGCATTGTGTCTGTACAAGACCAGTTCAAGTGTATCACAGAATGGTTTGGGTTGGAAGGGACCTGAACAATCATCTAATTCCAGCCCCCTTGCCACGGGGAGATTGGGGGAGGAATCAAATAGCTTCTTCCAAGTAAAACTAGTGTTGTAAGAACAATCGTTCTGCTGCTTCTCAATTACTGTATCATTTCAGGGAGAAAGAACAGAGGTTGAAATCCCTCCGTGTACTAGAAATCTGGTGGTGGTGGTGTTCTCAAGCTCCAAAATTTGTCTTTTAGTTCTGGGGCTCTGGAGTTCAGCTGCTTCGTGATTTCATGCTTTCCTTCACAACGGCGAGAGCTAGAATTGTTTCTAATGATGCTTGAGGTTGTCGGCTAATTGCATACACTCTGCTTTGTGACACAAAAAAGTAAAATCTCAAGAACTGATAATACTGAAACTTTTTGAGTGGCTGAACACAGCTGGTTTAAGAGGAAACCAGGAAGAAAGTTGAGTGCTTTATATTTGTAAAATTCAGAAGTCAGTTGAAAGATACATAGGGAGGTTCACAATTTATCTCATAATTGATCAGAGTTCTTGTCTTTTCCTTGAATCAAATCCAGTGAAAACTGTACGTTCTCCAGGGGGTGAAATCTGATTTTGAGTAGTGATCCAATACAGAGCTCACCTGAAGTGGGGAAAAATGCACTCTAATAGAGCAAAGGATAGAAATGTGAAAATATGTGGATCATTATGCAAATTTTCTCACTTACCTGCAGTCAAAAGGAACTCAGAAATGTCAATGAGCACTGGTGATGTGCTTGTGGTTTGTATTCTGTATTCTTTTTCCTGAAGCAGAGATACTGTCCTCTGCTGGAGCCCTGTCAGCATTACATATGGCAGGACTGATTGGAAATGACAAAGCCTGTGTCCTCCTGTAACCCTTCTGTAACTATCGCCTTCTAGGTAACGCTCGGCTGCACTTTCTGGTCCTGGTGACAGGCTGTACGTCGGTGGGAAAAATCCTGGACGCTGAAGTTTACAAAATTACTGCAACAGATTTCTGTCCTCTCCAGGAAGAAACAAAGGAAGAGGAGCGCGTCACTGCCTTGAAGAAAATACTGAACTCTGGGATGTTCTATTTCTCCTGGCCTAATGCAGGCTCAAACTTTGACCTGACTGTGCGAGCTCAGAAGCAGGGTGATAACCACTATGAATCTGGTAACTCCTTCTTCTGGTTAGTACTGCATGTTTGTACCAAAGTCTTCTGTCAGCCCCATCTGTATGTTACTGGTCAGACATCCTCAGAGAGAAATGACCAGGTGTATTCCAGGTGTGCCACCTTCCATTTCATTGCCATGTCACTTTACAGGGCCTGTGGCCTTACTGAATTCAAAAAGGTAGCTTCTATTTAACTAAAATTAATCTGACAGTGAAATGCACTTCTTATAACTGGATTTTTGTGTGTGTGTGTGTTTAAGAAGAAAGCACAAGGTTTCTTGTTCACAGTGCAGAAATGTTTCTCTATGTGTTGTGAATAGTTTCCCTTGTGGTAATAATTTGCTTTAAAGGTTACCTTTTAAAGTAACAGTAACCTGCACTTGAACCGTTCATAATCACATCATCTGTAGACATATACGTATATTTTTTATTTTTTAAAAGAGTGTGAGTTTAAAGTCTGCGTTTCAATCTCTCAATAATGTGCCCTAGTTTTGTGTTGAAAGCATCAATATTAATATGTTAGCAGCTCAGTGTAAACATATGTTGCACAGAAGGAAACTCCAGTGATCCACTGCTTTGCAATTCTTACTTTCTTGTGCTTACAAAGCAAAGGAAAAGTATTTCTTGTAAATATTATTTAAGTGGAAAAGAAAACACAACTGCTGGGTTTTGTCTCTATTAGGTGGGTTCCCCATTAAAGTAATTCAGTTTGTTTGCTTTACAAGTTCTGGCAGATTTGTTTGTTTATTTTAAACAAAAAGGTACGCTGGAAACAGCTGTACTGGAAACAAAGGAGGGCTGTATGGTGGTGTAGGTGGGAAATAGCTGCCCAAGTTTAATGTGGGTGTACTGCTAGAATGTGTGATATGTCTTGTGGCCTAAAGTAGGTGAATGTTAAATTGTCCAAAAAGTTCATAACAGGTGATAAATAAACATGAGAGGGGCAGTTCAGTCAGGTTAAATAGTCTTTCTACCTTTCTCTTACAAGTGGTAAGATACAGAGTTTTGAGTTTCACTCAGAAGGGAGATAAATAAAACTTGAGCGGTGTTCCAGTGTAGAATCTCCTAAGGTGACATCTCTTAACAAAAAAATAACTCTCTTACCTGTCCAATCTTTTGAAATGTTTCATCTCGGAAGATAAGTATTTGAACTTCTCTTTGCTACTTCTGACTAATCTAGCAGTACCTCATGAAGAGCTTCCACATTCCTGTGTGTTGTAGAGCAGGCATGAATGGTGATAAATTCACATTTAAAATGTTCCAAAGAAAATTGTGAGGTATTTATGTGATATGAGGAATGTTAAACTGAGCAGCAGATTCTTGGAAAAAGCACAGTGGAATAAATGGTTACATGATGAAAAGCTTCAGACAGCCTTAATTATAAGCAAAGCAACCTGTCTCTTAAATGAACTGCAACAACAACAAAAAAATCTACTGGAATTTGTCTGAGTCCTCACTGGGACTTGCTCTTTGAATAGAGCTAGGAAAAGGAGGTGGAAGAGATACCAAAAATTGTTTTAGAGTTGCTTTTTTTAGTTACATATTTAGTTTAAAAATGTAGGATTGACTTGCACCCTGTCAGAGAAACACTGTACTCTAGAAGAACAATTCTTCAGGGGTTTTCCAGAGATGTAGTAAGTCTTGTATAGATCTGCTGTTGAGCAATAAATGTTCATAAGAGGGATTTTCTTGGCCCTCATCTGTGACTAAAGTCACATTTTGAAAAATGAGATGAGGAGTAAGTCATAATAGAAGAGACCAGCATTTTAGGTTTCTTGGGTTGTTAATTTTAAAATAAATTGAAGGTTAAAACAGACATTCTTAATTTCAATAGTGCTTTTTGTGACATCTGGAGTTAAAAGAGGCAATGTTTGCATAAGCTGAATTATAAGGCAGTGGGGCAAGGAGAGCAGCTTGGCAGTAGCTGAGCTATTAAAATTTGCCACACTCTTTTCATTGTAGCAGTTCACAAACATTTCCTACTGATATTTCCTCATTTCGGATAAGGTATAACTACAACAGAAAAAGGATCACAAAAGCTTGCTTAAATTAGTGATTATTGTGGGATGGGACCTTGCCTGTCAGTCTTACTTTATTGAGTATGCCATATGTGTGATGTTGAATTTTACAGGAACCAGCTACTGCACGTCCCCTTCAAACACTACCAGGTGAACTGCTCTGACTGGCTGCTGAAAGTGATCTGTGGTGTAGTGGACGTTCGCACTGTTTACGCTTCCCACAAGAAGGCAAAAGCCTGCCTTATCTCTCGGATCAGCTGTGAGCGAGCCGGTGCCCGGTTTCACATTCGAGGGGTCAATGATGATGGACATGTGTCTAACTTCGTTGAGACAGAGCAGGTAAGCAAATGTATCCAATAGCCTTGAATAATTCACTCCACTCTAGTTGAGCTGGGACAGGGTTTCCAACAAGAACTAAAGGAGTTCAGCATTTTTTCCCCCAAGACTATTTAAAATATTATTGCACAACAGACCTATTTATGCCCATTAAGCATTTCTTTGCAATCTGTTCCTTTTCTGTATTTCTGGCCTTTCCATGCACAGCATTTTCATTCATACTCTTGATTTTTTCCTGAATGTGGAAGTCACGGCCATTTGATACTGTGGTGAAATATAAACATGGGTTTTTGAATTACTCAGAGAGCTGTGGGTGTTAATTCATGTGAAACCAACGTGTGTAACAAGGAGGTTCTTGATTACAAGAGACCTGCTTAGAAGTATCAGTCATGAGGCCCGTGTGTTAAACAAACGGGTGTTTTAAAAGCTATTCCAGAATAAACGTCATGCTTTTATACATTCTATGTATGTTTTGAAGTATTGTTTTACTAAAATTTGTCATTCTTCCCATGCTAGAGGACATTGGCGAAATGTTCCCCCAGTGCTCAGATATATCATACCAGGCAGGAGAAAGCTGCCCAGAGACAGAGCTGTGGTCGTTAGGAGGAAAGTCATCTTTGGCCAGTAAGGAAAACAGAGGAAAAACACAATCTTCTCACAGTCAGGCAAATTTCAGTGCAACTCATTTTGGAACGGACTTTGCTTTATATGCCCCTTTAATTTGTGGGTCGGTTCCCTCAGAGAGAGATGGTATGGCACAGGTTTTGTAAATTTTTGGTAGAAACCTTATTTCCAGATGAGGCTGAAATATATGGGTGAATTACATCCAGCAGGCTCCCTTGATTGACAAAGCAAAGCAAAATAACACAGGCTGTTGGTTTTACTGTACGTGGTTTAGCTTACTGCTTTGAAAATGAACAAAAAGCACTGGACCCTGGAGAATCTGAAATCTTTTGTGCCAGCTGAAATGAGTGGTTTCCTTTTTGAACAGAAACAGAAATTACTAGCAGTCAGAGCCATCATACTTAATATACAGAAATAGATGACTCCATAAGCGGAATAGATAAATGGCTGGGAGGAGTTCTCCACAAAGGGCAAGGATCCGCTTATAAAATTTAGTTTTCAGTGTCTTCTGGGCAGCTCTACAAAACCGAGTATGTAGCATAACATATTTTTCTATATGTTTGTGTCTATATATGTATGTACAGGTACAGTTGAAGTAGATTACTTAGGGGAGGCTGGTAAAACCTGTCTATGTGACATGGTTGAGTGTGGCATAGAGATTCTTAACCTAGCTGTGTCTTTACTTGTTCCAGGAGAGCTAGAGCTGGGTCACTGTAGGACTGTCTGATTGCTGAGGGTGATGACCTGCCTCCAAAGTGTCCCTCCTGGAGCACTACTGTTTCCTCATGGCAGTTCTGTCACTTATATATCCCTTCTTTTCCTGCTTTGCCTGCGTTTTCAGTAGGCTGGCCTGGCTGCTTTCTACTTAGTGTTCGGGCTTCCATGACTTGTGCTTGTTGGATGCCAAACTCTTCCCCTGCAGCGTTTGGGTCTCTAATGCCAGCCAGGGAATTCTCTGCTAACAATTCTCTTTTGTGCCTCTGCTCCAAAGAAACGTCAAGTTGACTCCTGCAGCATCTACATCTTTATAGAAAGTCAGTGTATTGGAAACAGAAGAAAGGACATGTGCCATTTTAACTAATAACTTGCTACAGTCTGCTATTTTAGTTGAGTGCCTTCTCACGAGCATTAGTGCAAAGTGCATTCCACAGGATCTGAAGAATGTTCTCGCACTGAAATGCAAAGGAAAGAAAATGTTAAAGAAGGTTGTCAGCTTTCTTTCAAGTCAGTCTCACATTTGTGGCCCTACAGTTAACAGTTATCTAATTATAAGAAGTACTTCTGCAATCCTGCTCATGGGTTGGGTCAAAAGTTGCTCATTTTACTGAACTACATTCTTGGAGTACATTATGTTGCAAATGATTAGCATGAAAAGTAAGTTGGCCTTTGCATCACAGCAGAAACCCTGAGGATTGGCTCCTGGTGAAAGGCAAAGCAGCACTTGGTTGCTAATGCTTCCCTTTGCTGGGGCTGGGTCAAATTCTTCACGGGAGCTGCTGTGCTTTGTTCCAGTTCAGCCAGGGGCTGCTGTGAGGTGGGAGGACTGAAGGCTTTTGAGCTTTGCAATTGGTTAAAAAAAAGAGCAAGAGTGAAATGGTTGTAGGGTGAACAGCTCGAGTAGGTTGAAAATTATCACAAGGCTTTGCAATTTTAAAGGATTGTGTTTTCTTTTTTTTTTTTGGTGTTGTTTTGTTTTTAAAGAAGAAAATAAGTTTGCTGTTGCTAGTGGTGATAAACACTAGCTCTACCAAGCGAAATGTCCTAAGAAAGCAAAGCTGGGCTAACCACCGGGATGCCTGAGATCTAGTTCAAGCTGGCACCCTCTTAGCTGAGGAAGGAAGAGTCCTAGAATAAACTCTCTCCTACTTTCATAGTAGACTTCTGACTAATCGCCTATGAGGTAATATCTTGGCTGAGTAACATTTTGTTTCCATTTGCTGCGGCCTCTACAGTATAATGGCATGCTGGCTGTGTGCTTTCAGGGATAAATAGCACCCTAGGATTTTGAAAAGCCAGGACTTTTCCCCCCTTTATAGGAATTACTTCTAACGTTTTGCTGTTTTTAGAAGAGGGAGAAACAATTAGTCTTATCTCCAGGCAGCTCTTTTATGCATGGATGGTATGCTTTTGTCTCCCACTGAGTTAGCCTTGTGGCATTTCAGCTCTGCAATGAGTCATTTTTTTGTGGGCTCACTTAACTGCTGTGACTCAGAGTGTTTGAGAAGAAGGGGGAAAAAGCTAAATATCTCACTTCACTTTTGCTTTTCAAAATAAAGCACCAAAACAAAGAGAACCAACAACCCTCTACCAGTGGATCTCTTGATCATTTGATCATTTGGCTTGCTTCTTTACAAAGAAAAAAAGGAAAGAAAAAAAAATATAGGAAAGACAAAAATAAAGCATGAAGGGAGGGCTTTTTGGAAATCCCTGTGATGTGTACTTCCAGCTTTGTTGCCAGTTTTAGAAGGGGCTGCCATTCTATTACAAAGTGCAGTGTTGCAGATAATCCTCAAGTAAAGTTGTAAAATCAGTTTCCCAGTGATAAGTTAATAAATTTTTGCTTTGTTCATGTTTGAGAGGTACCTGCTGACAACAAAGTTTTCTTTCCAGGATTTCTCCTTTCCCATCACCTCCGCAATCAATCTGCCGAGTTGAGACTGTATCGCATTCTTTGAATTCTTCTCTGGTGATAACCTTGAGAAGGCATGCTTGCCTCATTTAGTTTTGTGCCTGTCACTGTTTACATTTCTTCTCCTTCCCCAGTTATTCTCCAAAGAATGGGGGTAAGCTCTTAATATCTTAGCATATGACGTAAGGGGAACAACTCTAATTTAACAAAGATTAATGAATGCTTTCATTTGTTCTCCCCTTCATGGAACTGTTTGATGAAGCATTTTAAATGGAAACCTTGACAGACATCAAAAAGAAATCCCATGAATTTGGATTAACCTTCCCTTTATACCAGTTTGAGAAAAAGTGTTGGACACTGATTAAGAAAAATGATCCCTATTTCACAATAACTCTTAGAGCATGTTGGATAGCTCTCCAGGAGAGGAATGGATGCAATCATGTGGTTAATTTATTTTCTGGATCCAGTCTTACTGTGGCCCCAGGCAGGACAAAGAAGATTATTTTGGCAAGTATATCATTGGATCCTGTGGTCTGAGTTAAAGGGACTCATGGAGAGGTATGTTTAGGCCATCTGTTATCCATGCTCTTTGTGAGTTGTGTGGCAGAGCTCGAGATCTCAGAAAAAAAGCCATGCGAGTATGTGTTTTGACTGTGTCCCTTGAATATGTGACAAATTCTGCCACTAGAAGTTGTGATTGGATAATTGTTTCCTTCTAATGAAGCTGGGTGAGAGAGAGAGGTTGGTGAATAAATTATCCTGAGCAATGAATAGGAGCAGCACACTGGGATTAGAACAACGGCTAGATGAAATCGATGTTTGCTTCTTGGTCAAAGCCAGTAAGCAGTACCTGTACATGAAGCATGAGCTGTCACTGTGCACCAGCAGAGGTGCTTGGATCAGAGGGGTGAGGTCTGCCTCTATTCAACTGAATATAAAGGGTGAGAAACTTGTCCTCCTGAGTCGTCAGCAGCCTTTAGGGTCAGAGGAAGAAGCCACAAAAAGAATCTAAGATGGCAGGAGTCAAAAGAAACACATGGCAATTTCTAACACCACAGGTCAGAGGACAGGGAATTTATTATCAAGGCAAAGAGGTCCTCCACATGGGTTAAGCATCCAATTGCTATTATGTTGTCTGATTGGAAACTGCAAGAAACATGTCTGAAAATCCATCCAGCTAAATGGATTGGATTGTTCTGTGGGCCAAGCCCTTTGAGATCAATGAAGCAGTCCTCCTTCAGTGTTTTGAGGATTTGATGGAAATTAACATTCTCCCTGGGACAGGTAGGCAACAGCTTGCTGTCATTTTGGAGGTTAGACAAAAGATAAGATTCCACAATTGGGTAGTTCTTTGAAGCCTAAGGACAAAGACATAACATTAGCAGTATGTATCAACCCTAATGGCAAAGTGTTGTCCAAAATGTAGGTGATTGTTGTTGAATGCTTAGAGGAAAACCCATGTGATCTTTTTGGATGTATTTTATGTCTGTGACTTAAGGAAAATAGAGGACAGGAAAATTCTGGAAATAAACAATTGTTTAAGAAGGAATAGTTTCTTTTCTTAAAGCACTGTTCATCTTCTGCCTTAGAATAAGAGAAATGGAACTGCCAGGGCACAGGGCAATAAAGTCAAAATTAGAATGACGAAAAATGCAGAACTGACAGATATGTGGTTGTAGAAAACAGTGTGAATGATCAAGGGTTGGAAGAATAAGATAAAATAAATTCTATACTTACCCATGCATAAATGCTAGAATTACATAAGCAACAGAGTTGAAATCTTTTATTTGTAAGTGTAATTTTAACCTGGATGTATTATCAGTGCTAATTTAAGAGTTTAAAAAGTGTGTTTTATTGTAGTGTATATAGGTGTTGAGACAATGTCTGTTCCTGAACTGGGAAGTCCCCTTAGTCTCAGTCTTTGAACCTGCTCCGTTAGGATGTCTGCTGATGGGATGGTTCTTGCCACTGTTATTGTTAGGGTCAAGGGATGTGCATAGCAGAATGCAGTGTCAGGATCAGGGGTCATGTTCCTTGTAGTGGTGAATGAAGGATAATGGATATTGCTGAAATTCAGGGAAGGTTTGCACGGTTGTAATGCCTAATAAAATGTTTACAGTCTGTTTAGGAAGGAATGACTTTCAAAAATGGTGTTAGCCTCCCACTCATTAAAAAAATACTAGGTCTTTTTCCAACTCACTAGCAGCTTTGAAGAAAATAACTTTGGATTCATCTGGGTCACAAGAATGAGGTGAGAGAATTGTGGAAGACCACAGAATTGCTCCAGAGAACAGAATGAAGAGCGCTGTAAAAAAAAAAAAAAAAAAAAAAGGTGCTAATGTGGAGAATTTTCTTGTGAGTGATCTGTACTGAAGAGGCCGTGCTCCCAGTTCAAAAACCTCACCTGAATTGCTAAAAGCTACATGTTAATGTGCATAAATATCTCACTTTTTAACAAATGCCTTATCATCATAGGGGAGTTCTATATTAGACCTCATCCTGACAGAGGACCTCCATCATTCACATTAGGTTGTGGGCATCGTGTTTTTACGTGACAGAAATGATTCACACGTAGTTTGAATAATTTTTTTTTAGTTCTCCAATGGACAGCTTAATAGAGCAGAAAACAGAAGAGGTAATGGGTGAGAAACAGTGAACAGAAAACGTGAATAATAATAGAAACAAACATCTGTTATATCTGACAATGTTGAATCACTGCTAAATGGGACTATGAGCAGAATATAAATTCTATTAATGCAGAAAAGCAGAAATGTTTGGTCAGTATTTTTCTTCTGCATTTGGCATAAAGAAGTCAGGAGATGTACTCACGGTCTATAAACTGTGATGAAATACTTGCCATTAAAATATAGCCCAGGAAGATGTTAAACTTCAGGTATTAAAATTAGAATTATTATTATTTTAACTCAGCTGAATTTGCAGCTGAGACTTAAAAAAGAGATATTTGAGCTGTCAAGTTTTCAGTTAGTTATGGAAACTGGGATACTCCAGAAGATTGTAAGGAAACTGAACCTCTGTGGTAAGCTGTTTGAGTGGCCAGATTGTACTTCATGTGAAGCTTTGCCTGTAGTCATCATCGTCAAGTGTTAAGATTTTGTTTCAACTCATCACTAAGGTGATTATTGTCAAATTTTGAAGTGAGCCAGTCTTATCTGGTCTTTGTGTAGATTCAAGACCAGATCCGTGCTTAGTATGAGTCAGGAAAATGCTGGGGCTGTCAGCGGAGTGGCACAAATTTACTTTACCTTAGAGTTGTCTCCTGAGGGTCCATGACTGTGCGTGAAAAGATGATTCAGTGTTCAGAAGTCACTGACTCACCTTGTGACAGCCTGTCTCAGTGAGGAAATGAAGAGGAAGAAGGTGGGCCTGCTCGCTCCTCCAGCAGTCCAGCTGCAGGATGGTCATGGAGCCAGGGGCTGGCCTTGATGGTCCTTGTGGGTCTCCTCCAGCTCCGGATATTCCAGGATTTCGATTCTGTTGTCTCTTCTGAGCACAGAAATGCAAAGGAAGAGTGTTGCCATGGTAATTAGTTCTTGCATTCAGGTACAGGCAAATTTAAAAAAATTTTGCCATGAGAGTGTGTTTTAGACCCATATTTCTGAAGCTGTGAGGTAGGCCTCGCAGGGAAGCTTCTGTCAGCAACAAATTAATGTGAAGCACCTGCCCTCTCTTGCAGGAGTTGTAGGAGGATGAGATGCAACATAGAAGAGTTCTTAATTCCTTGGTGTGAGGTGAAAAACATACAATTTTGCAGTACATCTGGGCTAGCTGTCATTCGAACACTGTGTCCTTGGCAAAGCTACTTAAACTTTTCATCTTATTGAAATTGGGGCAATTGTGAGTGCTCTGCAAAAATACTGTGAAGATAATTAGATAAAACTGGTGGCAGGATATTTAAATATTTAAATACCTACCTCTCTAATGTAAGTACATACTTCTTTTCATATGTGTAGCTTTAAAAATTGTATGTTGGGGGTAACATCAAGGTCGAGGTTCAGGTAAATGAACCTCGTTTTTCTTGAGCCACCCAACCAGAACACCTAGTGGCAAATCCCAAAGCACAAGCCCCAGTAAAGCGGTATGGGAGCCCATTTTCATGTTCTTTTCTATTTTTGGGGGATACCAGCCAGCTGGCAGCTGTTGTGCTAAATGATATGATGCAGTTGGAGAAGCAGCTACCTGGGTGACCTGTATGGATACCGTGCCTCGCCGGGGCTGCAGAAGACTCGCTGCGATGCAGGAGATAACAGGGATGCGTATCGTGTGTCGCCTGTGGAAAACAGCCAGGATTCCACTGCTAAGTATAGGCCAGGAGAGAGAGCCAGGCTTTGCACAGTTGCTCTGTGGTTATGCCCTGTCTGAAGATAGTACCTTTTGTGCTAAGTTAACATATAATGCAGTGCTTTGCTGGGGGGTGGCGGAGGGGGAAGGTAAAGGGGAAATTGTCTTTGTACTTCACATGAATTTGATTAGAAATCAGTTTGTTAGCTGTGATCATAAAAAAAATATAAAGGGAGAGGTTGAAGTCTGGTCTGGGAATAAAATGGAGAGTTTGGAGCCTCTCACTAGAAACCTTGTTGAAGAGAAATAGATCACATACTGTTCGCTGTATCTCAGGATGGGAGTGGCAAAGCTGCTGGTTTCACTGAGATTTGTTTGGGCACTCTGACATGCAGGACATGCAGTGAAATAAGAAATAGTAAATAAAGCAAGGGATAAGCTTATCCCACACCTGACATTACCCATCACCGGTCACAAGGAGCAATGACATTTTGCAGTTCAATTTTTTGAGGGAGACAGAGGGAGACTATGTCCTGGTCTTCCCGAGTCTCTTCACTGGTAGATCAAATCCATCTTCATCGTGGCTGAAAGATTCCTTCCACATTGCCAGCAGTGGTGTTTTAAATTCTCTCTTATTTCTGGTGAGTAGTGAATTGAATCTGCTGTGATGACATGAAAGCAAATACGGTGTGCTTTGTTCCACTGTGTGTGAGACTATGGAAAAGCGGCTGAGCGGTAAGGGGATACAGTGAGATACACCGTTTACTTTTTTCACCCTTCGTGTTCAGTGTCTTAAGCTGTCATTTGATGAAGAAGACACAGACTGATAGCTCTAACGGGAGAACTCCTTCCATTTATTTCATTTTTTTCAGACAATTTACTTGGATGATGATGTCTCTTCCTTTGTGCAGATCAGAGGTTCTGTTCCACTGTTCTGGGAGCA
Organism: Aythya ferina; assembly: GCF_964211825.1. NCBI lineage: Eukaryota > Metazoa > Chordata > Aves > Anseriformes > Anatidae > Aythya > Aythya ferina. The sequence goes on from NC_140298.1 coordinate 55,549,475, forward strand.
ACCAGGGCTTCAGGTAAACAACTAAATCAAAAAGCCTACCTTGCTTACCTCTCTTGCTACTTATAATTTAGAAATTCCATGAAATTTATGTACTTTTTAAAATAAGATGCAGAGCTCATTCTTTGAAAATGCTGAGCTACTTCTTTTTAGGTTTACTTTGTAAGAAATTATTCATGCTTAGGTAAACAGGAAAAAAAAAAAAAAGAAAGAAACAAACAAACAAACACCAACAGGCAAATAGCTATAGTTATTGAGGTTTAACATTTTCATGTGTTTGTGTGCCTCTGCAGGAAAGTCTATGTAAGGGACTGTGTCTTGATGTCCTAAACTGAAGGTTACAGCAATGCCTTTATAGTATTTTTTTATTTGATTTGGAATAACCTTTCATTCTGAAACGCCTGGTTAGCAGGAACATTCTGCTATTTCGTGATACTGACCTGCAGAATAAAATTGGAGTCTCTATCGATACCAGGAGTACTTTAACTTCAAGTAAAGTATAATGTTTGGATGGTGTGTTTGCTAGATTTTGATCATACAGTAATGATGATCTGATCTTCTGCAAGGCAAAGTTGTGGTGTTTCATCAGGAGATAAATGCATCAACTGTAGCAAGTTAGAGTCATCCTAGCATGCTTCATGTACTCTGAGCAGAGGGATGAGCAACTAGACTGAGTACGCACATGTATGCTTATGTGTTAGTGGAGAGAAGATGTTATATAAATTTTTTCTCTTTAGATTCTTCAAAGATCATTTGATACTTTTTTTTATTATTAAATCTAGCACTTTAGAACCATTCAGGACCACTGGGTTTAGTACAAAAGATGACTAGAAGCTCTGTGTTCCCTCTGTTAGCACCATCCAGGGCAATACTTTTTTATAAAGGAGGTTTGTCCCTGTGACTGAGCACGCTTCCTTCCCATCTAGTAGCTGTATCCAGCACTGTTGTTCTCTATGTTATGAAGTCAGAGAGTTTTTTCCCCAAATATTTTTGGCTTGTGTGCAGCATCTTCGGTTAAACAGAATTTTCAACTTTTTAGCAAGGACATGATCTACATTTTTGCTTAATCTGGATTAGAATATGCAGCTGTCATTTATGTTGGTGAATACTAGTATCTCTTACTCCTTGGGTGGGAGTGTGCTGGCACTGGTGGTGAATATGGTGGTGAAGAATTGCATAAACCAACCTCATGAAAAATAAAGAAAGATGATGGTGTACAGGAAACAATACGTGATCTTAAAAACAATTAGCAGTGTAGATTGATGGTACGGGATTTTAGCCATCAAGTTTTCAAAGGACTGTTCCAATAATTTTTAGTTTCTGTAAATAACAGAACAATGAAATAATGCAGTACACACAGTCCAGGCAAATGGCATAACTGCAGCCTTGTCTGGTGACTGAAGGGCAGGAAGAGTGCTGGGCACACAGCATATTCGTGTGATACAGTGTGGGATATTTGCTAGAGAAAGTTGGCAAGGGGATATGATTTATTTGGCCCTAAAAAAGATGTGTAGATATCCCTTTGCTTAGTAATAATCCTGTTTTCACTTGCAACTGTAAATGTTGTTGTCTAATAAAAGCTGTGGCTTTTGTGTTAAGTATATTATGTGTGTGGGTGTGTGGAGTCTGTTAGGGGTATCTGGTGCTGTTAAAGAAATGTTTTCTCTGAAGGAAAAAGGGAGACATCTAGTGATTTAGGACTTCAGCAAATTTCTCTTCTTTCTTTCCATTATTTTATTTAGGTGGGTTCTCATCATCTAAGGCTTAACAGAGGCCTGGAAGCTAATGCTCCTGCCTTTGACAGGTAAGCTTCATTCAACTTTGGCAATAACACAGCAACCTGGTATTTAACCAAGATTCCACAACTTCATGCCTTCCTAGTAAATCCTCAGAGGTGTGAAACATCCCTTATATGATGTAGCCGATCTCCCAGGTGTTGCAGGATTACGTGGGTTTACTTTATTTACTGACTTATTTTTACATGTTTTCTTTTCCTCCTTCAATGCTAATTGAAACAATTTGGTCTCCTACCTTCTTTCTGAAAAACCTGAGAAATGCTGGGTGGTATGAAAAAGAAAGGTCTGTGTAACCCTTTGTAACATTTCAACAAATGTGAATTCACATTTACAGTATGCAGAGCATGTGTTCTTCTTTACCTCTGTAAGCCAGGCAATTAAAAATTAAACACTGCTTCCAAACCATTCAGGATTTGCTTTTCACTGTTGCACTGCTACACAGAAATAACAGCACGTTATTCTCTAACCAGTGTTGCATGATGCTGTCATGCTGATGGTCTGCTTTACCCAGAGACTGGCTTGTAAACCTTAAGCCATTAAGACTGCGTGGCAGCTGGAAACAGTAAAAAATCCATCTGTCAGCATGATTTCTTGGAATATCTGACTGAAATGCTGTCCTTTAAGGACAAACTCCCATGGACATCAGTGAAAACATTGCCTGAAGGATTTGGCCTCTTGGAATATTTCAGCTTTTAAGTGCCAGGTCATGTGGTTCATTTCTGTTTTGTTCTGGTTTTGGCAAATGAGATCTTATGTCCAAGCTAAAAAGTGCTTTTAGATGAGTCCTCTTAATTCCATGGCTCCATGTACTGCAACTTTTACCAAACATGATCTTAGGAACTGTTAATAGTTTTGCAGCACAGAAGGACCCCAGACAGGGACTGGAATCTAAATGGTCTACGTACCATAGCAGTCCCTGCTCCAAAGGGACTTAGTCCAGGTTCTGAAAGCTCTTTTAAGACTCATAAATCCTATTGAATTCAAATGTGTTTGAGGCTCATGATCTTGCTGTCATCTGGTGCCATGTTAAGTTGCTTTGCCAGTTTCCTGAATCTTCATCTTAGAGGGTTGCATTCCACAGCAGAGATAATCTCTGTAAGAAGAAAACAGTGACTTGTTAGCATCCTCTTTGTGCTTCCCAACAAACTGGGAGTACCTTAGCAAGGAACAACTCTTTAATGCCATTTAGCTCGGAGTATTTGATTTCCGTGACCTCAGTGCAACTGGTGAATGAGTTTCTTCTAAGAAACATGAACGTGAGGATCAGCTCACGCTATTCTTTCTTCTCCCTGTACACAGAAAAGCCTCTAGGTGAAGTTAAGAATCTCTCTGCTTACAGAACTGCAAAAGACAGTCCTTTGGAAATGGACAAAGAACAAGCAACTACTTATATGGAAACAGGCACTGAGACTTAACAGCCTGCTACAGTGTGTTGGAGTGGGTTTAGCCTGTTAGATTTTCCATCTGATAGGTTAATGTGTTGAGAAGGCACTGTGAGAGGGGAATGGCAATCTTGTTAGTGGATCTTTTTTCATCCCCTCTTCCTGATAAACCCTTGGGGAGTTCTTCTCATAGTACTCAAGCAGATGACCTGAGTGTCAGCAGGTTTGTTCTTCAGAAATAACGTAAGTGGAGAAACACGATCTTGATGGTGGGATGTGAGGTGTGCAAATGTACAGGAGGAGCTGGCATGCAGAGAACTGGCTGCAGAACCAGAAGCACAAATAAGAGCAGAGAATACATTTTCTGTGTTTCTTGAAACATGTGCTGCTAACTTTAATTTCTCCATTTCCATGTTTTTTGTGGCTTATTTCTGGTTATAGGATTTAAAGATGCATGCCATATCATGCGTGCTTGCTGACTTTCTGACACTTGGCCATGACTTGTCGCTTTGCAGCATGTAGTAGTTTTTCATTTGTGTGGGATATTTTATTTTTCTTGTCTATTCTTATCCATCTTCCTCTTAAGTATCGCTGTGGTGGTAGTATGTGGCATAAGATGTCTTTGAGATCTAATTGTTTATTAATAAACTAGCACAGCTCCTGTAGCTCATGCATACAAAATTGAAAAGAATGTGCTGAGGAGAGAATGGGTGCCTCTGTATCTGGCTAAAAGCTCTTGACTTGGGAGTCTCTAAGTGTCAGGCTTTGAGAGGCTGGCGATACATGCCAGATGAAATACTACTTTATGCTTTTCCTGTTTGTGTTTGTCCTGAAGGATCTGGACCAGGCCATTTGGCTAAAGGGACCTTTGGTCTGATCCACTGTAGCAGTACTTCCGTTTAATAACATTCCTCCATAATTAAAAGTAAGCTGCGAGTGACTATTTCAGGGTTGCAGTAGCTCAGAAATACTTGAGCCCTGTCACCTATGAGATGCTCGCGCCTCTCTGTCCATTACACTGGAGTCCTAGACCCGATTGCTGCCACTGGCTCTTTGTTGGCTCATCCCTAAGATGCAGGACAATCCCTGTTGTAACATGTTTTCCTCTCTGGTTGTCTTTCCTGTGCAGCCTCCAGGCTGAGAGCCAGGAGGTGGGTGCACGCAAGGACAGTATCAAAGCTAACAGTGACATAAAAGATCTGGGGCCTGCTTTCTAAGATGCTTCTTTATTTATAGCACAAAATACCGTGTTCCTTCATTTCATGCTTGCACAACTTGCACTTTAATAATTGATTGCAAGGAAACTGAGGAAGATGTCTATAGCTGCTGTGGCTGAAACCTGCTAGATGGAACAACCAACGATCTCTGTTTCTGTGGTTTGAAAAACGTAGCAGGCAACGTTACATAGTTTTGTTCTGTATGTTCTGTACTTATTATGGTTACTTTTGCTGTAGGCATATGATGCTTCTGAAAGAGCAGTATGGAAAACAAGTGATTGTTAACCTGTTGGGAAGCAGAGGAGGAGAGGAGGTGCTTAACAGAGCTTTCAAGGTAAAAGCAATGATTTATTTTATTTTATTTTTTGTTAAACTGCTGACTTCTTGAGCCTCCATGTTCTGTTCCCTTTCTGGACAAGTACATGACGAACACTACATCTGAATTATGTTCTCCTTTATCTAATATCTAGTAAAGAGAGAATGATGCTTCATAGTCTCGGGGGCTTGATTTCCAGCATTTTCTTCTTGCTTATTTCCTCATATGTTTGTAGACACTCTCTTCAACCAGACTTTTTTTCTTTTTTTTTTTTTTTTTTAATAAACAAACAAACAAAGCCGTAAATGTCCTAAGAAGTAGTGCACATTTGGAAAAATGAATTGTGGTCAGCTTTGTCATCATATGTAGACACCAACGCAGTGAGCTGTAGTCAGGTGCCTTATGGGATTGTCAGAACTAGCACTGGGACAGGTTGCCCAGGGAGGTGGTGGCGTCACCGTCCCTGGGGCTGTTCAAGGAGAGGTTGGACCTGGTGCTTAGGGACATGGTTTAGTGGGTGACATTGGTGGTAGGGGGATGGTTGGACCAGATGGTCTTGGAGGTCTTTTCCAACCGTTATGATTTGATGATTCTCTGAACTGCTTTGGGGCCAGTCCCTGACCCTACTTTACTAAGAAGAAGCTCTGATTGTAATGGCAAACAGCTCTCTAGTACTGGTTGTGATGGGAATTAACTGCCACAGCACGAAGTCACAGCCTGGTGTATATTGAGAGAGGTTTTCCTTCACTCTAAATGTCCCTAGGCACAACTAATACCTGAAAGCATCTGGGTTGTCTTTTCAGGATGTCAGGCATTGTGGAATTAAAGCTGCATTGAATTTTAGTGCAGGATGGCCAGATTTTTAAAACTAACGTGTGCTTGAAGCTAGGGGTTTTCACTCAGTAGGATTTGTGCAAGTGCACAGCTGCCTGTATCTGCCTGGAGGCTGATGGCAGTCTGCCTCCTAAGTGCCTAATTGCTTTAGAAGTCAGACCTAGGTACTTTGGAGTATATCTTACAAAGAATAACATGAAGGATGTTTTTAAGTACACACCTATAGTAAGTGTTACATTTATTTATCATTGGTAAAGACTGATACAACAGTTCTGAGTTCAAATGTTTACTCTGTGAAATTAAGCAAAATGAAGATTCTTGTTAAGTAATAGTTACTGATTGTTTTACCTCTCTATTGGAACAATGTACTTGACACAAGGAGCATTTTAATGGCAGTTTTTCTGCGTGACCATTTCCTCCTCCTCTGAAAGAGCGAGTAGGAATCACCAGCTTCCCCATTGAAAAATGACTCAATCAAGGTGCCCCCTGTATGGAATACGGCCACAGACAGTGGCTGAAGTTAGTGAGCCTATGAAGAAAGTACAGAAATGAAGTCAGGTCCTAGCTTCTGATTTCAGCTTTTTACTTAGTTTCTGCTTGACACAGCTAAGCCTCTATAGCCTATTGGTTTTGTTCTCTTTAAAATAGTTTTTATAGTTTATTTTGGAAAAACATCGGAATTTAGTGGTAAGAGATGATAAGTTGAAATAACTGTAAGGATACAAACCTGACGTTGCTTGTAAATTTAATACCAATATTTTATCAAGTATTTCAGTTCTCAAAAACAGTGTTCTGCTCAGTATCATACAAATGGAAATTAAGTCAGAAATAGGACATTTCTGGAGTAAACACCTTCCATGCATTCATTTCCTTTAAATAAAGATCTGTTTTAACTAAATTGTTAAAATTTATTCTTTTCCTAAAAAAAAAAGAAAGCACTTTATTGGCTGAAAGGGGTTAGATTGACCTCATTGGGAAGTGAAGATTTGCACCAACTGAATCCAACCAACTCTTAGTCTTTTCTTCACCTTTGTGATTTAATGAATGAATTATTAGAAAGCATATGTATTTTTTAGTTTGATTTTAAACAGCTCAGTTTAAAAATAAATAAATTATAGGGAAATCACCAGGAAGTAAAACTTTTCTTCTTTCCTGTCATTAGTTTATTTCTTTGTTTCTCTATCTTCCCTTGTATGCTTGTATTTTTTACTCTTCTCCCAATGGTTGCTGCAATCTTAACATGCCTTATCTGAGTTGGTTCCAAATATCAAAATATTCTTGCAATTACTGACAGTGCTACTGAGTTCACATGATCAGAATGCCTGCACTACCGTTAGGTTATGCGACAGAAGCAAACGAAAAAATTGGAAATCCCCAGCTTAACTTCAGCTATTACACAAATCAACTGTTACCAGGCCAGACATCAATAGTGTTCCCAGTAATGCTGTTCTTCTCACAAGCATCACCCATAACAGATGTAATTATGTTTGCAGTAACAGCACTGCTGTAGTGTACACCATGATTTACACTGAGGATAAATGCCATTGTCAAGTGCATTGCTGGTGGCTCTAGCAGTGAGTTGGGGTGTTGACAGAAACAAAACAAATTCCAAGTGTTTTCACTTTTGTAAAGTGTAATGAAATATATTTTACATTTTCCTCTCCAAACATCACACAACACCTTTAGATTTGCTTCTGGAGGGAAGGTTGAAGGGCTAACTTGATACAATTACACTGGTGTAACTGCTGCACCTACACTCTTAACATAATATCAGAGTGGTTTTTGGTCTTAGTGGTCTAAGTGGAAAAAGGATCCATCTCTTGAGATGAGAACATGCAGATGGGAAGGGCATAGACAAAGGCTTATATAGTTAGAGTTAATATAACAATTCTCACTGGCTTTGCCGTGAAGAGCAGGATGTATTATTGTTGTATCTATTACAGATACATTAATGAAATTTGTGGTGATTACGGAAATGCATGTGAGATCATAGAAATAGGAGATGAAATAATGAGGCTATTTATGTCTCTTCTTTCACTTTTGTGGTTTACCACAAAATTTTATAATATGTTTCCTGGGACATCATTTCTCTCTTATTTCCTCCCCAGTCACACTCCACCCTAAATTTAGGGCCACATTTTCTCATGTCTTGGCACTTATGGAATGGTTACAAAATAAACCTGTGCATGGTTATGTTCACATACCTTAAGAAGCTCTGGACATCCTTCCCATCAGGGCCCTTGTCCTGAGTTGGCCCAGATCACCACTATTTTTGTACAGAGGCAGTAGGCCACTGCTGCAGGGCTGCCACCAGCCAGGGCACAGACAGCAGCAGTTCTGAGGCAAACTTTGCAGCTACGGTTCGAGTTCCCTTGCAGGAAAATTGGGGTCTAACAAACCAGTTTACTTTTGGAAAGAAAACAAACAGGGAATTTTCACTGCTGTTTCCATGTCTGGTATTTCAAACTTGTGAACTTGTCAAAATTAAAACTGTGGTAAGCTGTCTGAGTTTACCAACAATGAAAAGCGTGCTGGCATCAATCCTTATGCTGTGGCTTGAGCAGGATTTGTTCTTCTTCTTTCAATTTTTAAACAGAAACTGCTATGGGCCTCTTCCCATGCAGCAGACACTCCCATGATAAACTTTGACTACCACCAATTTGCAAAAGGTGGGAAAGCTGAAAAACTGGAAAATTTACTGAGGCCTCAACTGAAGTTGCACTGGGAAGACTTCGGCATCTTCGCAAAGGGCGAGAATGTAAGTCCACGGTGAGTGTACCCTGCCTCTGTGTCTAAGCATAGCCAGGCATCACCCCTCCTGGCCTCCCCTGGTTCATCATCGTGTTTGGACCGTGAACATAAGTGACCATCTTGAAGTATAATCTTTAGATGAAGTGTAATCTTGATGCTAAATAGATTATTTAGCTGAACTGCATCTGCATTGTTTAGAATACGGAAAATTGCCAGTACGTGCATTCGCTGACACTGTGTTGCAGACGTAGTCAAGATATGTAATGGAATACACTGTGCTTGCACTGTGAAATTGTGGTGGGTATAATCAGGCTGAACACTTGATGATCTTGTTCAATCAACTCCTGATTAGATGTTATTTTGTAAAATATACTTTTTTTTTTTTTTTTTTTACTCCCCTCTCTCCTCTTTTGTTTGGTTACTGAAGTCTGCAGACAGGGACTTTTCGAATGAATTGTTTGGACTGCCTGGATCGTACTAACAGTGTACAGTCCTTCGTTGCACTGGAGGTGAGTTTGTCACAGGACCTTTCATGATGCCCCATGCTGTGTAAGTTTTCAGTTCCACAGGAAAGGCAAGAAAGGGGGCATAAGCCTCAGTGACACAAGTCTTTCTTGCCAGCTCTGTGTTACCCAATGATGTTGGCTGGAATATTTAAACTGAGAATAAAAAGCAAAAACATATTAAAAAAACGTTTTTTGTTTTTGTTTTCTGCACCAAATCTAGGTCCTGCTTACTCAATTAGAGAGCCTGGGATTGAACTCTAAATCTATAGTTGAGCGCTTTGTGGAATCGTACAAAGCAATGTGGACTCTCAACGGCCATAATCTGAGCCGAGTGTTTACTGGCAGCCGTGCCCTAGAGGGAAAGCACAAGGTAAAGAAAAATGGCAAAGCTGTTTCCTCAGAAGTGACTGTAAAGAAAAACATCTGATTTACTCTACATTGTCACTTGCGCTGTTGCTCTTGGTCTGATGTAGGTTGGGAAACTCAAGGATGGAGCCCGATCAGTGTCTCGTACCATTCAGTCAAATTTTTTTGATGCAGTAAAGCAGGAAGCCATCAAGCTGCTACTCATGGGTGACTTCTTCAGTGAGGAATATGCAGACAAAGGCAAAATGCTTATGGACCACACTGCACTGCTGGGTAAGGCCAGTGTAAACCCTCCAGTTTTCTTTGTGTCTGTTTTTGACTGTCAGATATAAGCAATTGCATCCTTTTGAGAAAATAAAAATAAAATAAACTACTTTAAGGACTTCTGACCAGGCTAGAGAGCCATGACAGTGCTAGTTTTGAAGATGTGGTGTGAGGCTCTGCTACTCTTCACCTTTACCCCCACTCTAAATTTCTTATGGCTCGGATTTCTGTCGTAAGCTGTGGCATGCTCAGTCTCTGTAGCCCAAACTGATAAGACTAAGGGAGGAAAAATAATTTGTTAGGTCACTGCTGGAAGAAGTACTGGAAAACATGCAGAAAGTGAGTGACCCATCTTTCACAGATACAACTGCTTTGATAGGGTGCCTGGTTTCCAGAAGAGGAATTGATGGCATCAGCCCCAATTATCTTAGAGTTACTGCCATTGCCACTGGAGTCAGTCTTTAGCTTTTGCGTTGTTGCCGCTAGGGTAATGTCATTACTTCACAGTGACTTACATGTCACTGCTGGCTGTATCGTTCCTTTCCTTTTGCAGCACATTTTTGTTTTACATGCCCTTTTTCTCTCTCCCCTCTTCCATCAGTGACGCCGAGTATTTTGAAGGCCATGTCAGAGCGTCAGTTTGAATTCACAAGCTTCAAGCGTGTTCGTGTTGCCATGGGGACCTGGAACGTGAATGGAGGGAAGCAGTTTCGAAGCAACATCCTCGGTACCAGCGAGCTGACAGACTGGCTGCTGGATTCTCCTAAGCTCTCCGGAGTTTCTGAATTTCAGGGTAAGACTTTGTTATAAATGGCTCAGTCTTCAAAATAGGATTATAATCAAAGTTTATAATTTATTAAAGGAATAGAGGTAAGCAAACAGCGCTGGGTGCACCGGGAGTCTCCGCTCCACCAGGACGCACACCAGTTACATCAAGTAGCTGATTTTTATGCTCCTAGACTAATACATATTCATTACTACTTCTAAAAAAAATAGGTTATTATAATTAGCTTCCGGGATCCAGTCCCTCCTACTGGAGCATGCGCATCAGTCTCCGGTGGTCCCCCTGTGGGTCTCTAGGGGTCTTTCATGCTGAAGGCTCGTAGTCTTCCTCTCCAAGTTTTTTTCTTGTCCTTCCCCTTTGTACTCCTTGGCAGCATGTCAAAAGCTTACACAGTGTCCCCTGCAAGTTTTGTCTCCTAGCCGTCCTTCAGCTTCTTTTTTCTTCTCCTTAATCTCCTGGCCACCTGGCCAGATATCAGGGACTTGCATAGCGTCCCATTCAGAAGCCATAACAGTCACTAGTTGTTAGCAGTTGTTCTGAAACCCCCAGACATCAGAGACTTCAAAGAAAGAACATACAAACACAAATAGCTCTCTTATTGACACTTCATGAGTAGTTAAAACATTCCTAACAGGCCATTCACAGGGACAGTCACATCTATAGCAGTGCTAAATCAACCACAAAGAAGACAAAAAAGGCTGTAACTGTTAGAAATAAGAGTTCAGAATAACAAAAGCAAATAGGCTCATGGATTTGAGGAATATTTCTGAAGATTTGGTAATTTGACTATAATGAGGGGGAGACTGGGACACTGGGAGGAAAGGGAAGAAATGTTCCATACTGACACGAATCAGATGAACATATATAACAACTTCAAAGTCAAAATGCACAAGAAATACTTGCATTTATAGGAACAGCAAGTTGGGACACCATATTTGACCAGCTGGTCCTTAGAAAGTCAAGACATCACCTTGGATGGCATTTTCTGTCAACCCTAAGGGATGTATTCAGCTCCATTTGGACTTGTCCAGCCTTCCCTCCGCAGTGGAGTGGTGTGTGGAGGGCTGCTTACAGTCAGAACAGTCTGTGGGTCTATATCAGGTGATCTTGTTTTGAACCTACAGCAGGTCAGAATTCAGAGATCTCTTTCATGCCATCATGGGGTGTATCTGCTTATTTTTCATCCTGTGGTCTTTTTTATTCCTTAATTTCTCCATCCTGGGTTCTTCATTTTGAGTGGGAGCTATGTACTTAAGCGCCCTCAGAATAATATCTCCTTGGTCTTTATCTGAAGCTAAGAAGGCAGAGTTAGGGTATGACTGTGCAAATGGTTGCATTCGTGGTAATGTCAATGCAGTTCATGCATAAATAGTTAAGTGTTCACAAACAGATGCCCAAAATTACTAATGGGAAGTAAGTAGTTAACGTGACAGTGTTACATTAAGCCAGTGTTAAGCCAATAAGCAAGGCTAGCTGGCATCTGCTAGTTTGACACTCGTACCTGTACAGAGTGGTTGTATATTATACTTCTCTTTCGGGTCTTATTTTCTGAGGCTGGTCTGACTTCAGTTCCTATGGTTTTCTACCATTCACGTGTTCATGTTGAATTAAGTTACTGTTATCTTGGGCGTATGGCTGTTTAAACAAACAGAATCTAAACCAAACAAAACATCCCACAACCCATCAAGCAATGGACAGACCTGACGGGTCAACAGATATGCTTCATACTATTATATGAGAGCATTTCATCTTTGGTGTTTTACGTGGCAATATCCACACGTTTGGGCCAGGGAAGGCAGAGACTGTTCTCTAGAGTGACCTAACCCAGGAAAATAAGGAGAAACTTTGAAGGCTTCCTTAAAGTCACAGATAAATTTACTAAATACATTGAGAGGGAAGGGACATACTGGGGTATGGGCAGTAAGTTCAGTTACTTAGGAATCAGTGTCAAAAAAGAAAAGGAAAAGGATAAGTAAGTTAGGTGAAAAGTGGGTGAAAAATGGTGGGTGGTGAGATGTTGGGTCTTTGGTACATGTGGGGTGAGGGAGAAAGAACAGTGAATATTTTCTCATCTTAACACTGCTACAATATAATGCTCTGTTCTGAACTGCTTCCTGCGAGAGAGAGATGGAGACCAACTGGTGGGAGAAAGGCAGGAAAAAAAATTCAGAGGAACTGCAGGGGTTGTTTGTGAGATTAGATTAAAGGAGCAATGAATATGTATAAGCTTGGCAGGGAATACACAAGATAGAACTACAGGAATGATCTCTGACAGAAATTAGAAAACAAGTCGTTAGAAGACTTGTTAGAAGAATAGTAACTCTTGTGTGACTTTTCCCCCTTCTCAACAGATGATGACAGCAGCCCTCCTGACATATTTGCAGTGGGATTTGAAGAGATGGTTGAATTAAGTGCAGGGAATATTGTGAGTGCCAGGTAGGTTAAAAAAATAAATAAATAAATAAATAAAGCCCCCTGTTCTTCAAAAGAACCATCCAACAAAAGCCTCCAGAGTTGCGCTTCGTCTGGTCAGGTACACAGAATATTCCTTCCAAGTCTGTTGCATGTTATCATAGCTAGAAATATGTTTAACAAATGGCACTGGGACTGTGCTGGAAGTGCTATTTCAGCCTCCATATAGTAGGACACGCTGGTTTTTAAGTCTTTTAAATCTTTGCGTTGGCAGAGAAGGATTCTGATGTTTGACATTGTTTTAACACTTGCCCTTAAACCCCTGTCTAGTATTGGAAAAATGTGCTTGGTGACTCTAAACATAACCGACATTCGTGTGGAAATTCTAAAACGAACAAAATGTCCCTGTGGCTAATTGTATTTGTGCAAATTATTGCTCAAGGAGTTAAAGGCAAAGCCTGAGCTTGGCATGCCAGCATATAGAGTAGGTTGTGATCCATGAGCTGTCTCTGACATACATCCTACAGCACTTCCAGCTCTGGAGTCAGCATGTGTAGAGCCTAATGGGTTGTCTGTAAAACCTAGAGTACAGTTAATCTGCTCATTTCATTGATTGTACGTGGTTTCTTTTGATTCCATTAAATGATTTTTTGTTTGTTCCAGTACAACGAACAAAAAGATGTGGGGAGAACAGCTTCAAAAGGCAATTTCCAGGACTCATCGCTACATTCAGCTGACATCAGCACAACTTGTTGGTGTTTGTCTTTTCATCTTCGTACGGCCCTTTCATGTCCCCTTCATCAGGTAATAAAAATAATTAATGAAGTTTGCATCTTCAGTAATGTCTGCTGTTGCAATTTGGCCTAAGAGGGCAGGAGTGACTTTTCAGCTTAACGGGAATTGTACAGACCCAAATTCCAGCATGGGAGAGACTTGTTTCCAGGTAGCATGTTTGGCTGGGCATGCTCGAGGTGTGCACTTAGGGTTTACTGTCTTCTTTGGGAAAAGAATGACCTGACCCAGTAAGTCCAAGAGTGTTCTGAGCATCAGGTGAAAGCACGTGCCTGTTTCTGCCTGAAGAGCAAGCTTTTACTTTCTAGCCCTCTCCTTATTGCTTCTGTGCAGAAACAAGTCTGCTTCCAGACTTGGAAAGAATGATGGGAGAGGTGGAAAGAGGCGGTGAAGGGAGACAGCTAGTTTTGCCCACTGACATGTTACAGAATTGAGAGCTACAAGAGCCCATTAAGCGTTTGTCTCTACCAGAGTTCACATGAAACAGAACTGTGTGCCTAGTTAGGAGGGTGCAGAGATGCTTGTCCTCAGCTTGCTTGCATTGATGTCCCTGGAGCCTGACCAAACTCCTCTTGCCCCTAGAAGATTCCCATTTTTATTGAAGAGGAAAGGTAAGAGTACCAAGCCACAGGGATTTGTGCATAAAATGCCTTTGCCATGGGCAAGAATTATTCACTAACTGAGAATTGGTAGGAAATGAGTAATTAGCCAGATCTGTCCTAAGGCATCTATCTGTCCTGAAGTCTAGAGTGATCTAAACAGCGCTTTCCATTCCACATTAGGAGCACTGCATTTTGTGATTAAAATTTCAAGAGATGCCCTCTCTCCCCACTCATCTCATATCTACAGAAAAGATCAGTGCAGAGCTTGTGCAACAGCAAGTGCTTGCTGTAGGCTAGGTAGGGTAATGCCATCCTGGTAAACCTAATGGTCTTGCATGGCTGCGTTCACAGTTATATTTCTTCAATTGCTTCATACTATGTGAGTGTAATCAAACCTAACCTGTGTGGTTCTGTAGCTCTTTCATGTCCGGAAAAGGAAAACAAAAATGATCAGAAGTGCAAAAAAAAAAGCTTCTGTACTTACAGAGATTGAAGAGATTCAGGCAGAAGTTGGAGAGTAGAAAAATAAAATGAGAGAATGGCAGGAGTTCATACAGCACTGAAAGGACTGGGGAGATACAAGCAGTTGAACGTACAGTGGGTTATCTCAACGTAACCTTTGCCATGAATGGAAGTCAGATAAATATCAGTCAGCAATTGGATAGGCAGGCAGCAGGAAGGGAGAACTCCTTAGAATGAAAAGACTGAACACTTGCTTCTTCCAGAGCACTCAAAACCCAGCTTTTCATAGAAAATCTTCATGGTCCTCTTTTGCCTCCCTGAGGGTGTCTTCTGGTGGTTTTCTGCAGTCAGGAAAGACAGGAAAATAAAGAGGAAAAAGAGAAAGGAGGGTAGAAAAGACAGGGAAAAGAGATACCAAAGATGGGGGGAAAAAGATGAAAACAAAGAAAGCACAAAGAGAGCCTGTCACGTCTTGCATCATTCAATCATCAATCAGTGCCTGACGGCAATGACTTAAGGTTTTTTCCCCTGCCCCTTACTTAAAGCCAGTAGTACTCTAGTCTAGAGCTACTTGACTTCTATCTGGAAAGTAAAATTTTCTCAATGGGAAGGACGTATACGTGGTGCTGGGGTTGATTTACAACTGTGATCTCATCATTTGCTTATCTGATCAGACAGGCATGGTTTATTCTTCAAGTAGGCTGTCTATCTGAGAGAAATTATCCTACAAGCAGGTGGCCTGCTTTGCCAAGCAGGTCACCTTTCTCCAGTAAAGAGTCTAAGTGTATGCTAATCATGACAGTGAAGTACTATGTAATTAGCAACGTGGAAGACCTAAGCAATTTGTCATCAAAACAGAACTCATCTTAGGAGTTAGGTATAAACAGTTGTATCCAATAATCACTGATTTTATTGTATCTGATTTAGCAAATTATGGGTTATGATCTGCTGCTTTTTAATTGACTGAAAAATGTGGCACCAGCTGTAAAGTTGGGTTTCAACACATAGGTACACCAGTTGAATTGTTTACTGTCTGAAAATGGATTCCCATCTGGTCAAAATTGTGAAGGGGAATGTGATGGTAAAATTAGTTAATGTGACTAAGATCCTGATAAAGATAGACTTGAAATGTATATCCTGCGGAAGTTCCAACCCACAATTTCAGAAATAATGTTTTGCTGTATTGTTTGAGAAGAGGGTTGGGTAATATAATTTCAAGTAGTTTTATTTCTAGGCTATTATATTATACTTCATTTGAAACTTAAGTACATGAACATCATCAAAAAACGTCACAGTCTGAAAGTTGTGCCAAACATCAGAAAGCTTTCCGTTCAGCCATCAGTTCATGGAGGGAAGGGACATGGTACTGTGAACAGGCTTTAACTTGCCGTTGTAGTGCTGTTGTAGTAAAAGTTAATTGAATGTTTGTCCCTGCAGCCATTTACTCTCCTCTCCTCTCTCTCTCTCTCTCTCCCCCTCCCTTTTTTATACAGGGATGTGGCGATAGACACTGTGAAGACAGGAATGGGAGGAAAGGCTGGAAATAAAGGGGCAGTGAGCATTCGTTTTCAGTTCTACAGTACCAGTTTCTGCTTTATATGCAGTCACTTAACTGCTGGGCAGACTCAAGTGAAGGAGAGGAATGAAGACTATAAAGAAATCACGCAGAAACTCAGCTTCCCAATGGTAAGAGTCGGTGTACATATGCTGAAAACATGGGAGGTAAAGGCTGTATCCTTACATTGTGAATGTTGGTCTTATGCTGTCTTAGCACCCAATATGGCACTCCCTTTACAGAAGTTTTACACCTCTCAAAAAACACAGGTGCTGCAGTGCTTGGAAAGTCCTGGCCTTTGCAGAGTTTTCAAGCTGATCCTTCCGGACAGTGAGGCTTAACTGACATCTCTAAGGCCTCGTGGATGATATCTAGGTGACTGGTAGAGGCAGAGAGCCTGGTATTGGGAGCTCTTGCTGGCACTAGTTAGTAGGGGTTCCTAACAGACCATCCGTGCAGCTCCGTACATCAGTGCTTTAGCTCCTGCTTGGTGTATCAGTTCTGGGTCACTGACGGGTACGTTCCATTCTCTTCGTTTTGTCCTCTGGAGTGTGTCACTGTCAAGGAACTGCTGGCATTTCACAGTGTGGCAAGCAGACACTATTGGTCTGTATGAATACTTTTTCCTTTGAATGGTGTCAAATCGATGACTCTAGTGTTTTATTTCACACTTACCTCCTCAGGCCATCAATTACCCCATGG
The DNA here is from genome assembly GCF_964211825.1 of Aythya ferina. Lineage (NCBI taxonomy): Eukaryota > Metazoa > Chordata > Aves > Anseriformes > Anatidae > Aythya > Aythya ferina. The sequence goes on from NC_140298.1 coordinate 55,566,213, forward strand.
GATGTGCTTCTTTGCCTCCCTTAATGTTGGTTGCTATAATCTCCACAGTGTTTTCTTTTCTAGACCCCTTGGGAGAGGCCCTAAACCAGGGAGGGAATGGACCAGTTTGTGTATTCTGGGTAGTCAGCAGAGAAGGGCATTTAGGTTGCAAAGCATAAAATTTTAACTCCCTGTGGTTTGCAAGGTTTAGAGACCTGGCACATGCAGCATATTAATTAGTTGTGTTTTATGTAAGAAACAATACTGACAGTTTGGAAGTCCTGCATAGAATATCTGTTCTAGATGGTCATAAAGTTGTGCTTATGGTAGTTTTTCCTTGTAATCCCTCATTAACTGTTTTATGTCCTCTGCCCTTATGATAGCTAAATGTACCTCGTGTGTATAATACATATAAAGAGTGCCCTCTAGTGCTATGACAGCTACAGCTCTGAAACATTTCCTTTATGAATCCCTGGGTTTTAGGAGGTTCATAGATTGAAAGAAAATGACTGGATAGAAAATAGGATGTTAAACTTAGGACTGGAGTGAATTTTTATTAATATTTTATTCTAATACATTTTCAAAACTATGGCATGTGCACCTAAGATCAAATTTGGAGTTTGTTTTTAATTAAGATCTTTGTTGCTGAATGTGCCTTGGTCCATGTAGCAAGCACATTTTGTGTTTTATTTAGAATAAATAAATATATACATGTGAAATGTGCTAGGAAAACAAACAGATTTTTTATGTATATTCATGATAGCTAAACTGTGAATTTAAAACTGATGTCCCAGTTTAGATGTACCTTCAGAAAACAGGGGGCAGAATCTGATACTCTTGTTTACAAAATTCATCTCAGGGGGATGCAAAAGTGAAGTAACTAGTCCTTTCTGAGACGAATTTTAATACATAGAATATGGTAAGTATGTGGTTCAGTATGTAGTAATCCAGAGAGACTGAGTTGTACATTTCACTTTAAAAATTGTTTTCTTGAATGTGATTTAACATAAATAACATTAACCATGTTATTTAACTGTAAACTAGGGACGGAATGTGTTCTCACACGACTATGTCTTCTGGTGTGGTGATTTTAACTATCGCATTGATCTGACATACGAGGAAGTCTTTTATTTTCTCAAACGTCAAGATTGGAAAACGCTTCTGGAATTTGATCAACTGCAACAGCAAAAATCCAGTGGAAAAGTAAGGCAGCATGTCTCATTTGCTTATGCTTTAAAGTTATCATTTTTTTTTTTGACTACCTGTGTGTTGGCTTGCTCTAATTCCATGAGAGAAAGAGAAAGACACATTTTCAGACATTTGTTTATAGCACATGAATGTAGTAATTTGTTTAAAAGTCAGGATGTTGTTTGTTCACAAGAAAATTGATAGGTCACAATGGCACCTACCTCATCTATAACTTAATCAAAGAGATGTTATTTCTTTTCATAGATTTTTAAAGACTTCCATGAAGGGACTATCAATTTTGGACCAACATATAAATACGACGTTGGCTCAGAGGCTTACGATACAAGTGATAAGTGCAGAACCCCAGCCTGGACTGACCGAGTTCTTTGGTGGAGAAAGAAACTGCCTTTTGAAAAAACAGGTGTGTAGGGTCTTTTCTCCTTCCTTATTTGAAAATTGTTTCAATTTTCATCCAGAAGCCATGTAAGGAAGAGGGAGTTTGTGAACTCTGGACTTTGAGAGCTGTCTTCAGATGTGTCTCCTAGGCCTAGTCAAATTGCTGTGGCCTTACTAAAGCAGCTGTTATTTCAGCTTCATTGGAATAACTTGCAGAGATAGAGAGCCCTTTATTCTTGAGTGTGTGAACAAAGACTTCATGATACAGACTGAGAAGGTGCTAGGAGCTAGCTGAGGAACTGAAAACAACCGAGCTGTGGCAATCTAGAAATTACTGTGTTGCTTTTCAACAGAATTATTACTCCACATAAAGTTCCCATGCTATAAAGGCTAGATTCATAGTTTGTCTTGTCCTCAGTAGTTGTGTAAGCACTTTTCTGTAACTTCTTGTGCCTTGGTAACTCCTAGGAACATTTCTGCTAGTTTCTGAAGTGGAGGGAGATTTCATTAATTAGTGCTTATAAAGTACTTGGAGATCATATGTAGCCAGCACATCAGATGTGCCATAAACAATTTTCATTTCTTATTCAGAAGATACAATAGCAAAGTGAGAACGTATTTCTTTGTGTGTCCAGGGACAGTTTTCGTAACTGCTCTTTCAGTCTGTAGGTACATCTGTGTCCAAGTATTTATAAAGTCTGCACAACTTCATATTAAAAATGTTATCACTGGAGAAGTAATTTGGTTTGTGCCTGCAGATGTGATTTTTTTTCACATGTTAGGGAGCTACTGCCTGTAACCCAAGTCATACCACAAGCACTTCTAATTAAGCATAAAACTACAAAGCAAAATGGAGAATACGTGTTGATATTATGTAGAGTTATTCACACTTACTTAAGGAAAGAAAAATAAAGTAAAACAAGGAGCTTAAACCATTTATAGGGGTGTAAAGAAACATAATGAAGTTAAAACAATAAATGAGCATCCCTCTTGTGCAGGCTGTTCTTATTTTAGGAGAAAGAAAACCCTTCAGCATTTTCAAAGCTTGTTCTTTATTTTGCATGGCAAGACCAGCCCCTGGGATGACTTCAGTTAATGGAATGCACACAGAGTGTGGGACCCATCCAGCTGCTCTGCAAGAGCCCACTCCATGTAGGAGTGGGGGCAGGTTCCCTGCTTTGGAGCTCGTAGGCCTCCTGCAGGCAGCTCACGTGGGGATATGACTGTTCACCCCTCTGCCCAGCCCTGCTAGGGTTTTCTAATCAGTTTGTCACCAGAGGTCTCTTTTCTGCTGGTGGCAAAGCTCTTCTGCCTCTCAGCTCCAATTCTTTTCCCCTGCTTTTTTTTTTTTTTTCTTTTTCTTTTTAGCTGTAGGCTAGAGGACTGTTTGCTTTCTAAAAGGAAAGTGCAGCCCCAATGTGAGTGATTAGGGAGAAATGCCATATTCCACGTTAACTCATTTTCAATTCCTCAGGCAAGAAATACAGTTACCCATTAGCCCAAACAGTGACCTAAAACCTTTTATTGTCATTGACAGCAGTGTAATACCTCACTGCAGCATAATGTCTGGAGCACTTGCTGTCACCTTAGTGCATTGCAAAGAAAGTATTTTTAGTTTGGATTTGCATGAGGTTGATTTTTCCTTTTCTCTTCACTGCCTGCGTACTGTTCAGGTATGCAGCATGTTTCACAAATACCGTGTCTGTTTCCATGCTCAGTAAGAGGCCAGGAGGAAAAATACTAATATGACCCCAATTGCGCAGGTGATTGACTGAGGGGCGTTCAGATTACCATTTTGCAAGTGTCTTAATCTAGTGATCACCTGTCTATCTTATACTCCTTGTCCTTTCTGTATTTTGCTTTCTGTTTCCTAACTTATAAATCTTTTGGGATACAAGCTCTTTGAATGGCATACGCTGGAACAACTAGGGGGAAAAAAAAAACAAAAACACAACAACAACAAACATACCTCCCACTGCTAGGGTATACAAAGTGCTTCCTAATAAAATATCTCTTCACTGTTAGTAAAAACAGCTTTAAGTGTGTTTGAAATTCTGTTTTGTGCTGCACAGCTGGAGAGATCAATCTTCTAGACAGTGATCTGAACGCAGATACCAAAGTCAGGCACACGTGGACCCCTGGAGCCTTGATGTACTACGGGAGAGCGGAGCTACAAGCCTCTGACCACAGGTAAAGCCCTAAGCAAATAATAAGTGCCCAAGGCTGGAGTGTGTCATACCCAATCGTACCTTCAGAGTGAGGGATGGAGTCTGATTCTAACATGCTTATTATCTGTTCACTGTCCTGTTTGCTTGGACTTTTCTTTTGGTGGGTTTTTTACCGTGGTGGAGAGTATCCGTGGTTCTGTATTTATTTCTGCTCTAATCTCAGCAAGGGTTGGATAAGTTGCAGCAACAGAGTAGTAGTGTTAAGCTTCTGGTCTTCCCTTAGAAATGGAGGTTGCGGAAGGAGGTGAAAACAAAGACCAGTGCCTCTGGCTGGTCCGTATCTCATTAGCTTCTCTTTAGGGATATGAATGACCCCTCTTTGGTAAACTTGTTACTGCTTCACTTCTGTGAAACAAATTCTCAAATAAATACACCTTGCAAGTGCCGTAGTGTTCAGAATAATCTTTGTCATGGCCCTTCTAGCCCTCTGGAAGTCCTGCGATATTGTTCCTCCCAGCAGTGCTCGGTGACCCACCGTAACCAGCTCTGTGCTCCTCATGGCGCTCCCGCATGCGAGGGCTGTTCTGTGTTCCTCCAGCAGTGAAAGAACACGCCTCTCGCAATCAATTTCTCGGTGTCAAGGCTTTGACATTGCTGTGCTCGGCAAAGCACGGTGGAACTGCTGCTCTCATTATATAGGACCCTGAGGATGCAATCTGTGAAACACAGCTCTTGTACATTGGTTTTCTATCTCAGCAAACTTGACCGCAAAAAGTGCTTTTTAATTACAGTCAGCAGGTTTGTTTTCCCAAGGTTTGTGCTGGAAGAAAAAGGCTTAGCTACATCTTTGACATATGGAAATGCATTGTGATTCACTGTGTTTGTAGAAATAGCTAACTTTCCTATATACCTTTTTTTTTTTTTTTTTTTAATAATGAATGGTGTAAAGCTGAGCCAGAGGAGTTCAGACCAGATATAAGGGACAATTTCTTTACAGTGAGGGTTGTCAAACACTGGAACAGGCTTCCTACCGAGGTGGTTGATGCCCCATTCCTGACAGTACTCAAGAGGCATTTGGACGATGCCCTCAATAATCTGCTTTTACTTCTGGTTAGCCCTGAAATGGTCAGGCAGTCTACTCTACCCTACCCTACTCTACCCTACCCTACTCCCACATTATACACATAAAGAATTTTGTCCTTAGATTTTGGAAGACAGATAACTTTATGTGGCCATGTCTAGCAGAAAATAATGCATTGCCATCCTATTCGGCAGGTGCTTTGGGAAACAGTTGTATAAGAATGAGCAAAATATCCTGATATTTTTTGTCTAGGAGTTACACAGAAGTGCTACAGACAATTGTTACTTGAATTTGTCTGTAGTGTGTCCTTACTGTTACACTCAGCTTGTGCAGGACTGGTGAATATAATTAATCGTACTCGAGGCATGGTTTTTTGCTGCAGGAAAAATGAAACAGTCCATCAGACTCCATACTTCTGGGCCATATTGCCAGCTGCAGTGCTTTCTTGCTGTCAGACCTTAAGTAATTTGTTCTGCCTCTCTTTCTGTGTAGAAGATAAACAATAATCACTTCCTTCTAAGGTATACCAGGCTTAATTAGATATTTGTAATGAACTTTGACATTGTGGAGTTAAAAATGAGCACAGATACATAGAGTTAAACTATATAATGCTTGTCCTTCACACAACCAAATTTTTGCATGTCCTACTGTTTAACATTGGTTTTAGTGTTATATAAGCATCTCCTATTGGGTGATGTTAATTTTAAATAAGCATTTTTCTTTTGTTTCATGTAGGCCTGTGTTAGCTATTGTAGAAGTGGAAGTTCAGGAGGTTAATCAAGCTGCTCGTGAGAGTGTTTTCCAGGAAGTGTCATCTTTCCAGGGACCGCTGGATGCCACAGTAGTGGTAAATCTGCTGTCACCAACGCCGGAAGAGAAAAATGATTTTCCTGAGGATTTGCGTACAGAGCTCATGCAAATGTTTGAGGATTATGGCACTATTGTTCTGGTCAGGTAAATGTGGGATCTGAGATGGTATATCATCAGCATTCAAAAACACAGACCAGCAGTTGCCTTTTTGTCCCGACAGAATTAATTTCGCATTAGAAAGTAGTATGTGCAATTCCTTTACTGTGTGTTGAATTCTTCATTAGAAATTAAATACACATGTTTTGAGTATCTTTTACCTCTCGTCAGCCTGTTAAAGAAAGGGTCTACCAGCAGTCCTGTCTGAATGGAAGAGAACTTTATTCAGTATAGCACCGCAAAGCAGAGGCTTTGATGTGAGTCATCACCTTTAGACTCAGGCCTCATTTACGGGCACTGCTTCTGCTGGCCTTGCTTCACTTCCCTTGAGGAGGTCTGCTGCCTTCCAGTGCTCTTTCACACTCACTCGGATTTCCTGGCTGGCTCTCATTTCTTCTGGGGGTTGTTTTGCTTCTTTTGGGTTGTTTTTGAAGAGTATGGAGGATGCCTCATCCTGCAGAACACCGCAGAGCAGTTTAGTTTCATTCTGGTTGATTCAGTACAGGTCTCCAGCATAGTTATGGGACTTTTATTTTTGAGATACACAGGCAAAGCTGGACAAGATCTGAAAGGTAAACTAGAAAACAAGACCAGGAAATCGTTTTGTTTTATTTGACCCACTTATTGATAGAGAAGAATGATGACCATCAGGTATTATGAACTACTAAATATAAGTTGAGGGTCCAAAAGCAGCCTCACAGGAACAGCAGCACCACTTGCTTGTGAAGGAACGGAGCAAGAAAAGCAGATTCTTTGGTTTCTGTTTTTGTTTTAAATTGCTTGACAGTTTGATGGGATACTAATCCTTGGGGACACTGCATGCTCTCTAAAGTGAGAGATGCAGAGCCAAGGAAGGTAGTACAGAAGGAGTATGGTTAGCAGCCTAGATATCCTACCAATATCTGCTGAGGTGTTAGCACTGCTGCTTCAGGGACAACCTGGTAAAGGGCGTGATGCTGGGGTCACACAGGAGAGGGTGGGGGAAGAGGAAGAGCTCAGCTGGAATTCACAGGTCACTTGCTCCTCCTTGAAAAATTGTGAGTAAAACACAGTGAAAACTAAAGAAATCACTGTACTGTGGTTGCATTTAAGGCTTTTTATTCACTTGTGAAGTGAAATGTGCTGTTTTCTCTCCTCTGCCTTTTTTTTACTAGGATCAGTGGAGGTCAAATGCTGGTGACGTTTGAGGACAGCCAGTCAGCGCTTCGTGTTATGGATATAGATGGTGTCAAGGTAAGACCACCTCAAATCGTAATTTCCTACCAGATTTCGCAGAAGTGGTTACCTAGAATGAGATAGTTTCTAGCTAAATCAAGTGACGTTATTTTAAAGAAGCACAGTGCTTACAAAGTCCTTAGCTTTCGCAGCTGCTGAGGCTTTTAATGAAATATTTATTTCAGGAGGGCAGGAAATGACTTTTCTTGGAGCTCGCAAGCAGTGCTTAGGAACTGGGCTGTGATAACACTGCAAAATACATGGACTTGGTTGTTGTTTTGGCACTTGAAGCAGTTCTCTAGAGGTTATGTGACTCGATACTGTTGCCAAAGCATCCTCACGATTATTGTTCAGAGATTTTTGTTTCTCTTAAGTGTACGAAATAAACTTCTCCCAGGCTGGAACGAGGTGATTCATTGCCCTCCACGGTAAACTCAGCACTAGCTGTAAGCGTTTACCTTGTCGGTCCCTGCTCTTCCTTCCCACACAGACACTACAATTCATCAGCCCCCTCATTCATGCTGCCTGTGTGTGGGGCCGCGCTGTAAACTTAACACTGAAGTAATGGATTTAACCCTTTGTTCTTCTTTCACATTTGGAGTTTCATCTTTGAATTGGGCCCATTTAATCAGTTAATCTATAGCACAGAATCAAACACAGTTGTAAGTGTACAACGTGTCAAGAGACTCAGAACCTGAGACAGGAACTTTCCAAATGAATGTGGCTGCCAAAGCTGCTGTTTTGGATACACCTTACCCCAAAATGTCGTGAAGCAACAGATATAAGATGCTACAATCTTAATCTGTTCAATAATACACTTTACATATGCACAAACCATCGTACCTGGGATTTCTGAGGAGAGTCTCTCCTTACAGATTGGAGCAGGCAGCAAGTTTCTGTGCGTTTCAAAGCTACCGACTCAGAAATGGAAGCCTCCCACACCATTATTACTATCACAGTATCATTTTGATGATAGCTGATGTTTCACCTATTTCTCAAGTAATTCCCTAATGCAGCAGCACGGCTTTTGAGTTTTGAAGCTAATTTTCTTTCAAGAATATTGTTATTACAGTCTGAAAACTTGGTTATAGGGGTAGGAAGTGTGCTTCCTTTTCGCTTATCTTCTGAGATGGAGCTTTAGTTATATCAGTTTGTCAGCACTTGCTTATTTTGTTCAGGTGTACTTATTTTGTGAAATTGCTTGGAAAAGGGGAAACAATTTTGTCTGTTTTAGGTCAGAGGCAGAACAGTGAAGATCCGACCCAAGACCAAGGACTGGCTAAAGGGACTTCAGGAGGAAATTGCTCGAAAACGGGAAAGCATTGTCCCCATGTCCCCCACTGCAAACTCCTGTCTTCTGGAAGAAAATTTTGACTTCTCAAGTTTGGACTATGACTCAGAAGGTGAGAAGCAGGTTCCTAAGCTGAGCTGTGAGAAATTGCTTTGGTGACTTTGATTGCACAGAGCAGGTACAGTAGGAGTGCAATCAGGATCTTCATTTGCAATAAAACCACACTTCTTAAAAAGAAGATTGTAATGAAAACCATGCTTAGGATTGTCCTAACAGCTTAGTGTTATAAACTATATTAGCAAATCCTACGTGTGGTACAGTTGTCTGTGTAGAAACAAAATGTAGTGAAGTGCAGGTTACGAAAAAAGCCTGCCCAACCTGTATATTAAATTAATTCGTTGATAATAGGGAGAGATGGAGAATGCATTTGCTCATTGAATCTGTGGATTTTATGTTTTAATTCAGGTGATATAGTGGAGGATGAAGATGATTATTTAGATGATGCTTTGTGTCAACAGTTAGAAGCAGACTCAGCAGAAGATTTGCCTGATGGCCCTGGACACTTTGCATCCGCAGCTTTTTCAAGCAAATCTGGACAAAACCCACAGCTGTACAAAGGTAAATTATGTACATTCCTTAAAGTAAGACCTGAATGCTTGTTGTTTGTTCTCCTCTTGTCTGTATTCCCCTGTTCGTTTATATTTCGACTGTAGGTCCTTCAAAGATAATGATCATCTTTTTGATACATGTCTGTACAGTGCTCAACCCCTATCAAGTGTGTGACTGTAACTGAGGCCCTCAGGCAACAAGAACAATACAAATAAAAAAGCTTAGATTCTTCTTCTCTTCAGCCCAGGGCAAAGTAGTAGTGCTAAGGAATGCTGGTTTCCTTTTAGAGTCATGAGAAAATAAGTCTTTTTATCCATTTGGTGCTGTTATACAGCACCAGGGCTGTACAAAATACAAAATCATCCGTACTTTATTTTCTCATTGGTGAGGGACAAAGCAAAATCAAGTGAAAGGATTGCTGTTGATTTGGTGATGGGCTTTGCTCTGCCCTTTAAGCAATAGATGTGTGGCAGTGCAGTCTGGAGTAAGCTGGACTCTCCAGGATGTTTTGTTCAAACTGACTTCAAAAGAAGCCTAAAATTACTCCTTTGCTTCTGTTTTTATTTCTGAAGAAGTCAAGGTTCACGCTGCAGGTATATTCATTCTTCTGGTGCTTTGCAAATGTGTTGCCCTTTTTATCTGGTCACCTGGCTTGTTTGCATATTACTACGAAATTCCATGGTAAAGGGAAGTTAATGCTCTGAAGAGAACACTGATACAAACTGCAGCAGGAACTAGCCACAGCAGCAGTTTCATTACGCTGGGGTGCGATCAGGACATGCTCTACCGGCCAAGCACAGACAAGATGGATCACACATTCAACACTTCCCCAGTGATTCAGGAGCTGTCCTTCTGCACTCTCACAGAAGCGAGCTTTATGGCATTAACCTGCAAACTTTCATACCTTCAAAGGGTGAGTCAGAAGCAGAGTTCACAAAGATTAAATAAAACTGCTCAGTTGACACCGACAGATGTCCCAAGCCGTCCCGGTGATGTACAGCTCTCCTGCCCACCTTCAGTCACGTGCTTCGTGCAAGGAGGGAACAGACCCAGAAACATAGCCCCGAGCCAAGGAGTGATCTGTTGTTATCAAATACAGCACAAACAATCACTTCGTGTTACAGGATGAGTTGCCCTTCAAGCACCTCTGGCCTGCTCTGTGATGATTCATTACGCCACAGAGCCCTGCAGTGATTCTTTTCACCCACGCTAACTCTTCTCCACCAAAGATATCAAAAAGTAAATAGAGGCTGTAAAGTACGGTTTGAAGGAGGTCAAGGTTGGGGTCACGATCTCCCACAAGTCAAAATATGATACACTCAGTCCATCTTGGAAGTCTCTGCAATTTCAGGTGCCTCCATAAAGCTTCCAGTTCTACCCGAGTGTCTTGTAATCAAAGGTATGGTGATTGTAGAGCTGGTGTTAGACACAGATGGAAGCCGAGGACAGGAGCACAGCGGGGTGTGTGTGCGTGTGTGTGTGTGTGTGTTTCAGAGGTCAGAGAATGGCCTCACAAAACTGATGTTCCCGGGAGCCACTGCCAAAAAGCAGCAGTCTTTTAAGGGGGGGGGATCGAATGGCGATGGCTGACGTTTTTGTCTTCTGCTCAGTGTTACTGCCAGAATTTCAAGCTGTGCCTTTGGGTGTCTGCATGACTCCCTGGATCCTACTGGTGAGGCCGTATCTGCTGCTTAGAAGTCCAGAAAATGCAGGGGGAAGAGGGGGGCAGGCTGGGCAGGTCACAGGCTGCGTCTCTGCGGCTGCCAGCCGGTGCTGAGTGGGAGCAGGAAGCCGTGAGGCAGCTCAGCACTCCCTGCAGAGCACGGCTTTTTGAAAAACGGGAATTTTTGTACAAATGCCTAAAGCGTGAGGAACTGCTGCTTCTCAGCTCCTTCCCCATCCTCTCCAAACCGCAGGGACAAAACGAAACCCAGTGGATTTATGGCTTTATGGCCCTAGGGACCGTATCTGCATGGCTGGGCAGGGAAGGGAGGTGAGAGAGCCCTCAGTGCAGCCGACTGAGAGAACAAGCAATCCCTGCTCCTCTCCTCTCCAGCTGTCAGAGGGGCTTAGGTGGGATGACAAGGCAGTAGTCTGATCAGTGAAGGTGCAATCAAGGGCTGTCACGTTGAGGCAGGTGTTCCTGTTATGAAACAGTGCTGGGAAGCAGAGATGTGATGAGTGAGCGATTCTGACAGGATTTTCTCCAGCATGAAAACAGTTCTGAGCAAGGAAAGCTGCCTGATCTTCAGAGGGAACCTCAGTGTTCAGGAAGGAGGAGCAGGGAACTGAGCGTGAGGAGCCTTCTCGTGGCTGCACGTCACAGTTTGACTGCTACCAGTTGCTGAAATCCACCTCTGAAAAGCTGCCAGTGTAACGAGGTGACCAGTAACCCTGAAATCAAACGCAGGCAGCCTTTTTGTCAGTGGCAATGCTGATAAATGTTGGAAAAGGAGAAAGAGAAGTAAACATTTGACAACAGGGTAGATGTTTCTTGGAGTGGGAGACATTCGGGGGAGCAAAACAGTACGAAAGGAGCCTCCCCGATTTGGTGCCTTTCCTCTGTCGAGTATCTGATAGACCTTTTCTGTGATTTCCCCAGACGACACAGCCCTGGCTGACCTGAAGCAGGAGCTGGAGCGAGGCGGGGAGCGCCACCACCGCTCTCCCAGCAGGTCCCTCTCCGTTCCCAACCGGCCTCGGCCGCTCCAGCCGCCACAGAGGCCGCCTCCTCCTGGTGAGTGCCACTTTCTTAACAGGGTGATTTCCCCAACCGAACAGGTTTTTGCCTGCCATTGCGGGGTGACAAAGCAAGTAAAGTTGTTCTGAAAAGTCAGGCTGTCCATACACTCGCTTCCCAGTCTGTTTCAGTCCGACTATGGCTGCAGCTAGCACTGGGGGAAAGGCTGTCCTCAGGACAACAGATGCTCCACAAAGAAAGGCCCTTGTGCCTTTAGTGAGGATGGAGTGCCCTTTCTAACTCATCACTCAGCCAGCTGACCAACCACTTTGCCACAATAAACAAAGTACCACTATTTATCCCTGCTGGCTTCAAAAGTTGTGTTTTCTTATAGTTCTTTTGTTTCTGACTTAATTGTAATCTTCTTTCTAAAAGCTTTGACAAAATTCTTGTTCTGCACAAGCATCTGTCCTTTTCTGCTCAGCAAGCAGTTCCTGCTGGTTGTTGTGTTCAGTGAGGCAGGAGGAGAGTGGTGCTGTTTACCCAAGCTCTGCTCACCTGAGGGGCCATCAGTGCTTATGGCTCCTGTTTTTATGGATGCATCTGGATGAGTGATGGTTGCTAGATCAGCATGATCATATTGGCCTTCTGCATGACACAAGCTATGCACTGCCTTTTTTTTTCATCCCCAAAGCCTCTCTTCTTTACATATTTTCCAGTCTTAATTTAAAAGTTCTGTCAGTCTCGCTGGTATCAGTACTTCTGTGCCTGGAAGGCAGCGTTAATGCCCAGCTGAGGTACCCAAATTGTTAAACAAAAGCAAAGCTAACTAGGAAATTGCCTCCTGAGACAGTTCAAGATTTCATCACTTTATTTTTTCACCTGAGACTAAACCAGTAGCAGTTTCAGCCCATGACTCCTCCTAGATCAAAGTGTTTTGCTCTTGGCACCAAGCCAGAGGGACTCAAGGTCCCTGGTGTCCCTCAGGAAGGTCTTGCCTAAATGTGCCCGTTGCCTGGAGGAGCAGGAGGCTGACAGCATCTCCTTCATTTCCCAAAAACCCCTTCAAAGAGCATGGGGTTTGCACCATAGCAGGTACGACGTTGTGCCAGCTGCTGAATCTCACAGGCCGTTTTTGTTCCTCTTTCAGCTGGATCATCAGGCAAGAAGTCCTCCTCGGATGGCTCCCTCTCCTCAGGAAGCCACGCCACCTGCTCCATCTTGGCAACGGCGAAGCTGCTGCCTGGAGCCCCGCAGCAGCCGGTGAGCCCTGCCCCTCTGCGGCCACGTGGCACCATCCCCACCTCCCCATCCACACAGGCACCGAGCATCGCCCACACGATGCGCCTGTCATCGTACAGGGAAGGAAGTTGATCACTTGCCCGAGTTAGAAAAGCCAAGAGGAATGTGTTGTGCTGTCAGACCAGACTGCAGGACCTGCTGCACCCCAGAAAGAATGTATTAAGCTGACAAGAATTAGAAAGGCCAAAAAGGGGGAGAGAAAACGGCGCACAACCAGGGCACTCTTGGTTTATCTTAGGTGTTGCTTTCTGACAGATGCTAACTTGCATTTAGAGCACCGTGATAATGTGCTTTAAGTCTTTTCTTACCTCTTTTGGATGGGCTACACGAGTGCCTAGCATGTGGGAAAGGTTCCCCATCATCAGTAAGGCTGCCAGCCTGCTCAGCAGGGAAACCAGGACCTGAATGTGGAAGCAGCTGCCCCCTCCTCTCTTCTTAGGTGGAAACCCTTACACGCTGAGCAAGGGATGGCTGAGCGGCCAGCTGTGGCCATAAGCCACATGGATACGTCTCTCCTCAGCAGATAACCAAGACCTAATACCTGCCAAAAGACAACCCAACATTTCCGTAGTATTCATAGATTGTTAAATAGCCACAGGCAAAACCAGAACTTTACAGGTGTGTGAGCTTAGCCGTAAGGTTACAGGTGTACCAGAAAGAACAGTTCTCTCCAGATGACTCATTCTTTTTTTTTTTTTTTTTATTTTTAAAGCCTAAAGTCCGGACTGGGATAAGCAAACCTTACAACGTCAAGCAGATCAAAACCACCACAGCAGAGGAAGCAGAAGAAGCTATTAGATGTCTTATGGAGGCTAAAGGAGGTGAGTACAGCTTCGTAACGGACTTCCAAAACTCTTTAAATAAAGAAGTCTGTAGGTGTGTTTATCTTTCCCGTCATAGCCCAGATGCGTTTATTTCTGTTCAGCAGCTCAGCTGAACACTGACACACACGTTCTTGCAAGATTGTGCTCAGTGTTATCTGTCAGGTTTGATAACGCTAGCCTTTTTTTTTCCTAGATGAGTTGTGTATTTTCTTGTAGAACCTGTTACTAGGAGCAGTTGGGTTATTTATGTCCAGATCCAGTCTGAAAAACTGAAAGATAAAGGTGGGATCTTCCTCGGCTGCTCGTGTTACCTGCGAGTTGCATAAGAGATATTTGCTGCTCCATTTATTGCATGCTCACTATTCCGAGTAGAATTTACAGAGCAGGTACAGCTGTGGGGGAAATAACCTGGGTTCTGCTCATAGCTGAACAGGAATCAGAATTGTTACCTAGAGAAAAGCTTGTGCCACTTTTAGCTTGAGTATCTGCGGAAAGGCTACTTCATGTATTAGGATCGGTACCAATGCCCTGGAGATAAAAGGGCAAATTAGAACAGGAAACGAGGTAGAGCTTCGTTTCTGAAGCTCCAGCCCTGTGAGCACACCCTCCAGGGCTGGAAGTAGCCTTGTTTTTGCTGATGCATATAAAAGAAAGAATGCAGGAGGTTGCTATGTGAGCTTGCAAGGCTCTCTGTTTACAAGGAAAAATTGTCCCTTTTTGTTCGTACATACAGCTAATGCAGCCTGGAACAATCCCATTTAATTAGAAATTTAATTAGAAATATCTTTAAGGCATTTTGATGTTTGTTCCTCAGAGAGCGCCGTGCCTTTATCTCTGAAGTCAGAGATACTCCCTGTTAAGTCTGAAATTCACGTGAAGGGTTTCACTCAGCTTGTGTAAGGAACCTCACCTGGTCAGCGTCACTTTCAATTGCCTGTGCCCTACCACCAGGCAGCATTCACAGTTCTCCACCAAGTGACCTCCAAGAGGTGCTCAGTGCTGTTATCTCTTTGATCCAGATCAGGAAACCCGGGCAAAAGGAGGCTCAGGCCTTGAGCCCAGTAGGGCAGCACCCCCAGGCAGGGTTTATCCGCTTGGCCAAATGGTGACACAGCGCTGCTGTGCTGGCATCAAGCGTTTCCAACAAGGAAGGTTTTCCTTAACTGCTCTTCACAAATGTAAACATTCTAGAGCCAGGCTCACCAAGGTCCAGTTATTTCTAAACCCTACATTCCCTTCCTGAGCACTGCTCCCTTCAGGCATGCACATTTTGGAAAACACGATTTTGAAAGAAATCATCTTGATGCTACGTTTCTGATCAGGCCAAGCCAGTAACTGGTTTTGCTTTTCAGGATTACAGGAAGATGTGCCGAAGCCTGCTCCAGCTAGAAACCAAATGTTGACCAAAGCCGAGCCTCTCCCCAGCATCACAAAATCACCGTCCTTTCCAGGGGCGCAGGCAGGACCGGCGCTTGTGCCCCACCGCCCGCCACCCAAAGTTCCAACCACAAAGAAGCCAGCCCCGCTGCAAAGGACTGCAGTCAGGATGGAAAACGTGAGTTGCAGCCAAAGGCATCCAGCCTTCGTTACACAGGGCAAAGATGGCAAAAGGGGTGGGCTGTTAAAGTTTTTAGGAACCCTGTTATATAAGGTGTACCCAGTGCTTAGTCAACGGGCACTGAAATGGTTTTGTGCACTGCAGCCTTTGAGGGCAAGTCCCTGTCTCTCCCCTTTAAAGACAAACATCATGTGGGACAGCATCAAATGCTTTGCACCCATCCAATCTGATGTCAGGTGCTCTTCCTCTGTCCACCAATGCCGTAACCCTATTGTGGAAGGCCACCAGATCTGTCAGACAAGTTACTTCTAGGCCAATGCACCAAAAATGGCCATCATCTCATTTGGGAGCCATCTCCCAGAATGCTTTTTCTCTTCCCGTGTTTTTACTCTGATTATGAAGCATCAGAACCATCTTCACAGCACACGTATCTAGTTGTTTCAGTAAAATTGGGAAGAAAGACTTCCTTGCTATACAAAGAATTAGTGTTTCAGTCAATCTCAACAGTTCTATTTTTTCTTTTTGAGTTATTTCTGCTATCTAAAGACTGCAGTTCAAGTCAGAGACAAAACTGCTTAGAAATCTCTGATTTTTTTTCAATCCCAGCACTCTTTGGCTGAGCATTAAATTCAAGCACCGAGCCTAGCTGCCTTACTAACAGGGAGAGCAGGGGTATACATCTGCAGGATAGAGCTCTGCCATGGATCCCAAATAGTGAGAGGCAGCTGATGTGCAGGATTTAAGACTCATCTCTTCTTTATCAGTGTTCGCTTTTAATCACGAGTGTTCTGCTCGGTATCGTGGCAGCTTCCTGATCCATAGCCAGTTCTGCGTCCTGCTCAGAGACATCCAACTTTTCTCACATGCCTTATAATGGGATTCAGCATTTCACTACTCAAGAGCTGAAGTTCTTAAAAATACTCACCCGTAGGCGTGGGTTTTTAATCTGTCAGGTCTCTACAGTGGCTGTATTTCTTCACCTCCTAGGGCTGCTGAAATGATTGTTTAATAGTGAAAGCCATTTAAGTACCAGAGCAGCACAAATGTATAACCTTTCAGATCCTGCCTTTGACAGAACCTCAGCAAGCTTTGTTCCAGGTTGGTAGGAATCCTGCCTTACCTTCCTTTGCCAAGGCATTCACCCCTCTGTAATGGAGTTTGTGCCATCTCCACTGAGCAAAATCAAAAAGAAAAAACAGACACCAGTGTGTGCTTTTTCCTTAATCATTCAATACGAAGGAGTGATCCAGTTGTTTTCTATTTATCTTGTCCCCACTCCCAGGGCACTCCTGCAGAGTGCTACCTTGGTGTTAGTTACATGAAATCTCTTGCAGGAATTTCTCTATTTCAGTTTGACTCTGGTATCAGGCTTACAAGTTCCTCCATCCGCATCCTGTACGTGAATACGTCTATCCAGCCCACCTCTATTTCTATCGTTCAAACAGCCACGCACTCAAAAGCATGTGTTATTGCAGACAGAAATGACAGGGGCTGTGGCATGACACGAGCTGATGAGCCCCCGTTAATATAGCCCCCCCCCCATGCATTCTTGCTTAAATAATATGAGTCAGCAGGGAGATGTAACAAATAACTCCTCAGAACTGTGTCAGTTTGGCCTGGAGCTAAATCCTGACATGAAAGGGAGATGGTCACAGAGAGATTTTTCATACAGGGAGCGAACAGGCTGTAGGATCCTTGTCCTCACACAGCACTCTGTGCATGAACACTGGTCCAAGGCACGATGGCTGAGGCAGAGCTAAGCAGGTAGAGTTTCAAATCGTGCTGCCAAGCCTCCTCTTTGTACTGCTTTTTTTCTTCCAGAACTGTCAGCTTTTCTCGGTAACGCCATAAATAAAACTTGTGCTCCGAGTGACTCACAGTTCAAGGTACCATTTTTGTTCTCAAACTTCTGGTTCCTTTCTCCCCCCTCAGGCCACGTCTACAGCCGAGCAGTGTGACCACCAGGCAGCACAGAACCCTTTTGGCTCGACAGAGCCCTGTCTCGAAGCCGCAGCTATTCTCAGTCCGACCAAGATTACTCCAGTCCCCAAGCCCAGAACAGCACAGCCTGGGAAGCCTCAGGAGAGCAGCGAAAAGCAGCTCCCTTCGCCAAGCACGGCCGAGGCCAGCGCACTGCCTCCGCAGGGCACAGCCTTTGTCCCGAAGGTGCCACCGCGAAGAAAGAAGTCGGCTCCTGCAGCTCTGCACCTGCAAGTTCTGCAGAGCAGCGACAACCCGCTCCTGCGAGGGCTGATGTTCAACTCCAACAACAACAACCCTGGGCTCTGCCCCCAGCCTCAGGACTCCGCCATCCTCCACGCTGCTCCCTCGCAGTCCGCCCTCCTAGCCCCTACGTTCTCTGCCAGCCCAGAAATCACCACAACAAAACAGCTGGCACCAAATACTGAACGGATCGCGAACCTTCAGGGTCCTCCTCCTCTGCCAGGCCAGCATGCACAGCTCGCAGATAGCAGCTCCCTTGCAAAGAACATCGGTCTTTTGGACCTGGACTCTTCCTGCCACCTTTCCCTACAGGCAGCATCAACGACTTCTTCAGCACAAACTCCAGAGAACTTAAAACTCCCCGGCTCAAAAGATTTCAGCCACTGGGTTACGTTCAGCGATGACGAAGACAGTGGTGCGCCGTCAGAAGGGTTCGACAAACTGCTCAGCTCAGAGCAAAACAAAAATGCCTTGGTGAACACAAATAATAATTTAGAATTGTAAAGTTTGTCCCCTTAATGTTAATCCCCGTAATTATGATGCAAAATAAAAACCTTTTGCACAAAGCTCCATTAAGGAAATGCCATCTGTCCGTGCTACATTTCATTGCCGTGTTTAAAGACAAAGGTACTGCCCCTGGAGGGAAGTGTACAGAGCAGCCTAACGTCACCTACAGTTTGTTTGAGAAGTTCTTTATTCCAAGTTATTTCTCTTTATTAATCCATCTTAAGGTGTTTTATTTCAGCTACGAGTTGTATGTTAGAACATGTAATGATATATGGAAAAAAAAAGATATTAAGAAAAACATTTTCCTGTAAAATATATATTAACCTATTGCTGTCACCTAAAATAAAGCA
Organism: Aythya ferina; assembly: GCF_964211825.1. NCBI lineage: Eukaryota > Metazoa > Chordata > Aves > Anseriformes > Anatidae > Aythya > Aythya ferina. Next base: position 55,584,550 of record NC_140298.1, read on the forward strand.
CCCTTATCTTGACTAGCTAGACCGCTACAGTTATTCTGGAACAAACGTCCCTAGGGGGAATGCGCAGCAGCAGAACTTAGAGCAGTAACCCCGCTAAGTTTCCACTGGGAAAGGCTTAGGCGTTGTCGTCCTGGTGATAACTGCAGACCTTGCTCACTCAGTCCTGTGTTGGAAACAGGAGGTGTGTGCTGTGAGCATGCGAAGCAGAACTACGAGCGCCGTTGCCCAGACATCAGCCCTGCAGCCTGTTCATTCTGTACCTGGGAAGAATCTGCCACCTGCTGCATGAACCTCAGCAGCTTTTCTCGAGGTTTTGGTAAGGACACCCCCGGTGCTAAATTGTCTGTCAGCTGCTGGAGCTGTGCAGGCTCTTACCTCGCCTGTGCAGTACAGCTGGAGAGCAGAGGGGCCGTTTGTTTGAAACAGGCAGTGAGAAATGATTGCAACGTCTTGTGGTGATTTGTTAATTTAATAATAAAAGATCTTGATGCTTTGCCTAAGGAGAATGTTTTAAAGCAGTAGGTATGGCTAAAAAAAAAAAAAAAAAAAAAAAACAACAAAACAAAACAAAACCTCTTGTTTTCAGGTTTTCTGCAGAAAAGCTGTATTAAAAGAAAGTTCTGAGCTTTTTTCTTCCCTGCAGGAAAATTATATGACTTGCTCTCAGTTGCTTGGAAACTGGGATTCAGCCACTTCCCTACTATTAATACCGCGCTATCTCACTGCCGTGACCAAATTTTGAACACACGGCATCCTGTAAGAGAGGATGCTGCCTCTGAACACCTGCCGTCCTCTGCTCTCTCGCTCCCCAACACCGATAAAACCCAGAGCTAAGCTCCTTACAGACGTGCCCATTCAGCACAGCAGCCAGCTGGTGAATCACGAAGCGACAGGACAGTCAGCTCCATACAACACGACACAGCCCCTTACCCTCCTCATCCTCCCCTTAAAACATAGCGATTATTTATGGACACAGTTCAGTATGAAACACTAAGAGCAATAAAAAAGAAAGAGTACCTTATATGACCACGGCCAGCATCTTCTGCAAAGATAATTAGCAGCTTGAGGACAGCCAATTTACATGGTAATGAAAGCGTTAGCAGGAAAGCCAATTAAAGTGGATTTACACAAGTCAAATAAAATCTACTTCATTACTCTCTTTGACTAAGGAAAATATCTGCCCTTTACCATTTTCCCTTACGTCTGTGTATGTGGCAAGCTGCCCGTTCGACTACAAATCCCTGTTTTCCACCACCGGTGACAGCACACACTGTTCAATCACAGCAAACCAAGGGAAAGTGACAGTCCAGCTGAAAAGGACAGAGCAAGGTATGAAGAACCTGCTCCCTCACTGCATTACCCCTCACACTGTGCCCAGTACCTCAGCCAGGAGCTTTTCAGAGGCAGCTGCTTGTGTCCCGGGCTCTGGTTTTAACGTCCAGGACAAGGGAAGCAAGGCCAGGCTTGCTCTGCATTTGGGAAACCATCACAGAAGACTCAGGCTGCAGGAGAGGATTCTTTCCTGCTTGTTCTGGACTAAGCCCGGCCCCACCACAACGTGAACAAAGGCCAAGTGACCGACATTGTCCGTACCTGCTCCCCTTTTCTTCTCTTGAGATTCGTCTTCATCAGATTCCTGCTTGCATCATGCTACGGAAGTGCCATTTCCACCAGGCGCATGATTTCTGGGAAATCACCTCCTTTTCTGTAGGCAGCACAGCAGCGCTGATTTTTGTAAAAGATACAGAGAGTAAAAAACCTCCACAACAATCAGTGTGGTCACACACACAGAAACTTGGGAAGTAAAGAAAAGCGGGAGCTTTACTCGTTTTGTTTGTTCTCCACAGTATTAATGTAACTCATGACATTCTCAGTAGCTGTTAGCAAAGCCACTGCTCGAACTGCAACCAGCAGAGACCAACGTAAGCTTTTTATACTGCTGGTCAGTGTTGACTATTTAGATGCATACTTTGCAGCAAGAGCGGTGTCTCATTTTGGAACAGCAGAGCAGTAAGATAGGGTGGGTAAGAAATCTTCCTTCAGCACGTATACTTTTAATGCAAAGCATCTTTCTCAACTTTCCTTTAGGGAGAAAACAACAACTGCATTTTACCAGCTCCTTATAATCTGATGGGCTTTGTAGGTAGGTGATCACTGAAACAACAGCAAAAAAAGGGAACCAAAACCGAAGTATTTTTTTTAGAATTTCCACTCTAATAAAACTGTATTTTTATTGTTCCTTTTTTGGGTCCAAATTTGACATTTTCACCAGAGTGAAAAGTTGTCCTTTCCTTGATAGCTACACTGCCTAGCACCATGAAGCACAAATCACCGCTTGCACTACTGTAAAAACAGCAATTAAAAATTTGATTACTGTTGCTACCAGAAATACCAGCACAGGTACACAACAGTGCCGGACAACCCCAAGCAGGAGAGCTGACAAATTCCTGTCAGCGTTCCCTTCCTGCCTTACCATTTGTGTCTCAGCGCAGACAGCTCCCACACACCTCCTAGCCACACCTGCAGCTGGGCGGGATTAAGGACAGTGCTTGAGGTGTAAGAATCCGCCCAAAGGCTCTGTGTTCTGAATTAACGCGACACCAGAGAAGCACAAGAGCTTACGGGTCTAACGGGAAGCAAACAAGAACACTGCAGCAGACCCATATGGCTCTAGGGCCACTGACTGTACATGATTTAGGAGGCACTTTTGCAAAACCTAAAAGCACAACTGCAAACCTGCTCAGCCTGGCAAAACACCAATGGCAAACTGTACCCCTCAATGCTCTTACTTGAGACAAAGGGTAAGCATTACCTTGCTCCAGCACGAGACCATCACCGAGAAACACTGCAGGTCTTTAATAAACATGAACACGAAGCAGAGCCATCTTTTCACAGATCGTTCACCTTTAATACATTTTGTGGCATGTCTAATACATTTTTAAAAACACATTTAGTTACTATATGTGGAAGAAACACCCTCAAAGTTAGTTTTAAAAGTTGCACATATATACACACAATAACAAAAAGGAGAAAGTTGTCTCACAAGTTCCAGTTACAAAACAGAGATGCATTACTCAACAAGATTAATGTTATGTCATTGATCTGAGTCCCTCGAAGCCACAGAACTCTATTAAAATCAATACAAGACTTGTCAGACTGAGCACAGTTATTAGAAGCCCTGTCTATTGACAATGAATTCAACGTACCTCTTACTTTGTGAATACAAAGTGTGCCGATATATTTACACGCTGAAGTCTGAACCACGGTGTAAACAGGATAAACCTCTAGAAATTAGGGAAGATTGGTACGTTTTCTATTTGAAATACTGCCACCTAGCGATCTTTCCTGTATCTTGCTTAGGGGGAAAAATGCTCTGTGCTAGTGCAGTCCTGCACCTTCTCTGTAACGCTGTGAGCTGTGAATTTTACCATGCAGCTGCAGCAGGTCACAGCTCAACTTCTAAAGACGTATTTTCAAATACAGCATCCTCCTGGACCAGAGTGCTCAGAAGTGAGAAGAGCTGAGGGGGCCTCAGCACCTGGCAGGACTGCAATGGCCGCTGACCCCTGCGCCAAGCCCACGCAGAACTGCAAGGAGCATTGCACACCTGGCAGCTCTTAGAGCCATAATTCCTAGGCCAGGAATATCAGAACCATCACATAAATGCTAGAGATGTCTTCAGCCTGTCATCAATGCAGGCGTTATTTAACAACTCGTCAGCCAGGGGAGCACAGCCTAATCATAGCCTATGCTCATCTTCAGAGAGAGTTGGGGGTGGAAGGGAAGGAAGGAAGGGGAGCACAGTTCGGCTAGCTTCTCTTAACTATGTTGCAAACTAGCTGTGCCTTTAAAAAAGTGGCTGAGCAGTGCCATTTTTTTCTAAAAATAATTATTTCTCATCAGTACTGTTAAGGTATCCTTAACATAAAGTCAAATAAGACACCACTAATTCTTTTGCTGTATCTACACCAGTAAACAGTTGGGCCTCCCAAAACCAAACGTTTGGGATCCTCTGCATTTTCACCAAGGCAAATTACAAAAACGCCTGTACTTGGGCCACTAACCAAAATGCTGCCTTCACGCACTTGGATCAATGTCCTCAGGCTTCTGTCACTCTATTAACATGGGCAGTAAACCAAAGCTTGAAGACAGCCACGTGCTTCTTCCCCCTTTGTACTCAACAAATAGCTAACTCAATTAATTGTTTCTGATTCTCAACGTAAGTCTTTAGTCCCAGATATATGTTGACTTTAATGAGACTGCCTGCCTTCAGAGCAACCTTTCCTGGCTAAAAGGAGATGCACAGGCACCCTCCACAGTCCAGTTATTACTCCAGAGGGACATCTGTATACTGAGTGAAACTTAGCTTCCACTGCCTCCCCATCCCTCCTCAGCCAGATTGCTGGAGAATTTGCACATATTTTGTCAACAGACCATGGGTACTTGAAGCCACTCGCTTTCTTTTTGCCAGGTTTATGGGAGTGTCTTTCAGTTTGTATTTCTTTTGAATATATTTTAGAAATAAAGTTAGAGAAGTCTCTAAGTTGGAGACGTACTAAAAATTGTTTTAGCAGCAGATACTACTGACATAGCATCTCTGGGGTTGTGCAGGTCTTCTAACAAGTGTTAGGAGAACTTACTGTGGTACGCCAAATAGTGGAAATAAGCAGACAAGGATGGCAAAAACCTCAGTCTCTGAGGTCTGTGGCTAAAACGTCCTGAATGAACTTCAGTGTCCGCTGGTACAGGAAAGCATTCTTGTTCTTTGGCTTACAAATATTAAGGTGATTCACATCCACTGGAATAAGGTCTCCAATACCTAACCCTGGGAGAGAAAAAAAAAGAAAAAAAAGATGAAGAAAAAACTACCAAAGTTTGTAAGATCACCTAGACTGAAAAGCACATGTTGCGTTAGCATTTTATCTCTCAAAAGCAATTTCTCTTGCCTTCTCTTTAACTAGCTTGGCTCAGTTATTTTTTAAACGTGCTAAAAGCATCAACACATGCTGTCAATAACCTGATAGGCTGCACATTGCTGCAAAAGCCACACTGGTAAACCATTAGGTCCGGAGTTCTTCTGTCTTTATCAGGAACTCAGAGATGTACATTTCTCCATACAGACAACTTTGAAGAATCAAAACTTCATTTAGCAGCACCCGGCCACTGGTTAAGTCCTAACTGCACTTTAAGCACTGACACGAACAGGGACAGGGTTTAACCCAGGGTACCCACATTCTGAAAAAGTCTAAATCAATGCTGTTTTTTACATTACTACTAATTGCCCATATTCCTTAAGAAATATTGTGATGCGGAGACTAAAAAGAGAGCTGGAGTGAAGCTGAAATATGCCACAGATCACTACACACATTTCCAGGGAGATTAAAACCTTGCCTTGCTTGGCTGTAGAATACAAGCATTCCATTTCCACTGGCAGATCTTGGGGCACACTATTGCATTGACTCTTTCCTGACAGCTATCGCTACTAGTTTACATTTCACTTAGGTTGCTGTAACTGCCACATTCCAGTTTATTATCTATTCATTCAATTTCCTGTGAAATCCTTCATTTTGCTTGGAACTTTGTATTTTAAGCCACACAAAATTACTCTGGAGCAGAATTAAGGTTTGCTTCCACGTGCACAAACATGTAAGTAAGAAACACTTGAGTATATGGCTCATCAGCCTGATTTCTGAAAAAAAAAAAAAAGAGTGGGGTATCACTGAACTACCATGAACCCTAAAAATACTTTGGAGAGAGCTCACATGCTGCACTGTATCATCTCTAGAAGAGAAATATACTACAAAATCTTTAAGCACACAGTGCAATCTTTTTTTTTTTTTTTGCCTACTAAAGGCAAAACAGCAGAGAGAAATCTTCAGGAGGCAAACTATGTTAAACCACGTTAGTTAACCACCTCAAATATGGAAGATAAAGGCTTCTTAACAATGAAAAGCAAGTTAGTGACTTTTTATTCCTATAAACAGTTTGCTGATTTTCATTGTTATTTTTAAAAGGAGAAAATAGCTGGAATTTTTGGGAACTTCTGAAACACTATTCAGCCTCCCTGTGCAAGGATAAACAACAGTTACTCATTATCATAAAGGCAAGGAATACACCAGTGTAACACTAGACCTGCTTTTTGCAATAAGCAAGCTTTACTGGCACTTGGAACAAAAACCAAACAATTGGTATTGTAAGACACAAACACAGCTTCCCTCTGATCTCAGCTGGAAGATTGTAGTTTAAATTCAGCCAGAATTTTAAACAAATAAACAAAAACCACAACAAAACATAACACGCGTATTTTTCTAGGTCTTTCTCCCTTAGAATCCTTCCTCATAATAAATGCCACATGAATATGTACAAAAGTAAAGAAAAGTTGACTTACTTGCTGATTCTAGCGGTACGACATGCAGTTTTATCATGCTGCCTATGTGTGTGGGTAAGGTTTCGGCAAAACTCAGCACTGGAAATTTCTCATCTTTGGCAAAAGACAGGAAGTCATCATTCAGCTCTTTAAGGGCAGGTGAATCTGAAAAAGAGTAACATAATTTTTGCAGCGGTATCTTGAACAGAAGATCAGAACTTTTGTCTGAAAGACTCCATTCCCAACCAGATATTCTGGAAAAAATAAAGACTCCAGTAAAAGGAGTAGCTTTTTTTTTTTTTTTTAATTTATTTTTCCAGAAATCATATGCAACACATTGTTTACTCCTGTATTGCATGTAATCTATTTAGGATTCTGAAACTTAGCACGTTACCCTGCTAAATGAACTAAACTATTCTTCTATAAACTTGCTCTGACTCCCTTTCCCCTCCCCCACATCTGCCACCAAAAAAAAAGTTACTCGTCAATTCAATACAAACATAAACATAAGGAGGGTGTTTGTTGGGTTTAATCCATTTTTTTCCTGATAGCATGATAAAAAAATTGATAAACATCAAGAACAGATTAGCACAGATCCCTGCTGTTAAATGGAAGCAAAGTGAGCATACCCTTGCTGAGTTCTTTAACCTCCACAGAAGGAAAGAGAAGATATCTGGCATTTATGGAATATTCAGCCAGCTGGGACCCATGGTGAGGTACGCTATAAAATATGATTCCTCTTGTGTTGTTTACAATTTTACCCATTTCTGGATTCTTGGAAGCATCCACCAGCATCTTTTTGACTAGAAGACCTGGCAACAGAAACTGAATTAATGCAGGAATTTAAACCACCATGAAAATAATGATCATGTTATATTATCCATGAAGCAACTAAAGCATATTCTTGCCTCAGTTGATTAGTCCTTGGTTTGTCAAAACTGTAAGATTAAGTCAGAAACAACGACTGAGACATTAAAATGAAATGTCAACGAATGACGCAAATCCATTTCTACCAACTTTTACGATTCGCTTTAAGTCTGCTAATGACATTTAATGTATGCCAGATCACGGAGAAAAATTTGCCTCTGAATTGCCACTTATGTGGATTTCAACTCATTAATTTTGTGTTTTTAAATCAACACAGTACAAACAAACAGGAGAAAAATCCATTCGGAACGTGTGCGCTACTGAATATAATGCAACAGGAAACTAGAAATCTATTCTGCATTTTCAGATCTTTGTAATTTTTTTTTTTTATTTTTTTTTTTTTACCTAAACTAAGTTTAGGTAAAAATCTAGGTTTTAAACCTTATTTCACCTAAACTATTCAGAATAATTGCCTTTCAGACTGAATTTGGTAACCAGCTTATTCTGAAATGTAACAGCAGATATGTACATTCTATCAGACAGGCAAGATACTCACCACCCATGCTGTGTGACACCCATACTAGGGGTCTGTCTCCAATCCCAGCAGCTCTGAGCTTCTCAAGAAGCTCATTGCTCCTGTACGCAATTGACTTCCTGTAAAGAATAAAGAAACATGAGCACAATGAAGCATGAGTTGAATAGCAACATTAAGCAGAATAAATTTTCAGTGCTGCAGGTTTATGAAAGTGAATTCAGTAGATAAAACGTTAATCACTTAATTATTGTTAATACATTGAAAACTAAAATTGTCAAAAACTTCTGCAATGTCAGCTTCATAGGGATGATAGGAATTTAAATACATTCAGCTTCTTGGTCTTGCCAGAAAGTGTTATTTTAATTTCATTCACTTCCTTTAGCTTTAGTTCTGCAAATCTCTTTTAAATATTTTAAAGGCAAGTATTTACACAGTTTTACAGAATAATGTTTTAATTTTACAAAAGCATCATCAATGCATAATAAACTTTATCCTCTGAACCAAGAATATGCCTAATATCTGACAAAAAATGTACTTTGCTAAACAATGCTCAAGTTGTGGAGCAAAATTATTCAGGAAATTAATAACTAATCGCATGATCAACCATTACATTTTTAAAAAAAATCAAAGATGATGTCTGTAATACTTTTCCAAATAATTATCTCTAAATTCTTTGTACTAGAACAGGATAAAACCATAATGATCTCCACTTTGTAACTGATGAAAAGGATAAGTAAGCTACGTGTTAAAGGTTGAAAATGAATCTTCTGTGATAGAACCACAACAAAACTGATCCCAATCCCCAACCTAAGCTTGAAAGGGTGAAATCATCACTCCTTCTGTGCATGATTACTGTTACACTATGCAAGAAAGACACTTTGATAATGGAAACATCAGGATATGGGGGCAACCACTGTGCAAAGCCTAATTCACTTTATCTCTATTGGTTCTCAGCATTCTCACTAGAAGTAGCTCTAAGATAACACATACGAGAAGGACACTCAGTTGTTTTTTCAGCTAAGTAATAGGCTTTAGGATAGCTGAGGGACTTAAAAACCTCAGTAAAAACTACCTGTTTGTTACTGTCACTCTTCTGCCTGATTTCAAACAGAGTTATTAACAGCCACATCTTCCTTATTTTTTCCTGCTTATGTGTTTACTTCCATTCAATAATTGCATCATTTTGTTGTGTATCATTAGGGAGGAGGGTATTAACAAATGCCAAGCTCTCAAGCTCTTACACACATGGTGCTTTCTTTCTCCCTTTCACAAAACGTAATTAATTTTCAGATTCTTAATTTGTCAGCAATCACACATGTGCTTTTATGGAAGTCCATGAGTTGAATCTAGTTACACACTGATGTATCTGCATAACAGATTGAAGGATTCAGATTAGGATTTGATTCAAAGATCACTGAAGTCAATTACTGAGTCTCAAATCCATTCAAGCCAAATCATCTTTACAGGCTCAAAGTATTTTTATTTTTTTGACGTAACATGTTCGGAGGTAGTGTCTTCCTCTAATCTATCTGGTTCCTGGTCAGTAAAACACAATTCCTCTGTCAAGGGCAGTGGTTTTATTACACTATCAGACCAAACCTCAGCGTGAGTTTGAGATTTAATCAATTATTTCTTAATTTGTGTCTAAAACTTAATTTCTTAAAAAATCCTAGTTTAATAATGTCTAAAACACTCTTAATTTAAGACAATCTTAAAACAGTTGCTGCATTTCATCTGTCAAAGACTTATTGGAATCTCTTTCCAGGAAATAACATTTCTTGAATAAAATAATATGCTTTGTTTTACCATGCGTAAAAGTCACAGTACAGCAAACTGAAAGACAGTTGGGTCATTTTTAAGTTTAAGAAATACTCGCCTTAACATGCAAAACTGATGTTCTATTTACATCTAATAGAATGGTTTAGTGTCTGCTCTAAACATGAAGCAGAACAGGCTGTCAGAAATTAGGAAGTTGCAGCAGTTTAAATCATGTGGTTAAAAAGCTCACATAAACATGACTGTACCCTAGTTTTTTCTAAGCTTAATTTTCAAATGCAGCAGGAAAAGTTAATTTTACTGTTTCACCCTAGGTGAAACAAAGGATTAGCTTTATGGGTCTCCCTCTGGATCCCCCTCCAACCTGCAGACATTTCATTTGTTACCTGTGAGGCTCAACAGGACATTTTGCTTTCCAGTCACTCAAACGCGTGTCATATTCCACAGAAATGATTCTAAGGGTGGGACAGTCTGAAGCTAGCCATGTCTAAATTAAAGAAAAAACACCAGCAAAAGGAGCTTATAATTGAAGTACTTAAACTCTTGCAAGAACTTTATAAGCAACAGAGCAAAGTTGTTGTTATGAGGACAGCATCAAGCAAGATTTCTGCTCTTCATTAAAACCCAAATACATCTTACACCTACACTATTACTCTTTTATTGCATTCTGGCAAACTCTAGCCAGCTCCTTAGCCAAAAGTTGGCAGAGGATGGAGATGGATTAACTTGTGCATTCCTGGCTCCATCTCCTGGGTGACACAAAAATTACAAAGACTACTAAAGAATGATCAGTTCAAATCTTAAAGAGGTACTTTGGTGGTTATGCCAACGTGAGTTGCTTGAAGCAGTAATGACTTACTTACCAATCATATTTATGCAGCAATCTGCACACATTGAAATACTCACACACTGACATAAGAAAACATAGTTAACTTGTTTAAAGATGTAATTTTTTGTATCTTTCCAAGCAGTAACATTCCATCAAAAAGAATGAGAGCATGAGGTAGGTGGACATTGCCTCCTGTTTCACCAGCAGAATGATGTTGACACCCCTAACTTTAGCAGGGATTTTCCTTTGCAAGAACAACCTGCTCAAGATTTCAGCTTGCTAACAAAAACGTATGAGGAACTCAAAAAGTGCTACTTGCATAACAGATTAAAAGTCATTTGATTCAAAATAGACAACTGCCAGACAGCGTAATTCTAGATTGTCTGGATCATTTCTCCTTAAAGAGAAAACATCAATTGTATGTGAAAATGTGTGGGTTGTTGGCTTTTTTTTTTTTTTTTTTTTTTTTTTTTTTCCTTTTTTACCTTTGGCCAGCACTGGCTGTATTCCTCTTCCACTTCTGAAGCCTTTTTATCCAAAGGCTGGTCAACATCTTGCTGTCGCCAGGTTTTAAATGCTGCTCCCAAAAGACCGTGAACAAAAAGGATATCTGCTCTGATGGGCTGACTGATACAGAAAGGAACTTTTAAAGAGATGCGTGGTACATATTCTTTCAGCAAATTAAATTTACACAAAACATTTAACCTAAGGGGTACCAAAATGCTGTTTCTAACACCATACATGATTACCTGTCTTATGAAATATGACATGTTGTCCATGATATTTCAAAGAGGATACTCAGATCAAGACAAACAACAGGGATCCACCCAGAAGAGCTATACAGAAAGAGGTATGGAAAGTACCAACCTCTTATTTCATATATTTCCATAACGAAAAATGCTATTCTCTGCACCTACTATTGATGCAGCTTAGTAGTTCCTGCTTTGTCATCAAATTAAGACTTTCACTAACTGACTCCCCTGTATTCAGTGAGTAGCACCAATGACCCAGGGAATAATAGTTACTAAGTGACATACCACATTGGAGACTGCTTCAGTCCCAGATCAACAATCACTACTAAAAGAAGCTGATGAACAATCACTATTAAAAGAAGGTGAGGCTTCTTTTACTGCAGCTTAGGCCAACGTGCAGCTGCCAGGAGAATAATTGCAGGGCATTGTGTCTCAGAAGACAGCCAGTGCAAAGGTTAAACGTATGCAAAGCAATAATTCATCTCATGATTCATGTCTGGATTTTCCAAGCAACACAATAATACTCCTCTCACAGCTATGAGCTGCTCTAAAGCACTTCCATTGTTCTCTTATTTGAGGATCTAAATCAAAGTCACCTCAACCCACTGAAAAGCCAGAGGAGCAAGTAACAGGAGTACAGCTGCATTCTCACTCAACTCTTCTGAAGTTTTAACTGAATGTTATAGCAAGTAACTAAAAGTCCAGCACGCACAATTTCTTCCGCTTTACCTGCTACGATATTGTGGATGTAAGATGTAAACACCATCTGGATACTTCTCTTGTACTGTGTCTCTGTCTAGATTAGCCAAAGCTCTGGATGCATGAGAAGACTGAATGACATGTGGGGATTTCATTACTTCAGCAAGCACAGAAACCCAACCTACATTGAAAAAATAAAGCAGTGGGTTAACTAATTAGAAACATCAGCCAGACAAGAGAACTCAAATATCATCCTTCAAAAGCAGTAATTGTGAAAATAGACATTAGAACATAAGAGTGGTAATATCACATCAAATTATTTCAACCCACTCCTCTTTACTGCAGGAAAGCCAGCGCTAGGTAAGTGGAAATGCTACTATTAAAAATCCAGAGTGGTGAGGAGGCAATGTATTTTACTACTGCTCAGCTTATGATCAGAAGCAGAACCTCTCCTCCAAAGGAAAATAAAGTGCATCAGCAGGTCAGCACAGTAGTCACAGAGAGAGAACAGATCTCAACTCTCTTTTTGCAGGTAAGATGCAAGAAAGACAGCAAACAGAAATGTCCCCAAGAGAAAATGAAACTTGAATCACAGGAAAAAGAAAACAACCCACCGGAATCATGGCAGGTGGAAAAACTGATGCTTGCTGTGAACAGCCATTTCTAATTTTAAATACCAGAGTGTGCAAAATTTGTTTAGGGAATTAAAGGGTTTTATTATTTACTATTCTAACAATAATATACTATTTATATTTGTCAAACATAAGAGAATAAGTGACAGAAACTTTTGAATACATTCCTCAAAGTTTTAAGTCATAGCTAACTCCAGAAAAAACAGACACTTTATAGTATCTCACCTAACAAAACTTCTAGTTTCTTAGATATGGATGAGGATGTTCATAGACTACTGAGAAATGCAAAGGAATATCTTTTACACAACCACACACACACACACACAAATACAGCATTTAAATGTGTTAAGAGAAAACTGAGTCAGATTGATTGTATGGATCTGTGATGAATGAGGAAAAAACATTAAAACCTAGGTAGACAACAACCAACAAAATATTCAGAGCACACATCCACACAAAATGGGAAAAGGGTGAAAATTTGACATAAAATTTTTTCATGAAGAACAATTTCCTAAATTAAAAATAAGCTTGCTCCTAGAGTGGACTGAAGAATATTTTAAGTGCTGCCAAAGATCTTGCAGAAAACATCCTCAGCAGGGGATAACTGGGTAGATAACTGGGTAGGGGTTAGGCTGCAAACTAAAACAGCTGTGAGAACATGATGCACAAGCAGCAGGACATGAAGGAGCCCACAGGCACCAGAAGTTACACAGGCTCATCTCTGTCTCCTACCACTGTAACGGTTCTGGTTTCTCACACTCCAACTACCTCACGGAGAGACAGCAACGCTGCTCCTGGCAGTCCCCAGGTTCCCCTGCTCTTTCTCTGCCTCTGCTTTCCTCTCCACCACGGTGCAGTCTCAGCATGAGGACTGAGCAGACTGGGAAAATCACCCCTCGTGATCTGCTGACAACTCCTCATTTGATGCAGCCCATGACCCTGTTGGCTTTTTGGGCTGCAAGCGCCCACTGCTGCTTCACATCAAGCTTTTCATCCACCAGTACTCCCAAGTCCTTCTCCACGGGGCAGAGGTTCTTCCTTCCCATGCATCACCCAACAACAAATGGCAAGTCTTAACGGCTCATCATCATCAGCATCTAGCTGCTCATCTCTGGAGTCCAGTTCAGTCTAAAATTCTGTTTATACTAACAGCTTTGTCCCACAGACCTCCTTGCTCTTCTGTTTTGATCTCTTCCTCTATATATATGGTTTCATCAGTCACCACAGTAACATAAGAATGGTCCTACAGCTCACAACAAAGGCCTTTGCAGTCCCAGCTGTCCTCTAAGACAGCAGTAATGGCAGTTGTGGAAAGATAAAAGAACAGTAAAAGGACAAGTAGATAGTGCTGATTTTCCACTAAAACTTCTCAGCTTTCTGCAGTCAGCTCGGGGTTTTCTGAGATATAGACAGCATCTCTGCATTTTTCTTTCCATTAATTTTTCTAATCAATTTTTCAAAGCTCTGCAAGTCTTCAGCAACCACAATATTTTGTATCAAGTTTGAGTTTGGTTATATGTTATATGGAAAAAAAAATACTATTTTAAATTATCAGAAGTTAAAACAAACAATGTAAGAGAATCTTTGGTCCTGCATTACAAAAAACAGCAGATGATCGTTCCCCCTTTGCCTTCTCTACCCCAATGAGCACTTTACAAATCTTCACCATATTCTCCTTCAGTTTTTTTTTCCAGGCAAAGTGTCTTTGTCATTTGTTCTTTACACCACAGACATTGCAAATTTTCAGTCATCCTCATTATCTTTCCTTGTACCTCTGCTACTTCTCCTTTTTGCAAAAATGCACACCGTGGTTAAGAGGTAGATCCCAGCCTGGATGCATACAAAAAGCAGAATATTTATGTTTCCCATTTTTCTTTTTATTCTTTCCTATCAAAACATAGGGAATTGTTTGTTTGGTACAGAACAAGAAGGAAGAACTTCACTCTAATCTCTAGGGGTTATTAATAGAAGGGGCCTCAGAGCAAAGCTTACCAGAAGTTACTTGCCTAACAAAAGCAAGGGAGAGTGGTAAGCCATGTTTTACTTTATTCCAAAATGTGAGGACTACAAGCTGGTCCTTCATGAGACTAAAACACTGTCATTTAAAATGTAATATCTATAAGGTAGATGATCTGTGAGAGGAGGAAATTCAAAAGACTTTTGCTAGTAACCTGAACCAAACATCAAAAATGTCCAAGTTTTCACCATTCATTAAAGACCTCTGCAGCACTGACATTTATTGCCTAGACAGCATACAGAAGTTTTTAAATCGACAGTCTAAACTATCTGGATGTTTTGTGTAAAAACAAACAAACAAGAGAGACACACACACAAAACATATATAGAAGACACACCATTAACACAGTCCTTTGCATTTCACAATAGTGCTGAATCCACTGAAAAATTTAGAATAGAGACGTAGCACTCAGCCTGCTTGCACTTGCTTTCTTTCCTTTTACCTGCACGTACTATGGATGAATGAAGGCGTTCATCCAAAGCCATATTTCCAATAATACGAATTATGTTCCTCTGTATTTTTGCAGAATCTTTACGTAGTTGGTATATCCTCTGTAGCAGCTGAAGGCCTCCTTGAGCTTCAATTTTGTCACAGTGAGAAGAAACCTGGCATCATATAACAAATACAACAATAAGTAGACGCTCTGCAAAAGGTTTCTCTGTGATGCTTTTAATACAGGAAATAGGGAGCTTTTAGGAGCTGATGCCATACACAGTCCTTACTACATAAAAATTCTTATTAATCTAGCATTTATAATGTCATAGTCAAAAAGGGAGTAAATATTTTAATATGTTAAATTACAAGCATGCTTTCTACAGATTGACAACTTGAAAGATGCTGAGCATCATCGCTCTACTCTCCTCCGGATCTGTGGGAGACGAGATCACTGTCCACTTGGCAGCTGAAGTAAAGTTCAAGAGTCTGAGCAGAACAATCATCTGCACTTGTTAAAGCACTAAGTCAGCAGGACTTACAGATGCATGCAGGCATATTACAGGGGAACTTTTCCAGGCTAATTAGAAATAATAAAAGAACTTACAGATAACTTACCCACATGATTCATATCAGTCTCAGTTGCCTGAAAGCTCTTACAAATAGATGAGGGGTAGGAGACAAGAAAGTAACTCCTTCCCAGTACATGGGAGCCTTAGAAAGGAGTGTTTATAAATGTAGATTTTCAGTTGTAGAAGTATTACCTTAGAATGTTGCACTAAAGCTTGCAAGCAGAAGAGTTCTACTGTCTCCGAAGGAATTTTACTCAGTGTCTCACAATATGGAAGTCCATTTCCCCCAAAACACCATAAGCCTCCCTGAAATGAGAATCAGTAAAAATGATAACACATTCCAAATGGTTACATAAAATAAGCATTTCTAAAGTAAAATGTTAAGTGTGTAATGATCTATAGAAATTGCTACAGAGTGCTCAGCATATACGCATTTTTAAATGTACAAATTATACAGCAGCATGCCATAAAAATGTCTATTTTTAACTGAAAATATTAAATAGATTTTCAATCAGAAGCCTCTATAGTCTATTAACTTCAAAACATACAATAAAGGGAGAAAAATGTAGGATTTTATTCACGTTAATGAATGTCATCTTTTGTTTGCTTAATGGTAAGGAAGAGAGATTCAGACTTCAGCTAGACTTCCATAGTTTCAAGAATGAGAAGAGGAGGAAAATAAGGTCTTCAACACTTAGCATAGTCTCAGAAGCCCAGTCTGTCTCAATCACGCAGTAGGAAGATCAGCATAACTTTGAGAAAGAACAATTTTAAGAAAAGGTTGGATGTGGCACTCAGGGACATGGTTTAGTGGATAATGTTAGTGGTAGGGGGACAGTTGGACCAGGTGATCCTGGAGGTCTTTTCCAACTTTAATGATTCTATGATTTTTTAGGACAGTATGATTATGCAAAATGTTTCCAAGTGTGGCCTTACCAGAGATCTTTTTGTAGCAAGAGCCCTTGCTGTGTAAACAATAATAGAATCTCAGTGTAAAAATATTACATATTGTTTGTGTCATAGGAAAGAAAGAGTTCTTGCACTCTGAAATCTCTAAATAAACCCTGTTAGACATCGTTATTACAATATGACAGTTGAATCTTCTTAACAAAAGAACAAACAACGGTAAGATGAAATGTGAAACATCACTTTATGAATACTGCAAAGGGAAGGAAGTATTCTGGATAAAATGCTGAAATACCTGCTTTATGGAAGGCTTGTAGATAAAGATATCATCTCTTACTAGACCAACTAGTGTAGCTGGGAAAAATAAACAGCCTTTCAAACACACTGACTGTACACAGAAGAGATTTTACTAAGTAGTAACGTCACAATATCTCTGTATTTCTCTTCCTCTTACAATGCTCAAAAATAAGGAAATAGGTTTGTATCTTTGAGCTCTGCAGGAACAAAGAAACCAAATAGTTCTGTTCTGCAGATGGAAACTCACCCTTTGTGCAGCAAGAGTCTGACTGCTTTCACGTAAAGCAAGAGATGTGAAGTACTGGACACATGGATCAAGATCGGTCTGAGGTAAAGACACTAATAACAAGCGAAGCTGATCTTCTATGAGATAATCCTGTGAGAAGTAAACATAAAATAACTGTTAATTCTGTCCAAAGCATGAAACAAAACATGATACAGAAGAACAAAAAGATCTTAAATAATTCAAGCAGCTAAATTAATATGGCCTGGACTTCAATGCTCTGCAACTTGGGTTTAATAGTTATACTCCTGTAAAAACTTTGAAGAATGGTAATTCCAAAACCAGCCAATTGATTGATAAAAAGTAAGATTTAAGCTTCATACTTTGGTGGCCTTTTTCTAGGAAGTGTGGAAGGGAAAAAGAAAGAATGGGATGCTCTTGGCACAATAAGCTTAAAAGTTCACCCATATCTACACAGTAATTTTGATGCTGCTGTATTAAAATGGCTGTGTAAATTACTAGTCAAAACTACAAGCACTACTACTATTTTAACCTTCAAAATATTCATACAGGTACTTATTTAGTAATCCATTGTAGGTGACAGGAGAACAGATTCAACAAAGTAATTTTATTTGCACACAGACATAGAACTTCTAGTTACTCTAATTCTTGCTACAGAGATGGGAGATGTGTCTGATGTGCAGAGCAACACTTGCTGACAGAATGATTTCCTTCAACTACCTAAGTAACAGATTGGTATCTGTAACTCCAATCACCCAGCAATCATACTGCTGTAAAAATAAAGCATATACACAACCATATACTAGTATAACCTAGTACCTCAGGACTGACAGGTACAGATCCACCATCATGTAATGTTACAGAAATAATAAAGGAAAAAAGTCACTACCAATCAAAGCTGATTTTCAGAGTTTTATTGTCTAAAATGTACAGGTATTCTATGACAGTGATGGTTCTATGATTCTCTTCTATGACAGTATCTTAGGCTTCTTATCTTAGGCTTTGTGTGCCAATTCTGTGTATTTAAGAAGCTGACCTGAAGCCAGGATTGCTCAAACCATCATATATACATTCTTAGCGATTAATATAAAACCAAAGCAAGGTCAAATCTATGCAATACATTGGTAGCCAAAAGCTGGGAAAAAAAAGAGGTGGGCCTATAGCATGCCTAGATATAAAGAAAACAAGTCAGGTAGACATCACTGTACATAAAGAGGATGGGGAAGAACTGTATCTCCAACTCAGAGTCTCTGAAAGCATTCAGGAATTTAAGACAGGTAACTTAAAGCTGTTCTAGACATTAGAAATTTGCTTAACTGATTAATCTGCATCACCGTATCACAGTACAAAGCATTTCTGCAGCTAAAAATCACACTAACTGAACTTTCTGTTGGAATACTATTCAATTAGATCTAACAAGGACTGTGATAAATCAGTTAAAGCTTAGTTCATAGTAATAACAGCAAAGTTCATCTCCAAGCACTTTCTATGATTTCTAAATGCAAAAATAAGTAGCTTAAAATATCAAAAGGAGACAGATTTTTTGGTGAAAAGCAGGTGTTACTATATTGGTAACTCAACACGTTGGATGAATTTTTCCAGGCAGCAAATTTGCCTTGCACCTGCACTTTGCAGTCATATGGTACACTCAAAACGGTTTCCATACCTACATAGCCAAGGTTACAGCTGCGTGCCAGAGCACTATTCAGAGCACCACACTAGCACAGAGAGGATGCAAGGTCCTCCAGGAGTGCTCTCTAGACATATGATTCTGTCAGAATCAACAAGGCAACCTAAGATGACTTAATATAACACTGCTTTGCATTGCCTGTCAGGTACAGACAGGCAGAGCATGCATCAGACTTGTTGACTGGAACCAGCTTCACTGCTGCTGAATGTGTAATTTTCTTTGACGGTATGTCTGAATAATTGATCAAACCCCCATTCCTAGCTTGTTGCATCACACCATTCACTAATACAGATATACTCCAGAGGTGTACCACTATATTATAGTTTTGTGTTTTGGTCTTCATTTCAGTACCAATTTTCTCCTCAAGAACTCCACTCAGTATGGTCACAAACAAGTAAGCAAAAATCAGTTAATACCTACATTTCATTTACTTACATTCTTCGTTTTTGGCAGTGATGGTGGAGGCAGGAAAAAGCGAAGATCGACATCTTTGGATCGAGCCAAACCTATGGCAGTCCTCTGATCACAGGCTTGAGCAACCGTACCATACTGATAATCTGTAGTAAAAGAACTTCAGTGTTAGGGTTAAAACTGACTGTAAAGATGTCATTTGGTTTTAAATGTGGTTTCTGATCCACTTTGTAACTGTACTTGAAAACAGAATAACATCTCTACAAACTACTTAAATAAGCTCTGATTTTGGAGTCACGAATTCCAAAAGGTGAAACAGCAGTTTCTGTTGGGTTCACCCAAAAGAAAGACCCAAGAACTAACAAATGGGAACTGCTCTCCGCCACCAAGGCAACATCATTCTAACTGGTGATTGCATCTCACTGGTGGGGAAGCAGAGAGAGGCCTGCGCTGCCGATACATACTCTGTATGAGGGTATTAGGAAAAAAAATTGCTTCACATGTAAATAAAAACACATTCTAGACCAAGTTACAGAACATATTACCCTCCTCGCAGCTACCGGCCTTTTTTGGTGTTGGCAGCCGATTTGCAGGAGCTAACTGAGACTCGTTGAGTTTCTGAGCTGAATTAAACTACATCAGCATACATTACCATGCCAGTGAGTGTTCTTCGCCAGATCTTGTACAGCCTGCAGTCGGACCTCTTTGTTTTCTGACTGAGTCCTTTTCAAGAGGAGCCATAAGGCACACTCATGATCTTCTCCATCAAATGTACTGAAGTGTTCTTTACCAGAAAAGGAATTAAAACAAAATTATTATTATTAAATAGCATTTTAACAGCCACGTTTCTATTCATTGAATAAAAACATCCGTTCCTTCTAATATTTCAATATTAGCTGTTAAAAATAATTTGTAATATTTTAACATTAAACTGGTACAATAAATGATGACAGAATTACAATAGTAAAATGCTGATCTTTAAATTATAATAGGATGTTTTTAATTCGGTTTAATGTCATCAACCTGGTATTCTGTGTATCTGCTACATACACGTACTGGCTGGCACTCACCAACCAGATTTACCAGCTTCCAGTAAGAGCTGAAAACGGTGAGCAGCTCTGAGGCTCTGACCTTGAACAATTAATTTCATAGCACTATACTGGAGGTACTTATTGTTATAACCATTTAACAGATAGTTACATGAGAATAGATAGTATGCCTCAGGAGCAATTTCTTAATTAGAATTGAATTTCTTATTTTAAATTCCTCTTAAAAAACAGTGACACATGCCTTTATAAAAAGACCATGCTGCTTTTAGTTAACGTTGGCAATTCTGATGAAAGAATAACATGCTTTTTGAAAAGGAAATTTTAGCAATTATTTCAACTCCAAAACACCTTTCATAGAATCACAGAATGGTTAGTGTTGGAAGGGACCTTAAAGATCATCTAATTCCAACCCTCCTCCCACCAGACCAGGTTGCCCAAAGTCCCATCCAGCCTGGCCTTGAACACCTCCAGGGATGGGCATCCAAAGCTTCTCTGGGCAGCCTGTGCCAGGGCCTCACCACCCTTACAATATAGAATTTCTTCCTAACACCTAATCTTAATTTACTGTCTTTCAGTTAAAAACTGTTACCCTTTGTTCTATCACTACACTCCCTGAAAAAAATCCTTTGGTATATGACATTTGGGTATCAAATATTAACTTGGCATCGTAAGCTTCAAATCTCTTCTGAAACAGAAAAGCAATCTCAAATTTCTTCTACAAATCTCTTCGTAATCATCACTTTTACTTACTTAAAGAAAAAGAATGGTTTCAGTACATATAAAATCAATATTATGTATTAATACAGGAAGTTATATTAAAAGCTATTAAATAATATTTCCACTGTTTCAAACACAATATAAAATGCTAAGTTTTTAAGAAAAAATATTTTACCTTCTAAAAGGCTTAGGTTTTACCATTCAAAATCATAATTCATGGATAAAGCTGTGCCTTTAATACCTACCATTAAAAGGTCTCCAGAAGAGTTTAGCTTCTGCTTCTAGAATTTTCCTCACTGCTTTATGGATTTCTTTTCTGGCATGGTATGTGATCCCTACAAGAGTATTTTCAGGTATTTTTATTTTGTATATATATATATATATGCATACATACATGTAGCTATAATGTAGCTATAAAGTACATTATATATAAAGTGCATATAGGACTATATTAAAAAAAACAGCTGGCAGCTTAAAAAACATTAGGTGACATTGTGAAGGATATTATTTTTTGTAACAGATCTCAAGAAATATATCTTCCTTGATATAAAGGTGAATTCCAGAAATAATCTATTCTCTTAAAATTTTATTTTTAGATTCCGAACAATTACGTATCTTACCTTGATATTCACTTGGATTTAGAGAAGATGTTCGTATATATACATGGGATTTTAGTTTTTCTTGATGTATAGCTTGAGTATCGATTTGGAGTAATTTCTTTAAGGACAGAACTTCATATGTAATGAATACAAAACCTCTTTAAATAAAAGAGAACTGTACATGAATATTATTTAAAAAAGAAAAACCACCGCAAAAATGTTATCATTTTATTATAAATCATTTTTTCTTCAAAAAGATCAGATTTTACCAAATACATGAGTCTACAAATTATTTCAACTCAGCACAGCATAGAAAAAAATGAAATAAAATAATAATTACCAGAGAATATGCTTCAAAACTATATTCTATCATTACATAATAGTCACATTTTTTGAAAGTAACATGAATTAAAATTTTAACTGTATACATAAGTTACATATAAACTTGTTAGTTACAACTTACCCTAGTACAAGAGATCCAGTTACCTTTGCAACTTTTCCTTGAAAAATGAAAAAAATCACATCAAAGTCATGTGTATCATCTCAATACAAATAGTTAGCATTTGACCACCAAACAGTAAGAATTTCAGTAATTAAGAGTAAGATTGTTAATGTTTTTCTATTTCTCTATGGCTTTCGGGAAATCTCTACCTGAATTTAAAAATAATGAAAATATGATTCAGTTAGAATTTCCTGCTCTCCTAAACTCAGCAATAAAATGCATCTCATCAATGCTATGTACTTTGAATGCTATTACCTATTCATTGTCTAGGTACAGGAATTAACAGTAAAAATTCTGTCTATATCACTAGCATTCACTTGAGACTCCATGTTATTTTAAGTTCACTTTTCCTTACATTACTTGGGTGTTTCTTCACTATATGTGAAAAGCCCTGCAGAATCACCCTAAGAAAATATATATTTCAAATAATTCCATTAGGAAAAAAAAATTATAAAGGAAAGAGTTGAATAAATGCACGCCCCTTGCAGCAATCTCCCTTTAAATCCAAAGATTCCTGTCAGGTTTGAAGTATTTGTCCTGGACAGAGTTCAGCTGATTATCTAGATGTAAGGATCTCAATCCAGAACAACTCTATTAATAACAGTAGCAGCAAACCCAACAGAACATATCTCACCTATCATGAAAAACTGATTTTCTTCAGCAAGAACTGGGAGGTTTGCCCCATACCCACTCTCAGCAGGTTCTGCCTTTGCAACGCTTTAAGAATATTGGCATGTAGACAAGAGGCAGCTACATGCTGAAGAAATAGCTGGCAGAGAGGGTTTGAAGAGGGAGAAAATAAATAAATAAATGCAGTGCTTCCTGTCAAGCAGAAGTGGAAATGTCCTATCTTTTAGTGCTGGAAAATAAACTTTAGAGTTGTAAGAATTCTAGTTCTATACAGAAGGCACCAAAGAAAGCAGAACTTAGCAGAGAAGATTGTAGAACTAAAATCAGTAAATAAGGAGAAAGAAACAAAAGACATTGAAATGTTGATTCAAGGGTTGCCCTGTGACTAACAGTTTACAGTTTTAGATACAATGGTTTCATTGCACTGTAGGTTAAGAAAAAAAGAAAGAAAGAAAAAAAAAAAAACATGAAAAATTAAGTTTAAGACTGTAATTTGGGGAAACTCTCATCATCCATGTAACCTACTGGTATCATTATTGCTAATATTGCTATGCGAGGTTAGAAGCAGACATCCAGGTCAGGCAAATAAAAGCTTCTGATCATAAATTATGCAGAGCTTTAGATCTTTTTGTAGCATTTAATTATGCATAGCGGTATGCCAATACAGATTTCTTCCCTTTTTATTAGCACCAGTGAACGATACTTACAAAACTGTACTTACTTATGTCATTCCAGGGTAAGGTTTTTTGGGTGGGTGGACCAGAGGTTATCTGTCTACAGCAAAATATACAGTAAGCAGCCACTGACATTCTGTTAAAAATAATAATAATTTTAAAAAAGTAATTATTGATTTGAGAATTACAACAGAAAACCTGTCGTAGTTTCCCCCCCCAGTCTTTTTACAGCAAAGGTCACAATAATAAAGGTTGTAATAAACAGCAAAGGTCATAAACCAAATTTATGTCATTTTGCTCGACATAAAACACTCTAATTAAACTTGTCTAAAAACTCCTGAATTTAACAGGCTGCACTTCAATCACAGAAGTCTACAGCAGTGTTTCATGCAATTACATGTTACTGTTGATATTAGTAAGTATGCTTCCCCAATTAACTTCTCTTTTCCTACTTCTTAGTAACTCTCCCTTAAATACCAGATATGGTTATATCTCCATGAAGACAGCACTTGGTATAACACACATTTTAACACAGCTCAGTAACTGACTGGTTTTAAAGGCCTGATTTAATTGATTCTGTCTTAACACATGTATTACTTTGAGTCAAAATGCAGTCAAAATCTATTATTTTGACTTCCTAGGCTCCAAGAACATAGTTTTGTCATTAAAGGGCAAATCAGACTAGCATTTATGCGTTTATTTTGCTGACAGAATACTTCAAGAATAGAAAAACTCCACAGTTAATGAAGGCTTCATTTTAACCTCCGTGCAGGGAGCTCCTGTGGAAGCATAGCTGTGAAGCATTAAGAAACAGGGCAATTCAATTTAAGCCTTTACGTTTTATCTATAGAAGAAAAACTTACCTAAAGTTATAAAAACATACAGGTTTGCTTTGGCTACCGACAACAACAACCAAATGGTGCGTGTTGCTTCTGCTGGAGGCTTTGCCCAAATCCCTAATAGCCTGAATGAATTTTCAGTGCAAGAATTGCTCAGAAATCCACCGCGAACGTTAAACATTTACAACAATCGCAAAACACACGAATCTGTTGCTGCGAAATTGACATTTTATCAGGTGAAATCTGAGCGTTCGCATCGACGCGCTTACGCTGACGGCGAAATACTACGCGAATCTGCACAAACAGGCTTAAACCACGCCGCTACCGATATTTAGCACACTTAGCCAACGATTATGTTGAAAATACGAGTGTTCATATATCAAATACAGCCTGCATTGCCCCCCGCCCCCCCGCTACCTTCCGCCGGCCCCGCCGCTCCCCCGGCGCAGCGCCGTGACGCCAGGAGCCGCCCGCCCGCCTCTCACAGCCGCGGGGCGAGGCCCGGCGCCTGCGCAGTGCGCGCGCGGCCGGAGCGGCGGGGACGTGCGCGCCTGAGGGTGCGTGCGGGGCGGGGGCTGTGGGCGCTGCACCCCTCAGAGCCGCCTCGCTCAGGGCGGGCGGGTGGCGGGGTGCCGGGTGCGACCGCGGCTCCTTTCTCCGTCTCCGTCTCCGTCTCCTTCTCCTTGTCCCTCCAGGCCGGCCCTGCCTGTGTGAGCCCAGCCCGTGCCTCCCGGGAGCCGTGCGAGAGCCTGCGAGGATGGTGAACGTGCTGAAGGGCGTGCTGATCGAGTGGTGAGGGCGCCGCGCCCTGCCGAGGGGTTTTCCTCCCAGGGTTTTGTTATTTTCCACATAAACGCTGCCTTTCCGCTGTTGTTTCTCCACCGTCACACGTTCCTCACACGTAGTGTGTGGTGGTTTGGCGCCTGGGCCGTGTATCGTCCCTTTAGTGATTCTGGAGGGGAAATTATATCATTTTCCACCCTTATTTTCGTTAATTCCAGCCCAAATTCCACGCAGGGCTGGTGTGTGGCTCTGTAGGCCATGCTCTAGGAGTAGCACTCGTGTAACGTGTACCAGTCAGCTGTTGACACACGCACAGGGCATCTATTTAAACACAGTTTAGACTAAGGATCTGGTAATTGCTTGCCTCCACGTTAAAGGAGGGTTTTGGAGGCATTACCTATCACTACATGGCATAATATATCTGCTGTATGCTTAAATTGTAAACATATTTACAGGATATAACTGCAAAAGGGCAGAAGCAACGGTGTGCTTGCTGTATTAACTTCCAGGCTGACTGGACGTGGGCCAGCTCACGTCTGGATATCTCATGGCTGTGTGTGAGCAGCTTCAGGCCTGAATTCTACCATAACAAAAAGCTTATCTGCTCAAATTTGTCCCCACTGTGGGATGTTGACAAACCCAAACACAAGAAAGTGCCTATATGACTATGTAAGTGCTTCGATGATTATGTAAAGGTGCCCAAAGCAGAATTACTGACCAACAAAGCAAGAAGTTTTAATACCCCACACAGTTAGTACAGTGTTGTGTTTTGCACCTTATTTGTTTTTCATATACTGAAAGATCAGTCTTCTTGTACAGCCTCATGGCCGCTTTCCTGTTAGTGTTAGAATGGAACTTAATCATCCTCCCTGGAAGGGAAAGGAATCTTCTATCTGATAACAACCCTACACTGTTTGTTATTACAGTTTCAACAGGCCCTTGGGAAACCAATCTTTGTGTTGGATGTTTCTTGTTTTCTCCCTGGCATTGCATAAGGGTAGCCAGTGACTGGGCACAAAGTTCCATCCTAGAAGAAAATGCAAGATTCTTGCAAAACTGTCCTCTTGTTTACGCTTCAGATATAAATTTTTTACAAACCAAAATTTTGAGGGTATTCAAGAAAACAAGTAGGCAGAGAGTGGGGAAAAAAAGATGCTTCTGAATGTTTAAATCACACAAACAAAACAGTGAAATGCTGATACTGTGTAGGTCTTTCTCGATGTTATTCCAGTATATAGCTAAGCTGTTCTTGGGACAAAATATAAAGGGTTATAACCTTCAAATACTGAACAAGATCAGTGTTTGTCCTGTAGTATACTTCTACTGGCACTGATTACAGCTCTGAATGTTGATTATGTAAAAATCAGTCTGCGTATTGCCTAACATCAGACTGGTCATACCAATTAGGACAAGTGCCATCTAGTACCAGTAGCATGTTGGTAAGATACAGCTGAATGAAACAAGCAAAAAGAAACCTCCCTGCACCCGTCAAAAAGGGGGTGTGGGAGAAGGCTGGGAACCACATATTTCTAGTATCTGATTTTTCTTAAATCTTTTGTGTCATCTTTTACTTCTCTTCTTACATGCCAGAACACATAAAGAATAACTTTGCTAAAGAAGATGGAGATTACAGACTTTCACATTCTCCTTGCCTCAAAATTATTTTGTACTTTACGGACTTACCTTGTTTTAATCATACTTGTACAAGTTTGAGGCTAATATTAACGATTGCTTTTTGAGTTGCTGGTGGCTGAGCATGGAGAGGGGTTTGGTTTCTTAGTGTATGGCTTTATTGTCGTATCTATTTTAGGTGAGGGAATGTTGATCCTTATACTGCATTTAAAAGAGACAATTGACCAAGGAATTCTTTTGAGATGGTGTTGCCAATTACTACTTTGCCAAAACAACCACATTCATAATTTTAAAGTGTTCTGAGCTACCCAACTGCAATTTCCTGCACATATTCATGCACCAGTTATTGCAACCCAATACGAAGTGTTACCAAATCCCATTCCTTTCCTGTTTTGTTTTTTTTTAAAAAAAAAAAAAAAAAAAAAAAAACTGAAAATAATATTATGTCTCAATTCTTCAAAATTGCAGTGGATCAAAGCTTATATTTTGAAGCTACTTTTTCTTTATCTAGCTGCTCAGTATAATGCATCCATCTCAGTTACGTAATTTGCATGCTTCTGAAATGTTCTCTCCTATACACTTATATTTAACTTCCAAGGTGATATCATGAAAAAGAAGAGACTGTTAGTTGGAGTGGTAAATGTACAGTTCATATACGACCATGTGACCACTTGCTTTCTATGATGTTCTACTTCAAGGTGTTTGTTCTGCTGGGTTTTGGTTACACTTACACAAAAATGTGCTTCAAAGTGCTATTTCTGAAAACAGAAATGTAAGTTTAAACTCACCTTGTTAAGGTGAGGCTTTTTTTTTTTTTAAGCTACTTGTGTAAATGCAATGTAGTGGCACTTCTCTGCTAATCAAGCAGCCCATTCTTTTTCGACATGGTTATAAATTATGTTTTTATCTCTACAGTAACCAAAACAATTTTATTTCCAGAGAAACAACTGTTTCAAAAGCTTCATAATCTTATTTTAAGATTGTGAGCAGCTCTTGACGTTAGTGTTATTTCCCAAACAACTTTCGAAGTGTCTTAAAAGGGTGTGGGTTTTTGTTTGGTTTTAGCTGTATCTTATTGCAATGAGACAGAATCTGATGTGTGTTTGTCTCTACAGCGACCCAGCAATGAAGCAGTTTCTGCTCTACTTGGATGAGTCAAATGCGCTGGGAAAGAAGTTCATCATACAAGACCTGGATGAAACTCATGTCTTTGTTTTAGCCGAGTTGGTTAACTTCCTCCAGGAGAGAGTGGGCGAGCTGATGGACCAGAACTCTTTTCCTATTACTCAGAAATAAAAAGGCTGGAGAAATGAGACTACTGCCAGTTTGGGAATAGTGAATTTCAATAACTTGGGTTGTTACTGTTTTAATAGATAAATTATGGTTAGTAAGTTCTACCTGAAAGTGGCTATTCTAGAAAACTGATAATTTTCAAAATATTCTTGAATTTTGTTTCTCACTTTGAAAGATTATGGTATCTTTATTAAAATCCATAAAATGATATACTTGAGGTTTTGCATAGAGTGGTTTTTTGATGCATGCTTTCCCTTTTTCCTTTAGGATTATCTTGTTAAATGGTATGACCCAAAAATTAGAGTGGTGTTTCAGTTTTGGAATGCTATATGAACTTTCCTGACAAGTTATATTCCTGTGGAATTGATGAAATCTGGTTATAGTGTGACTGATGGAATGTAAAGAGTATCTGTTAAAGTATCTGTGCTTGATGGAACATCCCTGTAAGTTGAAGGTACGGTCAGAAGAAATCGGATATTGTTTTAATTTAATGAGTTTTATACATCAAACATTTCTGTCAAACATTTTACAGATACCTCATAATAATTGTCTAGTTTTACTAAGGCTATGGTTTCTGTGTTCTGGGTTTGGGGAGTTCTGGTGGGAATTTAGGGTTTTGTCAGGTAGAGGCAAAATCTGTTACCCTGCATCATAACATATGAGTTGTAAACTGATTAGTTCCATCAACAATAGCAAGTTAAAAGGGGAATGTAAATTGGAGACCAGTCCTTTAGATGTCACTGCTTGTATTTTTTTTCACTGAAGCTACTACCTAATTGCAAGAAGCTATGTGAACAGGAAGGAGAAAATAAAGAATTCATTGTTCTATTTACAAAAAAAAAAAAAAAGATTTATATATATTTTTTGGTTCAGATGGTATGTTTCTCCTCTGTTGCTTGTTTGATAAAACCTACAAAGAAAAGGCCTCATTTTTTTTATGCTGATAGTTTGCATCTGTAACTCACTAATTTAAACACTGGCTTATTCAGTAAGTCAGCTAGTGCATGATGATAAAGCCTGCAAAGATTTCTGGCTACAAATATGACAGATACAGGTTACAGAAACAAGAATAATGCATTATATTTTTTCTTTCTTACCCTGCTTCCTATTCAGAATATCCAAATGTATTGGATTTATGAATGATCATCTATAATTGAAAGCCTTCTAAGACATTGCTTCAAAAGAAAGCGTGGTTTTCAGAGCTGCTCATCGATGTTGGAGAGATGCCATCTTCCCTTTCAGGGAAAAAACAATTGTAAATAGAATGGCTTTTTTAAGTAATAGTGGTTGTTGGCTTTTTTAATCTGACTCTCACACCATTGCATTTTTGGTTATCCAGTCGATAGCAAGGTGTTTTTCTTCTTTCATTTGAGAATTTTGAAGCTTCAGGAGAAAAATTTTATTAGATGCTTTTGATCAAAAAGCTTTCTAAAGAAAGTTCTGTAAAATTGCATATATTTAGGCTTCCATGGAACAATGACTAATCCTGTAGAATTGAGCTGTTTGTAATTCCTGGAATTGTCATTCCTGCCCCTTCTTTCCTCCCATCTCTCTGTACAGAACAATGGATTTGGGTCCAGATTGTTTCATCTTTCCCAAGTGAATGCTTCCCTGCTCATGTAGATCAAGAAGCAGCCATGTGTTTTTATTGAAATAAAAAGTTGAAATTTGATAGCTATACAAATGAGGAAGTGGTCTTGAAGAGAGAATATGGAGAGTATGACGAGAGAGTTTATGGTTCCTAAACTCTTTCTTGGAACTACTCAGATACTGACCCCATAACTGTAATTTTGTAGAATGTTCTTTAGGTGCTTATCAATAGTGTGTCTTAACATTTTATGATAATTTAATACAGTTTATTTAAGTGTCTTATCCTTTCTTTGAAATCCTACTTTATTTTCTATCCAGATTTCAATGAAAGGTAACTGATCCTTCTCGTCAGATTACATTATTTGAAAAATAACCTTTGAATTACACCTATTAAACTTGTCTATTTAGCATGAATAGTGCTACAGTTGTATTGTGATTTTTCATTTTGAGTCTGGTAAAGTTGTTGCAGTTCTTGTCTTTTCTCATGGCTAATTGTACGACATTGTTATTGTATATAGTTTTGGTTATATTTGCTTTGGTTTTCCAGCAATAATTGGCATGTATAATACAGAGGGGTAAAATTTCTACCCTATATAAACATTTATGCCTGCCTTCTTATACCTTTTTTTTTTTTTTTCCCTAGTAAACAGGCATAGGATTTTTAACTTCTAAAGAATTTCCTCCTTATGTCCAATTTAAACCTAATCTAATCTCTTTTAGTTTAAAGCCATTTCCCCATGGCCTGTCACTTCACTCCCTGACAGAGTCCCTTCCCAGCTTTCCTGTAGGCCCCCTTTAGGTACTGGAAGGCCGCTGTAAGGTTTCCCTGGAGCCTTCTCCAGGCTGAACAAGCTCAACTCCCTTAGCAAGTCTTCTAAATGCTAATTTAACATTTCTATCCATATCTAGTGAAGTTTTTGTTTTGTTTTGTGTTTTGCTGGTATGCGGCCTAGGGTTAGGCCCTGCCTGAGCCTTGGAAATGGAGCTGAAATGACAGACTTCTTTGTTGCTTCCTGGTGAAGCAGCACACTTTATCTTGATGAGCTTTCACTGCTAGGGGTTGAGGTGGTGCTCAGCATCCTGCCTTCAGTCTGAGCTGAAAGCCCCTAGAAAAAGGAATTAGAAAACAAGACTTATGAGGAGCAGCTGAGGGAACCGGGATTGCTTAGTCTGGAGAAAAGTAGGCTTAGGGGAGACTTCATTGCTCCCTACAACTACCTGAAAGGAGGTTGTAGGGAGGTGAGTGTCTGTCTCTTTTCTCAAGTGTCAAGTGACAAGATGCAAGGAAATGACCTCAGGGTGCACCAGGGGAAGTTTGGACTGGATGGCAGAAAGAATCTCTTAGTGGAGAGGCTGGCCAAGCATTCAGACTGGCTGCCCAGGGAAGTGGTGGAGTCCCCAGCCCTGAAGCCATTTGAGAGATGTGTGGATGTGGCACTTAGGGGCATGCTTCAGTGGTGGACTTAGTAGTGTTAAGGTGATGGTTGGACTTGATGATTTTGAAGGTGTTTTCCAACCTAAAGGATTCTATGATCTAGCCTAATGGAGGAATAGCACCGTAGGGCTATCACCTAAGGGATGCTTACTTGAACTTCATTTGTTACCTTCTAATTACTTATACTTAGAAGTTCTAAAAAACCTTGTAAGTTCACTTGGTTGTGTTTTTTGATGTGAACAGTTGCTTTTGAGTAGTAATTAACTTTAAACAGATTGATCAGTATCACTTTCATAAACACAAATGCAGATTGTAATTAATTTCTTTGCATGGTATGAACACATAAGACCCCTTTTCTTCCCTCTAGTGCAACAGTAAGCCAAGGGAGACTAATTGTCCAGTGCAGTAACGGAGGAAAAAAAAAAGCAAACATTACAGAGAATGGATGTAGGCATAAAGATAAAGAAACTGTTGAAAGAAAACTGAGAGAACCCAGATTCAGGCGCTTTACAGCTAAGCTGTCAGTGTTTCTTCATAAAAAGGTAAGCATCTGAATCCATGTGTAATGGAGAATGATGAGGCTTTTATTTGATTTAATGTGCTTCCATGTATAATGATAGTTTGGTTTTTGTTCTGTGTAGCACAGTGCTAAAAGCCAAATGGCTACAATGTGGTGTGCTGTACAAAAATTTATCCAAGCTCTGTACATTAAGAAAAAAATTTACAATTTTTGCAGAATTGCAGGGTATATTCTAAAGCATATCTTGAGTCTTTTTTTTTTTTTTTAATGCAGCATAGTGACAGATTTTACTGTTTTTTTTTTTTTTTTTTCTCATTCATGTTAACTCTGTGGGGCCACCTCAAGTATGTGAGAATAAACTAGAGAATGTGTTTTATGCATTGACAAGATTGTTTACTGTGACTTGTAGATAATGGGATTTTGTGGCACCATTGAAATAGCTTATTTTAACTTTTCTTAGTTGTCATCATCACCATAAGTGTCCAATTTCAGTCAGCCCCGAGGCTGAGCCTGCAGAAGTAAATCTCTAAAAAACGAATCTAAAAATATATTGATATAATCTGTACATGTAAAAATACATATACAATCAGAGGCTGAGAGGTAATTTTTGCTTTTCCAAACAGACAATAAGCCATTGAAGAAAAACAGTAAGCTTTTTGTAATCTTTTTGCATTTCCCAATTCCAAAGCAGGTTCTGATCTTCTCTCCCCACTGACTAGTTCGTTATCCCACAGATGATCCCATTAAAGGTGGCGGAGTTCACTGTGAAATGAGGCATTACTCAGTGTGGCAGAATTGGGTCTCCCTGTCTGTTCTGTAGTTCAGACTTTGGCAAAGCTGACAAAATTAAGATACAATAAATTGGAGAAGTTTATAATGATAGATGAACAAATTTGCCCCAAATTAAGTCATCTTAAAGACATTATCTTTGGTTTTATGACTTAGAACTGATGAGGAAAGGAAAAGGAATAGGCACTCGGATAGAAATAAAATGCGGAGTCTTTTTTCCTGTGTAAAAGAATTAATATTTTACCCATCTTTGTCTCACATCAGAAGAGGTTTGAGATTGAAGGTTTAACAATTCAAAGGCAGACCAGTAAGGGGAGCTCTTACCAGTATTTTAAACTGCTCTTTCTAAAATTGCTGCAGCATAGGTAATGGTAGGTCACAGCTTTATTGTGCTTTGAAACATTAGTATCTTTCGCTCTGCATATGCTTTAAGCTACAGATGGACAATTTTAACTACAAAGGATCCCACTAGGAAGATATTTATAGCCAGGGAGTTTGGAATGCAGTCACTAACTCTGACATTTGTTCGATGTCTAGTTATCTAATGTTTTCTTTCTATGCTTAGGTGCAGAATCCTGCCATGTTATAATGGTGTCTGAAAGTTGGTCTTCTTTTCAGACATTACTACTGGTCCGAGTGTCTCCGCACCACTTGCCTGCCTTTGGAGCTGCTCTGTATTAAGTTACATCATTTTTAGCAAGTGTATATCAGAGGAAGACATTGCTGATCCAGTCAGAAGTACCTTCTATGAAGTTTTTTTATTTTCTCACATACAAAATGCATGTGATTTTAGGGTAGCTGGGTTTTTTTTGGTGCGCGTACTTACATAAGCTATTTAACCATACTGTATTGCAGTCTGCACTGGGGTTTTCTGTATCCCCAGGGTGTTGCTAGTAGTACATCAGAATGAGGCATGGAACATTTTCCCTGATTTCCCCCCAAAGTAAATAGCTTTATTGAGTTTGGCTTACCTTTATATACAAGTGGGGGGGGGGGGGGGGGGGGGGGAAGGTCACTTATGTTCCCTAAAAACCAGCAGCAACTACGACAACAAAAACTTTGAGAAACATCTACTGATTGAGTTTTAATATGAGGAGGAAAAAACAACAACAACAAAAACTAATATCTTGGACACTAGTGGTTGTATTTTTCATGTAGGAAAAAGTGGTAATTTTCTCTGCCCTACTTGTACAGCAGTGATAAGCAGATGAATTGCAGAATAGAAACTGACTATAAAATTGCTATTCAGTAAACATTTTTTAAGTGAAAAATGTAGAGTGTTGCTAGCTCTTAGCTTGTTGTGCTTGAGCAATCTAGGTGTTAGTGACAACAGCAAGTATAAAGTTCCAGGAAGAAATGTCATTTTAAAATTAATAGCTGTATTTTACTAAAAGAAAGACTAATAATACATATGCAGGAATGAATTTGAACACATGGAAGAAAATCCGCCCAAAACTGAAACACTGACAGGTAATTGATCTCCTGTTTAACTAGTCTCCTGGGAAGAAAACAGCAAGCAAAATTTCTGGATGACTATAGATTGAAGGGGCTGACAGCTAGATCTACAGTTGTTCATTTTTCCATAACAGCAAAGATGGACCCAGTTGTAAATTACAGGGAGTTGGGAATAATGCCTGTCTTTGTAGAAGTGAAGAGATGACTTGCAGACAAGAAAAGTGTGGCAAATTTGTGCAATGTTGGCGTAGCTCGTAGTGACAGGTAAACTTACTAAGCAAACCTCTGTGATCTGTCAGCAGTGTTGGTTGTATTCTTGCTGTTATGAAGGTAAAGGGTGAGAGCAGGAGATTACACTCAAAAAATAATTCCGTATCAAAACAAACAAACAAAAGCTTGCAATTAACTAGAATTTAATTGGTTTACAGCAGGTCCTGTATTTATCATCAGAGCCAACACATCATGATGACCGTGAGAGCATGTTTTCTTCATGCTAGGTCTATTATTCTATTCTGTTTCTGTCCTAGATGGGACTGCTTTTCTAAGTGGAATGATAATGTAGTTTTGCTCCATATTAATCTCTGATTTCTCCTACAGTGGCAACTTTATTGGGTGTTAAATATGTTTTGCCTGCATGTGTTGTGTGTGTATGACTAGGTATATAGGTATCCTAGAACTTAGGGATTCAGCAGCAATGAGCAACCTTTCAATGATGACAGCCTTCTCTCAGTATCATCGACCAGTTTGAAATGAAGATATGAAAGAAAAATCATCTCTCTTTAGCTGTATTGTGAAGCATGCTCCCTGCATTTGGTTTTGCTTACTGGTTGGTCTGAACTGAGACTAATTATATCATTTAATTTTGGGAAAGTTTTAAAGGCTGTATAAAATCAAGAAAAGGGAGGCCTTGTTCCTCAGTATTCAAGGGATACTTGAAATGGACATTGTCAAACACAGCCAATGTGACAGAGGACTCTGACATCTTTGTGATGATGACCAGGTTGCCATTTGGGAAAAGGCAGTTGCAAAAAACATTTGAGAAGACCAGGAGAGTAGGGATGAAGTGCAAGCAAAGCTCAACATATGAACAAATCTGTGTGGAGGATCAGGGAATGTGAAGATTTGTGATCCTGTAAATGTTTTCCCTGCTTTGAATAGCTTTTTTTTTTATTTTATTTTATTTTTTTTAATGCCAAAGAATCATAGAAAAATTAAGGTTGGAAAAGACCTCCAAGATCATCTTGTCCAACCATCACCCTACTACCAATGTCACCCACTACACCATGTCCCTATGCACCAGGTCCAACCTTTCCTTGAACACCCCCAGGGATGGTGACTCCACCACCCCCCTGAACAACGCGTTCCAGTGCCTGACTGCTCTTTCTGAGAAAAAATATCTTGTTCTAATTGTTGCAGAGCAGTGCTTACATGGAGTCAAGGACTTTCCAGCTTCTCACCATGCCCTGCCAGTGAGGAGGCTGGGGGTGCAGCAGGAGCTGGGAGGGGACAGACCCAGGACCACTGACCCCAACTGGCCAAAGGGGTATTCTGTACCATACGGCCTCAGGTAAAGAGATTTCTGCCTGTTTAGTCTCCTGTGTGACAATAAGAGTGAGAAGAATCTGTAGAGGGTGGGAAGGAGAGATTCTGAGGGTGTATCTGTTTCAGAAGGTGGTTCCTAAAGTTGTTTGCTCCAAGTATTAGAAATCTTGTCAATATGTAGAATTACTCTACTTCATTTCTTTCTTTAAATGTACTATGAAGCATAAAACTGTGGAGGTGCTGGAGAGAAATTTGGTTATTTATATTGCTAAGCACAAGAAGCAATAGTGAAGGAGCCATTCATGTAGTGGATTTATTCATTATCGTCATAGTTACAATGGAGATGATAACCAAAACAAGTCATAGGAGCAAAGAGAAGACTGTACAGAGATATAAATGGCATAAATTCAAGACAAGTAGTCAGACATTGGCAACATTTCACTTTTGCTCAAGCTTGAGATTAATCACTTGTGCCAGTATTTCAAAGTTTCTACTAGTCAGGGTGCTTGCCTTGGGACATCTGGGGCAGAATCATACGTTAAATTTGCTGGAAACTTGTACGCAGCATAATCTTGCAGTGCGTTCTCCTACTGTTAAATCTACAGATTAACTCTACTGATAAAATAAATTCAAAGGGCTTAAATAATCATGTTCATTTATAGGACTACACACAGCAAATGTAGACATCATGCTGTAACTATTTTATTTATTAGGAACTGATATTTGAGTTTGCAACCATCTCTGTATTTATTTTTTTTTCTACTATGCAGGGTGATAGTACAGAGGATAGTTATTTTGGGCTTTGGTGATAAACTGTTGTTATAATTGTGGTGCTTAACACCTTTTGATATCTTATATGAGTATTTTGATGACTTCTCTCTTACTCTTCCATATTTTTAATGAATTCTGGTTTTGTACTTCAGTGTTGTCAACACTGAATTTGGGAAAAAAGGATTGGTTAAGTTTTGCTGTGCCATCTTCTTGGACTACTTGTGAGACCACACTTTGAAATGATAAGAAGTTTTGCAGAATCTGTAAATATGATATGGTTTTCTGTCGATTTAAACTTTAAAAACATACAAATTTGTCAGCCATGAAAGCACTTGTCTGAGAAGGGTAGGGACATTAGAATCACTTCAATCAGCTGCTATTTATTTTAATACTTTAATGTGGGCTTTGCTGAGAAAGTTATTAATATAACTTTTTTTTTTTTTTTTTAATATTCAAAGGTCTTACTTTCAACTAGGGTTTCATAATACTAAACTTAGGGGTGCTAAGCTGATGTAGCAAATGAAATAGGCAAAAAAATAGATGGTGTCTACTTAATAGAGTAATATATAGACAGAATCATGTCTGTCTCTCCTGGCCCTTCTCTGTGTGCATTTCAGGTTTAATTTATATTTCTTCAGTACCAGTGATCACAACTGTATGCAGTATTTTAGGTGATGTCTTCACAGTACCAGTGCGACAGCATTTATATTCCAGATCTCTCTTGGAAAAAAACTCAATTGATACTCCCCTGGGAGTATTGTGCTTTTTCTCGATCTCTTCAGATTGATGCCTCATGGATATTCTGTTATTGACGGGCCGGGCAGATACAATTTTTTCTTGTCTTCTCTTTTCAGCTGATGCTTTCAGTTTAAAATTAACACGTTAAAGTCCTTAAATTCATGGTTTTG
Organism: Aythya ferina; assembly: GCF_964211825.1. NCBI lineage: Eukaryota > Metazoa > Chordata > Aves > Anseriformes > Anatidae > Aythya > Aythya ferina. Next base: position 55,621,304 of record NC_140298.1, read on the forward strand.
AACTCTGTACTCCTATTCCATCCCTTTTTTATTAGTCTGCTTCTATGTGCCATCTATTCTTTTCTGATACATATTCTGATTCTAATCTGTTTTGTTTCTCCTCAGGTTCGTCTCATCAGCAAATTTTATTGGCATACTCGTGTTTTTGCTCTAAGGTCAACTAACAACTATTAAACTGAACAGTATTATGGTTGATTGTTCAGGGACTCTGTAGCATCTCTTCAGTGTGCTTTCTTTTGAGCACAATCCACTACCATCCTTACTAGTTTCTCTTCCTTGCCATCTGTACTAATCCTCATCTCTTAAATTTAATTAAACTCACCATTTCAAATGCTGAGTTAAGATATATACATGAATATATCTACCTTGTTTAGTAGAAACAAACATACAAAGGCTGCAGTTCTATGCAAATCAGTCTATATTGCTTCTTTTTCCCGTTTACTGAAGTGTCTTGTTCTTCCCTGCAAAATGTTTTTCAAATCCTTATGTGCCATTTAAACCAGATAAATAATTCTGAATTTGCCCTTGTTGTTCCCTTTCCTGAATACAGGCACAATGTCTTCTCTTATATATACTAGGGTTGGCACACTTGGTTTAAAAAACAAAACAAAACCAAAACTGTTGCTCCTTGTAATGCATCAGTTCTTTCAGTATCCTGGGATGGTATCTTGTTTTCCCTGTTCCAGTTACATTAAGCTCCTCAAAGAGGGAAAAAAATGCACGTGGAAGGATGGAACTGCTTCTACAATGAAAATGCAGCAGGAGGAAACAGGAGCAAATGCTAGTCAATTGGAGGCTCTGGTTAATTGCCAGTCAGCCTGGCTATTCTCAGCTACTGAGAAAATCCTTCCTCTTCTGGGGGACCTGCCCAGGCAGGCTGACCTGTTTCCTTCTCTGATCCATTCATTCCCCTCTGATAGAGGGAAAAATGTGAGGTTAGTTACATCAAATGGAAAGTGCCTTTTAGAGTCAGTGTATAAAACAAATAAAAATGAGTTAAGTTTTCATGTGGAAAAAATATGAGTAATTTGTGTTTGAAGCAGTGACCAAGACTGTCTGTGAAACTCTTCAATGCACTTCTATAAACATTACAGTTTTTGTCTTCTGTTTTTGCTTTGGAAGCTGAGGGCATTTCTGAACTGCAAGGATACTCCTGGGTTCCAGTCCTGCAAATCAAGGACTTTATTTGAGCTTGCTGTTACTCTGTTTCCGCATGTGCTGTAGTCCCTCCCTGATCTGGAATCAGGACTTGTTGACTCCTACATGCAGAGGAAAAAATATGGGGCATTGCTCCCCTGTTGCAAGGTTTAAACATAGCCTCTGGTTCTTGTTCCAGAGACTTGTGCACATCTGTGTGAATTTGGTTTTGGAAAAAGAAGGTATTATGTTGATGGCATGAGCTCCAGGGATGGCGAGATAGTCAAGCTTCCTTCCTGTGTATTTTCTTTCAGTCCTCAGTGTGTACTAGGGTACAGGATGGGTAAGAACGCTGCAAGGTAGCACTCAAAGTCATGATCATAGTTTATGGTGGCTGGTGAATAAATACCAAGAAGAGCTTTCTCCTGTGATTTTTGAACCCAGCTGCAGAGGACTTCTGACACAGCTGAGGGTAGAGACTAACGGGCAGCGCAGTTACTGGATGCAGCAGTTCCTGTGCTGCTGGGGAAGAGGATGGGAATACAAAGGTGGTTAAAGCTGCAGTCGTGTTTTGGAAACCTCTTGGTGACACTTTTAGTGTCTATTACCTAAAATCCTGAGGCTCATGACAGACTCGTGACCTAAGGCAGGAGCCGATAAACAACCCAGTGATAGCAGTAAGTGTTTTTATCCCCTCAGAATTTTATGCTGAGCACCAGAACAGCCCTTTTAAGCCTGCCGGTCAGGGCGTATCCCCTTGGTCGCTGCTCCTGTGGCAGCTGTCGCCCAGGGCCCGGGCTCTCCTCAGCTCACGGGCGGGCGCTGCCCGTGCTGGCACCCTGGGAAATGGAGTCCCACCTCCCCAACAAGCCTGCCTTCAGCTGCAGGGCCCGACCCGCTGGGCCGCGTGTGGCAGCTGCCCCCCTCCTGCTAAGCATTGCTCCCAACGCCCCGCTCCCAGCCGCGACCCCGCGCCCGCCATTTTGGGCCTCGGCGCCCCTCAGCTTGGCGCCCCCCCATGCCCGGGCCGGAGGGGCGGGGCCGCGCGGGCTCACGTGACGGCGGGGTCACGTGGCGGGGGAGCCGGGCCCAGCCGCCGCCGCCGCCGCCGCTCCGGGAGCGGCGAGAGACGGAGCCGGGCGGGCGCGGGGCGGGGACGGGACGGGGGCCCGGGGCTGCGAGCGGTCCCCGCCGCCGCCGCCACCAGCACGACCACCGCCTCTGAGGTGAGCACGGGGGGCTGCCGCCGCTGCGGGCGGCTCCGCAGCTGCCGTCCTTTTGTTCCGGTGGGCGGCCCCGGGAGGGCAGCCGGTGGCGGGCGGGGGGCTCGGCCGTTAACGGCACCCTAACGGTAACGGCAACGGTAACGGCAACGGCCGCGCCGGGCTGGGCGGCGGGCCGCCGGTACACCCCCTGCACCCCCCATATCCCCCAATATCGCCGCTAAACCCCATCCCCGGTGCCCCCCCCCGGTACCCTCCGGTGCCCCCCGGTGCCTGCAGGGGTTTCGGTAAGGAGAAGGGGAGGCCCCCGGTGCCGCTGTAGCCGCTCCCCGAGGCGCCCGTTGAGATCTGCCCGGCCGGGTTAGGTAAGAGCGCCGTGGGAGCGAGGGCTGGGGGGTGAAGCCGCTTCCTAATGGCTGGCTGCGAAAGGCAGCCCCGAAATTGAGGGTTGGCAGCCTAAAACGGCCCTTTAGGGGAAGGCAGAGCGGCAAGGACCTGCACGGAATCTGCAAAAACTTGCTCAGGAAAGCGGGGCTTTTCCCACGCTATTGACACCTTCGGAGACGATTATAAGAGCCACTCACCTTTAACTACTTCTGTTTAACCTTAAATACTCAATTTCTCTTTAAAAATCGTATTAACGGAACAGATTCCTCATTACATCCACATTTCTGGTCAGGCTGCTTCAATAATGCCATCACGGGTCTTTCCGTGATAGCAAAATCCCGGTGGTCCCTAGGGACGCCGGCTAACAACCCGATCCTGGAGAAACACCTCCCTGCCAGCAGCTCCCAGCCTGCTGCCGGCTCTCACAAGGAGGATTTGCACGAGTGGACCCCGTTCTTCATAGGCAACGTGAATGTCAAGTGAGGTAGAGGTGTTTCAAGAAATTGTGTTTTTCCCCCAACCTCCAGTGGGGTATTGTCAGGAGGTGGCTGTCGGTGTTTGTGGGGTTGAGGTGAAGGTAACAGGTGTGTGTGTGGATAGACATTTTAAGAATTGAAAACATCTTGGAAAACCGACAGCTCGAACTGTTGACTGACTCAAACTGAATGACTTTCATGGAAAGAGGATTTTTTCTATTTTTATTTTTTTTGGTACAATGCATTGCTGCCTCCAGCAACAGCCTGTGGAATTTGTTCTCACCTAGTCAACAGATGTTTAAAACCCTTCAAATATTTATCTGTTCTAAAAAAGCCCACTCGTTTTGTGAACTGAGTTCAGGATGGCTTGTTTATTCAATGTATTGTATCAGTAAGATGATGAACAGATTTAAGTGGTTCTCTTGTAGGTTTCCAGCAAGAAAATTGTTGCAATGTAACTTCCCTTACCTCGCTGAATGACATTTTCATCACAGAAATGATTGGTTCTGCTGAACTTCCAAACAAAAGTAATTTTGTTTATAACTAGCCTCTAGGAAAAAGCAGTACTTGTTTTATGTAATTATTAAGCATACTTAAAATACACAGCTTTTAAAAGTACTTTTCATTAGTAGGTCTCAAAACACCTCACGAAAGAATTCAGTGTAATTATTCTTTTCTTATCTGAGGGTAATTATTATTGTCTTATCTAGTGCTCATAAAGAGATCATTGTCTGCCTATGATTGCTCTAAGAAACCCTATAAAAAGGTCGAACAATAAAATCAGATTTCTTTATCACAAAAAATGATAAACTCACATTTGTGTTGTATTTTTTTCTTCTTAATGACACCTGAGGTCATTTCATACTGTACCTTCCATACCAAGGCTGGGAGCTAAGCCTGTGCTTTAAGTAGAGCAGACATCTCTGCTTAATCTCAGAAGAGACTCTGCAGAAGACTTAACCAAATTCATTGCTGAGTTAGAGAATGATTTGGGGTAGGTTTCGGTTCAGATGCTCAAAGTAATCGTGGTGCATGCCTTCCATTTCCACAGAGCGTGGCTGCAAAGAGGGTTTGTACAGATGTCTTTTGATACCTATTAGAAAGAGGCAGGTGTGGGGATTTTGTGTAGCCAGAATCTTCCTATTTTTGTGGTTTCCTTCCTCTTCAACGTGCAGAGCTGGTCAGGCACAGTGATTTGGAATCTCGCATTTATTTATTTTTTTGGGACTGGATTTCTTCTGCTTCAGTGCCCTATTTTTTTGTAATGCATCTGGTAGCAGAACAAACCTCTGGTACTAGAGGTCCAAGGTACGCACTCTAAAATTGTTTTCCAACTATGTCTACCAATTTCAGTGTGCAGATTATTATCACTAATTATATTATGGGTGCATTTTAATATGCAGTTAAGTTTAAGACTTTAGATCCCCTATACTAGTTCGATGGTTTCTTAAATAGAGCAGAAAACCATTCATTTGTGCTCTAATGCAAGACAATAAAAGCATTGTCATTTAGGGAAAAAAAGCATAAGTTAGGAAATATACAAAAGAGTTGATATTGGAAGTGTTATTGTTTTATTTGTATGGGAACTCCTTGTGATCCTATCCCAAAACAATAGTTATGTAACTTGGGTCTAAGCTCTAGATCCTTTGTTAATGGGGGACTATGGCTTCTCTACTGTAAGGAAACATCTGTGGACGGCCTTATAGGTGCCATCAGTGATTTCATTTGACTCCATGTCCAAACAGGGCTTGCTTGTAGGCAGAGTGGGATCTAGACTCATTAAATCTGCATGGATTCAGATTACTTGAGGTGGGGGGGAAAAGTTCCAAGAGCTCCAGTTTCCAACAGGAAACTTTTCTGCGTATTTTAGTTTTCATTTTGTGACCCAGCATCTCTGCTCTTGGGTGTGTGGGACCGTTATTTTCATCCTTGCTTGTATACTTGATCGGTTATTTCTGTGTTATTTTTAACTAATGCCTTTGTTTACACCATTTCGCAGTACTTAAAAGTTTAATATCTTTTAAATGGTCTATAGTAATAGTTTTCACTTTGTGCTTATACCTACAAAAGCCCTTAGTGCTCCTCAGCTGCTCATCAAATCCTACATATAGCTATAGTACATCAGAGCTGGTCTGGAGAACTTCCCACTGGAAATCCGAGCTGCTTGCATGGCATGGGGGTCCTGGTTCGTTTGTGAATGTTGCCTCCCGCACAGTTTCAGAGCTAGCAGATCCTGCTGGGAGTCATATGCTCTCCTAGTTTCCTGGGTTCAAATCCTCCCCAATGTCCTTGTCTAGTGCAGAACACTTTTTGCAAAAGATGCATTTGAAGATTAACTTTCCTACTAGAATATAAGAGATTTAGCGCTTCTCAGTACTACTGTCAGTCTGTCCTGTCGTTTGTCTTTTTTGCTTTGTACATGTGATGGAATAGATTCCTCTCCTTTGAAGACATTCTTCTCATTAAATATTTGCCAAAGCAAATATCTTGACACCTAAACTGACTTCTAAATAAAATCTTCAAATGTCTCATTCATTAGTTTGAATAATGATTGCAAAGTAAAATTTAGAGGAAGGCCAAACACATCTATTCACCTAGCCATTTGAAGAAAATTACTGCAAATACTTTCCTGGTGTTACTTGGCACCATTTAAGCAGATGAAAACTGTAGGAAGGACTAATGAGTGCTGGATACAGCATGAAACAAAAGAGGTGTTTTGAATGTATACTAAAAATACTGTCGAAGAAGTGCGTGGGAAGATAAGCAGGAATAAAGTCATTGCGAAAAGCAGAGGTTGGTTGCCCACTGTGGTTGCGGTGGGTCACAGTCTGCAGGAGGCTCTTAGTTGGAAAAAGACCTCAGCTGACAGGGTGCTTAAATTGGGAGGGGGCAGCATGAGGGGTTACACGTGCTCATGTTTGTGTTGGGGGGTGTCTGCACAGTGGGAGCCCTGAGCTGCCGGGCACCTAAATTTCACTTGTAATGTTCCCACTGCCTGTCCTCAATAAAGAACAGGTCTCCCTGTCTCAGTGGCATGGTGGAGTGACCTCTAGGAAATCCTTACATTTATAAATAACTGAAAACCAAAACACAACCCCAAAGATCTACCTGTCTAATATCTGGCTAAAATACATGAAAGGGAGGTTGACTAACACGAACCCGCTGTTGCAGACAAGATAGGCTGTGGATAATAGTTAACATTGTATAAAAATATCAGAAACGTTACTCAGAAAGCTATTTTAGGTGTTAAGTAAAACTTGAAAGGGGGAGTGATTTCAGCTAAGGGAGAAGGAGGAAGAGTTATATATTTGTGGTGTCTTCCCCTGCTCTCATGAGTGATGTAAGTATATTAAGAACTGCTGCTGTATAAATATCTTGGCTGCCATACAAGTGCCCTACATAGTGTTTGGAAATGAGGGAATTGAACAGTGTAGGTGTTGAAGCAGCTTTAGATATTTTACCTTCCTTTCTCCCGTGCATAGAAATACAGACCAAAGAACAGCATATGAGCTCAGACCAAAGGTGTTTTCTACATCAGTGCCTTGGTTTTTGACAGTGGAGGATGGCAGATGCCTAGGGAAAAGTATCCTGGGGCATGCAGGTAGCTGGGTATCTGAAGGAAGTATCACCAGCTTCTAGCAGGATATAGGTTAGGGGTCTCTGATTTGGTACTTAATCATTTAGCTTTTAATATTTGTGAATTTATGCATATTTTTCTTTTATCCTCAGTCATCCTCCCAAAATAAGGCATTCCTGAATAATTTGGAAACAGAACAGTGTGTAATGAAATGGCTCTTTCCTAGTAGTCATTACTTGAATTTTTACTTCATTTGTAAAGGAAGAATGATGTAAATCGCTGTTTGGATTTGATTTGTTTGTTCCAGGCTTAGATTGCTCTGGAGACTTCCTAGCACCTTCCCTGTTTGATGTGAACTTATCCCTGGCTTGGATTTTTCCTTCCTCCTCTTCATTGTTGGTGTTTGTTAGTAGATCTTGAAGGATCTTTTCACTGATGCCTTAAGGCAGAGATCCTTAAGGCACTGTGTTCTTATTTTTTAATGTGTCGGAATAGAAAATGGCTCCTATTGTCTGGGAACTCTTTGCAAAATTAATTAGATGAAGCAATAAAGGTAGGTGAATTCTAGGAGAGAGATTTAAATAAATGCATTTGAATCTTATAAAGACATGGGAAGCTATGCAGTGAAAATCTGCTGTCTTGGATGAATGATCAAGGGATAAAATTGAACAAGCTTATGTTACTAGTATGAGATTTGGAACCGTTTGCAGCTTTTCCAAAGTGCAGATAAAAATGGGAGAAGAGATGTGGTTCTTCTAAAGATACCTATAGCAAGCCCTATTATGATAATAGGCCACCTCGAGCAAGAATAGTCTGTTTCTGTGAACCAAAAAAAAATCTGTGCAGCAACAGGGCTCTATTAAAAGCAAACACAAATCATAGGATTAAGTGATTAAGTCATCTTCCTCTGAGTTACAGACCTCTCAGAGGTGGATTCCTTCCAGATTTTGCCAACCTGCTGAGGAGCTATTCTTGCTTTCTTTATAGCAGTAGAATACCTCTGTGGAACATATATTAAATCCAATATACATTGTTCCCAGGGTTGCAAAGAGAATTTGGGGGTTTGGAAGTCTTCACTGTGGTAAGATCGAGGAAAGTACACTGTCTAAAAACGTATGCCTTGAGTTCAGTACTAGTGCCTGTACAATATTAGCTCCCCTCTTACATTTCCAGAAGATCAAGCACTTCTTTTTTATTAATAAAGAAACTGGCTTGGAAATTGTTCTTTCTTCAGAGGGGAGAACTGAGAGACCACTGACGTAAGAACAGTGTTACAGCACTGGAGGTGAATGAGAAGATTATATTGGGAAGTCTCATCATAGTTTTGCTTTCAATGCCGTGTTGGGGAGTTTTGCAATTGTAGTTAGTAATATACAGAGCAGATGGCCAGCACAGTGGTTGTTCTGGGCTAAAAGTGACCAGTAATGCTTCAAGATTTCGTAAAAGATAGTGCCCTGTTTTCACAGGATGCAAGAGTCTTTAGTCGCTGTCATTGGGAGGTTGAACACTTGACTTAATTCACTCATCCCTTTTCCCCTTTGGAATGTGGTGTAAATGCTTCTGGTGTGAGGAAACTTCTACTTGGTTTGGAGAAAAAGTATTTGTGATTTGATTGTCTAGTGTTGCAGCGACGGAACGAGCTCTTGCTGGTTTTAAAATAGTGTTGCTTATTGAAGCTCTAGAAATACTGGGAAAGCTTTGTTCTCTGGTTTGCATTTGAATGTGTTCTTCCTTCTTGTCCAAGGATGAGAGTGAAAAACGAGAGTCTTCATTGATGGAAACAGCCTGTTTTCTTCATGTTGGGCAGAGAATGAGCACTCCTAAAACAACCACGGGACCTTTGCGTGGGAAGTGATAACCTGCTTGTTAGAATGAGTCTCCAGGAGAAGATCTTTTACTCGTAAGGTTTTAGAAAGGAAAGATGTAATGGAACAGATGCGTCGTGAGGATTTGGGTTGTACTGATTTGCCTCCAGCTGCATTGTCACAGTTTTGACAAATATCACCTGATGACTGAGTGTCCGAACTGATGTGGAACTGTCTGTTTTCACTGGTGTTTACTTCTGCTGTGATTTGTTGGGTATGTAGACGAAGATTTCATTGCTTTCTGAGCCTAACGCTTACGCAAGCTCTTGGAATTCTCCCCTGGAATATTTTTTAAGAGGCTTGCTTTACTGCCTTTTTTTGCTGGCAGGACTAGTGTGAAAGCATTCAATGAAAGATCTTTAAGTGCTGATAATGTTCAGTTCTGTCTCCCTTTTGATTACCCCAAATTACATTGTTGACTGCATTTTTCCATACATAGGGTGGTAACGCTTGATAAAATTAGACCTGTGAAGATGCAGGTGGAATTGGGAAAGCACCAGAGAATGTACTAAACAGTATGTGACTTCTGAGCTTGTGTCCTTAGGCTATGTGCGTGTGAGCTTGTTCTTGTGTTTTGTGGTGTTTTTTTTTTTTTTTTTTTTTTTTTTCTTCACTGATTAGGACAATTTCTTCCCATCTTTCTGGTTAAGAGTTCTGACCCCATTTCATGGTTTCCTTCCATTGAAATTTACAGTTTTGTGTTATGCTAGGAGAGAATATGTTTTATAATTGCTTCCTTGTTTCTTCTACATCTTTATAGCAAATGCAGTCGGGAAAGAAATCTCATTTTGTTTCAGAACACCTCATTATGTTAGCTGATCTAAGGATCTAGCTGGAAAGTTGTCCCAGCTTAGAAATAAATAACAATTGCATGCACACAGACTTGGCTGCAGAGCGAGATCTATTTTTAGAGAAGGGTCCTGTCCTATTTTCACTTAATTTTAACGATGGTGAGTTTTACCTTCGTTTGAGACATCCTAATGACTTTTGGGTCTTACCCAGGCCTTCCTAATAGGTAAGTGTGTGAGTCCTCTGAGTCAGATTTCAGAGCCGTTTGTGTAGGGGAAGCCCCGCTTATCTGCCAGATAACCTCAGGTATTCCAGTCATTCCTGGGCTATGTCCGAGGCGCTGCCTCTGCTTGCCTGCTGTTTATGGAGCAGTCTTGTGACTGGGAAGCCAAAGGCAGGCTGCAAGAGGTTGCTGCCACATAAATCTAATGTATTAGAAAGCAACTGCAATCCCGTGTAGAACAGCATTCTGATGAAGTGTTTTTTCTTTTTTCTTTTTTTTTTTTTTTTTAATGAACCTGTGTTAGTTGAAGTTGCCAGTTACATTTGGGTTTTATTTTCTGTTGTCCATTGTTGGTGGTTACAGCGGCAGCCTGGGACTGCTTTTCTCCCAGTTCTGTCATGAGCTGCTGTATTGCCTTGAGGTGCTTAATTGTCTTTTACTCAGCTGTATGCTATTAGAATAATGTTGGTTTCTTACTTCTCCTAGGATCGCTGAGGCTAGCATAGCACTTTCAGGACACTGGATAAAAGATGTAATGTTCAGGGTCATGTTAAAAGAAACCACCACATAGTTGGACACAAGTTGAACATTGACTCAGCTGAGGATGAATAGGCTGGGTAAAGGTTAAAAAAAGGTGGAAAAAATATGAGAGGGTGAGCTATAAATACCGTTATGCAACTCCTTATTTCCTTTCTTTCTTGGTGATTCTTGGGATTGTGAGCTTGCACGACGTCTCTTACTCTCTGTAAACCATCAGACAGAGCGATGATGCTGTGAAGTAATGATTATTTGGAAAAGACTGGCCAAAAAACGCATCCAGTGTGAGGCATAACCAGACATCTCTGCTAAAGCACTACTGTAGTTGAAATACTCCTCCACCTGTTTGTAGCAGATAGCGAATCAAGGACTGTCTCTAAATTAAATGCAGTGTGTTGTGAGCCCTGGGTGGCAGCAGTGATGAGCCTGTATGATCCCTCCTTGGCAAGGGTGTGCTTGTGACAGAAGGGCTGATTGGGCAGCTTAGTGCGTTTCTCTCTCCTGTGTAGTAGGAAACACGGTTGTTGACTATTCAACTTCTTTTTATCCATAGAGATGCCTTTTGGCCACAGGTTTTTGGGTAAGGAGTGTTTTCATTTTTCACCATTCTTGTGTGATGTCTGTGTTTGCTGAAACAGAACGAATAAAGCAGGGGTGCTCTTTGCTTGAAAAATCTCATTGTACCTGCTTAGCATTGTTTCTGGAGGACAGACTCTTTAATTCCTGTAGCAATTTTCTTTAATATTTACTCAGCTATTATGCCTCAGATTTATGTTTGAATAGTACTGTGTATGATACGTGAAATACATTTTATCTTTATCATAGATAGGTTAAGGCCAGAATTAAGCATTAAGGTTATGTAGCCTAAGCTTCTAAATGGGACTGTCTGCATTTATGTGAAGGAGTTGGGTGTTAGTGGAAGCAGTGTTGTGTTTTTTGCATCCCCAACCTGCCTTTCCTCCCTTCTAAGAGAGTAATTATGGGATTTTCTATTGTCATTAGACTTAAATTCATGATCCGGGTGTGATGCTTGTTCTGTCATGTAGTCACATATTATTAGGTTTGATATGTTTGTTCTTTTGATATGTTTGTGTTTTCCTTCATTCAGTTACAGGTAGAGACCTTGCAAAAAGGAGAATTGTACTTGAAGGCAACAAGGCAAAGACAAAATTTCCTAAGTCGTGGAGAGGAGTAAGAGAAGGCAAGGAGGTCCTTGCCTCTCGTTTTGAGACTTATCAGTGTTTCACTGCAGATGTTTGTGTAGAAATGGGAGAAACTAAATTGAGTTCTCTCACGGTAATTTTCCTTGCTAGGTTTTTCAGATTGTGGTGCGAGGCTTCCTGGGTGTCTTGCCTTGAGCTGCTTGCCTGCTGTCTTTGTAAGGTGTCTTGTTTACCTCTTTTTTTTCCCTTCTGTTTTTTGGGAGACTTACTCTCTCACTCTTCAGAGGTTTACTTGCCTTCTTTGAATAGCTGTGTGAATTCAGGGTTCTCTCAGGGGCTTGAGTTTGTCAAAAGATGATACCCCTGTCATGTTTCTCGCCTTGTCCCTCTGCATTTTTGAGATTTTCTTTCAGGACAAGCTCCCGTGGCTGTGCTATTGATACTGTGCATTGTTCCTCAGAGTGGTACTGGTGAAGGCTTTTGCTGTCTGTACTCTGATGTTTGTTAGGTGGCCTGTACTGTAGCACTTCAGTCTTCTCTTTCAAGCTTTTCTTGTGGGATGTTTCAAAGCTGTCCATTCTAAAGTATGGATAAGTGCTAACAGGGAGGAGTAATAAAAACCCGTGGGAGATGCTGGTTTCCATACCAAATACAACTCTGAGAAGCGCACAGCTTATTGGGCAACAGTAAGATATCTAGTGCACTTTGCAGCACGCTTGCTGTGAACTGACAGCCAAGGACCTTTTGTTCAGTGTTTTGGAAAATTTCAGGCCCAGAACTCTACTGTTGACTTAGTCTGAGTATGTTTTTGTCTGAGTAGTGTTTTGACTATATATATATATATATATATATATAATCTGCTGCTCTGAAAATCCTGATATCTCTTCTCGTATTGAGGTTTTCACACTTAATATGCAGATATCCCCCACTCTGTGTTGTTTGGAGGATCAGAGGCTTAGGAAACGTTATGATACTTCAAACTTGGAGAGCTGTTTGCCCGAGCATCCATTCACGTGGAATATCTTCTGCATATTTTTTCTGATATTTACAAACAAAGTAAGAAAAGGCTTAAATTTTCTTAGAGTAATTTGTTTAGTCTGTTTGATTTTGTCCTCTAAATTTTGAAGTCCTTGGTGATGAGTCTAATTATCAACAAGACATTCTCTCATGCTGGTGATAAGTTTAAGTCTGCCTTGGGACAGTTGCCTCTTTAACGTGATGCCAGAGGAAAGCCTGAAATTGCTGCAGTATAGCAGCCTTCCTTATCAGCCAGAAAAGGAAAGTTTATTACAAGTGGCTTGTTAGATCCTCAGTATTATGGAAGTTCATTTTGTATAGTATATGGTAGTCAGAGCATCCTTCAGACAAACATTGTGGTTCTTTGTGGTTATGAGCAAAATCATCAGTATCCAAGCGTGTTTGGACCTTGAGCATGCGGGAAGATGTTTTGCTGAACCTATGCCTTGATCAGCTGTAAAGGTAATTTCGTACTTTCCACTGCTGGTTTTTGGTGCATGTATGTGTTGTACAAAAATTAAAATTAAATTAAGATATTCATTATATGGAGTTTTGGAGCTGGAACGGGCATACTGTTTGAGAAGAGGTATTTTTTGGTTCTGTCCTGTTCCCCTGGCCCCAGCTGTGGTATATGATTACAGCGATAGCCAAAAATCATAGAATTGTAGTGATTCTGGAAAGTGCCTGGAAAGAATCTAGCACGAGGATAAGTTTCCTTTCAGGTGTTTGAAATTTGTGTTCATTTTTTAAAGCAAACACATTGTATACTTCTATCAGTTGGGTCTTTATTTAAATAACATGGAAGGAATCACTGCCATCTTAATTGTTTCATCAGTATTTTATCTCTGTTTTGCTTTTTTTTTTTCCCTAATAACATACTGCCATCTCCCTATATGAATGTAAAGTGTCTCATTTATCAAGACAGGATTATCTTGCTGGATTTTATGAACATGTCATTCCTCATGTCAGGTGATTTAACATTTCATTGGCACGCTCATAAAAATTGCTTCAATAATTTTGATTGTTTTTACTTCTTTGAGTGTAAGAGCGTCTTCTAAATGTTGTTGCTAGAATGAAGGGCACAGATTTTTTCCCCACCCGTATCCCTAGGAAGCTAATGCATCATCCCTTATATTAGGTGGCAGATGACAGTGTAGTATGTGCTCTTGGCATGTTTACTCAGCCCAGGAAACTGATACCATGCCTGAAGTCTGATTCAGAGCTTCAGCACCATGGCTTCAAAACAAGATGGCATAAATCCCATGTGTTCATCTTTTTATCCTACTCTTCTACAACAGGCACCTGCTTGCTCCCTGTATGGCCTTAATTTATTGCCCCAGAAGGAAACTTGCTCCTTGTGCCTCTGCTGTCCTCTGAGGGATTCCCTCTGGCTCATCGGGCGCTGCCTGATGGGTGATGCTGTGACCTGATCTCTGCGGGAAGGGAGCAGATTAGTCACTGCTCAGGTTGGAGCCAGCTTCTAAAGATTGGCCTTACTGCTGCCACATGACACTGCAGAGCTCGACAAATAATTAAATTTTTTCTTCTTGTGTTTGTGCAAGTAGATTGCTTTGATTTGGGGTGGGGGAGAAGGTGGAAATACCAATTTCTGCTTGGCCTCTTTGTTAAGTGTCTGACAAAAGTGATGTTGATGCCATGTTCATCCATGTGAAACTGTGCATATGCTGAGGTTTGAGATGTGAAGAATTTCTCCCTTCCTGGTTTAAACAGAAAAAACAAACAAACAAAACTAATCAAAACCCAAACAAAAAAAACACACTAATCTGTCTAAAGCCCTTTAGCAGACAAATTGTGCTGAAGTCTGGCTGTGACAGTCTGATATTTCTTTTCCTGCTGTACCTGGTGGAGACTATCACCACTCCACTGCTGATTCATTAGGAGAGAATTTGTGCCTGTGTCTCGTACAGTTCACTTCAGAGTTTGGCTTTTTAGCTCAGCCTTATCTTTGTTGCCAGCTTTTAAACTGAGATTGAGAACCTATTTGTGTTGTGGTGGCAAAGCAGTTATATGTCCTAAATGGAAGAGGAGTTTTTTGTAGTCCAAACTTCTTTCATTTTATTTTTCTTTAGGATATGTTAGAGGGCATTTGCAGAGCAGCTAAGAAGGGATACAGAAATACATGTATTCTAAGTGTTAATTTATATCTAAGTTTTGCAGTAAATTTAGCCTTTAGCATAAGTCATTAAATTTAATTAAAATAGCTTTGCTAAGAAGTATGACGTCTACGTATTGCTTGACTATTTTTTGTTGAATTTTTAAAGTATATCAGATCACCAAAATGAGGGGAATCATGGGGTAAATATTTGGATTCAGGTTGCTGAAGGGGCATATCAGCTTGCAACAGATTTTCTTCAGTAGGCACAGACAGAAAATTGTGTGTTTATTTCAGTGTAGTTTTTGTGAATTTTTTTCTTCAAAATGAGAAAGTGTGAAAAGGCTTGTTTTAAAAGTGTAGCAAAAATGAAATGTGATGTTGAGATCTAGTAGTTCTGTTAGGGATGTGGTGTCCAGAAACAGTCACCTCCATCTACTAGCTAAAGATAGTGCTTCTGTTGTTACAAGACAAAACAAAACCAAACTTAATTCAGTTTTTAATGCAAAACATAACAAAGGTATATGCATCCAAAATGTCTATGTAGTTTTAGTTTATAAGTAACATTGTCTAAATCTCATAAAAATTAGGATTTGTGTAAATGGAATTGTATTGTCCTTTGAAACCAACCTGACACTTGCGAGTTTGCAAAATGATCCTCCACTGTAATCCTTTACAATACTGCAACTTTTTTTTCCTACCACCAGCATCCATGGTGAGACTTGATTTGATGGTCGGCAGTGGTAATTTCTTCTTCTAGACTGGGTCTTGTAATGCTCATGAGTTTCTGTGTGTGCTTCCAGTGGTAGGGGTGTGCCTACGGTGTATGTCAGTGGTACCCACATGGCAGTTCAGAGAACATCTGGCCCAGAAAATGGGAAGGAACATTTACTGTTGATTAACATCAAATGTGAAAATTATCAACCTGAATAAATGTGTTTAAATTATGTAATTACTTAAATGGGTATGCATAATGGCATTCCAGTTAGCAAAAAGAAGTCTCAAATGTGGGGTGTA
Organism: Aythya ferina; assembly: GCF_964211825.1. Lineage (NCBI taxonomy): Eukaryota > Metazoa > Chordata > Aves > Anseriformes > Anatidae > Aythya > Aythya ferina. Next base: position 55,636,828 of record NC_140298.1, read on the forward strand.
AGCTATGCTTATTTGCAAATCAGCATCCGTTTAAGGTTGCTATCTAGCAATAGGCTTTCCATCAGAAAAGAGAGGAGCAGAAATGCAGGATCAAAATTATATATTTAAATCAAGTTTCCTTGCTTGATGATTGAAATAATAGCCACACGTGGATATGGTAAATCGTTTTGAATTAACCTGGCCTGAGTGTGAACCGCAGGAGAAGCGTTTTGGCACACAATGTGTTTCACCAAATGTTGATGGATATTTTTAAACAGGAGAACAAAAAGCAGAATGTTGGTTATGGCTTTTCCTGTGAATCTAAAACAGGTAAGTTTCAAAGCTAGATGGAAACAGGAAAACATCTGATAAACTGTTCTGACTGAGTGACAGGGTCATAGCACAGGCTGGATGCCGGTAACAGTAAACTCTTGCTGCTTATTTTGATGCTGTCTTCTACTTCAGTGTTAAGGAAGATGCTCTATCTCCATCCCTTGGAGAAGGTCCACTGTCCAGCTGAACTGATCTAGTATCGTGCTGTTTCTGAAAGGTCTCCCCGCATCCAAGTCCCGTGGGTCCTGCCTGATGCAGCTCCGATGCTCAACTGCCCCTTCAGTGAGTTGATTCAGCTCCCTTAGCTCAGTTAATTCTCCTCACTTTATTTTCAGATATTTATTTTCTGTTGTTTTAAGGTGCTGAGTCTGCCCAAGGAGGAGTCAGACAGGCAGTAAGCAGAGGGATGAGGAGCAACCAAATCTGGGAAAACAGATTGGAATAGATCATGGGAGTGTTGGAAGTTAAGAAATCTTTGTGACATTGGCTGCTTTGAACAGTTTGCTTTCCTGGTAGGACTGTGCCTTTAGTTCCTTCATCTGCTACAACAGGAATCATGCTTGAGTACCTTACAAGATTGCTAAAAAGATTTTGTAACGTGTTCATTCAAGACATTGTAAGTACTGAGAAAGGGCTTATAGAAGCAATTCCGCCTTGCTGTATGCTGAATGTGCTGCTATTTTGCTGTAAAGAAATATTCCTTAAGAGATATTACGAAGATATTGAGTTACCATAGATAACAGCAATTCTGCTGTCCCATGTCAGCTGTGTAGTCACTTAAGGAGGAGGAACTTCAACATCTGTAAACTGGTGGATTCCAAAAGATAGGAAATATTAATAGATGTCACTGCCAAATTTAAATGAAATAGTTCTGAAAATGTTACAGAACTTTGTGTGTATTTAGGAGAACATTTTATTTAAAAATAATGGGAGAATGTGAAAAAGTGAGCTGTTTGAGTGCTGCAATAAAATAAACTAAGAATTAAAAAGCCATCATTCTGTCACTTTGTTGTGAAGTGCTGTGATAAATCGTAATTAAAGATAATAGTAAGGCCTCATTTGCTCTCAGAGCAAATGTCTAGTGCCCTGACATAGAGACAGAGAAATATTTTTTTTAAAGAAAGTTGTTCTGCTGCTGCTGGAAAAGGGTGAAGCGCTCCTAGTATTAATAATGCTGTGGGAAGAGCAGGGCTAGCTGCTTGAATCATTGAGGGTTGCTATGAGAAACCCAGTAGTGTTTCCATAGGGCATACCAATGTAATTATAGAAGCTTGCTTTGAAAATTGATAAGGCTTCAGTTATTTCTAGCTCTGCTTCAGAGCAAATAAACCAACAAATGTTGAACAGAGCTGACCTGTGTGTATCCTGATCTTATTTGCAACTGCATGAGGGCTTACAGAAGATAGACTTGAGTTTGCTTTAAGTCTGCTAGAGCTATGGCCAATTTGGGCACAGTTCTGAGAAGCGAATATCTTTCATTACTGCTATCCACCCAGAGCTGTTCTTTGTACTTGCCTTTTGGCTCTTGCAAGGAGAGCAGCAGATCCAAGAGTCACAGAACACGTTGTATGAGGGGAATGTTATGAAACTGTAGGTGCCGTGCTGCACTCTGCTTAAAAATGCTGATAAATTTAAATGTGGAAGCACTGAGCAGCAGTAATCCTGTGACATCTGTAAGGCTTTGTGTAGGAAACAAACGCTGCTTTAGTGTAGAGCATCCCAATGTATGTGCTCCCTGTCCCCGTGGGAGGCTGGCTGCCTAGCAGGGGATGCTGCTTGTAATCAGATCCCTGCAGCTCAGCGTTGCTCCAGCACGTTGGTCTGTAATCTAGTGATGCCTACCTTCATTTTACTGTTCCTATTGCTCTCTGTAAGACGGACTTCATCTGAAATGAAAATCTCTATGCACAGAAGTGGAAACTAAAGCTTGTGCGTTACTTTTATAAAAACCCACGTCAGTGGGTGTGATAAGAGTCATGGAAATATCAATTTTAACGTATGCAGTAGCATTTTCCAGATGTGAGCTTTAGTTTCTCAAACTTTAATCAACAGAGGACATGTGGTTTTTTTTTTGTTTGTTTGTTTGTTTGTTTGTTTTTTGCTTCCATCAGTTACAAGGCTTCAGTTGCTAATATCAACTGCAAAGAAATCTGATGGACTGGATATGATGTTATCATTTTAATGGTATTTTCCCTTTTAAAAAAAAAATCCACAAATGTTGTTAATGCTGTTTCTTACATTAGAAATACATATTCAGTAGAAATAATAAAAATATTTTATATGCAAGAGACTCAAATGGACCAGATAGGCATTGTGGACCACTCAAAGCTGTCCTGAAAAACCAAGAGTGGAATATCTCTCCAAAATTTCTTTCCTGTTTCCAAAGAGAGTTTAATCCTCGTTCTACACTTTGATCATTCTTCAGAGCAAGAGAAAGAGAAATAGTTTGTGTGAAGCTGGCCCCTTTAATATTGTATATGTGTTGGGATCCTTTGGGTTTTATTTCCTTAAGGACGTTGTGGATGGACAGGGAAGATTAGAATAGTTGTCTTTTTTTTTTTTGCGGTTATCCATCATTACATTGTTTTCTGCTATTCTTTGTGATATATTTTGGGTGGATTACTGTCATAGTTACAATGTGGGGAATATGTGGAAGATATAACTTACAAACTATGAATCTGTCAGGTGTATTAATTTGTAAAATTATTTGTTCCTATATGATAATTACCTTTAGGGATTTGCTTTAAAAAAAATGTTGAAAAACATAGCGGAACACTTATCCTTTTGCTATTCACGTTTGTTAATAAAGGTATAGCTCGTATTTTTGGAATATGCTGTTTCCTTATATTCTTCTACGATTTTGCAGTTAATGCACTGAAAGGCTCATTCAGGGAACGCTGAGTTGGTTACTCTTCCTTCTTCTCTCAGATGCTCCTAGTAGTCTTTCCATGTTCTACTTTGGCCAGCCACACAAACGTATCCCTGTACCAGAGAAACGCATTGCAGTATGGATGCATGGGGAAATTGCAGTGGCGGTAGTACCATTGTTGCTGCGATGGTCTATGGCTATAGGCAAGACAGGGTATTTAAGTGTAACATCTTTTTATTACATTGCTTTAGAAAGGTAGGCTGATTTCAGGCAAACAAATGATTTTTGATTCTGTGCAAAGTATAACAGTTTTCTCTTTTTATATTTTTTGTGGTTTTAATCAATGAAGTCATCACCTGTATCAAATATTATTTGAGGTTTTAGAACCACCAAGTAACTAGATTTTTTCCCATACTTATTTATTTTTAATTCTTTTAGGAATATAACTTTTGTATTCTGACACGGTAATTTCTGTTCATCAGCCTTGTTTCATGCTGTAATTCCATAGAACAGTAAGTGGAAAACAATGGCATTTTTGTTGTTGGGGTAGAAGTTCCCCGAAATGTCATTTTGGGGTATCTGATTTCAGAACCTGTGCGTCAGCTTTATGAAATACTGTATTGCATATTTTTGTCTGCCCTTTTTGTTTTGTGCATCTGTCTACAGGAGATCATATGTAATGGCTGTTTCAAATAAGTGCTGTGGTATAGACTTCGTTGCAGTCTACTTAGTAAAGATAAAAAAAAGCACGTAGTTTTTTTCCAACTAGCCTCCTATTATTCTATGGTCTGTGGATAATACATAGTTAATGGAGAAAGTATTATGGTGTCATAACAGCATTAGATACTGAAGTAGTATACCATCTTATGTTCCCTCAATCTCAGAAGAAGCTTGAATATACTGATCCTCTTAAGCCGTAGAATTGAACTCCTGAAGATGTTTTCATGTAATTTGTTTTAATAGACTTTGTGAGCTCAAGGGGACCACTGACACTGTGAGATTAAGATGTTACTTTGCCAAGCTGCTTACCAGAAAAAGCAGCAGCATTTTCCTTGAGCAGTTTGCAAGCAGACTTTTCAACATAGAAAAGGAGCCTATGCTACAGATGTGGAGTTTCGTAGTGGGAACGGTCAGGGTGGATTGTGTGTTACTAGTTTATTTATTCCCTCTGGGTGTTCTGCTTTTCACCCTTTAATTATAGACATACAGAAATATAATTGAATATAGTAAATATTATGTTTTTATACAGATGTGGAGCCGTTTTGTCAAGTATTTACTAAATAGAAAAATAACTACAAGTATCTAGTAATTCTAGGCGTAGAAAGAAATCTTAAAGCCATCTGACATATAATGTTTTCAAGTCAAAATTATTTATGAAGTAACCTCAGATTCCTTTTCTTTTCTGAATTGCTACTTTTGGCTAGAATTTGTAAATGTGATGGAATCCTAAGGAATTTATTATCATGTTCAAAAAGAGAAAAGGGCAAAAAAAAATGTCTGGAAGCTGTAGATTTAGCTGCTATGATGAATCTTTTGATTTTTACACTTCCTAGATTCCGAAGCTGGGCTTCACCAGAAAATCTCACTAGCGTAGATTAGGTGAAGATAATGAAAAGTATTGAGAGTGTTGTGTAGAAGAAGAGAAATAATTGGATCCAAGAAGTTGGCAGTTACTGTGTTTATATAACTTCCCAAGGAAAACAAGTGAAAATGAATTAAAGGACTAGTTATAAAGCAGTGAGAATATTACTTTTACTTTAAAAAAAAAAAAAGTCTATCTACAACATTTCTTTCTTGATGAAATCTGTTTGTTCCAAATAATATTTTCTATAACTTTGAGATTATAAATAGAAGCAAGCACTATCTGATGGTTGTAGTTATGAATTATATGAAGTTGGAATGTCTTGGGATGCTAACATGTTAAGAAATGGATATATCAATACAACTTTGAATGAATAAATTTTATATTAAAAATTATACCTGTCAAAGGCTTGCTTATTTGCAGATTGACAAAGCTGAATGGGAAGAATTGGCATCCTGACTAAATTTTAAGTTAATTCTAAAATAGAGTTTTATAAACAAAATTGAAATAGTCTCTTTTTTACAATGACAGCATTTAAGTGAAATTTTTTAGAATTTCTTTTAAAAATAACTAATTCCTTAAATATGCTTTTCCAGAGTTTCTGGACATCATCTTCATCTGTGCTAATGTAACACATTTGATATCATTTTGAATGATAGAGCTCTTTGCAGCTGTAGCATACTGCCATGTACCTAAATCTTCCGTAAGTCTAACAGGAGCACTTGGCCAGGATGAAGAGAGAATCACTCTGTAAAGGTCTTCACAGTTATAAAAACACTTTGACACAGGACTGCTGTGCCAATTTACGTAGGTGTGGATCTCCCTTTCTGGCAGATATCCGGGAGAGTATTCCTGTGCATAGAGAGAGGATGCCTGCTTCTTGCTGGCCTCCTCGCCTCCGTTTGTAGAGGTGACCAGTCAACACTTGGCATATTAATGGAGACAAAGCACTTCAAAACCATCATTCACCTCCCTGGGCACATATGTGCACAGCTAATCTGATGCCCTCCAAGCGTTGCTAGCGTGACAACTCACTTCCGTACTCAAGTCTTTGCTGTGTTGCAAGCACTCATTTAAAGATCCCAGCTTTTACAAAGGCCTCTTCAGAGACTCACTTCTCAAGTTTGCTACAAGGCAACCAGTCTTTGAGTTTGTCTTCATGATGTGATATTCTTTTAACCCAGAGCCAATTGCATAAGCTTCCAGAACCCTGAGGAGAAAATGTGGAATGGAAACAGAAGGGGGCAGTTAAGGGGAGTAGACGAAGTTGTTCCTTAACTTTGGATCTCTTATGTGACGGTAGGGACCTTGAAGGAGGTCCTCTGCATCTAGGCCACCAAGCAGTGGTTGTGAGATGGATGCAAGTCCTCCAACACAGGCTGAAATGTTCAGTTATGGCACATTTGAGGGACAGTCAAGACTAGAACAAAGTTTTTGATTACCCCACCCAAAGACTGAGAAATCAGAACTCCTTGAGAACTGTTCCTCTGATCTTGTATTTAAAAAAAAATAAAAAAATCCATCCCACTCTGTGGGAAGTGCCTTGCTTCACAGCTCAAGTGGAGCAGCAAGGGGCTGTGCGGTGGGAAGCTGGTACCCACGGTCGGCCTCACGCCTGTGATTCAGCTCGCAGCATCACCCGGAGCTCCCTCCCTGCTGCAACGTGCTGCACTTGGTCTGCTCCACACCACGTTAAGTAGAAACCCACTGTTTAAAAAATTTCTGACTGAAACACGTCTTGTTGTCCAACAGAAATCTACTTTATGGGGCTCTTCTGAGTTTTTAAAAACTGGTGGCTCCTGTTGTTTCCTTCAGTCACCTCCCCCTCCTGTTTTTTTATTATTTATTTTCAGGGTTGCAATGCAAGTGTCACATACAAAGGTGTATTGGGATTTTGGGGGAGGATAGCAAAACTTCAACGTATGTTCATAAGAAAGTGCTAAGAGAGCCTGTGGGCAGATATTGGAGATAATTAGGAACTACACAGAACTGCTGCAGGCTCAAGGGATGTTTGCAGGCTGCAGAGAGTTCCTCAGGGAAAGAAAGTGCTCTGTAATTACAGGCAAGGTCAGAGTAGTCAGTTCAGTGGAAATGGGGCTCTGGTGAAGATTTTTTGAATGTCATTAACAAGACAGTTGTTTTCACTTTTTAAATGATCGTCCTCTGCAGTACACATTGTGTAAGTGTTCTCTGCTGTGAAGATTTTGGCCCTTTTTTGAGAGAGATGATTCACACTTGGAAGTGAAGGGAATTTCTTGGTCACACTTTACATCTCTATTTGGCTCTAAAGATTTTAAATGTGTGCTTCAGTGGTGTAAGTCTCCATTTTCTTTAAAAGGGTAATATGCTTCATTGGTACATTTGAAACAGATCTTTCAACATCTGAAGTGTTTCAGCCCACCTCAGGTTATTCAAAGGTGAGACGGGTGTCTTGGCCTTTGCTCCAGGACATTTTGGTGGCCATCTCAAATTCATCCCTTGATACAGTCTTTTGATTTCTTTTCTTCTGAGGCTAATGCATGAGTTTAGAAACCCTCTGTGCCCAAATTTTATCCTAGAAAGCATTCAAATGGCGACACCCGTTGCAAGTTCTCCTTCCCTCTGTTTCTCCCTTCTGCCGTATGGCTGCACCTTCACAATTTTACCAGTGCAGCTGAATGTGGGACTGTGCTGGGACTGTGTCGGGGGTTGATTCAGCTTGAAACAAAAAAGGAAAAGTGCTTAAGTATGGCTCAAAGTGAGCCATCTAGGCCACTGTGGACTCTGCCTCCCACCCTGATCTTGCATCAGGAGGATGCTGCTGCACGTGTGTGGTCAGTTGATTGAAGGCACTGATCCAGGTGGAAGTCAGATGCTGTTTTAGGAGGATGTGTATTTGGCTAGCTCAGCTTGCTGAACTGTTTGGTTGGGAGGGTGCTAGCACCTCTGTGAGGAGAGGCTGGAGGGGCCTGGGTTGTCGCAAGGGAAGGGGAGAGTGGGACTGAATCCAGCAAACCAGATATATGTTGGTTAAGCTGTTGTGAAACTTCATGTCTGAGCCTTTGAATTAGATCCTTTCCCTGATGTAGTTCACGCTGCAGCACCTTGAATGATTGTCCTGGCATAAATGAGGGCATGGTGATGTGTGGGGGTTGAGAAAGAAGTGGTGAGGAGAAGAAATGTCTTCAGCTTCTTGCAGCTGGGAGTGTTTGACCAGTAACAGATTAAGTGGACTTGCAGCAGGCCTTTCAAAAACAGGTATAATAGTTAATCGGCTAAAGTAAGTGATTAAAAACAAAAGGCTAAGTATTATCTCTCTTATATCTTTTGGTAGTTTCTGTTTAGTTCAAATATCTTTAACTTTTGGCTGGGGTGAGACAATTTTGCAGTGCCTTTATCTCTTTCAAGTTCTCATGAGCAACGTAGCTGCTTGTCTACCTCACTTCCTCCAGAGGCCGGGTTTTAATAATTCACTGTCTTTCATGTCTTCAGGCCCCCGCCTTTTGGAGAACATGTAAATTTGGCAACTGCCAATTATTAGCTTCTAACAGTTTGCTTAAGAACCCTTGGTGTTTTTCTTGGAAATATTTTTCCTGAAGGCATTTTTAATTTCTTCTTGCTTGTTCTTCCTAAGTGTATTTTTGATGCAACCCCCATTGAGTCAGATGGTGTAGCATCAAGTAGCAAAAGGGAGACGTATCTAATAGTTCTAGAGATAATACAAATGTTGCCCTTATCCTTCATATAAGAGAGCTGTGCCTGAGAAAAGGTCTTCCCCTTTTAGAAACGTATACAGTGTACAAATGCTGCTGCCTTCCCTGTTAAAAGAAGCCCAGAAGGTCATTCAGCACAGCAGCTATGATCAGCTATTAATGTTTTTACTTGGTGGAGGAGGTGGTTGTGTGTCAGAACATTGCATTGAAGTCAGTTCTGTCAGTATTCACGATGAATGTCTGCTGAGCAGCCGCTAATACAAGCTTCATTTCTCTCCATCTGCCAACAAATACGTTTTTCCATCTCTTTTATTTGCTTAACAATACATCACAGTGTATAACTGACAGTGCAGCGTCTGCATTAATGGACTGGCAGTTAGGATCACAGAGCCTGGCGTTGCACCTTTGCTGCGGATGTGTTTCTGTGCAGCTCTGGTGGGGTTACAGACCTCCTCACATCCCCCGTTAGCACGGCTGCCTGTCCTGCCCTGCCCGTGCAGCTGTCTTGAAGCAGGGGAGGGACATCTAGAATTACCCAGGCATGAAAGCTGTGGAGAGAAAACTATTTAAGAGCATACAGAACAAACATTAAACATCATCTGACTTTTCTTCTCTCTTCCTCTACCTAGGAGTGAAGACCATTTTACAGCCTTAGTGGTATATGTTTAGAAATGTCCTCCAAATTGTATGTTACATAATATGAAAGAAATACGGAACATCAATGGCTTATAGTGCAATGAAAGGTGAATGAAGTAAGGATAATTAGGGGAGACGAGTGAAAGAAAAGGAAAAGCACTAGTTACTCAGTTCAAAATTACACTTTATCCCTATGGAATTGGCTCTTTTTTAGTAGGAAAAAAAACTTACCCCCAAACCAGTTATTCTTCCTTCCATGTACTTCAGCCTTGTAGCAACCAAGTAGTTCAATTTGTTAAATAGTTCTTATTCCTGTTAGACAGGATTTGTTAATTTATTTTCCTTTGTAAGTTGGGCTACGTAAACAACCAAGTGTGTCAGCTGGCCATCTCTCAGCTCTGAAGTGTACGGCCCATAATAGAATGACTGCACTATCAGAAGTGCCACTTGTGTAGTACTGTGTTCAGCAGTAACCTTGAAGGTTAATCCCACAGTCGCTGTTTGATAGCTAGTGGGATCATCTGCCATCAGCTTGTGCAGAACCATTTGTAGTTTGATCCTTCAAACCAAAATACAGTTTTGTGGTCTCCCTTTTTTTAAGTTTATTTTTTCCCATTTTCTCAGTGTCTTGCCATCTTTATGGATTCTGATGTATATCTTTTCCCATCTTAGTCTGCAAGGGGAGGGAAAACTTGTTTCCTTTGACCTCATGCAAGTTTGACAGGAAGGAAATTTGGTCAGGCTGAAAAAGCCTGAAATCTGGTAGCCTGACTTTTCACCTTTCAAAGACTCTGTAGCTTACAGTTCTTTCCATAAGACTGCTGGGTGGTCAGAATCTTAAAAATGCAGCCTGTTGTGGTCGTGTTTTTTTAAAGATAATTTAGATATCTTGTGTACTTACTTACCTGAATTTGCCTTCTCTGCTTTCCTTCTTTTACCAGTCTCCTTATATTGTCACCTTCAGATGCTCTGCTCTGAAGCTGCGAAGAGTGAGGTTTTCAATAAACATGAAATGCTGAGGAGCTTGCTGCAGTATTGGTACACTTGGCTGTGCATGACTTCTTTCTGTCAACAAAAGAGACACCTCAATGAAAGATGCATGAGAACAAGCAAATATTTTTTCTGGTTGTCTAACTGGCTTAACACTTGCACTTTATATAAGTTAACAGAAGCACTTAGGAGGTAAAAATGATGAGTTAAATATTGACACTGAAATATGAGAGCCACTGTTAATAATTTTTTATTATTTTTAACTTAAATTAATATCTGAATTCATTCCCATAGTGTGGGAACATAACTTGTTGCTGGTTTTACATTGAAGAAAAGCTATATTGGCAAAGCAAAATTGAATTAAATAATTGTGGATCCTTTTTTTCTTTTCCCGGTGTTGCAGGCCTAATATGTTTTTGTCTCATTAGGTATCTCTGCCTAAGAAATGTTTTACATCAGTGGGCTGAGACTCAAAGCAGTATTGAAGAATGGTTTCAAGTAGCATCTCCCAGAACAGAAATTTTAATCTGCCCTTTAAGTGATAGTAAAAGTACGTTACTGCTATTTCTTGATATTTAGTGTCTGACTAGTGCTAGAAATAACTTAACAGTTAAGAAATAAAGTAATTCTTCAGGATCTAGTGAACTTCCAGGGTTGGTCCCTTCCCTGCCCTGAAGAATAGTTGCGTAAAGCCTGGTTATAAAAACCTACAATTGGAAATTTAGTTGGAGCATTTCATCTGAAAAACTAAGTTCTCTTTATATGGGAAACCCAACCTGAATTCTTACTAGTGGTAAGATTACACAAGCAACAGCTAGCTCTTATGTAATACTTCTTATTGTCAGTTCTTCCACATGCCTTGCAACAGAGGTAGTAACCATTAATTTGTGTTTTATTGTGGGGAAAAAGAAGGCAAAAAGCTTGCTTTGAACTAGTGGAACAGAGCAGGACTGTGGGACTGCTGTGATGGCAGAAGAGAAGGGGTGTGTGTGTCTAAATCAGATACTGATCTTCTTGGGGGAAGACAAGCATTTAAATATTTTAATTAGCTTATTTCTTAGGAATTACCGAGTGGGTGGAAATGAAGGAGAGGGGAATAGAAAGAATTAAACCTTAATGTATTTATGTAATCTAGATTTGGCTTATCTTTTCTGTACTTAATGCAACTGCCTTAGCAGTTTGTTTGTTGGTTTTTTTTTAATTCGCCTGCTGAATTCAAATGCAACATAAAGGAAGTGTTGACCCTCACTGATTTAAACAAACGTCCTGTCTTGTAGGCAGGAGAAAGGTATACCTTGAAGGAAAGGTATTTGAATAATAGGTGAGTTTGTTCATTTTGTAGTTAGATTTTGTCGTCTCTGCCTGTCCAGCTTTCCTGCTGCAGTTAAAAGTATTTTAAGAAGATAATACTTTGGTTTCTCTAATCCTAAAAGTGATTGCAAATGAGACTCAGATGAGAGAAGTCTGCTGGCCATGATGTAGAAGGGTCCTTTTCTCAAACTTGCTGATTTTCTATGCAGTGACTGAGGACAGGAATTGCATACAGAGGTTGTGCAAAGCCACTGGATCTACACTTGTATTTTAAAATCCGCTCAAAGTTACGGTGTTTTCACAGTTCAAACATTTCTGTTTACTTAACTCATACTGCTCTTACTGGTGTTTCAGAGACTTTTTAATAAAAAGTGTTGTTGCTTCTCTGTAGAATAAAGTTTGCATCATAATATAGATGCTGCTATTACAAAATGCTTACTCCTGAATGCAAATCTCTTCATTAGGAAGATGCCAGTGGGTAGGGAAGTAATAGCTCTGCTTTTCCAGATACAGGATCAAGTTTGTTTATAGGATAAATGCAGTTTTTCTTCAGACTATTGTGTTCTGATATTTTTTTCTTGAATTTTCTGTTCTGTGAACTTTCTTTGGAGTGCAATTGAAAAGCGCTGCAAATCTGGGAAATCTAAATGGCATTTCTTACATCCTCATCGTGGTATGATGAGGAAAAAAAAAGGTAACAACTACGATTTTTAAAACTCATTTAGTTGTAATTTTGAAAAGTCTGAAATGACTAACCAAACCTCATGGATAGTTTTCCTGGGAAGTATACTAGCCAAATTGTTTTGTAAACCATCGTATGGCCTTGCCTTGTTATCTACCTATCTATCCAGATCTATTTTAAAAATTAATATTGGTTCATCAATGCTAAACTAAAAAAAAGTAGTTATTTAAAAGGTGAGATTAATGCAGTGTTGTATGTAGTATACCAATTTTACAGTTCAAATGAATGTGACAAATGCAATTCTTAATTTAAATGAGTTCTCTTTAGCAGCATCTGTATAGATGTAATAACTGTTCATCTGCACTTCAGATATATCTCTGGAGTATCCCAGACACCCTTTTGTTTGATCTCTTCTACTCTAGTTATATGCTTTACATATAAACAGAATTGGGGTATTTTTTTCCACTTTTTCAAATGGAGAATTACGTAGGATTTGAGTAATCTTTAAAGTCCATCTGTATTTACTCAAACATCTAGACTTTAATTTTGTAGCATGTTAGACTTCCTGAAAGCAGTAATAGAAAGACAGATGACTGCTTTATTCGAGACTGTTAAGTTTAACACACTTCCTTGTGGTTTGGAGCATCTCTTAGATGAAAAAGGGCTCAGAGGGCCAGGGCTGTTCAGACAGGAGGGGAAATCTTGAGGGGGATCTAATCCATATCTATAAATACCTGAAGGAAAGGTGCAAAGAGGATGGAGCTGGGCTCTTTTTGGTGGTGCCCAGTGCTGGGATAAGAGGCAGTATGCACCACCAGCTGGAGCACAGGAGGCTTCCCCTGAACATCGGAGGCACTTACTGTGAGGGTAGGGTTATCAAACACTGGCACAAGTTGTTCAGAGATGTTACAAAATTTCTGGACGCGTTACAGATGTTACAGAATTTCTTGGAAATCTTCAAAAGCTGCCTGGATGTGGTCCTGGGCAGCCTGCTCTGGGTGGCCCTGCTTGAGCAGAGGGTTGGACCAGGTGGCCTCCAGAGGTCCCAGCCAGTCTGTGAGCCTGGTTTTGTCTCTTGGGATCTAACTCTGTGTCTGTCCTGCCGCTGTCACCTCCCTTCCCAACCCTTGCCCCACAAAGTTGCGATCATTTCCTAAGAGTTTTCCCCAGTGACTGTGGCCAACGTTTTTTTTCCTAATGTATCCTTCCTGGATACATTTCATTAGTTACACATATCAATTGTGAAAAAGAAAATATTGTACTGTGTGTCTGAATATTACATGTATCTATATACAACGTTGATATTTTATAGGAGCCCTATATAAAATCCTTAAACATAACTCTTAGAGATACAGGAACTACTGTGACAGTAATCAAAGTTCTGTGGCTTATTTTCTTATTTTTTCATTTTTTCTTGTGTGTGTGCCTTGTCTTTCAGAGTTGGAAGAACACAAGGATTCCAAGCTTTGAATGTCGGGCATCTTACAAGATTACTGCAGCTAAGCTGAGAAGGCAGATGCAGCTCTGAGTACCGGATTGATTGAGCTGGTGTGTACTGCATGTACATGAAAACGCACACGTCCTTGTCATCACATAGACTTACTCTTGCATATTCCTGAGAGCTTTGCAATTGATGAAAATTAATTTAAGAACCAGATGGAGCACCTTTCCAGCACAGGAATCGGTAACCCAAGGAAAGACACCTGCCAGTAATGTTCAACTTTCCCCATGGTCTTCACGGGTGAAAAAAGTTTGCAAGAAGAGGAAGAAAAAACACACTCCACACAGAAAAGGCCTAATAAATACCTCCACAATCTAAATCAATAACTGTGAGGGAAACAGAAGAATACCAAGGGCAGAGGAAACTGATTTTGTTATTGCAGAGAAACCATGTATGATCTTTGGCACATTTTGCTTTGGCCTCAGTAGTTTGTGAATGGACTAATAAATCGTGACCACATGTTGAGTAATGATGACTGGAAGTAAGTAAATTGAGGAACTATGGGACAAGTCTGGGCATTGAACTGAGCAAACCTCGTCATCCTTCTTGAGTTAACCAGGTCATCGCCTTGCATATTCTTTCTCCCTCTCCTTTTTCTTCTTTTCACTTAGTGTGGTATAAATACTAATTGATTGAGCTCATAAATGTTACTCAAATAAAACGATTGGAATACTTCATATGTTTCCTTCTTGTACAGCTGCAAATGTTGTGTCTGGAACTATGAATCTGTGCTGTAGACAAGCATCAAGAAGGAAAGATCCGATCAAACAAGCAAGGAAAATACCTAGAGAAATAGTGAAACCAGGAAGTCAGATTTTTAATGCTGCTTCTCTTTCTTTTTTAGATGATTATATTTCTTCCTTCCTTGAATTTTAGAAGATCTTGAAAGAGTGCTTACTTGATGTGCTTTAATTCTGGCATTTGTTTTTTACAGTAGGACGAGAAGTCTGTGATTGCTTGTAGCAGAAAAAAGGGAAAAGTAAAGGAAAACGAGCTTGACATTTTAGCCTGTTTTGGAGGAGAGACAACTTCACGGTTCACCTGAGGCAAACTTACCTGCTTTGAAAGCTAAAAGCTTTAGAGCGTTTTTGATTCCACTGTAAATGAAGAGGGGGTTTCTTTTTCATTCGTGTGTGGCGGCAAAAAGTGGGAAAGCAGGCAAGATAGCGTGATAAACGGTTCAGGCTGTGTTGGGTCTCTGGTGGAAAAAAAGTGCTGCAATGAAAATTGGATTGGCTTTGGATTGCAAAAACTTTTGAGTCCAACAAGCAGTTCAGTACCAAGAGGGATTTCACATCTGGCCTGGCACACCAGTGCCTGCACAAGTTTGGGTCTGTTGTTTCGCACGGTTTGTGTGCCTTTTTTTCCCTTTATGCAATCTCTTTCAGCTTTAGCAGCAGAAATACATCAGATGGAAAAGATATGCCAGAGGGCAGCTTGGAAAAGATGAATGTCATATATATACATATATATGTATGTGCGTGTGTTTAAATTTCTGCAACCGAACTTTTGAAGAAAATCTGACTGGAGGAAATCTCAAAAGCCTTAAGTTACTTGAAACCTACACATTTGCAACTCTTTGTCTCTGGAATTGCATTACGCTAAACTGGAATCTCAGGCTGTATAAAGATTATATCAAGTTGAGCAAAAAGATGACTTAACCATTTCTTGAGCGCCTCTTATGAAGTAGCTGTTTCTCCAAAGGATAAGTGCACCCTCACTCTACAGACTCAAAAACAAAAATGAACCTGAATTTTTTTTTAAGCGTTACTTTTTCTTAGCCAACTGCCATCATCTTTTATAGAGGAATTTTTCACTATGCATTTGGTGGATATTTATAAACACTGACCCCATCCTCCTCCCTTTCAATGATCTATCCCAGGTCAGTCCTATCAATAAAAAAAAAAAAAAAGTTGATTTAAATTTTGTGCACTAGACACATTACTTTCTTATGTCAAAAAATAAAATATTTAAAAAGCATGTTTGCAGCAGTGGAACATGGGCCTGTTCTTTGCAGCGATTCCAACATCCTCTGCCTCTCCTGGAAAGGGAGAGTTCCCAAAAGTGAGAAGGAGAAGCCCGTGTGCAGGAGGCGGTACTATGAGGAAGGCTGGTTGGCAACTGGCAATGGCAGAGGAGTTGTAGGCGTCACTTTTACTTCCAGCCATTGCAGGAGGGACCGGAACACCCCTCAGAGAATCAACTTCAATTTGAGGGGCCACAACAGTGAGGTAAGCAAACCGTGTGTTACGATTTAACGATCGAGTTTGGAGCTGGCTTTGGAAATTATAGCAAGAATTCTTGTAGAGCATTTCTGCTTGTAACCTGGTAGCGAGGTGTATGGAGGAGGCTCAGGACTAATCCAAATGTGTTTGGAGGCTTTTTTTGATAGATTGAGAAGCTTGCGGCTTATGGTGAGGATGTTCTTTGGAAGCAGGTCTGGAGTTTGCCCAATTTCCAGGCAAATTCAACAAATGCATTTAAGAGCATTAAAAACTGTGATAGCTGACTGCTTTTGCATAACATTAAAGTCTGGCTTCGAAGACTAATGGAAAGGCAGAGGAGTGAGAGAGGAGCTCAGATAAAGCCTGCCAGTTTTCAGAAACTGCATACCAGGCTGTCCTGCAGCAGGCGGCAGTGTCATGGTAGCTGTCACCTGCAGGAAAACTTCAGCTCGTTAGTAAATGGAACAAATGGGACATACCAGAAAAGTGACAAGGTGCCCTGCAGTAACATACTGTAACTTCAGGATGCAAGGCATTGTCCTGATTACAATGATGCAAAACCTCTTAAGTGTATTTTTCTGAAAGGGATAAATCTGTCGGTAGAAGCTGCTATTTCAGCAGTGCTTTATTGTCTTCCAGGCACCTGTCTGTTTCTCTGCATAATGCGTCAAGGGAAGCGTCAAGGATGCCCAGTAGTGTACAGGCTGTTAAGGGCAGGTGTAAGGATTCTTTTTCTTGCTGTGTTAACCCTGCGTTTTAGTTAAGCTATGTTTGCATTGGATGTGCTCTTTGAAAAGAGTTTGTCTGTATCAAAGCTTTGCTCCTAAATCTGCAGGAGGAATGACATCATATATTCTGAAGTTAAAACCAAAGATGCAATGCTCTTTTTCTTGTCTTTTGTGCTACTTATTTGTTGACTGTAATACATCTTGCCCTTTCGAAATAAGCAGCACCTAAGGTTGAGGGGTGGATGGGTTTGGTTCTTCTGTTAATAGCAATGATGATTCTGTTTTTAAGGAAAAAAAGACTGAGGGGTAATTATTTAGTCTTAAATAACTACTTCCACACATTTTGTACATAGGTATGTATAGACTGGAGTGTATTGTATGTTATATAGATTATGTTTATAGATGAGAGACAGATTCATGTACGTATTTGTATGGAATACAATAAAAAAAAACAACTTTCAGGTGCCTCTTCCTGAAGAGAGAAGTGTTTTAATCTAGTAGTCTGCTTTGGGCCACCTTGAGTTCTCAACAGGACTTTCAATTGTAAATTTGATTTTGTTTTTGAAATGTGAGATGCAAAGATCACTCTTCATTTGTCCTTATTTTCTTCTTCTGTAACTGTTCTGTGAACTGGACACCTATTGTTCTGCTTTTGCATAATATGTGTATTGGAAATAACAGGGGAAGTGCTGTTTATGAGAGTGTAAAGTCTTGTTGCAGAACGTGAAAATACAAGGGCAGGCTTAAGTACGTGCCAGTTAAGTGAAAAAGATGCTGATGTGCATGCTGCCCTCTGGTTTGGGCTAGTTTTGCCTTGCTTATGTGGCCAGCCATGAGATTCTCTTTCTGGGTTGCAGCATCATTGCTCTGTGGATTGAGCTGTGCTGTTTGTGCATCCTTTCCCCTCAGTGATTGACACAAGAATCTCAAATGGAATGAAAATGTTCTGTATGATTTTTTTTTTTGATTCGGGCTCTTCAATTGTGCTGAGTCAAGCTTCTTATAAATTAAAAGGGTCGTGTTTCTGTAAACAGTCTTCCTGGTGGCATCAAATGTATGAATGACCAGACTAGAGACCGCTAATTCACTTCTCTGTAACAAGGCTGCTATGGTGGTGTCAAAAATGTGTGCTACCTAAGGAAGAAGGGAAGTGGCTTTTAGAGCAACTAGCTTTGTGGTGAGTCTGTGGCTGCTGTCAGATTTTCCTGCTGCGATACTTTTTGGGCATTGGTGTAGTAATGCGAGATGATTTGTTATAAAACACTCCTCACCAGGCTTACCGAGTGTTGTCCTGTCTCATGGAATAATCCTACTGGTTTTCCTAGGAAAGAAACTGAAATGCAAGGGTTGGTACTTCTTGTACGTTCCACTGTTTACCTCTAAGAAGATAGTTACAGGAGGAAAGATGTTTTCTAAAGAAACAGTCTGTTGAAAGATTCTTTAAATAAAATGTTGAACAGTGCTTATTGCTGATGTTTGCATGAGTAGTAGTACATGGTTTTCTTTTCCCTTCTCGTCTGAAACAGGAAGCCAACAGCAACCTTGTCTCTTGTGTATCACCTCGTGCAATGAAAAATGCTAATTTTACAAGTATGTCCCGGTGTATGTGTCCAACTAAAGTTACATTTGTTGTACATCCCTAAAGGGTGTCTTTGACTTAAAAGTGTAAGTGCCTGTGTATTTCACTGACCACTTGTGGGATTGCATTGTGTTGTCTCATTCTCAGAAATGATGATTTACATGTCTGTATATTTTTGTTACACTAGCTTTATCCCAAAGAAAGTTCTTTTTTATTTTTATTTTTTTGCTTTTTCTGACATGCGTTGCTGCTTCAATATCAGTATGCATTCAATTATAATGAATCAAATGCTGTGATGAACAAGCAGGAGATGCGAAAACACAAGCTAAATGCTTTCCGTTTGGGGTATAATTAGTAATATGCTGTGGGCAGAGCAGTACATTGTATTTCAGTTTTAGGGTGAAAATCTGGAAAAGGTAAAAGCAACGCTACCTAGGGGCAAGCACATGAGCCTGTTTTTTAAGCAGGTTATGAAGGTGGATGCTGGTCATGTATTTTTGTGACGTTTATATGGTTGCTGAAAAGATTCACTGAAATCTTTTGGTCCACAGCTCCTGTTTTGCTATAGGCGTGCTGGTACAGACATATCGGACCAAATGAGAAAGAAGAATCCCCAAGACTGAGTTACTGACAGGCATGTTGCAGTGGTGGATTCGCATGATTCATCGCATCAGACAGTAATTGCCACTGAAATGCTTGGTAGTTTGAGCCAGGGTTGTTTTTTTTTCATTTGCTTCAAGGTTGGTTATTAGAGTTGGAAGCTAGGAAGTGGCTGCTATATGACTTTTAATTAACAGCCTGATGTTTCTATAGTTTCTTGGGAGAACAAAAGATAAAAATAAGCATATTCCATTTGTTCTATGGCAGGAACTGAGAACACCACATTTTGTGACAGATTCCTTTTATTTAAAAAAATACTTATAATCCTGATTCTCATTAACGTAAGGGTAAACATTCTAACAATTAAAATTGATGTGTATCAGAGGCAGAAATAGCTGTGCTGCGGAAGGAAGGGGAAACGTGTGCCGTGCAGCTGTGGCTGTTTCATGTGCGGTAGGAGTGAGCACCTCCTGTCCCTGGTCATGGTAGGGGACGTGTCTTGGGGCACGCAGTGGATGGAGCAGGTAGGAAAGGCCACGGAGGTGCACGGTTCCGTTTGGCTTTGGAGCATTTCCCTTGGCCTCTGAGAAGAGACTGGTGGAGGTTGCTGGTCTGGGGGTTTCTTAAGCCTGGGAGAAAGGCTAGAAGTCAGGGAGATGTGCCCACAAAGCAGCCAGGGAGCTGCTGAGGTGTGGTGGCCTAAAATATTTGTTCCCCTTCCCTGCATGTGTAAACACGGTGCTGTGCAGGAGTTGGAGTGAAATGTAGAAGTCTCTGATTTTGACCCGACATGGCTTCTCTTGACTGCATTGGGAAACAGCGTTAGAAAAGTACTTGAGCACATTCCTATTATGACTTTTGTCTCTGTAATAAATTACAGATTAAATGCAAAATACTGGGTCACTTCAGCAAGGTCAGGGTTTCATCTGGTGTGACCAGTAGGTTCTGAAGGCTGAACATTTTTTTATAATACTACCTGGTCCATCCTGAGGTCTCAAGGGAGATATTTCTGAGGAGGTCTGTGAAAGATGGTTAGAAGAAAAAACACCCTACACCTTATCCTCAGTAGACATCAATTAGCTTTACAGGGATTTTTTCTCCCAGTGAAAGATTTGCAAGATGCCTGCAAATCAAATTGGTTGGATGGTGCTGTTGTAGGCATTTATTTTAATGGATTCTGTTGTGTCTAGTGTATTAAGATGCTAATGGTTCTATGGCACTTGATGTTTCTTAATTATTAGTATTTTAAAATGTTTTGCAGGTGTATATTTTTCGTTGTGCAAACTAAAAAGTCATCTTTGATGTATTTAGTAAGATTCAGTATGCTAATTGCTGGACTGAAACATTACCAAGAAGTGCAAGAATATACAAATTCTGATGCAGTGAATTAAGTAACATGCTGAATACATTAGCAAGTATGCGTAACAATTTTTACTGTAAACATAAAGTGAAGTGCTCATTTCTTTAACTTTCTTGGAGTGTCCAAGTGCATGACTGTAGCTAAAAAAAACAAAAAACAAAACAAAACAAAAAAAAAAAAAAAACACCCTGTTTTGCGTAGCACAGGATTTAGAAGTGAAAAGGGATGTAAATGTATCTCAGCTGAGCTGTCAAATGAATTATTTTTAGTTACAGCTTTTCAAAGGAACACTGCCCTTTCAAAAAATATTCAATAAATGCTGCTTCTCATACTACTTCTGTTATGGAAGTCTCTGGACAGTTCTTGGTTTGGTTTTGTTTTAGAATGAAAGGAGGTTACAAATCCTCTTTTCCTGTATTACAAAGAAAGCTTTCCTTTAGTCTGCCTACCTTCTGGGGGTTGCGTGCAAATGTTCAGAGCAATTCTAGTGGTACAGGCTCTTTTCCTTAAGTTAAAACTATCTCCTTAAGCATTAAAACTGAAAACAACAAATGAACCTTTTCAGCAGTGTTTATTAGTTTGTAATGTTACTGGTAAGAACATAGGGAAAAATACAATTTTTTTAAAAAACTTTAATTGTAACTGGCATTTGGATATTGACTGTAATTTCTATTATGGCTAGAAAAAAAGGAGTTGACTTGTGGGTTGACAGCATGGGTACCTCGTATCAATTGCTGTCCTCAGACATGTCTGGAACAGCTGCCATTTGTGAACACTTAAGAAATGTTGAGGTAGAATGAGGTAGAGGGATGCTGTAATGATGCCTTTTGGCTAGAGGCGCCCCAGTGGTACAAGGCACACGCTGATGTAAACTGCAGTGGTACTGCAGATCTTCTCTCCTGCTTTCCTGTCACTGCACAGAGAAGACAGGACAAGGTGTGCAGGCAGAAATACTGCCTTTTTGTTAAGGCAAGCTGGTATAATTGGAAAAATAAGGTATGCTTTTGGGCATACAAGGGCTTGTATTTCTGAAAGCTTGCCTGGTTTTTACAACACTGCTAGCTAATACAATAAAAGTTGTGAAATCTGTCTACAAACCATGTCCTTCCTCTGTCCTCAAATGGTTGTAGCCACAAAAAAAAAAAAAAAAGAATATAGTGCTGCAGAGAGAGGCAGAATTGGTGCTTGTGTGAGAAGGGACCTGCAGGAGAACGGGTCCTGTGCCTGACTGGGTTGGTTCTGTTAACTTTTTGCTTTGTGACTAGTATTTGCTAGGCTTTTCTCAGTCTTTACTTGCACAAAGGACAAACACTGCGATTTTATGCAGGCTCCTTTTATTACAACTTTGTCTGAACTGTCTGTGTGGGCTTAGGCTGTGTGCTTTTAATTTCTTAATGCAAGCATTAAAAGAGCTAAAATACATTTTAATCCTCTTTATTAAGAGGATTATTTAGTCTTTACCAGTATTTTAAAATTATTAATTTTAAATCAAACTTCTGATGGAGCTTAAATATGTTCCATGGCATGCAAAAAGAGTCTTTCATAGCCTTTTCTTTAAGGTTAATGATGAGAAACCCTATATGTGTGGTAAAGAGGTGAGATTACTGCTCTGTTGATGTCTAAGCATGGTATATGAGCACCTTAATAAAAGTCACAACTCAATATGTAATTGTGAAGGCCTTGTGTATGTACAGGTACAGGATCTCCTGAGCATTTGAATAGTGGCAAAATCAGGTTTTATGATAACATTTCTGAGCCATAATAGTCATTAAGGACACTGCTTTGCTTTAAACGGTTCCCAGAGGAATTCATCAAATTACAGATAGTCTGAACAGATAAGATACCCATTACGAACTATAAACATTTCACAATATAATTGAACATAAAGCACCAAGTAATTGCTTGTCAAGTGTAGACAGAATGTAGTAGGATAGACCAAAAAAAAAAAAAAAATAGGCACTTGTCCTTGGGCAACCAGCATCTCTGCTCTGATAGCGTCTTTTATGAACATGTGCACAATTTCTGAGGGAATTCAGTATTCTTTTTGCATTACAAGTTTCTTTGAAGAGAAGTAATCTGTTTGTCTAACAAATTTTACAGGAAGTAACAATAATTAATTTTAATTGAGAAATCTTATGTTTGTGAATTTTCAAACGGAATTGGTAGTCTTAAGATTTCAGTATAGAATTGTGACAGTCCAGCTCTGGGTTTATTTGAGAAATGTGTGTATTGGAAAATTATCCCTATATATCCCTCTTTTTCCTTTTTTTTTTTTTTTTTTTTTTTTTAAGGAAATTAAATTTACACAGATGACGTTATTGACAAAGAAAACTGTAGCTTTGTTTAGCCTAGTCAGATTGTAATAGAACTCGAAACTACAGTTGATTTGTTGCTATTTGAGATGTGCCAGCAGGAGGGAGCTTAAACCACGCACCCTGATGAACAGCAGGGTTCCCAGGTTGGTGGTGGAGGATGTGTATTGGTGGAGCCTCATTTGGCATTTTTGGTAGCACTCTGCAGACAGCAGATGTCTGTCTGTAAATCTAGGTGAAAGCCTTTGGTTCTAAACTGGTGGAGTAACATCAAAAACCGTAACTCTTGAAGGCAGGCAGAAAGTGATACAGATGCAGAAGTATGAAAAGATGCAATTTGACTTTGGCTAAAATGAGAGAACAAACTGATGTGCCAGAGGAGGCAGAGAGCATCTTTCTCGGGATAAATCCAGATGATATTCTAAGTTGTCAAGCACAGTCAAAATCCTCATGAGGAATTAATGGTAGAGATGATTAAAATGCAGAAAGTCAAAGCTGTTGGGTGTGAGGATAACTTCACAAGGGAAACAGAATTTGAGAAGGAAATTTCTCACTAAGCAGCTGAAGAGGAGAAGAAACTGTTCACATGGCACAAGAACCAATAAAACCCATGCCCCTAGGAAAGCAGTTTTTGTAGAAGCTGCAGAGTGTAAGTCTGTTGTAAGGTATATAAATCTGCAGCTCCGGGTAAAATGAGGTGACAAAATGCAAAACATAGGCAGGGGAAGATCTGACTTCTGGGGAAAATTGTGTCACACGATAGTAGTGCCCTAATTACTGCATTGGCTCGAATGTGTGTAAAATAAGAAGGCAAGAAATTGTTCTGTCAAGGACAGACAAAATAGAATTGCCAATAAATCTGCAGCCAGCACATCAGCACTACCTTGGGTAAATATGTGCATGTACCTGTGTGTGTGGGGGAGAGAGACAGAGATGTAGCTGGAGTAGAACCAGTCTCAGAAATGTCTTGCTCCTCAGTTCAGAAGTATTCTATGAGGAAGCTGTGCTTTCAGCTGCTGCACTCAAGTGATAAGGTTAAATACCTTGTTAATAAAATGTGTTGCTGTGGGAGGAATTGTATTTACTTTTGAGACTGGATGCTCAAAATGTGGTTCCTTGAAATACAAGGACCTTAAAAGTATGCAGAGGACTAAATGGCTATGAAGGGCTGCAGTTTGCAAGTGCCTGTCACTTCTTGTTGTGGTTACAGCGTGAGTTACCGGGATATGCTTCATGACCAAAGTGGACCAGTACTGAAGCAAGTGTATGAAATGGAGGAACATTTGATGTTACATTACTGGCACAGACTGCTTTACTGTACAAAGTGAGCAGTTAGCATAAGTTATGTTTAGCAGTGCATAAGATAAATGCTTTCTCACGTATGTCATCTTAACAAGTCTACTTTTGCCTGCAGACACCCCATTGATCACAGATGTTAAAGCAGGAATTGCTCTTTTCTCATGGAATGCCATCAACCCTGTATAGGATTTATTTAATTTTCATTGCATTTCCAGAATTCTTACTCCTTCCAGAATAATATCCTGCAGTTTCTTCGGACTTAATAGTCCTTTTACTAAATAGGGAGTGTAGACCCTGCACTCCTCTTGTGAGAGAAGTCTGCATGTCATAGGGTCTTTTGAATATTAGCAATATTTAACGTTTAAAAAAAATTAAACATTTTAAAAATTTAGCACTTGTTTATTGATAAATATATATTAGAATATATATGTTGGTTTTGTTTGAGGGAAATCAGAAGTCTTCTTCCTGGCCTGTATTAGATATACGATAGCTGCAGGAGCAGGGAGGTAGTCACCCCCCTGTACTCGGATCTGCTTAGGCCACACCTTGGGTGCTGTGTTCAGCTTTGGGCCCCTAAGTACAAGAAGGACATCGAGGCCCTGGAGAGTGTCCAGAGAAGGGCTAGGAAGCTGGTGGGGGGTCTGGAGCACAAGTCCTGCAAGGAGCAGCTGAGGGAGCTGGGCTTGTTCAGCCTGGAGAAGAGGAGGCTCAGGGGAGACCTCA
This sequence comes from Aythya ferina, assembly GCF_964211825.1. NCBI lineage: Eukaryota > Metazoa > Chordata > Aves > Anseriformes > Anatidae > Aythya > Aythya ferina. The sequence continues at coordinate 55,661,229 of NC_140298.1, forward strand.
TTGCTCTCTGCAACTACCTGAAGGGAGGTTGTGATGAGGAGGGGGTCGGCCTCTTCTCGCAGATAACTAAAGATGGGATGAGAGGAAATGGCCACAAGTTGTGGAAGGGGAGATTTAGATTAGATATCAGGAAAAACTTTTTCTCTCAAAGGGTGGTCAGGCACTGGAACAGCGTGCCCAGGGAGGTGGTGGAGTCACCATCCCTCGCGGTGTTCAGGAAGCGCCTGGAAAAGGTGCTATGAGATATGACTTAGTAGCTTAGCTGGCAGTATTGGTGATAGGAGGATGGTTGGACTAGATGATCTTGTAGGTCCTTTCCAACCTTGTGTGTCTATGATTCTATGAAACTGTTTCAAATTATGGAAGGTTAAGGTTAAAATTTGTCCTCCTGTGTTGTAAATACTTACTACAGAAGAAATGCATCCGCATGGATGGTTAACAACTTAGAACATCGTCATTTTACCAAGTACTGCTTATTAAAATTGTTAGGTGTTATGGTGTCCATAACATCATTCTGTTGATTTAAACACATTCAAATTAGGCTTTGGCACCTTATTATTATGTATTATTGAAGGCCCTACATGAAACTGGAATCTCATTGGGGTAATCATGGTAACAGTTCCAGTAGTTCCTTTCACTTCATACATACTCAGCCAGCTCACTGCTCAGTGCCTGAAGAGTGAGGAAGGAAAGAACTAAGCTTTCTGTTCCTCTTTGTTGCTTGCTCAGCTGTCTTGTTTTGAATGAAATAATGCCTGCTCTTCCTATAGCCATGCATATACTTTCAGTGTTACTTTCCTACAAGTTGCCCATTTTTAGTGTCGTAAAGACTCAGTGGTAATGATAACCGAAACTAAACACCTTTTTGATATATATATCCAAGATGAAAACTATCACTGTGCAGGAACAGGCATTTTGTTACTTCACTTGAGATATTTTATTAAGGCAGTTTCTCAGAGTGCGGCTTTAGTACTGAAAAGCAGAGAGATTTAATACCAAGTGTATCTGTCTGAAAATGATAAGACACACTTAAGCTATTTTAAACTTGGTATTCTGGGGTAGCAGTTATTTTTAAGTTTCTTGAGGTCCTTATGTTTGTAATTTTCGGGACAGAACATTAAAGTTTTCAATGCCAAAGCTGTCTTGTTTCTTAGGTTGATTTTTTTAATACAACTAGTAGTATCAGAAATAGGTTGCTATTAAAATTTTCTTAAATTACAGTTGCAAATAATGGTAACATCTGGGTTTTGAGCATTATTTCTACTTACTCTTAAAGTTGTAAGCTTTCCTATATTAGTAATTTCCTGTTGGAAAATAGAGAATTTTACATGATGAGCATCCATTATTATTTTTGTTGTTTTTATTCAAGTAGGGGTATTTTAACCAGTTTGTTATAGGGAACTATATTTAATTAATTATTCATTAAATGGTAATGTCCATAAGAACAGCGAAAGATAACAATTTAGGTGAATGTGGGAATGAGTGGGACATGAAGAACAGAGCAACCTGGAGGGTTGGGTGGGAGTTTGGGACTGTTTGGATGTAAGGCACAGGAATAACTGGAGGGGAGAGAGTATAAAAGCCTGCTGTTTCTATAACAAGACTTTCTGCCAGACCCTGGAGTTGGACCTATTGTTCCAAAGTCCCAAATTCCCTTTGTTTTGTGCACAGCTATCAAGTTATGGTCAGAATAGCTTTATCTTCTGTAGTGAGTGATCAAAACCAGAGATGACAACTTTAATAGCTGTTAGTTAAATGTAGATAGTGGGTATCAGTCCTGCTTGTCATTTTGTGGATTGATGGTAGATGTCAGGAGCAACATGAAGGTTTTCTTTCTTTTGTAAAGCTTAAACACTTTGTCAGACGTCCACTGTGTATCAGGATGATTAAGCTATCAGAAGTTATGAAATGTCAGACTTATCTGCAGTTGATTTACCATGTCAATTTGTTTCTGGTGTTTGTATGTACGTATTATGATTCAGTTTTTAATTATCTGACCACATCCTTTTTTTTTTTCTTGAATTCTCGTCCATTGAGTGTGTGCATGGTATCTGGTAGATGAGGGACGGTTTACTGAACAAACTCTATTATTTGCTTCAGAAATCAATAAATATGCAGTGAAGGACACGGACTGCTTGGGGAGACATGAAGTCATGTGGTCAAGGCAGCTGAATGTTGTTGTGGAGAATTGGGTTCTTGCTGATCTTTTCACCATAACCAGGATGTATTTCTCATTTTCTGAGTAATGATTTTAACATCTTTGGAGCTGTGAAGATGAATTAATTAATTTTCTCTTATGCTCAGATATTTTATCACTCCACACAGCCAGCATTTCTTGGTCTTAAAGCATTTACTTCTGTCACTCCATCTTGGTATTCTTCTGGGGATCTGATTTCACAAGCCAATTTTAAAGTAAATGTTCATGACTCATCTTCAGAGATTGGTCATGAGTAATATTTGGCCCCACAGCACGTGGGCACCAAAGCAATGCTTCTGTGGCATATATCTAGCTAATTTTGAGGTATTCCTTGATGATCCATGGCTAAGTTTAAAACTTAGAACTTTAGGCTTATAACAGTCAGAGTATGGAGATTTTTTTTTTAACTTATATTTTATATTCAGCTTATTGTGATTCAGTCGCAATAAGTCTGTCAGCTCCAAAATTACCTGTTTGGAGCTTCAGAACAATTCCAGTGATGCAGATCGCGCCTGGCGGAGGTGTACGAGTTCTTGCTAATGGGAGGTTTTAGTAACCGAGTGCAGTGCTGATACTGACGACATCAGAGCTGTTATATCTAACTTGTCCTGTTGAGCTTGACTCTTAAAGTGTTCTTTTAAAAATTTTGTGATGTACTTAATGCGCGGCAGCAGTTATTAAGAGTGCGAATCAGAGATGGGTAATTGAATCTGAAGCGCGGTGGCGTGGCTCCCTTGGGAAGGCCAGGAAGCTGGAGAATGTAGGGTTGCGTGTGGGGAGAAGCTGCTTATTTTCAGTTAGCTCAGGAGTCCCTGGAGAAATGAGAAGGTTTACCACAAACTAGCTCCATCCTTACCAGTGCTGCAAATGCCACGTTAGACTGAAAATCCAGTTGAGCTCTTAATCCTCACCAGTAATCAAGGTTTTGTAGATTAATGTAGGTCATGTCTCTTACTTCGACATGGGTCTTCAGTGGGTTTAAGCAGACACGATGGTACGAACTGTTCTTTATAATAGCAAAGAGATTCCTTTGTTTGTGGGAACAACAAAAGCATGTATCCTTTTTTTCCTTACTACCCTAACTCTGCAGTGGTAACTTCTTACTTTGAATGTCAGCAGAGGTGAGCTTTGAATACACATGGGGTGCAAATTTACTGAGTAAAGAACTGCTATTGTTCAATAAATCACCCTTAAGGCTGGAGGTGCATTTTAAAGCCCTTATATTGCCAGAGTGAGGCAGAGGCCCAAGTTCAATGCATGCAAGCAGTAGAGGAGGCTTTAAAAAGTGGGTAAAGCATCTTTTTAAATGTTCTTCATGTTTCCAAGTGGTTATGGAGGGGGCTTTTTGGGGTTCATTGTCCAATGTGATGGTGGGTAATTTTCCAAATTATTTGGACACATCCTCTCTTGTAACAATTCCACTGTGCTGTGGCATTTGTGGGTATCTTGGCTCTGACAGTATGGATTTAGCTGTCTTTATTGCAAAACTAAGTTATTTTCTAATAATTTTCCATAATAGAGAAAGGTGGGTGGTTGTTACTTTTTTTTTTTTTTTTTTTTTTAACTATTTCCATTGCCAGTGCTCATTTTAGTAGGCCATGTTGGGTTATGTAAAACATTCATCTATTCTGATAATGACAACTCTTTTATTTTGGTTTGCAGCTGTTTTGCATATTTTTTTTCTACCTCTAAGAAGAGGAAAAAAATGAAAGAAACAGATAAAAAGTTAGATTTTTTTTTCCCCCGATTTGAAAATATTGAACTTAAAAAATATTTTTTTTCAAAAGCTATGCTACTCAATCCTCTTGATCGTGGTAATTCAGCTTAAAGAAAGGCTGCTTTCTTCATTCACTACTTGAAATAAATAGGGAGGGGAAACCTTGAAATACTTGAAATAAAATTGAAGATCTTTATTTTCCATTTCTGCAAGCCAGTAATAATTTAAGTTGAAAGTAAGAGACCTGTTTTGAAATAAAAGTTAGTTCTGAAAATTTTTAATCAGCTGAAAACTTTTGAAACGGGACTAATCATGGCAACCACACAAATATCTGATGGAAGGCTGTTTATCAATTTGTATAAATGTCTAGATGACTAAGACAAGGCTAATAACTGTGGGATCTGTTCTGAAATTTCCTGTCACTTCTCGTTGTTTTTCAGTAAGAGTTGTTCCAAGGGATCAGGCGGGTGTTTTAATCCACGCTTCTCATAGGCAGCAGTGAGGGGAGTGATGTATCTGGACCAGTGATGCCCAATCTTTCTACCCAAAGAGCTGTAGGCTGTGCTCTTTACTGTGTTCTGCTGAACGTGCTGGGAATGCCGAGCCCTAGCATTCGTGCTTCGTCAAGGCTGTGCTAATGAAGGAGATGTGACCGCCCTGCTCCCACTGGCAGGGATGAAGTGTCATGCCTTACACAGCCGCAGGAGCCAGCCACTGCATGTGTGATGGTAGAGCTCTGCTGCAGCTGCTCTGTCACTGGAGACCGGCTCTTCCTGTAGCTGGACAGTAGCAGAGCATTTGGGTTTGCTTCCCCCATTCTGCAGGGTTTTTGTCACTGGAGGACCCCACTGGTAAGAGACTGAGCCAAGCTAAAGAGCAGAAATGACCGAGGCAGGATCTGTCAGTCACCATGATGCCGAACTGTCTGACATCCAAAGGCTGTTAAATGCTGTGGGTATATGACAAACTCTAGTACAAATAGCATGCTAGATCTTTCAGAATATTAATCTGTTTTATGATCTCCCTTTATTTATAAAGCTATATAATAAAGTGCTCCGGGGTCCTTTCAGATGAAAGGCATTAGATAATGGCGCCTTTGGATGTTTACCTCTTGTCTGGGTCTTTGAATTCATTTATCACTGAAATGCTCTATTGCAGCAACTCTATTCTTGCCCGTGTGTGGTGTGAAACCATTTGAATGTCATCCTTATTTATCTTAGCTCATTTCTTAAGTTTCCTATTGTGAGGCATCTATGGGCTGAATTAAAACAGATATGAAACACTAAAACCAAATCCCTGCATAAAACTGCCAAATAAAACACAACCAGGCAAGATTAAAAATAAAAAATAAGATAATCGGGCACAAGGACAAACTCAACAGACCTCTTGCAAACCACCCACAAAGGGATTAGTTCCCAGCTACCCAAAGGAATGGGAAAAACACGGGTAGCAGCTAAAAGAGTGAAAGGGAAGGGACCCAAATCAGATAAAAATAGCTCTGCTGAAAGAAACAAGACTCGCAGTGGAGGCAGCCAGAAAAGGACAAGAAAAGAAGGGCATGGTGAAATGTTAGGCAGAGATGCAAGTTGTTGCACATGGCTGGAAGCTGCCTTGCGATGCAGGATGCTGGTCCTGTAACTGATGAGGAGCAGGCTGGCAGCTCCCTGCCCCTTTCCTTTAGGTTGTTTTGCCTGCCTAGGAACTGCCCGCTACAAGGAGGGGGTTATGGTGCTGGTATGAGTCAGGAAGCTGCTTTTCTGAAACGCAGCTCTGCTTTCTTTGGCTGGATTTATGGTATCAGGCCCCTTATTCCACCCATCGAGCACAACAGACCCACCTACCAAAATGTTTTGTGTGGAAAAAAGATGCTTCCTTTTGAGGTTTTGGATTTTTCCGGTGTTGCTGATTTCTTCTCTTCTTTCCCCAGAAAACCATGTGTTGCTGTCTGAAGGCTATGGGCAAGTGAAGACCAAGTGCAAATGCTTCTCTAAAACATACTATTTTTAATAAAGTATTTCTCCACAGATAGACCCTACTTCTTATTATATCATTTAAATGAAATCTGTGTTGGTGCCAGGTCTGTAATCTGAACTGTAGTACTTCACCTGGGCCGAGTTGTTGTCCCAAAGCAGGTTCAGTTAGTGAGGGCTGGAGGAGAGCCTAACACGTGGCTTGGCATTTTTGGTAGGATCCACCCATTTCAAAACAACACACCCTGAACGTTATGCTGTTCCTTTATTAAACCTTCTGGCAATCTACATCTGGTTTCTGCTTTGCATAGTTGCTGCTTTATGGAATTCTTACTGACTGTTATTTTTTCCACTTGCCCTATTTAGGTATGTATTTTAACGTTAGCAATAATAGTAATAACAATAAGTATCTTTAGTTCCACTGCTGGTTTTTCTCAAGTAACATTCCTGTAGTTTCCTCTCCCTCTCTCCCCCCTTGCAATAACAGCCTTTTGCATTAAAAATATTGTAATGTTTTCAGTTGTTACCATATTCTGCCTTTCTCCCTTCATTCCTTTTAAATCTGTTTATGTGAAACGTGTGCTTGGGAAAGCTGGAGGTTGCTTGTTTTCATTTGAAACATACGTTAATTAAAATAGCCAAGAGACCATAAAGGAGCAATTTCTGTTGCATCAAGCAGATCTCTGACTTTATTGAAGCTCTCTTTGGCCCTGCGGCTGTCTTCATAAATCAAAACTCGTCATACCCATAGGAAACCCCATTCTGTTCACTGTAGCTTTGAGCACAAGGATTGATGCTGTCTATGCTCAGCTCTCCAGAAGTGTGGTGTAAAAGGAGGATGACGAAATGAAGAGTCTTACACCCTTGTATGTAACCCAAAATTTAGCATGTCTCAATTCCTGTTCTTCACTGGTAGTGTTATGTGAAAAGTTGGAAAACTGTTACTGTGGTACTGGCTTGGAGCTGTGATGAAATACCCAAGTCTTCAGTGCTTTCTGATAAGCTGCTGTTTGAAAATGGAACAGCAATAGTCAAGGGTATTTTTTTTTTTTCATTTTATCTGCCATTTTGGCATTTACAAATCCCATTTTTCCTGTATTCCTGGTAGTTTCTGTTCTCATTTTGGAATTCGAGGAGCTCTTCAGCCTTAGTTGGCAATTAGTGTCTGTTTGTCTTGCTGGCCTGATCCATCTCAATTACATCAGCTCCAGAGCCCATAGATATTTCTGAAACAGTTCTGTGCTGCTTTCTGGTGTGCCAACTCGACCTCCATTGCTTACTGATGGATTTGTTTGGGCCAGAGTCTTCTTTCTGGGCTTTCTGGAGGTAATGCGCTGACAGGAGTCTTGCAAGGTGTTAGGGTATTCGCTGTAACTGTGGTTTTGGGCATTTGGCCTGGTAAGGCCGTGCTGAGATGCGCTGTAGAAACAGGTGTATGTGCAGCTGTCTGCTTTGTTGCTGGCAATTGCAACTGGCAATTTTTAGAATTAATTTGTAGCTTCCTGCGTGTCTCCAGTTTGAGACAGGACAGCATGCAGTCCTAGATGCTGAAGGCTTTGTCCACAGCGGTAAAGAGCATCCATAGAGCATCAGATCAAATGTGCAGATGGCGGTGTCCTGCCTCTGGAAATGACTGGGACCAGCGTGTAGGAAAGAGCTTCCTGGGCCAGGTGCGCAGACTTTGTGTCCGCACCACTTTTCCCTAACCGCTCTTTTGCATCTGTTTAAAATGTTGAGGCGTGTAATGAATTGTACGTTTTACCTACGAGTTCTGTGAAAAAGGACATTCTTTTGTTATTTGAATATCCGTCCGTCTCATTTGCTTCAATGACCTTCATTTTCTGCACTGCAAAAAGCAGTAACAGTTGTTACCTATTTATTCCGTGCCACTCATTATTTAATAGACCTATGTGAAAGCCCTTTGTAGTGATTTATTTTCCTCATTTCAATAGTGCTAGTCTGTAGCTCATACAGAACCTAATCTATTCCATCCATTTGAATTTTCTTTTTTTTTTTTTCCCCTGTACTCTCTATGTGTTTTCAAGTTGCCTTATATCCATTTTAAGACTGGAGGCACAAGAAGTACACATAATAGAAACGAAAACCCACACAGTGGCATAATGATGGTTTCTGTTTTCCCTATTTTCTTCCACCCCCTTACAGCTGTGAATGGTGGCCAATGTAATAATGACAATTACCACTTATTATAGTTAGAGCTGATGCGTTTCTTTGAAACTGAGTCTAGTGGGGGACATTTTAACTGGTGATGGATAGAGGACCTGACGTGGACTCCCAGTACAGTTCCTACTTCTTTGTTCCATGTAATATTTGTCAAAACAGAGGCGACAAATGGTGATTTTTTTGCAGCATGAAGGATGGCTGCATTCAGCACGCACGTACGCAGATAAAAGATGTTGAACAGCTTCAAAAGCTCCCTCAGTCAGTCTGTCAGAGTCGCACTGGCAGACCTGGAGTGTCGTACGTACAGGTGGGAGCTGCAACTGAGATCTCTTTGTTCATGGGAGAAAAGGGAGTTTGGTTTGACAAGGTTACCGCTGAGAGGTGCTGGATTGCTTGGCTGTGACCACGTCTTCACAGGCCTTGCAAGACCTGCCCTAAATCTCTTCTTTTGGCAAGCTGTTTCCCTCCTGGAAGTGCGTGTCCTCTGGGGTGCCAGCTGTCCTGATGGCCCTGGTGCTGGGGTCTCCCCAGAGCTGTCCCCTGTCACAGCCACACCTCTGCTTGCTCTTTGAAGGGTCCCCAGGGAAGCTGCTTTTCCACCTAGGGGAGTTAGGAAAGAAAAGCAACAAATACGGCAAGCGTACGTTGACTTCTTCCAGAATCAGTCTTCCTCTGAGACCCTAACTGTTTGGTGAATTTTGTGGGGAAGAGGCATGTGCCTGTGCTCAGGAAGCCCATCCCATGCAGTTTGGAGATGTTTTTTTAAACAGCATTGAGCCTTAGGACCGGGCAGAAGTTTCTTACCTGCTTGCTAGAAGGTTGTGAGGGCTTGACTGACAATTCAGAGAAGCTGTTCACTTGTTGAGTTAATGGAAATATGTATATTTGAAATAAGTGTGAGAGATGTTTCTCATATACAGAGTTTTTATTTATAAAATATAGAAGTAAGATAATCTTTGTTTTATTTGAAAAGTGATCATTTAAAAATGTGTTATGCAGGCAGCATTCTTGATTTGTCTCTCTTGACCAAGTTATAGGTATGTACCCTTTTGCAAACCTGCTTCAGAGTAATGCTGATGTACTGAAGCATTGATCTGTTTTCCACCAAGTAGTTTTGGTGACTGCCTTTATCTGAAAGATCTAATGCATGAGGGGAAGATGTGTGGATCTTGTTAGAGGCGTACACGTTCCCAGCTTTGATCATGTTGGGTATAGTGGCATAAGGACAACTCTGTTTCCTCATAGGGCTGCTTTATTCTGATTTCAGGTGGCAGATCCCGTGATCCAGTAATATTTGTCTACCTGGAGAATGATAAACATTTTTGTAGGTTAGTAAGAGAGGTTTAATAAGAGATTAAATGCCTAATATCGATGTTATTGAATGGAGTAAAATAAATGTATGGAAATGATGTAACTTAGCATGTTCCATTGAGAACTCATTAAGATTCAAGGAGTAGGTGAAGGAGACAAGCATCTACAGACTCAAGCAAAAGTATAAATAAATAAAATTCTAGTAAGAGAAACTTGCAAAGAACAGAAAAAGACAATACTCAAAAGTAGTTAAAAGGATAAAACCTATAAGTCATTGTTTTGGGGAACAGAAATTTGACAAAGAAATTCAGGCATGAACGTAAATGAGGTTACTTTTTGCTTAAATTTTCTTTGAAATATCAAATTCATCTTCATTTTCCTTTAAGACCTTGGAAAGGCTGATTGTTGTTGTTGTTGTTTTTTTGTTCTCTCTGAGTAGAGAGCTGAGTGGTGCCCAGTGGCAGAACAAGAGGCAATGGGCACAAACAGGAACAGAGGAGGTTCCTCCTGGCTATGGGGAAGCACTTCTTTACTACAAGGGTGATGGAGCAGCTAGCACAGGTTGCACAGAGAGGCTATGGAGTTTCCAACATTGGAGATCTTCAAAAGCCCATGGTCCTGGGCCACCTGCTCTAGGTGGCCCTACTTAAGCAAGCATTTGGACCAAATGGCTTCCAGAGGTCCCCACCAACCTCAACCGAAGCTTCAGACCTTCAGGTGAATTTGAAGCTCTATCTCCTTTAGCTGTAAAATGGATTTTTTTTTTTTTTTTTTTTTAATAACACTTGATTAAACCTATGTTGTTATGGAGAATGCTTTACGGAAATAACCTTGGTGGGGTCTTGTTAGCAGGATTGAGTAGGTATTTGGTATTTATGACTCACGGGGATGCTTACTAATGTTTCCTTGATGGGATCTGCAGACTCTTGTCCAAGAAACTTTTTTTTAACTAGAAGAACAAAATTAATTAGATTAATCAGCATCCAAATTGGATTATTTGGCAGGGCTTTGTGCATAAATACCTCAGTATTGGTGCATGATTTAAACTGATGATGACATTGATACTAAAATGTAAGGCACTTAAATTTAAAGTTACTTCAGAATTACTCAAATACAGTTTTAAAATCAATTCTTCAGTCTTAGCTGCAGGCTGTAGACAGCAGTATTTGCTTTTGATAAAGGATACAGACAACATTGATTGAAGGCTTACTGAGGGACAGAATTGTTGCAGGTTTGCAAAGTTAGACAGGGTAAAGCACTTTGGAGAGGATTCTAGAGGAAAAGCCTACTTCCTAACAGGCAGAATTAGCTTGTATGATCCGAGGGATGCGATCTATGGCTGACCTTACTGAATTTTCTATGAAGTTGGCTTGAAAAGGCAAGAAGTAACTTCCATTTGAAGGAAATCGTGTCTGCTTCTTTGAACTTCTTTCTGTGACTTGCATTTGTAATTATTGATACAGCTTGAGCTGAGTTGCAGCTTTTTTTCTAATGGCATAGTATGCTTTGATTTTAGTTGGTTGGTATTTTTGCAGTGTTTTGAATGTGAAAAATGCTATGTAAGTGCAAAGTGTTGTTTATGTCTTTGGACCAGTGGTCTTTGTTTATTTACTTGGATGAATCTGTGCCCCAATTCCAGTCTCACTGTCACTTCCTTTATCTTTTATCACTTGTGTTCCTTAGTATAGATGGCTTAGCCGAGACTCGAGGTGGATTTTTTTTGTCATTTTTCTAAGAATCACTTCATATATATCACTTAATATCTCTTTGTGATTCTGGTTTCACTGATGCACGTTTTCTGTTTTCAAGGAGTTTTCAAGCCTTCAAATTGTGCCCTAGTGTTTTGATATAAATCTTATTCTTTCTTTCCTTTTTTCTCAATTGCTATAGGTATGTTCTTCAGTTAGGAAAAAAACTTTTCATATGAAATGCTTTTATTTAATTTTAGTTCTGTGTGACACAGCAGTAATAAAATATTTTGTACCTCATTCTCCATATGAGAGTTTTAGGTAACACTTGAGTCTTCAGTGACCGTGAAGATTTATAAAATCTAGACTCTGCTTTGATGCAGAAGTTACTGTTTCACAGGATACCAGACCTTGCTTCTCGTATGGCCCCACCACCCCAGTGTCCCTATAAATGATGGATGCAAATCCATCTGCAGTTCAGCTGTGACAGTCTTTGTCTTGAGGCATGCTACAAGATAAATTTGATTTCTATGGAGCCATTTAGTATTTCAATAGGAGCATTTAAACTCATGAGAGGATGTTGCTTTTGACATCTGAAGAACCAAATTTTTACCTTGATAGGTCTTTTTAAGGAAAGAAAATGCTGTGAAAGCTGAAGTTCTTTTTACTATTTTGAACAAATTTAGGTAAGAAAAACTAGCTTTTCATTCAATTAGATAGTACTTGCTTAGTATTTAGTTGGCCATTTATGAGGAAAGGTGCTGTCTACTGTTTTTACAAACCATACTACCCCATTGTGGCTTCTGTATTAGCTCGTAAATGGAAAAAAATCAAAAATTGAAACTGGTCAGCTGTTGCTACGTGGCTTCAGTCAGTTGAAAAAGAAATGGTTCTAGGGAATCTAGTGGATGTTTACTCCAAAAAAAATGGTGTTAATTGTAACGACCATTTGCAAAAGGTATTAACGGCAGGAACTTTGCTTAGGAAACCTGATAAAAAGCATTGTGTGGTGAAATGCTTTGACTTGGCGGGGACAGCATGAAGGAAGCTGGCTCTGGCTGCCCTGTTCTTGCTTTGTTGTTGCAGTGTGGTGCGAGAAAGGAGATTAAAGCCAGAGCTCTCGCTGTAATGAGGAAGAAAATGTCCAGCAAGACCCCGTTTCCCTTTGCCTCTCTTCCCATTCGATGGTGTTGAAAAGTAATGTTCCCACCAGAGCGGGGTTCGGCCTTGCTTTTTAAGTGATGGCTTCCAGGAATTTCCAGTCGGGAGTAAATAGATGTGTGCGTGGCCAGAACTTGATAGCTCTTTTTATAGGCAGGATCTATTTTGGTTATGACCTATTTTTGTTAGTGCTTTACTTTCTTTAGCTCACTCGAGAAATGCAGCTTATTTTTCATCTGAGTTGTCGTTCAGTAGTCACATTTTCCATGGCTCTGGAAGCCTCTGTTGAGTTGTTTTGGAAGTAAAAGGTGGTTTGTTTTGGTCTGGTTGATGCTTTCGAGCTGTACTAAGTTCCTGTTAGGACACCAAGCTCGTTGGTGATTAATAGGCTTATAACATCAGTTGACTTTAGTTTTTCTCAGCAGTCCTGTGATGGCTACTGCTGGTAAATTCTGTCATTATCTGCGGGGCTTTGGCCTTGAATGTGCTTCTCTAGGAGTCTAGTAGAAAACAAACTCAAATCAGTTGCTCTGGTTTTGACAAACCTTACAGAAGCCATTTGAACCAGGTTAATTAAAAAAATAAATGGAAAGTTACTAGAGCTAACAGGCTTATGTGGTCTCTTTGAGAAAGGAAGTAGATGTACTCTGCAGATCATCTGATTTTATATCAAAACAAAATTCATTTGCCACTAGTATTGATTCAGCGGTTTGCTAATGTCAGTGTGAACAGTGATGAGAAGTTCTTCAGATGATGCCCAATGCAAACATTCGTAGTCTGAGCACAAGCATGACACAAACTGTAACACAGCTCAGTGCAGAACCTGGTAACTTGGTCATATTTTATCCAATATACCCAATGTATATTGGATTAAAAAAAAATCTCTTGCAGTTGGAAAAAAAAAAAAAAAAGAAACATTCCTTTTGTTCCAGATGTTGAAATTGCCATTTCATTGAATAAATGAAAATTGTAAACCCTTCGAAAAAAATATATATATATTTATTTATTTACCTCTAGGTATTGGTAATCTGTACATTGCTTCAAAGTACTAGTGAAGCACTAACTGAGGAGAGACGTGGAAGGCTGGGGCAGATGAATTGGTAGCAGTTAATGGCACCCTAGGGCTGGCTGCTGGTAGCCATGTGCTCGGGTAACCAGATGCTCCTCTCCCAGCATTGTCTTTTGATACTGTCGGAGCTCTTTGAAAATGGTCTCTCGTTGTTCTAACAAAAGACTGCAGAAATTTCACAAAATCAATTACTTCAGTATTTTCCTTGGAGGAAAGGGAAATTGAAGTAGCGTTTAATGCGATTGCTGAATTGACTACCCAAAGTGCCCCACACCAGTCCTTTACATGAGCAGACAACTCAGCAAGTGCTGTCATTTTTCTGCTTATGTATGGACTGTGGAGAGATGAAAATGGAAGTGCAGTGGAGCTGAGTTATACCTATTAAACACGCTGCATAAAAATCTCTGAGGCTACGCTAAGTTCCTGGAAAATTAATACATTCGGTTAGGATTAGGGAAAAGAAAAAGCTGCTCTGCATAATGGCTGTTCTTGGAGGTGCACGCATGGGTGCGTTTGTTGGGTTGTTTCATACACTGCCTATGTTTTAGAGCTTAGAACAGGTACAGAGATTGTCACCTGTTATATTTTGGGGGTTTTAGGACAATTTCTTAAGGAAGAAGATAAATAATGAACATTAAATCTAAGCGATGAATTCATTTGTGTGGAGCTCGGTGAAAATCGATTTAGTTTTTGCTCATCCTCCTTAAACTTGATTTGTATTCTGCCTGTAGGGGAACAGTGCTGCTCTGCATTTTAGTACTGCAAAATAAGTTATTAATTTTGGAGTGTTAACTTGACAGCATTTCTATGCAATTACTTTCTCTTATGGATTGGTTGAGGTTCTTTTTTCTTTTTGCAGCCTAGTGTTGGGATGGGACTTACTTCAGAGCATGTCAGCACTGATCTGTATTCAGCTGGAAGAATGGCAATTGAGTTGAGCACTGAGCTGAGAGCGTGGCTTCAGCAGCAATCCCAGCTCCTGCGGTCCTGGGCAGGCAGCCCTAAGAAAGAGAGCTGAATTGTGCTCTCAGCAGAACTGGGGCAGCATCCATGAAGCCAGTGGGGCCGAAGGCTGCTTAATGCTTCAGTATTTTGGGACAGCTGTTCCAGTGTCTCCTTTTGGGCAGTGGTAAACTGGCCCCTTTGCACAGCCCATGTGGTGACAGCTGTGGGTGCGAGGAAGGGATGTATTAGTTTTTCTCCTTTTGTTGATGTACAGTGCCCAAGCAAAGCACAAGAACTGGCTTCACGATCACACAGTCTGTCACCTCACCAGGAGCTTTGAGGGTGAAGCACAAATTTTGGGTCAAATCTTGAGCCCGCCAAAGGCTGTGAAAATTATCGTCTGATTCCAGTAGAATCAGTCATGGTTTTGGCTTTAAAATAAGTAATGTATCGGGGATGAGATGCACATCCTCAAAGATATCCTGTGCAATAGTTGTCTTCCAGGGTTTTTCCTTTGAGAAGACCAGTTAGTATTAAAAAATGTTTCTCTAGTATTATATGATCTTTTATTGCACACAGCATATTAAGGGCAGATGACAGTTGTCACATTTGATTGCTACTGAAAAAGCAGCTCTGAATTGAGCTTCTTTGTGTCGTGATATCTTTAATCCTAACTGAGAGAAGAGTCCAATGCCCAAATGGTTTGGTGTGTTGAACTTGAAAGCATCTGTGCTGGTAAGCAGTCTTCTCACTGATGAAATGCTTACATTTTATCTAAAATAGAATTGTACTAGGCTGTTGCTTGGCATGTTGCACCTGTTCTAGTGTTGAAATGAGTGGGCATAATGTATTTTAAAAATTGTGAAAGAACACCATGACAGATGAAATACGGAGTGCACAAATGTCACAGAACTCCTGAATTAAATTGGGCTGTGTGACATGAATTCTGTACTTTATGCACAGGCATTGGGAGCTAGTCTTTAATTATACAACCACATAGTGGGTTTTCCTCCCTTTCATACTACAAGAATGACTGGTTTGCTTGCATTTATTCTGGGAGCCTCCAAAACCAACTTGTAATTAGCACTTGTAATAATAGATGGTGTTCAAAAGTATAAAGACCTCCTCAAAAAGTCTAGCCAGAAGTGCTAACTCATGTGAAGTGCAGAGTCACCACGGGTTGCCTATGATGTTGTAGAATGCTTTAAAATAATGTTTAGATCTGTGATTGGCATGTAGTAAGGGATTTGGTAACAAGGTGCAAAAGCCACTTGGTAGGGTTGTTGCATGTAAGCATGGAGATGTGTGTCAGGATTTGCAGCTGTGAAGAACCATGTCTGTTCCACATATGACACTGACAGGTGCTAAAAAAAAATAATAAGAAAATTGTGTTTTCCACTCTCTTACTTTTAGAGAAATTGAAATAAAAATATCAGTACAGGCTAATGATGAAGCATCAGGCTGAGTCAGATGTTCAAAGGTTGGAATTGCCCTGGTGAAAGCCAGTAACAGGCTTTAATGTCCTGCAAGTGACCTAATTTTGCAATTGTCTCATCTTGGAGCCAGTGAGACTGGACTGGGGCTGTGCTCCTGTCGCGTTAAGGGGTGTAGCTGATTAACCGTTACGGGCCCGGTCAGATTCAGGTTACTGAACCAGTCGGACATTCACCAAAAACACATTAACCGTCTGGGGGTCCAGTCAGACATTCACCAAAAACGCATTAACGGCCTGGGGGTCCGTTCAGACATTCACCAAAAACGCATTAACCATCTGGGGGTCCGTTCGGACATTCACCAAAAATGCATTAACCGCCTGGGGGTCTGGTTAGATTCAGAACACTGAACTATCACGGATAACCACCCTCACCCTCGTTGCACTCAATGAGAGTTATCACAATGCAATCAAGTATGGTTTATTACAGCAACAGATAATCAGGTTCTTTTGGATTGCCGGCGATAGTGACTGTCTGCAAAAGCAAGCTAGTATGCATAAAATACACAGGTGTTATAGGTGTTATAGATGTTATAGATGTTACAGGTGTTTATAGGTGTTACAGATGTTACAGGTGTTACAGATGTTATAGATGTTACAGGTGTTACAGGTGCGCAGCCTAGAAATAAACGCGTTAAAAAGGATCAGAGACTCTATAGAGATTTATAAGCAAGTATTTAGATCTCACCCAAAGGCGTCCCAATGGGGGGGGAAGAGAGGCTCAGCCCGTCGACTGATCCCAGGAGTCAGGAGGTCCTAAGGATGTTGTCCTCGGGATGGTATCTCCCCTGACGGTGGTATCTTCCCTAACATCCCCTTTCTCTTGGGCCAATTTATATTATTTTCTATCTTTTAGGTGGAGCTTGAGTGGCTCTAGTCAAGCATATCTTAGTTATGATTGGTGTAAAGTTTTCCCGTCTCCGTTTAAAGTAATAGGCTCCGAGGAATTCAGAGCGCATGCTCAGTGAGGGGTGGTCGCACCTTGGAGGCGGGTAGCTTTTGGGATGGAGGTGTGTTTTGGTATTATAATGATATTATAATGAGCAAAAAGTACACTAGGGTACAGCATTTGTCAAAACATGACAGGTCTTTGGCTTAGGGTGGCAAAAAGTGCAGCTTTGTGCACAAGAACAATCGAGGCCCCACCTGATTACAGAGCCTAGCCATGGTGTCTCCACTCCACTCTATGCTCCGTGCTGTTCCTTAGAGCTAGCACACCAAGTTTCCCCAGCGCGATAGCATCTAAGGCTGGGAGCCTAGGGAACGCTCAGATAAAGCAGTTATGCCCTACCCTGAAAGCCTCTTCAATGCTGTACCTTTTCCTTAAAAATGTGAATGTTAGTTTTATTTTCCTAGTTACTTCAGGCATTTACACCACAGCTCCCTAAATGCTACAAAGCTCTTGGACACGAGAGCAGGTTTGGGAGGACGAAGACCTGTTACTCATTTCTTCAATTCACAGTCGTTTTCTGTGCGTGTGCTCTTAGCCTGCAGCAAATATGAGGTAATTGATGTTAGCTCATTAAACCTGCTCTTACTAACCAAGTTATTTATTAATGCTGATCCACGATGTTAAAGCCAAGATGATCTTAAGGGGCAAGGAGCTCGTTGTGCCCTTGCTGCTTTCTCTGCAGTGCTTAGCAGCTTCAGGGAGGGTCTGCTGAGCCCATGGAAAACAAATTCCTTGGGGGAAGGAAAAGGCACTGGACATTACTTCCCTTCAAAAGTCAGTTTTACTGTTAGGATTATCGTCTACTCGAGCTGTTCATCATTTCTTTCTCTGTTTGCTTAGCAGTTTGCGGGCACTTCAGTCTTGGGCACCGTAAACATTAATCTGCTAAGCCAGTCATTGGGGTTTTATGTGGCAGTGGTTAGGTAATAACGTGGTCTGTGTCTAGTTGTGAATGCCATTTGAAGGGGAAAGGAGAAGCACAAACCCACCAAATATTTTCAAGGGAAGTAGGAAAGAAAGGGAAGGAACGCTGTGGCTGGAAGGCGGTTTGATAGAAGCCGGGATCCTGCTCTGGTTGTTTCACAGGGTGAAAGAAATAATGACCATGCATTGCTACAGCCTGGAAAAAGGAACTCTGAGGGTACTTAAATTAAAAATACAAGTTTGCCAATAAGCTCAACTGCTAATGGAGCTAGTGAAGGTGTTATTTTAAGCCAGTGTAATCATAGGATAGATAGGTCAGGCTCCCATCCATTAGGGCTGTTTCAGGGACAATGGCAACATTTCTGCTATTCAGCAGCAAAAAAAAGGCTGTGCGGCTGAGTTCTTGTGAAACTGAAAAAAGGTGAGCATGTGTGGTATTGGTTATTTAGCAGCTGTGGTAAATACAAGGTTCAGAGTAAACTCTTGTTGGTTTAGAGGCTCCCTTGGGAGCTGCATCTTTGGTGTCAGTTCAGCCTAGCCAGTCTGGTCTCTACATCGAATGTAGAGGATTTGCTTTCTCCAGTCTGTCTGCCTTTTTGTGATTAGACTGAGGTACTTTCTCAGTCATTTTGTTACAGTGAATTATTTCTGCTCTTCTCATTTGCATGGGGATTTCTGTGTGTGGATAAAAGGTATTTTTTATTTTTTATTTTTTTTTAGCTTGCCCCTTTACAGCCAGGGATGCTTCTCCCCTAGTAGTGGGTGACCAGAAGCTCTCAGGACCTATGGTGTTCCTCACCATTATCTATGAAAGCTCCCAGAGGAGGCAGGCAGTCTTTCAGTAAGCAATAAATCATGACTCAGGGCCATGTCCAACTGATCAGTCCTTTGCAGTGACTGTTTTGGCGATAATGTTTTTTTTGTGTTCTTTTTTTCCTCCCTTCATAAAATGTGAATAACATTAATTCCTTTTTGGCACCTTTTTGTTTGTGGATTTTAAACTTCGGGGACTCAGTTACAGTGTATTTGCACAAAATCTAGCATGTTGGGATCCTCATCTTAGCTGAAGTCTCACTAACATGACTAGCAGCAGAAATAATAAGCACCATCCCCTATTTACCCCAACCCTTAAGACAAATAAGAGCTCCTGAGGTTGATGCTTGCACAAGACCCAGCAGACTGCTGAAGGCTTTATGCAGGAATATTTTTATCTCATAAGCTCATCTGAACAAAAGGTGAATTTACAAAATGTTGTAAAGAACAGGAACAAGCCTGACATTAATGATGGAAACACTCAAACACTAAAGGTTCTGGATCAAATGTTAATTTTTTTTGTGTTTAGCTTTCTTTTAAGATCAGAAATACATAGTTGCTATACATGAACTACCCATCTTCTGCAGAGCTGTTTAGTAATAGGAGGATTGTGACTCTTTCTGTGTTCTGCTTTGGATCAGGCTGATTAATTAAGAAAGACAGAAAAATTGATTGTAATGTTTTATTTTTTTCCCCCTTGTTTATAGCAAGAAAATAAAAAGCAAATGTTAAAGGTGGATTAGCAAAGCCATTCCTTGTGGTGTTTTCTTTCCCTTATGGGGGATGGTGGCTGTTTTTGAAAGAAGGGTCCGTCATCCTTCCTAAGGCTAGATTTTGTCTTTGGTTTTTGGGGTGCACGGGGACACAGCCGTTCATTTGTGGTACAGTTTGTAATGCAATTTTCTGTTACACAGCAGAAGTCATCAGTCCCTGATAGCTTAAAAAGAGCTGGGGAAGATGCCACAGCCATTAATCCTTAAACAGATAAATAAGCAAATTTTTTGAATGATGCATGAGATTTCAGGGAGCTTTTACAATATGTGAGGCAGTATTGCCCTACGATCGCTTGGGACAAAGGAATGATTTAAAGCAAGATATTCAGCATTTTAGTAACCTGATTTCAGTTTAATTTATACCTAGGCTTACCTCCTGAGTTCTGAATTTTCTTGAAGTATCGCACCTGCTTATATTGGTATGTACTGTATTATTCATGTGTAACTGTGGTTGAATCTTTGCTTCACCCAGAAAGCCTTACAACATTTAAAATGAAAAAAACCTTCTGGTATTTCTACTGGTATTTCTGCAGTACAGGAAGGTCACAACTTGAAATTTGTACTAAAAAAGGGGGGAGGATGTATCTGAAAGCTCTCCTCCCTGTAATTACGTTGTTATAAATAAATCCTGAAATACTGCACTTAGCCCCTGCTGAGACAAAACGTTGTAAATATTTCATTTTCTGATTAGTAGTCCTTTCTCGTAATCTAAAATTCATAAATTTGCGGTTTATGCTTTGTCTCACTTTGTTACCGGCCTCATTTTTTAATTTTAAAGACACAATCTCCAGTTGAGCTGAAATATCAATTGTCTCATGAGTAGAAAGAGTGAGGCTATCACCTGGGAAGACCTTCAATGTATCTGCTTACTTGAAACACAGAGATAATCTGCTGCAGAAATAAAAATAGTCTGAATTATCCAGAGGAGGCAGAGGATGACACTACTGGATTATAGCACTGCTCATTTGTATGCAAATGTACTATCTTTCTTCCAGAATTTGATCTGTAAGAGCTGTTAATATGGAAGAGAAAAGGATGAAAGCCATTCCTGGAACTGATCCAGACAGATATGGGTTAGTGCTGGGTGGCTACATTGTGGTGCACGTATATGGGATTAGCTGAAAAAAAACTGTTTGAAAAAATTCTATATTTGAAAAGGCCAAGTTGGCTGCTGTGGGAGAGTGCGGTGCTGCCTCTACCTCTACTTAGGCTAATGGTCCTATATGACCATTAGCCTAAGTAGACTATCTCACTAAAGTCACTAAATCGTGACTTTCATTTGCTAGAAAATCAAGTGGTAAATGTCTGCTTTTTTGCTACTGAATGTTGTTGATTACCTGTGACTGAACATTGCCCAAATGAATGGAAACATTTTTGTGGAACAATTTTTTTCTGACTTGAATAATTTTTTTTTTCTACAGAAGGCTGGGGGAAAGAAACAGCAGCAAAATGTAGATACTCAGCCTTAGGGACTTATTTTAGAGCTAAACCTGCAAATACCTGTTTGCACATTTGAATCTTCTGGAAGCTTTACTGCTCTGTTCAGTTATCTGAATTTCAGGCTCTGTGGACTGAGTTCAACTCTTTTAATCTACAATGGAGTTTGCCAGGTGAAATTCCACAGCACACAAATATACCCAAATAACTCTGCATATGTGGTTGTGTGGTCTTCACATTGCATTCTGGCCATACCTAAGAATAGGTAGACTCAGGGATTTTCATTTCCCACAGTTTCTTTGCTATCATGATTAACCCTCATGTCATGAAGTAACAGCTTTGTATTTTGCTCTAACAAGAAAAAAGAAGGAAACAAATCAAGAAAAGGAGAATTAATGTTAAATTAAGGTTATTAGTCTGTCCTCACATTTTCTTCTTCATATGTGTTAGGGCTCTTTTACTGCAGAGCTACTGTATTTCTTAGCTATCATTCTTTGGGTCCTTTGCCTTGCCCAGGACACATTGTGAGTGGTGCACAATATAAGCAAGAAGTTTTGTGTACAGCTCAGGACATCGGTGAAGGACAGACCAGCAGCACACCTCCAGGCTGTGCAGCGTTGGGCAGGAGCTTTTGCTTCAGTGTCTGCATGCAGAACAGGCAGGGTGCGATGACGTGCACACTTGGACTCACCATCCCAAATTCATGTGTGCCGCAGCTGGAACATGTTGCATTCTTTTAATTCAGAGATTTGCCTTCCAAATTTGTGACTCTTTAAGATAAATATTCTGAAATTAAATTTGAAGAGATTTGCAATATTTTGTCGATGTGCTTTAAGGCAAAACAGTATTGCCCAACGCAGAATACGATAAATACGTAATCATACAGGCAGTAATCTAAGCACTTCTAAGGGGTTGGCATTTCCTCATATTTGCAGTATTATATGTTAACTTTAAGTTGTCCTCAGCATGTTTTTGCTTTTACCTCCAGTTAATCTTAATGAGTAGGACTTTCCGTAAGTCCCGTTATTTCCATAATAAAAAACAATTCCTTCCTAGTTTCCAAATTCAGAACTGAAAATAGAAAGTAGTTAATGCCTACTGTTCAGGAGAATAGCAAAAATGCATTTTGGGTATAAAATAAAAAGCCAGATGTAGTTCAAAATTTGTCCTTATGCTTTTCTGTGATATGTAAATATTTTTATGTGAATACAAAATAATTTATGAATGATGCTGAAAGAAAAAGATGAGCAGGAAGATAATCAGCTCCTGAAAACACTTTGTGTAGCTTTTATTTCAGTGAGACTTCAGAGAGGCTTAAAGCTAAAATATGCTGAACTATTTACAGGATGAACCATGGGGTATGTGAACCAAAATACAGTGCATGCAGAGTAGCTGGAGTCCATCAAGGTTTGGAATAATATTTTCAATGAACATATCCACTTACCCATTGCTAAACTGCTGAAGTGAGCTTGACATTGGCTGGTATGTGAATTGACAAGACCTTGTGAATGATGCATAGGATGGGTGTTAGGTGGTCAACGAACTGGTGGCTTGTGACTGATGTATGTGATGAGGGGAGGAGAGGTTAGGACAGCACAAGGTTAGAAGTGCCTTTTTGTGCCTCCTTGGCTTCAGGATCTTACCCATCAGGAATTGAAAGAAAGAAGAAAAAGGGCTGTGGTAACACGTATCTGGGCTGTGGTAACATGTGTGGCAACACATTAATCTCATGTATTCCTTCATATATGCTATATGAAGTTATGGTTTGATGTCGTATCTCACAGTGTTAGGTTAAAAGTGTGGTGTGCTGTACAGATGCATCTGCATTAGGGGTTTTGGTAACACCGTAATGTCAACGGTTGTCTTGTAACAAGGCTTTTTCTGACCACCCTATTGACCTGACTGAGCTAGACCTTACTCATGAAGATAGTATAGAAGAGAAGAGGGAAATAACATTTTGTGTGTGTGTATATTCTGAGGTATCCCACTCAGTTCTATCTATATATCGCACTATGTTCTTTAATTCTCCTCTCCTTCAATATATTTCAGAATGCTTTTAAAGGTACGTAATCCAAATTGTCCTCCCTTTACTCATTGATTGCTTTAGAGAACTGTGTAATTGACACTCTTTCAAACTTCCATGGAAAGTAGAAAGTTTCTGAAACATTAACAAAGAAGGATTTTTGCTCAAATACTGCCTAGCTTGTATTCGACTACAGCTTATCAGAACTGAATAATGAAGAGCCTTACACTGAAAAAAAAAAAAGATTTTCCCTTTTCAGATCTCCCTGTTTTAGCCTATTGTAGCCTACACAGGTATGTTTCATAGTGGTATACAAGGCTTGCCAATTCTTATGTAAATGTGTTTTTTTATTATTATTGTTAAAGTATCCTACACAAGTAATGCTAACTGCCAAAATCAAACCACTTCATGTTTTTGTGTATGCACATGAAAGGCATAGTTCTGTAGACGTTTCCTTTATGCCCACCTATGTTTCTGGAAAAAAGCCTCCACTCAAGCACCAGTATTTAAATGGGATAAAGCCTCATTCTGCTGATTTTTTTTTTATTTTTTTTTTTTTGAAACTGTACAGAATCACAGAATATTCAAGGCTGGCAGGGACAGATTGTCCAGTCCACCCCCCCGTTCAAAGGAGCATCAGCTGGAGCAGACCTGGGCATCTCCAAGAGCTGTGACTGCACAACTTCTCTGAGCTCAAATTGGGGTAGCACAATATGTGCTATGAAATATTGAATATTGGACAGAAGGTGAAACGAAGAACCAAATTTTATGGTTCCATTCCTTGGAAGTGTTTAAGCCCACATTTTGGTCTTGAAATTTAAGTTCAGGTTTAGGTGTGTTACTGTGCTGGAATACTTAGTAATGTTTATTTTCAGGTATAACTGGGTATTCCTGGGTATTCCATATGGATTTTAAACCTAGTATTCAGTTGGAGAAATCAGATGGACGACTGTCAGTTCTGCTGTCTTATTCCATGCTTTTTGTTTCCCTAATGTCAGAGGAAAGGACTACCTTTGGGAACCAAATACAACAGCGTGTCCCTATGGGCTTTGGTCAATTTGATGAGTAGTGACTAGGAGTACCTTTTCATTTTGTTTGCTATAATGATACATAGAAACGTAGGCGACTATAATGTTTGCATATTAAGAGGTGTGATTTATTTATAACTTGTGCAGTAATATTTTTCATGCCAAATACATTTGCATAAACCCTTTGAAAGAACGATAAGGCTGCAGCAGGTTTGTGCAATAATCTTGTCATCCTTAAACTGTTTTTCAAAGCACTGCTTCTCAAGCTGTTATGTGGGATATTTCCATTGATTTTGCTGATGGCATTCCCTGTGTCCACTTACATTGCAACCACAGACAGACCTCTTTAGAAAAACAGATGAAGCGGTTTATATATAGCACTCCATTTATTCCTGATGAAATCAAACAGCCTTGTGGCCAGGACTTCAGTTAAAAAGAGCAGTTTATTGAGAAAGAGAATCTCTAAATAGAATAAAAAGGGTAACAAATGGTGCTGTATTCCCCTGCTGGTTAGTTTTTCAGTATCATATGGAAAAATTCCCTTTGAAATGGAAAGAATTCACCGCTCCCTGCTTGCTTGGAGGTGATTCACTTCTCCCCAAAGGTTTTGCAAACAAAAGAAAAAAGGTACACCCCATATGGCACGGAACATCAGGAACGCCAGAGTAACCGGTGTGTAATATTCATCAGGCTTCCCAGTATTCATTCATAAGCAGAAATATATCACTGTTAATTTTAATTGAGTTTAAAAGACGATTTAAAAAAATATATACTTTGACATTTTACTGCAACTACTGAGTTTGGAAGATAAACGTGAGAAATGTTTGTTTCCAACTCTGTAGTCAATATCAGCATATGATGTGCTGGAAGAGGCACAAAGACCATCATGATTCCTCGTGGACAAAGCTCTGAACTGAAAGTACCCTTGTCAATGTCTGCATCACCCCCAATGTACATGATTAAATATATTTGCACAAATACTGGTGTGGGTATGCTGTGCATAATTACTCTACAGTGCTTTGCTGTGGGAAGAATTTTAGGATTGCCCCTAGGTCATTAGCTGGAAGAGATGCTGAAGTTGAATCCATGTTTTGTTGTGTTTTTTTCTTTTGGCAGAATGAGTCAGGTGATGCATGAAGTTCAAACCTATGCAATTAGTGTGTGAAAAGTCATCCGTTCACCTTATTAACTGTATTTTATCTTGAGGTGGAAAGGTTTGAATTTGTCTCTTGTATCTAAAGCCCTTAGTACTAGTAACATAATTGAATTGTCTGCTTGAAGAGTTTGTTCTTCTAATTGGCTTCTAATATAATTTAATTATTTTGAGTTCAATTAATTGTTATATGGCTGCATAATTTAATAAAAAAAATAAAACTGAGTAATCCTACTGCTCTATAAATGTAATATTCCATCTTGTGTATTTATTCTGTCATTATTCCAGTTCATACCAGTCTGTGCATCTTAAAACTGATTTCCCATACAAAAAGACTTTCTCCCTGGATGTATTTCATTATACATTTTCTTCAGGACAGCAGTGGCTTTCCACCTGTTCCTTTACTCTTTGGGTGACAAGTAATAGGACACAAGAAAACAGCCTCAAGTTGCTCCAGGGGAGGTTAGAGGTTAGATTAGACATTATAAAGGGGAGGTTTAGATTTGACATTAAGGAGGATTTCGTTATGGAGAAGGTGGTCAAGCATTGGAATGGGCTGCCCAGGGAAATGGGGGAGTCCTCATCCCTGGAGGTATTTGAGAGAGGTGTGGATGCGCCACTAAAGGACATGGTTTAGCGATGGGACTTGGTGGGTCTGATTAATGGTTGGGCTTGGTGATCTTGAGGATCTTTTCCACCTTAGATAATTCTGTGATTCTTTGCTCTTCTCTCTGATTTTTAGTATTTGGACTATTAGATAAGATTTATCTTAAAGGGACATTTGATAAGGACAGTTGATTCAGACTTGGAACCAAACTTGGGAAATAAAGCAGGGACTGGTATTCTAATATTTTGCTCCAGATAGGAAATAAACAGACTAGGTTTCTATATTTATAGTGTGATTTAATTTTTTTCTAGGATCCTGGTTCTACTCTCATGATGTTTAGACTGTATCTTTCTTAAGACTCATCTCTCTGCCTCTTTCTGGAGTAGCCATGTAAGAGCATTTTAAGATTTAGTATTATAATGAATATAAAACTCCTGCTGAGTGCTCTGGGTCACTTCTTCTGTCTAGTATGCACATGTGAATAACTGAGGTTGAGCAAGAGCACAGCAGCAGTTAATTCTTTTACCTTTGGAAATCTTTACTCTGTTGTAAGTCAGCTGCAGTGGTAGCCACCATGGAATTGAGGACCTGTTCTGAGGAAGGTTGTATTCCTGGAAATATGCCCTATAAGTGGTGAGGGGGAAGCCTAACCAGCTCTGAGCAGGTTTGCTGTTTCAGCATACACTCTCCAGTATATGTTAATTTCTAGGCTTTCTGCAGAGCAAAGCATCTGCTCTCCCGTTGAGGACACAAGGGGTTTGCCAAGCAATCCTTATGTGGGAGGAAAGAGCGATCTGCTATATTTCGTGGTGCTCAAGGGCTGGCGTTTGACAGGAACGCCAACGGGAGAATTTGGGAGGAGAAACACCAGAAAGCTTGAGGGAGAGAGAAACTGTATTCAAAACCTATCTAGGAAAGAATAGATGTCAGTTGAGAGGAGTTATTTGCCTCCTTCCTCCAGGTGTGACCTGTCTTCTCACTGGTGTATATTGTTGGAAAGGACTGGCAGTCATCTTAATATGTTAAGTTTTCAACTCCCTGCTCTTCTGGTTGGGAATCTAGTTTAATTCTACCTCGTGATCCATAAACTTAAGGCTATTTTACTGGTTCTCTGACATTGAACAATGTGACGTTTTAAACTACTTCAAGCAGTGTGGATTTGCTTATGGCTGCGGCTGTAAACTCAAGAGGAACCTGTCAAGGTATAGTAGGCACAGAGGAAGGTCTTCAGCAGGGCCCTCTGTAGCCCACTCCTTTGTGCCCCATTTGCTGTGCTGTCTTTTGGGCTGTGCTAGACCTCTTCCATGTGGATTGGTGGAGCCCTTTTTTCAACCACAGGACACTGCTCTTCTGCTTGTCCTGAGCCCTCAAGCAGCACTTAGTTGTCCAGTGATACTACAAGTTGTATTTCCAAGATCTCATGTTCAGGCTTTCATTTAGAAATTGACTGACAGACTGCAGCTGCATCTAAGCTCACTTTGTTCATTCCTTTCCTAGTATAGAAGCGATTTCATTCTCCTAAATATTGTTTTTTATCTGTTTACCAACCCCAAAAAAGCCAGATATCAATGTGAACAGTACAATGTCATCTGTGTAGAAGACATGAAAAACAGACCCAGTGGCCGCCTGCAGAGATGGGACTGGAACCTGAGGATGGTTACTTCTGAATAAAGGGATTTACAATATTTGGGGGAAAACAGGATGTCTTTTTTTTTTTTTTTCCCCATTTTTTTTTCCCCTTAAAAAAAAAAAATCAACCAAACAAGAAAAACCCACCACCACCCAGCCCTACCTTCCTGGAGGTGTAATTCCAGAGCATGATGACTCAAGCTGGGCTCCATGGCTGTGTTCAGCAGAGACCCCCGCATGCTCACCCCAACACACATTCAGCTGGAGCCCAGAGAAGGGGCTGCTGTCAGTCTGATTCATCTGTCTGCTTGAAGTGTGGTTGTTAGTTTGGAGCTTTCCAATAGGCACAGATAATGAAAAGAAATCATTTTCTAGTTAATCATGCGCTGCTGGAAAGCAAGTAAACAACCCAAATCACTGCAAGAAACAAAATATACAGGGGGCACAGGCAAGAGTAGGTAATTGGGAGAGATATAATTGCTGATAAAGGATAAAGTGTCTCAGACCTTAAGTAGATGGAAACAAGGAGGAAAATGCATATCCTGAAATTCATACTGGTTTATATCGACAGGGTATGCTTTATAGCTGGAGCAAGAGCTTTATCATAAATTCAAACCAATTCTGTTTGGTCTGTAAGTAGCAGAATGAGGAATGACTCATTCCTCCTCTGAATCTGTGTACTGTTATTGCTACCGAAGGAATGTGCTGCCTGCCGTACTCTATGGGAACGCAGGTGTTTCCCCAAGCACTTTGGATGCCACGGGTCTTGCCAGGTCATGCTTGCCAGTGAGGAGGTTTGCTCTGGCTATGAATCAGCCTTCTGGAACACCCTGGCAAATGTGGTGTTTTTTATAGTGTTCAGATTAGAGTTCAGAACACAGTTTAGAAAATGGTAGTGGCGTAAAAGGAGAAAAACAACATAAAACACAATTATCTCACTATTAGGCTAAATCAGCGTAGTCCTTCTGGACTGTGTGGTACAGGTCATGGGCTGTTAGAAGCTGATGGTCCTTTGTGGAGGAGCCGTTTCCCAAGGAAGCCTCTGTGCCTAGGTTGGAGCAGTGGAAGAGGGTTAAAGGAAAATATGAGGTATTAATTAAACTTCGACCATTTTTGTTCTATGCCTGCATTTCATTCATAGCTAAATCTCTCTTACCTTCCCTTTTTTCCTACACCTGCATAAGGATTACTGATCCATAGCTGGGTGCAGTTTTAGATGTCTTCTGGTCTGTTAAATGGTCTCACTTTGAAAATAGCAGGATCTCTGTGGTAGGCTAGAGGCAGTGGTTATTCAGCTGACTGTTACTGAACTGTTTGTTTATTGAGGGGGAAACCATGCTTTTGCCTGGTAAGGAAACACACAGATCTCAGGGTAAAGTCTTTGCGTATGTGCAAGCGTTCAGTTCAGCAACTTCATACAGCCATGTGCAACATACATGCAGCTCGTTCCTGGCTCGTGAATGAATCTAGACGTGACTCTCTGTAGGACGCTTCGGGATGAAAAAGGGTTTGGGATAGCTGCCCAAAACCCTTTTTTCTTTAGAGAAACAGTTTGCTGTTTTTTCTTTGCTCGTTTTCCTGAAAGTCTTAGATTGAATTTACTGCTTCTCATGTGATGGCAATAAAACTGTGATTCCAGTTCTAGGCTTAGTTACTCAGTCTCTGAATTGGAAGCTTTTTCAGATATAATGATGAGTCATTTCTGACCGTGTTAACATATGCGTTAACGGTTGCTCTAGCCGTACTTGTACACTAAGCTTTTTAAATTAAGGATATTCTGCAACCGCGCTTTCTGTTATGAACTGAAGACTTCATATGAACTGAAGATCTTGTGGGCCTCGCAGAAGATACTACCCAAAAAATCTGACATCTTTGAGTAGCTACCTGATTAAATGCAGTAGATTTGAAGACTGTAATGTAAGAATTATTCCTTTTAATTTTGTACAAATATTTTGCTTTGCCATTGCCTAACTTTTGTAAAGTAGACCTTCTTAATATATATAATATATATATTTATCACTATTCTGAGTTATACTATGGATATTTGAAATATATCATGCATAGATTTATAATCCTTCAGGTATAAAATAAGTCTTTGATGAGACCAATCACTGAAACTGCAGTGTGGGCAAGTCTTTAAATTGAAGAAGGTGAGATTTTAAATTAGAGTGCTAATGCATTTGTAGCAACCATTCAGACTGAAATGCTGAATTCATGATATTAGACCTATTTTTAATACCTATTCATGACCTGCAGCAAACTTTTAGACAATGTTCATCTCCTGATATTTGTTGGATGATTGGGTGACTGTATTGTGGTTGTGTTTTGATATGCTTCCCATCTTTATCGTGTCATTTGATGTTTTCTTGAAAGAAAATACCTCCACGCCTTATAGTTAACCACCTCTGCCTAATGAGTATTTTTTGCTCAAAAAGCAGTGGGGTGAGGGAGTGGGAGTCAGTGAGAGAAAGCAGCTGCTGGTCTTGGTGTTCCCTTGTGAGGTGTTAGGTATTTCTAACCGTAATGCTGGAAGTCAGGCAGACCTTTTGAGGTCAGCAACTTTTTCTCCCCTCTGAACTTGATTGTAAACTGCTCTGTAGTAACCCCAGCGTGCTGTTTTATTAAGCAGGGCAGTATTGCTGAGTGTGGTTTTTGGTATCTGGAAAAAAAAAATCTTACTGCAGTGATTGCTGGATTTGTTTGTTTATTTTTTAGGCATGCTGTTGAATGAATGACTGCCAGTGCCTCAGTAAGTTGCTCAGCAAAAAAAAAAAAAAAAAAAAAAAAAAGCAGTCATCTGGTTATTTGCTTAGCTTTGGAAAGAAAGGATTCAGTGTTGTTTTTATTTATAGTGGTGTAAATCCCAAGCCACTCTACTAACTTCATTGGTGTGGCTTTGTAGATGCTTCAGTGTGTCTGAGACCAAAAGACAGCCTATAATTTAACGTCAGAAAGACCCTTCAGAAATTGTTTTTAAAATTAATTCTTTTGCACTGATCTGGTAAGGTAAGAACTCTTCACGTTGCTTGGCATAGCTTTTACTTGCCAGCAAATGCTGAAAGTTTCTTAATACTTGTGCTTTGCGATACTGTGTGAAAGATGAAGTAAATCAACAGATTATTAATGTCCTCTTGTAATTACTTTTTGCTCTCTTTTTGTATTTAATTTTCCACTGAATGAAGTGTTCCTCAGAGTAATTCATATGTTGATTAGTTAAATGGATTATTCATGATGGAAAAAATTTTAATTGAAGGGAAAGCAAACACCATTGTATGTGTGTACAAATCCAAGCAATAGTTATTTGCAAAGCTTGTGTATTTTTAGCAGATTTACAGCAACGTTTGAGTGTTCACCATTTGAGGAGATGTCTCTGATATACTTCTGTTACCAGAGCTACACTTGCTGACTGGAGGTTTTATTTAGACTAATAGAAATTATAATTAAGCCATACATCCTCCTGAAACTCTGTGACTTCACTGTTTTCAAATTATCTAAAATAATTGGCCAAGTGGGCTTTGCATGCACTGGTCATGCTCTGGATTTAGTGTAGGTAATCACAGAAATACTGTTCTGGAAAGGTTTTCTCTCCATTTGAGATGATTGTCATCAGATGAAATGCTTTCAGCTGAAAATAAAGTTCTGTCCTTACTCTGTGGGATTTTCTGGCATCTCAGCATTTCTAAATTTCAAGCCAGCAAAGTAAATTAAGCTCTTTAGGAGCATGTTTTGCTAGAAGCCAAAAATATTTTAAATTGCTTGAAAAATGCAAAGCCCTCTCCGTGTTTACAGCAATGCAAAGCAAGGAGACACCAGGCTGATTATCCCTATTTCAGCCCTGTTCAAGCAACTAGTTACTAATTTCCTGTTCTGCATCCATCAGCACTTCTGACTTCACCCTCCTGTTGAAATAGTTTCCTCATGTCATTTCAGTTCCAGT
Organism: Aythya ferina; assembly: GCF_964211825.1. Taxonomy (NCBI): domain Eukaryota; kingdom Metazoa; phylum Chordata; class Aves; order Anseriformes; family Anatidae; genus Aythya; species Aythya ferina. The sequence goes on from NC_140298.1 coordinate 55,692,236, forward strand.
CGTTATCTAGCAATGTTAGCAGTATAATCAGCGTTGTTCGCAGTGCAGAGCAGGGCCCTGTTGGAGTCCCAGGGGTGCTGCTGGAGCTTTAAGCTTCTCCGGGGCACGGTAAGAGTTCACGCTTTCTTGCTCATGCTCCTGACCTGCTGCTCCCAGTGCTGGGTCAAGCACGCAGCGCAAAAACTGAGCGGACTACGGACAATTTATAGCAGTTTGGTCTTTGGTACATTATGTAAATCTGGACTGATTCCATTGATTCTGCACCAGAATTACATCAGTGAATTACATCATCGTAATTTAGATAACCTGGATCTATTATGAGTAGTTTTTACTGAATTTTTGTGTGGTCAGCTTGCCAGTTTTTAACATAGCCACAGTTGCAGTTTGGGATTATTGGTGCGTGATCAGTCATTGCAGCATGGTATTTACAAAAGGTTTCCTAAAATGTACTCTCTGAACAGTTAAGGCTTGCACAGCATTCTTACGGACAGCCCCAGATCACTGCTATTGACTGTATCTGGAACAAGAATGCACTTAAAACTTCACCATTATTCTGAATGCTGGCAAATATTCTTTAAAGAAAAGACGGTATAAAACAGGTGTGATGCGGTAACATCTGACCGAAGTCAAGGTACTGCTATGGTCACAGATGCCTGGAGTGGTTGGGCTGTCAGCTGTTAATGCTACTGCAGGCTGAACATTTAATATAATTTAAAGAGTTTGAAACTAGTATATAGAGTTAATGGGTTGGGCACTTAGATGTAGGCCAGTAGGTGGTGAAAGCCAGGAGTGTTCAGGAGGTAGCTTTTGTAATGCGTGTAGTTACTGAGTTCTCACCTGAGGACAGAAATTTCTTAATTTATTTTTGACGTGCTGTGTTTTTATATTGGCTGCTGCTAGAGAGGACCTGTTAAGGAGAAGAATGTCACCATGGTTCAAAGCCTCTGATTTCTTAGTGCTCAGCAAGTAGATGAATCTTGGGGGAAAACAAACAAACAAACCAACAGAACCCTTGCCAGATGCAGTAGATGATATAATTGAGATCATTGTAGTCACTTTTCAGAAAAGTGTTTTTTTTTCTCTTCACCAAACTTAGCCCAGCAAAGAGGGAGTCCTTACCTCTTCTTTCCCCTCCTCCTGCTCATCTCAAAATCTTCCTGTCTGGAAGTTAAATAATTAGAATTTTGGAAGGTTTTACTGTTTTAAAATGAGTATTTCTAAAGACAATAGTTGTATGTTAATAGTGTGCAAACCAGAAGCTGATACTGCTATGGCAATTTCGCTGAATATTAATAGGCAGATCTATTTTGGTACAGCTTTGTTTAGCTTGGAAAATCCATATTGTGAACTTCCTATGCAGAGGATGTATTTCAGGGGCAAAGCATACTGAAGTTGTTATTTAGCGTGTGAATAATAGAGTGGGCACAACAGACACTTGTGCTGCTGCTCCTTGGAGTAAGTACAGATAGGGTTAACAGAGAATGCTTTGCTGGGAGGGGAATTATGCCTTAGTGTCCTGGGTGAAGCAGCAAGCTACTCTTAGGTGGAAGCCCTGCCTGTTACTGAGGTGGTCTGACACCTCTCGTTAGGAGGCTGTGTTTTACAGTGCTTACAAGTGTGTCAGCTGGAGCCACTTGGGCTGAAACTTTTATGAGCTGCATATCTAGCTCGGGATGATACTTTTTTTCTTTGATCACTGCTGTTATCTCTGTAACATGGAATAGGGATTTCTGTCTCCAAGCCTGTTAACTTGACCAATTTCTAACTCCTTGTAATCTTTATCTGTTAGATCTTTGAGGATTTGTACTTTGTTGAGTATTGTACTTTGTTGTGTGCTGGTCAAGTTGCATGTGCACTGGTCCCACAAAGTGGCTCCATGCGATGATACTACAGGGCTGAGGTTGGACTGTTTCTGCTTTGGATGCTTCAGCATTGAGACAACTGAGCTGAGGGTGGGAATAAGGAAAATGGAGCACAGTAGAGATGAAGATGATGTGCAGAAAGTTGAAAGAAGGCACCAGTGGGAGGGAGACCAACAGAGCTGTTTGTGAGGAAGACCTGTGGTGGTAGAGGAGAATTGAAAAAATACAGGAAAAGAGATGGGAAGATGAGCCAAAGTGTATTGGGAAGGGAAAGAAGGGTCTGAAATGGAAGCCCACCAGGGGAGTTCAGCAGGAACTGGCAAAGGGAAAAATGGAGGAAGTGATGGAGGGGTGGATGGTTCTTTGCAAGGACCTTGGGACACGAGGAGTGGAGGGAGTGAGATCAGAGTGAGGTCAGAGGATGATCTGGGAGTGGGGAAGAAAGAGGATGGTGGCCAAGGACAGTTTGGATAGAAAGTAGCGGAAGAACCTTACAGGTTGTGTGAAAAGGCAGACTGTATCAGTACTAAGCAACATGGTCTGCCGTAGCTGTGATGAAACCCTGCATTCGCTGGTCTCTGTTGTCAGCAAACATTTATGAAGCCCACCAATAACATCTGCCAGCATTGTGTAGAGATGTGGGTCTACAGGGCACCAGGCTGCTGACGTTACGGGTTACCTATTATTGGTTTATATGGCAGAGATATGTCAGATCAACATGCAAGCGCCATTAGGGTAGGAAAACCTGGTGTTCGGAGTTGTCGAAGTGGCAGAATTCAGGTGGTTCTTTTGACCCAGTACAGCATACAAGAACCTGAAAGTATCAGAGCAGAATTGCTACTGCCTTATCTACCTGGTGCCATTCAAAAGTCAGTGTATGACAGCACCAGATCTTCCTCGTTCTTCCCATGCAGTTAATGACCAGAACTGACCACCGTGTTGGAGATGGTGTTTTGGGACTACGGCTGCAGGGGTATTAATCCACAGCCTGTGCCTCACAGACTGTATGATTTCAGACTACTGAATTCACCTTAATGTGCTTTATTTTCCTCATCAATAATTTGGGGATAATGATCTCGAACCACCCTCTGTAGAGGCCATTAACTGAATGCAGCAGTTTACGTAAGAGCCAAAGATACTGCCAGCCTTATTAATGACAGTTTTTTTGTATCTCGCTGGTGGCTATTTCACTTTTCTCTTTGAATCATTGTGTAACTGTGGTAGGATAGAAATGGAGAAGAAAGGAAGGACGTGCTGCGTGTAATAGGTACAGCGTGGCTGTGGCAGCTTTTGTCTGTTACCCAGACGTAGGCACGTTTCCATCGGCAGCCGGACTGGCTCAAACTTCATAGAGTCATTTCCAAGGCACACAGGCCTCCCTAGTGACACACGCAGTTTATATGAAATCGTTTCAAAGAGTCTGGCCTTATGAAGCAGTTGTGAATGGCTCGGACCCTGGTGTTGTGTAGCTGGTGCGGTAATGTCGCTTGTGCTGCCAGCGTGTAGGCCGCGGGGCTGTGTGGCGCCATGCGGCCAGGTGAGAGACCGGGCTGGGGGGGAGGCACTGCAGAACAGCACCTTTATGTTCCTAGTTGTTACACGGAAGTTTAAAGACCTTTATACAGCTGCACTTCATTTGAACTAGGTAGCATTTTTATTTCTTGTTTATTCTTGAACTGTTTACTGTTCACAGCTCTCTTCACGCACAGAGTGCGTCAGTGCGGTGCCATAGACTGTTAGGATTCTGGTTTACGACACACCTATATTTATGAATTTGGACTTGAATTCAAATGAGAATCTATTTCAAGGTATCTGGCAACAAACATTGAGAAGTAATTGTATCTGAGTATTTTGTGTGTTATATTTTGTACAATTGTTATATTTCCTACTTATTCATCTTCTCCCATCAAAGTAATCACTGAGGAACACTCTCAGAAGGTTTTTGTAATGTTACTAGTAGAGGAGAAGATGCTATCATATGTAGTATAAAGATCAAGAAACTATCTCATTTGCTATTAGTTTTTGAAGTAGAAGTCAGTGCATCCTCTCATCCACAGGAGTCTGAGCAAGTAGTCCGACTCAAAAGGCAGTGGGCTGAGGGAAGCTCAGAAGCTTCTAAGCTGTTGCTGTGCCACCAACTGTCCTGTCACATTAAGATCTTTGTCTCTTTCCTGCTTTTTGTTGTTGTTGTGTTGTACTTGAGGTCCAATGCTTGTAGATGTGAGTCCCTGCTGGAGCACAGCAGATTGTACAACTTCCTTCTGCAGCTCTGCATCTGTGCTGCTGCGAGTTTGGTCCTGAACCAAGCGTTCGAGCTCTGCTGTGAAGTTGATATGAGAACAGGTTAAAGCTCTCAGATGTTCTTTTTTGGGAACAAGCCCAGTTCTGCTGGTTTTGAAGAGCCATGTACTTGTGAACTTTAGAGTCTGGTATCTCTCTTGACTTTAGTTTTTCTTTCTGCCTCTTTCTTTAGTTGTCACTGTCCTAGCTCATCTTTGGTAACCTGTCCTTGTGAGGCAAAGACTTGGGTAAAATATTTTGACATTCTTTTGTCTTAAATCTGGATGAAAAGATGCAGATGCTGAATATTTTTCAGGGGAAAGAAAGTTCTGCCAAACATTATATCGGAGACGTATTAAATAAATCACATTTTATGTTGCATTTCCATATAGTGCTGCTTTACTGTGAGCAGGCTGTTACCTACATGCCTTACGATGCAGTTCTTTATTGAAAGCCTGGCTCTGTGGCTGACTACATTTCTTACGATGTGCCTGCAGTTATGCTGAGGAGTCTTTAAAATTACTCTGCCAAGTTGATGTGCTTGCTGTTTTAATACTTCTCTGTGGTCATAATACTTGCCTCAATGCATTGTAGATTGAAAATAGTCACTAAGCTGTTCCAAGTCATTCAGTCCAGTACCGCAGAGTGCTCGTCTTTGTGCACTGACCACTTAATACAAAAACATTTTCTTTGGATCACCTCCTCTCATCTATTTTAAGGTAGGAGAGGGCGGTTGTAATTCCTGAATGCTATTCACAGCTCCCAAGTTGAGCACTTCTGTCCTAGAATAAACGCTTCCAGGGATATAGTGCAAGAAGCAACAGCAGCACTGCAGGAGTGCTGAGCTGCCCTTACCCCAGCAGCCATCAATCGCAGGGTACCTTCACCAGGGAACAAAATATGGTACTGAATGTCATGGGTAATGTTACACAGTGCTGCCATGAAGTGGACACCAAAGCACAGATGGTATATGCTTCTGGAAAAGAGAATGTAGACAGGAAAGATGGTTTAACTGCTATGGATTTGTTTTAGCAGGAGGACAAAAAAAGTATAAAGAAGGTTGTTGAAATAATCTTAGTATGTGATCAATGGAAGACCCTTAATTTTCCTTTCTCTTTTTAGGAATTACATTGCAATCCCCTTAGTTAGTGACTACAAATTAAATAGCAGTTCTTTATCACTAAAAAGTAAAAATAGAAATGTGTTTTATCAATTTTTCCCTTTGTTTCTGGAGCTCTGTTCTCATTTGCTGGGTAGTGATAGCTTCCTGTGAAAAAGACAGGAATTATGTATATTGCATATCCAGAGAGTCAGGTTGCTGGCTCTGAGGATCACCAGAAATGGTCAACAGTATTATGCAGCCTGCAAATGCTTGGGCTGTATAAGCAGGGATGAGGCTAAAATGAGAGTCATGTTGAATAGTGAGAGTATGCACAGCTTGAGTCTTCGAGCAGTGCAGATTTAGCTCACAGAAAGCCAATTAGGAAGAAAATCTCTTCACTGTGGATGAATTACCATATCCTCTAGCTTCGGGTCCATGCTGAGTGGGTGGCAAGTTAGCCTGGAACACTTAGCTGCCTGAAAATAAAGTTTTTGTAGGGCACGCTGTGGAGTATATATTTCTGGCCCTCAACCTTTTTTAATTCACTTCATATGAGAGTTGTGCATTATTTATAGTGAATGTGGGAGATGGAAAGAGTACTGTGGGAGAAAAAAATAGACCTTTCAATCATCAATTCTGTTTTTGGTTGTGCTGCCAGTTTGGGGCAAAATTCCACCCGAAATAGAAGTGCTAAGATCCCCCCAAAATTCACCAGTCTCACTCATGATCTGAATGTTTCTCCAAGTATAGTTAGGAAAGAATCCTGAGGCATGTGTGAGCCTAGTGATGAGAACAGCAAATAATCCTTTTAACTCATAGATGCCTTCCTGCTACTTCGAATAGACTTTGATGGCCAGAGATGACCTCGGTGTCAGAAGTTGTCAAGACTACCGGGCTGGTAATACAAGCAGACACCTCAGGCTTGTGTTCCCCCACGCTGGGTGCTCCACGCCATGGGTCCTACCTCAGCAACAGGCTTGCTCCTGGCAAGGGGTGCAGAAATCTCCCCTGGGAGGTACATGCTTTAGGAGCTATGCCATGCTCCAGCCTTCCTTCAGCCCTGCAGTTTACCAAGCCAGACAGAACTGGTTAGGAGTTGAGCTGAGTTGTGCATAGGAGGCCGTCACCATCGGGTGAACGTGATCCCCTGTGCTGCCAGCATGCACTTTTGTCACTGCAGTGGTGCCAAAGAAGCACGCATGCAGTTTTATGTACAGCTTTTTGGTATCAGAACTCATTCAAGAGGTTTATTATTCTGTGCCATGGTTCAGCAACACTGAGTTATTACTATAGATTATTTCTGTCATCTGATTTACCATGTGGCCACTTGCGCAGTTGCACTGGCAGATATGAAGGAACAGTAAGATGCGAAACAGGCGTGGGAATAAGCAGCAGAGATGGGAGCTTTGCCCACCGAAGAAAATTTATACAGCTTCTCTTCCCGAGTCTGCTCTAAAGCACGGCGCTTGGCAGCTCTGACTTGAGCAGCCTGGGAGTGGTTGTGCAGCACGGCTCCAAAGCACTGCACGGGCACTATCCAACAGCTCCACGTTGTTGTTGAAAGCAAATAGCAGTTCATACTGCTTCACGCATACCTCACGTTGCTCACGGCTGAACCAAGTTCATTCTGTTCAGTGCTACAGTAAAAATTACTTTAAGCATCACAGCCTTGATGTTTAGAAAACTATAGTTTTGCACAGTGCAGCTGTCAAGTCAGGTTACTATTATGGAAGGCAATGTCCTGTATTGTTAAAGAAAGTCACATACCATTTATTCTGAGCCTGTCCATAGTCTAATAAACACTTGTTCAGGCTAAAGAATGTGGAAAGGTGTGTTATGCTTATAAATAATTAAAGGATCAAGCACTGTGGAGCTTTCCTATTTTTTTAAGCACACGTTATCCTGTTACCATACCCTGCCTATTCTCCATGAAGGGAGACACATCATGCTGTATGTATAGATACTGTATAAATCTGGTGAGCAGAGCAAAGAGCTAGATTCAGCCTGAATCTAGCATTGGAGCTATTACCTGTCCTTATCTTGTAGGAAAGAGATCACAGGGAACCATCTAATTAATTGTCTTGCATTTCTTAGTCAAGATCTATAGTATGTCTTCACGCAAGCATTGAAAAGTCATGGCTCAAGCCCAAAATGTATTAAGTTGTCTTAAAAATATTAAATTTGTAAGTCTTTCTGTCTTTTGAACTGTTAATATCCATTATTCTACTCCTGAAGACTGCAGAAAAATACTTGAAACTGTTTTCTGTTAAACTACAAATGAAATTTCTCTGTCACCCTTTGTTCTTTGAGACAAAACAAATGTGGAGAAAGTTATAATAAAAGTGTGAGGTTTGGGCAGGATAGCACTTCCTCACGCAAAGCCATGCACCAAGAGCATTTGTTCCCTGTATTGCTGCATGTGAGAGGAGCAGGGAAGGACAAGGCTCAGCAGTTCTCCAGCCACAGCAGATCCTTCACTGTCTCTCTGCCCTGGAGTCCTGCAGTAAGGACCCAATAACCTTATGGTCATCTGTGTGCACCTTGTATGGACTGGCCAGATGAAGAGAGAAAGGGAAAACCCTATTTTCAGAAGGTTTTCGTCTGTAGGACTCTTAAAGGAAAGTAAGCACTGTAAGATAATCCTACAACAGGGAAAAATGGACTAAATTCACAGTGAAATGCAGATGGTGGAGCAAATAGCCTGAAGTTGGTGAGAGAAGTGGTGGACCTACAAAAAGTGGTGGACACAAAAGGAGCAAATCAGCAAAGTAGAGGATTGTGGAGATGTTCAATTATTTATCAGTATCAGTCCTCACTGCAGATGTGCATCCAGATTTGTTGAGAGAGACCAAGACTGAAGTGACTAAGGTGTTAGGCAAAATACATTCATTCTTATTAGAAATAATGTAATAAAAATGTGAAACTAAATCTGTTAGAAGGCTCTAGGAAGCATCAGATTTACAGCCCATGCAGTCTATGCTGGTGGCTGGGAAATGGCCTGAAATGGTAGTCATGAACAGATCAGCATTTACAGTCTCCAGCCATTGAGATTGGCACAGAAGAAAATGGTGTCATGTGAAGCTGAAGTGGAGGAAGACATTCTGAAAGCTAAAAAATCATATGATTTAACTCATGTAGGCTCTTCAAAAGTTTAATTGTCCTATGCAGATGGTCTGACAGAAACTGGTAGGAGATGGAAAGAAAAGGCACAGTAACTCATTAGCTTCTAACAGTGGTACATCAATCAATTCACCCTTTGAAACTGGTGGGAACTGGTCTATTTAGAATGCCACAAAACCACATAAGAGTAGGATTGTGCCTGCCCCGCTAGCCCTGCCAAAAGGCAGAATCCAGAAGTGTATAAATGGTGTCTGATTCCTCATCATATGGAGCTATGAGGCAGCCATACACCTTCCACAGAGGCTTTGATTTAAGGACAGAGCTGGACCTCAGAATAGAAAACTCCCCCTCAGTATGCAGCTGACTTAAAAAATGCAGTAGTAGAAGAAAGAGATGCTGGTAATTCTGAAAGTGTACCATTAAGGCTAAGACAAGTGATGAAGAATAGCATGGAGAATGTTACCAAAAGTAAAAGCCGTTTTATCAAGAACGCCCTCATCTCACCTCAAAATAGTACTCAGGAGTTAGTGGGAGTTCTGGGAACACAAGCTGAAACTGAATAAAGATCGGGGAAATCTCGGTTGTGGAGAGTGGCTGAAGAAAATCGTGAGTGTTTGCCTTAGAAAGCAGATGAGTCAGAGGAGACACATGCTGAAGCTGAAAAAAAAGAAACAACAGTAAATGGTAATAGAGAAGATAGAATGGGATAGTGTCTGATTTATTTGTTTTAAATCATAAAAGTGAGTGGATATTTAGAGAAATGAAAAGGTGGCAAAATCCAAAATGGTAGAAGGAATTTTTTGTTCAGATCTGTGATTAAATTATAAAAAGTCACTATGGCAGTAAGTTGTTAGGCTGAGGAATTTAACAAGGTTTTGAAAGGGTTGTTTCAAGGAATATCAGAAGTATTTACAGCTGCTGTAATCCACGCTGACAAATTTTGAAGGGGATGGTAAGCCTCCTACTTGAGTTTTCAGGATGATCTCTAGGTACTAGGAATAAGTTTCTGTTCCTTTGCTGGGTGGTGGTGGTCTTTTCCAGGGTAAAGTGTCAGGAGTTCATTGCTGCAATTCATGTCATATTTGTATAAAAGGTCTGAAATTAGCTTTGGTTCCCAGTAGCACAAACTTCAGTGACAGTCCTACAGAGCGTCCTGTGTGGGTAATGCCTGAGTCCCCAGGAGCTGGCTGAGCGGAGCAGTCCAGGCCATTGTAGCTGTGGTGCCTGGCATCTCTGGGGTGACTAAACAGGAGTGTGTGGGTGTGCGATGCCAGAACTGCAGTAATGTCAGGAGCTGACGTGACTCTGAATTTGGGTAGCCAGTGTCGCATGGCTTTTTTTGGCCATATGTACATGATGTGTATGAGTAAAAACTCTTCGTCTCATCAAATGCCCTTAGAGCAGGAGCGAGTTCTGCATGTGCACTCTGGAGTTCATTTCACTTACAGCGCCTCAGAGGCATGACAGAGGCAACTCTTGTCTCGACCTGAAGTCCTCAGTTAAATTGTTGAAAAGAATAGGCGACCCTAAACGAAGGAAGATCTGTCTTGGCAGACTACAAATGCACGTCTCCTCTGCAGTTACAGCCGGTGTGATTTTTCTGGATGTGCACTCATGCCGACATGTACGTGCGAATACATGGCAGTGATCGTTTTTGTCGGGGTTTCGGTTGTATTGAGTAATATTTGTCCCTAAATGATTTTGACTCTGGGGCTGATACTTACTGAACGTCAGACAGTCAGCTCATGCTGTCCTGTTGTTTCACCTGATAGCAACATCCTTGGAAATTGTGCATTCATCTCAGTGTCAGTCTACAGCTACTCGCTGAGCTGTGCTTCTTCTTAGGCAACATGATATTTTCAGATCATTCAAAGGCATGAAAGGACTTCTGAAATCAAATCCTCTCTATAAAGGAAAACTATATTGAGGAAAAAAAAAAAGTAATTTCTACTTAAATGACAGAAGATAAGGTAATTCCAAAATGCTAATGGAATTTTTTGATATTTGGCCTTCAAACAACAACCATAACACAAACCTGATGATCGGCATCAGTAAAATGATAGGGGAAAAAACATCCTGCTTAGGAGTTTTATGAAATCAAAGGGCAGTATATTGTGCCTATGCAGTAATCATAGAATCTGGGGAAAGCTGTAAAGGCTGCCCATACAATTTCTGCCGTAATGCTGTTAACTAACTGGCTCTTAGCTGCAAATGAAGCTCTAGGTGACTGGCTCAGTTACAGTATCTCAGCTATCATGGTTTCCCTGCATAGGTCTCTGCAGTGCATGAGTCCACGTCAGACAGATTTATTTTTAGTGCCGATAAATCTACTGTTTCAAGATCCCATGAGGCTGTCGGTCAGGATGGGCACAGGGGGTTGTCAGCAGCCTGCCTCTTCTGCTCTCCCTTGCTGTCTGCTGGGGTGCAACGTCCAGGACTCCCCGACTTGTGCTCACTCCCATTGACAAAGGTGTCAGCTTCGAACGGAGAGAAGTTTGCATTAAAAACAAAATTGTTCTTCAGAGGCCGAATTTGGATTTGTCGCCATGTGCAGTGTCAGGAGTGTTGGCTGGGTGCCCCTTCCACGGCCCACTCAAAGCAGTGGGCAAGGTGTTGGCATCAGACATTCCATGGGCATAAGCAGCTACAACAGCATTTTGTTGGTATGCTCAGAACCATAAGATTAGCTCCCTTTCCTTCAAAGAGCACTGGATGTTGAGTAAAAAGAACAAATAATTTCCACAAGGAGTCGTTTGGTCAGCTGCTGGTGCTGTCACCACTTTGTGGAATGCTTTTGGAAAAAGCGAATGACTCCTGTACTTCATCCATTATTCTTCTATAGGAAGACCTTGTACTTTGAGGATGCCAGCACACTGATGTTTTGAAGCGTAAGGAGGAGCGCACACACAACAAACCCTACTGCAATGGCTGACTGCTTGCAGATCTGCATGTAATCATGCAGACAACTTGCAGGCCATCTAGGCAGCCATCATCTCGACCCCCAGTCTACAGATAAACACAAAAATTGTGATTTAATCATAGTTTATAAAGACACAGATCATTTCACCTTGCCACAGACCAGGGCGTTATTTTCCTTTTTACCACATACTGAAATAGTACATCTTTATTGCCTACCTGCACGTTTCAGCACTGAAGGCAGCTTTAAAGTGTTATAGTTCTATAAAACATTAAAAATACATATATTGTGGTGTTTGTTATTGATAAAATATATTTCTTAAATCTCAGCAAATGAATAAGAAAGTAATATTCTAGCAGTGTAATCACTGAATGGCAATAGCCATGTGTAGTCAGTTAACAACAACAAAGTAAGCTCCAGCAATATACTTTCTAATGATATGTAAAAATGTGTATAAAGTGTTTCCAAAGCTTGGTTTCGTTCTACAGTTTCTTTTGGAAGATTGTTCAGCCATTTCTTTCATTGCTGGAAGCTTTTCTTGATATTTAATCTAAAATATGGTTTCCTGAATATCATCCTACTACTTACAGTAACATTTAATAGTCTTCCTTTTTTTTTCCCCACATATTCCAGTAGTTGCTGACTCTTCTTATGACTCTGTGTTGCCAGTATGCGTATTTTTTGTTTTATTATTTTAATCCAAGATCTTAAAATCTTCAATTACTTACATTCCTTTTTAAACCCATTTAAGAATGTTAAAAAACAAAAACACGCACACACAAAACACCATTACTTTAAAACTTGTAAATTATCAGGAGGAAAGAAAGCAAAATTTTGCACAGAATAAAGAAAAATATTTTCTTCAGCCCAGTCTGAGGTAATGCCATTGTTGCTTGATGAGAGAATGTCTCGGTGTCCGTGGTTTGTGCTTTGAAATTGGACTTGGTAGAACTGTGGCAGTCAGAAAGAACGGCCTGGAGTGCGTGCGGACAACTTCTTGAGTTATGGCAGTGTTTATTTAATGATACCTGTGTTAAATGCATGTTGTGTATCTACTGTATTGAGTACTTTAATAGTGTTTGTTCCACATTTTCTTGCACAATCTTATTTTATTTCATTGTTCTTCTGATAAATACAAAGGTGTTTTTTCTTATTTCTTTTTTCCCCTCAAAGCCATCAGAAATAATGCAGATGGATAAATAGTAGAAAATTGGCGTTTGTAAAGAGAATAACAGAGATAATGGCTGAAGAGTTAAACAGAGAGAGCATGCCAAAGTGGAGGCAGAAGAAAGCTTTGTTGTGGGAGGGAAGTTGAAATGAGTTGATACAGAAAGTTTGGTAGCACAGCTGCTGACAGGCGAGGATAGCACCTGGGCATATATACTTCACTGTTTGAGACAGTTGTTTTCAAGCTGGTAGCTCTACCTCTTTAAAGGTCTTTGACAGAAATGTAGAAATTGTGAGGTCAAAACCATCATTTAAATAGCAATGTCTTTGCTTTGAAATGAATTGGTAGAAATGATTTGCCTGGTGAAACTTTCTTAAAGATTCTCCTGGGAAAAAAAGAGCAGAACTTTATGTACTTCTCATCACTTTTCCTCTCTCTTTTTTGTGTGAACCGAAGGACAAACTATCTAGATTATAAAAATTACTTTGCAGCGATGCCATGCTTATATAAGCTAGGTGGCTCAGGCTTTTGGATGTGGATCAGACAACTTTCATCTCTAGTCTGTGGTTTGCGTACCAGCTGAACTGTTAGATGTTGAATATTGTTTCGCTTGGTCTCTGAGAAAAAGGTCAATTTTAGCTCAGTTCCTTTAAAACTGCATTTTACACCATAGGTATTCAGTACCTTTGTTAACATGTGCATTGGGTGTTGTCCTAGGCAGGCAGGTGTGCATCTCTTATCATCCTTTTGGCCAACATCTGGTAGCCTCAAGTGATCCTAACATCACATTAGGGCACACAGGGATTGCAGTCCCAAACTGTGGTTCAGCCCTCTCAAATGTGTTGAACAAATTTAGCCATTTTACACGTTGGAAGAGCTAGCCATACCTGCAGTGCTTCCTTAGTCGTCTTTTTGCTTTGTCTTCAAGACCAAAAACTTAAAGAACAGTTCTTTCCAATGAACTGTGTAGTTCCAGCAATGTGAGGGTTTCTTCTGGTTGATGTTTCTTTGTGCTACAGCAATAAAAAAAGAGCAGCAGCAATTTTTGCCTTCCAGGGTTGTCCGGTTTCTCTGTTGCAATTTTTCTCTCAGTGTAACAGATTGAACTCCTTATTTATTGCTCCCTTGTGTTCTCTGGAAAGTCAAATGGAAGTAAAATTATTGGTCACTTGGCCAGCTGCAATGATACAGTTTTTATTTCATAAGAAATGAAGACAAAGCTGTTAACAGGGTTAGCTGTGAATACAGGCCGTACAGAATTGCAGGCCAGCCAAAGCAAGGGTGACATTTTCAAAATCTGCTGGTTGGCATTTCGTAGAGTATTGCACTTTCTTAGCTGGTGTTCATGTTGTTGGAAATCTGTACTGCATCCATTGCAAGTGAAGTGGGCCGAAGCATCTCAAACCTGAATCAGAGCCTCTGTGTTGGTACTACACAATAACAGAGTAATTCCTGGTAGGTATCTGCTATCTTATTTATAACAATAAGCTAAACTGAATGTCTTGCTTGTAAATAATTCGTTTTTTAGGTATTCGTATAATGGTCAGAGCTGGGGATTATGATAATTCAGAAACTTAAGAGATGGCTGCTTCTTCAAAGGAAAAGCTGAAAAGAGCCCAGGGAGATTCACTGTGCTTCCAGTGCATGCGTGGGTCATGTAGCTGCTGTCCCTGCCTCTCCTCGCTGGGGTCTGTCTGGTAACGTTGAAGATCTTCCAAGATTATCCGAATTGCTCATCCCTTTCTTGCTTGTAGAATACTGCAGCAGATACCTGAAAGTAATACATGTACACTGGTGTAAACAGTCCTAACCTTAGGTTCCTGACGAGCTTCATCAAGGAGAGGAATCTCTGCACAAAGAGAATAAAAGGAGTTTTCTCCCTGTGTCTCAGTAATAGTGAAATATACCTTTGCGGCTGAAATGGTGGGTGGAGGCTTGAGTCCACGCCGAGCTTGACAGCCTCCACCTTCATAAATAATGTTGCTGTAATAAAGAATGATAAACTCTTTATAAAACCATATTTTTGCCTCTTATTATAAGATTAATTAGTTGGAAGAAAAACATGAAGTGTACTGAAAGCATGGAGCTTTGTGTGTGTGTGTTTTGAGTGCAAAAGTTTGCACTTACGTCATGTATATATACACAGCTGGCAAACTGGTTGTTTTTTTTGAGGGTACGGAGTAGTTGTTTTTTGAGACTCACTTCTTGTCATCCCTAACAAAGCAGATTCACTCTGGCAAGGTTGCATAACTTTGTGCAACCAGTGGTCTCTGCTAGGAGAGAGAAGGAGAGACTCTGTGTTTAGGCTGTCATCTTTGTATTGGTGGCTAGAATGCAATGCATTTCCCATAGGCAGCTCTTCAAGTGCTTTTATTTTTGCCAGTAACTGAGCTATCCTGACCACGAGCCTTGCCAAAGTCCCTTACACACAGAAGGGAAGCATCAGAAGAGCAGGGGCCTGGCTCCCCTTCGTGGCGGTGAGGGCCAGCAGAGGACTCAGCGTGGCTGCAGTGCTGCTGGCTGCTCAAACCACTGCGGCTGGGCTGTCTGCAGCTGGGAAGGTTCCTCACCTCCCGGGGGCATTACTTTAAAGGGACGTCTGGGAACAAGGTCAGAAAATATGCTGAACTCTTCATGTGAAGCAGAAGATCAGAAGGAAAAAAAAAAAAAGGTCCCTGCACCAAATCTGTGGGTGGAGATGTTCGAGTGAGAGAAGGGCAGCTTTTGTACAGCATAGGTTTATACCATGTAGCGACTTCTTTGAGGGGGAAAAAAGTAAATTTTTAACTATGACTGCTTGGACTACACATTTCAGCTTGAGCAGACATATTATGCACTCTAAATAGTATAGTTATTTAAGGTGGTGGTAACTAAAATTAAAAATAAAGGGAGGTACAGCAGTGTTACTACCCAAAAAAAAAATAATAAAAGCCACCGATTTGTACTCACTTCCATGGAAATTTGTGTGCTTTTTCCTGATGAGTTGGAGGACCAGAGCTGAGGTGGCTGCTTCACCAGAACTGTTGGGTTTGTGTGTGGGAAGTGAACAAGGGGCAGCCCTTCAGATTCAGATAGACTGTGTTTCATTTTTTACTGCATTTTCTAAGTCCGTGTCTGCAATTATACAGGCACCTGAAGAGCTGCCCCAGACGCTGCTAGCTGGACATCCTATGCACAAACCCACACAGGGGCAGCAAGCTGGGGTTCGGGTGGTGGCTTCACAGTGGGTGTTGAAGCTGCTGTCCTGCCTTTGCGTAAATTAATTTGCTTAAATTTCATGGCTCTCACAAAAGGATTAGGAACTCAGTGTCTCTGTGGGTCATGCAAAGACAGCCCAAGCAGTCAAATAAAGATTATACAAATGCTTTCTTTTCTCAGTTCCTGTGACTAATTTTCAGTCCCTGGTATTCCTCAGATGGCTAGGAAAGTTCTACAATGGCACATAACTCACTTAGAGGTCTCATGGTTGGACCCCTTGATCAGGATAATGATAGTTTAGCATTTCTTTGGCAATTTGGGATAGTAAAATAGTCCCACTTCAGCAGTGAAATGCCCAGCTATACCATTTGTCTCCATTCTGCCTTATAACTCACTTTAATTAGATTAGTGCACAGCTATTATCACCTGAGAAATGTTAATAGATTTGAAGTGCTGATCTGTGCTCTTATGGAAGTTCAGATTACTTTTACTTTCTTGTGTTTGAAAAAAATAGTAAAGGTAAAAGTGTTGTAGCTGTCAGAGGAAGGATCACATCTGAACAACAGTTTTTGACATGTGCCTCTGAATTTTAAGGTCTTTTATGTTTACACTGATGGAAAAAAAAAATAATAAAACCAACTCAAGCTTTTACTGCAGTTCTTAATGGAGAAAGTTCACCTCTTGGGAGATGGCCTGCACAGTTTTTGCTGCAGTCACATCCCATATAACACTGGTCTGGAGGACTGTTGCAATTATTTCAGTGAAGTAGGTGCAAGCTACGTTACATTCTACCCTGCAAAATCAGCAAGGGAATCATTGGCTGACTTCAGAGTATATATCTATTTTTGTCTAGAATAATGTTCTTGTGCATGTCTATAGACATAGGAAGTTGTAAGATTATATTTCACTGTTATATAAACACATTATCAGGAATTTTTAACCACCAAACTGCAAAGATCAAATAGAAGGAAGAATGCTTGTCCTAGACTCTTCACTGACTTTTTCCAGTGATTCATTACCCTGGGGTTATTCCCAAACAAGATAACATTTACGAAGTAGATAATAAGGATTCCCCAAGTAACTGCTTTTGAGAAAGCTGAGTAGATCTATTTCATTACAATAGTTTTCAGCAATGTTTATTGTTATCCTGTCTTTGTGTGTGTGTGCAATTATTTGGTGGTCCATTGTTTTGAAGATAATACTTTGTAGTTGATTGCATATTTTTAGGAAGAACAGATGGAATAAAAGCCATAGATAGGATCTGCTACAGGGCATCTGTGACTCTGCATCCAATGTTTTTTTTTGAATTTTTACCCTAAGAAGGGAAAAAAAAAAAAAAAAAGTCTTGTGTGGTGGATTTAGGTTGGTTTTCTCACCCCCCCATCTTAGAACTTCTAATGAAGATGTGCGTTGTCTGTGAATTAATACATGGTAATAATGCATAGGTGGGTGTCACTAAGTGTTACTTCGTTCTTGTTTTTAAAGCTTGAAATCCATTTACAGGACTTTCTTTTACACAGCCCAAAAGTGAATGCAAATGTTGATGATGATAAGTGGTCTTGATTTCTATCATCTGCAAGTTAGCTTTACCAGACCTTAGTGAAATGAGCTTAGGGCTCATGGGCTTTTAATATAATGTAGGGTGAATAAGGAAAAATTTTAAATTTGGTGCTTTTTTTGTTTTCATATTTTGTTCAAACCCAAACTCTTGAACCCAAGGAACTCTCAGCTCTGCATGGTTATTGCATGTCTCATTTCTAACAGTGGTGGACCTTTCTTTAGTCTATCCTTTCTCTACTGTGCTGCTTTTATCTGTACAGAAATGAGAGCAAAGCAAAATCTTATGTCTTAAAAAGGAATGAGATGAAAGTACTATTTTATCCTTTGCTCATCCTTATCAACATTCAGCTTTGATTTATTTTTAGGGAACTTGGGATTGCCTCTGCACTTTTAGAGAGTGTGTACAGGCAATTAAATAGAAGTATCTTTCAGGAAAGCTTCAGGATAGGAAGACCCTTAATTAGAGACAGTGGTAGTAGTGTACGTACTGCAAAGGAGCTTCCCTCACTGGAAGCGAGCATGGCATAGCTGTAAAAAAATAAAATAAAATTCCATGGAAACAGGCATCTTTTTTTTTGTGAAAGAGCTATTGGAACTTAAGGCTTCCTGTGAAGGGATGGGAGTCAAGAGCAGACCATATAAAATTATAAGCCTTATCACCATAGTTCTCTTGTCTCTCAGATGGGAGAAGCAGCAGACCTCTACCAGTTTCCCCTCCAAGAACGTACTACACAGATAGCTTGTGCTTATGGCTGATTGAATTTGTGCCTTAATACATTTCTATAGATTATACCCAACTATTTTCCTTAATATCCCGTGAAGGAATAGTTAGGAAATTTATTTAAATGAAAATTACAAAACAGATAACACTTAAATGAAACAGATAACAACATCTTGCCATCCACTTTATGTTCATATCACATCTCATTTCTATTTCTCGCATGCAACTTCTAGTTCTGACAAGCGATCTGACCAAGCTCCTCAACTGCCCAAATGCATTTATTGGTTATACCTTGGATTTTCCAAGCCATTCTGATTTTTTTTTTTTTAGAAAACATCCGGTGTCCCCTACAGCTCTGGTTCTTTGAAGCCACAATTAAGCATGGTGATTCTGAAGTGGCAATAATTTCTTTGGGACTGGCTCTGTGAGCCTCTTCATTTGTAGGTGTGCAGCATTTCTTGTTTGGTACCTGTGAGGGATGCTTTCCTCTTAGGTAGGTGATCAGGTGTGGCAAATCTTTTTAACATTGGGATTAATACACTTTGGGCATGTATTTCTTGAGATTAAGTGTATGACTTAAGGAATGTAAGATTTGTAAAGCTTTAGAGTCTTTTTGAGTCCTCGTGTTGTCAGTTTACTATCAAGGCTCCTAAATGTATTCAGTGAGATGTTGACAGCCTAGGTATTTTTAAAGACTTCTTACTCACGCTAAGTACATTTTATCCTCAAAGTAGTTATCAAACAAGTTTTTCTTGCAGTTGCCGAGTTGCCAAAATCATCCCCTAGTGCCTTTAAAGGTCAGACTGCCTTCAGACTGCCTTCCATTGGGGATTGGATGCCAGCCGTATGATACCTTTTAAAAATAGGCATATGTGGCGGGTGGGATGCCAACCCCAAGATACCTTTTAAAAATAGGCATACGTGGCATTCATCTGCAAAGCAAATAAACAAAACTTGCCGGGGAGCATCAACACTCTTCCCAGTGTATGAGCAACTCTGCTGTTACTTGCAAAGGGTACCAGCTGCTCGCATGGAGAGTGGGTGAATCACAGAAGCGTCTTGATCGGAAAAGACCTTCAAGATCATTGAGTCCAACCATCAGCCTGACTCATTAAGTCCCATCACTAAACCACGTCCCTTGGCACCACATCCACACCTCTCTCACATACCTCCAGGGATGGGGACTCCACCACTTCTCTGGGCAGCCCGTTCCAATGCCTTACCACCCTCTACAGGAAGAAATTTTTCCTGAAATCCAAATCTAAAGCTCCCCTGACCGAACTTGAGGCTGCTTCCTTGTGTCCTGTCAATGTAACCTGAGAAAAGAGACTGACACCCAACTCTTTGCAACCTCCTTTCAGGTAGTTGTAGGGCGATGAGGTCTCTCCTCAGCTGCCTCTTCTCCAGACTGAACAACACAAAACAGGAAAGGGGAGAAAGAGAGAGCAAGGATGTCCAACAAGATGGCACATCGTTTCTTAAGCCTGAGGTGTTTGAATTAGTAATTAGTTTGAATTAGTGAAAAGTACTTGCTTTGGAGTAGGTTTTCACATGAAGCCAGAGAGAAGTCTGTGGTCAGAAGGTGCAGAGTTGGACCTGGATTGTTCAGGTCTTGCAGGGTCAGCACCTTATAGCTGGTCCAGCCTCCCCTCTGATTGCACTTAGGTTAGGTCCCCAGCTGGCACACGTGCCACACTTATCTTATTGATAATATTATACCACGAAATTAGGTTTCCAGTTAAAGGGAAGGGAAGGAAGAGTTAGCTATTTGGACCTTGTGAGGATTTCTCTGTATTTTTAAAACACTGAAGCTAGTACCTTTTATACAATCTCTCACACGAATCTTGCTTTATTTGTCTAAATAGAATTTATAGCAATTGAAGCTCCTTTTAGAAGAGCAGAGAAAGCAAGCTGACAGTTGCTGGCAGAATAATATACTTTTTTCAAGTAAAAACTGAAATCCGGTGATGAAGCATCAGACCCTTAATGCAGGATGTGGAGTGGAAGCTGCTGCCCACTGCAGCAGGCGTGCCCGCGGGCTGTGGGCAGCTGCAGTGCTGTCAGTGCACATAGATGGTGACAGCAGTTTTTCCAAATGCCAGTGGCAGAGGTAAGGGTTATTGAAGGCCACCACTGAAATATCTGGAGGCTACTTCAGTCTTTCCAGGAAGAAAGTTAATTTTCTTATTATTTAGACTAGAGGAGACAGAGAATTTCTTTCTCTGAAGATGGAGAAGGACTTTAACAGGGCCTGTAGACACAGAAAAGGGGCAACAGATGTAAACTGAAAGCAATTTAGATTGACTATTAGCAATTTTTCAGTATGAGAGTGGTGAGGCCCTGGCACAGGCTGCCCAGAGAAGCTGTGGCTGCCCCATCCCTGGAGGTGTTCAAGGCCAGGCTGGATGGGGCCCTGGGCAACTTGGTCTTGTGGGAGGTGTCCCTGCCCATGGCAGGGGGGTGGAACTGGATGGCCTCTAAGGTCCCTTCCAGCCCAAACCAGTCTGTGATTCTGCGAATTTGGATGGTGTTTTCTGGTAATGAAACATCCGTCTTGGATAACATCTTCACCATCCTTTTGACTGCGGTTGTCATGCAGGCACTGCTGTGAGCTAGCAGTTTCACTCAGCCCCTTCCCAGGCATTCCCTGTGCTCCACAGTGAGAAATCAGGATCTAAGCCTGGGTCAGCACGAATTGCTCCAGCTGTCACTGCTTTTTGCAGGAAGCTACAGAAGTCAGTATAACTGCTTCTGGAGAGCTCGAGCTCAGGAAAACTCTTTTGAAGCCAAGGAAAGGATTAGTGATGTTTTTCTCACTGCGTGTCTTGGTGGGCTGAGTTCTTCCACATCAGACATGTCCCACAGATGCCTTCAAGCAGTACATGCTCCAAGGCATGAAGAAGATGATGTATGATCTTAATTTTTTTTCTTGTTGCTTGCAAACAAGAAAAAAAGTCTTTGACTTTTGATACAGTCCTGCTCCCATCTCTTCTCCTCCCTGACAAATTTAACCCCCAAATATGCAAAATTATCCATGGCACAGCTACTTTCCAAACTACAGGAAGAAAACCCCATTTATTTTTCTTAATGAAGCAATCTGTCTGAATGTTCCTCAATTGCCTTCATTAATGCCAGCTCTCGGAAAGCTTTTTCTGTGCTCTTCAATGGGAGCAGTGACTTCACTTTGATGTGCTTAGTAAAAATGATGAAAGATGGGGAAAGAAAGCAAGAAATTTAGACGCTGACTGTTCTAAATTTACAGTTCTTCAGCTGCAGCACAGTGTTTGTTATTAATAGTAGTAGTTTTCTTCTTAATAATAATTCCTTTATGCGTATTGTAGCTTGGAAACTGACAGCCACATCTGTAAAGCAAAGCGCTTCTACCTGGGTGTAATGTCTCTGGAAACAAAAAGTCAAAGCTCTGCGTGTGTGTGAGAGGCATTGAGGGTATCATTAGGGAAGGCAATGTAAGAAAAGTAGGATAGGAACTTGGGTGTGCCACCCCAAGAGAGGTAGTCTGTCTGTCTGTCTACTGTATCTGCTGATATTTTGTCTGGTACTATTAGTAGGAAGAATACCCACATAATGCTCTACATCTGCACAATTGAAGTAATTGGAATGGAGAGAATTATCAGGACGTTATTACCATGGCAAGAAGTAAAGATCCTAAGTGAAGATGAAAGGAAGAAAAATTGCAAGCAACTTATTTACAGCATGGGGAATTAGGAGGGAGAATAGCTTTTATTTTAATAATACTGATATTTTAAAAGTAGTTGAACTTTGCATTTCATTGCAATAAGCATATGCAGAACCAATTTTCCTGAAAATTAACAGAGAATCGTCTTTCAGTTGCTGACTGCCCAGAACCACAAAATTTCTTTCATCTTTTAGAACACCTGAAAACTCAGGTTTTCCCCTGGAAAGCACTGGTTGTCACAGAGCATGCATAGATAACTCATATGAAATCTGCACGGATGGGTCTTGCTGCAAGACAGGAGCTGTGATTTTTACAGCGATTGCCTTTTATCACCTCTTCCAGTGGTGAGAAACCTGTGGGGCTGAGCTGACAGCTTGTCCCAGCTAAAGCAAGCAGTGGCAGAGCCTGCAGCCAGGCTGCTGTGCTCCAGGTCTCCCTGCTGACTTCCCCAGGTGGGGAAGTGAGTCACTTCCCAGGTTCTTTTGGGAAGCAAGCCTGAAACCCTTCCTTGAGCCAGTTTTGTTTGCACTCATGGGCTGGGAGTCAGAAACGGGGCTCTGGAGTCGAGGTGTCCTTGAGAATCTGTTCAGAACCCAGCATTGCTTATAGGAAACCTACAGAGAGAAGGAACAGCTTGTGAACTGCTATTGCTTATTTTGGGCACCTGTTGTCACTTCTAAATTGCATTCTAATTATAAAAAATCACTCTGATTAGCTAACAAGTCAAAAAATGTGCAAGATCGATGGAGTTTCCTCAAGGATTTAATACGGGTATGCATTCATGCACACAGTCATATTATATGTAAGTAAAATACCTAATACACTGTATGTGTCTCTGTATATAATGTATAAAGCCACACTGAACTCTGTTAGCCAATAGAGGTGGTTATTAGTTCCTCTGACCCCTTTGCTTTTGTGTTTCATTTTTGTTCCCCCCTGCACACTCGTCCTTTGCCTTTGCTGTATACCTACCCAGCTCTTCATCTCGGTTGTCACTAATAAACCAGTGTGGGCCAGTGCTCTATAACATGCATTTCTGTCTGTTTGCAAATATGAGTGAAGATCAATCTACTTTTTAGGGGATCGCATACTGTGATCAGTCAGTACAGCAAATCTTGATGCTCGGGTGGTTCTAGATAGATTTTCCAGTCCTCTTTCCCAATGCTTTGTTCCTCGTATGTTCCTTTAAAAATGTGGCTGCTTCCTTACAAGTACAGGACTGGAGGCAGCCTTCAGATAGACTGAGCCGTGTACTCGTAGGCATTATGAAGTATAATCTCCTTCAGCAGTTTTTTTGTTTCTATCTTAGGAACAGTCAGGTCTTTTGCCTTCACTGCACGGAAAGTGGACTCATACCAGCACTCTCAATAGCACTAGAAAAGCAGCGTGACTTAAAGGAGGAAAAAAGGCCAGCAATTGCACAGGTTGTGTAATATTCGATGTGCTCAGTGGAATTACAGTGCATCAAATCCTGTGCACCCTGCAAAGATGCTTAGTTCACTGCCAGTTTCAGAAATGCTAGTGCTGGATAAAGGAGCTCAGCTATCCTCATGTGGCAAATCACGTTGGGATCGAGTACTTCCCATCAAGCATTATCCACTCTTTACTGCTGCAGCAGTCCATGTACCAGCAGATCTCCATAGCTTATGTTGCTAAGGGAAGAGCAATGCTGAAGAAGACTTGTATTGTTAGTGTGTGCCTGCTCTCCAGTAAAATGGATGGAGGATCTGAGGTGGAAAAAAATTACTCACTACAGTGCCTCTATTTTTTTTCTGTAATAACATCTTCCTAAATTTGATAATTGCTTTAGCTATTTATTCATTTATTTTCTCTAGATGTTTGTCCCTTGCCTCTGTAGCAATTATAGATGGCATATTTTAAGAACTGCAGAGGTAAGATTTCAGTAATGAATATTATATGGCATTCTAGATTAAGGGCTTCTGCTCTTGGAATATTGATTGCTGTAATATTTTCAGCTACCTCCTCCAAAAAACTCCAGTGAAATTAGGAATAAGAAAAGCTTTCAGAATACCATAAATTTTAGCAAACTCTAGTATTGTGCTATAAAATATGGCACATATTTTATGTATTATGTAATTATGATATTATGTAATTAATTTAAATCACCAAACCTGGCTTCTATTGGGAAAAAGACACATTAACTACAAATGATATGTTTGCCACCTCAAAATTGAGATTACTCAAAAGTTTTGGTCTAACACTTTAATAAATACTATCATTACTAGCTAGATGATGATCTTTCTCTGACAGTGTCTTTCTAAGAAACTTGATGATCTTCCAGGCCAGTGACTGATCAGACTTCATTTTGTTATTTGAAGTCATGGACCAAAAAGTTTGTAGTTTTTGGTGATTTTTCCAAGTTCCATACCTTTATAAAAAAAGTCATAATAATCCTTTAACATTTGCTATACATGTATAAAAAGTGCAGGAAACAGTTTGCACAGAGAAATTTCAGAACAGGAAAATACTATATCTAAAATTTTCCAAGATTAAACCTTTCACTTTTATTCAAGTTTTTCATTTCCCAACCTAAAGCTCACATTCTTTTCACACTGTAAATGCTCTAAACTTCAAGGTACAGCTTTATACTTAGCTATTTCCTTCGAAGATTTCTACTAGAGGAGTCTTCTTTATTAGAATAATTTTAATGGCTTGTATTTTATGTGACATTAGATAACTTTGTCTGAAACAGCAGCAGCAAAAAGGAATATCCATTGGTAAGAAGTTGTGCTGCCACCTTTCCGTGATCTCTTCTTAAGGCGTGTTCATTCAGAAGGGTGTTTTTGGAGATGAATGGTTTCACTGCTGAGTTGGTGGACACTAGCAGAGCTTGGCAATTAGTCCCATACACAGTGGAAAGTGGTGCCAAGCTGAGTGACGGAGGAGAATGAATGTCCATCAGACTGCAAATATCTCAATATTACCAGAAGGGATGGAGATGAAAGGATAGTTGTAGCCGAGCTTCCTTTTTTCTTGTATGCATGTGTGAATAAAAGATGTTAAGGATGCGGTTCTGAGCATTAGCCTGGTGGGATTCAATGGGAGAAAAGGAACAAATACCTTCAGAGTGGCTTTATCAGGGAAGCGCTCTCAAAATGGGAATCCACGCCCCCCGTCAGCATGAGGGGAATGTGATAGCCCAGCGTATTTGTATCTTGGCTTCTTTGGTCTCTGCTGGGGTTTTGCTTGCCATTAACAAGCTTGGACTCCTCTAGGAAAAAAAAATATTTAAAGCAGAAACTGGAACAGTTTGTAAAATTGTGTGTGTCTGCTGTTTCACCTAGTGAATTACACCTGCTTTCTTACAAATTGTCTACGTGCTTTGGAATAATGGTAGTTTCTTTGTAGTATATACCTTTCTTTGGTAAATAGCCATGTACCTTTAGAGAATCAAAAGCAGCAAAAGATAAAAGGTGAATTGTAACTGGTCAACCAAATTTATGTCTGAGGTTGATGCACATACTTAAACATCTGCCTTCATTCTTCTTTAGAATATGCAGTCAGTTCTTTGGGAGATTTTCTAGCATCTTTAACATTAACTAAGTTTAATTCCTGAAATTCAAGCTGACAATTAAAACAGAGCTATAAATGATGCTAAATGTTCCACTTTTCAATAAATTTTACACTACTAAGCACTGTCTAAAAAGGAGCTCAAAGAAAACGCAAGACCTTGATTCAAAAGCTCCTTGAACTTCATGGCAAGAATCCTATTTGGTATGATACATTGGCCTTTACACTGTACTTAAATGAGTGTATTGGGCTTGGAGTTATTTGGTATTTTATTTATGGGAGATCGTCTTCTGCATGAGATACCAATTTAGAAGCTGATTAATGTCTGTAATACAAAATTTTTGTAGAGTAGAAAAAGCACAATTGGTAATTTTATAGGTAATTAAAAATAAATAAATACATAAATAGCCAGTATGCAAGGGCAGTGCAGACCACATGGCCCACAGACAACTTCCTTTGGCATGCCAACATTTCTTTTCTTTCATTACAAGATAAAAACAGTTTATTCCTTGAGTACCTGTGGGAAGATGCTGAATGGGAAGCAGAGAACCATAAAGGTAGCAGAAGTGAAGATGGGGCCCCTGTGACTTGAAGCTGTTAGTGGAAGTAACGATATCTTTGCGTTATGGGCTAGCAGTAAATTCTTCTTTCTGGAGGGCTAGTTCAAGCTTATACGTTTACGTGCTCTGGCAATGGAGCATGTTTTCATACGTTTTATTTTCTAACCAACATAAAAGCCAAAAGTTGTCATAATACTTAGGGCAGACCTTCTTCCTTTCTTAGTCTCTGCTTCAGTATGTTGAGTGCCTCAAATGAAATTGGAAATACCCAAAGCAGCTGTAGAGTCTGCACCTGGAGTCAGGTGTTAAATGTAAATGATGAAAACAGCTTTAAAATGACCTCATAAAATGGTAGCATTTGCTCTGCGTTTTAAGAAGTTGAATTTTCAAATTGCAAAATGACTTCCTTATGAGCATATTATCAGAAGGCATATAAAATCAATGCCTCATTTTCATTTGTAATTATAAAGTGCTAAGATTATTACTCTTAAAGCCAGGGGCTTATTGGTGTTTTGACTTTTGTAGCTCACCAGACACAGGTTTTGGAAGTTACTAATTGGGAAGGAGGGGGCAGAGCTTTGGTAATATTATTTACATTCAAACGTGTCCTTGGATGTTTTATCAAATTGAGGGAAAATACAGGTAGAACAGCATTTGATTCAAAACTTATCTTCTAGCTTTGAGAAGATTCCTATTTGAAATAGAAAAGATGAAAATCACATCAAGGTAATTCCTGTCACTTTGCCCATAATTCATACCATTAAGTCAGCTGGTTTGTCTAATCTGTAAAACCATATGCTTGTCTCAAATCTTTGTTAGATAAAACAGGGCAATTTTGAGGCAGATAGCGGTACCTTTGATGGTGTTCATCAAAAAGCATAATGTTATTTGAACTAGTTTTATCTTTTGTTCCTAAATCCTCTAGCAATTTATTTTGTTTGATCTATGAAATGTCCAGTGTGGAGACCGTCTAATCATTAAAGGTCTGATTTTCAGTGGTATTAACGGCCTTCAATTCTATGTAGAGTCATTGTTAGCCTTGGCTACTGCCAACCTTCAAAAGCCAGGTTTTTCAGAGTTATCCTGATGTCACGTATGGGGTTTTCTTCACTTTGCTAATGCCGTTAGGCAATAGTGGCAAGTGCAATTATGTAGTTCTCATGTTTTGTCTCAGGATGGATGAAATGATGGCTGTGTGCATATAAGTTACGAGAAACAGAAAAGAAAAATTGAAAAATTCGTGCTGTTCTTGTTTAGACAGAAGAGCTAGAGTGAATCCTCAACCAAAATACAGATGCTTATATTACTATGCTGAAATATTTTATTTACTGCTCTTCCAAAAATGAACAAATTTTTTTTTTTTTTAAAAAGAAAGAAAAAAAAAGCAAGTATGATATAATCCATATAGTGTTACAACATAATTCACCCAACCAGAGGCAGGACTAGCACGTTGGCATTGGGTTCTACTTAGTTCAAGTAAAGCAAAGCATTTTTCTGCAGCATCTCAAATGGGATTCTTCCTAGCTGTATAGCAACAGAGGGTGTAGTTTGTCACATCCACTTCTTCCTATAATCTTTATGTATGCATGAAGAAACAGTTTTCTTCTAGCCTTTTAATCGTGCAAGGGTTGATCCTTCAGGACCGGAGGGCTGCACAGATTTGCATGTTTTGCGGTTGTGACCCATAGCACTCAGCAAATAAGTGTAGCGCTCCTTAAATAAATCTAAGAACATCTTTTTTTTTCAGTTGTCAAGTTTTGGTTTCAGGCAGGCATATTTATATCCTAATTCTGAAAACTGCTGTTTTCATTGTGAAGTCTGGTGGATCTGTGTACGCGGAGTTCATTTTAGGACTGGAACATTTCGGAGCATCATTGCTTCCCAGTAAGCATCAGAATATATTTCAGGAAAGTCTTCTCTTTCTGTCTCTTTTAAGTGATTAATTATCTATTTAGATTTATGAAAAAGCATCATTAGATCTGGGTGCCCATTAAGTAGTTGAAATAACACTCTACTGATTGAGAATTTCGTATTTGTTTTCTCTGTTTGTATATGCTACATCTCTGTAACGTAACTGGCAGAGAAGCTCATTGTGTATGAATGTGAGCATCCCAGCCATATCAGAATGTTTTTGAAATAGAACTAATTTGGAAAAAAGGCTCTAAGAAAAAGTCATTAACAGAAGGTAAATGGTTTTACAACTAATTTCTGCTTCAGGCACTAGGATGATGTGTTTTTTTCAGTTCTGTACTGAGGCCGTGAGAGATACTGTATTTGTTAAATTGATATTAATTATAAATGAGAGAGCAATTTGGCAGGTTTGGACTTGATTAGGTTCTCCAGAAAAGCTCAGATAGTTCTAATGCACAGAGTAGAGAGCCTAAAACTGCTTTGTATTCCTTCTGCACTGAGAAGCGAAGCAATTTCTCTATGAAATTTCTGTATTTTAACAAGCAGGGACTCTAGAAAATTTTTTCATGTCACTGGTGACACGAATATTCAAATTTGATCTTCTGTCAGAGCACGTAACTTCATTTGCAGAGTTGAGACATGGAGATTGTAATGAGGGAAATCATGATGAGGAAAATCTGAACGTGGTTTGGGTACGGGGCCTTCGGTTTGCCATTTCTGTAATGAAATGCTACATTCCAGCATAGTGTGTGTTTTTCTTAAAAGCATGTGATGTCTTCCAAAAAGGCCTGATTGGGGAGAGAGCCTGTGTTCGCTGACAGTCACGACAAAATGATTCCAGCTGTTCTTGAGAGACGCCTACTGCTGTGCTGAAAATTACTGTTTTGTACATCTTCTTCGGAATTTAAATGCAATGTTGTTTATTTTGCAGTATTGTTTAACTGCTTCTTGTAAAATAGCTGTTAGCACTCTACACAGTTTTGGTAATGCTGTTTTTGTTTGTAATCTTTTAAGGTTGTGCTGGTTAGATGGAACGAACCATTTCAGAAATTAGCAACCTGTGATGCAGACGGAGGAATATTCGTTTGGATACAGTACGAAGGCAGATGGTCTGTGGAGCTTGTGAATGATCGTGGGGCACAGGTTGGTATGCGTGTTTTCTCTTCAGTCCAAAGTGATCAAGTCCTGAGAGACAAAATGAAGAGGACAATGAGTAGTACTTTATACCGTTTGAAATGTGCAGGAGAAAACGAAACATTTATTTATTGAAAGGAGTATGCAAGAAGTATCAAAGACACTTTGCAAGGACAGTTGCTTTGTCTGATAGCCATGAAATCAGAACTGCTACTGGGCTAAAGAGTTGTCCTGCCTATCTCTGTGCAGTGCCACCTTTTATCAAAACAATGAAAAATTACTCCATGGCTAATACATCTATTTTCTTATCTTTGATATATTAAGGTAAGCGACTTTACATGGAGCCATGATGGGACTCAAGCCCTTATCTCCTACAGAGATGGATTTGTGCTGGTCGGTTCAGTCAGTGGACAAAGACACTGGTCTTCAGAAATAAACTTGGAAAGTCAGATCACATGTGGCATATGGACTCCAGACGACCAACAGGTAATGGAACTTTTAGAGGCTGTTAATAATATCGCAGTGGTATGCTGTAGAATACACCTCTGAAGAAGTCATTAAATAAAATGCCCACTTTTTAAGAACTGTTTCTGTCAAAACTGGTGCTCCCACACATAGTGGAAAATTAAATCCATCCTGTTGCTCTCATTAGTCAAATATACTAATGTACCAAGTTGCCTATCATCAGTTTTCACCCTGGATCACATGGAGTCTTATTCAAAGTCAGTTGTTTGAGATGGGAATCTATAATTGTATCCCTAATTCATTGATGCAGCTATTGCGATAATACGCATTTGAGCAGAGATACAGCATAGACTAGTAAACATCTGAGCAGCTGCTTCAGTATAGAGCTGCCCAGTTTGCACTTGCAGCAAAAACAGTTCAACTGACATACAGGGGTGCCTTCTCATGAGCAAAGGGATCAAACTGATTGTGTCAGAGGGACCTGTCAGCCTTATGCAAAACACATCATTTTTAAAAAGGCCATTTTTTAACCGTTGAGCCCAAAACTTGCTGAGCTTTGAAAAAGACAGTTTAAAAAACCTTCTTTACTGCTTTTCTAATAAAGCATATCATGTTGGTCACTTCACCATTTATAGTGGGGCTTGAGCTAGCCTGTTGGTTTCATTTGCAGAATTTGCAATGGTCCTTTGCCATTCAGCTGTTGACCTTTGTGGAATGGTCTGCCCTTCCACATACTTGCTATCGTTATGGTTAATGTGTGGAAAATATAGTACTGAAAGAAATGATGGGAGTAGAATAGTGCAAAGAGAATTTGCATTATGATCAAGACTGGATTATTTTCCTTTCTTCATTTTACACCTTCAAGTCAACATACTAGTTCAGGACTCAAGGTACACTGACTTTAATTCAGAATACTACAAATCCATACATGATATGTGCAGGGTTATTTTGAAAATTGCTAGTGGAGTACAGTAGCAATAATAATACACATTTCTACGGCTGCATCTAATAATTTCAGAGTGCTCTGCAAAGAATAATGAATTAATTATTACAACACTGCTCTTTAAAGCCAGGGTGCCTAACTGCCTCTTTTTGAATCTGGGGAGATTTGAGTCTTGGCAATAAATAATTTACTCAAGATCAAGAGGAAAAGACAAGCAGCAGAAGTAGGAGAGAAACTAACATCTAATAGCTCTCAGTCCTATGTTTTAAATATGAGGCTACCCCATTTGTATGATTCTCGGTTGTAGTTCACTGCTGTATTTGGAAATATCATCACTTGAGCGCTTAATTTGGGGTGACTGACTGCCTTTTAATTCAAATTAGCCAATATGTTTGTACTTTCTAAACTGGATGCTCCATAAGTGCTTATTCCATAAAACAAACACTTGTTCAGCGTCCAGATAAGCACATGTGAACATAATGGCCAATTCCAGCTGTGTGAAAATCACTTGCTTGATTTAGGAGATTGTGTTGTTGACAAACTCACTGAAATAGAAACCAAAACCAGCCACAGGTTTGGTGTTAATCTCTACAGTTCTCCAAACTATGGGGTTTGCATGTTAACTGATGATGAATCCTTATGCTGTTCTCCAGAGTTGGTGAAGAGATCTTCTAATATGTATTTAGATGTATTTGTCTCCAGAGACACCAAGAAATAAAATTCACTGAGGTTCTTAGGAGAGACTATGCTCTGTTCATACTGAAAATTGAAATTTCGGGGAAAAAGACTTTGCATTTATTACACACAAATAAGCTCATACAGAAATGGATGCACTTACTAACTTATCTCCTTATCTAATTTCTCTCCCGATTTGTCTGTGCAAATGAGATTAAGAATGTTATAGTCTAGTGTAGCTTCAGCATCTTCCCTGTTGCCTAATGTAATTGATTGCTCTGTACAGTGAGTGAAAGGTAAATGTGAAAATTTAAGTTTATATTTTCGTCATATTATTTTTGTCACCCCTCTGGCACCATGAAAATTACTACTGAAAGTAATTCTGAAAAACTACATTCCATAGCACCTTAACCTCTAACACAATTAACTTGGAAAGCTAAATTTCCAAGGGAAATGTACTGTTCAGTATTATTTTTTTAATTGTCTTCATAAAAATGCACTCAATATAGACTGTTCTTTCACCTCATTCTTTAGTTCTCTCAACTTTCCCCCTCAGTCATCTGCAGTGTGCATTCTCCTCTTTGCTTCCAGTCTCATTTTCTGTCTTTTCTCCCATCTGTCTGACACCAATAGTCTATCACTGACTGCTCTAGCTGCTCTCTGGCAGTTCTGCAAGAAGAGAATTTCCTACAACTATCTTTCTGGTGGAGGAGAAGAATGGTTGGAGCTATAGTATTGCTAACCATCTTCTTGTTTTGACATAAAGGTGAGTTAGCAATACTTTTATGTCAAATATGGCAAATAGAGCATCAAACTTTTAACTGTGTATGTGATGATAGTGGAGTGTATTTTGTCCTTGCTGTGCTCTGACACAGGCATGTGCGTGAGGCCTCCAGGGTAGTGGCTAATGCCACCTGTGGTTGAAACTCCATACTTAACGCTTCCCAAAGTCCTTCTGAGTCCCAAAGTCCTTTCTCTTTGTGTGTTGGGTACAAACTTACTATGAGTCAGGGGAGACCTGGTACAATCTGGTTGACTGCAACACTTTCTTTCTCGGCATCCTGTGTCAACAGATGATCTTGTGAAGGTCACTGGCAGATTTTTGCTGTAGTTCACACCTAGGTCTTGAGTCTGGACACTGAGCTGTGGGATTCTGTAGCTAGTTCTAAACAGAGACCTTTTAATTGCAATTCTGCATGTTAATTGAAGAGGACTAGAATTTATTTTTTTTAATTTTCTTTGTATTTCTGCAGTCCTGCCAGAGTGGAGGGCTTTAGCAGTTTCCTGTTCCTGTATACTCTATATCCAGAGCACACTTATGGCCAAGGCACACAGCCCCGTTGTACCAGCAGGAAGCAAATACACGCAATATGAAGGACTGGGTCCTTCATATCTTGAGCAGAATGACACTTGTGTTACACTTGGATGGATGGGATCACTCTGGATTGTGACCTTCCTTTCTCTTTTTTTTTTTTTTGGAATTGATTTTCCAAGGGCTACCGGAGGCTACAGAGCCTGCTTCCTCAGGGTGATATAGAGTGGAAATTCAGAGACTTACCAGGATTCTCTTTGACCAAGATATGTCAGACAATGAATACATGTGAACTTTCTTCTGTTTGCTTTGAAAATAAACGTACAAGCAGTTTACCAATGTGATTTGCATCCTGCCTGTCACGATGTTAACTGTTGTATATGGTCCCACTGCAGTATAAAGTACATTAATACTAAGGATGTATGAATAAAGGCCCCTGGTTTGAACCTGTTCTGAGTCTAATCATGCAGAATATTGATCTCAGTGGAAGAGAAAACAGGCACAGCATTAGGAAAAGATACTGTGCACACTGTAAGGTCTTCCGAGAAATTGGAAGAAAAACTATGAGACCAATTGCAGATAAAATTGTTTTGTCTGAAAATGCAGGGTGCAGGAGGTCTGTGTTTTTTGTTTTAATCTTCCGTAGCTCGCAATAGCTGTGCAGGAAGGCAGTTTCTATGCTGTTAGTCACTCCTGCTCCCGGCGCTCGCCGGCCCTACTCCCATGGCAACCACAGAAACTTCAGCATTTTTCCTGACAGGCACGGAGCTGAGGCAGGTTTCAGCGCTTTCCTTCTGCCGTGAGCACCCTGTGCTTCAGGGCAGAGCCCTGCACTCAGAGAGGACCTCACGTTAAGGAGGGGAACCAGCAGTGCAGTCCAGAAGGACTCCCCCCAGCTGAGGCAGATCTGTTTCCCCAGGGTGATTCCCACCTTGACAACTGAACTCGCCTTTGCCTGGTCCGTCTGGCCTGATAGGGGCTGGGCTGAGGCAGCCTCAGCAAGGTGAATGTAGATTGCTGCTGACCTTCATGAGGCATCAGTTTTCATAGTCATAAGCTGATAATGTGACATTTAGTCATGTCAGTATTTTCCCCAAGTCATCACAGCATTAGCAAATCTCAGGCCTGGAGGTACAAGAAAATTAACAAGGTGCACTGTCAAATGGCTACAGTAGCACCAGGCTTTCAATGAGTTTGCCTGTCTGGTTCCATGGTTTTGGTGTGGTTTTAGTCCTGGGAGGAATAACTAATCAAACCATGGCCATTTGAGTACCGTCTGCTTTTGGATCCCCCCGTTTTTATCCATGGTCCATGACTTGCAGTGCTACAGCCTTTTCAGGGAAATAGTTATTCAAAACAAGTCCTACACTAGAAGTAGGAATAGTAGCCGTACCTAGCTTCCAGAACATGGCTTAAAAATAAGGAATTTTTAAGTGTTTGAAAATGTTGCATCCATTTGTGCCAAGATGCCATCCTCCCACCTGTGCTTTCTTTTGCTTGATGCTCTGGAATGAGGAGTGTGTGCTTCCATTCCCCCTACCATTTTGATTTTAATCAGATGCTGTAGCTCAAATCTCATTCAGGCAGTCACTGCTATTGCAGGAGTCACACTGATCGAGTATAACTATGCTCAGGCATCTACCTGTGTGGAAACAAGATCTTGAAGACAGCCTTCTAATGAGTTGACAGAATGATGAACGAGGCAAAGAGGCAACTGGGGTGGTATAGGAAAGGGACATACTCACCTTAATCATTATGAGTAGTGGAAGGTTTCGAAGGGCAAAATGAAAATAAATGGTAAAATTTGAAAGTATAAGCAATGATTTTGGTCTTCATTAGAATGTTTCTTGTTCCTACCAAGAATCTTTGTAGGTTCAGATAAAGGAGCCTATAAAATGCCTCTATTTTTATTTCTTAACATGTAGAAATACATCTTTTCCCTCATTAATTTTGAGTGCAGTGACTATCAAGTGACCCTATATATGTATTTACAATGATTAGAGCTGCTCAAAATTGTAGGGTAAGCTACAATTGTTGAGGAAAAATTGAAAGATTTATTTTCATTTATGGGTGAGTTACACAAATTATTGGGAAAAAATGGCTAGAGGCTTTATATAGCATTGAAGAAGTGTCATTAATTAACTAGGTGGTTTGTTCAAGCCACAAGGACTTAAGGCAATGGTTAAATCATATAAAGATCTTAACATTGCATGCTCCATAATTGAGAAGTACTGTTAAAATGTAATAAAAGGACAGAAAGAGACTTCTTTTAAGATAAATCTGTTATAAAAACACATAGATAAACAAAACCCAACACAACTTAACTGTCTTGATATTTTGGACTATTTTTAGAAGCATTTCAGGCCTTCATGGCAGACTTAATATTAAAATTAATTCATTGTACCCTTTTATAGTCTTTTTTTTTTTACAGTTAGAATGTTTAAATGTTTTTTTGCATAGACTTTAGTGTTCTTTAAGGCCAGGTTCATGGGGCTTCGAGCAACCTGGACTAGTGGGTGGCGTCCCTGCCCATGTCGGGGTTGGAACTGGATGGTCTTTAAGGTCTCTTCCAGCCCAAACCATTCTGTGGTTCTATGATTCTTGATTTATATATTTATACATGCTGCAAGCCAGTAACGCTGGTTTTGTTCTTTGCTTGGTGACTTGATTTTTATGATGCCACGTAATAGTGACAGACAGTTTTTATGTGAAAAAAGTAATGTGAATTTTAAGTGCTATTTAGCCTTTCTTTCTCCCATCTCTTTTTATTATATTGTTTTAAAGCTTCATTATGCAGCTATTTCTGAAATAATAGATTGCTTTTCTGGTGTCTATATATAGTTTCATTAGCGTTGTCTTTTCTCACTTTTCTGTCTCAAGTAGCTGTTTGTGCATCATTCTGCTGAGAATGCGGCTTTCAGAATGAAGGACTGGAAAGAGTTAAATAGCTTGGTGCTCTGTGTCTCTTTTCAGTTTTGCTCTCCTTTTCTCACCAGCAATGAGCAGCTTTACTGCAGATTTTAGTACTCAGCCGAGGACTTTATAGGCTTTGCCTTGCGTTTTGGGGAGGACAAAGAGTAAATATGCTCTCTCTGGAGCTTCTAGGGTTCATTTGCGGCTTCAGGAGCCATCGCATCTCTCTGTGGGTTTATTCCAGACAAGGTTTTTTTTCTGCCAGAAACCCTGGCCAATAATGCACAATTATTGAGCAGATAGTTGAAGGAGCAGAGCAACAAGGTGATGCTTCAATGTGTTTTGTTCTTCCCACTAGCTTCATCTGTGCCTTGCCTAATCTTTCCCTTGATGCTCCTCATCCTGTCTGTAGTGGCAAGGCACTGAGAGAGCTGGCGAGATGGAGCTATTTGTTCTCGTCACGAGGGCTGTAAGATGGGGCTGTTTACGTGCTGACGGCATCCTGGCTCATGTTTTCGCATTGCTGCTGCAATGTTTCATGTCAACATTGTATCAGATGAGTCTTGCAAAGATTTTTTTCCCTTAATGACTCTGTCTGAAAAGAAGAATACAAATGTTTTAATGTTTTCGCTCCTCGTTGCAGTCTCCTGTAGACAGGGTAAAGGGATTTAATGTTTGTTTCTGCAAAAAGCAAATGGATTTCTGCATCCTCTTGGATGCACAATGTACAAGGATGTGCAGATCACCTTCAACACTCTATCTCCTAACTCTTTACCTTGATCCAGCATGACACTTGGATAGGTCACAATATTCTTATTTTAGATGACCAGAATCTAGGGTTTATTAAGCTCTGTCAGAAAGAAAGGATGTCAGAAAGAAAGGATGTTAATGGAAATGACAAACTTGAGATGGAAAAAGAACTGAAGACTCATTGTGCCGTTCAGTTATTGTGTCCACTTAGCATTTTTATACCCAGTACTGTTTCATATTTTTGGACCGTCAGTATTTGAATCAGCAAAATAAAGATGAGAGCAAATAGAGACGCTGCCAGCCTTTCTGTGGGAAGTGTCAGGAAGACAGAAATAGTTTCCTTCTCTGCTCACCTTGCTAGTACTTGTATAGAAGGATTTGCTCATGTAGCCTGAAGTCTTCAGTTGTCTGGGACAAGGAACGCTCACTTGAAACTGTGTTTCTGAACAGCATTGCGTTATGCTTCAGCTCTGGGGCAAACAGTAAGAACAAGGACTTGCAGGATACCTGTGCAAAGTAACAGCAAATGCTTATGCTGGTTTTCAGGTAGTTCAGGCAAAAATGACACCTGCTGCAGAAATTATCTTTCTATCTGAGAAGTCATATATAAAGTCAGAATTTTATTTTCCTTTAATTTGTTTGGTCACACTTTAAGTTGGTCAGGAAAGGGCATGTAAGTAGAAGGTTTTTTTGTTCTAAACTGTGAATATTTAGAGCATTTATCAGAAACAGTCTGTGTTATTCCATTTTCAAAGCCATTTGACTGAGAATGCTTTGGCCCTAGGAATCATTTGGTTCACCCAGAGCTTTCTGATCTTTATGGTTCAAAATAAATGTAGCTATTGGTATGGTTAATTTAAACCTTGTTAGCAATGTGACTTGATCTGTGATTTTTTTGGGATGTTAGTAACAAGACAGTGAGCCAACATGGGTCCTGAATTTGGGTATGATTTTCATGCCTGTGTGTAGTCTCAATCATGCATGAGGAGAAAGGATTGTAGTGATTGAATATGGAAGAGGACATTTGTGGATTTCTGCAGTAGGTCTTGTCCAGGAAAGCAAGGCCAACTCCTGTAGTAAACAGAAGTCTAAAGGTGGTATTTCTGGTAAGCGATACCACATGGCCTTTCCTCAGATTTGTCAACAAGAGGTAGTGCACCAACGGAAAGTGGAAACAGCATCTCTTTATTCCCCAGACCCTTTCCCATCAGGGTGTTATTCTGCATGGTGCATTCAACTTGCGCTCTTTGCCCTTTGTCCAGGAGCCAGTTTCTTGTTGGCGTTCTGATGTCCAGGGATTGTGAACAGCTGCCTCCGCTGGAAAGGGGTTAATCCATCCTCCCTTCCCTTGTTTTGGGGAGGACAGTCATTCTTCTGCAGTGCATCATTTTGGTAACAATTTATTACATAACGTATCTCCATGTTGACTCCCTTATACTTGTCTTCACCCATCCTACATATTTCCTGCCCATGCTGTGTTACCCTTCTCTGCCAACACCCAAGACCTAGGAGGAGAAAGCAGAATTTGGGGCACTTGCTTCCATTAGCATATAGCTTGACCCTGGAGCTTCTTGATTCTGTATTATGAAAGTCAAAACAGCAAGAACATTGTTTCTAAAATACTTTGTGTTGCATTTTTACTGGTCCAGAGTGCAATTCTTGTTGCTAAGTAATATGTTCAATTAGGAGAAAAGAAAAAAAAAAAAAAAAGCAACACAACACACACAGAATCCCAGCAAAAATTCTGACTTCTAAAACTCCGAAGGTGATTTTAACTTCAGCAGACAACATATCTTTCAGGAAATAGCAAAACCCTGGCTTGGGAACAGTACAGGAGACTGCCAAGTGTATGTGAGCACTCTGGGTATCAGTTGACTCATTTGCCTGATTGAGTGGTTGTTGGTAAAACTAATTACATTTTCCCACCTACCAGTAACAAATAGTTCTTTTTGTTGCTATGTATAATTTGATATATACGAAGAATACGTTCTTCATAGGCATGTGTGCATTTTCCTGGCAGAGTTTAGTGAGAATACAGAAAACCACGTTGCTCGAAGAGCGTTCCAACATACTTCTGGTGTGGGTCCAGGCCTGGAGTCCTCTCCATGTTAAAAGCTACAGAAGATGTTCTGGAGAAGATGTTCCAGCTGCTGGTTTTAGTTCATTTAGCATGCTACTTTGAATGCAATTTGAAACCTAACACAGGTTAAAAAAAATAAAACAGCAACTCTTTTCCTTGTCTAGAGTAAACTGAGGCATATTGTAAATTTAGTAAACATTATAAAGAAGGTTTGCTCTTTCTACTGAAAAATCTGTTATAGGATACTTTCTAAAAAATGTCTTGAGTCAAGAAAGAATATAGGTGCGTGTGCCAGTAAATATTCGAGTCAGAATCAGTGTGGGTATAATTACAGGGGCATATAATAATCATTTCTGTAATTTGCCAGATTGCCTCAAATAGCATTATCTTCACCTGCACAATTGCTTCCATCCTCACATGTCCAGAGCAGTTGTATAATTTGAGATCCTGCTTTTGAGAAACTACTGGTGTTTCTGACTTCTGAAACGAAGTGTGAAGCTGTATCTCACTTATAGTCATTCAACTATGTTAGACAATTTTAGAGAGAAATCAAGCCAGTGTGGTTTGAATCCCCAGGTTTTAGAGTTTCAATCTGTATTAAACAGATTTGTCACCAGAATCTCCAGTGTATTTACTTTGTCTTCTCATTTGAGGGCTCTATAATAGTTATCTAAACCCTATGGAATTTGTAAGGGAGAGAAAGAACAAGCCGGAAAGTAGGTAACTAAACCAGCACTGTTTCTGAAAGTTTTAACAGTCTCAAATGGGAATTTCAGTGCTCTGTATATGTGCAGTTAGCTGGATGATCTCATGGTGTATTGTCCACGAGCAGGCTGGCAATTCCTCACTTCTGAAGGAAACAGAAAACTCTTGTCATTTTTTTTAGACATAAAGGCAGTCAGAAAAAAAAGCTAGTGCTTTTTGCCCCCCAAGTTTTTTGTGTGAATTTGTGATGATGTCTCTTTCAGTGTCAGTTCAAGAAATCATTTTACAGCAGTTGAATTTTTAATGGAAATAACAAGTATTCAGCAGAAAAGCAGCTGTCTCCCTCTGTTTGGTTCTCACTCTTTCTGCATTGTGAGGTAAAAAGAAGTAAAGGCAGAGATATCACACTAAGAAAAAAAACAACACAAGGTTTTCACTTTTTTATGTATCCTACGAGGCTGCTAATGCGTTGTCTCATGCTTTCTGATGGAGAAGAAATAAACAAGAAGAGCACAAAGAACGCAAAACGTTAATACTGCGACTAAACGGACTGCAAAATGTCTTAATTCAACCTTTGCAAGACTGGCAGGCTTTTTTGTTTGGCTAGTACTAGGGAATGAAAACATTTAAAGGCAATCATTTTCCACATATTTCCCATGCTACTAAGTGTATCTGCATAAAAAGAAGTTTGATCCATCATTTTTTATATTAATCAGTTTATAATTCAGTTAATCTTGAATCAGCAAAATGGATTTAACTATTAGTACGATGGCATTGTGGTGATGTCTGTAAAGCTTGTTCCTAGCATGAATATGAATGTTTGGCCAGATGGCTAAATTAAAGGAAACAGAACTAATTCAGCTTTCTTGAACTGCTCAGCGTCTTCTGGCACTGCAAACGCACACAGTTGACGTTATTAGCATTTTTGCAGAACCTAATTTCTGAAGTTCAGTGCTGACTTTATCCTTCTGAGGGTACAGGAGGCTAAAGGTAATGCGTAAAGACAAGTCTTAAATGTTGAAAGATGAATGGCAGCGAGACAAACATCTGGCAAGGTGGCTGCAAATTCAGAGGTACACAGGATAAACAGTTAGTGGCAGCATTGGTGCTACCTGGTACAATGGTAACAAGGTTTCAGCAGATGTGGGGCCAAAAAGAAAAAGAACCATAAAGGCAGAAAGTAAAACAAAATGCTGAAAAAGCAAGGTTTGCAAAATGTGTGGTAGAAGAGGAATCCTTCACAGTTTGGAAATGCAACTGTGGAGAATGCTTGAAACCAGTAAGTCAGAGCAGGTAAAGAACCATGAGAGAAATTGGAGGCCTCCAACTAGAGTTTGTGGAAAAAAATATGTAGAAAAAGTTCATAAAAGACAAATTTAGACGTAATATTGATAAGAACAGTAGCACTGTGAGATCATCCACAATTTCCTTAGTCACAAGATGCTGATGAGATTTGTGCTCTGGACTACTATTTCACTGCTAAGAAACTTCTAACAGTCTGAGGAAATTAAAAAGGGGTCCTGGGACAGGTTATTTTGAAATTCATCAAGTCCCACTATCCAACCAGTGCATGCAAATGCAAGTTGTCAATGCAACTTGCACTGGCTTCTAAATTAAACTTGTAAGTGTAATTGGGACCTGTCTGTCTCTTATTCTTAGTGGGATCCCACTTGAATTAGTACCTGCAGTCAGAGACCATAAGAGTGTATCAGAATGGATAACGAGTACAAAACTGTTGCAGTACTGTTGCATTAGTCAATGCTGTGGTGCTGCTTGAAATATTCTGTGTAGGGTAAGTCACTGTCTCTTAAAAGGAAAATGGAGAAAATTGAAAGAAGAACTAGAAGAGTCAGGAGTTGAGAAATGCAAAGCATCTTTTGCTCATTCCTTTCCAAACCAAGTCACTAAAGGAAGGCACGTGTTCCAAAAATGTATTGACCAGATTTTCTGGGAGTTTTGTTTGACTAGCAACATTTGAAACCTTCAGTGTTATTACTAAATATCATGATGGCAGCATCTTATTTTATCAATATCCTTCTGCAGCACTATTGACTATTCAGTTTGTACAACTCAAACGTTAGATTGGAAGTAATTCTGTCTTTTATCTCTTGATATCAAGTTATCAAATACGTTAATTTGTATCAAATACAAGTTATCAAATATGGGATTGGATTATCCTCAGTAACTACAAAAGTCAAAGTGACTGTAGTTCCAGAAAGCTTCTTTGGCAATGAGGACAGGCTATGATGTAGGAATGAGCAGCAGCCAGATTTTCTGCAGATAGAACTCAATACAGCTTCATTGACTTAATTCAATTATTGTGATTTATAGACTTTTCTCAGCTGCTGTGTATGATCAGCTATGGCAAGATGGTGGGATCTCCCCCAGTCCTACTGTAGTGGTTTATTAAAATGAACATAAAGCTTGAGCATTCTTACTGTTGATGAGGTCATTTTATGGACATTAAACCAAATTAAATGACAACAAAATATTTTTTGTGCTAAAATAACATCATTTTTAGTAAATTCTAGTTGTGTTATGAAGTAGAGGGCCTCCTGAGCTGGACCTTCAGTGCACCAAATCTTTGGCTACGGTGCTACAGCTCCATACATTTCAGTGCTGCCAAACCATTTATACCAACACTGTATCTGATCCAGGTGCATTGCAGCATCACAACAGATCTTATGGGAATAGCAGCAGTTGAGCACAACAGAGACATGCACAGCAAAGTCACCAAACAGGCTGGAGTTGCTCCTCTTGGGCTGAATTATTTAGCTTCTTGGCTGTTCTAATATTCATCTCTTCATAAAAAAATAACTTCAGAGTGGAATAGCCCATCTTTTGATTACCATGTCTTTTAGGAATTGGTGCATTTTAGGCTGCAAACTGAAGACTTTTTGAAATATTGGGCCTTTAAGGGGATTGCAGTATTGAATGTTAATTCCATGGGTAATGGTTTCAAAACTGATGAAACCCCTCTTTATTTACCAAGACTAGCTTATGAAACTCATCACAGGTCACCTCACAGGCTAAGAGGTCACTAGATTTCAGAGAAGGGTGTTTTTCAGATATTCAGATTTTTTATAATAAATAGAAATCAACACGGGCATGGGTTTCATGAGGAACCCAGACACCTGTGTCTCTGGACTTAACCCAGCTTTCAGCTGTCGGTATGCTTAGAAAACGTCATATGAATTATCCCAGTGCTGTCTGTCAGTTTTCCCTTCAAAGCATACAGCGTCAGGGCACCATTGGAGACTGCTCTAGAAATGGTACCTCTTTTGTTTCCTGCATCCATATGACCTTTAATCAGCCACAGCTTCACTACAGTACAGGACTCATTATGTCTGATACGTTTTGCAAGGAAATAACTGTATTTGTGTTGTGTAACTGAGTCACACTTTAAATGTATATGTGATTTAAGGTGTTTTATTATCAGATTTTGTATTATTCATCAAACGCAATTCTGCAAGTGGTAATACATGTAATAACAGTTGAAATAATGAACAGTATGAAAGGAGGGGAGATGAGAAAAATAGAAGAACAGAACAAAGGGCCAAAGAACCATTTCATAATAAGTACTTGGGATATTTTTTTTAATTACTATTATTATTGTTTAGTTTGTGTATTTGAGAGTTAACAAACCAGTATGACTTGTTCATTACCTTTTTCCATCATTCCCTCAGACTTCATAGATCTGTAAATACCTGAAAAATATGAATGTAGGCAGCTAAAATACAGCCATTTAATTTTTCCATTGAATCTTTCGAGTATACCCTGTGGCTTGACCTTTTCTTCTGAAGGTCAAGAGAGCTTTATTCATCTGACATACGTAGCTTGAGTATGGCATTTATAGCCTGGGTAATGTTATGGATGATAACACCATTAGACATTTATACAGCTTCAGCAGGAGTTCAGCCAGCAGAGCTATCAGCCTGATAAATGCTTTCATCAAAAAGGTTGTATTGCTACAATAACCTGAAAACTTAAAGCTGCTCCTTGAAACCTATAGCCTGGCTGAAGAGATAAGAAGTACCCTCTGACATTTCTAAGTTGCTAAAGAGCTATCTTACATGTAGGTCCCAGTGCAAGAATTAAGATGCCCGCATGCAGCTGTTCTGATCTGAGTTAGAAACTAATGTATGAGTTCATAATTTTAAATGAATTGGGGGCAGTGCTACTCAAAAGAAGTAGCTTTAGACTGAGATTAGACTAAACTTTGGGTAATGACTCCCAACATTTTATTCCTACGCAATTAGAAAGCGTTTCTACAGAATTTTAGGAGAAAGAAACCTTATACTGATGTTTTTGGAAACAGCAGAAAGTCTTGCCTCCTGTATCTAGCTATTTTGCACTTCTAAAAACTCATAGGAGACTGCTAAAAAGCTAGTCTATAGGCTTGGTTAAAAGCGGTGTAAGAATCTAGCAATGACAACATGTAGGATCTGGGCTTTGTAGAGTTTATTTTGTAGAGAGTTTTCACTGTAGATAGTGAAAGTGGTTATATGCTGATTATGGATGAAAAAGCAGTTGAACAGCTGAAAATAGATGGTATGATGCAAATGGAAGAAGAGTAGAGTAGAGCTTGAGTTCTCACATATGTTCGATCTTACATGGGCACAGTCAACATGGGGTCATGAAGGGAAAGTCCTATCTGTGAGATAAACAGGTTCATGTTACTCTGGGTGATGAACTGGCTTGGTGGTAGAGCTCAGCGGGTCATAGTGAATGGGGCTACATCTGGCTGGTGACTGGTTGCTTGTGGTGCACAGAGCAAGAGGGCTTGCAGAAGGATCTAGATACACTGGAGCACTGGGCACTTATCAGAGGCATGAAATTCAGCTAGGGCAGAGGAGGTTCAGACTGGATAAAAAGGAAAATTTCCTTACAGTGAGGGTTGTCAAACACTGGCACAGGCTACCTAGCGGGGTTGATGCCCCATGACTGTCAGTCCTTAAGAGGCATTTGAATGATGCCCTCAATAATCTGCTTTAACTTTTGGTTATCCCTGGAGTGATCAGGTAGTTGGACTTGATGGCCTTTGTAGGTCCTTTCCAAGTGAATTATTCTAATTATAATTCTAATTTACTTTTATAGCTAAGAGTAGAAGTCTGAGGCTCATAACAAACTTCACCTGCTGTTTCAACCCAGCAGCTATTTAACATAAGGATATTCATATCATGTAGTGATTACAGTTAAGGAAGCCAGTTGTTTTTTTTTCAGCCTGGTTTTTTTTTTTTTTTTGGTTGTGTGTGTTCATGTGAAATGACTCCATTGATTTCCTTAAGGTGTTAATAACTTCACTGGAGTTCCTCTTATTGAATCCCTCCTCTGGTTTGCAACTTTGTGTTTCTTGATCACCACCTGTAGAAAAATACGTAGTATTGCTTATTCTTGTCCGAGACCTTTGAAGCCAGACTTCCTTTCTGAAATTTCCAAAAGAGCAACAATGACAGTTGCTTTCTATGTAAGTATAGATAGGGAAAAATTATCCTGTATTTCTCATAGCGTTACGAGGTAAAGGTTACCCAGTGAAATTACCAGTTAGCAGGCTTTAAACAAAGAAGAGGTTGTATTTTTTATCTGAAGCTACATGAGTATGCAGGGAAGGTGCTTGCTCGGTACATCCTGCTCTTTTATTCTTCTCCAAATACTTGATCACTGTTAGAGATAAGATATAAGGCTAGATGAATTTTTGATCTGGGTATGCAATTGTTAGAATCTTAAATCCACACATCCCTTCACAGAGAAATGATAAAACCTGTGCGCCAGATATTTTCTTTCCAATGCATAGACAATTTGCCCTTCAGTTTGTACACTTTAACATGGCAACAGAGAAATCAAGTTATGTGAAAGGGTGACTGTAAAACCAAAATACATAGTAGACTGAAGAGCAGGTATAAGATTTGACCTTCCTTTTAACTTCCTTTTAAATGCTGGCTAGTTTTCA
Source organism: Aythya ferina (assembly GCF_964211825.1). Lineage (NCBI taxonomy): Eukaryota > Metazoa > Chordata > Aves > Anseriformes > Anatidae > Aythya > Aythya ferina. The sequence goes on from NC_140298.1 coordinate 55,736,790, forward strand.
AATTGATGAGTGCCTTTAATTTTCATTTAAAACTTATTTGCCGTGAATTCTGTGGTAGCAGCAACAGCCTTGGCTAATGCATTTATCATTTGGTGGATTTATTAATCCTAATTTCCTGATGTTTCTCTAAAATTCATCAAATATACAGGATCTTAACTTGTTCAAAACCTCAAGACAGAAAACGTTCATAAAGGATAAATTGTAGGTTCCCGTCAGTCTGACTTCAATCAGCACACATTGCCTACAGAGCAGTTTAAGGGCATGAAAAAAAACACCTTGCCTTATCCATTTTGTATTTGAAATGGTGGGTGGAAGCTCTTCTTCACTCTTCCTGAACATGTAACATATTGCCTTCCTCCTAGGCTGTAATAATCTACTTCCAGTTGAGTGATCATACTGTCTTTGCCTCTGTTTTTGGAAGACATTTCTCCCACCTTCTTTCTGCTCATCAATCGAATAACCTGTCCTCCTCTATTCAGCTTTCTGTTTCTCAAGAGCTGTTTGAAATCTCTGCTAGGATTTCCTTTTGTCGGATGTGTCTTTTGATTTTGTTAGAACCGAAGCATACCATAATTTCTGTCACTGATTTTAGAAATTTCTGTATAATCCAAGAATACTTTAGAGTCTGTGATAGCCCTTCTACCAGCTTGCTTTACTGGTAGTAATGGCCAAGTTCAAATAAAGTGTAATGGCTCATATTAAAGTAAACAAAATCAATCCCACTGTGAGACATTACTTGCTCACAGATTTTAGGAGTTTACCTCTTAGGTCCTGTCACTTTTTGTTCCTCTGTCAACTTCTCTTGCAAGAAACATCAAATAGGCCTGCATGTTTTCTTTTGAGGTATGTAATAAAATAAACAATTATGGCAGTTCGTAGATTCTCATCGCTCACTACCCTTTGCACAGGTACTAACTGGACACAAATTTTCTCCCATGTCAGCTGTCTCTGAGTCAGCGGAAGCTGCTTTTAATGCCTACGCACAAGAGATGCGAAGTCCGATGACTTCTGGCTTTTCCCAATCCAAGCAAATTAGATTTTGCTGCTTAGTCTTCATTCATGTACATCTTTGATGGGTTGCAGTGTCCTATTATGGCACCAGTTCAAACCCCTGACTGCTGTGGTTTTAATTTATTTCCAGAATAGCAGGTTAATTGCAAGATGCATTCAAAGGAGGGTCCGGTCACTGACCTCTGATGGGGCTGGGGGCTGTTGTGTTATTTTCAGGTTCTGTTTGGCACCGCTGATGGTCAGGTTATCGTCATGGACTGCCATGGCCGAATGCTAGCCCACGTGCTCCTTCACGAGTCAGATGGCATCCTTAGCATGTCCTGGAACTACCCCAGCTTCCTGGTGGAGGACAGCAGCGAGAGCGACACAGACTCCGATGACTATTCCCCACCACAAGGTAGGATTATTTGCACATCTTTCTGCTTTGGCTTTGCTGGTGGTCATGAAGACATCTTGAACACCAGGGAGAAGTCACGTTGTACTGTAACAGCAGGATGGCCATGGTTTTAAGCTGGTAGAAGTGGAAAGACAGTGCATTCCTGTTGAGGTACAGTCAGGGATGGAGCAGAATAGTGGTATGAGAGAGTGGGTTCATCCCCAGCTCTGCCAGTAACCCTGCTGTATGACTTGCTGTGAGTCATACCTCATCTGTGCTGCTTTGCCTCCAGTTGTGCAAATGAGGTAACAGCACAGAACTCTAAGTTTTTATTGAGGGCAAGTGAAAAACACTAGATAAGGGCACATCAGGTGTCACTGATAAGCAGACATGATATATTTCAGTGGTTCATATGTATGGAGGTAGTCAGAGGACAGTCACAAAACTGAATGCATTATTATATCAATTTGTGTGCAAAGACACCCATATTAGACACGGCAGAAGGTGCTACATCTTTAAAGGAATCCTGTGAAGCAGAGTTTATACTCATAATTATAGTCCCATTCTTGATAGTCATGACATAAAGCACTCAATAAATCTCAGAGAAGAATGGAAATAAAAGTATTTCCTTCAACTACATGTGATAGAAAGAGGATAACTTGAGCTATCTGCAGTTACTAATTCCCATACCTCAGAGCACATTGCCAGTTTGGCAGTCAGTAAGAAATCCTTCATGACCCCTAAGTATAAAACTCATTGTGTGACATGTTTTGATTTTAAATTATTTGGAAATCATAAATAGCAAAGACCTAGCAGGCCACTGGGTGTACATGGTTTGTGGGGTAGGATATGTCATTACTCCTTTCATCCCGGTCCTTCTCAGTCCAAGTAATAGTAATAATGCTTTTTGTAAATGCTGTTGATTATTCTGTAAGATGTAAGTAAGCTGTGTCTGTGTTCCAGTATATGATGTCTGAACTAAATTAAGGGCTATTATATCAGTGATTGTACTGAATCATGGAAAATTTGAATACGTAATGGCTATGAATGATTCTGAATGTGCATCTCACATCTGAACCACTGAATTGAGAACTCTTGCAGTTTTAGGTCTAATTTGGGTTCAATCCAAAAATGTATCTTTTCCAGAATCACCTGTGTGTATGTCAATATAATAAACATACGTATTTAATAAATACTGATAGAGTCTGATCATCTGAAGAAAATGTAACATCTTTTGGCCTGAGGTTTGTTTTGGCTTTCATGTCTCACTTCTGGTGAGATTTGTTACCTTAGAATAAAAGAAACAAACTTCCAGGTCTCCTAGCAAGCTTCTAATGCAAGACAAGGAACAACATTAAATCGTCTTTTTATTGTTTTTTTAAAATCCAGCTGGGGGATGGTGAAGTTGCAGAGTACACAGATGAGAACTTAAATGATCCAAATGTGCTAGCTTTTTCTGAGTCAGTCAGGGGGTGGGTGTACTCGTTAGAAGCCTACAAGTCTACTTTTAATGATTACCCAAACATGATGTGTTTTCTTTAGAGCAGATGCAGAATAAACCTCTCAAAGGTGACAAGCCTTTGACTCACACAGAAGTGTAGGAAGGACTGCAAGTTTGATGTTTTTTTTCTTACCAAACTATATACACACATGGAGCTGCTAATTACTAGATACCATTCTCTGAAGTGGTTTTTGATCATCTCTTTTGCAAGTTCAGGAAGCAATATTACTTTTAAGTGTCTGTGCTATTTTTGATGACTGAAAAGGTGCTGGTCAGGCCTTGTGAGCACTTTATCAGGGGCCAGCAGCATCTCCTGTCAAAGTTTGTCAAAAAAAAATGAGTTAAATAGTGAATGCTGCAGATGGTGATACTGGTCATTAAGTATTTGAACAAATGAATTTTGGTGAATGCTGAAAAGTAAGCTCAGAGGAGCAGAGACTTTATAGAAATAGTTTGGAAAGTGAAGTTTTCCATTTGAGCTCATCTTCACCTTTGAGCACATTGGATCCTGTTGTGAAGGATGGCATGCAATTTTTTATGCTGCTGCCTAGCTCTTAACATTTAAAATACAGTAATTTGTGAAAGGTCAGTATGTTCTCTTAGAAGCTCTTACAAATTCTCTAGTGACTCCAGGAGTCCCCAGCACTTGCCCAAGCAGAAAATTTGTGTAACAAGTAGCTTTTAGAGTGATTATACTGTTTATTATGCTGTCTTTCAACTTTGGGTCCAAGGAAACCTTCCAAAGCACCAGCTTTCAATTTGGGAAGCTCACAATGAAAAAATACAGAAAACCACCTTTATGCAGCGTAACAGAAGATCCATAAATCCCTTTGGATTTACTGTAGTGAAAATGCAAAAAGAAAAAAATGTTGGGGTTTCACAAAAACAGACAAACTGACTAGCTGCACCTGCTTTGCTGTTGCTTACAGACATTACAGAAATAAGCAGGTAGAGTTTGAGGCTTGGAACCATTCCTGATGAGGACAAGCTTAATTACAGTGTCTCTCAACGTGGATGTAATTACTTCGGTGGTTCACTTTTCGCTCACTCCTGAGCCTTGTTTTTGCAGATGGTCCAGCCGCATATCCAGTCCCGGTGCAGAACACCAAGCCACTACTGACCGTCAGCTTCACGTCTGGAGACATCAGTTTAATGAACAATTACGATGACCTCTCTCCTACTATCATCCGCTCAGGGTTGAAAGGTACAAAAGGCAGACATCTCACCCCCTTCTATTCTCTGTTTTACTTGCACTTTTAATTATGTGCGTATAGGTTATGTTTTTCTGTTCATCTCTCAACCCAGGAGCTCTTATCACCCAGAGCTCAGCTGCTGGTGTTGCCGTTATCAGCACTGACACCTGCTGGTGAAAGAGCAGTGCTTGGTTAATAGATCTTTTTGTATTTGGAAAAATGTTTAAATTTTTGAGATTTTGTTTTTATGGGAGCTTTCTAGAGCAAATTGATCTGTTTGTCTTTTTTCAGCTGAATGTGCTATTAAGTTAACGCTTGCTTGTGTGAATGGCCCTCTTATATAACACTTTGTTTATATTTTTAATTCACAATGTCTCTTCCCATGCTTTTAGTAACCAGGTATGAATCACAATACTCTTTTGAATGCCTTACAAATTTTGGAAACTTCCTGAAATTATCGATTACAAAGAGGCAAGTTATGCTGAAAGAAGGAAAATTCCACTGATTATTACTATAACATCTTGCTAAGTGATGTGTGAATGTTTGTAAAATCAGCATTCCATGTCAAATCTTTAATTTACATTGAAATCTTTACTGTTCTTACCTATCAAAGAGTCCCTTACCTTGCCAGCACCCTCAGTAAAATTTATAGTGTTTTGCCTGCAGAGAAATTTTAATTCACTAAGGCACATAAGTGAATACATAAATATGGGCTCCATTGATTCTTTTTGGTCTCTACAAGTAAATCAGTTTTATATTAGATGCAAAAAAAAAAAAAAGGGAAACCTAAACTGTCAAAGCAAACCCTTAGCTTTTCCGTAATTGTAGAGTATTGTTAAAAAGTTATTCTAATTCCAGCAAAGTAGTTTTTGGGTGATCAGCTGTACAGGGGAGTCTTAGGAGGTAAAAAATCACCTTTGAGAATTCTGCCCCACTCCTGCTTCCATCTATCTCAACACAAGAAGCATGTGGCTGGCAAAAAGTAGCTTCATGAGGCAACCCTATGATCCAGAAAACTTCAGCCAGAAGGGCTGCTTAAAGCCTGGGAAAATCGGAACCCATTTAGAGAAGCTCTTGTGATATCCACCTGTGTGCCCAGCATCACTGTAGAATTATAGTAAATCGGGTAAGTAGTCTTGAGTTGGCATCTAGTCTGTGCTTCTGGCTGGAAGCAGTAGGAGAAACTTGCTCACTGTTTAGAGTTGTAGGGATCCTACTTGCCGAGGATGTCTGTCTTGTTTCACTAATGGAAAAAGGTCCCTTAATTACATCACGTTCCACTAGCAAAATATTAGCGCACAAGCTGCAGTAGAAATATTTTTATGGTCTGTAAACTTGACTGCATCATTGACATCAGTAGAGGAAGAATGTGCAACATCTTGTTGGATAGGCAGCATGTGTGAGACAGAGGGAGAGAAAGGTGATTGGGATGTCACTGTCTTGTTTTGAAGTTAACCACTGCATGATGAAAAGCATTTTATATATAGTTGATATATGGATACACAGATTTTCTGTACCTTCTTATCAAAAATGTTGTCAAGCAACTGTCATTTTGCTGGTTATTATCACATATAAGAATGTGCAACCCACCCAGCACAGGGCCTCCATCCTCTCCAGCCACTTGGAGCTCAGCTAAGAGTGAATGATCTTCAGTGTTGTATGTGAGTCAATTCACGTGTTTCTGTCTGCAATGTGTAAGTATTGCATTGTGGTCTCTGTAGCAGATGCCCTTGTCTTTATGGGCTGCTGTAGGCTACTAAATGTATTTTTAAAGCAGGCAACTATAAAACTCTTTCATGCAATACCAATATATTTTTGACCTTCTACTAGCTTTGCATAGCTGTCATTTGACTGGCAATATTCACATTAAATTGTTGTATGAAAGCTTTTGCTGTTGGATGAGAATTTGATTACCCAAATGCAACTTCTTTGCTTCATCCAGCTTAAACACTCCTGGAAGTTTTGTCTATTCTAGCAGTGGTCCTGAACTGTTCAGCTGTATGCTTTCTTTTTTCATACTTTTTAACTCAGTGATTCTCAGAGCTACCTACTGAAATACATCAACTAGGTGTACTAGTTAGCTGCAACTGCTACCTGCAGAGCTGTTGCACATGTGGAGTGCTCTCTGTTAAAGGTTTGTTAATATTCACATCTGTGATGGTTGGCTAACTAGCTTTGGGGGATGACTGTGATCCGCTGATTCATTTGCAGATCAGTACCCTAGATGAAATCTCCCCCTCATTTCTAATCTCTGCGCTTGCACTGAGACCTGGTTATGAGCTGAGCTATTTTAATCTCAAGGTTAAAAAGCCTAAAACCCCGTTGGTGGTGCAACATGCTGTGGAGTCACTCCGTCCCAGGGGGATGCTGTGGACCACATCTGGTTCTTCTCTGCCATTGCAGCAGCCTTGCTCTAGGAGTTTGGAGAGCAAGAAAGAAAATTGGTGGACACAATAATCACTCCTCTTTTTCTTGGTATGGGGATCAATGGAAAGTTTTACTTGAAGACAGCTAGCCAAATGAGGTTCTTGTTTCACTTTGGTAGTTAAGCGAGTGTAGTAAAGCTCATTATCACAAGTGGAGTTGATCTGCTTGCCCCACTGATTTCTAAAATAACTATCATCAAACTCTGAGAAAGATGGATTAAATCCCATTGTAGATTACTTAGAGGGCCGACGACCAAGAGAAAAAGAGGCATACAATGCCTGGCTCTGAAAAAATTATCTTGAGAAACCTATGTCTTGCTTCTGATACATACAGAAGCATAATTCCCATGAGAAATATCAGAAAGTTGAAATAATACAAAACCATTTTAAATTGCACATAAAAGTCCCTGAAAATGACAAGTTGACAACTTGAAACAATTTTGAGATCCTTCCTGCCAACTCTTATTTCTCTCCTGCTTCTTCATTTGAAGACAGCTTCTCGCCCACAAGTGTCTTCAAAAGGTTCTTGGCAGATTGAGCATCCCAGAGCACAAAAGTTTTGTCTTTACCATCACTTTGTCTCAGTACAAAATAGCTGCCTTTCACCTCTGGTTTAAGATTAAAAAGGTTTAAAGACTAGCTCAGTATTCCTTGCACATGCAAATCTGCCTTTGAAACACAAGCAGAAACACAAAGTACTGTTTTGGTGCTCTTGTTGAAGTGTGACAACGAGCTGGAGGATATAACGGTTTGAAATTAGCATCCCCAAATTAAGCTGTGGGCGTTCCTCATTATGAGGTGCCTGTAGGAGAAGTAACTGATATGTATATTCATATCCATGTGTATGAGAGACTAAGCAATCCCTGTGTGCTTCTGGCAAACTTCTGCTAGACAAAGGAGTAGCTTTCCAGAAGTCATGTCAAATGAGAAGCTATGACTTGGAGGCTATATGAATTTAAGGACAAAAATCCAAGTCTTTCAAGTTTGATGTTACAAATCTTGGGTTATATTAAAAGTTAAATTCACAAAGAGTGGGGGTATGAAGCATTGCCACATATGCTGCTTTTTAGCACTGTAGGCCTCTCCACACAAATATTTTTGCTGCTCCCTTAGTCACTGAGGTTATTTATCTGGGCATTAAATTGATTTCACTTATTTAGCCCAAGGTTATACACATTATATCTTCCACACCAGTTTTAACATCACAAATAAATTCTTGTACTTAACATATTTAGGAACAACAGCTAATTTACATTCTATACTCACTATAGAGATAGAGAAGTTAGTGGGTTTTTACACTTTTTTTGCAATCCACAAAATAAAAAGGAAGAGGCATTCTCAGAATTGCATATACATTATATTTGCTACTATTCTGATGAAAATATGTAGGTTTTTAAGTAACCTCTGAGAGTATGATTTAGATTCTCAAATCACTGTTGTGCCTCTGGAAACACTGTTCCTATTGATTCTAATAATTGGTTACTGCAAACTATCTTTGCTCTTTCAGATGTGGTGGTCCAGTGGTGTACGCAAGGAGACCTACTTGCAGTAGCAGGGATGGAGAAGCAGTGTCAGCTTGTTGAACTTAGCAATGGCTCCCTGTTGAAAAGCGCACTTGTCAAGTTCTACAACGTGCGCGGGGAACATATCTACACTCTGGAGACACCTGTGCAGGTAGGAGGTATTTTTAAGTCAGTTCTTAATGCTTTGCTGACTTGATTTTTCCACATTGGCTTTTAGGTGTAGACCTGCAATATGAAAAGGATTGCAAAATGTCCTTAGTGAATTGATAAATACAATATATATATAAAAACACTGTAAATAATCATTTGTATTACAGTAGATATTCAAGAGTACATCTGATTCTAAGGCTAGGTATTGTGCGATATGAAATAAGAAACATTCTGTTTCCTAAAACCATCGGGCAATGAGTGGACAAGATAGAAAAGGGAAATTCAGTTATTTCACAGGTAAATGGGCGAGGACAAAAATCTAGATACCTTGCTTAATGCTGTAGCAGTGCCAAGAACTGGACTAAAATATTCCAAATCCAGTATCAGTACCACAAGGTTATTCTCTCTTTGTTAGTGCTATAATTTTCTAATGTATAATCAGTTGATCTGATGCAATATTTTACCTGTTATGGCATCAGATGGAGAAGGATGAATTAGGCAGTCTTGTCTCCCACTTACTGTACAGATTTTCACTGTAACCTTGGTCATGTTACTTAACAAACAAATGTCAACACGTGTGTTGCTCAGGAGCACAACATGCTTCATAAGTTTCCACTGATATTTCAGAACACAGCTGAACATCATTCTACAGTTTATTTCTTTTTTTTTTTTTTTCCTGACTGTTACTAGTGAAATATAATTTATAATAACTTTGAAATCCAGAAGTGGCAAAAATGTTAGATATATTTACTTAATTATGATTAATGATGCTACCATCTATTACTGTTTCCTTTTCAGTACCGTGATCTGAGATGGATACAAAAGGATGACACAGTAAACCAGCTGCTGAGCTTTTGTGTTTACTTACATTTAGCATTAATCTGTGCTTATTAGTACTAGTGCTCTAATTTAGATAGAATTCTTTAGTTCCATAGTGTATAAAATAAAATAATGTTGTCTAAAGCTAACCTGAATATGTGCGGAGATACCTAATGCTGGTTTAGGTATCTAAAAGACTTACCCATGCACACAGTTTTATTGTTGTAAATGTAGCCCTTTAAGCAAAGTAGCACAGCCCTATTCTCAGTGGATCACTTCTGGAGAAAACATATTTATACCAGTGCAGCTCATTCCCAGGCCAGGTTAAAAACAAGCTGTATTCTGTTACTTTAGTTCTAGGATACAGTATGTCCATGTTAGCTGTTGCACTGGTATAACACTTCAGTGTTGAGCTGTGAAATCAAGTTGATGGTTGAGCAGTGGAACGGATGGGGACAGGTTGCTTTAAGATGTACATCTGTACAGGCTCATCTCTTACTGCTCTCTCCCCCAGTGTATTCCCAATAACCTCAAATTCTCTTTTGCTTCAGTGCTTTCATTTCCGCTAGTTCTTCCAACATCCCTTCATTTCATATTTTTCAGCTCTTCTCCTTTCCATTCTATTTATAAGCACATATTGTGGCTGGTGTGAGAGGTAATTATTCTGCCATTAAATGAGTACTCATAGGACAAACTGACAGGTCATACAGAACAGGTAACTGCGCCACAATGCAGTATGTCTCATAGTGAAAATAATTAACCAGAGCTCCTCTGCTTTTCCAGCTGACAATTTTCACTGAAATTTTAGCAGTATTTTATTATCATGGAGATTTCCCTCTCTTTCTCGACTTCTGATGACAGCCTACAGCTTCAGAGGTTACTAAACAAGGATGGAAGTGAAAGATAGGGAGATGGAAACCACCAATTAATATCACAATCACGGACTCTCATTTCCTTAGGAAAACAGGCTAAAAATAACAATCAAACTCACATATTTATGTTAATTTTAAAACTGTGTGCATAAACCTGCCCAAAATTAAAGCCATTCCTCTCATGTTGTTAGTCAATGTTTATTCTCTTTATTTAGTGCACTTAAATTCGTATTTACTGAGCTGCCGGAGGAAGTGAGGGGGTCTTTCAGAAAGACACCTGTATCTGCTCGTGTGGACTTTATGCTACTATGTATTTGAATGCTGGTCTAACAATATTACCACCTAAATAATAGATATGCTAAAACATTGCAAAGTGTTCAGTCTACTAACAGAACCAGATAAAGACTGCTGTTGCAAAAATATTGCTAATAACTGCCCTTATTCTGTACCTCTGTTCCAAAGATGTATACGCAAAGATGACAGTGAGTCAGTGGTCCCAGTGATATGTCTGATGACAAATTCATCAAAGTAAATTCATTAGTTTTCTATAATATGGCAGTCAGCCTCGTAATGGGATTTCATAAAACTCATCACTGGTTATTGAAAACAAATGGAAGAAAAGAATTTCCACATCTCAGACTCTTCTATTTGAACTGTTTCTTCTGAAGCAAGCAAATGTGTGACTGGAAAAGCACATTTATTCCAAATGAGCATTGTTCTGAATATAAAGGTCAAAGAAAGTAAAGCAACAACAAACGTAGAACATAGGGGATTACTGGTGCAAAACTATGTGGTACTCTGTCCCAGTCCTTTGATAAAGCAGATGTCTGAAATTTTTATCAGTAAAATATACTCAGCTATCTCTGTTTCTGCTGTTTTCCTATCCTGTATATCTTGGTAGGGTGTTGCAGGAAACAAGAAATGTTATTGAATTGTTTATAGCAAAAGTCAATCTAAAGCTGATGTGTGATTTATATGCAACTTGGCTGGAATGTTACGTAGCATAAAGTCACTGCAAACCCCAATGTGGAATAGATTAGGGTACTGCAGTTTACTGATCCCGACGATGACTGTTGTCATGGTTCCCTTAAAGGTGTTTTATATGCCACCTTCTCTTCCAGCTTTAATATGTTTTTGACATCCTCCATATCATTTGATGAACTCTCTTAAGCACCTTCAGTGTAGGATTTTACGGTTCATAAACCCAGTTTGCTGACTATAAAACCCTAGGAAGGGAAATTGCACTTGTTTAGAAGTATCCAAATGAACAATGAAAAATAATATTCATAAACAGAATGATAGAGCTAGCATATTGTAACTGTCTCTTGTTCTCTGCATTGGGGCTTCAGCCCTGACATTCTGAAAAAAATGTATTTGCAGAATATAGTGCAATGAACTGAAAAAGCACTGCTAAAATCTGGGCAAATGAAGAACTTCTGCTACACGGAGTCAAACTGCTTTGAACTGTGAAAGAATGATGAAAAAATTCCTGAAGTCCCTTCAGAAAGTCACACCAGACTTTTATATTACCAGAAGCAATTATATCAAAAACAGGTCCATGTTGTGACTCCCAAGAGTCAATACTGATTATTTATCTTATTCAATGAGCATATCTTAAAGGTTGTTGATCAGCGGATAACTATTCAAAATATACTATCAATTTCTGTAAATCTTAGTACTTACTGTTCTCACCCCTGTGTGTAGAAACATCAACCTGATGAACTAAAAATGTGCCCAGTTGTTTTATCTGACAGTTTTTTTCATGGTCCTTCTTTCCCAGCATTTAAAACTGTTATTAAAACTGCAGGCTGCCCTGCTGGTTGTAATTTTTTTTTTTCCTTTTTTTTTTTTTTTTGAAGAATGTTTATGCTATTTGTTAAATCCTCATAACTTTTTCCTGGCAATAATCAGGGATGGGAATAATAGTAATAGGCCTCATTCAACACTGTGTCAGTCTTGCTAAAATTGTTTCCTGGAAATGCCACAATCGAGTTCTGTCACTTGAGAATTTCTCATCTGATGTGCAAACAGGGTTATTTATTATATCAATGAACCATACCCGCTGTCACAAAATTCACTTCTCAGTGGATACAACTACTTCATGTCTTCCTATTTGGACTTCAAACTCAGGAGTCTCCTGCAGGACCACTTAAAAATCAGCTATCTACTGACTTCACCAAACATGTGAAGTTATTCTGTTTGATGATTCACATTTTTTGCTTATATTTCAGCTTCCTTCTCTGTTTTTTTATGATTTTTCTTTCTTGCGTGTCCCAAAGAGGACCAGGGGAAGAAGATGGTGGATTTAGAAACCCTGATACTGATCTCATCTATGCATTTATAATCCTAGAGTAAATTTACATTAGCTTATGATTTTATACTGCTGTGTAACTGCTGTATGAACAGATTAGACCTAAAGTGCAAAGAAGAAGAAAGATAAGAATGAGGTGAGCTCAGCAAGTTCCAGAATCAGCAGTTGTACAGGCAAAAAGATATGATGCAGAAAAACTGTTGTCACATTTTTCTCAGTGTAGTACTTTTAAACCCTAATCCAGAGTTTTGTACCAAAGGCTAAATCTTTATGGGAGAAGGTCTGGGTAGTCTTCGAGAAGACCCACTTGCTCTAACCATGCTGCAGTCAGCAGGAGCCCTCATGACATTTCATGGACTGCTCCTGTGCTGGAAATGTCCTGGCATCTGAACAGTTAGATTTAAGACAGTGTGCTTCTGCAGAAACCTGATAATTGTGTAAAATCCATTTTACTAAGGCCTGAGAAGGAAGGTGCAATTTTAGGTTAAATTCAGATCAAAAGGACTTTGAGAGAAGAGGCTGCCTTTTATGTTACCCAGCTGAGCTGACCTTGCTTACTTTGTCTTCATCTATTTCACATACAGTGTTCAGGGTTGTTGCTTCTGAATTAACATTGTCTTTCATTTTCTATTGCCTGAAGTTAATCCTATTTAGTTGTCGTTGGATGACACCAAAGTTTCAAAGAGTTTATTTACAGAAATAAAAGAGTTTCAGGATGAAAAACAAAAGCATCAGCTTAGAACTAACCAGCATAACAATTCTTTGGGATATCAATAAAGACCTTCATGTTTTCTGTATAGGCCATAAGAGTATTTCTGACTGCTACACGAATGGGTCATGATCAGGACTGCAAAATACAGCCTTTCTATACTTGGTTAGGAACAGCTTCATTCTGCTAGGATGGAATCTCACAGTTACATTGAAATCTAAACAACACCACCAAAACTCACTGTAGAAACAGGATACAAGAAACACCTGCAAATCAAATAAGAGTTTGCTGAGTTTTCTGCATGAAAAATCATGTAAGGCCACAGCAGTGTAATTTCTGAGCATGTCATAGTCTTTATTGCTTTTATCACCATCAGTTCTCTTGCTAGTTAATATTATTCCCACTGTAAATAAGGGTAACAGAAGAACGAAAATATTAAATTACTTTCCAACAATTATCCTTGAACTCTACAGCAGTGCAGAGATGTGCACACAAAATTCAGAAGATCCAGGTGGGCACTGTAGCCATTGCACCTTCTGGTATCTCTGAAAAAAAGCAGGGAGAAAGGCAAAGCATGCATCTCCACAACAGCAAGGTACAGTGAGAGAAAGCAGACAGTGTCCATTAGGGTTTTTACGTGTATGTACCATTCAGTAGATACCATTTCTCCTGAGAAACATCCCAGTCTCTGCTGGACTTTCTGCCTTGGAATACTGTTTTTGTTTATCTCATTACCAGTGGGACTTCCAGTTCTAGTAGTCAAGGAACCAGTGCAAGCATCAGACGAGCCACATAGCTCAGGATTTCTGAGCTGAAGGAATGAAGCAAGGAATAGCTTGAACAGTGTTGTCTTTGACTGAACTGTATACAAGTGATGGCAAGTAGATAAATTGTGTTTCCTCCTGTAAGAGAGACAGATGAATGGCATTGAGTAGACGTATCTGACTTTTAAACCCACTGGAAATAATGGAAATAAATGCATGCTTTATAAGGAACAATACTTTTGCTTCAGACATGGCAGATAGATTGCTTTTCTTCTGCATAGTTTGGAGTTATTAGCTGAAGCCAGCTAATAACTGATTTGCAGTAGTAATTGATTCATATCCATGTCCTTCAAGGGAAAGAGTGGGAAGCCTAGTTATTGAGAAATATTATTGGAGCAGTACATTTAAAGGTCAGGTCAGATCTGGCATTTGGGTGATCTTTTATTTCCCCAGGCCTTTAATCATGAGCTAATTTTCTCTGAACCTCATCATAAGTCCTAGATCTTCCCTGAAAATGAAGTGCTGCTGGATATTAGTCTTGAGGAATACTGGGGCACTGACCATGCCATAGAAAAAGAAGGCAAGGCCTGCCTGGGGAATCAGTACACAAAGGCAAAGCAGTATTTTACAAGCACCACTTGATGAGACTGAGTATATAAAGGTTAAAAGGTGAGGAATGTGGGCAGACTAAATATGTAAATGGGAGAGTAGAAATGTCATGATTTACAAACAGTTCTTCCCTTGTAGGTATTATATCTTTATCTGTTTAATATTTTTATCTATCACACATACAGTGGGATTGGGTGCACCCTCAGCAGGTTTGCAGATGACACCAGAAGGAATGGATACCATCCAAAGGGGCCTGGGCAAGCTAAATAAGTGGGCATACATAAACCTAATGAGGTTCAGCAAGTCCAAGTGCAAGGTGCTGCACTTGGGTCGGGGCAATCCCAAACATGAGGACAGACTGGGAGAAGAACTCACTGAGAGCAGCCCTGCTGAGAAGGACTTGGGGGTTCTGGTGGACAGAAAGCTCGGCATGAGCCAGCAGTGTGTGCTTGCAGCCCAGAAGGGCAACCATATCCTGGGCTGCATCAACAGAGGGGTGGGCAGCAGGTGGAGGGAAGGGATTGTCCCCCTCTACTCTGCCCTGGTGCTGGTGTGCTGCATCCAGGTCTGGGGCCCCCAGCACCAGAAAGATGTTGGGCTGTTGGAGCAGACCCAGAGGAGGGCTACAAAGACAATCAGAGTGCTGGAGCAGCTCTCCTGTGCAGAAAGGCTGAGAGAGCTGGGGATGTTCAGCCTGAAGAAGAGAAGGCTCCAAGAAGACCTCACTGTGGCCTTTCAGTACTTAAATGGGGTTTATAAAAAAAGATGTGGAGGGATTTTTTACATGGACAGTTAATTATAGGAGAAGGGGGAGCAGTTTTAAACTAAAAGAGAGGAGATTTAGATTAGATATTAGGAGGAAATTCTTCACTCATAGGGTGGTGAGGCACTAGCACAGGCTGCCCAGAGAAGCTGTGGATGCCCCATCCCTGGAGGTGCTCAAGGCCAGGCTGGATGGGGCTTTGGGCATCCTGGTCTGGTGGAAATGTCCCTGCCCATGGCATGGGGGTTGAAACTACATGATCTGTAAGGTCCCTTCCAGTCCAGGCCATTCTATGATTCTCTGTGCGTGTGTTTATTTAAACATGCACCCACTCATGCACATATTGTTCACATAAAAATGCATGCACATACATAAAAAATGCCTAAATAATGCAGTCATGTGTTCAAAAGTCAGAAGATGGGTGAGTTATGGTTGCCTATTGGGAAATTGAGATGAAATCATACAGTGAGACAATGTCTTTTGGCTTCTGGCTTTCTAACTGTTCCTCAGCTCCACAGTGCTTTATTGCCAAAGGTCCCACGCAGCATTTCAAAGATACTGAAAAAAAATTTTCCTTGGGAGTATGTTTAAGATTGCACAGGTTTTTGCACTGATAATGTCTGCATCTCCGCTCTTCCCTGCATGCTGCATTAACCTGAGAGACGTGATTTCATTTGCTTCAGATAACTGGATGAGAAGAGGGCTATCTTGGTGTATTATATTATGTTATAGTAGCTGAAATGCTAGACTTCATGGTAGGCCTGTTGGTATGGTGTATTGGTTCGTGATAGCTGGGATATTAGACTTCATAATCTCTTCTGGCATTAAACTCTAAGTAAGCAATAAACGTTTTTGTGCTAAGTCACACATTTGTTTGTTCCCTCACCTCATTTATAGGTAAGCTTTGCTTGATCCAGTGTGACCAGAGGGATGTGGTTTGGTTCCCACAGTAACCATCAGATAGTTCCTAACTATCAGATAGCACTAACTAACAGGCAGATAGTTCTGCCCGTGCTGGAAGTCAGTCCTTGAGGAAATCAGGGCCTGTCTCCTAGTGCCTTCCTCAGGCTGTTGTACACTATAAGTGGCAGGTACCTAACTTTTGTCAGTGCCTTTCCAATCATATTTGTTTTGCAAGCAACATGAACTGTCTCATTACTGCCAAGCAGTAGGAGGGTTGAGCACGCTCTCAAATAATGAAAATACCCATCGGTAGGGACATTTTATGTGATCACTCATCAAATCCGAGGCTCTGTCCCACAAATAATGGTTATGACAAGCTATGTAATAATTATTGATGGTACATGAAGGATTTCTCAATTCTTTTGAAGTTCTCCACTACAAAATGCCTTTGGCAATTACTGTGAAAATCACAATGTTCACATGTTGTTGCTTTCCATTTGCATATCAGTCAGCCTGAAGGTTTCTGCCCCCATAGAACCGTTTGTAGCGTTGTCTCTGAAGCTCTTTATTCCTCCCACTTTAAAACCAATATTTACTTTGAAATTTAAATCTAGGGTAAGATGACGTAGCAGGGAAGATATTTTTTTCTGAAAAAGTTGTCATCCAGTCCTTAATCTTGATGATAGGCATCAATGTCATTCTGTGCAACTGCATTTTGGTTTATAGCATTCACAGGAAAAAAAAAAAAAAGTCTTGTGCTTATTTCTCATCTTTAAGCAATTTAAATTTGTAAACTAGATTAGTAACTTCTAACTAGATTAGTAACTTCTAACTCCAAACTAAATTAGTAAATTTTTGGCTAATCCAAACCGTGTATCTGGGTACCATATTACTGGAGAGGAGTAGATAAAGGTTACTATTGATGGTGCCTTGACTTTTATCTTCTACGTAGTTAATTCTTGTTTGCCGCATTATGATATTCCAAAGAGACCCTGACCTTTCAGTAAATACAGTTCATAATTAGCTAAAGAATATATTCACTTAAATTTCTGGATGTCAAGGGTTGTGAAAAGAAGGGAGCCCTTCACAGGAAGGAGTAAACCTTTTGCAGTTCACCGGTTACAGCCCTCTGGACAGTATTCTTCATGGAGTGAGTGTTTCTTCCTCTCACTATATATATATTATACTATATATATATATAGAAAGAGAGAGAGAGAGAGTAGCTGTGGGATTGAGACTCCATAGGATATGTGTATATATGCAAGTAAAGAGTTTTGCAACACAGAAGGCAGGAGATGACATGTGGCTGCAGCTAACCCTCTTGAAGGGCAAAAATAATAGTGGTAGTGCTATAAGAGGTCACAACACACCAGTGCTGTGCGTGAAGAAGATGGTTTTTAGCATGATAGTTTAGAAAACTTCTTATGAGCACAAGTAGCTGTCTGGGAAAGAGCTCAGAGATGTTTGTGGGACAGCTCTACTCATGAGGATCGTCTTGCACCCCGAAGCACAAGTTTGCTCATGTTACGCAATCACACAGAATCACACAATTGTAAGGGTTGGAAGGGACCTCTGGGATCATCGAGCCCAACCCCCCTGCTGAAAACAGGTTCCCATATCTCTTAAGAGCTGGTGTTCATTAGATTATCCAGTCTGTTCAGTTTTTAGTGAGGCTGTTACTTGAGACCTGCAATGAAATCCTGTTTAGTGGTTCTAAATTTGCACACAACTCACTATTATCATGTAAACTCTTTGTATTCCTTCAGCAGAGAATGATGTGCAAAGTTGGGGGTTGAGCTGATTTTTGGTATATGGCTCTGAGTTCTGACACTTTGTCCCAGTCACCTCTATTTCTGTGCTTAATGCCATGGACTTTGACATTTTTCAGTGTGGACAAGCAGGACACAAAAAGGCCATTCTTCATTTTGCCCATGGTGGTCTTTTACAATTCACTTCCTCTGGGAATGGTTCAGAAAAGACATTTAGTGGCAGAAGACTCAGTGCAACACAAGCAAACCATTTGGATTTTGTTCACTAGTCTACTGATTGTCTCTGGGCACGCAGTTTGAATTCAATTTGTAAACTATGAGCCATTACCAGTGGATGAAGATTGATGAGATGACTGAAAAAACAATCTGGATGGGGCCTCAAAAGGATCCTGCTTTTTAACACTGCGTGACTTTTAAGTCACATGTCCCCATAGTGCCTCGTTTTCCCCATCTGCGTGATGAAATTGATAGACAATTCCTTGTGTGAAGCACTTTAAGTCCTGTGAGTAAAAAGCACGGTATAAGTATCAACCACTGTTATCAATAATTTCAGATGTTCATGTTTTTTCTCACTTATGTGGACAATAATGTGCATGTTTAAGTTTCTGGAAGATGAAAGGGAACATGTTCGGTTCTGAACTTGTATGAACACTTGCTGCACAATTGTTCGGGTGCAAGTAAATGATATTTTCAAGTTATGCCCTCTTCCTTTCCTCTTCATGCAGCGTCCCATCATCTCGATCTGCTGGGGTCACAGGGATTCACGCCTGCTGATGGCTTCTGGACCGGCGTTATACGTTGTCAGAGTAGAGCACAGGGTCTCCAGTCTGCAGCTCCTGTGCCAGCAGACCATCGCTAGCTGTCTGCGGGATGACAAGGATATCAGCAAGCTGACCCTGCCCCCTCGGCTCTGCTCGTACCTCACCACTGCCTTCATACCAACAATCAAGGTGAAAGGAAAGAAGCATGTGTATGTGTGGAAGAGGAATGGGTTGCTTGATTTTCTTCCCCCATGCTGCTCCTAAGTGACAAAGGATAAAATCCTGGCTCCACATAATTATGATAAAAAAGCTTGATTAAGGGTAATTCCTCTCCTCTTCAATGACATCATGGATCAGTGATCAGTGTGGTGCCTACTAAAATCTGAAAAGAGGGCTCACACCCAGATCTGTGCTAAACCTTGTGGATGGCCTTTCCCAAGGGTACAATATGCTGTTGACTCGTGCAGACTACCAAAGAAGCTCATGCCAATGATAGTATCGTGTCACAGTTTAGGAGAGATTCACAGTCGCAAAACTGTTGCCTCCCTGCATGTTACATGAGTCCTTAAGACCTGTGGCTGCCCAAATATCTCTACTGACAATGAGTTCTGCTAACCTTACTGCTCCAGCAGTGCTATGGGAAAATGAAGCAGATATTATGCCTTTTCCTGTACATTAGCAGAGCTGTTTGCAGAGCCATCTGCTCAACCCCATTTTTTCGTATTTTTGCCCTCAGGCACATCTCAGGATTTCAAAACTCTTTATCACAGCCTGTAAACCAGAGCATTAGCTAGTAAATGGCCTACATTCAGATATGTATTTTTGTGTTATGTATTTTTGTGTACGTATTACAGCATTTTATTTGAGTTTCAGGTCCTTGTTAAAACAATATAGATCTAGAATAACCAATTTGAAATCTGTGGAGTTGGCCAAGCTTAAATGAGACCAAATTATGCCTATAATACAATGATTCAACACAGTTCCATTTGTGCACTGCTAATCAGGGCAATTTATGCAACTGTGAAACATTCCACTTGTCAAAGAAGAATAAATACCTTACTGTAACCATGACTCCTTGATCTCCAGCGATACAGAGCATTAAGTAGAATAGTGTTAAAGGAGCACACATTACTAGTATTTGTGTCGTAGAGGCTGTATTGTCTTGGACAAAAGCAGTCTAGTTGCTTTAGGACTGAGCTCTTCATGGATTAATACAGCCTACCGGCAAGCAGGGCAAAGTAACCCACCTTGAGCTTTGGGCTCACATTTCTCAACACAGAATGCAAAAAGGCCCTCATCAAATATGGGTTGTGTGCATGGAAATGAATGGGATGATGGAAGAGGTACAAGTTTTTTTTTCCAGAGCTGACAGCATCATAGCATAGTGGCATAGCATGCACCAGTACTAACTAGGAATGGGAACATGAGTGGCTAAGTTCACATGAGGGGACAGCAGGAGGCAAGATACTCTGACTTTGACTTGAACACATTACCCAAGTTAAAACAGAAGTTTGCAATAGAGCTGGGACTTTGATACAAGTTTGTTGTCTAATGCAGTTCTCCAACAAGAAGTCCTACCTTCCTCTTTGATGAAATTAGTTTTAGTTTTGTAGTTTTGAGCTGCTTTTAACCTAACTAAATAGTATACAGCACCTCTGTCTTGCATGTGGGTCTTGCATAACTCACGCCGTAATCTGTACTAATCTGGAGCTGCCAAGTTAGAAGTGGATTCAAATTCAGTTAGTCATGTCAGGATTAAGTAGCCACAGACCAAAAAAAAAGCAATAACCTATAGAAAACTTTCTCTTTCCTTCCTTCATTTAATTAAGCCTCCTATCCCAGACCCAAACAATATGAGAGATTTTGTCAGCTACCCAACAGCTGGCAATGAACGGCTTCACTGCACGATGAAGCGGACAGAAGATGACCCAGAGGTTGGTGGTCCATGTTATACTCTGTACTTGGAATATCTTGGGGGACTGGTGCCCATCCTCAAAGGACGTCGTATCAGCAAGTTGCGGCCGGAGTTTGTCATCATGGATCCTAAAACAGATGGAAAAGCAGGTAAAAGTGAATTGTAGCTCTGTATAAAAAATTATTTAGAAAGACAGACTTTAGATATTAAAATCTCAGGAGTTAAAAAAAAAATCTATATATGCAATATGGAAGTTAGCATCTGATTTTTTTTTTTTGATGGGAAAAAGTTCAAGCTCAAGCTTCTCAAATTATAGCATATAGTCTTCTGTTTTACAAAAGAGAACTTCTTGTATTTTGAATAGAGAAGAATAGATTGCTAATTAGCAGAAAATATTCTTTAGTCTTAATTTTGAAGTCATTTGAATGCGATTCACCCCTCTGAATCATGTGCACTTGAGTTCAGACCATTGGAAACTTGGACTTTATACAAGGCAAGGTGAAGAACAGTTAATTATGTCTGTATAGTTTTATCTTGTCTGCTGCCTGTGGATCAGATTTATGCTTCTGATGACTGATAGTTGTAATTGATACCAGTTTTCTGAAGCAGCACTTATATTTTCTGGGGCCTGTCTTGATAGATGAAATCTATGGAAACAGCTTGATTTCCACTGTGATTGACAGCTGCAACTGCTCTGACTCCAGTGATATCGAACTGAGTGATGACTGGGCAGCAAAAAAGTCTCCCAAAATCAGTCGAGCTAGCAAATCACCCAAACTCCCCAGGTAATCATTGCTTGGATATTTCATCATCTTTTTTTTTTTTTTGCCAAGTTTTCTTCCTTTTCGTTTTCTTTTTCTTTTTTTTTCATTTCTTTAAAAAGTGTCTTAACACCTCAGAATGTTAAAAGCAAACTCCTTTGAGGAGCAGTGGGGTCCTCTGCAGTGTGCAGTTCTGCAGTGATTTCAGAGACTGGTGTTGAGGTGGTCTTTGGGGAAAGCTGTGGGGCAGAAAATAATGGGAAACAATAGGCACCACTCTTCCCCAGCAATCTCAAGGAAAAGCTTTATGAACTCTCCAACCACTGCCTTTGCTGTATGTGAACTCTTGCCCCCATGGAATATTTCCTCCTTTAGATAGTCCTTTTTTTTTATGCACTCTGTGCTTAGAATCCCCCTTAGGGATATTTTCAAGTTCAAAAATCCACACAACTGATCCTGGCCTAGGTGGCACTGCTGATATGGCAACCTTGCAAGGAAGACTCAGCAAACTTCCTCCTAAACATTGGGTTGACAAGGCTCTGTAACAATATGCAAAACAAATTTCTAAGCTATTTTTTGGTCTGGTTGCTTTCCTGCCAGCTCTTCATATTTATTATGTGTGTAGATAGAATCCCCCACCTGCACAGCCTCACTGATAACCATGATGGTTCTCATAGGCACTGATGTCTGTCTGCCAGCTTCGTGTTGCGGGATTGTGGCACTGACGCCTTCTAGCTGCAGCTTTTCCAAAGACTTTATAGTATGAGACTGTCCTAGACTGAGGCAAAGGAAATGCATCCCTTTATATGTGACTGTAATGTGTAAAATACCTGAATTTTATTTCAGTAGTCCTTGACAGAAGAGCCACCAATTCCTGCACCTAAAACAGAAATAGTTCAGGGAAAGGAAGAATCTTGTTGTCTTGGTTTTCTAAGAGCAGATTTTTCAAATATAACTTCTGTTCTTTATTTTTGCCACCAGTGATCTTTTTCGGTTGCATGATCCCCTTATTCATGGCTCCCTTTGTATAACATGGGCTAGGAGTAACTTTTGGCTTAGAGTGAGAGCACTGATGAAGTTTGTGGAGCCTTGGTTTGCTGTGCTATTGCAGAGATCTGCCAGCTCAAGCATCATGTTGCCATTTCTTGAGGCTTTGCTCAAAGTCTGCAGAGCTGAAATAATTCAGCCTTTTACACCTCTTTATGGATTAGTGGAGGATATATTGCGTCTGGTAAAACTGCTGTAAGCTTCGTTAAATGAATCTGAAGGCATCTGATCTGAGTTACTGCAAATGTGTTGGGCTTTTTATATCTTCAAAATTTGAACCATAACTCTCCATCCTGTAGACTATGCAGTCTTCATTCATCACCTAGAGAACACCATACCAGTTATCTTCATTACCATCTTTATATTCCAAGACTTGGATTTTTTTTACATGCCAGTTGATGATTCTAATTATTGCTTTATATGCAGAATCAATATAGAAGCTCGCAAATCTCCAAAGATGTCACGAGCTGCGCAGGAGATATCAAGATCACCAAGGTTACCGATAAGGAAACCTTCTATTGGTTCACCAAGCCTAACCCGAAGAGAGTTTCCTTTAGAAGACATTACTCAGGTATTGTGTGCATTGTTACCAGACCTGAGCCCAAATGCAGTGCTTTCCAGAGGCAGCAAGCTGTGATAGAGATCCAGTGATCACCAGTAGAATAGTTTCATTTAATTGCAGCTACTAGATGGAACACTTGTAGAATCCTATTTTCTAAGTCAATGTTGATGGTCTAAAGTACCAATGGAGTATCAAGCATTGTTTGATAAGTCTTTCCCCAATTACTTCTGCCATGTGAATCCATGTGAGAGATTTTATTCTAGTTGATGTTGTTGGCTGTTTGAAAGTATATGTGAAAGCGTTTCTTACTCAGTTTTTGCAGAGCTGTCCTAATGCCACCGTAGTTCTCTGCTTTACTAGGATTCTGCAGAGACAGGGAAATGATTGCTCTACAGGGCCAAATGTTCTCTGTTTCATAATTGCTTGGAACAGCCTTAATTGGAAGGAAGGCAAGAAATTGGCATTTTGTGTTCTTTGTGTTGTTCACGTTCTGTGGGTAAATGAAACTTAGCAGCCTGTAAAACTGTCTGGGTTACTCATTTCATTAATACCAATCTGAATTCTTTTCATTTTATTTTCTATTGTTTCAGTTGCTTTTTTTCCATTCTGTCATTTCACTTTTTCCTTCATACTAAAACGTTCTTGGTCAGTTGCATAGCAGTGGTAGATAAAACCAAAAGTCCTTTGAATAGCACAGGAGAGCAAAGGCGTAAATCCCGTTCTTGATGCTGATGGCATAACTCTTGGACTTTCAAATTTATTAATCTTTTGTAGCTGTAATTTGATTACCACAGAAGCAGTGGTTTGGGAAACTGCTTTGGAAGCTCATTATGAATTCATTTCTGTCTTATTTATTGTGCTGTAAAGTGATTTTTAAGCATAGAACCAAAGGGCAGGCAGCATTTCTTTCTGAAATACAAAATAGCTGGACCTTTATTGTGTGGGAGAAGCAAGCATCTGAAAACAGTCTTATTCTCACTAAGCAGCTATCATGTTCTTCTGCACTTCAACAGCTTTAAGTAGCCTATATGATTGTTGACATAATTTCTGATGGTTTTCAGATATCAAAATGAGGCTTCTTAATGACTGGGTATAATAGTTGCTACAAAGACACTTTAGGCTATTCCAATAAAATAAAAGAAGCTGCAGTTGTATTATCACTTGCAATAGCTTTACTGCTCTGCAGGTTTTTATTAGAACTTCATGCAGATTTTATCAGGTGAAAAAGACGTTTTGTTTGTTGGTTTTTTTTGCAGCACAACTACCTTGCTCAGGTCACATCTAACATCTGGGGAACCAAATTTAAAATTGTGGGTTTGGCTGCTTTCCTACCAACGAACCTTGGTGCAGGTAAAAGTAAATTCTTTTGATTTTTTGCATAGCAATGTTTCTAACAAATAACAAATTTATGCTGTCAGACTCGTTTCAGGTGATCAGAAATCTTCTTTAACAAATCTTCTTTAACAAAGCTATTTTCTGTGGACAGTAGGAATTATATTTTACAAATTTTACTGTAGCTAAAAGAGATTCAAATCTATAAATACGATAACAAGATGAAGACATTAAAAGTCTTAGCTGCAATGAACAGATTAATTGATAGTAAAGTCCAGACCTTAACAGGAGGAAATTCTTCACTCAAAGGGTGGTGAGGCACTGGCACAGGTTGCCCAGAGAGGTTGTGGATGCCCCATCCCTGGAGGTGTTCAGGACCAGGTTGGACAGGGACCTGGGCAACTTGATCTAGTGGGTGACATCCCAGCCTATAGCAGGGGCTTGGGACTAGGTGGTCTTCAGGGTCCCTTCCAACCTGAGCTGTTCTATGGTTCTATCATTCTGTGGTAACCCTCAGCAGATTTCCTTTCTGAGACATTTCCCATTTTCCCCGAGTTCATATAAGTCTGTAGAATCCTGTGGTCAAGAGTTCCAAAAGCAGAATGGAAGAAATATTTTTCTTTCCTAAATATAGATGCAAATACAGGATGAAATAATTTATTATTTCCACAGCTTATTTAACTAAAGAGAGACTGCTTCTGTTTAAGGAGAAATAGCTGAAAGAAACAACCCTTTTTATACTGTTTATGCAAAAATAATATTACATGGTGATTTGGTTATGAGTGGCCCATACATGCAGTTGTTCAAAAATAAATCATATAAAAATAGTCATAACTCTTCTATCTGCTTTGAATTAATTCTCTCTCTTAGCTTTAGATGGTCTTTGTGTGACAGATTTCTTTTTTTTTTTATTTCTTGTTATACTTTGTCTCCAGTAATATATAAAACCAGTTTGCTGCATCTTCAGCCCAGGCAGATGACAATATATCTCCCAGAAGTGCGAAAGATTTCAATGGACTACATTAACCTGCCTGTCTTTAATCCAAATGTTTTCAGTGAAGATGAAGATGATTTACCGGGTAAGGAGGAACTGGAGATTTTTCAAATTATGGGTTAAGCTAGCTGGAGGACAGATCATTTGTGTCACTAGCTCCCTCTGGTAAATACACAAATCAAAATCTCTTACTCTGATGGAGTCCTGTAGAATAGAATTAGAACAAGGCTAATATGTATTACGGACATGTTTTTTTATAAAAATACACGGAAAGTATAATCCACATAGAGCTACTACGTTTCAAGTTCATTGTAACATTAATCATCTTCTGTTTAGTTCACTAAGAATTCTCTGTAGATTGAAGCCTTGCATTCCCCATCTTTGTAGGCCAGAATTATGTTGTGTCAGAAGCCCAGAAGGGTTGTTCTTGTGACCTGATGGCATCAAAGCACCATCTGCTGACAGGAGCCTGGGGAGGTTCCTGACTTACCCAGCCACATTTTGAGATGTGTTAAAAGCCCATTTGGATTTTTATCAGTATTGAGTCTTACAGAGAGGCTAAAATAGTGTATTGTATAATCGATGGGGGATCAGGAAGGAATTTCTAATTTCTCTGAGGTGGAAGGTAGCAGAACATTCAAGTAGTGCAGGCAAGGCTTGGTTGCAGGTGATATGGGTGTGACAGATATGTGTGGGGTGATAAGAGTGTGGACTAGAAGTACTGAAGACCTTCTCCAATAAAACAAAACAAACAAACAAACAAAAAAAACATGCAAATAAGATGAATACATAATTGCCAAAAAGTTAAATTAATACAATTTCAGGATTCTCACATCGATGAGGGATTCCTGTTTCTCATGTCACAGTTTTTTGGAACTATGGAGTGGCCTTCATGGACAGCCAGCATTCTTTAAGGGGGAAGATGTGTGAGCACTGCAAAGGACTTACAAGCTTGAGATAGAAGCTAATGAAGTAAATAGAAATTCTCACATTATTTTGGACCATCATTTTGACTGCTGAAAGCATTCCAGCTTGTGACTAATCCAGGCATCAGAGTATTTCTCTGAATTTTTAAAGAAATATTCACGTGCTTAAAAGGAAGCCCATTCCCTCATGATTTGAGGCTTGGCTTGTTTAATTTATGTCTACCTGATATGAACCTGTAGGATTTGAAGAAAGAAATAGTTTCTTCAGAAAAATCTGAAAAAAAAGTAATAACATTTTCTAGTATGAAACCTGATTCAAGCATACAGAACATAATAGAAAAATTGAATAAGAAAAAAAAAAAAAAGTTTTTTTTGTCCCTTCATGAAAATTGGATCTGCAATATCATTTCTTTTTATGTTATTAAAAGAGCCGAAACAGTATTGTGAATCAAAAGTTTGTAAACACCACAGAAATATGGGGAAAATTGATAGAGTTTTGTTCGAGCTCTTTGAGAAAGGTAATAAAAGAGTCACATTACCCAGTCCTCTATAAGAATCTTTCTCTTCTGGCCACTTTTTTCTTTGAAGTTTCTTCTGAACATTCATTTCTGACTTGACTACTTAAATTTTAAAACCTTTTGGAGATATCCTTTCTTAAAGCACGTATATAACGAAAGAAAGTACCTTATACTAACAGGAAAATATATTGCAGTGTAGATGATGATTACATAACAGATTTAAAACAAGTAAACCACAACAAGAAAAGTAATAGTAGAAAGCTGCTCTTGGGCAGTGGAATTTATTAGTGAAGTACTCTTGGGACAGGTACTTTTTAATGTAGTCAGTAAAGACTTGGCAAGGCAAACGGACAGCGAATTGATTTAACTTGCAAATTATGCAAACAAATCAATTAAAAACCATTGGAGAAATGAGAAAACATTGGATTTAAACACATTGGGATATTATGCAACACCATCACAAATGAGGTGTTATTTGGATAGGCACTTAATTCCTATGACAGCGACGTTTGGGATTGCTCAAGCCAAGCTAACAATTAAAATTCATGCTCTGGAGGATAAATTGCTAACCTGCAGGCATTGGGATGAGTGCATGGCCTGCCAGCCAGGCACAGAATCACACTGCCTCAGGGTCCGTGAAGTTTAGCTGTCAGCCTTCTTCTAAAGGAATAAGCAGAGCTACCGTAAAAGCTAGCCAGCATAGCCACCAACATCTGTACACCTACTATCTTTGGCTGGGGTGACTGATGTTGATAAGAACCTAATGCTATTGAAAATGTAATTATAGAGTATGGGTAGGTGACTAGACTTTTAATTAGAAATTAATGAGGAACTGGGCAGTGGCTGGAGGAGTTCTGCCTAATGGATACCTTGCCTGATTGCATCTTGCAGATCAGAAGTCTTCACAGAATTTCCAGACACATGTGATCATGGATACAACTCACTTATAATTTTCCTTTTTTTTTTTTTTTTTTTTTTAAATACATGAAAACTAATAAGGACTCTGCAACATTCTTAGGTTCTTTTTTGTTTATATATAACTTTGTCTTCTCACTCATTATTATATTAGTTCTTATTTTGACTCCTGCACCTGTACTTGCTTCCAACTTTCTCATTTCCCTGTTGCTCTCCAGCTTTTCAGTGGTAGCTCCTATTGGAATCAGTCTCACCCCTTTTTGCAGAAGGAATTGCAAACTGTGGGAGCAAAGTCCATGCTTTGTGCTTAAAATTGTCAGAACTGCTTCTTGCCTCACTCTCACTTGTTCACCACCATGTATGGGAAACTTTTCATATAGTCGTCTGCTTCTTTTCACATTTATGATTGCAGCCAAACCAAATATTGAAGCTGAAAGTGCCCTGACTATAATAATTACTTCTTGAATCTTTCTGGATTCCCTCTATTTCCTCACATCTTTTCCACAAGAACTTGCTTTCAATAACTTCTATGTGTTTTGTCTGTATTTCATTCCATCATATTCCTCCCTCTGTTTCATTTTCCTTCTTTTATTGTGTTGCTTTGTCATTCACTGTACTCAAGGGATAATAATACTTCCCTTTCACCAGCTGGTGTCTGTATTCTCCAGTTTGCCTAAGCTCATTGAATTTGGGAACATTTTACTAACAATTTATACAGTGCTTTTAGTGCAAGTTTTCCACTTTCTTATTTTCCTTCACTTTTTTTTTAAAGACAGTATTCATCAAACACCTAAGTCAAAGCTGCTAATTGCCATCAGATCAGAGAGTAGGCTTGAGGAGCATCAGTGTATCCTCTGCTTAAAGCTTGGTCTCTAGCATGACTGGCACTAGAGAGTGTCAGCCTGGGCAGGTGGGGACTGCTTTGTGCCCCACCGTCACGTAGCATCAGCACTAGAGAAAGTCAGGGAGGCACCTTGGGTGATCCTAGTATGAAGGCCAAAGAAAAAAGGGCAGCAGCCGGGGGGGGCTGTGAGTGGATGTTCTTTTCTATAGTGTGTTAGTGTATTTACTATCAAAAAACTTGCCTGAAAAGTAATGTGAGTCGTGATTCAGAAAACCTTTTATTCCTTTGATTATGGTAGTTACAACTGGATGATGAGTGAGTGGTAGGGTGGACCCATCAGGTACACTCATTGCTCTGGGAAAGTCCATGGGGATCAGTGCAGGCTGAAGGAAGGCTCTGAAACACCACTGCTAGAAGTTAACTTAAAGCTGATCAACAGCTCTTGTGCAATGAGAGTCAGTGAAGATAGTGAAGATAGTCAGTGAAGATAGGCTCGCTTAATTGCTCCAGCTAATGTCTGATTTCAGAAGCTGATAGCAGCCCATCCAAACAGCAGAGCGCTTAAGCAAGTACAACAGATAAGCAGGCTGTTCAAGCAGTCAAAGGTAAAGCAGAACGACAAGGTGCAAGAGACATGCCATGGTTTTCTTCTCACTAGCTTTAAAAACAATTCTCCTCAGTTGCTGAATTTTGTGTAAACACTGCCGTGAAATTTTTGAGTGCTGCATTTTTTAGCCTCCCACATGCCTTCCACAAAGTGCTGGAGAAAACCAAACGGCGCGTGAGGCATTTCTGGAACGTTCCCAGGTTTGGTGCCTGCTGTCCTTGTGCTTGCCTAAGTGCTGTGCTCAGCAAAGGCTGGCAGGGATGAGCGGGATGTGAGCAGCCTCTCCACATGCAAGGAGCCCGTCAGTTGACTGGATGTGTCTTCGTTGCAGTGCCCGGGGCACCCGGAGCCCCCGCCAGCAGCCCGCCCTGCACCGTCAACATCCCCATCGCGCCCATCCACAGCTCGGCCCAGGCCATGTCGCCCACACAGAGCATCGGCCTGGTGCAGTCGCTGCTGGCTAACCAGAACGTGCAGCTGGACGTGCTGGCCAACCCTCCGGCCGAGGCGGGGGGCGAGGGGACGGGACCCTTCCCGGGGCCCCCGGGGCGCTTCCCTGGCCCCGGCCCTGGCCCCGGGGCGATGGCAGCGGTGGCGGCGGCGGCCGGCGGGGAGCTGGGCCGCACCATCCCCGCGCCCCCCACCATCGCCCCACCGCCCCCCGCCATGGCCCTCGCCGACCTCCGGGACCACGGTGACCGCGATCACGAGCCCCCTCCCAAGGCCAAGGCCCCGCGGCCGGGGCCACAGCTGGTGGAAGGCGACGCCGTCGTCTTCGGGGCCGCCCAGGAGCTGCAGCTGAACAAGATGAACCCCCCGCCACCCTACCCCGGCACCGTCCCTCCCGCCGGGCCCCCGCCACCACCGCCCGGCCCCCCGCCGCCGCCCCTCGACCTCTGCCTGAAAAAGGGGGAGTTCTCCCTCTACCCGGCTGGGCACTACCAGCCGCCGCTGGGCTACGAGCGGATAACGACGTTCGACAGCAGCGGGAACGTGGAGGAGGTGTGCCGGCCTCGCACACGGATGCTCTGCGCCCAGGGCACCTACACCCTGCCGGGGCCCGGCAGCTCCGCCACCCTGCGCATCACCGCCGCCGAGAAGAAGATGCAGCAGCCCTGCACCAGCGCCACCCTCAACCGGCTGACGGTCCCTCGTTACTCCATCCCCAGCGGGGACCCGCCGCCGTACCCCGACATCGCCAGCCAGCTGTCGCAGGGCAGGAGCATGGCGCAGAGGCTGGACAGCACTATCATTCACGCCACGCTGCGGAGGAACAGCAGGGAGGCGGCGCTGAAAATGGCCCAGCTGGTGGACGGCCAGAGAGCCACCTTGCAGCTTCCCCCCAAAGCCAAGAGCAGCGTGGTGACGGCGCAGTACCAGCAGAGAGTACCCACCGCCCTGTACACCTGCAGCCAGTGCAGCAGCGGCGGCAGCACCGCCAGCGCTGCTGGTATGGGCAGCATGGCTAACGCCAACGCTAGCAACAGCACTTCCAGTATGGGTGGCATGAGACCTGATCTGGGCGCGGGGAGTGGCTCCCAGCACAGCTCTGTCCTCGCTCACTCCGTCAGCACTTCGCCCCTGGCCTCCCAGTCCTCCTACAGCCTGCTGAGCCCGCCTGACAGCTCCCGTGACCGGGCGGATTATATCAACTCCGCCTTCACGGAGGATGAGGCCCTTTCTCAGCACTGCCCGGTGGAAAAATCAATACGGCACGTACCCGTGGCCTTGACGGAGGCTGCCATCAGCGTGAAACGGCCACCACCCTACCAGTGGGACCCTATGATGAGTGAAGAGATATGGGTTCCTCAGGAAAGGACATCGCAGAGCTCAGTGCCCAACCCTCTAAAACCGGCTCCTCTCATCATCGGACAAGCGCAGCATCTGGATATGTCTCGAGTGCCGTTCGTCTCCCCTAAGTCTCCGACCAGTCCCACTGCCACCTTCCAGACGAGTTACGGGGTTGGAGTACCATACCCAGGAAGCTACAGTGCCCCCCCCCTTCAGGGAATGCAGCCCCCCTGCTCCCCCAAAGAAGCTCTGGCCCCCACGCAGTTTGCACAGCAGGAGCCGACCGTCGTGCTTCAGCCAGGTTACCCGCCCAACCTCTCCTACTGCCCTCTGCCGCCCATGTACCCGGGAAGTAGCGCCTGCTCTAGTTTACAGCTGCCACCGATAGCCTTGCACCCGTGGAGCTCCTACAGCGCATGCCCACCCGTGCAGAACCCCCAGGGCACTCTGCCCCCCAAGCCGCTCCTGGTGGTGGAGAAGCCGGTCATGTCTCCCCCGCCAGCGGAGCTTCAGGGCCACGTGGGCACAGAGGTAATGGTGGAGACGGCGGACACCTTCCAGGAGGTGCTCTCCTTGACCGAAAGCCCTGTTCCCCAAAGGACAGACAAATTCGGCAAGAAGAGCCGGAAGCGACTCGATAGTCGCGCTGAGGAAGGGAACGTGCAGGCTATCACCGAGGGCAAGGTCAAAAAGGAGGCGAGGACACTGACTGACTTCAATTCGCTAATATCCAGCCCGAGGCTGGGGAGAGAGAAGAAGAAAGTCAAGAGCCAGAAAGACCAGCTGAAGTCCAAGAAGCTGAACAAGACAAATGAATTTCAGGATAGTTCAGAGAGCGAGCCAGAGCTTTTTATCAGCGGGGACGAACTGATGAACCAGAGTCAGGGCAGCAAAAAGGGTTGGAAAACCAAAAGGAATTTGAGGACAGCCAGTGAGCTGGATGAATTTAAGTGCCGTAAGGCCAGCGAGAAGGAGGACGGGCGGCTGGGGAGCCAGGGCTTTGTGTATGTGATGGCCAACAAGCAGCCGCTGTGGAACGAGGCAACGCAAGTCTACCAGCTGGACTTCGGAGGGCGGGTGACCCAGGAGTCTGCAAAAAACTTCCAGATTGAGCTGGAAGGACGACAGGTAGGAGGGCAGCAGCAGGCACCGCGGGTGGGTGGGAAGGGGGGAAAGCTGGGCAAGAATGCTTTCAGCTCGTGTTAGCTGCTCTTTGAAAAAAACTTTGCTATGCACAGAAAGTAATCCATAAAAGCCAGCAATCAGGCGTCTAGGTCCAGAACTAAGGGCGAAGTTCAGCTGTAAAGTAAATTTACCAAGTATGTTTTGAATTACTCCAGTCAGACATAGGAGCAAAGGCCTCCTTTAATCTGACTAGCTTTTACTTCTGAAGGTAAGTGTTTTTTGTAACAAAGTGCAAGGGGAAAATGCAACACATTTCCCCAGCTGTAGTTGCATTTGAAGTCAGATATTGAGAATAATAGTTAGTGTAATGATCACTGCTCAGTTCTTGTGATAATTACACAAGTAAGCTCCATTCAACAGATAGCTAAGATAGACAGACATACAATTAGGTTCCCTTGTTCAAAATTTCCTCTCATGAGTTACCAGGCCTGTGGGGCTGGTTCTTAATCCTAAAGGAACAAGTGGGAGCTCTGAGCCTAGCAAGAGCGGCTTGTGGCCTGCTATGTGTGGTCTGTGGGTAGAGGAGTTTGTGGAAAGTTCAGAAAATCAAAGTATTTAGTTTTCGTCTCTCTTACCTTGGCCTGAATGGGGTGTTATCACATCAGAAATAGGCCATTAATTGATACAAATAAGCAGGACACCAAACTAAATCTTGGGAGATACAGATTTAATTCCTGGTTCAGTTGTACCATCTCTGAATATCTCTTTCGGTTTATTAAAAACGTCAAAGCTCTCAGCTCCCTCTGATTTAACTTGGGAGTTCAGAGTAGTAAATATCCGATGTAATGACCAGTGGTAGTCTCTTGGTTTCATCCATCTGTAACAACTCATTGAAAAGGCAGCGACCATGGATAAATGCCCATAAAAAATATGCTGGCCATAGGCATTGCTGGTGATGGGACAAAGCCTCCACTTGCAGACAGCCTCCATTCTAGCTCAAGGAACTTCACTGCAGGAAAACTATGATCTGAGCTTCTCATTAGGCCAATGAGAAAGCAGCAATAGTAGGCCAAACTTCAGATATTGCTTGCAGCAGAACAACCTGAGTCGCCTCGCTTTACATTTCAAGCAGCTCCCACTGCCCCTTTGCTAATTCATTCTCAGTGTAATTAAGTGCTAGGGAAATTTATGCAAAAGAGGAAATACAGCTTATTGGGTGCAAAGTGCTATGGTCAGGAGGTTGGTTATTCCCCTTCCTTGAAAACAAAATCTGTTTTCCTCATGTGGTGATGTCAGGATCTCTCCAAGAGAGAGAAAATCATTTTCTTGCTGGAAGAAAGATGTTGGTGTGACCTACATCTCTTGAAGTCATTGGTAACAATCTGCTTACATCTGTGCTTTATAGAGTCCAGCACGTTCAAAAGCTCTATTTATAGTCAAATACTAGTCAAGTACTCTATGTGGTCCAATGTTATTCTTCTTGGGCTTCATACCCCCTTCTGTGAATAGCCCCACTCATATTAGTTGAGGATGATTAACAGAAGTGTTCTTACAAAAGAGCAAAAATATTTGATTCTTCTCTGTTTTCTTTGCTGTGATTCACTTTTTTTTTTGACCTTGTTCTCTTTTTCCTTCCCTCCTCCTCTTCCCCTGCTCCCCAGGTGATGCAGTTTGGAAGGATTGATGGCAATGCTTATATTTTGGACTTTCAGTACCCATTTTCTGCAGTGCAAGCCTTTGCTGTTGCTCTGGCTAATGTGACTCAACGCCTCAAATGAACAAGCAGAGACGAGAGAGAGGAAAATGTTGACAAAACCTTCTCATAAAGTCCAAACCGGAAAATGTCAGAGCAGCCCGCTTTAGGTGCACAGAGGTGCCTGGGAGCGAAGAAGGCCGTAAAACTGGAAAAGTCTCGTGGTGCCCAACATAAGGGCATTAACTCTAATCTGTCACGGGGTGGAGGGTGGGGGGCTTTTTTCTGTTTTGTTTGTTTGTTTGTTTGTTTTCAAGTGTTTTCTGTTTTTTTTAAAGCATCGTGCTGGGTTTCAGAAAGAGCAAAGGGTTGAGAGCCATTCAGTGTTATGTGGAGAAGTGTGGCTTTTGGCTTGTTGTGGTGGTTCTGCCGTGTTTGCTACAATAGCTGATGTAAGCTCATAGGGGGATTAAAAAAGACTGCTCTTTTTGATAGACTGCCTTATATCATGCTGTTCTTTTTAAAACAGGGAACATAACTTTTTTTCTGGTCCAGTTTGTACTACTACAACTACATCAAAGATAGCAGCAAAAAAAAAAAAAAAGAAAAAAAAGAAGCTATAATACTTGAAGACACGTGTTTCTTCTCTGATAATAACTGAGCACCACAAGTTCCAAGGAGGCTTATGTAGGTCAATATTTAATTTATAAATAATGATGTGTTATTCAGAAGAGAAACAAAACTGTTACCAATGGGTGGTTTTAAAACCCGGTGTATCAAAGAAATTGATGTCTGCTTGTTTTGTGTGCTGTTATTGGGGATAAACATCTTTCATTGGGTGACAGAAAAGAGGGGAAGAAATAATTATGAGCTTCTTTGCTCATATTGATCAGCAGTATTCTTCGATTTGGCCTGCAGCTGGGAGAGGTACAGTGTGGCCAGATGTACCCCCCAGGCCACTCCTATACATGCTCCTCATTTAAATGTGTTTACACTTTATAAACAAAGCTGTTCAAGTGAATGAGAAGGCCCAGTGTATTCATCTTCCTAGTGATCAATACGAATTGAGTTCCACAACATTGTACCTGTGCTAAAATTAGGAAGGAGACAGAAGTATAGCAAGTCATTAAAGGAAGTAATTTGATCAGGAAAGCAATTTCATTACAGGAAACAACATCATGTCTTGCAGGAGAACAAATGAGTTAAAAGTGGAAGGAAAAACTGGACAGAGTCATCCTTTTTATCACCTTCCTACTTGAGTAGTCCTTGTGACTGTAGTTTGAGAATATAATGCTCCAGATAAGAGTGGCAAGCCAAAGTTTAAATGGAGTGTTACAGGTGAAGGCTTATTAACAGTAGCACAGCTCTTTTTGGCTGCAGTTTTTTTCTGGTGGACATGCAGACCTGCTGAGCATTTCAGAAGGGTTGCTTGCACAGAAGAGTTTCTGTGTCGTCCATTTTTTGTGTACATGTTTATTTGCTTTCTCTCTTTCCTCCTTGCCTGCATTTTGCTATGGAATATGTTCTGATACAGAAGCAGTTTCCCCAGTAATACACAAAAACATAATCATTCATGTAATTGTTTTGACTGCAGATTTCCTTCAGAAATTACTCTTTTGACATGAAAGGCACACAGAGGAAGATAGGTTGGCTGAGGTGTTGATGGCTGCTTTGTCTTTGTCTTTCATCCCGTTTAACTTCTTACTTGAAAACCTGTATAACTTAAGACGAATAGATGTGATTCTCTCATTGCTTTTTTTTAAAATTCTGGCCGTAGGACAGATCTGTGTTGCACTTGATTCCTTCTAGACAAACATATCACTGAAGAGAAGACCCTGCCGTAGCAGAAGTTATCAAGATGCAGTGAGCTAGTAACTTCTGCTCTGCTTCCAGAGCTGTGCAGCACAGAGGGAATGATACCAGTCAGAGAGGATTTTCAGGTTGCTGCCAAGACAGACAACGAGGCAGATCATCCACAGGTAATGTCCTGCCGGGTGAGTCCAGGAAGAACCCTCTGCAAGGTGGTTTCCTTGGAGAGAGGAAGTAGAGGTAGGAAAGAAGGAGAGGGGAATAGATGGCTCCATGCCTGTATTATGCCAAAGCTCAGCAGCTTCTGCTTGCACGTCAGGCACAACACTCCCCTTGGCATCTAAGAGACTGCCGTTTGCTTTAATTAATTAATTTTGTTGAATTTCTCTTCGTTGTCTGGGCCCATTTGTATTCCTTCTCAGATGCATGACTTACTCGGCAGTTTGCCTTCCTATATGCGTAATGTGTGTGGGACAGAGGAACCGAAATGGATTTGGTCCCGTTCCCTTTTAAATCCGTGGAAATTGTTCTCTTTGGTTTTCGTGGAGGAAGCACTGTTAAGCCCCTTGTTTATGCTGAGTTACACGCTGTGCAAACAGTTGGCTGAATTCTCGGGTCCATTGATTGCAGTACACGAGAAGGAAAGTTGGCTGATGAGTGTCCTTTCCTGCCCATAGGTCTGTGCTAACCAGTCAGACCCTAATTAGAATGTAACAGGCGTGTGCTGCATGCCATAAGACACGAAACATATCATGGCATGCTGAGAGGAACATTGCCTGTAGTTTTAAGCCAACATTTTTATCACATGCAAAGAACATGAATGTTTTTCTAGTTTTTCTTTTCTATTTTTCTTTTTTTTTTTTTTTTTTTTTTTTTCTGAACAAAACCTAATTTAAATAGAAGGACTTCTGTGTGCAGTTTCTTTAACCTCCCAGGGAATAATATTCCTCTTTATTTGGTTCATAATCATTTTTTCCAATTATCAGCAGATTTATGCTAATGTGGAGCCAGAAACTGAAACCAGATATATCAAGTGACAGCATTAGTAATGTGGTTTCATTGGCCAAGGTTGGGATTGTATCATTCTGGTAGCACTTACAAAGATCCTTGGCATAGAAAGAGACATTGTTTTTGCTCCAACTAAGCACAAAGAGTAATTATCATAAATTGGGAAAATAAATGCAATTTCCAATATTCCTGTTTACTTGTCAAAAGGTATTATAGAATAAGATAATCTTTTTTCTTTTTGCAAATACTTTGAGAGTCCCTTTAATTGAGGATTTTAATAGTGTAGGGAATACCCAGTATTAGAGATATAAAACTATAATAAATATAAACTGTCCTCAAATATGTAGAACTGTAAAAAAATGACTGGAAATTATGTAAATTCTGAGAGTGGAACTGGATCCTAAATTATACAAAGAACAAGTGAAAGCAACAGTTCTTTTATTTTTTCATTGAGATGCAATATAAGAAACAAATTTAAAAGCTCCCCACAAAATAATCACTTAAATCCTGGAGATTGCTATTGCATTCAGCCAATAGACAGATTTTACATTTTATATTTAGTTAGTAAAATCCAGGTTTTCTGTAGATAACTAAGTTCTTCTAGGAATGTAGCAAGGTGTTCAGAAATATGTAGTTCTTTTATACACACAGTAATTTCCAGTGGTTGAATATGTTTTTCCAAAGCTTTTTTTTTTTGGTTGTGCAATAATTGTGACAGTCCTAGGGTTTTATGGTTTTTATGTTATTGTTGTTGTTTGTTTTATTTTGCCTTTTTTTTTTTGAGGGATTTTTAAAAATAATTTAATGCAGATTTCCTGTTAACGTCCAAAAGACAAATTATTTATCTTGTGTAATGTAATAAGTGATTTAGGGATTATTTTATTACTATGTATCGGTGAGTTATACACACTTTCTTATTTATATTTAAAGAGCATCTTTGTAAGTAATTGTTTGTTAGCAGTATGTTTTGCTGCAAGAAGTTGAAAATGCAGATAGGAAGACCTGGTGTTGTGAGATATTATGCAAAATCTCGTAATTCATGCAGGCAAAAATATTTTTTTGGCAGCTGAAAGCAGTGAGTTTGCTTTGGAGGACTGTGTAGACTATGAAGAGTACAGACAACTTCTTTGGGACCTGCAGAAATCTGTCCTTCTGCATTGTGTATTCTCCTCTGTTTCCAACTATATATTTCAGTTGGGAGTGCTTTTAAAAATATAAAGCTTTTCTTCTTTAGTACAATGTTTATTTTTTTTCTTGAGATATAAAATATGGTGGCTTATGTGATAAAAGAGGGTATAATACAGGCTCAGGTTGTAAGGAGTTCATTACATAGCTTAGTAGGGTTTAGCTCTGGCATACTTTATTGCTGTTCACACAAACTCGCTTGGTATAAGCTGGCTGAGGCACGAGAAAGAGTACAGCAGTACGTGTTTCCCTCTGCTCAGACTAACGCACTCCTTCAGCTGGGCTCAGCTGATTCCAGCACAGCCACAGTGCTGCTGATAGCCAAGCTAGCGCTGCACAGAGCTGACTGAGCAGAGCCCTGACGCTGCCTGCAGCAGCTTGGCCTCTTTGGGGTGCAGGTGTTCCTCCACCCTTCCTTCCAGTTCAGCTCCAAGAGCAGCATACAGCTGCCGCAAGGTTTAGCTTTAGGCAGAGAAAGCTCCTCTGTGTCAGCTGGTGGCCATTTGGAGTCGAGTCTGCTCCACTGGAGCTGCAAGGGATGCAATGGAAACCCTGATTCATTAAAAAAAAAATTAAAATCCTCAAAATAAAGCTCCTAACAGAGTATGAAGATTGGTATGTAAAGTCTTGCATGAAGTGCGCCACACATGGAGTGACCAATTCAATCTTGAAACAGTGGGAATATCATGTTATTACAATGCTCTGAGAAAGTATGGGAGGGAGAGGGGTGAAAGAGTCAGGAAAGGAACTGGCACGTTAATAGTTCTGCACTGAGTTCCAGGGGCAGCAGTAACAGGTGCCACGAACTGCCTGAATATCGCCTGTCTGACAGCAAATCTGCACAAAGGCTCATCCAGCTGGTAAGCCTTCCGTGATGCAGCCACAGAAAAGTAGTTCCACATTTCTCTCTCCAGTTTTGTTCCATCGTTTTTATGAAGATGCAAGAAGGTGCACAAGTGTCAGACAAAGATGCCTGCTGAAGCCTTGAGCCTTGGCTTTCCACAGGCCCAGGCTTTCCGTGCTGTGTTTTTTTAGTGTCCTCTCAGAAATTCCAGACAAATCTGGGAGTTTACCTGGTTGTTGCCTCAGACAACTTCTGTGCGTTTGTGGTTTGTTGTTGTTTTTTTTTTGCAGCCTGATATGTGTAATCCTATGTTATCTTGGTGCCCTGTTGCCTGTCAGCAACAGTTTAAATCCTTGTGTGAAGGGAGCAATATGTGCTAAAACTGACTTGATTAAGAGAGAAAGGAGAGAAGACAGAGAAGTTTTTATTAGCTTTTGAGAATGTGTATGCCAGAGCAACAGTTTGGAAATCACACACTTCTGCAGAGCCCAAGCCACTCCAGACTAGCAAATCTGAGTTGGAGGTGAGTAACAGATGAGCCATTTGCTTGGCGTGCTAACAAAGGGCCAGCTTCACTGCGTGGTTACACCAAGACACATAACAGTGGAACCTGACCCCAAATGTACTTTACTGTCACTGTCTGATTATATGGTAAGAAGGACTTACTTGACCCATATACCCACTTAAGAAAATTATCAAGCTGTTGTTAACCAACAGCTATGTTTACAGTTCTGTATAAGCCTCCCCAATGAACTCTAGAAGTAAAATTGCAGCCACAGTAGTCTTTCAGAAATTTGCCCTATATTCTCATTTCTAGGACTCCCTCACAGGAGATTAAGCTGGTTTTGTTATTTAGAGGTTGGTGTACTGGTTTTCCCAGTAAAGGAGAGCAAATAATATCACACTGCTGACAGAAATGGAACAATTCTGGTAGAGGATTTTTTTCATTTTTAAGTCCCTTCGCCTTCAAAGCAAGCACAATCTTCCCTCAGCACATCCCAGTCTGGAGCCCTCCTGCCCTCGGGAGTAGTGTGCAGGTAGGCACCACAGCTCCTTCCTGAATGTTTGGAATTCAATTGCATCATTCTTGAAGGAGTAAGATTAATTACTACTTGTGAATGATGGGCTACGTGAATGATTTTATCTTCATGTTTATTTAATTTTCGTCTAAAAAAATCCTGCAGAGAAGTTTAAGATTAAAAGACTCAGCTTTGCATGTTGCCTGGTACCTCTAAAGATGTATTAGGAGAACATTTCATTGGGCAGTTGGCTTGTTGCTACCTTTAGGAGGTTAGATTTTTAAGACAAGAGCAATTAACCAAATAAGGGAATGAAATAGGATTCAGCGCAGCAATTCTTGCTATGAAAATTTAAAACTTCACCCTTTAACTTTTGATTTTTCATATGGATCAATAATGACAGATTTGTGCTTCCAGGCAAACTGATTGTTATGAAGCTCTATGCAAATGCAAAGGTTTGCTGACCCGGAGCTAGCTGACTGCAACATGATTTTCTGAAGAGTTAAATAAAAAAAAACAAAAAAAAAACTAAATACTTACCTGTCCAAAGTGCTCAATGAAAAAATTAGATGGTATGATGTTAAAGCCTGCCAGTTTACTCCTAATCTTCACCTTCCCATTTACATAACTACAAATTTTAAAACGTTGTCTAATTCAGTGATTCTGAAGACTGACAAATGTTGTTTATTTGTGGAATATTTTTCTTACTGTCCAAATAGATGGTTGTTTCTGGTAACATGGATTAATATTAAAAGAGAAACGTTTTCTACCAGTGTGCAGACACCCGAGTTTCAAGTATTTCATTGAGATAGCGCTCGGTTTGTAATTCTTTCTGTGTTGTTTCAAGCTATTTGTTCAGAACTTTCCTAATTCTCCCTTCATTTATTTTATTTGCTCAATACATGTTTTGCCTTTGGTCTCCCTTCACTTCACTGTTTCCTCACTCATTTTGTCATTTTCTTTTTGTGTGCTGGAAAAGGGTTTGTCTGTTCAAGATCTCGTTGTTTGTTGTAGATAAAATATGTGGTGTTGTGGCACAGCATGGAGATGCACCTGACTGAAAAGGCACTGTAGTGTTTCCTGAAAAAAAGTAGCGGAGTTGCATTTGTTTATAAATGCATTATTTTGGTACTACAACTTTGAACATCATTTTGGATTATTTTTTTTTCCATTTTTTTT
This sequence comes from Aythya ferina, assembly GCF_964211825.1. Lineage (NCBI taxonomy): Eukaryota > Metazoa > Chordata > Aves > Anseriformes > Anatidae > Aythya > Aythya ferina. The sequence continues at coordinate 55,777,324 of NC_140298.1, forward strand.
TTTTAATTTAATAAGCATACATAGTCATGCGGGTGCATGTGTCCTTAAGCTAGCAAGCCCAGCATGTTTTTCTTAAGGCTTTTGAAAATTTGGTACACAATTCGTGTACTTTTACATGCCTATACAATTTTTTAAACATATTTTTGGGAATCTCATGTTTTCTTTTTTTTTTTTTTTTTTCTCCTCCTCATGGCATACCTGGTTTCCATTGTACTTAAACCATACTTTGGTCTGCCTCTCCTTTTATGTATCTTGTGTACTAGATTTTGCAGGAGGTGCCTAGAAAGCATTGTTGGTTTCCCTATAAAAATGTGGTTTGTCCAAATTCTTTACTGTCTACATGGTTGAGAGATGGACTGATTGCCCTATTTTTTCCTTGATGATTTGGAGTTGTAAGAGTTGTCCAGCTGTTGCTTAATAAAATTTTGCAGACTAGAAAATTCCTGACTTGCTTTTGTTACATTCTGCATCCTGTCAAACACCTTAAATGCTTTCAGAGCAGATGACAAACCTGCACTGGAACGACCTGAGTAATAAATAGCCAGATGCCCCTGTGCTTTCTGTTTTCATAACTGTATCCACGAGTTCCACTGGACCTGATCTGTGTGCCAGCCCATCACACTTTGTGTCATTCATATGGGAGGATGGATGGCAAAGGTATCTTGGTAATAATGTTCCTATCTGCCTGGATATCAGCCAGTTCTTGTGCTATTTCTCCTCTGCTGGCTTTCCTTTTTGAGGAGATTACCTTTGGGTTTTGTGGTACTTCACATATTGTCATTGATATGCTGGAAACTTTAACATGACCACAAGGGATTCCTCTGTCCTGTGATCTTTAATAACAGAATAAAATGCTGTGACGGTTAGCCTTCCTTCTCTGGTTTTTAACTAACATAAACATTCTGGGGGCTGAGGAAACAAAAAGGTAGTAAAGCAGCTTACCTGGCACAACGCATGTTCCAGTAGTGGCATAAATGAGAGGATTGTGTGGATTCTCCTAGTGAAGTCTCGTAACGGGCCTGGGCTCCCCGTGGAGTTGTACAGGGGTAGCTGCTGGGTCCCGCCCTGTTTTCCCCATGCTTGGGTGTCCTTGGAAAGAGCCTGAACACTAAAATACAAAGGTTTCCCCCACTACAGCAGGGGCAGAGAGTTCCCTAAGCTGACAGTAGTCAGAGGCTGGGGGAGCATTAGGGGGAAACACCATATGAATTTGCTTCGTTCCTGCTCTTCCCGAGGAATCTACAAATGGCTTTTGTAAGAGAGCAAACACGGGGCTAAAATGGATTCTCGTTTTGAACCAATGTGACTGTTCTCATGCCAGCATTTCTAAAACAAGCTTAATCATGGAGCTTAATCCTAGTGGGGGCAAGTCCTCTAACTTTGATCTACTGTATGTCATGGTTCAGCGAGAAGGATTCGTGTCATCATCCATTTCTGGGAGGGAAACACCTTTGTTGGCTTTGCTTTTTGACCATTGATGTCACGTATGTATAAAAGTAAGGACAGCACAGCTGCACTGTGCTAATAACACGGTCACCTGCTTACTCTGGAGATGTTTCCAATTTGATTTTTCCTAAAAACAGTGAAGTGACATTGTCGAAACTAACACAGTCAGCACTGCTCTGAGTTCAGCATTCAGCAAAACCAGCACCATAAAAAGGAGGGAAAGGACCAGCATGGGAACATGAAGAGAGATGGTAAGGTTAACATTACTGGCTGGGCTCTGAAGAAAGAGGAATTTTCATTCTGGCAGCTGTATGGAAGAAAAGTCCTGAGAAGAGCTGAATCTTTCTGTTGCCCTGTTGCAATTAGGTTGTCTGGGATTTGCCAATGTCCTCTGCCTAACTCATGCTCTGCATTACCTGCCTCCAACGGGGTTTTGCAGCACAGAGGAAAAGAATCTGCTCCTCTGGGGCTGAGGAGAAGGGGGAAAGCTCCTGGCCTGGGGTCTGAGTGCCTTGCAGTGCAAACAGGAAAAGGACTTTTCTAGCATCAGTGCTGCTCAGGCAGCGAGTGGCAGGGACAACAATAATGAAATCTCCCTTAGCTCCAGATGAGTTTTCAGGGAAAAAAAATAAAGTCCTGCTAAAATGCAGAGATTATCAAATTAGTTGCTCTGTCCCTAAGACAGAGAAGTGGAGCAGCCATACAGCTTCTGGTCATGACACTGTTTTGGCCTGGTGCCTTTTTATTACTATTAGTCATTATTATGTATTTACTTATTTATTTATTCATCTTTGCCTAGTTTCTGTGTTTCTTTGAGCAGATGAAACACAGTTTCTGTGTTTCTGCCCAGATGCGCTACAAAGTTGATTCATGCAGTTTCCTTTTAGATCAAGGATCCAGCACTTTTCAGGTTTTTCTTTCTTTGTCCAGGATACTGGCTTCAAATGTAGTCATATCCTGCTTCCCCATCCATTTTAAGTGTGAATTTGTGGTTTTCTGCCAGGTACAGTACTGGTAGTTGATTCAAGCAGGGCAACAATTCGTGTTGCCTTTGCCCTTGGAACTGAGCTGATGAACTGTGGTTCATTGCTCTGTAAGATCATATTTGGAAGGCCCCTCTCTGCTGGGTGAAACTAGCTAAATTTAACACGTGGCCACTAGTTGTTTGTAAATAAATGTAGTTGTGGCTGTTTATGATAGTGCTATCTTATTTTTACGATTTAGATAAATAAAGAGCTGTTTGTGCCCTGAGCCCTCTGATTATGCTGCCTGGTTTAGAGTTAAGAAGATGTGCAGTGAGGAAACAATATTTAAAGTGTCTCTTTAAAGAGAAGCTGAGAATACAGCAGCTATACATACATTTAAGCTTGTATATATGATTTAATAACTACTAGCTGGACCATGAGCTTTTTCACCAAGACTGGTGGTGGTGTTCTCTGGTCAATGGCCTATTCCCTTTCCTGTTGGCGTTACTACCAAAATCACTGTCAATATTAAAATAGCACTCTTTTCTTACTGCAGTTTTTTTCAGCAGCAGACCAACTTTCTATATTCAGTCTTAACAGGAGAGGTGCAGGAGCTAAGTAAGCAATTACCTAATTGTGAGGGAGTTGCATAAGATCAGAAAAATAAAAATAAAAATGGAGCACTTCATGCAATTGAAATTCGTCTCAGCCCTTTCATCTGACTCCTCGTCCATTATGGCTGTGTGTTCCGTATTCTCGTTTCTGCTCTGTTTAAGAGAGGCACATTTTCGTATCTTTTTTTTGTTTGATCAAAGGGAAACCTATTCATCTGGGGGAATGTTTTGCTTTGTGCATCTCCTGATATTTTTAGCCTTTCTAATGGTTCCACTCTTTCCTCCGTTTCTCACTTTCCCCATGGATAAGGAGAAAAGTTAGATCTGAGCTGCAGTTTAAATAATACTTCTTTGTTGCATTCTGTGGTGATGTCTTCTTCCTTTGAAACAAGCGAATCTTTGTTCCCTTTGCTGCACAGTTTTGGTGAGATTAATTTCTATGTTTTTCTTCTGAAGCCATCCAGGACTTTCTTACTTTTGTTATCTGAAAGGATGTTTATTTCAAAGAAGAGTCTGTAGGAATTGGTTGTAGCAAAGGGGAGATGCTAAAGATGATTCAAACATCTTAGAGCCTCTAATTGCCGCACTTGGAGGCAGCCAAATGCGGGGTCTTGTCTTCAGAAGTGACATAACTATGATTTGACTTCTCTGTCTCTCGTTATTTTATGACACTTTCTAATGGGGGCAGCATGATGCCTGCTTTCTTCAGATCTTCAAACATAGCTTAAGATTTTTTCCCTTGACCTGCTGTGTTAGCTAATATAATCTGAGGTGGAAAACATTCATTTTGGCAGGCTCTATTTGTATCACTTGGAGAGTATTCTGTAACCTCTCCATATAGTCACTAAACCCGAGCTGCCAGTTTTGTTCATAAACCTGCTGCTACTGTTCCTACTTACATGGTACGAATACCTTTATTTGCAGTTTATAAAATACACAGGTTTTTGCAGATTTGAGTTATGTCTAATCAACAGAACTCAACAGGGAGAGTGAAGAAGGAGACATCTTTCCAAAATCATGGGTTATGTACAGTTCACATCGGAAATTCTGTTACGAATTTCAGAAGCTCCAGATACCAGTGAAGTGGCCCCGTGGGCCATAAATTCAGAGAGTATCCTTCTGAGAGCTGCCAGAACCCACAATTTGATTCCATCTCTGGACACTGTGGTGGATAACATGAGGGTGAGTAAAATGCCAGAGCCTGAGTATCATTGGAAATACAGCAGTATCATGACGAAAAAGCTGTCCAAAGAGCAAGGCAGTAGCCACTGAGAAAGGACAGAGTTCTAGGAAGTCTGTGAGGCTGGCTGGCGTGAATCAGCAGTAAAGACAGAACTTACCTTACCTCAGAAAAACAAACGAATTTTTGAGAGAACAAAAAAACTCACTAGCTGATGTGTAAGTGTAAATCACTTGCATTCAGGCATTGCAATGCAAAGTGCTACAATGATGGTCAGCCTCACCATCACCACTAGGAAGACAGCAGCTATGGAAGCCTGGTTTGTTTTGTTTTGTTTTTCAGAAGTTGTTCCCACATGAACATTATCAGGAAAATATTTTTATTTTTTCCGAGGATAATAACAACAAACAGCCTCCTAGCAAGATTGCTTGCATCTGTGAGGCTACAGGCAAACCAGTGAAGAAAAGATCCAATAAGTACAGCTGTCCTAAGCTGGAGGCTAGGTCTGAAAGACCCAAACACGGAATCCAGTATTTAACATGTTCTCAAATTGCTTCATTAATCTACTCTGCGTAGCCTACTCAGTACAAGAGACAAAGTCAAAAGCAATTTAGTCAAAAGAACAGATGTTTAAAATGGTTTTAAGTACAGTTTTACAGACAACTGATGACATCAACTGTCTTTAAATTGTGTCTCTGAATTCTTTTGGAAGACTCTTAATGTGGCAGGCAATTGAGGAATAATCATTTAAAGAGACTCGGAGAACAGGATGTACAATGAAATTTACTCTCAAAATAGTTAAGTTAGGAAGTAATTATATGAATGAGGTAGTAATCATGTGAAACAACGGAGAGGCGCAATTTAACTAATTACTTTCAAAATAACTCATGAAGACCCATAAGTATATATGATCTTAAGTTACTGGGTGGGCGTCGAAGCCTTGTTTGGAAAGTTTGAACGGAGTAGTAGATGAACGCAGGCAGTGCTAATGAGGCAGATTCTGTCAGTCTGCTAACTGGCCAATTTCCTCTCTGATGTTGTTGTAACCTATTAGAGTACGTAAAGTAAGGGAAGGAACACATAACTGCAAGAAGAATTGTTATAGAAATGATTCATCTTCATAGAAACATTATGACTAGGTGTCTAAGTAGAAATTTAGGATGTTTTCAAGTAGCAACAGAAAAAATGGCCTTGGGAAGTGCTCAGGAAAGGATGTTGGAGGAATTTGTTAGGAAAAATAATTGTTTTGTGACACTGTAGTGGGTTTACGTGGCAAGGTTTTGGTAGCAGGGGGCCATAGGGGTGGATTCTGTGAGAAGGATCTAGAAGCTGCCCCATGTTTGGGAAGGGCTCCACTGCTGACCAGAGCTGAGCCAATAAGCGATGTTTTGCGCTTCTGTGAGAGCATATTTAAGACAGGGGAAAAATGCTGCGCCAGACAGCAGCTGGGAGAGTGAGAGGAGTGAGGAACGGCCTTGCAGGTGCCAAGGTCAGTGTAGAGGGAGGGGGAGAGGTGCTCCAGGCGCCGGAGCAGAAGTCCCCTGCGGCCTGTGGTGAGGACCATGGTGAAGCAGGATGTCCCCCTGCAGCCCATGGAGTACCACGGTGGAGCAGGGTTCCACGCTGCAGCCCGTGGAGGAGACCACGGTGGAGCAGGTGGCCCTGCACCGACGGAGGCTGCCGCCTGTGGAAGACCCCTGCCGGAGCAGATTCCGGGCTGGACCTGTAGCCCGTGGAGAGGAGCCCACGCAGGAGCAGGTGACCTGGCAGGAGCTGCTGCCTGTGGGGGAGCCAGGTTGGAGCAGTTTTCTCCTGAGGGATGGACCCCGTGGTACTGACCCATATCTGGAGCAGTTCTGGAAGAGCTGCTGCCTGTGGGAAGCCCACGCCAGATCAGTTCATCAAGGACTGCATCCCGTGGGTGGGACCCCACAGCACAGGGGACGAGAGTGACCGAGAAGGAGCGGCAGAGAAGAAGTGCTGTAGACTGACCATAACCCCCATTCCCCCGTTCCCCTGCGCCGCTCGGGGGGAGGAGGTGGAAGAGGGTGGATGGGGGGGAAGGTGCTTTTGGTTTCTTTCTTTTGTTTCTCACTTCTCTAGCTTGTTAGTAACAAGCAATAAATCTTACTATCTCCCTATGCAGAGTCTGTTTTGCCCGTTACAATAATTACTGTGTGATCTTCTTGTCCTTATCTCAATCCTTGAGCCCTTTTCACATATTTTCTCCCCATTCCTCTTTGAGGAGGGGGAGTGAGAGAGCGGCTGTGGTGGAGCTTGGCTGCCCACTCGAGCGGAACCACAACAGACACAGAGAACCAAAGGAGTCCCTGTGCATTCCCTGGGCACTGGCAACATTGCATAGGTTACAAGTGTGACCTCTACTGAGATCATCATGGTTTCTGTTACTACAGAATTAATTTAATCCAAAGAACAAAGAGTGTTACTGAGGCATTGACATCACAGGATCATTCGCACTACCAGATGATACAGAAGCTGCAAAATTTGTCATGTTTAATGTTTCCAAAAGATGACAATAAAAGGTGCAGAGGGATGCACCAGAACAAGTTTTCATTTAAAGAACTAAAACTGTGTGGGAATGGAGAAAGGTTTTTAATCTCATCAGCAACTCATCAAGTCACCAGCAGAAGAAAGTCAGCTTAAGGGATGAATTCTTCATGTCACAAATGAGCCCAGTAATAATTGCAAGGACTCAGACTTCCTAAATTCTCTCGTGAAAGGCTGACGATCTTTTCTGTGAGTAGCTTGTGCCCCAGGTGATCAGTACATATCAGCCATAATTCCCACCTGAAGACATTCTTGAGCTTAGCCTTGGATTCAGCAATTTTGTGTCTTGCCCATATTGTCAGGTGGTTGGAACACAGGCCTAGACAATATGCACAGGAATTGATGAAGTCCAGTGCTCTGAGGCTGATGTTTGTGGAGCAGTAGCAAGTCTATGGGTTTTGGGAGGATAGTCTATGGGTTTGGGGAGGCTAGTGCAGATAGAAAACTCCAGCAGATATAGCTCCAACCACAGGAGTTTTCATCAGGTGTCTTTAAAATGCATGACATGAAATTCTGTGATGGGCAATACTTGATGTCAGTTTGTTTGTTTGTTTGTTTGTTCTGCCTTTCTCAAAAATGAATGAATCATAGAATCATAGAATCATAGAATATCCTGAGTTGGAAGGGACCCTTAAGGATCATCAAGTCCAACTCTTGACACCGCACAGGTCTACCCAAAAGTTCAGACCATGTGCCTAAGTGCACAGTCCAATCTCTTCTTAAATTCAGACAGGCTCGGTGCAGTGACCACTTCCCTGGGGAGCCTGTTCCAGTGTGCAACCACCCTCTCTGTGAAGAACCCCCTCCTGACGTCCAGCCTAAATTTCCCCTGCCTCAGCTTAACCCTGTTCCCGCGGGTCCTGTCACTAGTGTTGATGGAGAAAAGGTCTCCTGCCTCTCGACACCCCCTTACGAGGAAGTTGTAGACTGTGATGAGGTCTCCCCTCAGCCTTCTCTTCTCCAGGCTGAACAGGCCCAGTGACCTCAGCCGTTCCTCGTACGTCTTCCCCTCAAGGCCTTTCACCATCTTCGTAGCCCTCCTCTGGACACTTTCCAACAGTTTCATGTCCTTTTTATACTGTGGTGCCCAGAACTGCACACAGTACTCGAGGTGAGGCCGCACCAGCGCAGAGTAGAGCGGGACAATCACCTCCCTTGACCTACTAGCGATGCCGTGCTTGATGCACCCCAGGACATGGTTGGCCCTCCTGGCTGCCAGGGCACACTGCTGGCTCATATTCAACTTGCTGTCTACCACGACCCCCAGATCCCTCTCTTCTAGGCTGCTCTCCAGCGTCTCATCGCCCAGTCTGTACATGCAGCCAGGGTTTCCCCGTCCCAGGTGCAGGACCCGGCACTTGCTCTTATTGAACTTCATGCGGTTGGTGATCGCCCAGCTCTCCAACCTGTCCAGATCCCTCTGCAAGGCCTTTACGCCCTCATTTGAGTCCACAACTCCTCCAAGTTTGGTGTCATCAGCAAACTTGCTCAAAATACCCTCTATTCCTACATCCAGATCGTTTATAAAAATATTGAAAAGTACCGGCCCTAAAATGGAGCCTTGAGGGACCCCACTGGTGACCGCCCGCCAGCCTGACACAGCCCCATTTACCATAACCCTTTGGGCCCTGCCCGTTAGCCAATTGCTCACCCATCGTATGATGTTTTTATTTAGCTGTATGGTGGACATTTTGTCCAGTAGGATCCTCTGGGAAACCATGTCAAAAGCCTTGCTGAAGTCCAAAAAAATCACATCAGCTGGTTTCCCTTGGTCCACCATACGGGTGATCTTATCATAAAAGGAAATCAGGTTAGTTAGGCAGGACCTACCCTTCACAAACCCATGCTGGCTGGGACCAATGACTGCTTTGTCCCCCAGGTGCGCCTCAGTAAGTTCGAGAACCAACTTCTCCATGATTTTACCAGGCACTGACGTGAGACTGACAGGCCTGTAATTGCTAGGGTCTTCTTTCTGACCCTTCTTGAAAATCGGCACAACATTTGCCAGCTTCCAGTCTACCGGGACCTCTCCAAATTCCCAGGATCGTTGAAAAATAATTGAAAGAGGTTCCGCGATGACGTCCGCCAGCTCTTTCAGCACCCGGGGATGAATCCCATCCGGACCCATGGACTTGTAGGGATCCAGGTGGAGTAGCAAATCCCGCACACGTTCAGGGTCAGTTGGGAGTTTGTCATCCCCACCGTCCCGGCCCTCCAGCTCAGGGCACCCTGGGTCCCGAAGCCCATCATCGGCATTGAAGACAGAGGCAAAGAAGGCGTTAAGCGTCTCTGCTTTGCCTACGTCATCGTCTGTGAGGAGACCTTCCCTATCAAGGAGCGGCCCTATGTATTCTTTAGTTCTCCTTTTTCCATTTACATATCTAAAAAAACCCTTTTTATTTTCTCTCACAGACACAGCCAGCTTCAACTCTAGCTGTGCTTTGGCCACTCGAACTTTCTCCCTACAAACACGAACAGCATCCCTGTATTCTTTCCATGACGCCTGGCCCTCCTTCCAGTAGCGAAACACTCTCTGTTTCCGCCTAATCTCCATTAGAACATTCCTGGTCAGCCACGCCGGCCTCCTGCCCCGCCTGCCTGACTTGCGATATTTTGGAATTGCCTTATCTTGTGCTTCTAGGAGGCATCGCTTAAAGAGTGACCAGCACTGGTGGACATCGAGGCCTTCAAGAGCAGTTTCCCAGGGGACCTTACTGACTAGTTCCCTGAGCAGCCTGAAGTCCGCTTTCCCCATATCTAGGGATGAGGTTTTGGTGGCAATTTTCCTTCTGTCACCATAAATTTTGAACTCAACCACTTCATGGTCGCTATGACCGAGGCGGCCACCAATCACCACATCTCCCACCAGACCCTCTCTGTTTTCTAGCAACAGGTCTAGGAGGGCACCTTTCCTAGTTGGCTCCATTAGCACCTGCACCAAGAAGTTATCATCTAGGTGCTTCATGAACCTCCTGGACTTGCTCGTGTCAGCCGTGTGGCACTCCCAGTTAACGTCCGGCAAGTTGAAGTCCCCCATAAGGACAAGGGGAGTTAATCTCGAGGCCTCTCTTAGTTCTGTAAAGAATAATTTATCGGCGCTATCGTCCTGGCCAGGCGGTCTGTAATAGACTCCCACAACGACATCCCCTTTATTCATTCGTCCCTTGATCCTTACCCAGAGGCTCTCAACTTTGCCATCGCCGACCTGAAGTTCCACACAGTCCAGCCCCTGCTTCACATACATCGCCACCCCACCACCTCGCCTACCCTGCCTGTCCTTCCTGAAGAGCCTGTAACCATCTATCGCAACACCCCAGTCACAGGACTCATCCCACCAGGTTTCGCTTATGCCGATGATGTCGTAGTTGCGGGACTGGGCCAGGACTTCTAGCTCATCCATTTTATTCCTCATACTGCGTGCGTTTGTGTAAAAGCACTTCAGGTGCGTCTCCTTACACTCAGCACCTTGTGGATCTGACCAAAGGACCCCACTGGCACACAGCCCCTCTGATTCTAGCGTACCATCCCTTAGGTCTTCACCGCTGTGCCTGGTTTTAGCCCCTTCCCCCTTCGACTCTAGTTTAAAGCCCTATCTATCAGCCCTGCCAACTCCTGACCAAAGATCCTTACCCCTCTCCGAGAGAGGCGCATCCCATCCGGTGCCATCAGGCCCGGTGTAGCGTAGACCTTCCCGTGATCAAAGAAACTGAAATTCTGCCGGTCACACCAGTCTCGAAGCCACGAGTTTATGTGAACAGCACGCCTTTCAGCTTCGATCCCCCCTATCGGAAGGACAGAGGCAAACACCACCTGCGCCCCTGATCCTCTAAGTAGTTGCCCCAAATCCCTAAAGTCTCTTTTGATCGCCTTCGGACTTCTCGTTGCTACTTCATCGCTACCAGCCTGAAAGACCAGTAGCGGGTAGTAGTCAGTGGGCCGTACCAGGCGCTTGACTTTCTTGGCAAAGTCTCTCACCCAAGCCCCAGGGAGGCAACAGACTTCTCTGCGGGTTGGGTCCGGTCGGCATATCGGTCCCTCTGTCCCTTTCAGGAGGGAGCCCCCTATAACAATAGCCCTTCTTTCTTTTTTGAAGGATGATGTGGCAATGCGACGTGTAGGTCGCATTGTCTTAGGCGTCCCCTCCAACTGGGACGGGTTTTTGTCTACTTTGTCATTTAGATTGTCTTGCTCTAGTCCTTCATATCGATTATTTAAGGGTAGATGAGAAGGTGAGGTGGGCAGAGAGAGGGCTCGCCTACCACCCCGAATAGGCACCTGCCTCCATTCCCCCCCTTGATCTAGGTCTCCTCCTGCTGCCTGGCAGGAGGAGGGAACCTCCGTCTTCTGCATAACAGGAGACGCCTGTGCTGTGGCAGGCTCGTGAGCCTGCCTCAGAGAGGGTAGAGCGCACCTCCACCAGTCAATTTCCCTCTCTGATTCCCTGATGCTCCTGAGCCTGTTCACCTCCTCCCGGAGCTCCGCTACCTGGCTGAGCAGTTCTTCAACCTGGGCACACCTCCCACAGGCATACCCACCACTGCTGTCGGAGACCGACAGAAGGCTGGGGCACACTCTGCAGCCCAGGACCTGGATGGCTGCGTGTTTCCCCGAGCCCTCCGTCTGAGTAGCCACACTGGCGACCGTGGCTGGAGATGCCGCACGAGATGCAGAGGCCACGGTTTTGTGCCTGGTCGATACCATGGTCAGGTTCTACGCAAGCAGGTTACAAGCACCGAAGGGAGAGGCAGCTGCAACAGAGCGACGATGGGCCCCCCGCTCGCCCTGCCCGCGCGAACTGCCGCGCAAACTGCCACGCCCTTCGCTGCCACGCCCTTCGCTGCCACGCCCTTCGACGTGCCACGCCCTGTTTGCCCGTCCTGGTCGCTCGCGCTCCCTAGGGGCAACTTTTAAACAGCCTGGGAGGGGGCGCTGCTGGCTCCGCCCTCGCCTCGTCAGCCTCCCTCGCGAGGACAGCCGGGTCCCGGCGGCTCCCCCGAGTGGCCTCGATGCCGGACAAAAAGCCCTGCCCGCCTCAGTCCCCTGCTCCGCTGCAGAACACGTCTGCCCCGGAGCCGATCGCCTCAGCAAAGTAGGCCCCAGCTGTCTTTGGGTGTGCAAAGATTGCCAGTTTGCTCTGTGTACAGTTACACTGGAATTTGGAGACAGCTGCTGCAGTGCCAATCTGTTTTGCTCAGTCCAGTAAGCTGGGGCTGAACAACTGATGGCAAAGAGAATCTGGACACTGAGTGGGTGTTTGGACCATCACAGCTGCCTTTCATGTCTATTGGAGATGGGGGAGTCCTCCTCTGTCTGTGCACGTGTCCTAATCAGTTACGCTGTTGCTTGAACAAAGAGGTGCAAATTCCAACTCTATCCCTACCAGGAGGTTGAAGATAAAGAGATACTGAGTAAGATCATTTCACTGAAGATTTGACTGATTTGAATCAATTTTTGACCGATAAATATGTAAAGCTTAAATGTTCTAATGGAAAAAAATGTCATCAACAGGCAGGGTACCATTGTTAAAACCTTAATCATCACTTGCAGGCTGGCAAAGGCTGTAGAACCTGAACAAAGCCCTGCAGCATTGATGTCTTCAAAAAGCACTATTAAACTTCGCAACTTCAAATGACACCAGTAGCTGAGTTTTCTGACCTTGGTTCATTGAGCCTGTGAGCTCAGTGCTACTTCCAGGATCTTTATACGCAGCAAGCTCACCAAATTAACTGAATTTTCCTCCCAGGTGGTTCCTGACTCATTTTTTTTCAACACAAGGACACAGAGAAGCCCTATAACAACTGTTATCTGTGCCTGACTCAGCATGGTTGAATAATCCATTATTTCACCTCCTCAGTGTAGCATCCTAATAGCTTTCCCTTCATCTGCCATGTTATGTCCCTTGATATATTCATCAAGCCATAAAAAAAAAAAATAAAAATAAAAACATTGTCAACGCAATGCTCTGGCTTCCTGTTCTGTGATATCTCTAAGGAACATGATCTGCACTGTTTTTGCAGTGTGGCAGGATGCAGTGCTTTCATAACAACACGTAAGGACTGAGGAGAGCATCTCTCTTCATTGCCATAGTTGGAAAGTAGGCAGGCAGATCCACCTCCAGTTCTCACGGCATATATTGGTAAGCATAGGAATGCAGGACAGCCTACCCTATTTCATCACATCTTCGTGGATTCACCCAGAGGGAAGCCTTCCTATGGAGCAGCTGGTGAAAGAACATGCAAACTGCAGCTGTAAGTGACCAAACATCACCTTCGGAAAGACCGAGGAGGTTCAGGGAACTGCAGGCTGCAGCAGTGCCTTACCGTCACAAAAGTAAAGTAAACATGAAACACGGATTCTTGCTGCAACAGAAATCACCTGGGACTGCAAAGCAGTGGATTTGAGCAAACTAGCAGGAGGAATATTCACTGTAATTCCCTGGGGACCAGACAGTACGCCCACAGGCAGCCAGGAGAGCCAGCTTGAATCAACAAAGAATTTGAGCTCTGAGAGCAATGCAGAGATGTGAGAAAGCAAGCTGCATTGTGTCATTATTTGTAGTGCCGATGAAATGAGCAGTAACTAGGAGCTGGACTTAGATCGTGACTGATCCTGAGAGTTATAATTTTAATAATTTCAGCCATTTCTTGTGACTGGATGGAAAACTGCTACAGCTTGAAACTTATTGTACCCCAAAATGAAATGCTTCTCAAGGAATTCCTCTCTCACCCAAAGAAGCAAAAGGTACATGGAGGCAATGAGCAGCGTGTCAAGAGATTCCAAGCTGCAGAGCCAATTTTAGCTGTATAAGAAAGTCTCTTTCAAGAGGCAAGCTGCAAAGCATATGAGCTAACTTCATGAAAAAAAAAATGTGGTAATTTACTAGCTATATTTTGTCACCCACAGCAATTCAAGATGGTATCACATACTACTGTTGGAGAACATACTGCTAGACTTGAACACTTTTAATACCTTCCTTCTTTTTCTGCTAAAACAGATGGATGTACACTTGTGTTTAGAATTAAGTACAAAATGGATGTCCTGCCAAGCTCACTCCTTAGGCAGTATAGTTACTGAGTTACACTAATGCCCCAAATTGATCTATGTCAGTTTGTCCTGTTTTACTCATTTTTCAAAAGGTCAAGAATTGGCTGGTTTCTTGTCAAGAGTGCCGTAGAGCAGGCTGAAGACAATTCCAGTGACAGATGTTCATTTTTATTAACATATATAATCTGTGAAATTGCAGGAACATGAGAAAATGCTTAGCTAACAATAATTGAAAAAATTAAGTGTGTAGCAGGCCAGACATGCTGACCCGAAGCGCTATGCAAAATAATAAAATGGATGATATAGGAGTCGGTTAAAAACTGGAATATAAGGATGTAAACCATAAGAAATTAATTTTAGGTGCAATTTGCAGATAAAATTTCTTTCATAGGGAATTTGGTGAAGCATTGTCTGGGATGCCAAAGAGAGTTTCTGATACGATTTTGCACAGATGGGTACTAGGCCTGACAATAATCAGGACTCAAATGCAAATACAGAACTGTGGCTGATAAAATGTGGATCTGTGTTTTTGTGGGGACTTCAGCTTCCCAGATATGTCCTGGAAGCACAATGCAGCCCAGAGAAAGCAGTCTAAGAGGTTTCTGGAGAGTGTGGAAGATAGCTTCCTGACACAGCTGGTTAGTGAACCTACCACGGGTGGCGCCCCGCTAGACCTTCTCTTCACAAACAGAGAAGGACTGGTGGGAGATGGGGTGTTTGGAAACTGTCTTGGGCAGAGTGACCATGAAATGGTGGAGTTCTCTATTCTTGGAGAAGCCAGAAAGGGGACCAGTAAAACTGCTGTATTGGACTTCCAGAACTGTTCCTTTGAACTGTTCAGGACACTGGTTGGTGGAGTCCCTTGGGAGGCGGTTCTGAAGGGCAGAGGGGTCCAGGAAGGCTGGGCGCTCTTCAAGAGGGAAATCTTAATGGCGCAGGAACGGTCTGTCCCCACGTGCCCAAAGACGATCCGGCGTGGAAGAAGACCAGCCTGGCTGAACAGAGAGTTGTGACTTGAGCTTAGGAGAAAAAAGAGGGTTTACAATCTTTGGAAAAGAGGGCACTCAGGAGGACTATAAGGATGTAGCGAGGCTGTGCAGGGACAAAATTAGAAAGGCCAAAGCTCATCTGGAGCTCAATCTGGCTACTGCCGTTAAAGACAACAAAAAATCTTTTTACAAATACATCCACACAAAATGGAGGACTAAGGAGAATCTCCATCCTTTACTGGATGCAGGGGGGAAACTTAGTTACAAAAGATGAGGAAAAGGTGGAAGTGCTTAATGCCGTCTTTTCCTCAGTCTTTAGCGGCAATACCGGTTCTTCTCTGGATACCCAGTACCCTGAGCTGGTGGAAGGGGATGGGGAGCAGGATGTGGCCCTCACTATCCATGAGGAAATGGTTGGCGACCTGCTACGGCACTCAGATGTGCACAAGTCGATGGGGCCGGATGGGATCCACCCAAGGGTACTGAGAGAACTGGCAGAGGAGCTGGCCAAGCCACTGTCCATCATTTATCAGCAGTCCTGGCTATCGGGGGAGGTCCCAGTTGACTGGCGGCTAGCAAATGTGACGCCCATCTACAAGAAGGGCCGGAGGACTGACCCGGGAAACTACAGGCCTGTCAGTTTGACCTCAGTGCCAGGGAAGCTCATGGAGCAGATCCTCCTGAGAGTCATCACGCAGCACTTGCAGGGCAAGCAGGCGATCAGGCCCAGTCAGCATGGGTTTATGAAAGGCAGGTCCTGCTTGACGAACCTGATCTCCTTCTATGACCAAGTGATGCGCTTGTTGGATGAGGGAAAGGCTGTGGATGTGATCTACCTTGACTTCAGCAAGGCTTTTGACACCGTCTCCCACAGCATTCTCCTCAAGAAACTGGCTGCCCTAGGCTTGGACTGGCGCACGCTTCGTTGGGTTAGAAACTGGCTGGATAGCCGGGCCCAAAGAGTCGTGGTGAATGGAGCCAAGTCCAGTTGGAGGCCAGTCACTAGTGGCGTCCCCCAGGGCTCGGTGCTGGGGCTGGTCCTCTTTAATATCTTCATCAATGATCTGGACGAGGGCATCGAGTGCACCCTCAGTAAGTTTGCAGATGACACCAAGCTATGCGCATGTGTCGATCTGCTGGAGGGTAGGAAGGCTCTGCAGGAGGATCTGGATAGGCTGCACCGATGGGCTGAGGTCAACTGCATGAAGTTCAACAAGGCCAAGTGCCGGGTCCTGCACCTGGGGCGCAATAACCCCAAGCAGAGCTACAGGCTGGGAGATGAGTGGTTGGAGAGCTGCCAGGCAGAGAAGGACCTGGGAGTGATGGTGGATAGTCGGCTGAATATGAGCCAGCAGTGTGCTCAGGTGGCCAAGAAGGCCAACGGCATCCTGGCTTGTATCAGGAACAGTGTGACCAGCAGAGCTAGGGAGGTGATCGTCCCCCTGTGCTTGGCTCTGGTGAGGCTGCACCTCGAGTGCTGTGTTCAGTTTTGGGCCCCTCGCTACAAGAAGGACATGGAGGTGCTTGAGCGGGTGCAGAGAAGGGCAACAAAGCTGGTGAGGGGCCTGGAGAACAAGTCCTACGAGGAGCGGCTGAGGGAGCTGGGCTTGTTCAGCCTGGAGAAGAGGAGGCTCAGGGGCGACCTTATCGCTCTCTGTAGGTACCTCAAGGGAGGCTGTAGCGAGGTGGGGGTTGGTCTGCTCTCCCACGTGCCTGGTGACAGGACGAGGGGGAATGGGCTTAAGTTGAGCCAGGGGAGTTTTAGGTTAGATCTTAGGAAGAACTTCTTCACTGAAAGGGTTGTGAGGCATTGGAACAGGCTGCCCAGGGAAGTGGTGGAGTCACCATCCCTGGAAGTCTTCAAAAGACGTTTAGATGTAGAGCTTAGGGATATGGTTTAGTGGGGACTGCTAGCGTTAAGTCAGAGGTTGGACTCGATGATCTTGAGGTCTCGTCCAACCTAGAAATTCTGTGATTCTGTGTGAAGTACTCCAGGCTGGTAATAAAGCCTTACTGCAGGAGGTCCTTCCCCGAGCCAGGTCAGCCTGCAGTCCCTCCCAATCAATAGCTGTGTAGAAAATAAAGGTAACCTTGCCCGGCAGCCACTGGATTATGGTAATCAGGACACTTCATTCACCTCTTCTCTTGAAGCATATAAAAAACACACTGCATTTCCCGTTGAGCAGTGATAGCGGGTGGCAAATATTAACCATCAGGTGTAACTCCATAACAGGCCCTCTGGCACACCACACAGTCAGTCCCACTGAGCGCCCTTGTAATTCTACCCCAAGTCTCAGTGCTTTGCACCATGACCTTGAGCTATACGATAGCATCCCTGCAAAGAGCTCCTAAAATATGAGCAGAATACGCAGGGACAGCCTAACGCCCTGTGCCAGTGGCACACACTTCAGCGGGTCCAGAGTGAGCAGAGGCAGCTCGGTCTGTACCCTGCCCAAGGCCAGCGTGTCCCCACAAGCAGGGCAGGGAGGCACTTTGCACCTAGAAAGCAAATATGTGGAGCCCTTTAGGCGAGCTGGGAGCAATTCTTAAAGAGAGTAAGTGGCTTCCCCTCCTTTGCAACCGAGGGCTGTGTCTGGGCAGCGGGAGGGAGATGTGATCTAGGAAACCACAGCAATTTTACTTTCAAGTTGATGTCGTTTGTTGTCTCCAGTGGCTGGGGGTCACACTTTCCATCAGGATGTCTCTGAAGTGCCCCGACAGCCCCACAAGGACGGTGCTTTGTGCCTGAGAGCGCAGGTACCAAGCATGAGCCAGGCAAGCTGGTGCTCTATACAGACAGCCACCGCAGGAGCTTGCAGCAACACAAGGACTGAGCTGCAAGGAAGCAAGAGTGCCTTGTAAGCAAGCTCCTTTCGCTGGAGGAATGAGCGGTGCTGCTGCTCGTCTGGCAGCAGCAGTCCCAGCAGCACGGTGGGACGGAAAGAAATTCAGTCTAAGCACTGTAGAGCCCCTGTCAGAGTGTTTTGTGGTCAAAGAAGGAACAAATTGCTGAAAGAGGGAGCAAAGTGGTTTCCAGAGCCACGCCTGCAGACTCTGCTCTCAGATTAGGACGCTTAATCTCCTTTGAAATTCTCTTGGTGCCAGCAGCTGAAGAAGCGGAGGCTGGTGCACTCGCTCCTTGTGCAAAAGGCAGAGCCCCCCGAGGTTTCCCCAAGAAGGGCAGGAAAAAGCAGCCGATGAGGTTGTGAATCAGAAGCTTTATTTGAGCAAGGTTTGAGAGACATGGGGTGGCGCGGAGGCGTGCTGAGCTCTCTTGGTCCATAGCTGCGGGGCCCGTTGGTGTGCTTGTAGGCCCGTGGCCGGGTAGGGACGGGATCCTTATGTGCTTCCTGCTCCTTTGGTGGCTGCGGTTGTAGAACGCTGCCCCAGCCTTCAGGTCAGCGGCCGCGGAGGAAGAGGACAGTGGCAGACGTTGTTGTGCTCGGGGCTCTGTGGTGGGGTGCGAAAGGAAAATGATCCAAAAGAGCAGCCCCAGCCTGTTGCCAGGGTCAGCCCCGGGATCCCCGGGAGAGGCTCTGTGAGCCTGACAGCAAGGCTGTCCATCCCGGGTCTCCCTCATGGCCAAGAGTCAGCCGTGTTGGGCCAGGCCTTCCCGCAGGCAGTGAGACTGTGGTGGGGAAAGGGTTGGGGCGATCTTATCTGTCCTGGAGAGCGTTGGCAGCTCTTCTGTCTGAGTTCCCAATGGGAGAGTGACCAGGAGTGTGCTGTGGTGTGGTCTCGTCACTGTGTTTGTGGCTGAAAGAAAAGAAACACCAAACAGAGCAGCATCCCCTGTGACCACGGGCAGCCCCTGCCTGTGTGCCCGAGAATCTCCAGCTACTCACCGAGGCTGTCTGTGTCCCGTCGTCCTGATGGAGAGGTCACTTCTGTCCTGGCCCGATTCTGTCACGTTCTTGCTTGCTGTGGACCATGTTGGGTGTGGGTTGGGGTGATCTTACCTGTCCTGGAGAGCGTTGGCAGCTCTCCCTTCCAGCTGAGTTCTTAAGGAGAGAGAGACCAGGATTGTGTTGTAGTCTGGTCGCATCGCCGTGTGATTCCAGCTGAAAGAGGAGAAGCACCAAAGGGAGCAGCATCCCCCTGTGACCACGGGCAGCCCCTGCCTCTGTGCCCAAGAGTCTCTAGCGACTCACCAAGGCTGTCCGTGCCCCATCATCCTGATGCAACGGTTGACTCCCGTCCTGGCTCGATTCTGTCACCTTCCTGCTTGCTGTTGGAGCCTGGTGGGTGTGGGTTGGGGCGATCTCACCTGTCCTGTAGGGCGTGGAGAATTGTCTGGCCCAGTGCTGGCAAGGAGCGGGCAGGAGCATGCCACGGTTTAGTTGGGTCCATGTGCTGTAGGGCGCTGAGAGCCATTGGAGGTGAGGGCCTGAAGAGAGAGGAGAGAGGAGCTGAGTTCCTCTGGTGGAGTTTGTGTCCAGAGCTGAGGCTGAAGCAGGAGCAGGCAGCTGAGCAGCCTCCCCGTCAGCACGGGCAGCCATGGCAGGGCTGCGTGGCCGCCGGGGCCAGCGTTCTGGGGCCAAGGCTGTCCCCACCCCTTTGTGACATGGGGCACCCCCTGCCCACTGTGCCATGGGCGCTGCATCCCCATCCCCATCCCCACCCGCGGGGGGTGGCAGCAGGTGATGCGGAGCCCAGGCCCAGGCCGGGCGGTGGAAAAGGTGCCCAGGTGTTTGGGCAGGGCTGCGGGGCCGTGCCAGGCAGCTGTGCGAGCGTGCTGGGGTCTGGCTGGGGCTGTGCTGGGGTCTGGCTGGGGCTGTGCTGCCTGCCCTCTGAGGAACCTGCTTTGGCAGGGGGGGTGGACCCGATGATCTTTCCAGGTCCCTTCCAACCCCTACAGTTCTGGGA
This sequence comes from Aythya ferina, assembly GCF_964211825.1. Classification (NCBI taxonomy): domain Eukaryota; kingdom Metazoa; phylum Chordata; class Aves; order Anseriformes; family Anatidae; genus Aythya; species Aythya ferina. The sequence continues at coordinate 55,796,996 of NC_140298.1, forward strand.
TTCATTCTGTGATCCCCACAAGCAGGACAGGGAGGCACTTTGCACCTAGAAAGCAAATGTGTGGAGCCCTTTAGGAGAGCTGGGAGCAATTTGTAAAGAGGGCAAATGTTAACCTCACTCTTTTGTATTGGGAATGTTGTGCTCTCAAGAGCTGCGTTCATTCTGCACCTGTACAGCAAGAACCCGAAAGGTTGGGGCCCCAGCCTGGGCCAGGTTGCCTCAGTATCCCTGGTGAAGAGCAATCAGAAGATCATCTCTCTTTCAAGTGAAAAGGCCATAAAATATTCTTGCTGAGCAATTCTTACCGTCACAAAGACTTACAGTTTATGTGGTTTTTTTAACCCTGTGTCATGGTTTAACCCGGCCGGCAGCTAAACACCACACAGCCGTTCGCTCACCCTCCCCCCTCCCTCTCTGGGATGGGCGAGAGAAACGGGAAAGTGAAGCCCGTGAGTTGAGATGAAGACAGTTTATTAAGACAGGAAGATAATAATAACAATAATAATAATAACAACAACAATGACGATAATAGTACTACTACTACTACTAATGTGTACAAACAAGTGATGCACAGTGCAATTGCTCACCACCCACTGACCGATGCCCAGCCTAATCCCGAGCAGTCCCGGCCTCCCTCCCCGGCCTAGCCACCCCTAAATATTGTTTAGCATGATGTCAGATGGTGTGGAATACCCCTCCGGCTAGTTTGGGTCACCTGTCTTGGTCTGTCCCCTCCCAGTTCTTGCTGCACCCCCAGCCTGCCCGTTGGCAGGACAGAGCCAGAAGCTGAGACGTCCTTGGCTTGCTGCAAGCACTGCTCTGCAACAATTAAACCATCGGGGTGTTATCAGCACTCTTCTCATCTTAAGCCAAAACATAGCATTCTACCAGCTACTAGGAAGAAAATTAACTCTGTCCTAACTGAAACCAGAACACCCTGAAAGACTTCATTGGACTTCTGGAGGGCTGACTTTGAGCTGCTCAGGACACTGGTTGGTAGAGTCCCTCAGGAGACGGTTCTGAAGGGCAGAGGAGTCCAGGAAGGCTGGGCGCTCTTCAGGAAGGAAATCTTAATGGCGCAGGAGCCCACGTGCACGTCCCCATGTGCCCAAAGACGAGCTGGCATGGAAGAAGACTGGCCTGGCTCAATACAGAGTTGCAGCTTGAGCTTAGGAGAAAAGAGAGGGTTTATAATCTTTGGAAAAAAGGGCGGGCCACTCGGGAGGACTATAAGGATGTTGTAAGGCTGTGCAGGGACCAAATTAGAAAGGCCAAAGCTCATCTGGAGCTCAATCTGGCTACTGCCGTTAAAGACAACAAAAAATCTTTTTATAAATACATCCACACAAAAAGGAATGGAAAATGGAGACTTGTTAGTAATCAAGAAAAGGAACGGAAAATGGAGACTGTTAAGTCATGGAACTTAAAGGATTATTTGTTACTTTTTCTGATCGTGAATATGTATAGGTGTACTCGATTTTAGTAAGTTATGGAACTTAAAGGATTGTTTGTTACCTTTCCTGATTGTACGTATGTATAGGCATACTTGTGTTTAGTATGTAAAGCAATGTTCTCTATATTTAGAATGTTTGATGTTTGTGTGTGCGTGTTGGTGGAGCGTAGACTCCCCGCACACCCAGCGCTGTTTACTTGTCTTTTATACCTTTTAGAAATATTTGTTTTATAAATATTACAAAATTCAGATTGAGTTGAGACCTCATTTATAACAGTCTTTAAAAGATGTTTAGATGTGGAGCTTAGGGATATGGTTTAGTGGAGGACTGTTAGTGTTAGGTCAGAGGTTGGACTCGATGATGTTGAGGTCTCTTACAACCTAGAAATTCTGTGATTCTGTGATTCTGTGTTCATCCTAATCCACAACATAGCACCCTACCAGCTCCTAGGAGGAAAATCAACTCTATCCTAGCTGAAACCAGGACAGCTCTTTTCTGGCAGGTCGCGGGGAGAAGATTGGCTGGCTTGGGGGAGCTTCCGTACACATGGCTTTTAGGCTGCAGCCAGCGTGTTCCTCTAGATCTGGAAGTTTGAAGATGGCTGAGTGGATGGAAAGCTGTCTGGCAGAGGACCTGGGAGTATTGGCTGATAGTCGGCTGAATATGAGCCAGCCCACTCAGTGCTCAGGTGGCCAAGAAGGCCAATGGCATCCTGGCTTGTATAAGAAGCAGTGTGACAAGCAGGGCTAGGGAGGTGATCGTCCCCCTGTACTCAGCTCTGGTGAGGCTGCACCTCGAGTACTGTGTTCAGTTTTGGGCCCCTCGCTACAAGAAGGACATCGAGGTGCTTGAGCGGGTGCAGAGAAGGGCGACGAAGCTGGTGGGGGGTCTGGAGAACAAGTCCTACGAGGAGCGGCTGAGGGAGCTGGGCTTGTTCAGCCTGGAGAAGAGGAGGCTCAGGGGTGACCTTATCACTCTCTAAAGGTACCTTAAAGGAGGCTGTAGCGAGGTGGGGGTTGGTCTGTTCTCCCACATGCTGGGTGACAGGATGAGGCGGAATGGGCTTAAGTTGCGCCAGGGGAGTTTTAGGTTAGATGTTAGGAAGAACTTCTTTACCGAAAGGGTTGTTAGGCATTGGAAGGGGCTGCCCAGGGAAGTGGTGGAGTCACCGTCCCTGGAGGTCTTTAAAAGATGTTTAGATGTTGAATTTAGGGATATGGTTTAGTGGAGGACTGGTTAGTGTTAGGTCAGAGGTTGGAATCGATGGCCTTGAGGTCTCTTCCAACCTAGACAATTCTGTGATTCTGTGATTCTGCGAAAGTGGCAGGTCTGATGAGGAGGAACAGGTCAGAATGGACAAGTGTCTCAATGTGGCATGTTAGCAATCTCATGAGATGTTCTTGCAGAAAGAGATAGCACAATCCTTAAGTTGGTAAGTAGGGCAGTGAAAGCAGGAAATTGATTTCACCTGATGGAATACTGGGTATACTTCTGACATCCAGGCTTTTAAGCTATCTTGGAAGAAGGGGGAGTGTCAAAAATGTGAAGTTCAAAGACTGAATAAAAGACCTTGCAGCAAGAGCTTTGTTTATTTAGCTTATTTCAGAGAAGAGCATCGTTAAATAATTCTCAGTATCTTCATAAACTTAACTGAACTAAAATATTGGTATCAAAAGGCACTTTATCAGGAAAAACTAAATCAAGCACCAATGACTGGGGGCTGAAGACAAGTACAAAGGAAAGTAAGACACATTCAATGATGAAAATTATTATTACTGAAACAAACTCAAGAAAGTGATGTGCTCTCCATCCTGTAAAGTGTTCCAATCAAGACTGCTTTGTTCAAATGAATTTTGGATAGATGGGTTAAATGTGTGAAACACATGATCGCAAAAGGCAAACTGGCTCCAGAGGCAAAGGTCAGTATTTGCCAAGGTCTTGGTGTCCCCATCAGCCAGGTGTTGGCCTGGCTGAAGGATGCTCCTGGTTCCTTCACTGTCTGCACACCCAAATTTCTTTCCTTCCTTCAGGGGAAAGCGAAACAAGGGCCTGAGGATGAGAAGGTCCTGCCTTGTGGGGGCTCCTCATTTAGCTGCACACATGTGAAGATCCAGGAGCTTAGAAATACACCTAATTCCTGCAAATTAGCTGTAGTCATAAATGGCTGAGTAGGAAACGTTTGTTGGGTTGTGCAGGGAAGAGGTAGTTCACTCTACTGTGTTGGTACTTCTGCAAAATGTTCTGCAAAGCTGGTATCATCTACATTTTTCTATTGCAGTTTTTGAAATAAATGTTACTGCATGTTGTGTGTTGTTTATAACTGTATTCAGCTTTGCGGTTCAGAATTGGCTGGAGAGAGGAGACACCCAGGCACAAAGTAAGATCCCTGTGTTACTGTGTGTTTCTGGTTCGAGGTAGCAGTACCTAAAGGTCCCTGTCATTAATGCATGTGTGACTGTGTATGTAGGCAATAAAAAGGGGAAGAGAAGCTTTCCAAAGTTCTTGGCGCTTTTCACTATTTCCACATTATTTTTAATTGCCTCCCTTGAGATAAACATAAAACAGTCCAGAAACAAACAGTAGTGTCATAAATAATGAAAAAGAATCATGAACTATTCTATGGGAATAATAACATATTGTTTACTGCTTAAATAGCAAGGTGGTGGCAGCAGGACTGCAGGGCTCCTCTGTGAGGCCGGGCTGGGGCTGCCCCAAGCCCGACAGGGCTGGCTCCAGCTTCCCCGCCTCCAAAATGGCGGCGCCATGGGGAAGGTGTATGGGGAGGGTACAAAATGGCGGACAGAGAGGGGAGGGGAACACCAAGGCCAGGGGAAGAGGAGGAGGTGTTCCCGGGTGGGCACCCCGCCAAAGGGTGTGCTGCCCATGGAGGGGACTCTTATGGGCATCTTAAAATCAACACAAAGGTATTTTGTGTAATATAGACACAATTAAACTGGCAGCATTTAACATTACCTGTATTCTCTCAAACATTTTTAAACCTTTTGGAAAATAAAGCTATGCCATTTGAACGTTGTTTGTCAAAGTTTATCTGAAGTATGCTTGAGGCAATATGCTGTATGAGAACTGAAAAATAAAAATGGTGATTTATTTCATTGGTTGAGGTAACCAAAACACAAATGTTAAACTGTAAATAAAAATAGGTGGATACTCTTCTGTGTTCACTGTTTGTTATCTGGATATCACAAGTTGTTGAGTTTTTATCTTCCCTTACAAGTGTCGCTTTTAACACAAGTGAGATATTTAAGGTAATGTATGCCATTGGAAATTTTTATTCTAAGTATAATTGACATTTGAAAGGCAGTAATCATACTGAAACACCATGTTAAAATAAATTTGCATATATAGGACAGAAAGCTTCATCATGCTCCCAATTAGGCCATTTCAGTCTTCCCTTTGCTTTCCGTGTGATGGTCAAGAAAAGAGCAGCCAATCCAAACTAAGAGATACAGAAGAGTGTGAATCAGCTGTGATTAGTTTCCCTTTTTTCCATCCTTGAAATCACCTTTCAAGAGATTCTTCTTATCTTTTGATCAAAAGAGATTTTAAATCTTCTTTTATTTTCTTGTCCTCACATCTCTTCAAAGCAGATTAGATTCAGGAAAGGTTCATCTCCAAAGACAGAAAGAGAAATGAACGTTTCTTGCTACGGATCTGAGGGTCAGGACTCCCAGCTGCAGCCAGATGTGTAAAGCTTCATTCCTCACAGCGATGACAAGCCCAGCCATGGCTCCAAAGCCTCCGTCAGCTCAGAGATGATTTGTTAAGGATGATCTGTCAGGGGCTGTCCCAGCTGATGTTTCTGTGCCACTCTTCAAATAAAGGAGAAGCCTTGCATCACTGTGAGCACTGCTCCTGCTGAGTTCTCCCTGATATTTCTGTCCCCAGCATGCGCCTGTGATCCTCTGCAGGAGCAGGAAGGATTACATGGCTATGGCTGCAGGCCCATAACAGATTAGCTGTGACCAAGTGGTTTTCTGATAGGAGGAAATGGTCAAACCACAGTGGTTTGGGGTGAGGCAGGGGTTATCTTCTTCCAGAATCAAGGCAGCAGTGAAGCAGATGGCAGGATAGACCACAGTCCTGAGGATCCTCTGGGGCTTAGCATGATTTCTACTCATCCAATTCAGGGATGTTCACTGACAACTGCTGTGGGCAACTAGACTCAGAAGCATATTTGCAGCGTGATGACAGCAGCTTACACTCTTTTACCTTGGGAGAGTCAGCATGAATATGCACTCTTTTCTGTGCAAACTGATGTGTCAGTCCTCAGCTCCCCTCTGAAGGACAACAGCAGTTGTTGCAGTCTGCAGCTACCACTATGGCCTCTCTCCAGCTCAGAACAATTTTGAAGGGACAAGTATTTGCTAAACAGCTGTGTCTGTTTGTGGGTTTTGTTCCCCTGCTGAAAAAAAGAGGGACCTCAGTTGGCGGCATGTATTCCCTTACCTTCTCAGCACCAGCTGCCATTCCTTCTGAAAGAGCCCAGAGTAATAAACCTGATGCATTTACTTGGATTGCCAAGCTTTGTGTTTAGATACTGTCACAATCTAACACAAGTGGCTGATGCTGTAAGATGCTAATTATACTCAGGGGGAGAATCAGAAAGAAAAATTATGCCGGTGACTTCTGTTAAGCTCCACCTCCAAAATAAACTCTGTCTACATGACATGATGTGCTGCTTGCACTGAACAGTTGCTGAGTTTGATCACGTCTTAGCCGTAGACTCCTGGAGCTTTCCTCCCCCTCGCTGGAGTCTGGGAGCACCCAGGGGATGTATGGAGTTCCAGGCATTTAGCTTCTAGTGGAGATTTACAGGATTCTTGGTACCTCTGTAGATTGGCTTGGTCCTCAATGCAATCTAATGCTGCCTCTCTCTTATCATGTGCTGTAAGAAGCAGCACAAACAGGGTTGACACAGAAGTTGCCGTGCTTGGTGAGATGTGCTAGGGTGCCCTGAAGTGCACCTGGCAGGTTGTGCTGCTGAGTCCCTGTGCAGGTATTTGGCTGGCTGCTCTTGCATCTTGTTGTCAAAGCTGTCTGTGAAAATTTGATCCCCCTTTGCTTTTACTGATGTCATCCCACCTGCAGAACCGAATGCTTTTCTGTGCCATGACTGTACTGGACAGGAAAGAATGACAGCCAATAAAGGTAACAACATGATCTGTTAGCATTGGAGGGGTTATGACTTTTTGAACAGCTAATTAAAGTGTTCCATTCATTAGGCTTTGGCTAAAGAAAACAGACTGGCTGCTTTAATAGAAGTGACTGTTTAATATGAAGTACGTTTTAATATTTTTCTCACTAAAAATTAAAAAAAAAAAAAAAAGGAAAGAAAAAAAAGAAATTTCTTTGAATAAATTATTTGGATGAAAAATATACTTTTTTCCTTAAAAATGGTACCTAGGAGCTGCTACTGTGTATCAAGAACTGCAAAGAAAGAAAGAAAAAGAAGGAAGGAAGGAAGGAAGGAAGGAAGGAAGGAAGGAAGGAAGGAAGGAAGGAAGGAAGGAAGGAAGGAAGGAAGGAAGGAAGGAAGGAAGGAAGGAAGGAAGGAAGGAAAAGAGGAAGGAAAAGAGGAAGGAAAGGAGGAAGGGAGGAAAATACCAGCAGAGCAGATTTGTAACTACTGCATCATTTTCTCAAAATCACTTTCAAGTGGCTGAGTTTCCCAAACCACTCATGCTCTCAGCCTGCGGCTGTTTTGTTGACTGCACAAGGCATGTCACTGCAGCTCTGCCTGCTTTCGGTGTCTGGTCATTCCCCAGGCAGAAGAGGCCATACACTGAAAACATCTGATGTGGATGCTAGTACATGCATACAACTTCATGTATTGCTTGTTTTATCAAACTGTTGACCTTCAGAAACTCTAAATGAATCCCTTTCCCTCTTAGAGTCTTTCAAAGTTTAATATGGTCCACAGTGAGATTATGCACTTAGCTTGTGTCTTCACACAGTTACACCATTCATAAGCCTGGATTTATTTTTTTATTTTGTTGGTGGTGTTGGTGGTGGTTTTGGTAGTGGAAGTTGGTAGGTTAATAACAGATGGTCAGAGCTAACGCTTTCTCCATGCAAGTAACCTACCAGCTCGACTGTCATCCTTCTACAGTGGCTGTGATATCCTCCTCTGGCACCAGAGAGCACTCAGGATGGTACGGGAGAAAGACAGGGTTTGAAGCCAGTCAGGGTAATGCTCAGCACGACAGGGAGGAGACTAGATTGCATCTCTGTAATGGTGCTGCTCTGGGCCTTCAAGTAAACCCTGTGTTGTTGTTGTTTTTTGAGAAATAAATGCAGTAAAGATCACTTAGCTGTAAGTAATTAAATGGTAATCAGTTTTTAATCTTTGAGCATATTTTTTATTACTTTGCTATTGCTACACTAATTGCATAACTCCCAGCAGTGAATGTGTTTTTACTCCAATGAAGCCTTAAATGTTTAATTTCCTCCTTTTGGTAAATATTTAAAAATCCCACTGATAACTCCTACCTCTGAGCCTGAGATCTGCAAGCAGGATATTCATCACATACAACAAAGAATTTAAATTCTTGCTTTGAGGGAAAACATGGTTTAGTCTTAATCACGACCGAAACATTTACATTGGAATAAACACTTCCAGGGAAGTCCTACATGATGGCATCAGCCAGGTGTATCGTGATGGGCTCAGAAGTAGTAAAACGTAGAAAAACAGTGTGGTGTGAGGGACCTGCTGAGCTGCTGAGGCCTCTCCCCAGCTTTTGGAGTGGTTTCAGAGGTTGATCAAGCTCTGCTCTAAGAGCAGTGAGGCTCTTTGCTCCTCTTTGGAGCTTGTTCTGGAACAGTCCCAAGGTGTTTGTAGCCCTCTAGTTTCCAGCCTAACGGGGTGCGTGGCTTTTGATGTTGCTACGTCTTTTGGGGCTTAGAAATGTTCAGAGTTAGGAAGAATTTCTCATTTAAAGGTGATTTTTCCTTTGTCTACCCCACCTGTGGCAGACATATCGTCCCTCTCCCTTTACTCCACCCGAAGCGACACCTTGCACCCTGCATATGGAAGCGGGCTGCTACTCACAGGTGCAAGCTGTAGTGTTAGCGTGGGATAAAATTCAGACCGAGGCCAAGGCTGAAACAAACAAAAACCAACTAACAAACAAAACCCAACCAAAACCAAACCAACCCAGCTTCCGAACCCGAACGGGGATGGTATTTCCACAGGAGGGGTGTTCAAGCAGGCTTCTGTCTTTGTAGTTATATACTCTGTGGAAAATGTAATGCTGGATGGCCAGCAGGATGGTTTCATTTGCAGTGCGTGTGCCACAGCCGGTGGCAACTTAATTCGTGACAGGATTCGATGTTTTTAACTGGTGCATTTGGGGATGCTTTTAAGAAACGAAGGAATTTATTAAATATCCCTGTGTGTGTACGTGCAAGGGGTGGGTCTGGCAGGCAGGTACAGACCCCCCACGCCCCAGGGGAGCGGGAGGCGGTGCTGGCGGAGGCCGTCCCCCGCCGGAGGCCGCCCCCCGGCCGCCTCGCCCCGGCCCTGTCCGCGGTGCTGAAGCGGCCCCGCCGTGAGGGGTGGGGGGGGGCGGCGCCATGGCGGAGCGCGGCGCCTGAGGCGGCATGGAGGCCGATTTGGCCGCCTTCGGCAGCCCGCTCTGCGGAGAGCTGAAGCGCTTCTGCAAGCGGCTGCGGGAGGCCTACAGGGAGATCAAGGAGGACCTCACGCCCTACAGGGATGACCGCTACTACCGGTACGGGCGGGAGCGGGGAGAGGAGGGTGGGAGGTGACACGAAGGCAGGCGGAGGTCAGATGGGAGCTTGGGGTCAGAGGAAGGGGCTCCAGGGTGGAGTGTAAGTCGGGAGAGGTGGCAGGAGCGGCACGGGTGCGGGTTGGTGATGAGGAGTTACGTAACATTGCCCCACAAAAAGGGGATGGGAATTACAGCGCCTCGCCAAACAGCCGCGCACCAAGCCAGACGCAGATGCGGTGGGTACGCTGCTCAGACAAAAGGGGAGATTAGCTCCCCTGCGAGGTCCCTCCCAGCTCAATTTTACCACGAATCTGAGCACAAACAGCATCCCAGTTCTCCTGCTTACACCGCTGGACTTCAGCGTGCCGTGCCTGCCTTCCCCAGCGAAGGATGTGGTCTGTCATGCTGAATCCCACTCGTTTTTTCTCAGTAGCAAAGGCCACAGAGAGCCACGCAGGTTGGAAACGCCGCCTGGCAGCTTGGCGGTGTTTAACACAACCACTGTGCCCCGGTCAGAACAGGGGCTCCTTGTACCTGAGCCTGGCGTGTGAAGTCATGGGGGGCAACAAGGCATGATGAGTGTACAGTAATGAATATTGGCACTAGAACGAGGAAAGAAGGGAGAAATAAGCTTTGGATTAACAAACGAGAGGCCCTGGGAAATGCACGTGGTCAGCTTTGTTGCCAGAAGACAGCCAAGCTCTCTGACGTAGATTCCCGTTTAGTCATTTTGATGACTACAAGTGTGTAAGGAAGGCCCTTCTGCGTTGAACAGAGACGACGTGACTCCACTGAATCAAATGGGCCCGTGGATTTAGTGCTAGATTGCCCTTCTTTCAGTGAGGGTGTCCCGAGAGGTATCAGATGGAGAACCTGTAGGACGAAAGGTGATGAAATTGAGAGATTTTGTGCTCTTGAGGACGAGATAACCTTTCATGGTGTAGGCAGCATGCTACTACTCCTCTGCATCCCCAGGATCTTCGCCTAACTGACCTAATGTGGAGTAAGTTTATTGATGCTGTCTCTGCATGCCTGCTGTTCTCGTGAGTGTTTCCCCTTAGCATTCTGGATGGATGTCTGGAGTAATCAGGTTACTAACGTTGTCTGAAGCAATTAGGTTACTAAGAACAAATAACGTCTTGTATCAGACCAACAAGGTGAAGAGACAGTAAAACCATATGTTTTTTCCTCTCACACACTGTGTCCACAAACATGTGGCTATTAACTCCCCTCCCGCTGGGTGAACAAGCCATTTGGCATCAGCTGGCACTTTCCATTGCCTTTAAGGAAATTGAGATCTCCAGTCTATTAAGTGGTAGGGAACAAGGGGGTGTGGCAAGGCATTAGCTTGCCAGTAATCAATATTTTCCAGAAAAGAAAAGATTAATAAAAAGTTGGCTGCTGTAGTCTCACTTCTGCGTTCTGTAAGGACATCCTTCCTGGGGTGCCAACAGGGATCAGGAAAACTCAGAACTGGAAGGCTTTAGGGCAGAGGGGAATCAGAAGTGGAAGAAGGCAGAGGATGGGGCGAGCGGGGCCAGCCGTGTCTCAGTGCAGCGGTTAATGCCGTCTGTCTGGGTTAACAGTTCCCTTGGGCAGACGTGGCGCTTCCTAAAAGAGAGGTTTACAGATTAATGGCGTGTGATACTAAATAACCTCATTGGTGACCCAAATACAAGGTTGGCGCAGACTGTGTCCGTGCCGCAGGTTACTCTGCGATGCACCAGGAGATGCACGGTGCAGGAGGTAAGCTCACAGAAGGAAGGAAAAGTGACACATTCTGCTCTCAGTCCTGGGGACTGCCACAAACCCTGTCAGCCCTTGATTTCTGACAGCAGCTTCAGGATTTGTTCTAACTCACACCCCTGTAAGTAACAGAGCCCGCTGGCCGCCATTCGCGCAGCGCTCCCTCAGCCCCATGTCCCCTCGGGCGCTCCGTACCCCCCCCCACTCCCCCACTCCCCCCTCCCCTCCCGCAGCGGCGCCCTTCGCCCCGCGGCGGGCGGTGACGTGGCGGCGGTGACGTGTGGGCCCGCCGCGTGGCGGCCGCGTGACGCAGGAGGTGGGGGGGGGGGGCGGCGCCCGCACTGCGCATGCGGCACCGGCATGGAGCCGTGAGTGGGGGCGGTGGGGGGAGGGGGGGGGCGTGAGGGGAGTAACGGCCGCGGGGGGCGGTTGGGGTCGGTTGGGGTCGGTGCGGGGCTGGAAGCCGCCCGGCAGAGCTGTAAGAGGGCTGAGGGGGCTCCTCCGGGGCTGGCAGCATCTTCTGTGCGCGGCCCGACGAGGCTGCTCGCTGGGCTTCCCCCGTCAGCGCCTCCCCGCTGTTTGGCCCGTTAGGCCCCTCAGAGAGAAGCTGCCGGGGGGAGGTCATCCGCTCGCCTTCACCTGTCCGTGAATTCTGTGTAATCTCTCCCCAAAAGGCAGCTGCTGAACAACAAACGTGCGGGAGGAGTGCTTTATCTGCCTGCTATGTCGGCTGGGGGTAGGTTTAAGGAGATACTTCAACACGATAAGGAACTTCTGTTACTGCAGGCAGGGACAATGAGAAATACAGCACCCTATAGGAACACTAAATATTTTTTTCTGTTGTCATGATAGCTGCAGTTAAGATTTGGCTGAGTTTTTTCATTCGCTCTTAGAAAAATCATTGCATGATTGCCGTGACTTAAAAACAGTGAGGTGTTTTCACCAAGCATCTCTGAAAGTTGTCAGACACAGCTCTCGTATGGCTTGAGCACTGGTGGAAATGTTGGGGTGTGAGCTGCTGGGTTCCACTGTTGCTGCCTTTGTGAGTAAAAGTCATGGTGTTTACCTGTATTGTGGCATAAACCACCACCTGACTGCTTAGTTTAAGATCTGGCTTCAGAGCAAACAACTTCTGAGGTGAGTGAGGTTATTCATATAAACATTTAGAGAATGCACCAGGACGGACTTGGCTGCTGTGTCCATAGACACTTCTGAAGGACCACTATCAACATGGTCCCACAACCAGTTATGTCTGCAAATGCTTTCTGCGTAGTGTGGTTCTGCCGGCCATCTGCATGCTACGCTTTGGTGGATTCACAGGCTGGTTTAGGGAATGAGGCTCTGCAGTTATCCTACCTGATCACATAAGGTTTTAGTCCACAGGTGCAGGGTTTCCATCAGATCTGACATAAGTCACTATTTATCAGTGAGTTTTAAGTTACCAGAAACCCCACAGAAGTGTTCTGTCGGTCTGACTTACTGTTCTTGTTCCCCTTTCTATTTTTGTTGGTTTTACTTTCCAACTTTGACTCTCAGTTACTAATATTTCATTTCCTTCTGTCCTTTCTGAACTCTGACTTGCTGGCAGCTATGACCTTTTCAGAAGATGTGTGTGCGTGGGGTTTTTTTATATGTAGTTGGTACTTCCAGCTTGCTCAAACATTGCACTCAGTTGCAAGAAATGAGGAAATAAAATACGAGTAGCTTGCCTTTTGTGTTCCACGTATCTTGTGTTTGGCTCTTGCATCTCCAGAAGTTTGTATTTTCAAACTTTGAGGGCCAGAAATCAGTGGATTTCTTTCAAAGAGCTGAAAGTCTTCTGTTACAGGATCCCACAGACTGGAGGATTTCATTGTTTTGTTTGTTTTTCACCTTTTTCTTCTTATCCTGATTTTCTGCCATTTCAATTCTTCTGGACAGATCTGTGCAGCCTTACTGACCTGTGCAATAGCATGTACACTCAGTTGCTGAAATGAGTCTTTAAGAGTACCCATATGAAAGAAGAGAGAAAAAGGCACACCATGTCCACGCTCTGTGATCTCCTCTCCTTGTAAAGTGTCAGCACGCCTGTTCTTCATGTGTATTCATACCCATCTTGACTGCTAGGTGTTGCACCATCCGGAGATGCTGGAATAAAGAACGAGCCAATGTCTGGAACGTGCTTCTTTGAAAGACTGTGAGCAGTCTGTGCTCTGATGCAGGAGTAAGCCAAGGTGCTAACTGCTGATAGCTGAGTGAGCTCTGGCAGCTTGCCCCTAAGGGCTGTGGAGATGAAGCTGCTTTTCATGCTCACGTCATACACCTCTCTGCAAAACCTTGGGGAATGGGAAGCTCATGAAAAGAACCGGAAATATGCCTAGCGAGTCAGAAGTATCCTGCACCACACTGTAGTTGTTAGGCATGTTCCCAGATGTAAGCTGTTAAGATCTGCATGAGCTTATGTGGCACTTCCCTGTGCATACATGATGAGGCTCCTGTCTGCAGTCGTTCTCAAGCCAGGAGCTTTCCAATTTCAGACCTGGTTTCTGTGTATTGAATAGCCCCAGTGGTTGCTCTTCCGTGAAGGATTTCTTTTCCCCTTTCATTCCCCCCCCGCCTTGGTGAGCTAAATTGCAGTTTGGATCTTACATGCAAAACAGATGTCACTTGTTCTGCAGCACCTCATTTGGAAAGGTTGCAGTGATTCTTAAATAACATTTACATTATGATTAATAATCCCAGTCCCTTGTGAGGCGGTTCTGACGGGCAAAGGAGTCCAGGAAGGCTGGATACTCTTCCAGAAGGAAATCCTAAAGGCAGAGGAGCAGGCTGACTGTATGTGCTGAAAGATGAGCCAGCAGGGAAGAAGGCTGGCCTGGCTGAACAGAGCTCTGGCTAGAGTTCAGGACAAGAAAGAGAGTTTATAACCTTTGGAAGAAGGAGCAGGCCTCTCAGGACTACAAAGATGATGTGAGGCTGTGCAGGGACCAAATTAGAAGGGGCCAAAGCGCATCTGGCTACTGCCATTAAAGCCAATAAAAGATGCTTCTATAAATAGATAAACAAGAAAAGGAGCACTGAGGAGAATCTCAGTCCTTTATTGGATGTGGGGGGAAGCACAGCAAGGAGATGAAAAGGCTGAGGAACTTAATGCCTTCTTTGCCTTGGTCTTTAGCAGCAAGACCACTTGTTCTCTGGGTACTCAGCCCCTGAGGTGGTAGATAGGGGTGGGAGCAGAATGAAGCCCTCATAATCCAGGAGGGAGCTGGGGGTGTTTAGTCTGGAGAGGAGGAGGCTCAGGGAGACCTTATCATGCTCTACCACTACTTGAAAGGAGGTTGTGGTGGGGTTGGTATCAGTCTGTTCTCCCAAGCAACAAGTGACAGGATGAGAGGAGCTGGCCTCAAGTTGCACCAGGGGAGGTTTGGGTTGGATATTAGGAAAAACTTATTCATGGAAAGCGTTGTGAAGCGTTGGAACAGGCTGCCCAGGGAGGTGGTTGAGTCACCATCCCTGGAGGTGACTCAAGAGGAGGTATAAAAGCTGTGTAGATGTGGTGCTTAGGGGCATGGTTTTGCTGTAGGCTTGGCAGAGCTAGGTTAACAGCTGGACTTGATGATCTTAGAGGTCTTTGCCAGCCTAAATGGTTCTATGGTTACATGCTTTTGCTGGTTAAAAGTGAATTAATTGCTTGCCTTGCGTGTTCCCAGGCATGCAGGCCCAGGGGTACCTGCTCCCAGAAGTTGGGATGGGCTTTTGGAAAGGATGCCGCCAGTTTTAATGCATTTATTTCTTCATTAATCTGGTTGGCCAGTACAAACACCACTGTTGGATGGTGAAAAGAAATTTTATCCCAGGCTGATCACTGTGCTTAGTCTTAATGCTTTCACTCCTTTCCACGGTGGTGCAGTCGTGTATTGCTCCTACAGCTTTATTAGAAAACAACAACCCTCCAGACCCACTGCTCCCAAATCCTACAACTTTCCTGTATAAACAGGGCAGCTTTCTATGATCTTATTGACTGGTATAGCAGCAGAAAATTAACTATGCCATAGCTCAGTTCTGACACAACTCAAAACTAAATGCTGGATCACAAGATCCTCTGCAGGTAAGCAAGTTAGTGATGTCAATTCTTTTATCTTAAGCTGGCATTGTGGCAAATCTGGTATTCTGGATGTTTAAATGATTAATTTATGAACCAAAAAAAGTGACTTTTTCTCCCTCTGAGTTAGAAAATACTTTCTTACTCAGGTCTTAGGACAATAGAAAATCCTAGTGTTAAAAAAAACGTGCAAAATGAGTCTGCTTCAGGATCCGGATATGGGTGCCCATACATATGTCTGATAATCCCTAGTAGTGTTAAGGTGTTTTCTTTTAGTGTTACATGTTACCACAGAGATTGGTCTGATTTTCTTTGTGGAGGAATGGATAGTGAATGGGATTTTTTTTTTCTTTAGAAATATGACTGATGGCTAATTCTGTGCTTTCTTCTGCTTCCCGTAGGTTGGCACCGATGCGGTTATATACACTATCCAAAAGGCATTTTGTCCTGGTCTTTGTAGTATTCTTCATCTGTTTTGGTTTGACAGTCTTCATAGGAATAGCAGGTAAGGATGTTGCCTTCTTAAAACAAAAAGTTTTTGCATGCTTTATCTACATGTGTTGATATTTATAGGGGTGTGTAAGTGCTAATGAGCTTACTGCCCTTGAGGTATCTGAGGAAATATTATTTTTACGGGGAGAGGGAGGTGTTTTGTATGTCACATTTTTTTCATAGGGGTACTTACTACCTGCACAGATTTGGTATGTGCAACTGCTTTGCAGGGGGAGTCAGTAAAGAGAAACAAAACAAAACCTTTATAACATAATTTTTCAGCTGAGTACTACATTAATTTTCTTCTTTACATTTTAGTCTGTAAAATAATGGTGCTAATACTGGATTTCCTTTGAGGGAAGTTCGTAACTATAAAGTCTTCTAAATTTTGAGGTGTAAGTGCAACAGAAATTAAAAATGTTTACATTTTAGTAATGTAATAGTACAAACTTCATTTGTTGGACACATGAACTCAGGTCCCTAAGTCCAAAGACCTCTGTGGGAGTCATGATAAGATCTAGGAGGCTGAGTGCTTAGTGGCTGGATCTTGTCCTGGATATCAGAGATACTTCTGGAAGTCTGGTCTACAAAGATGCAGGGTACATATGGGAAGTGTCTGAACTCTCCACATTTCATGTCAGAGAACTTTTTGGGGTCTAAAATGTACTTGGAAGAGGAGTCTGCATGCTATCACTGAAGTTTTAGCATGCTAACACTCAGCTGTTAGGATAGCTTCAGCAGAAAAGTTAAACAGCAGACAGGGAGAGGGAAAGGGAGGGACTGGTTGTGTTCTTTAAGCAACCTGACCCCATTTAACAACCATTTAAGGATTTTATCGAGTCCCCCAAACTGGGGAGGACTTGGCTGCTGTAAGCAAGGCTCGGTCATCTGCACGGGGCTGGGGTTCTAGGACTTGCCTGCCATTCCCTTCAGGAGTTGGCCTGGTTGAAGAATTCCTGTCCCTGTGAGCTTGGTTTGCTGGATGGCTTTGTTGACAAAGCATGGACGCAGTTTATTATAATAATTAAATTATTTTTGGAAGAAAGGTGTTTACCTTGGGAGGAGAACCATTGACTTAATGCTTAAACTGCAATGATTTTTAATGGCTTTTGTTGACAATTTCATGCTTGCTGCGAATAGAGGGAGGGGCATGAACAATAGAGTATTCACTCTTCAAAGGGCACAGAGTGAGTAAAACTCACCAAACCCACTATGTAAATGGAAAGGTGATGCATTCAGATTTTCTGTGATGCCTGTGTATGGTGTTCCCCATACTCCACATGTCTGTCTGCAGGGTCGCAGATGTCTTACATCTGAGTAAAGAAGATAGCAACAGTCACTTCAAATTAAGCTCTTTGGATTTTGTAACCCAAATCAGATGCAGATTTGTTTTTTTCCCAACTTCCACTTGCTCTCTTTCCCTTTTCCTAATGTGTCCTTGTCGTCTCTGGGTGAGATGAGTACAGAAGTCATTTTCTGTACCTATGCAGTTTTCATGTTCCCCACCTCAGAGTGATTTCCTGCTTTCAGACAGGACTCTGTTAACTTAGCAAGACTAAAAGCAATAACAATAATATAGTTTAATCTTTTTTGTTGTTGTTGTGTGTACGTTTTTATTTTTTTAGGAAGAGCACAGCATTTTTTAGTCATCTGCTTTAGAAAGCTTTAGTATATTGCTTGCTAAAGGAGCAGCAGTTATGGCAGCAGAACCTCCTTATTGTTTGGGTTGCTGTTCTTGAAAACCATGATTATGATCTCTGCTCCAGTATCTTTAAAAAAAAAAAAAAAAACACGCTCATTCTATTGTTTTTGTTAACAGTTACTGAAATAAGATGATTTATCAACTTCGAGCACTTACTGAACTTCAATTATGTGTTTCATAACAAAAATGCTTTCTGAAAAGCTGTCCAGGCAGTTTGTATGTACTTGAGAATTGAAATTTTGAAATCGAGAATGAGCTTCCTTAAAGGAAGTCAGTGGTGGAAAACTTTCAGGCCAAGTTTATTAATGCTATTGAGATGCTGAAGTGATTTACCCTTCAGTTCAAACATCTGCAAAGTGGGATACTATTTTGCTGCTTTATGGGGAGGTAATTAGTACAGTGTTTTGAAATTCTGTATTTATATTGTTACTTTAATATTATTGTCTTTCTTTTTAAATATTTTGCAGGTCCTAATGTAATTGAAACTTCTGTAGCAAGAACTGACTTAAATAACAGCCTAAAGGTAAGAACAGATAAAATAGTGCTGGATTACGCGAATAGCTTGAATTGGTACTGTGCTATAGGTGGATTAAAAAAAAATAATAATTAAAATAAGAAAAGGCTTTCCTGCACATAGATTTTATCCATTAACCGTATTTCCCTTGCTTTTGACTATGGAATTTCTAGAAAACCTAATGGAAAATAGTTGTTTTTTTTTTTTTTTCATACTTAAGCTTTAAATCATTTCAACTCTGTAGCAGATGGGGATGGGGGTTGTCACAAATCTCACTTGATGTAAAGTGCTAGAAATATACTTAGGCTAAGTCTTAGGTTTTTGACTTTCATATCTGAACTGTTTTTATTGCTGATGCTTTTATGTGCTTTAAGTACTCATGCCTTACTTCTTACTTTGCTGGTCAAAATACATATGCTGCTTTAGATACTTCTCTGGAAAACTTAAATTTGGGGTGCTTATCATACTGTCCACACAGCGTATATTAAATCTATTCCCAAAAATACTGACACTAACATACCTTTTATCATTATTACTGCAGATGCATCTTGTAATAGAATAATGACTGGTGCTAACCTTGTGATGTTTTTTTTTTTTTTTTTTTTTTTTTTTTTTACAGCTAAAGCCTTTTAATTTAAGTTCACCACCACTGTCTACTTACAACCAGCAACTGTGGCTGACCTGTGTAGTGGAATTGGATCAGCATGATGGTGAGAATCTTACCTAGTTTTAAAGAAACTGTTATAACAACCTAATTTTGTATACTATAATTTCTTTAATTTCATCTGCCAC
The DNA here is from genome assembly GCF_964211825.1 of Aythya ferina. Lineage (NCBI taxonomy): Eukaryota > Metazoa > Chordata > Aves > Anseriformes > Anatidae > Aythya > Aythya ferina. The sequence continues at coordinate 55,815,528 of NC_140298.1, forward strand.
GTATGTGACCCTGTTGCTTTATGGCTGGTAATGTGTTTTTCCTGACACAGTCTCTTCCCCTTCACCCCTTGTCCTCAATAAAGGCATGGACTCAACTAAATTTGAGAACTGGATGCAACAGTTCTATGGGATAGATTGATTGTTATTTCTGTGAAAACAGTAGTATGCAGAGAATGTGTGTCTGTTTCTTCATTTTGGGGAGATTATATATATGTGTATATATATATATAATGATATGAATTGCACAGTAAAGCCTCCCTGTAAATGCATGAGAAATAATGCAATCAGGAATTCTTTAATTTGTTAAGATTCAGTACAGGGCATTTATGCCTAAATATATAATGAAAAGATTGGTGTATTTTGTTGTTATTATTAATTAATATAATAGAACCTTACTTCTGCAAGGTATAACCAAGTAATCTTTGGATACCGTATGTATTTTAAACTTTATTTGGAACTCTTTTTGAGTTCCATACTTCCGCATGTAACAATAGTTTAACCTTTTATTCTTTAATTACAGTGTCACTCAAAAGAAATGTTACTATGACAGTGAAAGTGCTCGGAGTGGTGAAGGATGGAAGTACACCATATGTTAATAATCAAGTTCACAACCGGACAAGGTTACTCAGCTGCGCACAAGTATGTGTCTGCTTGAAGAAAGCTCTGATGCTTCTTGTTTTAAATATTTGTGTGCGTACTACATTATGTTGTCAATGAGAAGAAAGTATCTTTAAGCACATCTCAGGAAAGACTCCAGAGTAGGGTTTCATTTGTAGTTGCAACCTAGCTAGCAATGCTAAGCAAGATATCTATCTGTCTATCCATCTTTTTTTTTTTTCTTGTTTGTTGCCTTCTGTGGTTTGTGCCTATTACCTCTAAAAGACCCCTCTTTCTTGTTAGCACAGCGCTTCTGCCAATGAAGCAGTGTGTGCTGCTTGGACACTTCAAAAGATTAACAATACTGTAAAAAGGAATATTTGTTTAGAAGATTGAGTATAGGGCTCCAGAGGAGAGAGAAATTTATGTCCACTGCCTAGAACAGAGACTGCTTTAATTCAGCTAGCATTTGTGTTTTTTTTAAAAAAAAAAAAAAAAAAAATCAATTTTCTTTCTACCTGAGAAGGGATGTCGATGGTTTTGATTTTCTAGTGTAATTTTAACTGTAAGTTTTGAGTTTAGAGACACTGGAAACAAATTGTCATATTTGAATCCTTTAGCAAGGGAAGAGCTGAAGTTTTTTGGTGATAAGTGTAAAGTGTAAATCAAATTTGTGTGTGTGTATGCACAGGCAGAAGTCTACAGAAATTCAAGAACCCAAATTTAGTTGCACGCAGCCAAGAGAGCAGTGTATTTGGGTTTTCTCTTTCTTCCTGCTAACCTTTATAATAAGTTAGTACAAGATTGCCACATCTCACAGTTTTGTGAGCTAGACCTTGGCTGACAGTTATCCAAATCCTCCCTGGTGCTGCAGGCAGTTTCTTTCACCAGCTTTAGTCAAAAGCTTGTTTATCAGTTCAACTTTTGATCCTGCTGACTCACTTTATCAGTTTCTTCTGATAAAGAAAGAAGAAACTGATATCTGTTATCTTTCGAGGAATTTTTATCTGTGGGTCTTGTTTGAATCTGACTTTGACTGATCAAGTTTGGTAAGACACATTATAAACATCATTTATGTTTGCCTATTCAGAAACAAATTCTCCAACCTGTGGTACCAGTAAATATTGTAGAACAAATTGAAGGCTTTTACATATTATTCTTCCTTGTACGTGTTCACAGAAATGCAGTGAAATCATTGTTGCTCACCTTGGCTACCTGAACTACACTCAGTACAACATATTTGTTAGCTTTGAAGATCTAAATAAATTAACATACGCCAAGAATATCACTTTCACAGTAAGTATAAAGTTTGCTACTAGCAAAAGAGATCTCTAATTACTGATGGTGTAAAAGCATGCTTTAACTGTAATAAAAAGTTACCTCATTTCATCGTAATGAAGCTTTTTGTCACTACTAATTTCAGAACTATTTTATCATTTGCTATTAATAATGATCTAATCCAATATTTTTTTTATAAAGAAACATTTTCCTTCCAGAACTCTAGTGCTGTTTTCTGGGACGGATAATTTTAGTATAATTCCTGGGAAATATTTAACAGTAGGCAGGCTAGACTAGAAATTCCAGTTTTCTGCAGTTCCTTACGGAGATGTTGCCTCTCTACAGAATGGTATCTTTTTCAGTCTTTTCCAGTAGGTGTATCTGAATCAACAAGATTTTTCCAGACTTTTTCTAGGGCCAGAAAGATTTAACAGACTCAAATGAAGAAATTTTTTCATCTCTGCTTAAGAGGAAGAGAAAAATGTTTGTTTAGTTAAAATAAGCAGACAATCCCTAGTGGAACGTCTAGCTCAGTTCATAGTGGTAAAAGTTGCTTGTTGAAACAGTTAAAATCACCAGTGTGTGTTGGGTGACTCCAAAAAGTTCAGAAACATGCATTAGGAGAAAATTAAACTGAGCTTACTGTACAGGTTGTTGTCTTGTATTCTACCTGTATATAATGTTGTGTGGGTCAGAGTAGGCAGGCGGCAAGCAAAAGCTACTGTAAAGCACCCGTGTTTTGTATATACTAAATGAGCTTCCTGAATATTGATACTTGAAATGCTCCAATTTGTAAAGTGCATCATTAAAAATAAGCTGAGGGTTCAAAGCAATCTCACAAGCTCTTTGCTTTGCTCCAGATTTAAGCAGGATGCAATGTTGAAGCATTTATAGTTATTTATAGTTGCATGGTTTATCATCTTGCTTTGCAGGTTTCCTTTAATGTAGACTTGTACACAAAACCAAAAACCTAATTCAAAAGCTTTGCTTTCCCACAGCAAGAAAAATTTCCAATTTATTTAATTAGTACAGTGGTTTATGTTGATCCCAGTTGAAATAATTGATTTCCTTTTGTATATCAGCATTCTCCACATCAAATTTTCATTTTGCATTTGCAATTTAAAAAGACAAGACAGAGGCTGACAGATTAAATCAATTGAAAGGTAAAGCTTCTTGTCCGATGGGCAGAGCATGTGCATTACAGAAGTGGTTTCAAAAGAGAAGCATGCCAGGTATAACATAATCTGTCAACAGTACAGAGCTTATGCAAACTGGCATGTTATAATTAATATCTCTGCCTCAGAATAATTAGAGGACTAAAGGAGCTTTTGCTGTTTAACCTGTGAAAAAGTTCTTCATTTCTGGTTAGCTCATTTAATCTTCCCTTACTTAAATCTTCCGTTTCACTGAAAATAGTGAGCTTTAAGAACACAGACTCATTACAGGAAGTACAACTGCACCTTATCATCATCTTCATAATCAGTTTATGCATTTGACCTTGGTAATGAAGAAAAACACACTGGATTTATTCAATTATTGAAGTTCAAACTTTGAATATGAAACAGAAGTCAATAAAGAACATTCTTTTCGATCTGAGAAGTGCATTAAGATATGACAGCACAATGAGTATGTTACAAAGTGGCTGGGTAAAAGAGAAGCAAAGATGCTAGGGTGCTTTGGTTATCTTGGTTATCTTTTCATTGGTTAGGTGTCCCCCCTCTTTTTTTTTTTTTCCATCTTATTCAGAGAAACCTTTAACTTGGAAGAAAATTGGTATGAATTTATCTTTGTGTTTCCATAGTGACTTGGTGGAATTTGGTTATACCTTCAAATTTTGAAAAGCCAAAAGGCTTTTCAGTAACTGCAAAGTGTGTTATTTATTGATGTTGTGTGAACCCTCTTAAAATGTTCAACTTTTTTTCTTCTGTTTTCTTGTAGTGGAAGACCTACAATCCAACTTTTTCACAAGTAGAAATCTGGTTCCGATTTGTTTTTGTAGTTCTTACTTTTATGGTCACGGTAAGATTTTCTTCCAGTTATTTTGGAGAATATTATGTAGGCAGCTGGTAAATGCTGCACTGTAGTGCTGTGTTTAGTAACTTAGCCCCAGGCAGTATAGTTGAGATACTGCTGAAGGGGTGTTAAAAATGTTTCTAAAATACTTAGTTGCTGCTTCTGTGGTTTTGTAAGTGGCATTGAAGGGGCATGAAGAAAATAGAATAAATGAGGAAAGCTTGTTGTTTTTTTTTAAACTCTGATTTTAAATTTGAGACAGAGTTTTGTTCAAATAAGTGAAATTCTGATTAGATGCTAGAAAAAAAGTATTTTTTGGCAGTGCAGGTGGACTCAGACATTAGACTAGGATGCCCAGAGTGTGTGTTGGCTCACTGTCTTTGAAAATGGGCAAAACTCAGTTGAACATGACCTTATCATAGAATCGTTAGGGTTGGAAAAGACTTCCTAGATCATCTGGAGGGCCTTCCTACCTCCAGCATATCGACACTTCCCCCCAACTTGGTATCATCTGTGAACTTACTGAGGATGCACTCAATTCCCTGATCCAAGTCATCAATAAAGATATTAAAGAGGATGGGCCCCAAGACCAACCCCTGGGGAACACCACCTGTGACCAGTCACCAGCTCCATTTAACTCCATAAACCTTCATCTAACTTCAGTTGTCACTGCCTTGAGTGGGAGGGTGGACCAGAGACCTGCAGAGGTCCCTTACAAACCTAAATTACACTGCACTTTAGATTGTTCATCTTCTCCTAGTTTTGCCTCTGGAATAGACGTGTTTTGGGGAAAACAAACAACATAGGCAACTAAAATGCAGAATTTTCATACCAGGGTAGTATAGCACTTAATATTTACATAGCATTTCTTTCACATACGTGATGTCACTCACTGAGCAACTGTGAATGTTAGCGTAGTATCTGGATTTTTTTAATGAGTGAGTTTAATTAAGTGGAAGTTGTTCATAGTGTGTGACCAGTAACTAGTGGCTGGTTTCCTTTTCAGTTTGCCATAGAGTAATTTGCATTGGGGTAAGCCAGCAAAGTTGATGCAGAAGTAGAAGCTAGGAGCTGTGCCTCTTCTTTTACTGTTAACAGTGTCAGACCTTGTGAAGTAGTATTTGCAATGTGCTGTATCTATTTACTGTGATAAAACCATTAAGGCTGCTTTTCTCCTGTGTAAGATTGTGGGGTTTTGTTTGTTTTATAGTGTCTGTTTGCACATTCTCTACGAAAATTCTCCATGAGAGACTGGGGTATTGAACAGAAATGGATGTCCATCCTCCTTCCTCTCCTCCTCCTTTACAACGGTAGGTGTGTCCTGGAATTTTTATAAAAGCTCTTAAAAATAAATAAATAAATAAATAATAAAAAGAAAGACAGACAAGGCTGTTTGGCCTTGATCTTGCAAGGAGCTGTTTATAGGGCTTCAGAAAGCTCATTTATAGAAAGCAACCCTTTCTAAGTGTATCAAATTTAAGGGCATAATCAATAGGTAGATTTCATTATTTTCATTCCCATGAGTGTCAACTCTGTTTAAAACTGATGGGAATAGAAGGCTGCAACCATAATGAACCTTTCATATGTAAGTGCAGTTTTTGTATTTGCCTGATAAGCCTCACTTCTTTATTCTTAAGATATGCATGCTTTATTTAAAAGTGGAAGTTGCTTTTGGTCTTGTAAAGTACATCAAATTCTAGGACTTCTATCAGTACCGAAGAATATTTGCCTTTCAGTCATTCTGTGGTAATTTTTAGTTTATCACCAAGAACAGTGGTTTAGCAGAAGGTCTTATAAAACATTAAATCTTCTAGAAATGTTGGCAACTATTTTAGACTAGTTTTACAGTATAGAATATTGCTGCTGGAGGCACCATTTCCTTTGCAAATTACTTTAAAATACAGCAGACTTCAACTTCGTTTACTGGTGTAATTTGTAAAATCTGTGGTTTTTGTATCTTCTCTTTCCTACGAAGATGAGTTCTACTTTTCATAATAAAAAGTGTGTGCTTTTTCACTTCTGTTTAACCTTTTTTTTCTTACTTTATTACAGATCCGTTTTTCCCCCTTTCTTTTCTGGTGAACAGTTGGTTTCCAGGAATGCTGGATGATCTATTCCAGTCGCTGTTTCTGTGCGCATTGTTGTTGTTCTGGCTTTGTGTCTACCATGGTATAAGAGTACAGGTAGGGATGCAACGGTATCTAGTAATTACTGGGAAGACAGTACTGGTTTGTTCAGTTCTCTCAAAAAGTGACCAATGTAAAACCAACTTTAAGGAAAAAAAGTGACATTCCAATGGTAAAGTACCATGTGACAAACAGAATTAAAATGATTTGAGGTGAAATAGCTTGTTGTGAGACAATTGCACCTAAATGAGATAGTTGGGACAGTCCACTCCAAACTATTGCAAGCCAGCCTTTGGAGTTGTTATACCATTATGCTTTGCTCTTGTTTGAAGGTTACTGTTATTGTTGATGGTGGTTGGTTTTGTTGTTACTGTTTTTAAAAACGACTTTAAGATACTACATAAGAGAAATACGAACTCTGGAGCATATTCCTTTAGTTTCAATATCAGTAAAATATGTGGGACCTTATGAATAGGATGTCCCAAATCTCTTGTATTTTGCCTTTAACACGAGTGATTATACAGCCTTTTGTATTCTGCACTTAACTGTGCAGGTTAAAAGTACTGAACATGGATTTCTTAATCTAGTTATAATCTTGAATGAAACAAAGAAAATGGTTATTTATTCTGTCAAGAATGAATCAAATCTCAAATGTGAGTTCACACTTTGACTACACTATTGTTTTATTAACAGGGAGAAAGGAAGTGCTTAACTTTCTATCTGCCCAAATTCTTTATCGTTGGACTCTTGTGGCTTGCCTCTGTTACATTAGGAATATGGCAAACGTAAGTAATTTAGAATTTGGTGCAAAAGTAATGAACTGAAATTATACAGGAATGAGAAGATTGTTTATAATTAATGATATCTGTTTCTTAATACTTTGTGATAGAGGAGTAGAGTACAAATTCTTATTTTCTATTTTGCAAAATGTGACTGATTAGAAAATAGAAGTCTTCATGGACAATCTAGAAGTACCATAGTTTTATAAATTACAGTGAAAGCTAGAGATCGCTACTTTGCCAGTAGGTTATGGTTCCCTAAAACACACCCTCACAGTTAGCTTTTAGTATTTGAAGCAGCAGTTTCTCTGCAGTTAATTATTGCAGTTTGATAAAACTTTCTTAACAATTCAACCTGCACAATTGCAGTTGACAGAGCATAGCCAGATCCTCCTAAAAACTAACTTCTTTTGCCACGTTCAGTGTTTCTCTTCTCTTTCTCTGCTTCACTCACAAAATACTGTCAATATTCCCCATACAGAAACATTTCTCAGGTTTGGAACCATTTTCTCTGAAGTGTTTGCCTATTATTTTATTTCTCAATATATATAAAGCCTTTACCATGCCATTGTGCGTTGTGTACAATGAAAGCAGTGCAATTGCAGGGAATGCTGGTACTAATGTCCTGTCAGCAGAATTTGTATGAATTAAAGGCTTAAACAGCAATTATTATTTAGGTATGGTTCTTATCACCAAGGGTAAAATTGAAACACTAAATCCTGAAGGCTTATGGAAATCTACAAGATAATACATTTTCTAAAAAATAGGTAGAAAAATAAATCATCTACTTTGAAAATACTCTTAAGATAATCAAGTCCAAACATCAGCCTGACCTACTGAGTCCCATCAGTAAACCACATTCCACATCCGCACATCTCTTAAATATCTCCAGGGAGGAGGACTCCACCACTTCCCTGGGCAGCCCATTCCAGTGCTTTAGAACCTTCTCTGTGAAGAAGTTCTTTCTAATGTCCAATCTAAACCTCTCCTGGTGCAAGCAGAGGCCATTGCCTCACATCATATCACTTCTCAACTGAGAAAAGAGACTGCTGCCCTCCTCACTGCAGCCTCCTTTCAGGTAGTTGTAGAGAGTGATGAGGTCTCCTCTCAGCCTCCTCTTCTCCAGACTAAACAACTCCAATGCCATCACTTGCTCCTTGTAGTCCCTTTACCAGCTTAGTTGCTCTTTGCATATGAGTGGGGAGACTAGACATGCTGATTACTGAAATCTTCCATATCCTTTGCAAATTGAGTTTTAGAAAGGAGGAGAATGTCATGTACTGTATGCTGTCATTAGAATCGATGGCATTGCACCAATTTAAACAGCCAAGGTCTTTAGTTATAAGCTTTTTATAGTAACTTTAAACCCTTTCTTTGTTAGTGTATTTTTTTAAACCTTGTTTTTTGTAATGATGTAACAACCATTTTTTTTCATTTTGAATCTTTTATAGTGTCAATGAAGTACGTGATCCTACATACCAATACAGGGTTGACACAGGTAACTTCCAGGTAAGTCAGAAACGTTACCTTGCTTTTAAATTGTTTAATTTAAACCACAGTTTAGAAAATAGGACATGCTGGCCAGGTGGTCTAACTTTGACTAGCGTACTTTACATCTTTGTTCAGATCATGCACAAGCCATAGTGAGCTCCATCCCATATGAGAAAAGTAATTGTCTTGCAATAACCTTGGGCATCTGGAAACTCAATACCAGAAGTTTAGTCATGGACTTACAACTGTTGGGACTGAAAGACAATTTTTTTAAGCCTCTTATTAAGTCAGCTTTGTATATCTTGACTCCTGCCAAAATCCTCTGTCCTAGTAAATTTCAGGAATTCCTTGTTGAAGGGCAAGATATAATTTACATGGTTTCTTGTATCATTCTCGGGAAATCTGTTTTTAGATAATCCTTGAGATTCAGCACTCACGTGAATTCAGTGAACAAAATTACTTCTTCTGTTAAACATCCTTTCTTTGTGTTCCTCAAGAACCTACGTTCACATATAGCCATCCTTTCATGAGCATACTTTCCCTGAATAAATGCACCATTCCATGTTGTGCTTTGGAAAACTATTTCTATTTGTAGGACGTAAAGGAAGAAAGGAGGAATAGAGGAAACCTTGTTAAATAATAAAAACTAATGTTCTTTTTATAGGGAATGAAGATCTTCTTCCTTGTGGTGGCAACCACATACATTCTTTACCTTTTGTTCCTGATAGTGAGGGCATGTTCAGAACTTCGTAACATGCCTTATGTTGGTAAGTATTTTGGGGGGTTCTTCACTAAGCAGGCTGTTGTCTTCTACACAAAGGTCTAAATTCTCTAATAAATTTTCTCAATCTTTTTCAGATCTCAGGTTAAAATTCTTGACTGCATTAACCTTCATAGTGCTTGTCATTAGGTAAGGCATTTCAGAGTACATTTCTCAATACTCTAATTTTCAAAGCCCTGAAAAGAACGTTATAAATATATTTTTTGATAATAAAAATCTTCAGTGAAACTGAGACATGTCATTTTGATATGACAGCTGTGTTTAGCACTTCTTACTTTTTGAACCCTTTCTTAAGGTTCTTAGAGTAGCTTTATATTATTTCTGCTACCACCATAAGGAGTACAAAGGAGTAATGGTTTTAAACTAAAAAAAGGTAGATTTAGATCATATAGTCAGAAGCAGTTCTTTCCCATGAGGATGGTGAGGCCCTGGCACAGGCTGCCCAGAGAAGCTGTGGATGCCCCATCCCTGGAGGTGCTCAAGGCCAGGTTGGATGGGGCCCTGGGCAACGTGCTCTGGTGGGAGGTGTCCCTGCCCATGGCAGGAGGATTGGAACTACGTGATGTTTAAGGTCCCTTCCAACCCAAACTGTTCTATGACTCTCTGATACACTGTTCAATCAAGCTACCATTTCAATTTTGAAGTTTAAAGGCATAGTATATATGCTCTCACTATTTTTCCCCCCACAGCATTGTTATACTCTATCTGCGCTTTGGAGCACAAGTGCTACAGGACAACTTTGTTGCTGAGCTATCAACTCATTATCAGAATTATATCCTTTTGTTGTGATGCTGCTCAACTAGGAGCATTAATCTGGTTTTATTTAGAAGGTACTTAAAGATGATGTACCTAAGGACTGAGTCCTTTGCCTTCGAGGTGTGCTTTTGAAACTCAATCAATTTTGATTGAGGTTTCTTGTCATCATTTTCTAATGGCTATTTGTAAAGATTATGAGCTGAGTTTCAGTTTAATTTGTTTCCATCAAATAAACCACAACTGTGTTTGATACTCTTCAGAAGGAATGAAGGCCCATATATGCATGCATTCAAGTAATTTTAACAATTTATTGTGAAAAAATTGACTATTTTCTGCTTGAATTCAACCCATCAGTTGGTATGGGGTGTACCAAAATACCTGAGAAATTAACAGTTTAGAAGTCACCAAAAATGTGTTTGTGTACTGGTGCAATCTACATGTGGAAGAGGTCATATCAGAGAATTTAACTGGCTTGAGAGAGACTATTTCTGATGTCTGTTGGCAGTAGAATTACAAAGGATATTTCTGAATCTGAACCATAAGATCCTAGTCCATTGTACTTTCTGAAAGTGTCTGTGTGACTGCAACTGATCCTGTTACTGATAAGCTTTAGATATGCATTGGGTGCTAGTAGAGATCAGTGAGCAAAGCCTCTAGTATATTCCCAAAGTGAAGGCAGAGCCCACCTTGAGTTCTGTCTGTACGTAGTCCTTCTTCTTTGTCAACTGATACGCCCACAAGAACTCCATTTTCAAAATAATAATAAAAAAGCACCTCACACCCAATTACTGAACTCCCTGAACTCAGCTTTATTTTAGTAGTGAAAACTGAACTATTCAATTATACCATGCATTCCACTGAAGAGTAGGCCTTATCTCTGCTAATTTTACTTGTGTTAAAACAAAAGGTTTATCTTCAGTTAGAGCTATACCTAGAAAGAGCTTGGGTACACTAATTGTCATTAAATTAAAAACAAATAAAATGCAGTTGTGTTTAGTCAGTCATACTCTCAAATGTTAGTACGATAAACATCCTTTCCATTGAAGCAATTTACATATGTTTTGTATCTTGTTTCCAAAGTTAATGTGTATGGAGTTACATTGAGCAGAATCCTTGACACTTAGTACCAGCAGAATTCTTATCATTTTATGGTTTATTGAACTTCTATCTCTACACATTAGCCTTCGTGTATTCCCCCTCAAAGAATGCACTATATGGTGAGTGTAAGCAACTGTTTGTTAAACTGACATGACAAGATCTAGCGTATTAGTTTGTACTGTGTGATATCCTTATCTTTTTCTTGCCTCATTACTGTTTCAGTTTGCTTTGGATTGACATAAGCAGAGGCTGCACTGCTCCTGGGCAATTTAGTATTGGGAATATGAAGGAATACTAAAATCTATACAACTAATAAGCTAGATTGAATTCTCTTGCTCTTCTCTGATGAAGTTTATAGTCAGTATGTTTGCATATAATGCTCAAACTCGTAATTTACTCGTGGACAGCTCTGAAAGAGCAAGAATACTTCACTCATACTTCGTTGTAACAATAAAGTTAATATACTGATATGCTGACGAACTTGACTGAAATATGAAAAACAGGGTGATGGAAAAGTAGGACTTAAGCTGATCTATAATGTGGGGGCAACTAGGAGGAATGTGCTGTGGAGAGAGGGTTGCACAGCCCCTGTTTAAAGGGAAGTAAATGATTAAACCTGTAGTGCTTTTTTTTTCCCCTCCCTTAAGTAGAAGATGTAATCTGATTCGCATGATGATTATGAAGCATTATTCCTCTCTAACAGATAAATATTCTGTAAAATAAATATTCATACAGAGTGCATTCTCTGCTTTAAGTAAGCACTGAGTTTAAAATATACTGGGAAATATGATGAGAGATTGTGGAGCTGGTGCTTTCTCCTTTCTCTAAACTTTTTAGACTTGAGATGAACTGAACTGTTACGTAAAGATGCTCTTTATTCTGTTAAAGACAAGACAAACGGTTGGGTGAGGATAAAGGGTTGCAAGAAGCATCAGCCTACAGAAGTTATGAAGTAAAAACCTTCCAGGAAAAAGATGTTCTTGACAAGTTGATGGATTGAATTTTACTTGCATGTAATTACAAACAGCGGCTAAGGAGGAACACATTATACAATAAACTGTGGTCTTGAAACAGGGCAGAGGGATTTGTCATAAATAGCTAATGGAAAGTATGTGCTTCCTTTTATCTCACAATAAGTCTTTCCTTCATCTGTTGCAAGGATGAAAAATAACTGGCTAGTCATTGACTTACGTACAGGGGATTACAACTTTGGTCTACTGTCTTTATCACTTAGAATGAACAAGTTCATGAAGACTATGATTTTTAAATAAGTATGAACTTTTGAATAATCGGAACAATGAAGTATGACTTAATTATATGCAAGCTGAACTAATATGACATGAAACTGCAGAACAGAGGAAATCTGCTTATGCAACACAGAGAATTATCTATCTAAAAATACAAAGCGAGAGTTACTTCATTTCCTTAAATCTTAAGAACATCACGATGTTGTGGGCTGAATGGTAAAGAATTTACAGGAAAGAATTGTGATAGTTTTGTTGCATTGTAGTCATGACTGCCTTTGAAGCTGTTGAGTCTGTTGCTTTAGTGTTAGATTAGAAGTGCAGCCATGTTTCTACATTTAATGCATTAAATTAACTCTTATTTGTATTTTCCAGAATCACAGTTGAAAGACAATCCTGCTTTTTCTATGCTGAATGATTCGGATGATGATGTGATTTATGGGTAAGATTATAGAATACCTGTAGAGAGGATTTTTTTTTCCATGTTATTTTTGTAATGTTCTTTTCCATATTTGTTAAATAATTGAAGGCTTCATAGGTTGTTAGTGAAAATAAGCTGCCTAAAGAACAGAAACAGCCTTATTCTGAAACAGAAATGCAATGAGGATGTGTGTTATTTTGGTTTTTATTTTTTGGTTTCTCAAAGGGATTGCCATGGCACTGATACAAACAGCTAAGTATTAGGATGCTGGTAGGTCATGGGGTGAAGGCAGCAAGAGATGTGAAAGGGAAGGAATTCCTTTCAAGTTGGGAAAGATTACAGGAGTCAGGTAGAGTTAGCAAAGGGTCAGCTCATACAGAAATGCTGCAGAGAAGGATAAAAGCTCGTTTTTCTTAACTGTCCATCACTCTCTGAAATAAAAATAACCCAGTCTAGCAAAACTTCCGGGACTTGTGTGAGTTTATGTAATATAAAAAATAGAGTATCCCTTAAAAACCCATCCAGGTCATGCCTGCCTTTGCTAGATGCTGAACAAATTCATTATCTGCCCTTGATGTTTTCACCTTTTACCAAGAACACTGAAGTGGCTCAACAGTGAAGATGGGTTAATACTGCAGAAAGCTGGAGAGAGACTCTGTCAGGGAGTGTAGTGATAGGACAAGGAGTAAAATGAGAAAAGGCTAGATTTAGAGTAGATATAAGAAAGAAATTAATTACTCAGAGGGTGGTGAGGCCCTGGCACAGGCTGCCCAGAGAAGCTGTGGATGCCCCATCCCTGTAAGAGTTTCAGGCCAGGCTGGATGGGGCTTTGGGCAGCCTGGCCTGGTGGGAGGTGTCCCTGCCCAGGGCAGGGAGTTGGAGCTGGGTGGACCTTAAGGTCCCTTCCAACACAGAGCATTTTGTGATTCCAACTTGAACAAGCTTGTGCTAGAGTAACTAGCATTGTCTGAGATGGCTTGCCTTTGCTTAGTTAGATGGTGGTAGTACCAGCCCGTTTCTGCACTCTGGTCCTTGTCAGTAGTGGCTTGTAGCTGCTGGGATACATTTTGTTATATACCAGTCTCTGGAGAGAAGTCATATATTTTTCATATACCCAACAAGGAAGCAAAACAAATACAAACTTTTTACTCAAGTAACAGTTTGATGCTTCAGTGCATTTTCGAACTTCCTTGTTTAGCTTAGATTTAACAAAACTTCAGAACATGGTGATCAGTTTAAAAAAAAAAATGAATAAAAAATCTGTTTCACAGGAGTGACTATGAAGAAATGCCACTTCAGAATGGCCAAGCTATTAGAGCCAAATATAAAGAGGAATCGGACAGTGATTGATTTTGATGTCAAGAGACTTGTTCAGCTGGAATTAAAGCAGTTATGAAGTTTTCCTAGAAGGACCACTTCCTTGGCTTTCCTACAGTCTGCTGTTATCCAAATCCTGGGAAGGACATCTTGTTTCTGTTTACAAAGTTAAAACTGGGAAAAAAAAATGCTTGAGAAGGTTGTGGTGAAAACTTAGGAAACCAAAATTTATACACATCTTACAAAATGTCTGACGGCAGGCAGGATGTCTGTGGACTAAAATCTTTGAGTCTAATTCAATTTCAAGGTGTCATTGATTGTATACTGATTTTAAAATTGCTTCTTTGCTGCTTGGTGTTTTTCTTCCCCCCTTGGGATTATGTGGAACAAAATGTCTTTAATCTCTTGCATTTTTGCTAGCTCCTTTGTATATTGTCCTCTGCTGTATGAAGTGCCTCTTTTCCCTTTCAATTTTGTACCTTAGTCATTGCCATTTGAACTGGAGGCAGGGAATGATGTGCTTTAGGTTTCTCTTTCTCCCCCCCTGTGCAGGAAAACACAAGCTTTCCATTCCTTCTAACAGGTGGTATAGACTTAAAACCATTCTTTTAACTCATTTAACTGGATTTACTAGGTATGTTCTACGTGTGAGATACATGCAAGTAGTCAAGTTCTGGTGAGCCAAAATCGTCTGTGGTCCAAAATTATTTGTATAACATAGGTTTCATAACATGCTTTGTCACCGCAGCAAAGCTGTTTTGTTAGTTCTGTTTTGTTTTTAAACAGTCCTCTAAAATGCAAATATTTGGGCAGCAACAAATCTCAGAAGGAAGCCAGTACTTTTTTTTTTTTTTTTGTGATTGTGTGCTGGAGGAGATTGTTACACTTACAAGAATATGGTACAGAGTTTCATAGCGAAGTACTATTTCATATTTCCAAACATTTCATTTTTAGAGGCTTTTTCTACATCAGAATTGTTCATGCAATTGTATCAATAGGCAGTTATCTGCTTGGCTGCTCATGTACTGAACTTCTGTAACAGCTGAGCATGCTCTGTGCATAAACTTCTCTCTCACAGCACAGCTGCCGCCCCTACTGCCTGAAATTTTTACGAGTACATTTTATGATGATCTGTATTCCAGTCTGTGCTGGAACAATTACATGGGAATTCATGATTCCTAGTACAATACTGCTGCTTCTCAGTTTCAAAGCTGTTTTTATCCTCCCACACTACTGTTCGGCTCTGTATTTAAGCGGATGCTATTTGTTTCTAACTACTTTTATGTTCTCAAGTACTTGACCTGTCTGAAAGTATTTTTTTTTTTTTTTCCTTTTTCAATGGATTCACAACTACAACTTACTCTTGTAGAATCTCTCTGCCCTGCTGCTGTAGAAGACAGTAAGAAGTACTGTTAATATGTTAGGCACAAAATGATGCTGGCTTACACTAGTAATCATGCTTATGATTGAACTAGTTTAAGCTGAATGGTGCAATGAAGTCCTGCTAGACTTGCTGAATTATACTGGGGGGGAAAGTGGATTTGTTCTGCTTCTGTGCAACGGTTTTAGGCCATTGCAACTGCAGTAACCTCCTTGTAGCTGTTCGGGAGCATTAAAGGGAGACCTCACAGGGAGCAATTTGCTTACAGAAGACCAAAGGAACTGCTTTATGTGGTTGCATCCTTGCTGTCATAAGAATAGTTCAGATTAAGTCAGTGATCTGTTAAAGACAAGTATGGTAAGATTGTGTATGCGTGTGTGTAAGCAGTGCAGACCTCTGAATTCTTTGAGGATATTTGGAATTTCAAACTTACTGTAACAGAGATAATTTATTTGTTAGAAGCCAAAGCACCATTATACAATAATGCTAAAACAAAGAGAATGCTGGGGTGGGGGTAAATGTCTTAATTAATTGGCATCAGTTTAGAGCATACAGGAAAACCATTACAGAGGTATGCAAGTCTGTGGGGGTTTTGTCAGTGAACTGTACTCAGCTGTATTTTCAGCATTTATTTTCAGATTTTTTTTTAACAAGTATAGGGGTTGACCTCTTATTCTACAGGAGATACCGTTCTCATTTTATTATTCCCTAGATGATTTTTCTTGGTGCATATTGGTGTTTGAATTTGCAGAGTCAGACTCTGAAGCCAGCTAGACACTGTTTGTGTATCCCAAGCCCCTTTGACTTCCATTGAAGCGAGTACAGGAATTAGGTCTTCAAAAATTCAGATTTACGTGATCCTTATGTATTCAAATCCCTCATATTGTTTAATTCTCTTCTGTGCTGTTTTGAATTGATAAAATACTTGATTTGACAAGTGTGCAAAGTATACTGCTTCTTACGACAGTTGGAGTTGGTTGTTACACTTGACCCTGAAATAGTGTCATGCTTTGTGAACTCATTAACGAAAAACATGTCTGATCTAACTGTGAAATAATGATTTCCAAAGCTGTTTTCAGCCCATTTTACTTGCCATTTTGTCTACCCTCACTTTTCTACATGACTGCATTCAAAATGAAAACAGGAGAGCTGAGATAGGGAAATGTGCACTGCAAGTAAGTATCTCACCAAAAATAATTTCCTTGCTAATTTTTTTTTAGAGATTATATTTGAGCAATGTTTGCCATACAAAATAGTTTTGTATTTTAGATGTGCTAGAGTGCAATGGTAAGGTTGGTTGAAGAACTGTCATGTCAAATTCAATGCATAGTGAAAAAGCAAAAGCAGTGAAGCAGGTAGTTCGGCTAGCAAGAAATGTTGATTTCACCCCCCTTATCAGTGAACAATTGGAAAGCAGAGGCAGTATTTGAGGAATATTACAGAATGGATTGCCAACAGCTTCGGAGCAGGTGGCATAAATTCACTGCTGAGTAGTATGTTGTAACCTAAGGGTAAAACAGAGGAGATCTGGGTAAGAAACTAATTTGGCTTTCCTTTAGCTACAGTTAAATGAATTCAGGATCTCCAGCCCTCCTGGAGCTGTGTAAAATGAGAAAAGTATACAAACAGGCCTCACAGCATATAGAGGTACTGCCCTACAGGAGATGCTTTCTATTAAATAACTGCAAGACTTCCATGTACATTGTGCTCAAGACAGACTCTTAAGAAAGCGATTATAATTGAGTATGAACCCATTAATGGCAGCGGTTTTATGTACATGTAGTATGTGCTTTAAAAATGCAGTTGCAATTCCTAGGGCTGGCGAAGAATAGGAAGCATAGGGCTCCATGCAGTAAGGAAGAGCTAGTCCATCAGACCTGCGGAATTAATATGGGGGAGAAATGGAAAGGTGTTTCCAGCTAGAAAAGGTTTTGATCGGTTATCTCTGAGCCAAAACACAACCTTGAATCCATAACCACCTAGTTTTTGCCCATTTTTTTTTGCTTATGCCAGTAATAACCTTTGTGTTACTGTAAAAATTTTAGAGGTTTGTAAATATGTAAAATTAAGATAAAATATGGAATATTTGTGTACCAAAATGGTATAAAATGTGTAAGATAAATGCTCTGTTTAATGAGAAGCTGTAAATTAAATGCTGCTTTGAAAAAGTGTGCATGGGGACGTGTTAAATATTCTGTCTAGAAATTGTGTTAATGATAGCAAATTGTCCATTATGTTGGAAAACGTCATCCTAGTATGGAATATGAAGCAAAACAAGTATTTCAAGCAAAAGTTGAGTACTGGGTTTCTTGAAGACTTCATGTGCATAAGCATTGTTAAATACTCAGAATAAAGTTTTATATCTTTATATCGTATCTTGGTTTTATTTCCCTTCTTGTGAATGACTACCACTTAAACACATTTTTACTTCGAGTATTTTCTTATCCAAGTAACCCAGTTTGAACATGTATAGGGATTGAATCTAGGAGGCTGTGTCAGCACAGAGTCACCAGAGAATTGGCGTGGGTGAGTGTTTTTTATTGCCTGGGCCTGAAAAGGGAAGGACTGCTTGCTACTATTCCCAAGAAACATGCTAGCCAGCTTATGAAGGGGAACTGGAACTCCTAAAAAATTCCAGAAGGGTTAAGTTCAAACAAGTCACACCAATGGTTATGAATTTCAATAATTTAATGCTAACCAAGAGTACAAAGTGTGAAAGTCAGTGTCTTATTTATATTGGTCTTAAAAAAGAAATCTAGAGAAAGTGTTTACACTGCAGCAGATTTCAGATTTAGCACCTTAAAGAGAAGTTCTTGAAGTGTTAAGACAGCGTGGCGACACTGGTACGATACCAAGTACAAACATAAACCATGTAACAGCATGTTTTCACATTTGAAAAAAGTTATGTAAAAAGTATATTAAAACCAGTTGTTCAGTGCATTCACAGTTTGAGCTGAGATGGAATCAAGTGCTGGAGTAGAAAAGAGTTGAAGGATGACCGATTCCAAGGCAATCATATTGCAAGTCCGAAGGCACTGACAATACAATACATGGTCTTATTCTCCCATCTCACAGTACAAGTTCCTACAAAGACAAAAAAAAAAAAAAAGTTTCAGAGACAGGAGACACTTACAGTGATTAATATGAAAATGCATGCTCTTGTATGCAGATTTGTTTAAGAATCTCAAGATTGTAGCTTGCACAACAGCAAAGCGTTTAATGTATTAGGAGAGTTAGCATCACAGCCACATGGAAAAAAGGCCACGCTGTATGCTACTGCTCCAGAACAATAGCACTCTGAAAACTGACACGGCCTAGTCTCCAGGGGACTGGCGTTAACATTGTAAGTTGAAGCATCCAACAGTTTTGCTCCTTACCATCACTGGAGTTGTCCCAGAAGCAAGAGCTCGCTGTATGTAGCCCAGCACCATTCTTTTGCATAATCACACAGGTCACTGTTTGTCAGCAGAGAAGCTTTTATTAGTTTATTGTTATCATCAGTTACCATATAGCTACATTTATGCTTAGCACAGTACATACGTGCTTATGAGTAGTTAATAGCCATGGTTGTAGCTAAGCAGTTTTGTTGTTGTTAAATTCTTAGCTGTCTACCCGCTTAAACAGAAAACAAAGTAGAGCTCACCGATATACTTGAAGGGTTTCCCCAGCTTCGTGAGTTGGCTTAGAGTTTGTTCCACCACGCTTGTTGTCCACTGGTTCACTTTGCTGTGCTGGTAGGCATTGCCACCGATGGCACTTTCTATGGCCTGTTGGTGACAAACACAAAATAAGCCCCGTTGTCACTCCACGAGGATCCCGTTTATCCATCTGAACACTGAGGATGAGACACGGTACTCGTAGAAAATATCCTAAATGCTACTTGTCCGTACAGATTGCTGGAACTGTTTTCAAATGTTACAGATCTTGTAATTCAGAGTTTGAGCCAGGCACAGAAGGTACAACAATATATTCCTTCCTCTTTTCACTTTGTGGTATCTCGATTCTTCCTAATTCCTATCCTAATGTCCTGGAGCCAGACTTATGAAAAGGGTCTTGCATTTAAACAGTCCGGAAGAGACTGAAAAAAATGCACAGAATGATGGCCCATCCACACATATTCTGCTTTGGAAATGGTCTTCAGATTTTGCAGCAATCATTTTTGGAAAACAACATCAAAACAAAAATACCCATGTAATTACTGGCTACTACCAGAACAGAAGCCTTTAGCCAAATAGTCCATTTTCCTAATGAGGAGAGTTCCCCTCTAAGGCACAAAAGCACATTAAAGTTGCAGGTTTTTTCATTGATATATTTTTTCTTCCAGAAATTGTTTAAAAAATAACCACAAAATTATTTCAGATTCAGAAGGGACAGGAACAGGTATTAGAGCACACCTAGACAATTTACAGGAAGTCTGATCTTTTGGTTGTTTTGCAACGTGTTAAAAAAAAAGGTGCTTGTCTGTTCTAGGAGAGGAACTCTAGATGCAAAACCCAAATCTCTCTAGAAAATTTGTGCACAGGAAATTCAGGTTTTGTAACAACCAGAAGAGTTGTTTCAAACAACTTGTTTAAGAGGAAAAGCATCTCAGAAGACCACAGTAACATGCATATGCAGACAGTTCGTAGAGAACACAGGTTTTATGCTTTGGTAACATGCAATCTGGACAGGCTTTAGCATACAACAGCTGCCTAGAAGTAGGCATACACTGCAGAGAGGAGCAGGGGAAATTATTTCAATCATCTTCTGGGTTTGTAATACACATTACAACCACAGCTAGGTATCATTTCCACTTAAAGGGTGCACAGTGGTTAAATTAATCAATGATTACCTACACTTCCATAATAACCTGCCTCTAACTAGTCACCAGATTTTATTGAATGCTTTTTTAGCACACAGCACACAACATATCATCCTTTCACACCAAAGTGAGAATGTTAGTTTACCTCCTTAATGATGTTACTGACTTCATCAACGACAAAGGAAGTCTACAAAGAAGCAAAATTGTAAATCATCAGTGAACGCATTCTGCCACTTACACAGTTCAAGCTTTGTAAAGAAAATAGACTTCAAGCTTAATTCATGCTTGGTAGGTTGATTGCAAGTCAGATGATGCCTACTCTTCCTTTTTTGCTCATAACTTAACCATACTTACCTGAATCCAGTCAAGTGAACATTCTTAACAAAATAATGGAAAGTAACAGACGAAGTAACGCCAGCTGGACTTCTAAGTCAAAGTTTTCCAATTTTAACTAGAAAGTACTTTAAAATAACACGTATAGCATTTCCATACACGTATAAGCCCATCTTACAATAAGCATTCATGCCTATGGTTCACTGACCAGGCTGCAGAGATAACCTCAGTGCACAGACATGGCTCACGGTTAAGTGAAACCCACATCTTCAGGGCAGTGATGTGGACAAAGCATCGATTCCCAGCTCAAGGAAAAGCTGTCACTACAATTTCAGCTGGGATACAAAGAAAACTGCTTGAAAAGAGGGGGAAATCTAGCTTCTGCATTTCCTACCACCTTCAGCATTCTCTCGGGCTTCAGGCAGCAGAGATGAAGCAAGGGGAAGTTGCACAGGGAAGGCCCCAGCATTTTACTGACCTTAAAACTGGTACCTGTTCTCCCGCACGGTTAGGATACCTTTCTGTTCTAGTCCCTCAGCTGCTATCACGCCCTGTGTTGGCTCTCACATGCTGGCAGCAGCACAGCCAGGCAGCCAGCCTCCTGCCCTGGTCACAACAGCACGGGGGCGCGGTGACATTGGGCACGGCAGCTCTGCCACAAAGTGCCGCTGACGCTCATGAGCGCCCAGGCTTTTACTTCTGACTTCTCTTTTTTGACCAAGCTCTGGCTTGAAGGTCTTGCAGCTTCTTTAGCTGGCAATCATGAATAAAAGCACAATTAGGGTGTTCAGGGATGACACATCTATACCTACTCAGGCCTTGGTCAGATGGTGAACTCTCTAGACAGCTTCAGAGATGCTCGACTTCAGAAAGATGCAAGCAGCTGAGTATTCTCCATGACAAAGGCAGCAACATGCCAAGGGAGAAGGGCAGGCAACGCCTTTTTAATAACTGTTCAGAGGCACTGACCTGCTAGCACACCTCAAAGCTTGCATATACTGCATAGCAAATTTGCTTTTATTTTCAGATTCTTGACTTTGATTTAATAATTTGCATTCATTTTCACACTACTTAATTTTACAGGTGCTTACACGTTAAGGAGCATCACTGTATTTACCCAAATAAGAGCTAGATTTATCACTGTATACTTTCCCACAGAGCAGAAACTGAGAACATGCATGCCAGACGCCGGCAGACATGCAGCATGTTGCCAGGCCAGATGACAAGCTGTACGCGCTTTTTCTCCACGAAGTCTAGAACTTTGCTCTGAAATGCCTGAGTAAGCAAACAAAATTCATCAAACCAAACTGAATTAAATTCAGACCACATTCTCAAGGGTATTTAGTTCTGGTTTTTGATTGAAAAAAGTGGGAAAGGGAGAGACATAAATAAATTTCAGAATTTGGTTCAGGGGGCTGTGTCACTTCCCATAACCATCCCCTTGTTTAGGATGAAAACATACATGGGATTAAATACGTGAGGCACTGAGCCCTGATACACAACATTGCGATTTGTGTGTCGTGAATAAGGTGCCAAACAATACAAGTGCTCCACCTTTTAACAAGACAATCCAAATATTTTTTTTTCTTTCAAAAATAAAAGGGAAGAGCACAGAAGCTTGGTGATTTGAGCCACCCCTCCGTTCCCAACACCGTGTTTGGAAAGGGTGTTCCCGGGCAACAAGCGCCAACTGCAAGGCGGTTTTTTTTTTTTTCAGTAATCCTGAACACTTCTCTAAAAACAGGTATCACAATGATGTTAGAATTGTTAATTATCTCTTATTAACGCAGCCGCACGACACAGGCCAGGCCCACGGCTGCTTCGCTATCGCCCACCGCAGCGAGGCAAAGGCCCCCCTGCGGCAGCAGCAGCACCCCCGGCACGGCACGGCACGGCACGGCCCCGGCTTTGTCTCAGCCTGCGCCACCGCCACCGGCAGGGCTCCACACCCCGCCATCCCCCCGGCACCCCGCACCGGGGCCGCAGCCCCCCGGGGCCGTTACCTCGTCCCCCGCCTGGAAGTCGTCCATGGCCCCTCCGCTCCGCTCCGCTCCGCTCCGCTCCGCTCGCCTCCCGGGCCGCGCCCAAGATGGCGCCGTCCCCATAGCGACGGCCCGGGGGTGGTGGGCGCCGCCATGGCGCTGCCCCGGGGGCTGAGGCGCCCAGCGCCGCCCTGGTGTTCAGGCAGCTGGGTTGTGGCGGTGTCCTGGGAGCTGCTGGGTGGAGGGGGCAGAGGGAGGGACCTGGTGGGTTTGAAAGCAAACCTTGAAGGGAAGGGCTGCGGTCATCGTGTGCGTCCACAAACTGGAATAAAAAAACAGGGAAAGGCATAAAGAGTCTGTGTGTTCTTACAGCTCCAAGCCACTCTCTGTCTCACTCTTATTTTTTTTTAACATCCCGAATCGAAATTTGGACAATGGAATTAAAGGGTACCCTTTTTACAGTTTATTTTTAGAGTTTATGGACTTGTGTGTGCGCAATTTTTACACATAACCCAAATTACCAATGATACGAATTTCTGGGGGGCTGTGTACATGGTGCTGTTGAGGTTCGGAAGGGGCCAGGTGAAGTGGAGAAATGCTCTGAAGAAAGCAGAAAATAAATTAATAGGTGCATGCCCAAAGGCCTACACTGAGGCAGGAATAATCAGCCCTGTGAATGAGGCAGGGTGCAGGCCAGCTGACTGGGTGGCAGTGCCATGGAGCAGGGTGTAGAGGGGCATATCAGATACAATTTACCTTGGTCTGACCTGTGAAGCTGCTGTTAAAAAAGGAGGTGCCATGCTGGGAAGTAGTGGAAGCAGCATTCCTGTTGTACTCTGTGCACTAAGGCATCACAGGGAATACTGTGTCTGATTTTAGACATTGTATTTCAAGAATCACCAAGGTTGGAAAAGACCTCCAAGATCATCTGGTCCAACCATCCCCCTACCACCAATATCACCCACTAAACCACGTCCCTAAGCACCAGGTCCTTAAACCTTCCCTTAAACCCCCCCCAGGGATGGTGACTCCACCACTTCCCTGTTCCAATGCCTGACTGCTCTTTCTGAGAAGATACATCGAATTTCCAACCTAATTTTCCACCTAACACCACTGTGAGTTACAGTCTTGGGGCCCTGAGAGCACACAAATGGGTCCCAGCTGCACCAGTCACCCCACTGCGGCCTCTGCACCAGGCCTGTCTCTGGGGTGCACCTCAGCCCTGTATCCCCACCCGTGTCCAGCCCCATCTCCTGGTGCTCCTGACTGGTGTCCTGGGACAGATCCTGCCCGATCACCTCACACTGGGACTGTTGATGGAGCCTGCTGGCAGCTCCCACCCTGCTCAGATGCCTTGGGATGGTCCCTAGTCCCTGTGCTCCTCCTCAGCTCCCCCTTGCCTTGCTCCTCAGGGCTGCTCCCGCTGGCAGAGAGCAGTGTGGATAACAAAGCATGTGAAGTCCTCTTTGGAAGTCTCCAAAAGTAGTCTAGATAATTATTTCTGACCTACTCTGGTAGATGTAACAATGTTGGCTCTAGGGATAAAGATGGACAGGACAACTGTGACTTTCTTCCCCCAGGCCAGCTTTACAAGCCTGTCACTGACGGTGATTACACTCCCTGGTTTATTTGTGGTCTTTCATTTAATTAAAGTTTTGCCTGAAATGCAGGCCCAAATCATCCATTTATTTATTTTTTTTTTTTTGGCTTAGTTCTGTGACCCACCAGCAGTTGCTCTCTTTTTAGCAATGCAGTTGAAGAACATGATTAAGTTTGATGAGCACAGGTGGAAGTATTTGAATCTATGGAAAGTAATGAGTTTGTAAGATTGAAGGCTGGTCAATTTTTGCCGTGTGAGTAAAACTGTAGTGCTGTATTTTAAACTAAAAGCAGTATATTTTGTAACACTCAAAACACTAATAAGGGTTTCTGTAGTCTATGTGCAGTTTTATCTGGTAGAACTAGTTTGTAGGAAAGGACCTTCCAGACAAATTCCCAGACTTTGAATTAAATGGATAAAACTTTGAAATTCATTACTCACGCTTAGTTCTATAATAGACTGAACTAGGATATCCCATCCAAACGTCAGGTTTACTACTGGTAGGTAGACTAATTTTCTGCTTTTCACTAGTTTATAAAAATGAATTCTTTTGAACTGTGTGCTTTCCTCTGTTTGTCTATGTTAATTGCTTTTTTATTCAGAGTTGCAAAATTTATTTTCAAGAAAGAATCATGTGTGATACGGGTGGTATTTTCTGTGCGAGTTCTGGGGACATTGAGGTTAGTAGTATTTTCACATCTATAGTATCAGAAAAAGAAATTATGTAGAACTAAAAGCCACTTCTCTTCCTGTGTGCGGCTTGAAAACTGAGTATATTTTGCTGATATCAGTCAGCTTTCATATTCTGTTGTGCTGAGTCTCTTTTTGATGTTAGAAAAACGAATAACTTCCCATTGATTATTAGTTGCTCTTGCTGGGAACAAAACCAGAGACTTTGCAGAAGCTGTTGTAACACGAGAGCTGCTCTTTGATTGCATTTGCTTTTATCTCTTTTGGGGATGCTCCTCTGTGCATACTTCAGTCTAATTTTGGTGTCAAAGGAAGGAAAGGGGGTGGAGAACTGCCACCAGTTTTCTTTAAGGAAAGATAAACAAATAGTAAGAGTGCAACTCATCTCTTAAAAGCCGTTTACTTCCACGCATCTTTCTTTGATGGCTGCTGAAAAGGTAAGGACGTTTTTTTTTTAACTGTCCTATATGACGTTACGTAGGGGAATGCGTTTTTATTTACTGAAATGACGTTTGTTAGACTGCAAATATTTTATGGAAAGACCACAACTGCTACTTAAAATAGTGTCTTTAATGCTTATAATTTTCTTAACTAAGATTAAATGTATTTGATTGTCCTCTACAAAATATAAAATAGCCATACATTCCAGTAGCATTTGTGAACGTTTTTATTCTGAACCTCCGGAATAGGTGTCCTAGCTACTGATGTATTACATCTGTCTTTTGGGTTAATGGATAGAGTAATCCAATTACCTCAGGTCAGTAAAGGCTCTGTGAATCTTTAGAAGATTGGTTTATTTGTACTTATTTATTGGTCATTATTTTGTTAATGCTTAAGGATCTGAAAGGAGGGAGAAAGAAGTTCAATATCACATTACATTCAAAATTGCTTTGAGAGAAAGAAGCTTGTTAAGTCAAGCATTTGTAAGCTTAAAAACTTATAAAATATGCTGCTTTTTGCACTTTAACTTGTCCTAGGCCTTCTGATTAACCTCCAGTTACATAATTACATACCACCTTAGTTTGATTTAAGAGAAAAGAGCACAGTCTTCTCAGATTGCTCTGTACGCGTGCACACCTCCCTCTCTTAAGAAGTGACCATGTTGGTTTTCTCATCTCCTTTACAGCAGCTCGAGATGATATTCTAAGAAAGCTACTCATCCATCTGTCTGACACTAGGGTTATTTTAAAGATATGGTTTAAAATAACGTGTGAACAAAATACTTTGTGAGCTTTGCAATGAAGAGGAAGAAGTATCGTGGTATTTACTAACCAGGTTGCTGTTACTTTTGGTTTTACAAAGAAGGTGCTGGGCTTTGTGAGGTTAGCAGACTGTGCAAGGTAGCTAGCTAGCTAGATTGCCTGATTCGATGGGTAAATAAGAATGGAGATTTTTAAGATTGTTTTTTCCTGTCAAGAAGTGTCATTACTGGAAACACCACTTCTTTAATGCTACCAAAACCTAATTTAATGCAGACAGCTTCAGTGTTAGAAAAGCTCTTTTTTATTTATTTATTTTTATTTATTCATTTTTTAATCAGCCATGGTGAGCTTCTAAGCTCACTTGGAATTCTTCCTTGAAATGACTAAGAACTCAAATCTGTTGTGAAGCACAAGGATCATCCTATTTCAGGGAAAGGAGTATTTTATTTGTTCTTGAAGCTACCTCATCATTAAGTTAGATTTTGAGTTATCTTCATATGTACAAGACAAACTGACAGAACACAATGGTTGTTTGTGCTTAAATCTTCATAAAAATTAAAACAAAACAAAGCACTGTAGGGATGTGCAGGTGCAGTAATCATACAGCTGCTGTCTCTGTGATGGATTTTATGCTTTGTTCTGTGCAGCACATGATGCAGTGAGACTCATGGAGCCTTTTTGTTCCTCTGCATAGTGCAGATGCTGTTGGACACAGGGCCCCTGGCACTTCTCTCTGCAGTAAATTTGTTCTGCTGTTTGGTGTCAGAAGATGATCCCAGTCTTTCCATCCTAGTCCCTTTTGGCAGTCTACTGCTGGCATTAGATGCAGTGCTTATACAAATTGTCACTGTGAATGGAATATGAGGTATTGCAATAAACCAGCTGTTTTGAATGGCGGTGTTTGCAGCAGCTCTGATGGGCTGAGGTTAAAAGCCTTTCGGCAGAAAGAGAACATAGCTGTGAGGAAGACAAAATGGAAACAAGGGAAGGCTCCAAACCATGCTTTCCCTCACACTACTTAAATTTGTACAAGCTTGAACAGCTGAAAACATAATTAAAAATATCTATTTATATGTGAGTTTCTAAGTAAGATTCTTTATGCCCCCAATAGTTTTTTATACTCTAAGAAGTCATCTGAAATCCATTTCCCAAAACAGGCTTGAAATATGGACATCTTGGGGCTTCCCTGTGAAGAGGGGAGGTAACCCTTTTTTAAAGAATTTGGAGGAGATATCAAACAGCAACTATTTTTGTACTTTCTTAAAAGCAGATGTTGCTTTTTTAACTGTTGTACAGGAATAGTAGCTCTGTAAGATATTCATATATTTTCTTTAAGATCACTAGAGCAGTTTTCTTTGATCCCCCCTAATAATGACTATCATGAATTCGCTAGCTCATTCTGATGCTTCAGCAGGTTTTGCTGACAACATTGTACATATACCAGCCCTTGGAAATCCTGGCAGTTCACAGAAGGCCTCACTTCCAAATACTGTAATGGCTGTTTTGTTATCTTGTATGGTGTAAAGGCTGTGTTGACTTAAAGGGAATTGAAGGCTGAAATGTGTTAGTTAATTCTTGGAGATATCCTTGAGATGAAAGATTAAAGCAGGTGGAGGTGGCAGGGGTCTTTGAAAACAACACACATGGTGTTAAAAATTGCTAGGGCTTTTTAGGTTTTAACTGAGTAATATCCTGTGAAATTGCAGTTGTTAAGGAAATAAAATGTGATTATGCCTATCTCTGTGTCTTTTGTTTCCACAGGAAACCAATCTTTTTTTACTTCTTAACACTGCTGTGAAATGCTTTGTCCTTTTGTTGTCTGTTGAAGAGTTTAATGAAAAAAAAATATGTAAAAGAATGGAATGCATACTGTTTATATCAATATCAATTATTGCCTCCTGTTTTGTTTGTTTGGTTTTAACCTTAAAACTCTCAGTGTTTTAAAATAATAATCAATTTGGTCAGATTCTCATCTGAGGTACATCAGTGAAATATCTAACTGCTTCAGTAAACTTTTATCCTTTTGTCTTGGTGGAAAGTCTAACACTATGTATTTAGTCCATACTAACTTTGAAGCACTTAACCTGTTTTCGTACAGGTATCTTTAATATTTGGTATAGCATAACTGGAACACTTGTACATTTGCTGTAGTACATACTGAACACTACAGTAGTAATAAAACTGGTTATGGTGTCTTAACTGAATTGGATTCAACAATAATATTCTTTCTCTACTTTACTGCAACAAAATTATTTTGTGCTTTACTAAGCGTTTTACAAAAGTGAAGGTCACAAAATATGAGCATGGTTGTGAATCTGTTTTGGTTTTTATACTTCTATATTTGTACATTAATATCATCAGTTTGACATAAAAGTTGTTAGTGCGCTGAGCTAGAAATATTATCTATCTTAACTGTTTGGTGTTGGTGGGCATTAACAAAAATACTGGCATTACAGTGTGATAAATGCTTTATCTAGTCTTAACAGAAATCAGGTTATTATTAGAAACGACTCTCAAAGGGTATTTCTCTTCTTTCTCTGAGGCTTGTGGTGTTTTGTCTTTTCAGAAAGATGAGATCAGAAAGGGGCATTTCTGTCTCAACCAGCATGGCTTTTGCTGTCCTGGCACCTCTAGGCCTGTGCTTGAAACTAAGATCATCTTTGATGGTTGTTTCATGTTGACTACCTGAAAAATATGCCTGAGTGTTAATGGACATCACTGTGAGACTCTCTAAAGAATGGCAGTCTTAAAACCTCTCCCTGGTCTGAATTCCTGTATGAAAGGACTGCATGTAGCAAAAAGTGGTCTGCAGAAAGTATTACTCATATGCTATTTGAAATAAATGTCTTGAAGAAGTGAGGAGAAGGGACAATGATGTGTATTTTTTTTTTCCCTAGATCCTGAAATTCCAAATCTACAAGACCAAGTAAGGCAAACCACTTCTCCAAATCCTTTATGCTACCTCCTGGTGATAGCTAAAGCCGTACCTGGGACCTTGCTGCATGCTCTCATCCTTCTTGGAACCACTCTCAGCAAAAGAAAAAAAAGGAAGAAGAACAAGAAGTTCTTTGATATGAAAAAGTCAAGTACTGTGACCTTGTAACTCTTCATATTCCCTGGGTAGCCAAGATGCTTAAATGATCTCTTGTGTGAAGACATAGTTATTTTTTTCCTCAAGGGTATGACACAGTGAGACATATCACCAATCAAGGAAGAAGACAAACTCTTGATAAACACTCAGATCTCGAGAGCCACATTATATTCTCTAAAGTAGTATCCATCGTTTTGAATATACTAGAGCAGTGAGTCAGGAGTCTACGAAATAAGTGAAGTTTGGCAAAAATGGCCTGTGAATTTAATCTAAACTTCCTTAAGGAATTGGAGCGAGAGGCTGTTCTAGAAGTCCTGTACCGTGACCAGGTGGTGAGAAAAACAGAGGAAGAAAGAGTAAGGTATCTGACACTACCCTTTTCATGTATTTCTGATCCTTTTTTTTTTTTTTTTTTTTTCCTCAGGAGTACTCTTCTTTCTCTTTGCTGACCTTCTGGATGTATTCCTTCTTTTATTTGTTGTTAATACTAAGTTTTTATTCTTTGGGAAAATAAGGGGTTATCCAGAGTCTCTTGGATTTACCACACTACTGACTACTCTGCATTAAAGATGGTCAAATACTGCTCTGTCAATAATCTAGTTAATGAATTTTAGTTCTAGGATTTGTAGGAAGTTCAGTTGTTACTTATATTTCTTCCTCAGTGAGGGCTTTGTGACATCCTCATCATGCTCCTATATATGCCTGTACAGTCCTAATAATGCAGAACACTTTTAACTTACGTTGTGCCAAGACTGAAGTTAGGAATTGTTGGGTACCTCCTCATTGTGCTGAATCCATCTCTGTTCCTTCTCCTATTCGACAGCGAGCAAGAGCAGTGTGCTTTATCAGAGGATGTCAATAGGTGACGTTGGCTAGGAAAAGGATTGTGTTTCACACTACACAAGTATCTCAGTAGTGAAGGATAAAGGATAATACTTCAGCATTTTATTTGCTTTGTATTAGCTCTTCTTGTAAGGGTTTCATTGCAGTTCGTGCATTGCTTTGTCACATTGCATCCCCATATAAAGCAAGGTATTTGTATCACTAAGTTAGAAGTTTTTAGTCATACTTAAATGTGGAAACTTAAACGTTGTTTACAGAACAGGTTTGTGTGTATATAACTGGGCTTATTAAGTGATTGTGAAAAGTGAGTAAAGGGTTATAAACAAAATCTGAATTAGTTAGAAAGTCACTGACATCTGTTGGTGATGTAGGCGACAAAAACATAGATCTTGGCTCTTGGTACTTGTCATGGAAGCAAGGTTAATGAAAGGGAAAGGTTTAGATATTTTGGTCAGATGTGTTTTTTATTTGACTTTCAGGTGATGTGTTTGTTACAGTTGTTCTATTTGATAGAAGACTTGATTCTTCTAATCAAATAATCTTGATAAATATGATGATAAACATCATCAAAAGCGAGCACAATTTAGGCTCAATTTTTGTATGTGAATGACATGAACACTCGCATACATAACTTTGGTGCCCTGTCCTGAGTGTACACAACTGACGTGAACAGGACCCCACTTATGCTAGCCTATTACCCTGTATGCGCAGTTGTGGTTGCATATGCAGCCATCGTGCAAAAAATGCTGTGTGCAGACGCCTTCAGACAGTGCCCACAATAAGGTCAAACTTGAAGGTACAGCTCCAACTGGTAGTGACATTGCACAAACAGGGCATTAGCTTGTGACCTACATGGGTTTTGTGTTTCTTCTGTTTTGTTTTGTTTTGTTTTATTTTTTTACCTGGGTGATTAGGAAACTGAAAATGCAGCTGCAGCAGCTTCGATGGAAAAGGGCAAGAAATGTCAGCCATGAATACCAGGAGAGATCTTGTGCCCGATGTCAGAAATCCCTTGGGTTGTTGATGAACAGAGGCGCCGTATGCAACGGGTGTAGTCATCGAGTGTGCTCTGAATGCCGTGTCTGCCTGAACCCCTGCATTTGGAAATGCACCGTTTGTTATGCACATGGGTAAGAAATGTTAATGGTTTTGATAAGATCTTGTTTATGCTGATTTTGTTCACGTTGGTTTAAATGCTGGATACTGTTTTTGTGTGTATCTGTTGCTTTAAACAGCTAATGAACCAATGCCTCTGGTAGAATGAAAATGTTGGATGAAGTCCTGGCAGCAAAGAAACTGGCAGGAGTTTGGCCTTACTCTTCATGTAGGCAGCACTTCCCTTCCTGTGTTCAGCAAAATGGAACTTCAGGGTAGGCCAGAGGTGGCGTCACCTCTTTTACAAAGGTGTTAATTGCAAAACACAGAACAGTCTTAATAAGTGAACTCTAGATGGCACTCATGCTCCTGAGTCTATATCTAACTGATGCATCAAAACTAGTTGTTGAAGGTGCTGTTTTTCTACATAGTATAGCCAATTGCTTGACAATTTCCTAGTCATTATTATTATTTGCTTCATACTGCAGAGGTGAGAAACCTGGATTAATGAATAGTGTGAAGTCATGTCTTGTAGATATTTAAAAAAAAATGTTAATAATATTATCAGCAACCATTTAAATACGGTCAGAACAGACATCCAAGTTCGTTTACACTGAATTTGTTTTTTTCCTTTACTATGTCACCTTGGTTTTGTTTTCCTGGAAAAAGGAAGCAATCTTCCTTTTACTGTATTAGTACAATTTTCATATCAAAACACTCCATCATAGTCCCTTCTGTTAATCAGAATTTTGCTAAACCAAATGGTGATGATATTTTCCCACCTTTAATGAAAAATATTTAATATTCTGTATGCAAAGACAGCAAGTCTTGAAAATGAATCAACTTGTTGTGCTATAAATCGCTGTATAAAGGGGGGAGATTTGTGCCAACACAAGAGTAATGCACCACTTTATTCCCTCTTAAGATGCCAAAATGACATTTAAATAATGCCTGGGAAATTTAAGGCAAAGTAGCAGTCTTAAGCTAAATGAATTTCTACTAGTAAATTGAAGTAATTTTCAATGCTTTAGAAGAGACTGTAAACCATCACTGAAAAGATGCTCACTGAATCTTTGGTTTATTTTGCAGTTTACACATAAAATAGGCAAATTAGCCCTACCTATATTTAGTACAAAGCACTTGCTACATTTTGATGTGTGTATCAAACTTTATACATCTGTTTATACATTGTTTATTTATACATCAAAATTATACTATGTGGGCTTCATGCTATAAACACTAATGAGAAAGGTTAAAAAGTTAAAAAATTTTTCTGTCTAGATCGCTTCCTCCACTTGTTCTTTTAAATTAATTTCAGATCACTTGGAAATCCTCTCTATAGAGCAGCTAGTTACTAGACTGCTGTGTTACAGTGCTGTGCACCCTGAATAATTTCATAATTTTTTTCCAAATATTTAATGGTGAAAATGGGAAAGCATTATGCAAATGTATTTTAAAAAACATTCTGACTTTGAGGAAGTTGTATTTTCTATCCTGCTGATACAGAGGAATTTTCCAGTGGAATAGACATTATAGCAAAGAAATGGTACAGGATTCACATTTGATCTTGCTTAGTCCCAGTGCAAAGTCCATTAAACTCAGTCACATTTCTTCAGTTCCTTCAGTTAACTTTGCATGAGGGCTGCAAGTCTTTGGAAATGCAGCAGTGGGGTAAATACTAGTCAGCACCTTTTGTTTACTCTGGTGAGGGAAAAACAGGGTGACTAGGAAATGTAAGAGCTGATTTTCAAGTCCTGAGCAACCATAATCTTAAGTCTTGGTTACCGCTAGAGTTGTTTATCCCGAACAAAACATGACCATCAGCAGCACTGCTGAGAGTCTCTCCTACAGACGAATGTGGCAGTCCTACACATTAAATTATTTGGGGCATCTGACTTTATTTCTCACCCAATTCACACTGAGTGGTAAAAGGCAATGCAGAGGTTTCTGCAGTTTCAAAATCCACGTACCTCATGGAGCTGACAGAAAGCACTGGGTCGGGTGATGCTGACACAGGACTGAGAGGACTGAAGCTGTGCTGTGGCAAGGCAGAGGCAGGTTGCCATCCTCCTGATGTGTGTGCCAAGAGTGCTGTCATGTCCTCAGACAGCTTGGGGCAGCAGGGAAGGGCAGGCCAGGCAGCACTGCCCTGCAAGCCCATGGCCAGAGGGAAGAGGCCTTTGGAGAGGCCGCCTGGTGCCAGAACGTGGCCTGTCAGAGGTTTCAGGAGGAGATGAATATCTCATCTGAAAGCCATCGTTCACTTGTCCCTGTGTACGCTTCCACCCAGTTGTTTAAACGTGTTTGTTGTGTTTACAAAATACAAAATTCAAAAAGCCTCATGTGCTGACAATGCCTGTGCTTCCACCTGGAAGAGTTGTAAATGTGAATGGAGCCGGTATGTTGTATTTTCTAAAGGAATCCTATAGCTCGTCTGTTTTAACGTGGAATAAAGTGGTGTATGGAACGGCAGGCCTGGGAATTTTGTTTCAGATCTCTGCCTAGAGCAGAATTTGTTGCTTTATATGAGCAGTCCCCCACAAACATACAAACAAACAAAAAAAAAAAGAGAGAGGAGGGAGCACTTTGTTTGCAAACACGCAGCAAAATCAGTCAGTGTTGTTATCAATCATGAAATCTTCATTTTCTGGCAGGATTAAGAGAGACTGTTGGATGGTTAAGTGGTTACTGAACATTTAAAGAAATGCACTTCGTTCATTCAAATATATTCTGCTTGTTTTTCAGAGATGTGAAAGTAAAGGCTGGTGAATGGTTTTTTGAAGAAAGAGCAAAGAAATATCCAGATGAAGGTAATCACTGGAACAGGCCACAAACTGTTGTGCATTTAAGTGAAATGCAGAATGTAGTCTACTGCTATATTTGATGTTTCATATATTTTGTGGGAGATCTCTCAGAAGTTATCTTGCCTTGTATGCCTGTACAATAAATGAAGCATAAATGCAAGCTAGCAGAAAGCATTTGAAAGTATAATTTATTTTGTGTGAGTAATCAGAATAAGAAAATTACTGGCCATATTGATTTAGATAAATGAACATGTAAGGCTACGAAGAAATTCCATGACACGTGAAATAAGTATGGAAATGTCAAAATATATCTGCGGGAAGGAACTGATCTTGCATTCATTGTTTGTTAAAGTTAAAACTTAGGTTGTTTTTGCTCAGAAAGTTTCAAAGCTTAAAGAAATGATGGAGTGGAATAGAGAAACATACATAGTTATAAACCAACAGAAAGCTAAACACCTACCGTTTCTTTACGTTCAGCCAGCTGTGCATTTGCATTCTGTTCAGTCTTTTCAATGCAATTAAAAATACAAAGCCCTAAAAGAAATTATAGAGGATGTGGATGGATTGCTTATGGGAATATCATTCACAAATCAAGGAGCTGTTAGTCTTCATTTTTCACCTGCAGTGACTAATGAGGTGAAGAGGATTTCCTGTATCTTTCTGTTAAAGCTCCACTTCAGATAGGCAGCTATTTGCCTTTGTACATGACTGTACCTTAATATTACAATTTCACTTACAATATCTGTATCTTACCTAGATTTAAGAATAGCTGGTAAAAAGCAAAGCACTGGACCTTAAATATTTCTTGGGAGACTTAAATAAGAAGAAGTTTATAAATGGAAGAATATAATCAGGCAAATCTTGTGTAGCAGTTATTCAGCAAAGGTAGCAGCTAACATGTTAAGAAACTGAATTGCAGTTTCTGCTAAACAATTCATTTAGAAACAAATAAATAAATAAATTACTTAATTCCATTCTAGCTAGGACAATTTCTGATCTTAATGTATTAGTTGACCAATATTTTAAAGTGCAGTTGTATTTCATAACCATTGTTAATAATTTTCTCTCATATTCTTTTTAGAGAGTCTAAAGCTGATAATCTTAACATTAACAGTTACTAGAAAATGAAATGTTGTTCTCAGATATTGAACCTGATATTGCAAGGCACTGAATGTCCCTCTTTCCAGTGAAAAAATTCTCACCTTGCATTATCAAAGCTTTGTTGGTACTTTGAAGCATTTTGCTTGGTTAGTCTAATAGTAATGTTGTTGAAGTCACAAAGTTCTAAGGATATTCAGAAGGTAAGCCTCTTGGGAGAAATATGTTTTGTTTGGTTCCTATGATTAGACCAACTGATGTAGGTAAAGGAGTTTAAAAAAAAAAAAAAAAAAGGGAAAACTTTCAAACAGCATTCATCTTAGTTATGTATCCTTCAAGCCTGGAGAGGCAGTGCCCTCTTCTGGTTTAATAATATAACACAAGTGATGTATTCACTGCAAAATAGGTTAAACTGAAACAGTATATGTTATAGTGAAGTTTTCTGATGTTGCAGAGTCAAAAAAAAGGTTACGTGTGTGTGCTTTTTATTAATTTTCTGTAGCTTCTATCTAAAAATTGTATTTTCATAAAAATGGTAGATTGCCTTTACTGACTAGTAAGTTAAAAATCTAAGAAATCATTTAATGCTACAGTAGCTCAAGATATCAAATATTACATATTAATAATAGAGCATCAATTCTGGAGTTCTGTTTGAAATTTGTAACATCAGTAAGTTGATTATTGTTTCTACCAGCAGCAGGATATGCTACTTGTATGTAAGTAATATAATTAATGATGTCTCCAGCAAAGCATGGGTCTCGTGCTGCTGTCTGTATTGTTATTATTACGAATGATTAGTGATTAAAACCACTCCAGCTGGCTGTTTGTTGCATGCATTTGGCCCTTCTTTCTGTTTGTGACTACTCAGGAACAAGCTACATTTTCATGAGCCTTCATTGTTCGTGCCTGATGGAGCGCTTGCTCCTTGCTGTTCTTTACATCATGTGGCTGCTCACCTGAGGAATGTGACATGGTTGCTGTTTCCCCACAGGAACAGCCTTAGCAAAGGGTTTTTACCTGTGTTTGTGAGCTAGTCATCCATCATCACAGCTGTTCAGTTCTCTAGTAGAAAAAATGAAAGAATTTTTCATAAGAAGCAAGAAATTACTACGTGCCTACTCTTGCAGCATATTTTCAAGCTTTCCGTAGTGTTTGAATTTTATGGTTTAATTGCATTTCTGTGCACTACCTGCTTCCTAGCCCTCAGGAGGCCGAGGGCACTTAGCAACCTGAAGAAGTAGGCCTATTAGCATCCCTACGTGATCATCCTCAGGGTTTGTCAAGAGCTAGGCTGAATGTGTCACCTGAAAAAGAGGAAGGTGAAATCATGACAGTTTGTGTTGCAGGAGAGGTGTGTCTGTTGCCTGCCATATACGTTGATATGTGAAATAGGGATTAATTTCACTCCTGATCTGCATGTGCATGAACTTCTGTAAATACGGGGGAGTTCCTGAAAAGGCACTGATTTTAAGAAGTGCTGTGCAGTCAGGCATCAGTAACTGCTGTTGTTGCAAAGTGACCTTTTTTTTTTCTCCCCTCCTTCACAGGCAGACATGAAACAGCTGGTGCAAAGCTCTTGAAATCTTATCAGAAACTGAGGTAAGACTCATAAAAGGATAAAGGGACAAAAGGTCCTAGAACACTGAGACTTCATGAAGGCAATACGTTGTATGTTATAAACCAGCCAGGAGTTTGTATTTTTTGATTATAAAGAATAAATTTCATTATCTCTTGAGTACAGATGAAAAAGCATAGAAAAAATGTCACTGTTATCTCTGGGCAACCCATAGAAAGGGTATCAAGCATGGAAGAGAGTACTATTTTTACAGTAATAGTTTGTTATTTACTTGAAATAAAGGAATTTTTGCTATATCTCCTTATTTTCTGTCTACCTAGTTTCATCAGTATCATTCAAACTTACACACTACATTCAAATGATAAGAGGTAAAAATTATCAGGTGTAATAATTACTAGGTACAGCAATTATTATACATAATAGTATTTGTATTTGCTCAATGGCAGATTTTGCTGATTTGATAGTTTCAGAGTAAATATGAGACAAGAAACTCTGTATGCAGGAAGATGCATCTGTTTACCCAAATCTAATACAAGTAAAAAATCCACTTTATACTGAATAAGTATTTTGAAGGTTTGAGGCCTAAGCGTAACTATGCTTAAAATACTACCAGTGATACATAATGCAAGAACAGTATAAAAGAAAAATGATTCTTAAAAAAAATAAAAAATAAAAAGAGGAAAGAAAAAGATACAAAGAGATGGCAACAGTTTTATGATAATTATCTGGCAAAGCATAGCTGCATAAGACAGGAACTTGTAGACAGATAAGATCCTAACTTGGGCTGCATAAGGCCTTGCTTTTACCTAGATACAGTAAAAGTAAAAGCAAATCAAACTTTACTGGCTGCCTTTAGGGTCTGTGATTGTCCTGTGATAACCGACTGTAGTCAGATTATTTTTTTTCCTCTTTCTTTAACAGACCAGGGCTATTTACAAGAGGTGAAATGGCTGGAATGCTGTAAAAGGGCTCTGACAGCCCTGGGCCCAGGCAAGGAAGGGCCCTTACAGTATTGTAAATAAAGATAGCTGTTTTCTGACAACATCTCCAAAACAGAAATGGGGCACGTTACACATGG
The DNA here is from genome assembly GCF_964211825.1 of Aythya ferina. NCBI lineage: Eukaryota > Metazoa > Chordata > Aves > Anseriformes > Anatidae > Aythya > Aythya ferina. The sequence continues at coordinate 55,853,003 of NC_140298.1, forward strand.
GTTGTGTTTCAGCACTTGGGACACAAATTGTAATGCTGCCAAACAAAGTCTGTCCTGAATTTGATCTTTCTCACCGTTGTAAGTTAATAATTCTGCCTAGAGAAGATAAAAAGGCAATCTTAATTCTTACAAGCACAGGCAGTAAGCCTGTGCTGCAGCTCTTAAAGACACGAGATCTTAACCCAGATCTTCATATTTCAGAAGAGACAGATAATAAAGATAGTGTGCATGTATTTGGCTCACTTATCCATGTATTAGCATAATACATTCATTTTTGTCTCTTACATTTCTAGTAAAATTTCTGTTGTACCTCCAACTCCACCTCCTTTCACTGAATCTTCTGCAGGAAGTAACACAAAGGTAAATGTACATATCTTTGAAATATAAGTACGTATTCATGCAACTCTTAGAGGGCCATCATATGAAAAGACTGTCTGCAGAAATGCAGTAAATGGCAACAGCTGCTGTAACATCATTGCAATATAAACACTGTCTTCTGCTTCTGTCACTTTTTTATGCTGTATCGGTAGTAGGTTGGAGTCTCATGAGACATGTTTTCAATTAGTTTTCAGTTTCTGAGGGAAGTGATTAACCCCTTCTACTTGGCACTGGCATCTAGGCTACTGCCTCTGGTTTGGGTTCCTCACTATAGAATAGCAAAGACATGGATGAATTGGAAGCATGTTTAGTGTAGAGGCACCGAGAAGGGTGGGGCTCAAGCACTTCTGTAAGGAAAGCTGGTGGACAGGAGCTTCTTTAACCTGGGGCAGAGGTGGCTTTAGTGGATCTGACCTCTTTAGCATTTATGGGGGAGTCAGCAAGAAGACAGAGCTGGGCTTTTCCCAGCAGTGCATGGCAGGAGGAGGGGACAAAACAGGCAAAAGTCAAAATAAGAGAGGTTCAGACCATAATCCAGGAATCCCTTTCTGGCACGGAGGATGGTTAGGCAGCAGATCGGGTTGCCCAGAGTTGCTGTGTGGTGTCTATAATCTCTGCCTGGAGACTTTCAAGGCCCAACAGGATAGAGCACTGAGCAACCTCATCTGAGCTCACAGCTGAGCCTGCTGCAACCGGGAGGTTGGATTTAGGCCTCCTGAGCTTCTCTCCAGCCTGGGTGATGTTGTGATCCTATGATATTCAGCAGTTATTGATAAAGTGATCATTATTATGTGTTACTTTCATTGCTGAGAGAAAAAAAGTGATTTTGATGGTTTGTGTTACGGCTTTTGCATTACAGTTGCTAGCAGACAGGATAATAAGGCAGACTTACCATTTGCTTGTTATGTGACCATGGAAACTTTAAAACAGCAAATACTATGTTTTCTTACTCATGGGCTCTCATTTGCAGGATCTCAGTCAGTCCAAAAGTTTTAATAAATCTGTGGAAAACTTGTTCTTGTCTCTCACGACGCATATAAAAAGTAAGTAGATTTCACTGCTTTGCCATCCTAGGGTAACACAGTCAAATGCTTCATTTTTCGGGGGCCAAATTGATGTCCGTAAGATAGTTATAAACAAAGGGTATTGACTAATGGCTGAAATGACTAATGCCAAGACTGAGCCAAGCAGAAAAATAATACAGTAAGCCTAATTCTCCTTCAGTATTCTGCTGTTTATTTAATAAGCTGATGTTACCAACCAAAAACGCCTTTCTCGTAAAGATGTAAAAAGTCTGCACAATGTTATTTTAAAGTTTACTGGATGCTCAGATGCAGTGTATTTAACTCAAGTTACTACAGAGTAATATCTGCCTTCTCCTGTGGTGATCTTCACGTTAACTATTTCACTGAACCCAACTGATCCTGTGAGTGAACCTATCGTGTAATGGAAGTAGAGTTCAACATTTTCTTTCGCTAGCATTTTTCAAGATGTTGCCTTTCTCAGTTTGTCTAGTAACATTTTTCTCTTTTCTTTTTTCTCTTTTTCTTTTTTCTCTTTTTTCTTTTTTCTTTTTTCTTTTTTCTTTTTTTTCTTTTTTTCTTTTTTTCTTTTTTTCTTTTTTTTTCTTTTTTTCTTTTTTTCTTTTTTTCTTTTTTTCTTTTTTTCTTTTTTTCTTTTTTTCTTTTTTTCTTTTTTTCTTTTTTTCTTTTTTTCTTTTTTTCTTTTTTTCTTTTTTTCTTTTTTTCTTTTTTTCTTTTTTTCTTTTTTTCTTTTTTTCTTTTTTTCTTTTTTCTTTTCCAGTTTGCACTTCTAAGAACCTGCCAGTCCTAACTCTTTGTTCATTCTGATACTTTTGGTTCCTTCCATTCACTTTTGCTGCCTGCTGTTATTTAGGCTGCAGGCTGTGTACGTACCTCTAAGGCTTGTGACACTGGGGACAGCCTGTCTGTGTGAAGAAGAGATTGAAGGCATCAGTGACCAGAGGAAAACTACCTCTGAGCTTTATGAAGATTACAGGAGCTTGCAGATTTGCATGCATTTGAACCAACCTTAACATTTTCTTACTAGCTTCATCTTAGACAACCCCAAATATAAGACTAGACCTGAGTAAATATGGCTTTAGTGTTTCCCCCTAACTCTTTTCTTAGCCCTTAATCACAGTTTCCTCTGACTTCTTCCATCAGTCCTATTAACTACACAAATTTAATGTTGTGTATATGTGAACAAATATTAAAGATATGCAGAGACATAATATCTGCCTCTCCTGAACAGAAGTGTGGTGCAGGGTGCTTTGTTACTGGAATTGCATAGCTGAAGCAGCACAGAGTTGGATGCAAATTAATTTACTCTGCTTTCTGTTAGTTTGCAGCCTGGACATAATCTGCAGATAATGGACTGCAGTCCAGACCCCATCAGGACTGCAGCAAGCTACTTTAATAGTAAAAGGAAGGCCCTACTCCCCCCACATCTTTCCTCTGTCATGTTTCTGGTCTCATGCTGCCATTGCTTAACCTGAATTAGCAACAGTGCTTCTAGACCTCTCTGGAAGCTAATTAAAAGAGCAGACCAAACAAATGGGTAGTTTTCTGCTGCTTTATTCAGTTAAATAGGCTGAAAGTTTGGTTTATATGTTGGAGCCTGCACAATAGTGGGTGCTGGGCCATGTGGCCAGGAGCCAGGGAGCACAAAGCAGTGGTTGCAGAAGGGTATGGCAGCAAGTTGTTAGGTCAGCTCATCTGTATGTGAAACCCCACTCAATTGCTGTCATCCTCAGTTAGGATAAGAACCTTTTAATTTGTGAGAAAATAACAGGCTGCTACAATCACTAAAGTCAATAATTAAAAGGTATAGAAAGTCCTTTAGAGAGAAAGGCTTAGGTTCCTTGACCGAAGAAAACAGCTTTTTCAGACAATGTGGTCTCTTAATAAAACCTGGTACCGTGATGATAAATGCTTTCAGTCACAAGTGTCTAAACTTAGTGCCCTATATCTTATCTAGATAAAAATTCCCTGGTTTGCAGAGGTATTTAATACACCCAGCTCTTGGGTATGGCAGTAAACAAATGTGGAGAACCTCGTTCTGAACCTGACTCTGATTCTATCGCTGCAGCCAGTGTGTGTGCATGGCTGAGAGCAGCAGGAACAAAGGATTAGCATGTGCAGCACAATGCCTCCGTTGTACGGTCTGTTTTTGATCATTTTACCTCCTGTTCTGGCAGAGTTTGGCAGCAACAGGAGATTATAATCCAATGGTTGCTATTTGGGGGATGTAAAATGAGTTGCTGGTTGTAGTTTTATTTGCAGTGCAAAATTGCTCTTGGATCTAGTGATAGTGCCCATCATACTAACTACCTGGGTAGAGATGCTGAAGGAGGGAGGAATAGTTCTGAAAAATGATTTTTTTTTTCCTTTTTCCCTCACTATAATCTGTTTTGTAACTTGTTTGTTTTAAGAGAGTATGGGGGAAGCTTTTGTTAAACTACTCAAATTATGTTTACTCCATTAGATATCTCTCTCCAGTCTCTTTTATGATCTCTGATTTCACTGTGTATTTTAAAAATCTGGTTTCATTTACAGTGAGAGATGACTTAATTGAGGTTGCCTATGAATATGTCATGTGATGCCTTAATAGTGCACATGGAGTACAGTAAACATCTGACAATTGATTGCTGCTAAGAACAAAACTAACCCAAAGTGGCTTTAAAAATCACACTTAAGAGTGCCATTGTTTTTAAGTACCAAATAATGACGTATTGTCTACTGTCTGAGGTTCCTCCACAGAGATTTATTTTATGGGAGAAATACTTACTTCTTCTGAATGAATTAAACATGTGATAGCTATTTTGTGTACCACTTAAAAGTTATTAATTCTTGATGAGAGACTGTAGGATTTACAACAAAGTGTTTGCTGCTAAGCCTACTGGTTTTCAACCCCAGGAATCATAAATGAATGCTGCCCTTCCACTTAAATGAAGTTCTTACTGTACCCTAAGGAGTAAGAAACAAAAAAGGGTGCACTAAATGTCCAATTGTCCTATAGATTTATTTGACAATATGCTAGATATTAGCAAAGTGCTAATTCAATTACATACTTAAGTGTAGACATAAGCTTATCTGTATGACTAATGTTAATTGAAGTCAATGAGGGCTACTTCTGTTCTTAAAATTATGTGTGGTTTGGGACCAAAGTACATAATATCTCTACTTTCATCCATGTTTTGGATTAATTTCTAAATATTTTCCAATATACTCTTTCTAATGTCCACTGTCTTGTCACTACATGTTGCTATAACAGTCTTGCTTTTATCCTGAACCAAACCAAACTGCTTTACAAATCAAAATATATATAAAGACTGTAGAAGCTATTTCTGTGAGAAAACTGTATTTGATAGCATAAAATAATTCCTTGCAGCAGCTATAAAGAAAAGAAGTAAAGACAATAATTTCCAGTTAGAACAGTAGAAAAGACTTAAATAAGCAAAGTATAATTATACAAAATGGGACAGGTGCTTGCCTTCCCTTCTTTCTTACTCTTAGGAGATGAATACTGAAACTGTAGGATGAAAGTTTGAAAGATGCATTATTTGCCTATAAATCTACAGATTTGCTTGCAATGTTTGTTACAGCTACTTCTCTCTTTGTATTCACTTCAGAAATCTCCAAGTCCCAGAATGATATGGCTGACAGAAGTCTCCTAACAACAGATTATGGGCAGAATGCGGAAAGAAGGAAGCAAAGGAGGAGCCAGTCTGACACTGCCATCAACATTACAAGCAGGGTATCCAAATTGTTATACACAATCTCTAAAGGGCTGTTTCAGGAACTGAATATATTTATAAGAATCATGACTTACACAGTGGGATTTTACTTTTGTTTATAAGCAGGGCTTTGCTGATGTTCACTAACTGTTGAGCGCTCTGATTCTTGAGATGGTTTTTGACTGAGTCTCCACACTTGGTCTCAGCCCAGAGCTGAAATGTTAGACCAAGATTTTACAAAGACCCTGATGTGGGGAGGGAGGGCATGGATTGCTTTGCTCTCAGGTGCTCACAGACCGTGTGTTGGTGCTGGTTGACATCTGTATGGCTACTCTATTATTAGGCTGTGAGGAGGTTCTCTGTTTCTCATTTCTCCTGCCCTTCTTTCTGCTGAACAGAATTAAGCAATGGCCATCTAAAACCCATCCTGACACTCACTAAGCTTTTTTTTTTTTTTTTTTTTTTTGGCAAGTATAAAACAGTGACTGCTGCTTGTTGTTGGGTGACTTCCATTTTCCTTTCTCTCTGGTTACAGTCTTAGCTTTCAGTGTTTACATAGAACCATAGAACATCCTGAGTTGGAAGGGACTCCCAAGGATCACTGAGTACAACTCCTGGCTGCACACAGGACCACCCAAAAATCAGACTCTATGTCTCAAAATTGTCCAAACACTTCTTGAACGCTGGCAAGCTTGGTGCCCTGACCACGGCCCTGGAGAACCTGTTCCAATACCTGACCACCCTCTTGGTGAAGAAACTTTTCCTAACACCCAGCCTGACCCTTCCTGGTCACATTTCCACACTGTTCCCTGGGGTCCTGTTGCTGTCTCCAGAGAGAAGAGATCATGAGGAGAATGTAGGCCATCATGAGGCCTCCCCTCAGTCTCTTCTCTAGGCCAAACGATCCAAGTGACTAGCTGCTTCTCATATATCTTGGTAGTCCTTCTTTAGATGTGCTCTTATAGTTTTATGTCCTTACATTGTGGTGCCCAAACCTGCACACAGTATTTGAGGTGAGGCCACACCAGTGCAGAGTAGAGTGGGATAATCCCTTTCCTTGACCTGCTTGCAATGCCATGGGCACACCACATGGCTGCCATGGCACACTGCTGGCTCATATTGCTGTCTGCCAGAACCCCCAGCTCTCTTTCTGTGGGTGTGCTCTCTAGCCTCTTGTCCCCTTGTCTGTACATATATCCAGGGTTGCGTCATCCCCTGTGCAGAATCTGGCACTTGCCCTCATTAAACTTCATGTGGTTGGCGATTGCCCAACCCTCTCATTTGTCAAGATCGCTCTGCAAGGCCTCTCTGCCCTCAAGGGAGTCAATAGCTCCTCCTAATTTAGTATCATCTGCAGAGTCATTATGTATTCAAATCCTGAGTCCAGATCATTTATAAAAGCATTGAAGAGAACTGGCCCCAAAATGGAGCCCCAGGGATCCCCACTAGTAACTGGCCTCCAGCCTGATGTAACCCCATTTACTGTAACCCTTTGTGCCCAACCAACCCATCAGCCAACTGTACACCCATTGTATGTATGTACTTGTGTAGCTGTGTGCTGGAAATTTTGTCCAGAAAGATACTGTGAGAAGTTGCTTGAGAAGTTTGTGAAAAATCCAATCTTCTTTTCATGAGGTAGGCAAGGATGAGTATGATGTTACATACCTGCTTTAAAGGTACACTGAAAAACTTGTTTTGAATGCTTTCACCTCTCAAATGACTGAACTTTCTCTATACTCAAATTTCCACATAGTACATATTTACTGAATTGCCTTGCTCAACTTTATGAGTAAATGCAGTCTGCCAAGTGGCTGAATTTAAGAAGGGCTTTTGCTTGGGGCCAGACCTCATTTTATGATATTATTCACAACTACCTCAGTGCACACTTTTTATTTTCCTCTGAAATGTTATGTATTGATAAATGGAAGAGACAGGATGTCAGATAGCATGAGCTAGCGATTTGGATTGGACCAGCAATGTATGTGAACTCTTGGAAATTAATTCTGGTATTTATGCATGCAGTTACACATAAAATTAGCAACATTAACTACCCAAGTGGTGCTTTCATTGTGGCAAGCTATACACATTACTGTTACTTTATCTACTATTCCACTGGCAGAGCACTGCTCTCTTAATGCATTGAAAAACATCAGATTATAAAACGCTATTTGTAGATAATATGAACTTTTAACTGTTTCATTGCATGATGATCACAAGCAGCCTGTCATGTTTAAAAGATAGGTGGATTCTTTGGGTTGGCAAATGTATGTAGGAGACAAAAAAAATTGTGTCAGATTTTAATTGTCTATTTAAAGGTTTAGGGCTCAATTTATGTCCACCCTTTGCAGGTTTTGAAAGCTAGATTTCAATGTTCTTTGTGTTGTCGGAGCTCTATTTCTATGATTCAGGGTCCATTTGTTTCATTCAAACCAGTTAGGCTATATCTAAACTAGAATTTTAGCTTTGCTAGAATTACTGTTGGTCTCTTTTTTTCTTGTGAATATCATCTTTGACATTTAGGTATTTTCATATTGAAGGAAATTTTACTTGCCTGTCCCTGCACTTACATGCTGGCTTTCTGTATCTTTGCTGTGACTTTAAAAATTATTAATCCCCGTCAATAGCAATATTGCATTATTCTTGCATTTGTATTACTTCCAATTACTCTTTTCATTTAACAAGGGCAGATATTTACATCATTGCTAGAACCATGACTAAAAATAGAGAAAAAACTGTTTTAAATTGTACTTGTAAAACACCTTTGAAAATTAATTACTCAAATTTAGAACAAACAAATAACAATTCAAAAGCAAGAAGTGCGAACCCCTGTAAAGTCTGAACCTAGGAAGTTAATTAAGTAGTGTTTTCTAGGATCTCTCACTATCAGACTCTTTAAGTTCATTAGAGGGACTTAATTATACCTACCTTGCTGGGGGAACAAGCAGAAATGTGCAAGCTTTGGAAGCTCTTTGTGGTGTATCAGTACCTGCGGGTTACTGCTCCTGTGACAGTGGATTCATACTGTTGCAGCCAATTCTAATGAATTGGGCTAGGTGGGAGTCTTGCTTATGACCTGGTGCTAACTTTAGTGCTGGTATTCATGTCGCATTCTCGGTCACTTACTTTTCTGTTTAACAAAATCGAGAAGTCTTTCAGAACCAAGTATAGAAGCCAAAATTCAGTGTGTAGCACTTTGTTTTGGTTAGGAAATGAAATTGGTGGTGTTTCAGATTTTTAAAAGTGAGAAGAAAATTTATCTACTGAGAAATGTTATGTTTTGGGGTTTTCTTTTTAAGTCTGTATCCTGAAGACATTTTGTTTTCTGTCTGTTTCCTTTTCAAAAGGGAACTTAATGAATTCTTACATCTATTTTTAAGGTAGGGCAGTTATTACACATAACAACTACTGTGTACTATAATAACAGCACACTGCTTTCCATTTTCCACATCCTGTGGTTGTTGGTTTTTTTACTTTTATTTTTTTTAAAGTAATCTCAATATATTATCTCTTCTGCTGTCCTCATTCTTTAGTGCTTTTTGCTGATGGTGCAGAAGAGGTTTCTAGGTCTGATAAATGTTTGTTATCTATTTCTGATGCAAATAAGTTCTGTTCCTTTGTTGATTCAGCCACACTGTAGTCTTTCTAGTCTTTTGGGTAATCCTTGTTATACAATTATTCTCTTAGATCCTCACCCTGTAAAACTTCTCACCTCACCCTTTTCCTACCCACTGAACTGTGAACACACTTTTCATAGATTGTATCATACAGGGGTAATGGTGTGTCAGAGTGACCCCAAACTCATTTTCAGTATATTGCCAGCCATGTGTGTCAGTCTTTTGGCACTTCAATAACAACAGGGTTAATAACGTGATAACACAGGTGGCTGAAAGTAAATCTCAGGTTCTGCTACTATACAGTTTTCGACAAGTTATCAAAGCTTTCATAGGAAGATTGGGAAAGTGAATGAACTTAAAGTCAAAGCAAAGTCAAGAAAACATCAGAAGTTTGTTTATTTATTTCTTTGAAAAAATACTGTTTTATTAAAGACTAATAAGGCATTTTATTGGTGTATTGCTACATTTGGTGTGTTGTTAGTAGACTGTTCGCAATTACTGTGGAAGTAGTGATCCATAGCTTAGGTGGTTGAGTGTTGATTTTAGAAAGTTATGAATATAATGAATGTACTACTAGCTGGCATGAGAATGTTGTAAATAAATATTTAAATTAAGTTACTACATTTTCATTGGAAGTGTGCCACCTGCATGACATTGATCAGAGAGAATTGTAGCTATTTACTAATTTTCATGTGATAGCATTGCTGAAGGAATCAGAGCTTTTTTCTTAAACAAAACAAAATTAATTGCTTAATCTCTTACAGATAAAAAATACACCCAGTCTTCAACAGCTCATCACTGGGGCCCAAAATGATAATGAAATCCTTACCAAAAGGAGTTTCAAGCAAGAAGAAGACATAACAACCAGTCCCACAAGTGATGCAGTTTTCTGTGATGGCAGGAAGCATGTAAGTTGAAGTGCGAAGCACACCAGAATAGGTACCAAATGAGGACAAATATAAAAGCTAAGATTTTGGATTGTATTACAAAATGAAACAGGGATTTCACTTGAGTTTCTCTCTGATAAAAGGCTGCCTGCCTTTGGCATAATCCTCGTGGAAGCACTGTGAACTTCTTACAGCATTAGCCAAATCAAATTAATAATAGATAATTGATAGATGGATGTATCCATTAATAATGAATAACTGATGTGTCAGGTTCCTCTGAATTTTGCAAATCCATCTAACATTCTTTCAGTTTTTTATTAGCATTGGGACCCTGAATGTGTTTCTTTCTAGATTTGTAGCTGGCTTTTTTCTTAAAATATCATTTAACAGAGGGATTTTGTTATTCTGCAAGGGCTGTGGTAATGCAAATGTCAGTGGAAATTCAAATGTCAGCATGTCAGTGAATGAAGAGGAAGCTAAGAGTTGCAGAAGTCAGGGGAGCAGTTCATAGGCTCAGAGGATGTCACTGAAACCTCCCCTGATGGATGACATTTTGAATACTGCAAATGACAGAGAAGGAAGGCAGCTGTAAATGAATTCAGTACATACTTTAAAGTCTCTGTGATTAACTGTGGAAGATAATTTCTATGTATTAGTGATGAGGTTAAGCAGGGTGAAGTGGCCAAGGAAACCAAGACTGATATTATAAAGAAAGGAAATAAAATGGCTTTTAGGGAATCAGAATTAACCAGATTGCTCACTTTGCAGAGGAGTGAAAACACGCACAAGGCCTTTGGCGCTCTAACATTTTACTGTGCTGTGGAGTCTGAGACGTTGCACAGACAAATGAATGACCATTTTGGATGACATTTGTGATTCTACTGGCAACAATTTGAACTTTACTATTTTGTCTTATAGAGGGAGGAAGGTCAAATTCCATTAAACTTCTCTTTATGGGTGTTTGTTGATGACCACTTCATGAAAATATGTCTTCCAAAACATAAGATGCCATAGCTTCCAGTCATGCCAGTAGGAGTACAATACATAAAGTCATTGCTAAATCTCTGTTCACTGAAGCAAGAGTGATTTCTACGTTGAACACATTTAATTTCTGATCAGGTGGGAGGCATATGTAGTGTTTTCAGTCCTAACATTATTAATCAGAATAACTCTCCAATTTCTATGAATAAATAAGAGGTTCTGTGCAAAACATTTTGAAACGCTTTTGCAGAACTTCTGTTAAGGCATATGAGCTAAGAAAAAAGTCTACTTGCATTCCTTTGTCATGAAGGATTTTTGAGGAAAATAAACTTTTTTTTTTTTTGTCAGATGAATACAAATATTCTTTGTCAGAGAGTGAAAGAGCAGAACTGAACAAAGGGAGATCTCCCTGCAAGGGAGATAGATTACACTGATACACATCTTGTAGAGGGAGCAAGATTACACGCAACAAGCAGCAGGTCAAAACAGCCCTAACACTACTTGTGACTTCCTTAATAAGCACCCTGACCCTTCTTTCATCAGGTTTCTACGTTGCTTAGAGCTTATAAGATAGCCTAGATAGCTCTTTAATTTAAGTAAGCTGTTCATGTGAATTTTAATGTGAGTATTTGGCAAGCTGCACTTCTGCAGCATTGGCAAGAGCATCTGCATGGAAGACAGATATGATCTTATAAACACTACTCTGCACTTTCAGCTGCTGGGTTGTGCAAGCAGAACTCCTTGGTTAACCAGTCCTGTGTGGGCTGGTGTTTTTTTTCAGACAGAGGAGTGATCTAACACAGATATTTTAACAATCTAGGATGATATTGTTGTGAGATTAATCCCAACAGCAACTGCATCTTCATGACAGATGATACGTAAAAAGATTCTAGAGCTTACCTTAAAGAGCACCATTATAAATGAATGGAGACCGAGTTATTTTGATTTGTTACAGTGAAGATGGGTAGATAGCACTAACAAATTATGTGCCTGTGCTGGGCCACAGAAAGACTGTAGTTTCTTCATTCCTTTCAGTTTCATGGCTTCTGTAAATGCTAGAAACAAATACTGCTTATATATATCTGGATGGAGGGCATCCAAACCTTTGTAAAAGTAAGTACTTCTACTTACTGTGAAAGTAAGTAGATGAAAAGAGAAAAAAGTGGCTGAGGTGAGCCAGGAAACACCTTCTTAATGCACTAACTTATGACGGCTGGATATCTTTGTACGTTAATCTTTCCTGAACAGTATGGAGTATGTCATTTTACATGGAATTGGGTGATCTCGTAGCATATTTGCTGGATGTGCAATGCTGCTTTTGTAACCGTTAATACCTAATAGAACCTGGCATCTCAGCAGTGATGCTATGAACATCACTATTAATAGTAGTCTAGTTCTGTATTTCATATATTCCTAGATTTCAGAGCTTTTTCTGAAGCCATCATTAGGAGACAGTACTCTCTTCCTTTCAAACACCTTACACATTTTTCTGATGGGAAGTCACCTGGCAACTTGACTGGGAGACAACTTCTAGATATAGAAGTTATCTAAGAAAGCACTTTGTTAGCTCAGAAAGTTTGCTGAAAAGGTGAAGCAGTAGAAATGCAATTAGTTATAATTTTCAAGGCTGTTATGGAAGCAAGAAAATGGTTTCATACAGTTAACCTAAAGACTTCATGATTTCCAATATCTCTGCAGTCATGGCACTAAAGAAACTGGCATTTGAGGGAAATAAATGTTTTGTTCTATTAGATCTGAAGCTACTTTTCTCAAACATTTGTCTTTTCTTAGGGGAGTTTGTATAGCCTTAACAGCACTTGCACTGAATCTGGCAACTTTGACAAAGCTGACATCACAGGAGAAATAGAGTTTGCCATAAGATACATCTTCAAGGCTCGCATCTTAGAAATTTGCATCAAGGGATGCAAGAATCTGGCTTATGGAGAAGAGAAGAAGAAAAAATGTAATCCGTAAGTATTTTGTAGAGAAGGAGAAAGAAATAATAAGCAAAATATTTTGGTTTGAAGATACCATCATATATAAATCCATTTCAATATTTATGTATGCCCAGTTAGCATTTTCAGAACATCCAGTGTATATATCTGCACTTTTTACAGCTACACACTGCAAGACAAACAGGTTTCATACCAGCACGTCTTGATTTCTCTTCTGACCATTTTCTGCTATTAGTTGTCTGTTCCCCTGCATGTGAGCAGGCAGTTGGTTATCTGTGTTGCTGATGAGCACCTTTGGATCCTGACAGCAACTAATTCTAGCTCTTAACAGCAACAAGATTCTAGCTCTTAAGTTGTGCCTGCAAAATTAATATACACGTGGCTAAACCATGAGATGGAAAATTGAAATGTGAGTCATGTTGCTAATTCATCCACTGACTCATTGTGGGTTACTGGGTGATTGCCATACTGCTTCTGTGCTTCCATCTTCCTCATCTGTAATAAGAATGGAAATTTCAGATACTGCAACACATTTTAAAATCTGAAGTTGGTTAATAGTTACATATCACAAGAGGAAGAAGTACCTACTTCTGTGGATAAAATAGGTCACAGAAATGATGGGTTGGAGAGTTAAGCATTGGTGGTTTGTTTGTTTGTTTATTACTAATTGATCCTCTCTGACTATGCAGCAATCATTTGCAGAAAACCTAACAATAAATGCCTAACAAAAATAAATACCTAACAAAAATAAATACTAAAAAAAAAATAATAATACCTGAAATACTCTACCCCTGCTATCATGGGGTGTTTGAACACTTGAGTGACCACACCGAAATTTCAGAGTTGCAGTCACCTTCCCCCGGAAGGAATGTGGCTTTGAATATCTTGCAGAGTAAGGTCATAAAGATGAGCCTAGGGTTGAAAGGAGCCTTGCTGGAACAGCAGCTTACGAAGTGGAACAGTTTGGGAGTGTTTTGGGGTGGGTCAAAGTTCTTTAAGTCCCCTGGTAATAAATTTGGACAAACAGTTGCAGGAAGCCTGAAAGGTGCTGTGGGAAGAGCTGTGTACTGGACATTATGTTCTCTGTTGGTATATATTTATGTATTTCTGTTGGTTCCCAACCCAACAGAAAAAAGTACAGTCAGTGCACTCAGAGCACTTGACAGAAAACAAACTTTTAAGTAATGTTTAACATGTGTTGAATTGGTTGAATTTGACTGGTTTGAGGTCTGACTGTCTACTTGTTACTCTATCACCCCGGATCAATTTAATTAAGAGGCTAAAAATTCTACTACCTGAATATTTTAAAAAGTAGTTTTTCCTATGGATAGGTTTGGAAAAAATGAGGAAGATGTGTAAGTTCTGCACTGATTATATGAAATAAAACTGACTGTAAATTAGCCAGGAAGTTAATCAAGAGGCTGGTTTGAAATTGGTTTAAATCATATTATCTGAAATTTATACCAAAAATACAGTTGCCAAGCTGTGAGGCAGTACTCCCTACTGCCAATACTCTTTGGTTTTGAAGCTGTAATATAAATACAGCCCACTGAACTTGTATTAAGGGGAATGTTTAAGTATTAATTTTGAAATGAACTACACATGAGAAACTTTGGGTAGTTGTCATTGGTGCTTGATACTTGTCCAACTCAGCTTCCAGAAGGATTTTTTTTTTTTTTTTCAGTTTTGCTTTAATGCTGATTCAAGGAAATTTTGAACATTTTACATACTCTCCCACTATCATTCTAGTGGTATATTACAACAACTAATATGTGTAAGTGTTATGAATTATTATGCATTATATGTGTGATTATACCTTTTATTTGCCACGTTACTTAATGCTGTGAACAATCAGCACAAACAGCAATGAACCTAAAGGTGATCGAGTTCTTTATTTTTTCTTTGAGCACATAATACGCTCTGTGCTTTCCTCATAAAGCTGTCAGTACAGCTGACAAGGTGACATTCTTGATGGCTATTTTATAAGAGGACAAGAGTATGTAATAGAAGATTCGCATTCAGAGCCTAATTCTTTCCCAATTAGAATAGGATTGAAACACATTATCTGAATGATATACAGAGACCTTTATAGCCTGACTGCTCATTTTAATGAGAAAGGATATAAATCACAATTTGCCATTTTATTGCTTAGAAAATTACAAACTCAGTAAAAGTGTTTGAATTAAATAATTAATTTTTCTCTTTTAAATAAATCATTTTTCTTAGTTTGATTTATTTATATTTTTCCCCTTCTGGTCACATTCCATATCCTCTCTATTTACAAGCTATGTCAAGATTTATTTACTTCCTGATAAATCTCCTCGGAGTAAGCGGAAGACAGCTGTCAAAAAGAGCACAGTGGATCCAGAATTTGATGAGACTTTGAAGGTACTGCTGGCAATTATGTGTCGCTAGAAGCACTCTTCCATGGTAATGTCTCCTTTTATAATGTGCAATCCTGCAAGTTCAGAATTGTCCTGATGGGGCAATTGCAGGAGTCAGTGACAAGAGTCATTAAGAAATGGTTGGTTTCAGTCCAAATAACTTTTGGACTGAAAATGCTTTTGAAGATCCACTAGTGAATTGTGCACCCTCAAAAGAGTTTTCCTTTGTGCACGAAACACTCCTAAAGGTGTTGTTCTGAGTTACTTTGTGGCAAAAGCAAAGTGTCTTTCATAGACTGTTTTGGTGCGTTCAGGATCTGAGCGTATTGCAGAGCAGAGTGAGTGTTTTACACAGGTGTCCCTTTCCAATGGTGCCCTTTGTTTTCTGTGTCACTGGGAGTGTGTCTCTGCAGTTAGGATGGGGCACCCCTGGATTAGTTTGGTTGTTTCCAGTTTTGTGCCCAGGTCACTGCACAACCTCTTCTTAAGGTGCTTGTGCATCAGTGAGCTGCAGCAGCACATGAGGTCTTTGGTAAAGTGTATTCTTGGAAGAGATGTGAAACAAAATTAATGGACAAACTGACATTATTTCTCTTTGAGCTACGTGCAAGTTTCAGTGTGTATGAACATCAGCAATTTGTAGCAAGTGAAACAGGCAAAATGTTTGAAAAGAACATTGTTAGAAATTGATAACAACAACAACAAGATGTATACAACCTATGTCATTCTGGTATATCTCAAAGTCTGTAGATAGTGTTTAAGTTGGGAGGAAAAAAAGCACCTAACACTGAAATAATTGGTTCCTATTCTATAGTTGCTTTTCAGTGCCAGAGCGATGCAGAACTGGTAGAGAGTGAGAGCCATGCCTGAGCTGGCTGCGTGAACACTAAGGGTAGATTAATTATAAATGATTTGAATTGGTTTAAACAAGCAGGAATGGTCAAACGAGCATAGTGCTAGTGGAGGTGAACTGCACTGCACCACAGCACTGAGATCCCACTCAGTGGGATCTGTCTGCAAATGAAGGCACCTGCACTTGGGTACGTGCGTTTGTGAGGAGCACAAGTGCTCTTAGGAGTCGCTGGAAGCTAGGTAGGGTGATTCAGGGTTATCCTTCCCAGAGCCTACACCCAGCCTGTGATTCAGCAGCCCAAATGTCAGCAGAGATGCCCGCAGCTGGATGCAGGTTACCAGACTCATGTGGGTATCTCAGATAGCCAGCCATGTCTCAGAGAGCTCTAACTGTGCCTAGGGAGTAGATCAGGGCTTTAAGGACTGGTCTCCTGAATTACTGCCTTGCTCCTGCTGACTGCATTTAGTAGATTTCTACTGACCAGAATGGAAGTTTTAGCACCTTTGTCGCGTGTCTTAATCTTGACCTCCAACCAGAGCAGCCAAATTGGGCTGGGAGTATAAAACAGAAAAGTAGATTATAAAAAACAATGGTCAAGAATTACTTAAAGTTTTGGATGAATTAAAATCTTCAGCAAGAGGCCAAGGTATTCCTGGAATGTCATTTCATATTTGCACGGGCATTACTTTAGCATTTAAGGAGTGAGGTAACATGGAAATTGCAAGGCACGTTCAGACAGCGTAGTTCTGTCTGCATCCCGATGCCTTCAGCCATGCTGCGGTCAGGCAGCCTTTGAGCAGGCTGTGAGCATGGCTCTGCACTCACCCTGTGTGTTGCTTTATAAATGCTGTTTGTCTTTCCAGTACAAGATTGAATACTCCCAGCTGGCGAGTCGGCAGCTTCAGATCTCCGTGTGGCACGCAGGAGCTCTGAAGTACAGGGTGTTTCTGGGGGAAGTGGTGATTCCATTGGCCACGTGGAATTTTGAAGATAACTCGATGGAGGCATTCAACTGGTACCAGCTAAAATCCAAGGTGACTGTTAGTTCTTGTGCTTGGATCTTAACAACACAGTGTTGTGAAAGTTATGAGAGATCACCCTTCTGAGGTCATTGAGGGAAGAATGCTGTCAATCCAGCCCACGAATAACACCTGCTATAAATGAGCTGTGAGAATGATGTGGAATAGAATGTAATGCCAATCTCTGCATGTCTCTCTTTTCAGCTTGAAAAGCCTGAAAATAACCTTATCCAGTACAGTGGAGAACTCCTGGTGTCTGCAAGACTGTCGGTACCAGCCCAGTATAAAAACTTCCAGTTTGAAAGGTGGATGAGAGAAGGTATCAAACATTCCAGAATACCTGAATCCCTTGGCTAGAAAAGAATTAGGATCAGTGAAGGACAATGTGCCTACTTCACCTTTTTGTTCTTTTTAATGCCAGCAGAAGATGATCGCTTTAATAGCGGTCTTAATTAGCTGTTAGGTTAGTTTTGTTTCCTTTTTCCCCCACAAACAATCCTGAAGTCACCAGCTTGCGTTCTTCCATTTTTCTTCCCTACTCATGCCTGCTGTGCCTCTGCTCTACAAACAGAGCTGTAACAGAGGAGCACTATCACACCACAGGTTGGGCTGTTTCTCCTGCTTCTGGCTTTGTTTCAGGGAAACGCTCCTATGGGTATTGCCCTGTGGGTACTTTTTGGAAATACAACTGAAAGCTCTATCTTTGGAATAGGAATCGCAGAGCAATTCACTGCTTTTATTCACTGCTTGCTTTCTTTGTGTGAATCGTGACCTGTGTAAGCAAGTTCAAATCTTTCAAATTATCTGAATACAGCACTGAGTCCTTATTTCAGTTGTAGCACTTAATAATTTTCCTGCTTAATTACAGCGGCATCTTATGTTATCAGCTGAACTAACTGGTCACTATTTAATGTGATAAATTCTCCTCTTTTAGGAAAAAAAGACGAAGGAGTTCCCAACTGCCAGCTTCAGGTTATGATATTTGGGGCCAAGAACTTGCCTGTGCTGAGACCTGCTGGAATGCTGAACTCATTCGTTAAAGGGTATGTATGAGACTTAGCACTTCAAATGGAGAGTGTCACAAACATCCTGTGCAAAGGTAAGAATTAACCCGCTTTCATCAGGAGGCTGCTGTGTGAAAGTGGCACTGTCCATGCTCTTAGTCAGACTTGTTTGTAATTGTGACAGTTTACAGCTGAGTGTCTGCATAACAGCAGTGCGCAGCAGGACAGTGAAGGGTCCTGAGTGGAACATCACAATTTACTGTTGTCACTGAAATTCAGAGTTCACTATTTTAAGCATCTGCTTTTAGATATTGGGAGGAAAAAATGTGTGACTTGAGGGAGGTGAAAATACAGTATTTTCATGCCTGGTTTCAGCTGTGCCCTTGCACAATTTAATACAGCTTTGGATAGTGAGAAGAAAATTTTGATCTATACATTTTAAAAGAGAAAGGACTGATTTTTTCTTCAGTGTGCTGGGTACTTAGTATGTGGAGTCACTTTACTTTCTGGATGCCAGGCATTACAGTGTTAAAATACCTCCCAAAGCCACTTCACCTGCTGTGGTACTTATCTTCAGTGAAGGGGGTGAGCATTTTATCTACCGCACAGGCAGGTTTCAGACAGTATTGGGTAACAGAACTGGGAGTAAGGGGTCCCTCATCAGCCAGTGACAACAGAGGAAAAACAGACAGAAGACCCACACTGAAGGCAGACAGAAGGAGCCAAAGTCCCCCAAAGAAACAAACTAGCATCATGTTCTACCTTGCACTTAGCTGCACTCTTTGCTTTCTAAGGCAGAGTGAAGGGTCCTGCTTGATTAGTGCCCATGTTCTGTTTTCTGATTGAGTAAAACACTGCTTGGCTCAGCAAACTTGCTGAACTCTCGTTTTGTTTTTTCTTTTGGGAAGCTGCCTTGTCCTTCCAGACCAAGCAGAGTTGAAGCAGAAGTCGCCTGTCCTGAAGAAAGAAGACTGTCCTCAGTGGAAACATCTGTTTGTCTTTGATGTTACCCCAGCACAGCTACAGCAGTCATGCCTACACTTGACCCTCTGGGACCAGTCAACTTTTGGCTCACACGATCAGTTCCTAGGGGGAGCCAAGCTTGGTGCAAGTAAGTTCTTCATCACTAAATGTTGAAGTAATTTTTTGGGGAAAGAAATAATATTTTACATGCTAAGTAGTATTTGCACTGTGCATCTGTCATGTGCCTGCGCACACAGCCCCTAGACCCTGACCTAAGCAACTTGCAGTCTCAGGCTTTGATCCTGCAAGAACCAGTGCTCGTGTTCTAGTTCAGGCCTGTGCAGAAGCTCTGGGCTGTCAGTGGGCATTGTCAGGCAAAGACATTTGTTAGCATGGGGATGTTCAGGGACAAAGCCTGGCCACACGGAAGACAGGAACAGAACAGGTGGGTGCATCAGCTCATCTAGAGCTCACTATGTATTTTTCAAGACTTGTTCCTTGAGCAGTTTTCAATGACTTGGCTATTTCTAAAGTGCTAGCAATAACATCAGCAGTGAGCACATGAATACCTTGCAGATATCTGTGCTTATTGTTTTATATCCACAAATCCTTCCAGTGGGAGATGCAGAAAGTGAAACTTGCTCAGAAGCCCTAAAGAGACTAAGTGCGTATTTGAGCTTTAGGCTCCTGTCCAACAACAAAAAACAACAAAAAGAGCCTTCTTTCTCAAAAGCTCAGAAATGTCTGAGAAATCCTCTGCTCACGGACTGGGCAGGACTTAACAGTATTTGTCTAGAGAGCTATTGTCACTTGAAGGCTGCCCAGTGGAGTCTCTCACCCCGTTTCCCAGACAGTAAATGCTTTGGTTTCAGTATTTGAGATGAAAGGCTTAAAACTGAGACACGTCACCGAGCTGTGCTATCAACGTGCACTTTAGAAGAGTGTTATCACTAGCAATAGTGTGCAGGTTTCCTCATGAGCTGCTTTTCATTGTTTTATAGCATTTTCCTTTCTGTTAAAGCAGGGCCTACATGCTTCTGAGTGACAAAGACCATCCAAGCCCCAAGCCTAGTGAGGCATTATAGTCACTGCAGATGACCAAGCTGATCTGTTTTTGCCATGCACACTGCTTTTAGTCATACAACCAAGAATTTTTTCTTTGCAGACCGAGCTCTTCACTGATCTTACTTTAATAGGATGTAAATAACGCTCTATAATTATAACTACAAATTATTGCAATGAATGATGTGAGTGCTACAGAACAGCTGAAAATGCTCTAGAATTGAGAGCAGCAGCTTGTTTGTCGTCCAGTCATTTGGGCCAGAAGTGGTACGGAGCTGGACCTAGAAAAGCCGTTGGGTAAGACCAAATGCAAAGTAACCCCATGACCTTCCTTTTTACTTTCTTGCAGAAGAATCGCTTGGATTTGCAGACGCTGTTTCTCAGTCAGCGCTTCAATGGCAGGAAGTGCTCTGCAGGCCAAACACGTGGATGGACTTCACACTTGTACTGCATTCAAATATGGAAAACTTTAAATCCTGAGAAATTACCGCACAACTTTTCCTCCCCCATGTGTGATGTTTTAAATACGAGTGGCACGTACACATGCCAGGTCTGGGGAAAAGGTGCGCTACAACAGTATCTACCCCAGGATCTGGGGAGTAGTTGTACTTTTGAAGGGAGGTGACACTGAAGGTTGTATTTTTCCAAAAACGAAGGCTTTGTTATCTGTATCTCTAGGTGGGATGTACAGTTAGTATTGTTTCTTCAGGAGTAACAAACTCTGAAACAGATGATGCTGACAAGGCACTAGCAGACAGATGGTTTGCAGCTTCCTATTTCTGGGTATAGAGTTGGAGTTACTTGAACACAGATTGGAATACTTCATAGGGTAAAATTCCTAGCCTTAAAGTTAAGTGATTTTATTCTAGCTTCATATGTGACCAGAGAGGAAGGGAAACTAGGTAATTTTTAATGGTTTACTGTAAATTAGTGATTCTAGCACCTCTATGCTTCAGAATTAGCTCTAGTGCCTATACTGCTTTACATACATAAAGCTTCTGCCTGGGTGGCCTACCTGTCTTTCAACTGTGTGCTGTACTAGAGGTGCTTACAAGCAGTTAAAATGTATAAATTCTCCTTCAGGAGGGGAACGCAGGACATCAGCTTGTAAAATAAATGTGGTTATAGAAAGTTCCTTGTTCTTCTAAGCTGCTGCTGTGAACCAGTATTAACAAGCCTGACTGATCCAGGTGGTGTATTGGCACAGCCAAACTTATCACTTATTCAGGTGAACTATTGGAAATGCAAGCTTAATGACAACTGCCCTGTCAGCTCCCTTTGCCTCAGAGGAAGCAGTGTTACAGGCAGCAGAAGCTTTGTATTTACAACCATAAGTAGTGCTGCTGTTAGGTACCTCTCTTCCCTGTGACTGAAGGGAAGATTCCAGCAGGGGTTACCCTTTCTTTTCAGACCAGCCCAGTGTTTAAGGAAATAGAAGTAAAAGACAGGGATTCACATGCTAGCCTCAGAATCTTAGAAACCAGCATACCTTACCCAATATCCACCCTACACAAGAAACACTTGACTCCAACTCCTTTGTTACTCTGCAGATCTTTTATTTAGATGTTTGCTGCTGCAAATATAAAACCACCACACAACAAAACTCAACTGGAGTATAAAGCAGCATAGATGTTGTAAATGGAAGAGAAGAGCTGACAACATACTGTATCTCACTTTCTAACAGATTTTCAAGGAAAGGGGGAGATTAGTGGGGAAGGAATAGTCACAGAAATGCTCTCTAATAGAGAGAATACAACTGTGATATAAACAAGCAGTCCCTTCATGTTTGGAGTCTGAAACTTTAAATCAAACATTTAAAAAATTAGAAAATTTGTTAGAAAAATAGGTGCAGTAAAATTGTATATATTGGATCATGTGTACATATCAATTTTCCATCATTAAGTAAAAAAAGTGATCTTTACAAATAATGCTTTATAGTAAATAATCAGTTGCACTGCAGACTACAGTGTTTAGACTTCTTTACAGATGCAAGTCTCATTAAATCTGAAAAGTAACAAAATATACAGAGCAAAACTATTTCCCTTTTAAACTAGTACAGCAATCCACGTATTGCATATTTTATATATATATAAATACTACACTATAACTGATCAGTAATGAAGCTGGAATGCAAACACGGTAGTGTATTATTCCAACAGAGTATCTGCCTAGTTGTTACGGAAGGAGGGTGTCAGTGTTCCTACGCCACACTGGTGAGCTGTCACTGCAGAATACCTCCAATTGAGCACAGTAACCAGAAAAAGCCTTATTCCCATGCAAAGTAGTTCTGAGGTGTTGTCAGTTCTTTTGTATGTGTATCAGGGGAAGGTGGGCATGAAGACAAAGGAAAAAAAACAGGGTGCATGCACAAGCACACACACAGGTGTTTGCAGTTCCTGAGTTGTCTTCTCAACTGTTGGACTTTACACTGTGACTGTAACACAGACATATGGCACGAAATTCATCCACAGTTGCTTATTTTTAGACCCAGCTGAATCCAGCACCTGCACAGGACCCGCATCTACAACTCGATGCAGGTTTGTGTTGCTTAAAGAGAGATGTGACATAAGCATAAGGCCTTTTGGCACTAAGCAAAGGCATGAGCAAGTTACCAGGATCAGTGGTACGATGAATTTTAACTATACCAAATTTAACACACAGGATGGAATGAAAGGGAGATGCAAACACCTCTGGGTTTAGAGGACATTTGTTAAATATCATAGTAACCCCTCCTCAGGGAAAACAACAACAAACAAAAACACAGCATTAAGATCTGCCTTTCCCACAGTCTTGCTTTCTTGTTGTAAGCATCATTACATTGCCTCAAACTCATCAATTCTCTGCTTGGTGTTGCCTTGCCGGATTTGTCGCAGTGTCTTGTACTTGTCACGTCCCTGCCGCACGTTCTCTGAGTGGATAATATCATTTTGGGTCCTCTTATCTTCATCTCTAGCCTGTGCCAGCTCATCTGTCAGTGCCTGCAATAAAAAGAACATTACAAACAGATTACACACAAGAAGCTTCCAGCTCATGACAGCAGTGATTTTGATGAGATTTAACGGTCCTTAAATGACTGGACAGATGAGTGATATGGACACAATGTATGCTTCTCATGAACTTCTGCTTCTCATCAGTGAAGAAGTCATTGTGCTTTGTGTATTTAACCAAGTGGTTAAATGATCCATTTTCCAGGAATAATTTCTTTCATCACTTTCCCTCCTCCAAACATTTTCTTACCCTCAACTGCCTCTGTACACGCTCGTTCTTCTCAGCCTCAGTGATGCGCTTCTCCTCATTGCGGTCGTTCCTGATGCCCTCACTGGACAGCTCTGCGCTGAAGGCAGAGTACTCGGACCCCTCGTCGTGCAGGTTATCGTGGACGTGGTAGTTCACGGTCTCATAGACAGGTGGGGGTGGAGGTGGAGCAGTCATTACCAAGTGCAGTTCCTCCTTTGTCTTTACCAGATCCTCCTGGGCTTCCCTTGCCTGGGGAAAAAAAAAAATAAAAAAAAATAAGGAAGATTTTAATGCATTTCTTGATTTAAACAAGCTTTATGAACACTTCAATGCTTATTTTCCCAGTTTTGTCATTCTACAATGTAAAGCAAGAAATCAGGAATTAAGAATTAAGTCTCCAGCTGACAGTACTTTGTTGCCTTCTTGAGCAGATTTTATTTTTTTGGCTAGTGACAGTAGTATTATCCATGGCATAATATGCAGGGTAGCTAAATTAGGAATATTCCTCCAACAAAACAGTTTTTCCTAAACCGTTTTGTAGAAAATTACAGTTACCTGCAACCTGTTCTCCATTTGAAGAAGTGTAGGTTGTAAACATGGGTTCCAGAGAGCAAGAACCTAGACTCCTGAGTTGGCACGTGTAACAAGGTTATGCAGTAGGAAGACAGCTTTCCTGCTTCTTCAGTGCTTCTACCCCCCTGTTCAGGCTGCAGCGATAGCTATGTGGCACTGGGAGCACCAGACAACGCCAGCCTCGCGTGGTTTATTCTTGGTTTTACTGTGTCTAGTTATGCAGTTCTCCAGACCCAGGTACCAGGAAGCCACTGACAGCAGCCTCAAGGCTGGTGCCCTCTCCAAGACGATCACATTTCTAGGTTTTATATGACTCCCGTTTTATATTTTGACTAAAAGCTTGTTGAAAGCAATGTTTTGGAGGCATACTGCACACTAACCACAAGGCTGGCCTTTTCTGCTGGTGCATGGATGCGAGTCTCCACATATGACAGAAGTTACACCAGGCTAAGCACCACGGTACGCTCTGCCCACGTGCAGAGCTTCAGAGCAACTTGAACGAAGATACTCACTCTGATTTGCCATTCTTCAACCTCGCTCTCTTTACGCTTCCTTGCCTCTTCCAGAAGTGCAATCTTGGCTGTATACTCTGCGAGCTCTGTAGCCTGTTAAATAATACAATTGGAATCATAAGGACTCAAAAAAAAAGCCACAAAGAAACATGTTTGACTGAGAAAAGACCCAAGTATTATACTCCACTCTAATAAAGAATGAACAGGAAATTAAGAACAAAAAGTAGGTTGCTTGTGATAGAATCACTGTGGCACTAGCATCTTTCTATCAGATGGTCCAGTACTTTATTGCACTACATTTCTATTTTATTTCCCCCTGGAGCCTGAGGCTTTGCCTTATTCAAAGGGCACAGTAACATGCCTTTGTATCTCATCCACAAGTGACTGGCTCTTACCAGCTGTTCCTGGCTCTTTATCTGGTCAATAGTCTGTCTCTCCAGCTCTTCCTTGGCTTGCAGAACAGCCAAACGATCAGCTTCCAAACGCTCTGCTTCCTCCTGGGCTCGTCTCCTTTCCTCCTCCAGCTTAATAGCTCTCTGGATCTGGTCTGAGAGCTCTGGGAAAAGACATATCAGTGCTGTTAGTCCACAGGCCTGGCCAAAGCGAAGACAGGCTCTTAGGTAACGGCAGAAGTCACAACAAGCACATGGCTGCAGCCTACAAACTCTTCATTACAGGACCAGATGCTGGTGTCTCCAGCCTGCTCATCTATGCATTGAAACAGAAGTTTCCATTTCACTGGAAAGCTTTGTTCCCAAAGTACTATTTCTGTTAGTTGTTAAGTAAAAAGCACTTGAGAGCTGAGCTCTGTTTCTCTCTGCTGCAGAGGGCTTATGCTACTAAAACCCTCTCAGGTAACAGAGGAAAACAAAGTTGGTGTGACCTTCAATTCCCAGTTAGATTAACAGATTTTGTGACTTTTATGCCTTGGATGATCTCAGCAGTGCGTGCATGTGTGCATTTATCCATGGAGGTAGATACTCGTGTGCCTTGCCAAGAGACCCAGTGTCACCAGCTTTAGGGTGTGGAACCCAACACACATGACCTGGTCAGACAGTCCAAGTACTTTACCTTTCTCTGCCTTCTGAGTCTTCACTTCATACTCTTGTAGCCTCACCAGCAGCTCTTCCTTCTCCCTCAACATTTGCTCTTTCTCTCTCTCAATCGTCTCCCTCCTCTTCTTTTCGTTTTCTAGTTGTTGCCTGTGAGAAACAGATTTCATCCTTGAAGCTTGCTTACAGACACAAGGTACAGCAAGATAAGAAAAGTTGGCTGGACATCTCTCCCGACAGTTCAATGGGAAATGACCATGAGACTGCCACAAGAGGTGTAAGACAGAAATGCTTAAAGCCATTGTCTTGGGTTTGCCTAGGACAGAGTTAATTTTCTTCGCAGAGACTGACACAATCCCGTGTTTGTATTTTTGATGAAAATAGCAGTGATAACACACGGATGTTGTAGTTGCTGCAGAGCAGTGCTTACACACAGACCCAAGGTCTTTTCTGCTCCTCACGCTGCCCGGCCAGGAGGAGGCTGGGGGTGCCCCAGGAGCTGGGAGGAGACACAGCCAGGACAGCTGGCCCGGGCTGACCAGGGAGATATCCCACACTGTGTGGTGTCGTGCTCAGCAGCAACAGCTGGGGGAAAGGAGGAGAAAGGGGGGGACATCCAGAGCAGTAGTGTTTGTCTTCCCAGGAAACCACACACATGATGAGCCCTGCTTTCCTAAAAGTGGCTGAGCTTTTGCCTTGCTTGCATGCACAGCTTTTGCCTCACCTAGTGAACTGGTTTTATCTCAAGCCACGAGTTCTCACACTTCTACCTCTCTGATTCTGTGCCGTATCCCACCTGGGGAGACTGGGCAAGCAGCTGTGTGGTACTTAGCTGCCTGCCTGGGTTAAATCCCAACATTTGGTACTTAATCACTTCAGAATTAGTGCTCGGTTTTTGGATACCTGCATTTCATTAAAATATTTGTATTTTCTGTTGCCTGCCCCAGAAATTTACAATACAAAAAAAAACCACAACACCAGTAGATGCAGAGGAAAAAAAAACAGTGCTCTGTACTACACAGATTTCTTTTGTTCTGTCATAAGGAAAAAATCAAGGACAGAGAAACAAGAGCACTGGGAAAGGAAGACTAACAAGTCACCAATACAGGAGGAAAGCAGTAGGATTTCTTGAATCATAAGCAACCTGCAGCCGGTCACAGAAGACCAGCAGAGCTATTAATCCTTTTTTCTTGCCTGTAAGAGGTCTCCCACTCCCCTCTTGCCTGCTCACAGCATACACACGTGCTCACTGTGGAGTTTGCTCCCTCCAACACAGATCAGGCCCTAACAGAAGAGTCAGGAGAACCCCTCTGCAGGTATATGGCTGCCCACAAGAGCCCAGTGACTCCACTGGCACACCTCCTTGAAGGTCCAGCTCTCAAGGCTGCAAACAGGAGAGCCGACTGCACCAGTCACAGGTCTGAGCCAGAAGAGTGATTCTTAGGCTCCCCCTGGGACTCGAGATACCCTGCAGTGCTGCGAGCCAGAGCTCTGGGGCCACACACACACCTCACTCTAAGTGGGATGGGCCATAGCTTTGCCTAAAGCTACCCGAGGAGCCCTGGCAGTTCTGTACATTTAACTCTGCCTCCCCACTGTCTGCATTCACGCTCACCTTTCCAGCTGTTTCTGGTGCTTCTCCTCGCGGGCCTGGGCTTTCATCTGCTGCACCTCGATGGTGTCAGGCTTCCTGCGCCGCATATACAGTTCATGGTTGCCCATGCAGAGCTGCAGGATCCTCTTGTTAATTCTCAGACGAGGGGCGTAAAACACAAAGTCCTGGAAGAGACACCGCACAGTCAATTTTTTGACTGCAGACAGATCATCCTGCCACTGATGTCGCTGCAATCAAGGCACATACACATGCTATTTAAATATCTCAGCAAGGACCACCAAGATTATCTGAACCAAAGCAGTTTGTTATTTATATAATCCATCTCAAGCCTACATAGAATTGACAAATTACTCTTCTAGAAAAATATACTTTTAGAGAAAATTAACAGTCTCAAATGCATGCATATGGAAGACACTACTGAACCGGACCTGCTGCAGAAGACTCTTGGTTAGTAGGTAAACATCTGGGAGACTCACAGACCTCTACTGTAAAGCAATTAGTTTTTAAATTTGCATGGTTTTGTGTCTGAAATATAAAGCATGAAACAAAAAAAGAGTCTGCATTGCAGACTCTTAAAGTAACATCAGAATTTCCTGATCTATTTGTTATCAATACTCAAGATGCCATCTATGTTTTTTTTTATCCACAGAAGAAATGCCACCATGCAAAATTACCCTCCAAAAGCATTCTTTCCTCAGCATGGCACTTTTTAGTTAAGTTGACCGAGGCCATTACAACATTGAAAGATATTTTTTGAACCACCAAACACACGGACTACTTTGAATATTGTGTTAGAGACAGTAGGCAAAACACATTCTGCCATTTCTGGTTCTGCAAAGAGAACAGCCCCAAGTTTCTTATCATCTCGATTATCAAGACTACTACAGGCACTGTGCAGCAGGCTAGATCTTCGAAACACTAATAAGAAAAGGATACAGAGGACCAACTTCATTAGCTGCCTAAAAACTTTGAGTCCACAATATTTTATACATACTTAGGATCCTGTCTGAACTTATACAATGAAAAAAAATCCACATTATTCTGCCTCTATTTGCATACTACGTGGACAGTGATACAAGTACTGGGCAAGGTACCAGATTACCACAGAAGTCAGGTACCCACTCCTTAAGATTACTCTTGTCTGGGCTGCCTCATTGTTAGCAAGAAGCGGAACTGAGGAGGAGCAGGCAGAAGCTGCGTGCATTTGCATGGCAGCAGCAATCATGTTTTTAACTGCCCAAGTTCAGAAACACAATTTGTGGCTATGTCATAAAAAGCTAAAAGTCACACCAGAAGCAATGAAAAATGCTCTAAGTCCTGTTAAGATGAGCATGAATTTGCTGACAAAGAGTCATTTTCTTCAAAGCATTTTTCTTATTCACATATTGACTGCGAAAATGCCATCAGCAAGGTGTGCGGTGCCCAAATCCTGTCAGAGGCATTCTGAGCGGCACACATCTCATACTGCTAGCTGAGACTGTAAGCTATTCATCTGCCCTCCTATTCCTAATAAGTAATTTAAAAAACAAATGGTTTGTGTACATTGTGAGAAACAGATCCTATCTTCAATCTAGGTTCGCTTCCAGTGAAAGCAAATACTGAGCGCACAGACGGTGGCTGCATTCATCATTTAATGGCATTTGTGAAAGAACATAAAAGAATCTCCCTCTCTTTTTCATCATCCCCCTGGTCTAGCACAACTGGGAGCACTGCAGCTTGATATATTAAAAATGTGCTAAAGATGCTGGGGTATGTGGGCAGATAGGGCTAAAAATTAAAAAGCTGACGCTGGGCAAGGTGCCACAGAATGCTACCCCTTGAATATCCATTTTAACACTGACATGGATGATTGTCCAATTTAAAGGGGAGCTTCCAACTCACATCTAGGGTAGACTGAGTATTTTTGCTTTATTTATGAATACTTTACTTTTTGAAAAGAGATGCAAACAGATGAAAGGATCTAGACAGCTTCCTGACTGTTCAGAATTAGCGTCCATATAAATTAGTGTCCACATAAATTCTTCTTTCAGATGTATTTTTAAATATAACACCACCCAGAGGGAAAAGGACAACTGAGACAACAGAGAAAGGAATCATAATTGATGTTTACAATGTTGACACCTTGCTGTATCAGCCTCTTGCAAGTCTCCCAGTTCAGATTGTCAGATTTACTGTTAGGGAGTGGAAGGAAAGTTGTGATCCGTAATCACGAGATTAGTATTTTGTACCGTATACAACACATCCAAAATCACAAAGGGGCTCTTCTACTGAGAAACGTGTTCCTGGGGAAGATACCTTTCTACCTCTGTGGAGTTTTGCTGGTTCTCACTAATAGCATCAAGAAAAGCCCCTCTCCCCCCAAACCCCAGGTTATCATCTGCAGGAAAGGATGCCTCCCCAGCAGCCCTGCAGCACACTGTGTGTTAGCATCATTCAGGTCACTGGGAGGATCTCTTCCTGTTAGAGGGATTCGTAAGATACCATCCTTTACCAAAGCCAAGCTACTTATTATTTCTCAGGGCTGTATTTATCCACCAAGGCCAAGGACTGGGGTGGAGGAAGGGAAAGAGGAGGCCTTTCTCAACTATTAGAATAGTTTCACAAGGCTGACGGAACAAGAAACACCTACACCAGTTATTTCACTTCAAGTTTTCAGCAGCTCAAAATGGATCACAAATTCTTCACTAAAATAACTGAAAATAGGTGGGAAAACACTGAAAAGTAACATTCATGAGTAGCTATATTTAAGTTCTTCACAGAAATCATATTCTTACTTGAATACTGGGATAAGTAGTAAGTCAACGAATATCATGGTCCTTAACTTACTTCTAGCATTTCTGTAGGGCAGAAGTGAGCATTAAATGCAAAGCCATATGTATACACGTGGCTTTGCAGTAACATTTGCATGACCTTTTATTTTAAAATTAAACAGCAACAACAAAAAATCAGCTTCTATGCACGAAAGGAAATGAGGAGGAGTAGTCTCAGAGTATAATCCAGCTATACAAAAGACTCAAGACTAGCAAAGAATCTCAGATTTAAGTCTAAATTTAAGATTAATAAATTTAAGATTTACGTCTACATAGTTTGTCAGGGGAAAAATGGTGACTCTGCACCCATAAAATCCTTGTCTTTGTCCATGTTTAATATGGCCCTAAGCCCTTTACCTAAACTACACAGAAAAATGGACATCTCTAACAATACTGATGCTCGATTTCGCATCTAGAATATCTGCAGCTTTCTTCTCTACACAGACAACTTTGTTTTGAGATGAAACAGTATTAGCTGCTGATATGCAGTATCCAATCTATTTTCAGTATACTTACAGGTGCCTTCTTGTCAATAGGTTTTATAACAAACTTCTTGTCATTGAAGGAGATGTTTCTGATTTCACTCCAGGGGAAACCAATCTTTGGAGTCAGTCTGGAAAGAAGAGAAGTATTTTAAGAGATGTTGCAATGAACTCTTTTTCCCCACATTACTTCTAAAACACAGACTCAGTGGGATGCAGCACTTGACACAGCTTCCCCAGCAATGAGAGAGAAGTAGCTGAAACAAAACCCCATAGGGAGCAGCAAAAGATGCCCAATTGCCTCCTTTACAGAACCTCTCCTCATTTTGATCAGCCACCCTACTGACCTATGCATTGGGGCTGGTTTAATTACGTGCCCTGTCTTTCAGAAGCAGATGCACTGAAGAACTATCCCCAGTTCTTACTTATTCCCTCCCAGACCCCCTCCCAGGCCCTCAAACAAAATCCAGGTTAGCAGAGCCCAGTTTAGAGTACCTATGCTGAACAGAATCACGTTGACTGAAGTAATTAAGGAGCAACTCAGCAAAAGATCTGTCACAGGAAGGGCAGAAGGAAAAACCCTTTGCACAAGTTCAGCATCACCGCACTCTTTTTAAAGCCCTGACTTTATTAGATCACTAGAGCCTCAGCAATGCTGTGGTGTAGGCAATGCACTTTAGCATCTACCATTAGGCCTCCTTGCTTCTAGAGTTAAATGACACGCAGAAGTATGATTTTAACACAGAAATCGGCATCTGTTCTGACAGACCACATGATGAATGGGGTCTATGGGTTGTCCAGATTCAACAGCCAGAAGCCACACACGCAGCTTTCTGAAGCACTTGCTGCTTTAAGTCCATTTCTTTGAAATCAGGCCCTAAAACCCCCAGCATGCAGAGTTGAGGTGCATGTCCCGCGCTTCCAGAAGGCTTCTGCTACATGATGGAAGGCGTAAGCTGAAGTCACTCACTCAGTTATCATTCTCCTCCATCCCCTGCATATAAGTCTACCTGGCTGTTTCTTCACTAATGTGTTACTGCTAGCTCCATGATGCTTTCCTTCACTGCTGAGGCACTGGGCAGGCATAAGGACAGTTGGTAGAAGCAGATTTTTTGTCTTATGTTCCCTGCCACAGATTACAGGCAAGGCTAGTAGGGGGGAGAAGCCTGCTATTTCCTTCCGTGCAAGCTGCTCTTTCAGCCCATTCCACTAGTTGCGAAGCACAACTTCACACTCTGGTCTCACAACAGGCTGTGCCACACGGCTCTTCTGAATGTTCTTCTGAAACCATCACAACAATACAAAGGCCAAGTTTCAGGCTCCCACCTTTCCCTCGCTGCTTATGAGTTCAGGTCTGTTGGTGTACTTAGGATCTCCAGTGATGAAGCTTAAAGATGCAATTTTACTTTTTTATTTTTTTTGTATATGTTTAATGTCATGTACTTCTTTTGTTGTTCCCTTATCAAGGGAGGATAACTGCTATCTCTAGAGAACAATTATCAAGAATTGGGTCTTACACAAATACTAATACCAACAAATAATCTTGCTGTTATTATCTATCCCCTCCTCCCCTCAATGTATATCTCTTTGGCACACTGAAGTGCTGACAATTATTTCTAGCAAATTGGTTGAATTCGTGACTGTTTAATGTTTAGTGCTTAAAGAAGCATACAGCATCATGGTGAATCACTCAAGCTCTGTAAGAATACTTTCTATATATCTTATCAGTTAAAGCTGGTAATTTCGGATGAATCTGCCTCATCTTAATGATGGAGAGCTACCATGCATCACGATTTCATTGGACCCAAGCATAAAATAACCTGGTTACTTTTGATCAGAAGTCAAGAATAAAGTGTACTCTCTTCAGAATTTACCATTTCCTAACTTTTAACTCAACTGCAAGATTATGCAATAGTGTGTCTGTGTACCACGAAGTAAGAACCATACTGGAAATGGTTTGATTAGGCTAAGATTAAGCAATTACTCCAGCCTCCTTCACAGTACCTTAGGAGTTTCAGCCCTAGATAATACAGTATGAAATTAACCGAACTATTTTAGTTGTCTGAGTTCTATTGCAGATTCTCCTCCTTACTGCATAGGAAAAGCTTGAAAATACCTCGTAGCAGAAGACTGACATACACTAAGTAGAGAGGCTCGCACACCTGTAGCACAGTATCATTTTCCTCAGGTTGAACTCCAACAATGAAGCCTTTGCTTTTCCACCTTTGCCCCAAACCCAAGATTCTGCACGTACAAGCCACAGGTGGGGTACACACTATCATTTTTCTAGTCCTTGTATCTGCTCAAAAGACTTAATTACATAGTTAGCAAGAGTTATGGCAGAAACAAGCAATTTACTCCAGCACTGTATTTGTTTTGCAAACGCTCTTGATAGCTCTTCAGTCGAGGGCTGTATTCTGTCTGCTTCTGCGGCTCGAAAAACCTGTTTGTGAGACCGTGGTTACCTAGCATAACTAGTCATTCAAGACTGAAGTATTACATGAGCGAAACTACTTTTCTTTCAAGTGACACTCCTTGTTTTCCAGGTGACAGCACATATTAGCATTGCAGAAAGCTCTGCATTTCTCTTTGCCATCTTAACAGAAGCTCCAGAAAGTTCCAACTAATATTTGTGTTGCATTCAAAGCTTTTTGGAGGCAAACACACACAGCAGGTGAAATCCCCTCTGTATTACAATGACAGCCTGTTACAGACTTATGACATGATACCAAGACTTGGAACACTAAAGAAAAGAAAAGCACACAATCCAGACAGAAACCCTTCCTTTAAAAAAAAAAAAAAAAAAAAAAGTATTTTCAGTCCCCCTGTCCCCTTCAAACCACAGAGTATTAGAAGGGACTTGTAGGCTTAGATACAGCTGCTCTCACCTTCCTTTTATGTTTATTTATAGATGTAGTCTATTATTTCCCACCTACTATCCAATTACTAATGGATATAACAGAAGGGTTGACTAAAATTCAGTTTACTTCAGCAAGACCTCATTTTGTTCTCTGGTTTGTGGTCAACTCCTCCCTGGATTCTGGGTATGACCTGGCTTTGGTTTCACGTCCACCCCATTACCTTACTTTTTCAAGAACAGGCAGCTGTACATGTGTCTATCATTAACCTGAGTATAGGAATGGCCTCAATCCTAACACTGCAGATTTGTTAGCCTATCTAGGTTCTCAAACTGTGTTCACTGCTGGCATACCTGGCAACCTGACTAAAGGAAAAGCTTGGTTAACTCCTTATCTTGGTGTTCGGGTCTGTATCTGCACTTGCTTTACTAGATGACATTTTACAACTGACATCTGTTCTTCTGTTAGCAGATCAAGCTACAAAGATCAGGAAAGTCATGAAAGCATAAATGAAATGAAGTGCTTGTTTCCTAGCACAGTTTTACCTCCTACAGGACAACAAGCAAGTTCTAAACTTTGCCCTGATCATGTAAAATGAGAAATGCCCTTTGGCTCCCACACCAGCCCTCGCTCCAGTAGATCAGAGGTGAAAACAAAAGCCTTACTTGTCATCCTTTTCATAGATGTTGAGCCCCAAGGCATCAACTCCCAGCCAGAGGTCAGTTCCTTTCTTATTCTTGATTTCAAAGTAGTTGATTCCATACATCTCCAGGTCTTGAGCAATCTTCAAGTATTCCAGCATGGCATTCTCTCTAGTTGAGGCAGGAAGGAGAGCAGATGTTAGTCAGATAAATCAAAAGCTTTATTGGAAAGAAAAAGCCTTCAGGGGAAAAAACAAAAACAAAAACAAAACACAGCAACTTTTCCTAAACCAACACAAATGCAGAAGTTAAAACTGAACATTCAGCATTTGGGATTCACTTCAGGAGTTGTGTTACACCTCTGTTCACACACACATTCACTCTACTTTCATTTGCCAAGCCCTAGTATTTCTAGACAGGAAGCTGCCAACTTTCATCTCTTCAAGCGTTTATCCCTGTCTCAAGACACCATCAGTGGGAAAGGTACAGTACCCGAACTTTCCCCATCTGCCAATGCAAATGCTTCAATGAACTTAAGGTTAGAGACACACCTTTACTTTTATCCACTCAGTCATCACTGATGCACACTGTACCCAGGTGCCAGATTTTTCAGAAAGCTATCTAAGAGACTGTTCTCAGCACCAGTGTGGAAATCTTACTGAATTTTACCATTTGCTTCAATGTTAGACTAGAAAATACACACCAGAAGTGCCCCACACAAGTGACTCTTGGAGTCTGTTACAAAAGCATGTTGTAGAACTGCAAGCTTAAGACAACTAACCAGCAAAGTTACCAATATGAAACACTTACTTGAGCATACCACTGTGTTCAGCATGCCAAACCTGGATCCGTTCTTCCCACTGCTCTCTGGAGAGTTTATGCTGATCCATCACCCTAATACATGGCAAGAGATATCAGCAAGATTAGACTGTGTTAAGCTATATCCATTGATGCCTCTTTGCTATAGATCCACCCATGAAGTCTTACTGAAACTAAGAGAAAGAGCCTACCCAGCCCAAAGATGTACTCTGTGAAGCAGAGCCATTCAGAACGAACAGAAACTACCTTCATTCTCTGTGAAGCCTTTCTGGTCACTGCCCAGAGACACGAGAGGAGTAATGCAGAACATTGAAAGTAGAATCACATGCATGCTGCAGACACCAGAGGGTTAAAGCAAAGCAAAAGTAGGTGTGGTGTTTAATTCTGGGAACAACACCGAGTGCCATCACGAGGTTATGACACTTCTGTGTGGGGATGGACCACCTATCTCGCCTCATTACACACTTTTCAGATATTAGACATTTTTGACTGTACATTTTGATTAAGAACATGAAGTTTGGGTTGCAGGGATAACGTTCAAAACTGATGCCTGCTCTTTCCTTCTTAAAGAGGAGACATGCACACTGTCAGTTACCAGCACAGCAGCAGTGTTGAGGAAAGAAAGATCAACTGTGTATTTCCTCTCCTAAACTCACCCAACTACCTTTCCCTAAGCAACCCCAAACAGACAGCATAAAAATGTACTCACTGTTAACGTTAATAGATAGAAATAAAAGGAGGATAAAAACCATGTACGTACAGCTCAAAAAAGTATGTTTTCACTGAAACTGTCTATATAACTAGAATGCAAACTCTTGACCTTTTTTATTATTATTAAAGGGAAACTGAGTCAACCAACTCCTTTACCTTTGGGGGATCAGACGCTCTGAATTGAGGTATCCAGGCTTGTGCACTTCTTTGTTGTAATCTCCGAACTTGGCCTGCACAGCATAAGAGCCAAGAAGAACTGCTGTTTCAGGAGGACAGTAGATCTCATCACTGAGGATCCCTTCCTTCACCTGCAGGAAGAAGAGCTTCTGCGTGATGTCCTGTATCAGCTCTTCAGACACATCTTCTGGGAAGAACTTGGCACGGAACTTGAACTGGAGGGGATTCTCCTTTCTGATTTCTTGAGCAGACACCTGAGGACAGAGGTGACACCACGACTAAGCAGGGTTGTAAACAATACAGTAAACTGCTTCTACACAGAAAAGGGGATTTAGGGCATTTGCCTTAAAAGGCATTAGTTTTCAAAAATGTGTTTCTGCAGTAATCTGGGCCCATATGTTATAGTGAGAACTCTCAAGCACACACAGGAGTACTTTCACCTTCATTCATCTAGAGGCACAAAGGTCCCCGCAGAGTTTGGGCTAAACACACTCCAGCACTATATTAATTACTTAAGAAGTCAGTCTCTAAAAAGGGAGGTACAGACATACTCCCTTCCATCTGTTTTCTTTCACTGAGACAGAGAGATATCACTTCAGAGTGAAACAGCTACCCTCTGCCCAGCTCACCTCCTGCTAGCTGTGCTAGTTGGCAAGAGATAAAGAAGGTGCAATGGCCTTCACACCCTGGGAAAAAGATTCCAAGGCTACACTCCACAGGCCTCCCACAGTTTTACATCAACCAAGTGTCTGTGTTTTCCAAATAAGCCAGAAAAATTCTGCTTGTATAGCAAACCTTACTGAAAAATGCAGGATTCGCAAAGTTGCAGCAGACGGCCAACCCATCTGGTATTGTATGTGTTTGACAAAACAGCCCCCTTACACTGAACAGGTAAGTCACTGGCTGCCCCATCAGGAAAAACAGTTCATACCCTCATAAGAATTGGAGGTTCATGAACAAGAGCACATCAGAGGTATCTGAGCTCCATGTTACAACTGCCC
Organism: Aythya ferina; assembly: GCF_964211825.1. Lineage (NCBI taxonomy): Eukaryota > Metazoa > Chordata > Aves > Anseriformes > Anatidae > Aythya > Aythya ferina. The sequence goes on from NC_140298.1 coordinate 55,889,350, forward strand.
AGCCTTGAAGCAACCTACCTTTCTGATCTATGCAGCAACCAATCCTGCACAAGCAGAGATTAAAACTGTTATTAGTCATGATGTTCCCCCAGACACGGGAAGCTAGCTGTTTCTGCACAGTAAGGGACAGCATCAAGCTGCTGCTGCACATAGGACGAATACAATAAAGCTTTACACCACTCACACAGAGAGAAAAGAGCAAGCCTCCACCATGCCACACCTCACACAAACAGTTCCCACAGAGGTCACGAAGTTCTCTTCAGAAATAATCCTTACATTATGCATATTAAAGAACGATAAACAAGTGGAGGGTTCATGAAGTCACAGCCAATAACACATCAGGAATCATGTAAGCTTTAACCTTTATTCAGCAATTACCTTTTTATCTAGCTTCAGCCAAGTCTGGAATCCCTTGTTATCCACATACTGAAGACCAAAGTACCACACTTCTCGCAGACCTATTGTTTTAACCACCTATAACAGAAAAGTAAAGAAAAATTATTGCAGGGAGCAGTTCACCTGTACTTCTTTCCCAGATATCCTTGCAAGCCCCACACCCACTGAAGCTGCAGGCAACAGCCTAAACACACTCATCTTGCATCTCTTAATTTCGTCTCGTCAACAAAAATACACTTAGAAGAAGATAGCAATGTCGTCAGCTATATTCATATATTGTACATACCAACCAGATAAAAGATCCAGAAACACCCTTGTTGACTGGACTGTGCATTTACTGGTGAAAATTGCCCTGTTTAGACAAGTTCCTTTTCCTCAGTAGAGATAGCTTAAAAGTCCCCAACCTCACTTGTTATTATTCTTCAGTAGTTTGCTGCCAGCTCATCTGCCTGCAAAGCCATGCTCTAGGCAGATCTGTGATCTGGGAAGATCCACTACACACATCTGGATTATTTCCTTGATGTTATTTGCAAAGTAGCCCCTCACACAGTGATGTGGGCATCACCGTAGGGAGCTCAACTGCGTGGAAACAAGAGGGCTTTTTTGTTTAAAAAAAAAAATACTTTGCAACTTCGGGAAGCAAGACAAACTCACGGATGTAGTTACATGGACTAAGATCTCAAACAAGGCTCTGTTTCACCCTCCCTGTGTGTAGTACTGCTGGAGACACTATAGCCAGAGAGCAGAATTACTGGAACAACGTTTGTGCTAACTGCATGCTCTTTGAGCACTGCAAACATTTTGTTCCACAGCTCAAGACAATGATTTGGGGATACTTAATTAGTTTTTGTTGTAGCTTCCGTTTATTTCGCTTACCAGTGAGCTACAAGCTGTAAGTTTGTACCCAAGGGCTACCTGGAACTGGTAAGATGCACCATGCTGGCTATCATTCTGAGAATTGCTGTTTATATATGCCATTTTTCAATTAACAGGTAACGTACAAGGTTTAGTGATATAAGCAGACCAAGAAAATTGAATAGACATTAATATGAAAAACATCGCTAAGCAAACGCCCCTTTCAAAGGCTACAAAGATTTGTGCCTACTAGCTGAGGAAATGGAGTACCTTCCTAGCTGAGCACTGGGCTGTTTTAAGCAGGCTATGATTTATACATTCTACTTTCTATAAGCAACTAGCTACAGTGAACTAGAGTTTGTGTAAAAAACAACAAAAAGAACCCCACATATCTGTCAAAGAAAAAAAAAAAGGAGCTGAGCTCTGAAAAAAAAAAAAAATCAACTTTTTTGACTGAAATTCCTTTCCCCTTCTTTCCTAAACTGGCTTGTTTCACCATAGAAGTACCAAATTTTCTGAAGGCAACATGCATTTTTTTTTAGAAGGATCAGAACCAGGCTTTACTCAACCTAGCAGAAATGCAAGGGTATGTTGAGTGCAGTGCAGCCCATTGCACAAAAATAGTGTTGCAACACGTTAAAATGAAGAGTTGCACAGATCAAGCAGTTATCAGGTCATTATCTCTGGCATCTCTTACAAAGAAAAAATACTCCTCTATAAACCAAGGGAGCTGGAAAGCTTACAGAAGTTATGACCCCTCAAGTTCTTCCTAAATCATAAAGGCAAGGAAACAAAAAGCATTACACTCAACTTCAATTTCATCACTTGGGGTCAAATACCAAGAACAAAGATGAGACTGTTTTAGCCTGTATTCTGGGAAACAGGTTTGTAAAGCTTCCTCCGTAGCTAAACAAACAAAAAACTAAGAACCAAAGCGTTTCTCAGATTCAAGATAACTGGGGGGAGGAGAGGAGGTTATCCACAAAAATGCACAGAGGAGCAAATCTTGAACTTGCCCATTCTGCCCAAACTGACAAAGAAAATCTCAAAATTGTGGCTGGAGTTTAAGGCATGTTCACTCAACAGAGACGGGCAAGTTCTCATTTAATGAAGCCTTTCAATTCTCAGTCATTTGATGCTCTCTTGATCAGATTATCTGCTCAAAAGGAATAGTGCAGTTGCTTTAAGAAACTAAATTAGCTGATGGGCCATAGGAATTGGCATACTTGTGCTGCCACATAAGACTGCTGGTAACACTCTCCTCTCCACTGGATTTTCTTCCCCTTGTTGCCAGAAAGGTGTAGGACTGCCAGGAGCAGCCAAGGGGGTGTACTCACTCCAGAGACCACTCCATGGGTTCTCAGAGCACCTCAGATGTAGCTGTGGCTTGAGCAGAGGCTTCTCTATATTCAGAGGCTTCACTATTTTCCCCTTCTGTTAAAAGGGAGTTATGATCTGCCTTATGTGCAGCATACATTTAAGACAGCAAAGCCAATAAAGTACCGTGTGGTCTTTAAAGACAGCCTTTCTTCTTCAAGACCCTTTCCCCCCTCAGTGGTTCTGCAGTTCACATTGGGCCAGTCCCCATTTCAGGGAAAACCTGTTGCCTCCATAGGCTTTATCTGGGTGTAAACTCCAACTCCAAGACCAGGGCCCAGTGAAAGACGTGCACAGCGGAAGGGAAGAGGAGCTTCAGCTGCTCAAGTTTGTGCTGCAGTTATACCAAAGTCTCCTCTTGATGTGCAGAAGAAGTACAACCCAACAAGGTACAGGCCACTGGTAACTTTCCAATCACACGTTTTAAATCCCAGCTACAGGATGAAAGGACCAAGTCTCCATGAGGTGATTTTCCATCCCAGAGCACACCAAGTACTACAGAAAGCACAACCTTCAGAAATTCAGAACTACCTAGACAGCAGACTAGAAGTATCTTGGATCTGAAGAACCCTGCCTGTTTCCATCTTCTCAGGAGTTTGTGCTTCTCTAGTATCTCTTCTGCCAGAGAAAATACCCTGACTCTTTACAGATAGAAACATAACAAATATGTGGGGCAAAAAACAACAACTTGTTGAATCTTTGTCATCAGGAATACAGGAAAAATTCATACTCTCTGGTCTAGGCATTGCTTTTAAACACCTAGCTTTTAGACACTTGGATTGTTGTACCCTCAGAGATGAGGGAGTCATGCTAACCCAAAATGGGGGGGGGGGGGGGGGGGGGGGGAGGGAAGAAGTTACCCAAATGCAATGGTAGTCAGCAGGCAACAGAAGGTCAAAAACTAAATGCTGGTTCCATAAAAACACACGTTTCAGATGCACTTCACCAAATTTCCAGTGAATACTTTAAGTTTATTACCACATCAGTGATAATGAAAATGACTTACTTAGAACTAGTGCTAAACAAAGAACGTGTAGCACTCTATTGCATACTGCAAAGTTTCTCAATGATTATAATTTAGTTTCCTCCTTTCACTCCAAGAAATAAAATGACTTTTTTTTTTTTTTGAGGGGCAGGGGAGGACTTCTCACCACAATCTGTACAATTGCCATAACACTTAAGTTCTAGCTAACTCATTGAAATGAGAGACTACCAAGAAAAACTTGGAAGGAATGAATGTTGTTTAGCCAGCTTCACCTACTTGAAGCTCAACCACCCTTTGCTATCAAGGCTAGCCCGGGACAAGGGGAGAAGTGCAAAGTAATTGCTGCAGTGCTTCATGAACAATACGCCTAAGTATTCACAAGTCTGCATAGATCAAATTAGCTTTCAGTTTCAGCAGCAATATTTAGAAGCAAGCCCTTCATTATTTTTATTTTTTTTTTTTTTGAATACCAGATGTAGTTGATTTTTCCTTCTGAAATCCAGATCTTATATCAGTTTTATAAGGGCAAGGTACATAGGATTAACAAAATTCCACAAAGTGCTCTTTGTTTAGTTTAGTTGTCTTTATCTGACCTTTGGTATGTGCATCTCTAAACAGACCTGTATATTGTTAACGTAGTCACGGGACGAGTAACAGTAAGAGCGGGGAGTCCCTTGGAGGACTCAAATCCTCCACTTCCTTAGGAATCCCTGGAGGCAGACTGGACAAGCCTCTACTCTGTTCTGCTGCATACAGGCTTCTTGAAAGGTGCGATGCTATAGCTTCTGTATGGTGATCAAACTTCTATTTTTCTAATAGTGTGGCAAACTCAAACATCTGTGGCAAGTGGCAACCTCAAACTCAGCTTCTTAATGAATCCAGCTGCACCTTCACCAACTACCCAAAGACCTGATTCTGAAGAGTTTTATGTACAGGGACAACACTTGAACTTGAAAATTTAAGTAATGAATAAAAGCTAAGCTGTATTTCAAAGCAAGAAGTACATTTTTACATACTACCTATGCTGTCCAGATCTAGACACCTAGACTTGTCTAGATGCCTTATGAGACTTCATCACCCAACACTGCTAGGAAGACAGGTTTCACTGGAACTTAACTTATCTGCAAGAATCTTCACTTATTTCTTTCACTGTGATGGAGTTTAGAGAACTTAGGAACAGGCCCCTTTGATCAGGAGGTAGAGAAAGGTAGGTTTGGAATTCAGTCTTAAAAAAACATTATAGTCTCCAATATACTCTGAATTGAAGCAAAAAGAGCCCACACCAACACTGTACTGACCTGGTCAAACAGCTGTTTGCCTGTAGTGTTCGGCTGGATGGCAAACTCCAACTCCGCATCCACAGTAACAACTCGAACATTGATCTAGGGAGAAAAACAAAAAGCATTGTTTTAGGTACACCGAAAGCTATTTCTCAATGTTAACACAGTACTTTGCGTACAATACAGTCTCCATGCTGTGAGGTACTTAACCCTTATGATATACACACTTAAGATTAGATTTTTGTTATCGCACAAACCTGCATTAGATTTTTGTTATCACATCAGCAAACTTAATTGGGACACTGACTTAGCTGTCTTATCCAAATTGCTCTGCAGGTTTTCCTATTCAATGCAGAATTGGATTTGTCTTTTTAGGTTAAATGAGGGGGCATCTTAGAGTTGGCTGTCTCCAGGCCTAAAACCCCTTGGACTAAGGGTTTCTGCAAGCACACGGCATAGCTGCCTGCAGGCCATCCCTTGGATTACAGAAGGCCCTAATGACTAAATTAAATTTGAGACTTATAATTTAACTGTCATTATATTAGAGCTGGAATTAATCTGGGGTTTTAAAGGCAAAAGGCTACAGATTATTCTTATGAAGCAATCAGCATTTAACCTGAAAAGCATTCATTCTTCCTGTCATAAAAATCTACTCAAAGTAGCAGCAGTTGTGGGTACTGACTGATACCATGAATTCACTTACAGCTAATGCTGTTAGGGAAGAAGCACCTTGGCCAGACTTGTTGCAATGACAGAAGAGTGCAAGACCGAGGTCAGCATTGTATGCAGAAGACAAGAGAGTTTAACTAATGACCAGAAAAAGTCTATTAGCAGTTAATCAAGAGACCAAAGAAACAACCAAGCTTGCAGGGAACAGCATAATGACCAGCAAGGTAGTGACAAATCAAGGGAGGACAGTATGCTTAAGGCTTTCTTCCTGCACCTTAGGAATCGAAGGTTTCCCAAACAGTGTAACCAGTGTAGCAAGGGAAGGGAAGTTCAGATACCAAATTCTCAAGAGTGGTAAGACTGCAATTCGAAGATGTGACCTTAAAAAGCTCCTGTTGCTTAATCCCTCTCAGCAATAAATCCCTAATCATATTCTAATCCCTTCCTACCCCCCTCAAGAAAACATATGCTCATAATCCGCTGTTTTGTGTGGTGCAAGTTATTTGTACTCCTGGCTACACCACCACAGTAGGTATAAAACGAGTATCACCTTACAAATTAAAGGAATTGAAAGGACGTGCTTCTCAAACCTTACCACAAAAGGTTTGGGCTGGTGGCTGAGCACTGAACTCCAATCAGAACCTGGATGCTCATCTTTTACATTATTTCCTTAACTTTATTAGTTAAAAAAAAAAAAAAAAAAGTATTAAAAAAGATACTCCCTATTCTAAAGGAATACCCTATATTACTTCAACTCTAAAAGATCCTTCTGGATACAGTCCCCTTCTTAAAAGATCAGCTACACAGCGAGCTAGTTAGTGCTTAGACCATCCACCTGCTACATCTTTCAAAAATGTTTTTAGCATTAAGACCAAAAAGGGAAGTCATCCTCTTTACACTTCAATTGTGTAGTCATAAGCATGGAGAACATAACTGCTTGGTCATCGAAGAGCTCCCAAAGACACTTGGGGAACGTGGTAAAGGTTAAAGGTTAACTTCTGTGCTCTCCAAAGGGCTGAATGACCAGCAGGATACGGAGGCATTCCCTGGTGTGCCGTCAGACAAGCCCTGAGCCACACAAGAGGCAGACTGAGACAGGATATCTAGCAGCTGTCATTTCCATGAGTAGATGGCTTCTTGGAAAAATCCTTTGAGCCTCCTCCTTCCTGCCATATTACATCCTCTTGCTTCTCATCTCCAAGCCTGAGCCTGGATTTCGAGACGAACATAATGGTTTTAGCAGTATTTCTAAGTGTATGTCCTACAACCACTTCACACGAGCTTTTAGCACAGAGAAGCTAGTAATGAAGCAGGCAACCGGAGCTTAATTCACTCAAAACCCTGGTTTGGGCACTCTAAAAAAAACTTCTACATCTGTCAGGCAAAGACGAGATCAATGTGGCATACAGCTCAGACTGTAAGAAACCCCCCATGGCACCAAGACGATTAAATCAAAGCCCAATGTGAAAAATAATTCAAGATATTTGCTGGGACGGAATGACTCAGACTAATTCCTATCAGCAACAAAAACAGCAAGACAGTTAAGAAAACTTTGACAAGTGAAACTCTACTTATCCCATGTAGGCAAGGCAGGCCATTTTTTAAGATCCCTACCAGGTCCCAGCAGTATCCCCGGACAAAAATTTAAGCAAGCAGTTTTTAATTGTTTCAAAACAGTGAGAGGGGAGAGATGGCAAAGAGGAGTGCATGACTTCCACATGAAGTAAGTTTTAAATGCACATAAGTGGCTAGAAATCCTAGGCAGAAAGATATAGCTTCCTAATCCACAGGCTCATGCCGTAAAACTTTGATTACACTTCTATGCCCAAGACTAACACTTAAATCAAAAACAGGGCCTTAGAGGACTGGTGTGTTCTGAAACATTACAGAACACAAGGCTTTCATCTTCCTTTGTCCTAGGATGCATAAAATTACTAAGAAATTCGATCCAGAGGGGGTAAAAATAAACAAACATGCAGTTGAAAACACAATACCATTTGCATTAAAAGGAAAATAAGCTCTGTGAGTCATAAAGACAACAGAAACTGAAGAGTTTATTCCACAGAATTACTGAATGCTAATTCCACAAATTCAGGCTCTTCAGGACAGACCGTTATCTACATTTCCAACTGGGACAGGGAAGTGCAAGTAAAATTAAAGATGGACTGGAGAGACCTTTAAAATAAACTTTATATAATCTTAAAACAATGGAGAGTTCCTGTACTAGAAGGCGCAGTAGTTAGAATGGGATCTCCCTTTCTCCAGCAGTGCCCTCGAGTCTTACTTTTTGTTTTGTTTTCTGCCCCTTGAGACATCTTCTCTAACACTAAATCGGGAGATCACTCTGTGGGGCACTGCAGCCTTTTGGAGACAGCACCATGCAGTATTTAACTTGGACAATGAAAAGTGCCATCTGAAAAACAGATTCAGAAAACTTTCTCTTTAAGGAGGCAATGTGTTGCCTACCAGCTAAGTTGCAGCATCTCTGTGCAAGACCTAAGACCTAGAAAACAACCCAAGACGACATTGCCTCACCCCCATTCTCTCCTAAATGAGGAAATCCCAGGTGTGCTGGGTGCTGTATATGCACAGGTAACTTTTTGACTAAAGCTTGACTCTTGGCTGAAACCAGAGACGGATTCAGGACCAACAAGCTGTAGGCCAAGAAGGTATCTCTGGAGTTGACCATCTATCTCCTGATGTTGAACTGCTCTATCGTAAAACATCCCACGCTGAAGGGGAAAAGGAGGGTGGAATGAGGGCGTGGGTGGGTGGGGAGAACACCGCATGTACCCCATACGCAGCAAGCCACTGTGGATATTTTACATACTGATGCTTGAAAGAAACCCAATTGCACAAGTTCACAGGTCACTGAACTGTTTTATTATACAAGTGAAGTTTTGCAAGTCATTTTAAATACTATACAATTTATTTCCATAAGATAAAGGGCAGTAAATACCAACCTTTACGCATATACATAGAGAAACCAGTACTTTGTGTGTTCCATGTTGTCATTACGCAGCTCTAAACACCCCTGATAGTGCTCAGGAATGCTTTCTTCCTCTTTTCAAGGAGAGGTAAGGACCAGAATTTCTTAAATAGCAGGTTTGCAGGTACAAATGCTAGTGAAGTACCTCTCCAAGTGGTGGCAACTAGCACTCTGTAGTGGAGAAACCTAGCTAGGATGCCTTCTTTCTTCAGTTGCTGGGAAATCCAGGTAAGCAGCTAGTACACATAAGCAGACCCAGCACAGAGGGGACAAGGGGCTGTTGAAGTGCTGTGAAAAATGTGTCTGCGGGCCTATCAAGGCTTCTTGAACGCACCCGAAGTGTCTGTATAGCACATGGGCGTGCTTGTGCTGAAGAAATACAGCTGTCTTAACAAGAAATAATTGAAAACAGTAGTAGCAGGAATCAGACCAAGTCAGCCTGGCTTGCATCCTCACTTCTGCAGGTTTGTAAGCTATTTCTGCTCCTCCACCACACACACAACTCCTATTGTACTCGTAATAAATAACAGGCAGGCTTTTTGCCCCGAGTTGCAGAGCGCCCGCATGGATGGAGTAATTACATTTCAGCCGTAGCAACCAGACCTGTTTGTAGATGTTTATACCGATTAGGCATCTGGTAACAGGAGAAGCAATTTCACATAGCAGCATCGGGAAGGGCACTGAAACTGCTCCCTGTGCCTCTGCCTTCCACGTATTAGCAGCGTTCATCGATTCCAGGCCCACCCAGAATGAGGGAACATCGCCAGCCCTGCTCGATGACAGCTACTGTGCTGCTAACTGATAGAGTAACTACAGCTCCTGCAGCTCAAATGTAATTTGGAAAAAAAAAATCAGCTTTGTTTAGGTAAAAAATAAAAAAATAAAAATAGATGTTCCAGAGCTCAGACCCAACCTGCTAATACCTCAGTGTCTCCGCTCCTCTGTCCTCCACAAGTCACTGAAGTCAACAGCTGGTGGTTCAGGGACTGCAGAAGGGCAAGGAGAGCTCTGGGTGACAATGTTGTATCAAGCCAGCAGTCAGCTCTCCCTGCTGCAGGTTGCCAAAGCATGACTCCCAGCCTGACCGGCCTCAGCACCTTCATCTTGCTGGGACACGGATTAGGGACGTGCACTCTGACCTTGTCATGGCTGGCCAACGTCTTGGAAGTGGGACATGTGTGGGCTGGAGAGCAGTGAGTAAGAAAATGTGGTTAACTACTCTCACAGTCCCTGAAGATGGAGCACACTCACAAGTCTGCACAGAGCAGCCAGTGGAAAACTAAACCTGTTTAGGAGGCCAGGGCTAGAATTCAAAGATTTTGCGAAGTCTGAGAAATAGATGCAAATGCTACACGTGGGAAGGTGAGAATGGACAAGAAATAGACAAGGAGACGAACAAATTACAGGCTTTCAAACAATGGGCTGTTTGCCCCAAACCAGCAGGACTGTAGACAAGGATGTGGTCTGTTATTAATCCCCCCAAGAACAGCGCATTTCCTGGTGTGATGCTATTGCAGAGAAAGAAAAATTGCATTCTTGAGGGTATTTGTCACCGGAAGCATTGCTGAAGATGACTACTCTGCTCTGCTTGCCTGGTGACTTGCCAGCTGGAACACTGTCATCCACATTTGAATGCCTCTTTAGGAAGGAAACAAGTTAATCAAGGAAAGTCTGCACTGAACCATAGGTCACTTTTTTTTCCTAACCTATGAAAACTGGATTTGGCTTGCTAGCATCTCACTGATCCCTCTTAAAGGGAAGCCATCTGAGGCATGAAGCATTTGTGGAGGACAGCAATTTTTAAACCCAAAAGCAGACCAACAAAAAAAAAAAAAACAAAACTCGAGCAGTTTGGTGACAGGAGGGGAAACATCCTCACCAGCTCACACAGCACGAGCAGGGAACGGCCTCACCGGCACCCACCTGAGTGCCAAGGTAAGCTCACTGCGCCGATTCAAGCGGCCCAGCTTCTCAGCACGCCGCATTAAATCAAAGAGACCTGACTGAACCAAGGGCCATGCTCCATTTCAGGTCTCATTGTGTTAAATGCTGCTTCCTCATGGCACATAAATGGGAACATTAAGTCACGTTCCCCAGGAATTCCTCCGAGTTTATGGAGCAGGGTTAGATACCGCTGCATTTGCGGCAGGTAAGATTAGAGTTGAACAGGCTGGTCTTTGTTCTTCAAAAACCCGCTCACCTTCCCATGGAGCAAGAGCTATACCAGCTAGACTTAACTTCAGTTTCTTAGGTTTACTTAGGGCAACGGGAGTCCAGGTACTTGCTGCTCGCATGTAAGGTGAAAAAGCCTTTTAAAAGCTTACGTGGATGTTCTTCTGAGGACAGAAAAAGTACTTTGATGGGAAGCCAAGAATAGTTTTGACGTGAAGTTGGAAAGCTCAAGACTCTCCTGGATGAAGGCTGGGGGGTTGTACACATGGGCAGGAAAACCCTGAATAGCCAGATCTAGGGAGTCACCTAGAAATTCCAGTTTTAGCAGAGCAGGCTGAATCTTCAGGACAAAATCTACTCCCCCAGCATACACGCATTACAAGAAAGCCAATTTATTGAGTTTGATTTTGCTGTCAGGTCACTTGACTCTTCTTTGTGAGATAGCGTGAAGCTTTCCATACAATCAAACATGAAAATAATCATAGAATGTGATTTCAAACATAATTAGTTGAGATATGCAGAAGATGAAACGTCACACTAAATTACACGCCTATTTCAGTTTCCTTAACCAAGCCCTGGTATATCTTATATTAGCAAACAATAAAACCGAGTAGCAGGCATCTGTGTGAAAAGCTGAGTGGCAGTCATGGCTGCATTTTGGTTCTTAATCTAAGGTCAAGCAGAAACACCCTGCATGCCACAAGATCACGGACGCTTCATGCAGGTGTGGGAACTGTGCATAGCCCAACATCTCCTCTCTGGGCACCCTTGCTCCCAGAGGAGTCCAGCTCAGCTGCAGGCATCCAACAGTGCCTGTTCACATAACATTTGCTCCTCAATGGAACTGCAAAGCCAAACGAGTGCTCTTTCCAGGAAGAAAATAATAATAATAAAAATCTTCCCTCACTAACCTAAGTTTCCCCAACTCTTTCCTAACATGCAAACTGCATCATTCTGTCTCCAGTTATAAAGAACTTTAAAAATTGAGACAGTAGTTTTTAAAATTTATTCATTTTTTAAATCTAAGATTACCTAGGGGCATCCCTATGCCCTAACATGACATGAAGGAACATAATTTAACCCTGAAATGCCCCTAGATATTACCCTTAAGTAACCCCCTTTCAATTAGAGAGATGAGATGTTTTCCACAAAAAAAAACACAACACTTGATCTTACTTTCTCTGAGGGCAGCAGGGATGGTTTATTCTCAACACAGACCAAGTTAGGAACTAGTTTGAATGCTTAAGGCGTTCTGTGGAAAAGAAGCAACACTTGAAGCCTCCTTGATGCTGTGCAATAGGAATATCTGCACACAAGCAACAGATCTCTTTAAAGAACAAGCACACGGCCAGCGACAGCAGACTCGTCACGGCCCTGCTGCTTGGACGAGCCGTCTGCCCCCAGTGAGCGTCAGGACGGGTTTAAGAACACAGACTGCAGCAACAACAGGTCCTTTGTACCTAAAGGATAAAGACAGAGCGAGGCTGGAGGCCGCTGGATCAAACTCCTCCACACACAGACTGTTTTGTCATGACAACCATCACATCCAATTAAACATAGCGAAGTTGCAAGCTCAGGCTTTACATATGAAGTTTCAAGAAAACCCCACAACCCATCCTCAAATAAGCCTCATCTTGCAGAGTCAGAATTCAGTAGGAACCAGACCATTTTTGTGGTCTTCCAGCAGAAATAGTAGCATGAGGCCAAGTGCAGATATCGATGTTCAAGCTCTTACTTCAAAAGACTATGAAACTAAAATACAAGTTAACTTAACATCTCTAATGCTTATGTCAGTCAGCTACACAACATGATCCTTCCACAATCCCCACAAGAGAAAAGCAAAATATTTGAGTATCTCATCATCTCGATCCAGAACAAAAACAACTCTTCCTATCTACGTTGTTTCCAAGTGAAAACACCGAGCAGGCAGGCGCTGATTTACACAGCAGCTGAATTTCACTGCACCAACTAGCAACAAACAGGAGCAGGGGCTGCAGGAATTAATTACCTAAACAAAAGCTGCAAGTGCCTCGGAGCTTTCCATGAATACAAGCACTAATATTGGCACCTTTTATTCCAGTGCTTATGCAGAAGCATAGCTTCTAGAGAGCAGTATGCACAAATAAAGGAAAACAAAGAATAATTCTTAAGAGTCAAAAACCTGGCAGATACTCACCTCGAGACTGCCACAACACAACCTGCCAGCACTCAACACTTTTGAGTAGACGCTGTATGAGCAATACTAGCACAAGATAGGATTGTTCTTCTGTGGTAGAAGGACAGCACATCAGAGTGCAGCAGAACAGATGTGTGACCACAAGGAGAGGCTCTCTTTTTCTCTCAAGATTATGCTCTGAGAGTCTGAGGAGACCAAGATCTGACTCTTAGAGAAAAGTTTTCAACAGTTTCACTCTTCCCAGATGTAGACATCACAAGAGGCACAACTATTTTGCACCAGACATGAACTGGAAGAAGTTTACATAGAACAACTAACTCCTATGCAAGGATCAACCAAGTGCATCAGGACCTCTCAGTTTGGAAGGAAGTTAACCCAGCCTAGGACGTAAGAGCACAAAGTCATGACAGACATGGACAGAGTGGACAAGGACCAAGTGCTCACTGCTTGTAAGAACAGAAAAAACTGGGTTCATCAAAGCCAGTCAGTTCTGAGCAAGAGAAATCAGCTCTTCAAACAGCGCTGCAGCAAGGAGTTTTGTAGATAACTTCTCAAACATCGTGAAGGTTATCTAGGACAGCCTCACGGATGCTGGAGTTTACATGTTTTCAAGGGGAGACCGGACAAGTTCACAGAAATCCATTCAGTAACTCATTATATACGAGCTTTCAGCCTCCAACACCCCAGCAGCTCAGAGGAGAGCAATGGTGCGTATCTTTCAAACACTCTTCCTCAGGCATCAGCTTTTGGCCAGCAACAGAGGCGCAGTGTTAGGCTGCAGGGGCTTTCCACCTGACCCGGCGAGGCCAGCCACATTCTTATAGAAGTCAAAGTGCAGGAAGAACACGAACTGCGTTTGCTGAAGGAGAAATAGCAGCGCAACATGTTACACCAGCCCGGGCGATGATGCGTGTTCATTTGTCATTCCAATTATGAATCCATTTGTCAGAGGGATTTATTGCTTTGATACCTCACCCCTCTGCTTTACCTGCTCTGTAATCAGGTTCTTTCACTTTATCTCGTGGACTTCGGCGGAACACATCACATGGCACTCACAAAATTTACGAGCGGGATTATATGATGCGATGGCCTAAAGATGGCCTGACAGCCTGATAGACGCCCAACTCGCTGCAGCGCTTACACTTCCCAGCCAGGTAATATAAACAGTATGCAACAGGTACTGTTTGCTCCCAGATAAAGGTAGGCCACCACAAGTCCTGGAATGTCAGCTAATCACAAACTGGTTGCTCTTGCGACATTATAGGTAACACAGAAAAAGTTGGAAAGATTGGTGAAATCTAACTCCTAAAAATGCTTATGGGCTTCTGAGATGAAACTTCGCAGGCCCTTCACTACTGAAAGGTGCATCAGTTTTGAAGGGGAAAGCTATTTTCCCCGATGCTGAGATCACTATATATCAATTATGCAAACCCACCTGCCAATTTATACCACATACTTTGCGGATCAGGAACACTGTATAATCACTTCTCCCTAGAAAGGCAAAAAGCTAAGACAGCTAAGCTTTCATGATTAAAGTGCATTCAGCAAGATGTTAAAGAATAACTTGAGCTCCCACAAAGAACTCAAAGTGGCTGCAGTACAGACTGTGAAGTCCTCTGCTGGCCCAGTCGGGCTAGATAGTGGCACCCAATACAGGCTTGAGATTCTTCAGTCCCTACATCTTCAGCGTAGGCAGCCCACAGATCTGCACCGTATCTTCTTGTAGGGCAATTCCACGGTGACATCCCAAAGCTAGCAGAAGGCTACGGAACTTGTGGAAGTGGCCCCAAATGCAAGTAACTGGTATTAAACAACTGTTTGTCCTCCTCACTCAGGAGAGTCCAGGATTTTAATTCTGACTCAGGATTTTTATTTTAATTGACAGCTGACAGAGTTGGGTGCTCATTAGTCCCAGCTGAGCACATGCTACTTGTGCTCTCTCGAAGATGAAAGCAGATGATACTTTCCATTGTGAAGCAGGGACTAGAAGGAGAAACAAAATCTGGATCTGAACAAGTGAGCAATGTGGAAGCAATATCATTAGCTGTTACACCAAGCTAAGCCGTCTTTTTAGGCTCACGCAGTAACAGTTTTCTCCCCCTCCTAGAAGGAAGGAGCACTGCTCGGTAAAATCCCGAGACCTCAGCTGCTTCAGCAGAGATGTATTTCTCAGCTCACAGACTAAACATTACCTAATGCTGAAACCAGGTTTCAAAAACAAGAACACAGCCCAGCCAAGATATATTACTTAACAGTGTGCAGTGTGGTTCAGTGATCTCAGGCAGCACTGCCTTCCTTCAAGGTCAATTAAGTGATTATGGGATTTACAGGGCGCATAAAGCTCTTTGGACGCAGAGTGCCAAGCAAGAATGACACTGATGCAGGAGTCTTTGATGGTCATCAAGAAGATTTATTCTCAAGAAGTCCTGGTTTATCACTGTGGGTTTTTTTCTTTATTTTCGTGTGTGTGTGTGGACAGAGGAAGATGTTCATGTGGGCAGAAGAAGAATAGGAAAGCTCGTCTCCCCCCTCTGCCCTTTAAGAAGGCTAAGAAATTTGTTAAGTACTGGCTGACTTTAACAGTTAACACTCTGATTTCTCTGCAGCACCTAGAGAACAAACTGACCTCAGAAATGCTTATTCAGCTCATACAGTAATTTGGGTTTTCTGCACAGTTGTGAGCTCTTCCTCCTACAACTTCAGCTGTCTGTGAACTACTCCCTACTTTTACTATTAATAGAATCCTTCACCTTCCTTTTGCAGCCATGGCTGGGACTTTGCACATGTGGAAAGTATAAACTTCTTTACACCTTGCACTAGATTATACACCTCCTGGTACCGAGTACCCTAAATGCCATATCACCTGATGTATTCCAATTTGTGCTTACAAGGAAAGGCAAAAATCTTATTACCGACTGAATGTAAAGCTATCCATAAGCCAAGAGTATTTTAATTATGAGAAAATATGGTTATGATTTTTTTTCAGTACAATTATAGCAATCTGGTGTGAAGAATTTGAAGATAAGAACATATGTGCAGTTAGAAGATACACAGTCAAGGACAGATTGGGAAGATCTGTGAAATACCAATAATTACTATTACTTGTATTTTAAGTGAATTCCTATCGTTACTCTCATCTCTTGACAAACTTCTTGAATTGCAATGCCAGAAGGTGCTCACGGACAGCAAAAGGCTTGGAGAAAGACCTGCATGCGGTCTCCACGTTCATTTTCAGAAGGCATGTATATTCAACAGCAAACAGGTACGGAGGACTCGTCTAACCACTTAATACCAAGCACACACTAGCACATTAATAACACAGGACTAGGAAAAACCTTTTGAGTCATCGGTTCCAGTTCCGCACTCCTACACGCAGCAGCAGCATTAAAACACATCCTTGTCAGACTTTATCTGTAAGGGCGTTAAGTCTTGGAGTAGTCTCTTAATAAGACCAAGGCAGAGGGGAGGGGGATGACAGGGGAAGGAAGAGCAACCAAAAACTTAACTGGTCTAATGTTTAAGAGTCTCCTAAGCCACAAGTCTTGCTTAAAGCAGTTCTTCCTTCTCTTTGGCATTTAAAACCTTTATTTTAAAGGTGAGAGAGCAGGTAACTTAATTCTACCAGGCTACACTAGCCCAGCATCCTTTTTGTGAGGAGGCTTTCTGCCTCCAGTCATCCCCAAAGCCTTTTGTAGGTTCTGCTTTGTATTTGTATTTTCTGGGCAAGGATGAAAATGGTAACTTATCTTCTATGAAAGCTGTCACTAGCACCTTCTATCAATGCTTTCCATTAGAGAAACCCCACAGATTATATGTCAATGGACAAGACAGCCATTCTATCAATGACCAGTACATAACCTTTTAGCCCATATGGAGAGGGACCTCCTTCTTCTTCCACCCCTCCAAGTTTAACCACTGAAATATGACTTTTATTACCTTAAGGCCTTTACACCCCTTTACATGGTAGCCCTCTGCATCACTACCACGGCACTGACAGATTTCATTAAGTATGCTTGGCTTTCCGAGCACAGGCTGCTAGGAAACATATGAGAAAAGTGTACCTCTCAGTATTATTCACCTGTATGCTCTTTAGCACCAGAAGCTGTGGGATTGCATTCACTGCTGTCCTCTCTGTAGTGTTATACACATGCACACAAATTTTTTGTGTGGCACTACACTAAATGTTCTGCTGCAAGGCTGGCTTCATTTCTTGTAAAGCATTTTTTCTTAAGGGATTTTATAAGAAAAAAATCCACCTTCAAAAACAGTAACAGAGAATGCCGATAGGTCAGATCAAATTAACAGGTCTATAGAACAGAGATCACATTTCCTTCTCCTGTAAGTAACGTTCAATAGTCCACAGCCCTGCAATTCTATTTATTAGATTGGTTTGGTTTGTTAAAGGAACGCAATTCAGCTAAAACACCATCTATATAATGAGTGAAACAGAAATGAACTAGAATCATATTGGTATAGGAAAAATGCAGCGAGCACACAGGCACTCTAGTAATGAACAGATGTGAGGCTGATCAAGTAAGTTTATTGAGCATTTCACTTGTTTTCAGATAACAAAGCAAGATTTGGACAAGATGACATCTCTTGTGCTTTTGTATGTAATCCACCATTTGCA
Organism: Aythya ferina; assembly: GCF_964211825.1. NCBI lineage: Eukaryota > Metazoa > Chordata > Aves > Anseriformes > Anatidae > Aythya > Aythya ferina. Next base: position 55,906,879 of record NC_140298.1, read on the forward strand.
AAACCTAATGAACTACGGTACAAATTAGATGGAAATTAAGCTTCTGAACTGCTGATGAACTCCCAGTTAAAAACCCTTATGAACTGGGAACAAGAAGTTATACGTATATAGCTTACCTCAGAGATCTTGTTACGTAACTGCTACACATAGCAGAATGTCTGTGTTAAATTATACACTAACACTTGCTTTTATTATAAAAAAAGTTGCTTTAGAATTATTTTCTGGAAGGTTTCTCAGATTTATTTTGAGTGCTGTAGACATGCATCAGATCCGAGTAATTACGGCTAAACACTACCACAGAATCCGGAATATATTTGTTTTATAGCACTTCACTATGGTACACTATTAAAATACCAAATCACTAATGTTCTAGTGTTAGTGGACTTAATAGTTTACTGTGAAAGACTGAATTCCAATCGTGATCTCTAAGTTCCCTGGTGCACAATTTGTTAAAATAAAAGATTTATACAGAGGTTTACCTTCTTTTTCTTAGGGGTAGGGAGAAGATGATTGACAAAACTTTGCTTCTTGCTTAGAAATAAAGATTTTAAGATGACAGCTGATGACCAGCTTGTCAAACTGTACCCATATCAACATGGGATCTGCCAAACAACATTGCATTTACCTATGCCAAGCTGACAAGACGCGTGCAAACAGCTTTAGGTAGCAAGTATTTAGTACTCATATATTCGACCTATCAGAAACTAAAACTGCCTCCCTGCGTTTCCAGAATTCATACTGTCATTCCTCACACCTGCCACAGGCCATTATCGTGCTCTCTCTAAGCACAATTTTGCCTTTGGAGGATATTTAGGATCTTTACATCCTTTCCACTGCACCCTTCAAAATGATAGGAATCCTTTTAGCTGTATTAGGAGTAAATGAGGTGTATTGGAAGGTCACAAAGTCACTGTCTCAGTCTGAAGCAGTCAAGTTAAATTGTTGTATTAAAATAGTCGTGGCAAAATTCCCCCGTTTCCAGTATGGTGGCAGTTAGCCCCACTGAACAGAGGATTAAATGCAGATTCCAAAACCAAAACCGCTTACACTATACAAACTATTGACAAAGAGTCTTCTCCATGAATTCCAGCCAGTAGGTCACATCTCAGAAATCATCTGAGTACAGCTGTCCTTCCCAGTGGAAGGGGGGCTTACGCTATTCATCTTTGTTATTCACTGGTGAGTCAGCCAACAAACAAACAAAAAACATCATCTGTGAAGGAATAAGCACATACCCAGGCCAGACAAAATGGGCCTTTTTTTTTTTTTTAAAAAAAAAAAAAAAAAAAAAAGATTAAACATTTTTTCCACACTTATCCATGGCTTCCCATACAACTTTGTCCTAAACAAAGTTGTGCTTTTCAAGAAAGCACCCTGGAATTAGCAAACGACTAATAGTATACTAAGAGAGATTATCCACACACGAACACAGAATTTAGCATCCATGGTTTGTAAGTTACATATTTTCTCCCCCACCTGCAGAAGGGCCCTTGCAACATATGCTTTTATATGCTGTCATACGTCATCTCCAATTGTCTAAATACATCCAGGGAGACTGAAGATTTAGCATTTCTTAAAAAGACTGGGTGCTTTTTTTTTTTTTTTTTTTTTGGAAGTTTACAGGAACTTCAGTGGAAGATAATTTAGGCTCCTCTGTTTTGAAAAAAAAAAAGTTAAACCAAGTTTAATGCTATGGTGGTAGGACGCCCATTGCTTATGACCATAAAGATAAGCTTGCTTACTGCCATTCCACAGGGCGTAGCGAATAATCACGTTACTCCTTTACTGCACTGCATTTTACGAGGCACTGCCTCTGTTGCAAACAGAGGCCAACAACAACCTGACCAGACCATGGTCTCCGGGGTTCAGCAGTGCGTCTGCCCCAGCAAAAACCCAAAGCCTTGCATGAGGAGGCAGCGAGCTCCGCAGAAGTTGCTGCTTCTAACTGGCAGAGCGTGGCAGGCTTTAAAAACAAAGGAAAAAAAAGAAGAAAAAACACTAGCAAACCTCAGGGAGGAAGAAGCTTTAAAAAAAAAAAGAATAATTAAAAAAATAAATTTGAAGATAGATAAGTTTGGTTAATTAAGAAAAAGTTACTTATTTTTGCCTTTATTTATTTATTTTAATACTGGCTAGAAGAGGCTGCCTGGCAGCAGACCCACCAGCAGCACCGCGGCAGGAGGTATCAGTGCCCTGGAATTTCGCTTTCAGCCGCGAGGATGCAGCGCTTCCCCTATACAAACGCATCCGACACCAAACGGGCTCCGGGGCAGCTTTTCGCCATCCCGGACAGGCGGAGAAACCCCAAACCTCTCCGTCTGAGAGCCCCTGGAGGGGGCTGCACACCCCGGGGAGGGCAGCGGGGAAGGGCTCCGCGTCGCCCCGAGGGCAGCCCCCCCGGCTCCCCGTGAAGCCGCCGCGCTGCTCCTCGCTGCCTGAGGCTTACCGGCTTGGGCATTTTCAGCGCTCTCGGTGCTTCCCCGGCTCGAGAAGGACACGCTCATGCAGCGGCAGCCGCCTCGCCCCGGCCGAACACCCCGTGAGGAGGAGGAGGAGGAGGAGGAAGGAGGAGCCGCTCCCGGCCACGGCGGCAGCGCAGCCCGCGAGTGCGGCGCCGGCCGCCCGGCGGCGGTTAAGTACGCAGGTGGGGCCGCGCCGGTGACTCACCACCGCCGGCCATTACCCGCCGCTCCCCCTGCGCCCCACGGCGGGCAAGGGGGGAGAAGAACCCGGCTCCTCCAGGGGATCCCGGCTCCTCGACTCCAGGGGGTCCCGGCCGCCCCCTATCCCCCCTCCCCGCGGTGGGGCTGCTCCTCCAGGCGACGGGCAACAGGTGCCTGCGGGCGGGGAGGCGACGCCGGGCGGCTGCTTTTCGCCCGCCGGGTTGGCTCCGTCTCCTCTTCCTCCTCCCGGTTCTCCTCCTCCTCCTCCTCCCGGCTCCCCTCCGTGCCCCTCGCCCGCGGGCGCTGCCTCCCCTCAGCCCCTCTTGTGGGCAGCCCCCGGCGCCCTGCCCGGCCACAACATGGCCGCCGCCCCCCCCCCCGCCTCCACCTGTGTCCCCACGGTCAGTGTGCTGCCAGAAGCCCCCCAAAAATCAGGAGATGTGGTGACTTAACGTCGTGACGGGTTTTCTGGATCCAAATAAAATAAATAAATAAATAAAAGTTTCAAAATCCAAGCTCAGAAAGTACAAAGCGACAGGGCTAATTCAGTTGGCCATCGAGACTGAAAAATATTATACAACCAGCCTAACAATTCGCAGACATGCGAAGGTGACACACAGTCCGTGCCTCTGCCCCTTGTTCGTTCCTTGTCCTTCTTCATCCATAAACGCGCACCTTGCAGATAAAGGTATCGGTGAGCCCTGCAGGAGCTGCGGGCCTCCCGCAGCATCTCCTCGCTTGGCTGGGCGTAAGAGCAGCTCGTATTTACATAGTCACGGGCGACGGTGTGTGGGACGCAGCTCTTCCGCTGTGCCGGCGATGGCATGGAGCTGAGCTGTGAGGGTAAGGAAACCATACAGCCTGCAGCCCAGCCGCTGCCTGAAACATCCCCATTTCAGGTGGCATGAGGCTGTTTGGTGAGAAAAGGCATGGGATGAGAATGGGGAGCTGCAAAGCAAAGTGAGTGCCAGCCAGCAAATGGAAAAAATACAAGGCAGGGGAGACCCTGAAAGATATCACGGGCTGGTAAGACAAAAGACACCCCCGTGTTTTCTTCAGGTCCTGCATTAGAAAAGATCCAAACGGTGTCCTCAGGGTGTCCTCCCTCACAGACTGCTCCAGGCAGCAACTGGAAGTGCCACATTCAAAGGAAAGAAATGTTACTGCATCAGGTCTGGAGAGAAAAGGGAGGGGAGCAGGGCTGGAGACTGACAAAATCTGCGGCTGTCTTCCTTTCCTGTTGCATGATCCCGGGGGATTAGAAGAAGCTTTACCGTCAAAACTGAGCCTGCAGCATGACAGCATGTAACAGCAGGTGAGAAGAAATAGTCTACGCCAAACAGCTTCTAAGAAAGGTTCATGGGATGAAACGTCTTTGGGGAACAGATACGGCCTCCATTTTCAGATGGAGCAAATCCACTGAGATGTTCTTTCATCACGTTAATTAAATATGATTTATGCGTGTACTTTCTGTACTTTTTTTTTAAGCAGTAAGTTGATGCTGGGATTCAGTAGGGTAATACTGGACACAGGAAATGGACCAGACCAGAATATCACTGTTTTGGGTAAACTGCCAAGCACAAGAAATGACTGCTCCAAGTAAGAAATACTTAAAGAACCCAGTTTTTATAGCTTTCACTCAGAAACCTAAGTAGTGTTTGTGGATTATTTTCTGGGGGGTACATGGATGCAAAAAAAAAAATGTATAGATGAGATATTTTTATTCCTTAGTGTTAACATCCATTCTTTTTATTTTATTTTATTTTTTTTTTTGAAAAAAGAAAAGCCAAAATCTGTTTGTGTCTGCATACCTTAGAAACAGCGGATTTTGCACAGATTTAATGGGAAGCTCATTTTGACCCAGAGAGATCTCCATTCCCCAAATCTTTTCCTGTCTGAAGCTCAGCATGGGCTCTGACACCATCAACCAGGGGCTCCATATTGGAGTGATGCCTCATTTAAGAGATCCTAATCTCTTCAATGACTTGAATCAGTCAGGTAAGCTTGTTTCCATGTTATTTATGTACCCAAGCTTAACCCCCTGAATTTTTATTACGCTTACCATTGCTTCCTAATCACACAGAGGTAGAGGCAAAAGGAATTTAGGTGACTAATAATTAAGTGTGGCAACATACAATCTTTAGGTTCCTGTTTGCCACAGCACCTAACCCTGTGCCGTTCTCCTACAATCACCTGCAATACATGGGGAAAGATAGATACCTCAATGGTATCCATAACTACCGGCTTACTCAACACCACTCCACCCAAGCGCAACCAACAAGAACATGTTGAATACATACAGGCAGAATTGTCTTCTGTGGAAGGAGCGAGAAACAACTGACAGGCTGGAGCACATGTCCATGACCCCTAGCTTCCTTGGCTTCTTGGGCTTTTGCCTTGTGTGAGGTCAAACCACCTTGGCTGCAGAGCACCAGTGACTTACTAAACTTGCAGTTTGGCAGGGTACCAAGGTGTCTCTGTTAAAGCAAGAAACTCTTCTGTAGCTTATTTTCTCCCTTTATGTTTCACTCCCCACCTCCCCCAAAAATGGATGGAAAGGAATCTAATGCTATCCCCTTCTTGTCTTTTATATAGAAGTCTATTCATCCTTTGCAGATGCAGTGCAGCCAGTCCAGCTCCTGTTTCCAGAGAGGGGATGAAAGCCCTCTGTTCTCTTGCTTTCTGGAGAGTACCCTGACAGTTAGCACACTGAATTTTTGGAGCATGGGCATCAGGTATAATACTGATAAGCATTGTCTGAGTTTGTTTACGGGCTGAATACCCGTTGGAGTCTGGGTGGGGGAACGTCAGAGCAGTCATGAAATCAACTCCCATCAAAAACAGTCTAGGGCAGAAATAGCAATATGAAAAAAACATACAAATGTAGAAGCTGGGGGAATTTTCATATGAAAAATCTATGGTTACTTCTACATGTAGGCATTGGTTAAGCTTTTGTAGCCACCCTAGCTACAGCACTTTCTGTCAGATGTCACAGTCAAGCAAGCATAAGACCCAAATCAAAATGAAGCCTTTAAGTTACAGGATTAAGAGCCACTCTGATCCAACACTTAACCTTCTTTATTAAGAGGATAGCATTACTAACAATTTACAGGAATTACTAAAGCAGAGGAGGTGATGAAAGGACCTAGATTGCTCAGCAGGTCAGTAGCAGATCCCAGTTTCTGTTTTCTTCCCTGTAACAGCTCTTGTGCCCTACTGCCCTCTAACCAAACTGCATTTTAAGATCCTCATCAAGCCTGCCTTCCCTGTTTTAAAGAAAGCCCCATTTAATTTTGCTGTTCTACTTAAACTTGGAATAACATTCAAACTTGATGTAAAGCATTTATGAATTCAAAGAATTTGCCAGAATTTTCTCAAGAAAGTCCTATCATTATGAAGTGGTTTTAGTCAAAATAAAACTTCCTAAGCTTGATCATACTGGAACTGGGAAATATGGAATCCTGTGTCCTAAAACCACCATTCTTGGTTGCTAATGCAAAATCAGTGGTCTCAACAAGAGGCAGACATGAACTCCTCCTTTCTACATACATGAAGCTGTATCCAGATTTAGAATTTTTGGCAAGGCATTGTTAGAAGAATTCTGCAGCATCTCTGGTGATTTCTTTGCATTTTTACTCCAGGGCTTTTTTATTAACTGGAAATTCAGAGTAGCTAACTCTGTCCTCTTGACAACTCACAGGCATTCAGTATAATAGGTAAAAGGAAGGACCACATTCTGAGCCACTTTATATAAAGAGATTTGCTCTCACCTAGGACAGCCAAGAGGATGATTTTCTTTGTCAATTGCAACAGCTGTGGGAGGAAAAGGAATTGTAATGTATTGACAATAGCTTCTCTTTCATCTTGCATGACTGTGAATAGGCAATTTATTCCTCATTACAATTCCTGAAATATTGGCATTATAATTCCTGAAATGTCACACTTCAGGAAGTGTGGCCAAGGACCTGGTGAGTTCTAGTTCTGCCTGAACTGAAAGCTGCTTCCTCATTACCCACACTGAGCTTATTCAAATTCAGGTCACCGGGGACCAGCATTTTCTGTCAAAGCACTGTTGACATTCTCCAGGTTTCTTCTGAAGGGGATATACAAGGTAAAAGAGCTCAAAGCTTGTTCCTCGTTTTAGGTTGTTCCTAAATGAGAAGCTTCTGCCAAGTTCCATCAATGCATTTTTCCAGTAAGGGTGGATTCCCACAAGTCCATTCTGTACTCAGAAATGGGTAGGTGAAAGCAGGCCTGGAAATAAACCCCGTTAAATTATCTAATAGTTACATGCATTCATTTTATTTTCCAGCTGCACCCACAAGGATTTCTTGAGCCTACGTTACCCTCTGGCTGACCATCACAGAGCTGTATGGGGACATGCTAAGTAAAGGCAGGTTTAAACATACATGTAATCAGGGAAGGAAAATCTATGGTAATGGTCTCTGTAACTGAAATCCACAGTGAATTATTGATCTTAACAACAAAGATAAACAAACAGAAAAAGTAATGAGAGTTTTCCGAATCTATTGAAGGAGAACAATTGCATCACAAAGCATTGTTTAAAAATGTATAAAGCGACAAATGAAATTCACGATGTGCTGAATTTGTGGAGATTATACCACACATGTAAATCCAGCCATGTTTGTCCAAGACTTGAAGCAAATGGAAACTAGGGGCAACACAGCTTTTACGTCTCAAAATGAAATAATGATCTTAATGCATACGATAAGAAAGGAAAGAGGAAGGGAGTTCCCCTGGATAGGTAATCTCTATTTTACCTTGATATCTTCCTTTGTGCTTTTATATTTGGAGTCTGATTAAAAGCAGAGCTTGGTGCCATATATTGCAAATATTCCCTGCAAGTCTGAACTCCTTCTACAGGGACCAGCTCTTTCACTTTTTTTTTTTTTTCTCTCTCTCTTTTTTTTTTTTTAACATCAAACCAGAGATGTATAATGACAGTGTTGACAAAAAGAGCAGGTCAGATAATGTTGACTAACTTAGTTCATGTGCTTCACAAATGGAACACAGATGTGTGCTTACAGCAGGTGTTAGTAGTAAAGGAGGTGGAGGCAAAAAAAAAAGAGCATTCACTGGTTGATACATAGGAAAAAAAAATAATCTACATACCAGAGGACTTTTTTTTTACTCCAAGTTGTTTTATAATTGTATATACTGCTGGCCTTTATATTGCTCTCACTGTGGGGATGAGTCTACAAGAGTTCAAAAATACAAACAATAAGCTATTTCGACTTAACTGAGAGCACCAAAATTCAGAATTTCAGGGCTAAAATAAGCATGCAGAATAAAATGTACAATTAATGGATATCAAGTACATTTCTTTTCCTGTGATATCGTACTGACTCACAGCTTTTAAGATCAGAAGGACCATGTTGTTTGACTTTCAGCATAAAGTACGCTGTTGAGTTTCGCCCAGTGATTCTCAAATCAAGCCTGTAACATTAGAAAGGCCTCAAATCTCAGACTCAAGACTGAGTGACAGGGATTCTGACGCCTTTCCAGTTCTCCATGGCTAAATGCTCTTTCAGTATAAGCTGTGGAAGTTGTTTGCGTTGACCAGTGCTTGTATTTCTCATTCTACTCCAGAAGATACAGTATCAATAATGCAATTTGCAGTTAAATACTGAGCCAGGATAAAACATCTAGCATGGCTCTTGCCTCACCTAAGTCAGTAATGTATGTTGTGCATTACTATGCCATTTAATGTCAGCTATGACAATGAAAGATTGTTTTCCATCATTTTTTCTAATTTAAACTGGAGGAATTGCCTGAGGTAGAGGTTACTAGGTAAAGCTCAGGGGGTCCCAGTTGTCACTCCACCCTATTTTTCCACTCAGGACCATCTCTTTCAGATGTTTTCTCCATATTTTGCCTAGTCTCAAATATTTAAAAGCTCTATGCAGTAAGACCTTTCCCCATTGAACATTATATATTAGGTTTGCTCTGTAGCATAAGATTGGTTAGCCTTTAAAAATCCACCAAATAACAAGAGAAAGAAAATAAGTAATAGTGGGGTTGCTGTTTATTACTGGTATTACATTAACCTCACTACTCTGCATTGTTTGCTTCTGCTGTAGAAAAAAAAGCATTTCAAAGCAAGATTTTCCCCTCTCTACAAGAAGGACATGGAGGCCCTGGAGCATGTCCAGAGAAGGGCTACGAAGCTGGTGAAGGGCCTGGACCACAAGTCCTGCAAGGAGCGGCTGAGGGAGCTGGGGGTGTTCAGTCTGCAGAAGAGGAGACTCACAGGAGACCTTACTGCTCTCTACAACTACCTGAAAGGAAACTGCAGAGCTCGGGGACGGCCTCTTCTTGCAGATACCTAGTGATAAGACTAGAGGGAATGGCCTCAAGTTGTGCCAGGGAAAGTTTAGTTTGGAAGCAAGGAGACATTTCTTCTCAGAAAGAGCAGTCAGGCATTGGAATGGGCTGCCCAGGAAAGTGGTGGAGCCACTGTCCCTGGGGGGGTTTAAGGAAGGGTTGGTGCTGGTGGCTGGGGACATGGTTTATTGGGTGGCATTGGTAGTAGGGTGATGATTGGACCAGGTATCTTGGAGGTCTTTTCCAGCCTTTATGATTCTACAATTAGGAGCAAAAACTCTTTCTGCTTCACTCAGACTGCAACTGGCCAAAGGCAATTCAGTCTGCACAGGGAACAACTAGTGCAGAATCAGAAGAGAATATACAGTAGAAGGTTTTCTTGAAGGTAACAGAAGGCAATTTTGACCTTGGTATATTGCAAGTAAGACACTAAGCTGGAGGCTGAAGTACAAGAATCCTTCTGTCTCTTAGGAAATCCTCTGTTTGCTCTCCGATAACACAATAATGTTGAAAACAGGCAGGCACTGATAAATACGTAAGACCAAATACAAGGCAGGTATAAGCAGGGTGACATTGCTAAACAAAGCAGAACACTGCTTACTTTCACCAGACCCAAATTCTAACTGATATTTTGTAAGGACTTACCTGGACCTCAATTAAATATTCATTCATGGGAAAAAGCTATTTGTGTTTCACAGCAAACAGCTCATATACAATTTACAAATGGATACATATATCCTTAATTAGTTTTCAACAAGCCTGCTAAACAGTAAGGGCAAACTAAATTCATTTTATTTAAAGGCTGCAGATACAGTCACCTTATCTAATCAGCTCCAGCTGCCTTAAGGCCAGTAACTCAGAAACAAAGAGGCTACCAAACCCAGTAACTTCTGTGAGGCCTCACTGGAGGAGAAGGGGATCAGGTTGATTATTGCTCACCTGCTGCACTGAGGCATTCAGGTAACCTGAAACAAAGGGAGTTTTCAGTGCTTCCCAATGACACACCTAGTTTGTGAAGTAATTACCTCTGACGCATGACACAAAAGGTAAACACCAGAGTCTTGTAGCGTGTTGGCTAGCAACTCCTTTAAACACTTTGGGAAATGGTATTATTATGCTACCTTTAAAATAGCAGGTGAATTTCACCTGTCTGCAGCAGGTAACTCAGGACCTAGGTACTAATTGAGTACCACTTGAACCTTTGAAATAGAATTGGAGCGCTGCCTGAGATGTAACCCGTATTTCACACAAAGTTGATTTGCTCCTAGGCAAAACAGAGCTCAGCTCTGTGTTTCACTTACTAATGTGTTGATTATCTTTAGAAGGTTGCATGATGAATTGTTTGGTCTCTTTTAATAAAAGACAAAAGTAAGACGAGGGGAAAAAATCTATTAGATTATGCATAACATGTAACCTTATGATCACCTTTTGTGCCATGGTTTCCTCTGCATGACCTCGCAGCAATTGCTAGCAATGCCTTTAGAGTCAGATTTGCTGGTCCACGGCTCTGTTTTGACCTTCAAGCACTTACGGTGTGGGAGGAGAAGGGCGAGGTGCTACTGGACTCGAGAAACAGTGTGTTGTGTCCCTCTACCTGGTCTCTGTTGAGACTGAGGATCTGTTGACCCCACAGTTGATGGTTCATGAGCTAATTGGTATCTTTAATTAGCCTGCTCTGGTAAAAACACGGTAGTTGCAGCAATCGAATATGAAGTAGAGTTTCTGTATCTGAGAAGCTTGTCTATTTTTCCCAACAATGTCATTTGGCCTTGCAGACTTTGCTTCGGGTGTCTTAGCACAAACATATGTCCGTTAAAGACCATTGTAGACTTGCTTTGGATCATCTCCAAAGCCAACTGCACCTTGATCCTTGATCTGAGGAAGACGAGGAGCTCAAGAGCTGGAACATCTTGTAGGCATGCGTGAAACACGTTGGCCCAAAGGCATGCGTACATGGTTATGTGAGGTACTTTCCTATGAGAGAGTGGGTTGCCCTGTGTTATTCTCCCTGACTGTGGTCTCTATGCCAGGGCGGATGAGGAGTGAGGCTGAAGTACAGTGTCAGCCATGGCTTTTTTTTTTTCAGAGGCCATTTCTAAGGCCAAACACTGTTCTCCTGTGGATGTGGTTAATGTAAGGGCTTTGCAGTAGGCCACACCGGGTAACACGGCCTGGTTTTGACACCGCATGTTGAAACGCAGACACCCAAGGTGTGACCTCAGTTCCCAGTGTCTGAGCGTGCTGGGCCTGGGGCTGTGGGCAGCTTCTTGGCTACTGTCTGTGGGAAGCTGTCTCTGAGGGCTGTTGGCGAGAGCCTGCAAGAAGGGCTCGGCCGACTCCAGGCGGACATGGCAGTGCAGGCCTGTAGGGCACTGCTGCTGCCCAGCCCTCCATGGCTGCTCTGCAAGGCAGGGCAGCACTGAGAGGGGTGGAAAGGCCAACAGTGACCTAGGTTCACTTCACCTGCCTCATGCTATGAGACAAGAAAATGCCGAACGGCCCTTAGATACGACAACAAAACTGGGTGTGCAGCTGATTCACGGGGTGGGGTAAGAGCTGGACGTGCTCGCGAGGAATGCCACCCGGCCTTACGTGGGGACCCCCCTCGCAGGAGGTGTGCCTGGGAGGGGTTGGAGGTGTCCTGGAGACCTGCAGATAAGGTTCCCCGGGAAATCAACGTGGACAGGACTAACAAAACCTCTGTCCTGGTCATCACTCAGTGCTTCAGCCAAGCTCTTTCTCTCCGCGTGCAACCACCTCCAGCAATGCAGTATTTTTTCCAGTTCTGTTCAAAGCCACGGCAACTCTCCTGATCCTTTAGGAGATTGTCCCATACGTGAGCAATGTCACAGCAAGGAACGCTTTTCTATTGTATTACCCTTGCTGACATCTAAATGTGCCCTTTCCTTGTGTTGCTCTCCACCCTCCACCCGTATTGCCTGAAATAGCTGCTCACTCATCACTGTAGTGGGTTTAGCTGTGCTGTATGGGCCTGCAGAGATAAGGAACAGTGTTCTTTAGATAACAGCACAGACTCTTGAGACTCTTGCACAAAGTTCTTTCTTGTCGCAGAGTTCAGTCTTCCCCCTTATTTTGCAAAAAGGAACGAAACAAAAAAATCCTTCTCTACAGGAATTATGTTAAAATGCAGCACGCAGTATCCTTAGTGCAGTGCTTAGGACTTTTGAAATAGTGCTGTTTCAAGTAAGATTATGCCGACCATTTCCCCACAGTACCTTATGTGTAGTATTTGAAACGATCTCTTTTTCTAGGCTCCAAGCAGCAATTAAGTATTGTGTTTCAAATGCCACTGCATAGCTATGGTAGGTAAATAATGGCTTAAATAAGAAGTAAGAAAAAGTTTTGTTTGCTTTTGCAGGTGTTAAATTTCAGCAGAACAATCTAACTCAAACAAAGCCCTAAACAAAAGTTACTGGCATTGCTCACTGAGTTTCATGTTAGCTGAGGCAAATAATCAAAATTCTCCTGGCTCTAAAATCTCTAACCACTGATTTTTACCAGAGCTGTAAAATTCTGAGATTGAGGTTTTTAATTTCAGGTATAACATTTTTCTTTGAATTGTTAATGCATAGGAGAAAAAATTGCAGCAACTCCATGTGCTTACGCAATGTATTTCTGTAATAGGTATCCTTGAAGAACCCAGTAAAACTTGCACTGACAAGCATATTGCGGGATTGAAATGTGAATTTAGCTTATTTTCATGTTCTTCTAATAACCTGCTTATTCCTCTCTTGCAAGGAAGTGCAATGCTACCTATTCAGCTGCCAGATGGATTCAAATTCAGCCTGTAAGCAATCTCAGAACATTAGGAAAGAGGTGATTGAATCATTTTTACACCCAGTAAGTAATTCCATAGAACCCATTTATGACAAACTCTGCTGTAGTGAAACTCTGCTTGCAGAAAAGAACATGAAAGCTGGAAGCTGTTTCAATGCAAGTGAGCAACGATTGTAAGTGAACCCCTTCTCACAGGACTCAAACTTGAAGTCCTGCCTCAATGTCAAAGACCTTCACAGGCAAGACCAGGACTGTAACTGAGAGGTCTTATGGAGAAAATTCCATGACTTCAGTACAGGCTCCCATTGTAATTCTTAATTGGTTACTTTAGATTGCTCTCTCAGACAACCCTTGTTAATGTGAAATGATAACCTTGGACTGTGCTCATGGTTTAAGCATTATCCAAAGACCTGCACGCAGCATGCAGGGACAAAGTCAGAAATTCTTTTGCACATGTGAGGTCAGAATCAGACCGATTCTGTCAGTCTGAGCGCAGGATGACAGCAATCCACCTGTTTATGGGCCTTATCAAATACGAAGTTAGGAGTTTGTGCATGCCAATCTGAAGGCAGTAAGAATTTACAGGCCTGATGCTGCTTTTAGTCATGGTGTTATTGCCTGGTTTCTTCTGCAGTCTGATTTAAGCACAAGTAGAGGTGGAAGGGCTGAGCTGTCAGTTCTTTGGAAAACCAGGATGACATGAATGGAACAAATTAGGGCTTCAGCAATGATAAAAATCTGCGATAATCAGGGGATTTTGAACCGATGCTGGTCAGAACTGTTGTCCTGTTAGTTTTAAGCTTATGCTAAATGCCCGTGTGTGTTGTTTGTCCTGGAATGAGAGGGGAGAAATGATTTAAAATAACAGCTTCCTTTTTTTTTTTTTTTTTTTTTTTTTTTCTTTCAATCTTATCTTCAACGTAATGACTTTAAGGTTTCTTTTTTTTTTTTTTTTTTTTTTTTTTTCTTGTTCTTTTTCCAAGTGTGTTCTGTTGTATATACATTAATTACTTCTGGTATTTATGTGCGTAGACTCCTTTTTTTGGGAAGGTCTGTTAGATGGTGTTTGGTGGCAGTGCTCATGGGAGGGAGGTCAGCCAGATTTGGCTCACACCTAAGTAAAAACAGGGAGAGAGAAGGTAAATACAAGCCTGCTATCTGAATTACTGAAGTTTCTCCTTTTCCCTACTTCCAGGCACATTATGTACACAAGCTTTCCAGCTTGGAGCTGTGCTCCTCAGCACCCACATGCTGCTTCCTGGGGCCCTCAGAAGCCTGGCTGCTCGGCTCTGCTCCACAATTTGTTTTGCAACTTCCAACCCAAAGCTGCTTTTTCTCCACTCGCTTGCCCAGTGCCTGCTCTGTTCCCAGTCACAGCCTGTCCATGGTGCTCTTCAAGCCAGCCCACCGTGCAGCTCTTCTTGCCTCTGGCCATGCCTCCTTGACTTGCTCCTCACCCCATCTGAGGGCCTCTGTTCACACCCCAGGCGAGGAGGGGCAGGAGGTGATGGTGGAGCGAGGCATGGAGCAATCCTTCTCGTTCCCAAGAAGGAAGTAGGGTGTTGCTCATCCTGAATTTGCTCGAAACACTCTCACTGGAGGATAGGCGGCAACCAGGAAGGAGGTTTGCCAGGTGAGGATTGCTTGGAATTACCCATGAAGGCCCTGCCACAGCAGCCCTGTCGGACCAAGAATTTTGTTCTGTGTAAGCAGTTAATAAAACCCTTGCCCTAAACGGGGTGAGCTCAGTGCAGGTGCTCGGGGCTGGGAACAGACTGCTGCGGGACGCTCGAGGACCTTCACTGTCACAAGCATATGGGGCAGCACTGGCAAGAGAGAGAAAAAAGGCCTGCTACAGCAACCAGTAAATATTATATTGTCCTAGCAGCATAACAAGTTGGTTTCACTATTCTTCTTGTTTTGTTTTTCATTAATAATTGATACCCAATTAATATGGCAGTGAGCAGAATGTACCCCCTGGTATATCCATAAAGGAAGTAATTTATGGCCTGCTTTACAACAGTGCTGTGTAAACACTTGAGATGTGTTAAGTACTGCATTTCTATGGGAGTACTGGCACAGTCAGGTGAGCAAACACAAGACTTTGGAGAAAACCAAGTGCTTTTGGTCCAGCCCAAGCTCTGCTACCAGCCTACGGCCACGTGAGAGTAAAGCAACCTTGTCAATGACAAAATCGAGGAACTGAAAATGATCAGAACATTCCTTTTAAACTCCATGTTTCTCATATTTCTACATGAGTTCTGCTTCATGTAGCTTGAATGCAGCATACGAGAGATACTGGCCTTACTCCTCATGAATTTCAGTCAGTCAAGATCAGGCCCAGGATGGGCAACTGAAAGCAAAAGAATGAGAAAGGAAACACAAGGGATCATGATTACTCCCCAACATTAGACTGATTTCTTACAAGCATCTTAAAATATTCTTCAAAAAATGGAAGTGTTTATAAATACGTAATTGCACAAACCCCACATCGTCCTGTCATATGCCACCGTGTGAAAGGCAGATTTTCCTCTATTCTTGTTCCCTAAGTCACAGAACAAGTTTCAAATTTCATTATTCTTTTTTTGTTTGTTTGTTTGTTTCTCCACAGGAGTAACACTGCTTGACTAATCCATATTGGAACAGCAGACAGACAACTTCTAGTGAACTTACTTCTGTGATCTTCAGTAAAAACTGAAAATTTCTTTAGTGTCTGCACATCGTAGGTCTCTGAGGCATACAAACTGTCCTGTTTTCTTGCAGACATAGGACTTTCTCTGATATTTACTCTCTATCCTCCCACATTCCGGTGCAATTCCTTTCCTTAATGAGCATGCATACAAAATGACCCCTGTGTTCTCTTCTACAAAATTGCAAGCTGTTTCCCTGAACTCTGGAGCTCACATTTTCATGATAAAAGGTGCAATTATTTTCCTATGCAGCAACACTCACAACAAGCAACAAGACTGGCTTTGCAAACAGATTTTCAGACTCTCATTAGGTTGCCAAGAATTGGTTCACTGTGGTAAGAAACTTTTGTGTGTGACAAATTCCCTTAATTTAAGCACCCCTCACAATAGCCTTTTAAAAGAGCCGCCTTCTGAATGCAAAGACAGAGACTACTACTCAGTCTACCCTTCCTGTGCATTACGAATTGTATATTAATGAGGCAGGTAGAATGTGATTTTATGCATTTGATTATAAATGTGTGAACAATTATAACCTAAAATTATCACCCTTCATGACTAAAACATCATTCCCTAACTTTCCTCAATTACAAGCTGCTCCTTAACAGTTACAGTTAACTCTCTGCCATTCTGGGGTTTCAGAAAACTAAGCTGTGCACTGCATTCTTTGGTGATGCCTTTGTCTTGTGGTGGTGGTAAAACTTCGTTGTAGTAACCTACAATTATGATATTTAAGAGATAAAAAATGAATCAACGCTTCCATGAACAACGCAGTTTCACATTTTTAATGTTGGGGAATTACCTGCATTTTAATTTTGGCACAGGTTTAATTCCCAGTAAAGTCAATGAGAGCCTTGAGAACCTAAGTTTGCCTCAGTTATAGGGGATAAGCCCAACAGTCAAGGTTTGTTTCCCAAATATCATCAGATATGCTCAGCTTGAGCAGGCACTTGATATAGTTAGCTCGAAGGCTGTAAAATCTTCATCCAAATAAAAACTTTTTTGAGATCTTAGTTGATGGATGGTTTTCTAAGTTGATAGTAAAGTCTTGATTTTCTTTTTAAACTGTGGTTGAAGCATTTGGGAGGTGTGGATCATTCCAGAACCACTCCTTGCGGAACAAGACTAAAGTAATGTTGCGTACTCAGGAACATTAATGTCAATGAATCTAGACTTTCCAATCAACGGAAATTGTCTTACAACTACTGTTAATCAGGAACCTACTTTTATTTTTGTTTGGATAGAGCAGCTTAAGACACATGGCATGGGTAGAGCTAACCAGATAAGAGGCAGATTATGTGAAAACTGCAAAATTTACTTTCTGCTCCATCTCAAACTTTTTCCAAGTAAAGACAATTTAGCACTGAGCTTTATAAAAAAGTTCACTGTGGGCATGTCCTCAATTATACTAAAATTCTTGAAAGGACTCTCATACGTTTCAACTGACTTTTAATGAAGCTTTGAATGCGAGAGGCAAGAGATCCCAGATGTTATTGTCTAGATGTGATTATCAGTGATGGAAGAGCCCAGCTCTGTGAAGTGCTGTGTAAAATTTTACAGTACACTGTTTTATATGGCTTGGTAGTGGTACAGACGTGACAGCCTGGGAAACCCCATGGTATAGAATATGGAAATTTCTGAATGAACTGCCTTCTGAAAGAAGAAAACTTCATTGTAATGAATGGATGGGCAGATGCTGGGAATAATGCATTTCTCTGTCCTTCTTTCAGCATGCATACTTCATATGTAAATACAAATAAAGCATGACACGGCTCTAAATGTGTGTACAAAAGATACATAACCAGGATTGTTCTCTAGAACTATCAAATGACCAGTAGCAAATGCTTTGCTTTAAACAATTAAATACTTTAGATAATAATAATAATAATAATAATAATAATAATAATAATAATAATTTTAAGCCATAACAGAAACAGGCTCTGAAACCCTGCGACAGAAGTTGGACAAACAGAAACAGCTTCTGCAAAGTTAATATATTATGTTGTAACTCCACTTGCCAAAAACATTGTCTAAATCAGGAAATGGTGTGAACTGAACCAGTCAAAGTCCAATTAATATTCTACTATAGCTTTTAGTACACAAGACTGTAGAAAGACTTTCCTCCCTATCTTTCTTCCCTTTGTTCCCTGCATGCTAAGCACGTGGTAGGTCTATCCCCTGGCAGATGCCCTCCAGGATTCGTTTGGCTCAGGCTCCAGATTAACACAGATCTTGCCTGCACAGACAAATTCCTCTGGGAGATGAAGGGTTTATACATGTAGGTATCATGAGGCCACACCAGTATGTTGTTGGATTTTGAACCTGTTTGACTACCAGAAGCAGCTCTGGCTGTAGAAATTGGGATTTCCCACAACACCCATCTGCACACAGCTTGACTGCTGAAATATCTTGATTACTAAATCCAAGGACTCCAGTGATAGTGATTTCCACAAGATTTAAGGGAGGTAATTACCACTGCTTGGTGAGCCTTGTGCTAGGTTTGTCAAGCTAATACTTGCAGTTGGGCTTTCTGAGTGCTGCCTTAGTTGATAAGAGTTTGATCAACTGGAGAATAATCCACACCCACGTAAGAATACCAGGCAATTATACATGTATCTCGTCTGTCATCCCAGAATGGGGTGGCACACAGCACTTACTGTTGAGCTCTCTGACCACACAAAATGGCAATCTTAGTCTTTCATCTTTCCCAGGGAAGTTTTCTGAGCTTGGTATCAGATGCTTACCGATATACTAGCAGACCTGCTGGAGACAAGAGGGACTGCAGCTACTGACAACATCCCAACCATAATCACAAACTGTTTCTATAAATACGGAGTATGAAAATAACACATCTTTTATCTGCCAGGTGTTCTGGAGGCTATTTTTGAGTGGCGCCGAGTTCTGGTAACGTACTTGACCCATGTGGTGAATGTTCTCCAGAAGGCTGTGTTATATACCAAAAATAAACCCCCAGTGACCTGAGCCGTAAGATGCTGAGCATCCCACAGGAGGAGTGGGGTAAGCACAAATGCTCCTATCTGGAGACTGGAGGAGTGGGGTAAGGGTGAATGCTCCTATCTGGAGACCAAAATCAGCAAAGCTTCATCAACTTAAGGCTGTGTTATGTACATCTAGAGATGGACACAGTGGGGCACTTGCTCCCTGGGGGTACCACAGCACACATTCACAGCTAGATCGACACCTAAAGCAGCCGTGGAAGCAGCAGGTGCCCTCAGGGTCGTGCCCACAGCCCCATTTCTCGGGGCTACACGGGCACCGAGGGGCAGGTGCCAGCAGCACCATGAGGAGCTCTCCCCCTCGCTGGGCGCTGCCCCTTCAGCCCCGCGCCCGCCCTGGCGGGAGCCTCCCCTCGCCCCCGCCGCCATTTTGAGCGCGGAGCCGAGCAGCCCGCAGGCGGCGGAGGGCCACGGGGCGACTCCCTCCTGCCCCATACCCGGCTGGGGAGCACGCCGCAGCCTCCCTGCCCTCCGCAGCGAGGCCGGGGCAGCGCAGCCCACGCCCCGGGAGCCGCTCCCAAGGCGGCTCCATGGGGCCGAGCCGGGACTCCCCACAGGGCTCCCTCCCGCCCAGGCACTGCGCACGCGCGCGGTGGCCGCCATTAGCGCAACCCCCCGGCCGCCGCCCTTAGGGAGGGGAGGGGAGGGGGGGAGCAGCAGGGACTTTGCCCCGGGAGAGCCGGTGGCGTCACGCGGGCGGTAGCCAATGAACGGGCGCGATTAAAATAGCGCGGTATAAATAGCGGGCGGCGGGCGGCGGCTGCCCTGTGAGGGGCAGGTGCGGGGGAGGCGGCGGGCGGAGGAGGGCGAGGGTCCGCGCTCCGCTGCGCCTCAGGGGCGCGGGGCTCAGCCCGCTCGTTGCTGCTTAACATCACGCTCCCCTTCTCCCTCACGCCTTCCTCATGCTTTGAGGGTGCTCCTGTGGGAAAACCTGGCAGTAGTTTCTTGTGCGCGCTCTTAAAATGGTACCCGTGTGAGGCTGGCTGCTGCTGGGGGAGGAAGCGGAGCGGTAATGGTTATCGCCTCAGCCTGTGCTCCGCCATCGCTCTGTCAGTCTGGGCTCTGCTGTGGCACATCGTGGTTTCAGGGATGCTACGAGGCCAGGCCTTCCATGGATAAGCCCTGCTGGGGAGATGCAGGCCTGCCCGAAGCGTTCAAGGCTTGTTGCTTCAGCCTGCCAATCCTACAGAGATTGTACTTAAATTTACACAGTCACACCACACGATGATTGTATAAACTAAACATACAGAGAAACACAAAGTCAGGTTTTCTTTTTGTCCCATTTCTCTCCATAGAATACTGGGATGTATTGCTGAGGTGAGCAGAGGAGAACTGCATTAAAACAATCTCTAGAAACATGACTGACAATGGAAATGGTCTATATGAGGATTTTTGCACTAGTACAGGCCAGGAAAATTTTACCAATATGACGAATTCATGACTGCAATTCGAGACTGCAAGTGCTAGCAGTGCTGTGGGTCACTTAAGAGATGTGTTTCTGATTGCTTAGTGTAGCACACCTGTTCTTGGTCTGTGCTATGCGCATTGTGTTGCACATGTTCTCACAAATTGCAAATACTGCATTGCTGCTATTGAATCAGATAAGGTATCTCGGCTAGGATCACCAGCTTTTGGTGAGACCTAGTAAGCTAATAAAGAGCGTGTGTTTACTGTTTGGGAAGATTGGTGGTGCATCTTACATCATTATAGATGCGTGTGTATGTTTTAGAGAGCTGAATTCTCTAAATATGAAGTTTGTTTATTGTTTAAGGAAGCTGCCACTGGATTCAAGGCGAAGTATTTACTGAAATGGTTAACGTGACAGCTGGGGGGAAGAGGGATCATCAAATGAGATTATGAGGCGACAGGTTCAAAAGAAGATGCCTCTTCGCACAAAACGCAATTACATCTTGGAACACGTCGCTACAGGATGTTGGGGATGTGAGAAGCTCAAAATGCAATTAGGTACGATCATAGAAGAAAAATCCATGCGGGGACGTCCGACACGAACGCCTCTGATTCAGGACCTCTTTGAGGTGCAAATGCGCATCCTGCGGAAGCGTTTTGGGGAGCAGCCTCCCCAGTCCTCACTCTGTCATTAGGCGATTCCTGTCGGCTGTTGTAGGAGATAATCCTGGACGGGGACTAGAAATGCTGCTCCTCTGACCCAGCGCAGGCATCCCTGTGTTTAACCGTCATTTCATTCAAACGTTTTTCCACAATCTTTAATCCATAACAAGCAGCAATTCTGGTAATAAACTTTTTGCGGTGCCTCAGTGGTGTTTCCGTGTGTGTTTGTTCTTCCCCGCCTGCTGCTTTGATTGTGGGCTGGAAGGAGGGCGGGAGGCTGTTGGGCCATTTGTTTGTGTAGCACCAGTTTATCAAACCGAGCACTGATCTGTGCTTGTGCTTTCCAGCATCCGTATTCTTTGATACAAATAAGCGATTGATCTATGTCTCTGAAGGTGGCCACGAGCCAAAAGGTTTGCTGCTCATATTGCCTGCCCACAGCAGGCAAACAGGGAGCTCCACTCCTCGTTAGCTAGCAGAACGAGCCAGGTGGGTGGCTTGAGGTGGCTTGGCCTCTGCCCCAAGGGTCTGCACACACGAGAGGTCTTTACTCCACGTCCACACATGACTGCCTTTGTGTTGGGTGCCTTGGCTGGAAAGGACGGGGTGTCTCTGAGGTGTGGGGGGTCTTTCAGAGGTTTTGTGGGCACTTGCTGAGGACCATGCACTGAGAGGAGGCTCAGAAATTGTAAATTGGGTCAGCCGGGCTTGGTCCTCAGGTTTTCCCTTGTAGCAGGGGGATACAGTTGCCTTGTTGTGCAACACGGGTAGCTCCTATTCCAGCCTCACTACCAGAGGGAGATGGGTTCATGCACACATTTTCCATTGAAGAGTCATTTGTCCACATTCATGTATTTTTTTTTTAATATATTTTTTTTTCTCCCCAAAGACAAGCCTAAATTGTAATGCTCTGCAATGGAAGTGCCCTGAGGTCATATGGGGAACAGGAACACGATCGCCTCACTGTATTGAACAGCGTTCACAAGAGAACTTCTGAGAAATCCCGAATTCCTTTCCGCCCAAGGCTGGAGAGCCACCAAACAGGGTCATGCTGGCTTTCAACATAATGGAAATCCAGTGTGTCAATCCTAGGGTGATGGAGGGGAACGGCCCAGGGGGAAGATCCCTTTTGTAAGCAGGACTGCAGAAGGAGTCCTCTGCTGAGTACTCTGCTGAGGAGTATCCTTTATATATTGATAGGATTTCATACCAATGTAGAGCCCTCAGCCCAGAGGCACAACCATCAATGTACACGAGGATCCAGCTCAGGATGGATATGCGTAACCCAGCAAAAGCCAAACAATAGGCCTTTTTCCCTATTTGTCTCACCTGCATTCGTGTTGCTCTGTTGATTTGGTAGGAGATTGGAGAGAGGCTGCACACAGACACATTGAGACTTGGCGTGTGCTTCAGGAGACTGACACTGAAAGCGAGTCCTGCTGCAAAGCTGCGTTTCCTTTATGCAACTGCCATTTGTGCTGCTGGTGGCCATGCGTGCCACGGCTTTGTCAGCCCCTCACAAGTAGCAGTTTCGTCAAGGGTGAGAAATTCTCCGACGACTGCTTAAACATGCAAGCGCACCTGGAACTCAGATGTTTTCTGCAGTGCCTTTCTTCAGGAGAGAGTGAGCATGTGCTGGACCCATGGCAATAAAACTGAATTTATTCTGTAGGTGGAGGGCACAGGACTGGAGGCAGGTTGCTGAGCTCAATCCCGCAGGACCAGCAGTGGGGACTGGGCTTCAGTGCAGAAAGGGCTGAGAGTGGTTATTCCACCTGCCCCACGCTCAGCATACACTCCATTGCACCCTGCACACCCATAGCCACCTCCTATACTTCCCATTAACAAGCCTAAAATTGTTTGGAGAGAGAAACTGCAATTCAGTTCAAAACTCAGAACCCTCCATTTTTAAGTTTTGTTTGAAATAATAATACTGGAAATAGTCTGGGTGAGGTCTGCAGTGTAAGGACCTTGAGGGCTGCTCTGGCAAATCCCAATGTTTGTGGGTTTGGCTTTGCCACCTCAGTAAAGTACCCCATAGAAACAGTGTGTTCATTGGGAAGCTTGAAAACCACAAACAGAAAAATGTGTCATTGTTCTCTGCACTGTAGTTATTAATGTTGTCCACTTTTGAGTTGATTCACTACTTGTTATTTCAGTCTGTCTTGAGTGTTTTCACAGCTCATGAAAACCCTTACCTGAATAGCATTACAAAGTTGTGAGTGGAAACCAAATAATTATATAATTAATACAGTTGTAACTGTAACGTATTTATTATGCGTTATTATATATTTTACAAATATTTTATATCATATTGTACTATAGTTTATAAATATAATTTTTTCCTGTAATTAGTATTTTATGACCACAGTTTAGAAGACTAAAAGGGTCAGCAAGAACGCCTATGGGCAGCAGTTTGAGAGCAATATTTTATATACCTTCCAGTGCAGAGCAGCTGTGAAAATGATGCCCGGTGTCTAATGCTTTCAGTGCAGCTCTTTACACAGAGCAACACGTCCAGAAATGTGCCATCATGCCAGTGCCCAAAGATTCAAAAAAAATGTTGGAGCTATCTTCTGCCCACAATACTCACACAAGTCTGTCGTGGCTTATTGATGTTACACCCCCCAGGCTTCTGGACCATTTCAGAGCTGTTGAGGAGTACGAATCTGGGGTGGCCAGCGGTGGCTCCTTGAGTGGGGCAGGTGTGCTTTCCAGGCTGGGATGGTCTCACACGACAAGCCCTGGGTTGTGAGGGCACAGACACTGCCAGGTGATCTCAAGCACCAGCTCTGTGAAGAAGTGCAGAGTTGGCAGGGGCAGAGCACAGTAATGATCTTCCACCAGGGAAGCCTCACTTCCAATGGGCAGCTCAAGGATGGCTGTTACAGTATTTTTTCTCTTAAGCTTGGACACACCTTGTCCAAGTGAAGAAATGTTTTTTGTTGAATACGTATTCCTGGTACCCGTAACTGTGATTATCGTTAAACAAATATTGTATTTAGGGAGGATGGAAACAGGTTTATGAGTCTTTTGCCATACACAGCCATTAGGAGTTGACAAAAGAACACAGATCGCACCATGCTTTAGGGTTAAAAGAATTGGTTCCCCTATTCTATTACATCCTGCAACTTTGTTGTAAGATAATTATGTTGTAGTAATAACTTCATGCAACATTTCTGAAGGACTGACTTTAAAGTATACATGTAGATATGATTTACAGGACTTCATTGTATTCCTAAATTCTAATGAAGGACAAATGGCACTCTGTCATATGAATAATGCTGCAGGAAAAATACCTGAACTTAAGTCCTCACATAACTTTCCAGAAGTGCCCTCCATCCACATAATAGGAGGTGGAGGAGAAAATCACGAGCAGCATTAGCTAAAACACTTCAGGTTGGCCGTACAGTCTCTCAACAATTTTACAGCATATCTAAACTTAACTTTCAATAGATGTTATAGTTATGAAATCAGAGACATACTTCTCTAGATATGACTGAGCTTTCTTTTCTACCGCTGTGCATAGTTCACATTGCTTCAGGTAAGGTAGGACCAGGGACTTCAAACAGCACTTTTAACGTTGTGTGAAAATCAGGTATGATGTACGTGCTTTGGAATTTCTCTCAAACATGGTCTTGACCTTTCTTAACCCAATATTCCTTTATCATTGCAAAGCATACAATTCTTCCTCTTTTTTTTTTTTTTTTTCCCCCACAGCTAATTAAGAATAAAAATAACGTCAGTGACTATTTAAATACCACAGTTCAACAGTCTCTAAATTTTACAGCTAATAAAGCACAAAGCAGAAGAGGGAGACACAAAAATCTTCCATCTGACCACTTGCCCTTGGACAGTATCCAAAACAAATATTCAAGCATTTGGTTGCTTGAATCTTTTCACAAGAATCTGCAGCAATCCTCTAGTGGTACTAAGTCTCTTGTAAAGATATGATGAAGAATCTATTCACTAATGAGTAATTCCTCAAACTGACATATAATATTTCACTTAAGAAGCTAAAGCATTCACAGACCACATCTTAATGCCCTTTCTGTCTATTTTATCTAGATAAAGTCAGCCATAATGAGACTGATTTATACGAAGCCATGATAGTCTCCATCATCGTGGGAACAAAACCACTGTGAAACCTTGGCCCCGTTGACTTCAATACCTGGAGCAAATTTTCATTGCCAGCCTTTGTTCCCAGTCTTGCGTGTCATCAAAGGAAACTGAGAAACTGTTCTCAAATGCTAACAGACAGGTGTAGTAAGCAAGAACTGGGTGCTCCCGTACTGAGCACATCTGTGGACCGAGAGTGTGGATTGTTTCCATTTCAGGCAGATGACATGTCTTCGGATACACTCAGTAATGAATGATAAATGAAAAATGTAGTGCAGGTTTTGAATTATTGCTGTTTACAAAACAGATGAATTTACAGAGGGATTTTCCATCTTTAGAAAGCGCCCATGTTCTACTAGACTGGCTTTGACCTCAAATTTTTTGCCCGGTGGCCTGCTGAGATGCCTCCCTGAGGCTGTCAGGGCAAAGAGGCTAAGATGACAACAGCCCTCTTGTTAGTCATTTCCACGCCAGGGGCTGTGGCTGCCAGCCCCAGGCCCATCCTGGCCAGGTCTGTCCCTTCCTCCTGCCCAGGGCTGTCCTGTGCCTGAGGGACGGGGCGAGGGCGGCTGCTGGCATCCCCTCTGTGTCAGCAGCAGCAAGCCCCAGGAGGATCTCTGCAGGATGAACCCGATCTCATCTTTCCCACTACAGCCCTTCTGTTAAAAGTCAGAGGGTATAATTTTAGTACTGTTTTAGTTTTTACGTTCTTGATTTGGACCCGAAGCTGGGGGAGGCGTGTGTTTCGGTATCTTGCTGGTTGCATCAGTAAGCCAGACACTGGCTTCCCCGTCCCTCCCACGGCCGTGTATTTATGGAAGCCTGGTGCCTGAGCCTATCTCAGTCCAACCGAGGGAGATTACGGCAAAAATATTACACAACTCAAAATGCACGATAAGCAGGAACAATGCTAGGAAGGGCTTTACACTAAATAAGCTCCACATGACAAACGCTAGATTAATGCCTGCAGCGTCAGCCACCCGTGGCCATGGTGCACGCTGTGGACAATGGGTGGGTGCGCAAGCCGGCTCCTAAGGGAGACTTTACCCACAGGTAGATGGGTTTTACCTTAGTGTTGTCGCTGACATCTAGTGGTTATATGCAGTAAATTCAGCTTAAATATTTTTAAAGTCTCTGTATGAGCTTAAATGGCCAGTGCCAACTGAAGTATGCTACAAGGCTGGACTTCCCCAGCTGTATTTCTTTCTGACAACACAAATGTAATGACCAAGCACCATGCCAGGAGTAAGGACTGACCTGTACACCGCATCGTCTTTTTGGTGGTGCGCAACACTGGACCCAAGGAAATCACCAAAGTATTTTCTGTGTCTGAAAAGCAGTTGATGAACTTCTTTATTCTCTGTTATTTAGCTACATACAGCCTTTACAAGTTTTCGAAGCCGTGTAGCCCTTCCAAATCAATGAAGATAACAACAATTCAACTCCCAATTCAAAATGCATCATTTAAATAATTTATATGACAGGACATATAATATTGACATATATATTGACAGGACAGTCAATGCATCCAGCCACCCAGAGAAGCTGTGCAGTCCACGTCCTTTGGTTTTTTCAAGACCCAAAAGGAAAACCCCCTCATCAGCCTGGTCTGAGCTCACTGCAGGTTCAGCTGTGAGCAGGAGGTTGGGGTGAGACCACCTAAGCAGCCCTCCAGCCCTCTGTCGTTACCAGCTGGGGCAGCAAATGTAGAAGAGCAAAACAGGGGCAGGCCAGCGGTGATTACCAGCATGGTCCAACCTCTCTGTGTGTCCCAGACATGGTGTGTCTGTAAAAGTTAGAAGGAAAGAGATTTAACAGGAATATGAAGGATGTTCTCATCAGCAGTATATCCTAGAGCAATGTTCTCCTTGGGATGTTTATTCAGCGATTGCATACAGCACTTCTTACTTAAAAGGAGAGAAAATTCCCTCTCTTCTGAAGAGAACTTAAGAAGTGATCCTTGAGCATACACACAAGCACGTATATCATAGGATAAAATACTAACAGGCCAGATGTAATTATCCAAACTGGACCTTAACAAAGGAAATTCAGGGTCCTGGTTAAACTGAAAATTAACCCAGAGGAAATGAACATGGTCATAATTCAAACACAAAATCACAGCCAGAGGCAAAACCACAAGAATGAAGATGGAAATATAAGAAGCAGTAGGACCACCATGGTGAATACACATTCATCGTAATTTTGTGCTTCTACACAAGACAGAGTGCCCATGTATTTCAATGAAGCATCTGAAGACTGACCAAGAAACAAACATGCATACTTAGCTTGAATTAACCCAAAAGAAAGCAGAGAGTGATATTTTTATCTAATTCAAAAGCAAGAAGTAGTGCTGAAGAAGTAGCCCCTTGTTTTGATGAAAAGTGTCGGCCACCTGACTTCTCTGTCAGTCATGGCCCAAATCATCCTTCTCCTTTCATTTTGGATGAACACATTACTCCATAGCCCTGCAGCAAAGAGCAATAAATGCTGCATGTCTGACCCTTCTATTATTTCAGATGAGAATCGATTACCCAGGTGGCTGCAGTAGTGATTTTCCAACGTTAAAAAAGCTCTCAAAATGGTTAAAAACTGACACACACGGAAAGCCATGGGCACTTAGAGTTCTTGTTAAAATGACACCTCCTACCTTAGTTCACACTGACCCTGTAAATGTCATATTTGTTCTGACAGGGGAAAAAACAATCATGAACAAGCAGCCCAGATAATATTCCAGGATTTCGTAATTTACAGTCAAGCATCATCCTTCCCAGAAACTTCTCTAGTGTTTCTTCCACTTCTTTCATCAGCCACGTGAGGAATTTTTTCTCAATAACAGGAAGAAAGCGGGAAAAATTATATTTTTATTAATGATGAGGTAAAGGATCTTGCAGCTGTGTCTCATTTGCTGTGATCATTCAGGGATGAATATCCTTGCCAGAAGATACTTGCCTTGCAAGAGCCAGATGAAGTCTCTCAGGTGCTGTTTGATGTCTTATTTCTTGCCTCTTTTACTGAGGTTCAGGGCCAGAGTCTCAGTTATTTCACAGCTTGTCTTTCAGTGCTGGAAGCATTTTCCTCTTGCCTGATGGGCACCCAGGCAGGCCTGTTTTGCCTCTTCTGGGCTGAGTGAGACACCACACCCCCCAAACTGCAGCCACACGGGGCACTGCCAGGGAGAAGCAGAGCTCTCACCTGCACCCTACTGCTGCTC
This sequence comes from Aythya ferina, assembly GCF_964211825.1. Taxonomy (NCBI): domain Eukaryota; kingdom Metazoa; phylum Chordata; class Aves; order Anseriformes; family Anatidae; genus Aythya; species Aythya ferina. The sequence goes on from NC_140298.1 coordinate 55,934,789, forward strand.
CCTTCTGTCCTTCCAATCCCCTCTTGGGCTGGACACTATTTTGCTGTAGTTCTTAGAGCTGAAGTTCTTGGCATTGTAGTTCCTAGCTGAAAGCAGCAGAACCAGTGCATGTGGAGAAGTGCCTTCTGTTTTGCACTTAACTTCACAGCAGACTTTGGACACAGTTTTGTTTTAATACCTTCTGTGAGAAGAAATTCCAATACATTTCAGCCCTAATTTTGCCAAAGTAACTTGTTTCATACTGCACATGTTTTGACCATTCTTGTGGACCTGACTTTTCACTGCACCTCTCCTTCTCCTAATTGCACGGCCACATCCCCTCCTCTTTTTTTTCTTGTGTGAAGAACAGAGAGAGTTGTCTGTCCAGAAATGCACCTTTCTGACACTTATGTATCATCTCTGTTGCTGCTGTTCTGAATCCAACTCTAGCAAGAAAAAAGAGCACGACTATGTTGTGATTTTTAAACCTGACAATTCAGTAGAGCTAACTACATCCAAAGAATAAACAGTAAAACAACTTCTGAGAACCCCAAAACAAAACTCAACCCCCAACTTAAAACATAGACCAGGCATCTGTGCCGTCCCTCTGATGCCACATTCTCTGTAATGCCTGCTGCTCTTGAAAATGGTTTCTGAGGGAACATCCTTCTCCACAGACTTCGGAAACCAGAGCCTGACTCTTTAAGATTCAGTTCACCTTGAAGAATAAACAGTTCGTGGAGGAGTTAGCTTTGATAAAGCAAGTGCAAAAAAGGTCACTGATAGCATATCTGTCCACCAGCTATGCAGAAAGCGTGCCTTGCTTTTCATAGCCTGTTCCTCCTGAGAGGCAGTGGCAAAAGACAGACCTCTGGGTCTGTTAGGTTTGGAGAATGATGCTCGGCTTCTAGCCCTTCCACAAACAGGCAGATCAGTCCATCTGTAACAGAACAAGCCAAATGCCATCAGCCAGGGCATGTGGGTGGCGATGCCCGCAGGCTGCCCTGTGCTCTCTGGGTGCGAGGTGCCCAGGAGCTGTGGTGCAGCACAGGGGGCTGCAGGGCACCCTCTGCTTGTGCTCAGAGGAGGGGAAGCCTGGCCTGTCATGCCGCAGGCACCTGGGGCACCCCCACCTCTCAGCGGTGCGGTTTTGGTTTATGTGGCTTTGGCACTGGCAGTGGGATCCCTGTGCAGGGCTCGGGTCTGTCCCAGCGTACCTTGTCGTTCATCTCCTTCTGCACCTCCAGCGGCAGCGTGCTGTCCGTCCCCGGGCCCAGCATGTTCGGGCCAACGCAGATGGCGAGGTTGTTGGAGTCCATCCTGCTGCTGGCGGCGTTCTGGCTGATGCGGTGCAGCACGGAGAGCAAGTGCTTGAGCAAGACGAGGTTTGGTCTGGGCAGTTTGTCGGCCACCCTAAGTGAGCACAAACACAAAGGGATGTTAATCGGTGGTGCGGGGGCCGCTACTTCTTGGTTTGAGCAAGTCTCAGTTAAACTCAGGCAGACGACGCTTCCTCCAGAAAGAGGAAGGCGTGCGCTTCTTCCACTGCTGAGCAGAGGCACCATTCAGAAATCCCCAGCGGCAGCTGCATGCGGTTAATTACAAGGTCTCGCACTGCACGGTCCCGACCGAAGGGCAGCGTCACAGCGTCCGTGCTGCTGAGCAGCTGAGGTGGCGTCAGGAGGTGTCACCAGAGGCTTCCCGACAGCACGTGAAAGGCCTGCAGTCTGGTTTGCTCTGGTTTTCAGTCCCTGCTAGGTCAGCTCTGGGCGTTAGGTTGGCCCGTGCAGGTTGGCCGTGCCCTCCTGCAGCTGGAAGCCAGGGGAATTCAGCTCCCAGCCCACTGCCAGCAGTGCCCAGATTTGATTTCCCATTGGCATGGGGCTCACACAGGGCTGAGGAGGGTCCTGCAGCCTCGGCACAGGAAGGGTCTGCCCAGGCACCCCTGAAGGCAAGGGATGAGGGTGGAGAAGTGGTGCAGCCTGATCATCCGTGGAGAGGATGCAGCCTGATCATCCGTCTTCCCTGCACCTCTGGCCACTTCCCAAAAGCAAAGCTGCCAGCACAGACCCTGGCACCACTCCTGCCCCAGTCCCAGCAAAGGAGCCATCAGCACTGACATCTCCTCATGGAGACCTGGAGGGACCCCTCAGCAAATCACAGAATCACAGAATTTTCTAGGTTGGAAGAGACCTCAAGGTCATCGAGTCCAACCTCCAACCTAACGCTAACAGCCCTCCACTAAACCATATCCCTAAGCTCTACATCTAAACGTCTTTTGAAGACTTCCAAGGATGGTGACTCCACCACTTCCCTGGGCAGCCTGTTCCAGTGCCTCACAAACACAGATCTTGAGCTCATCCTGTTTATTTCCCATGCTCTGTGCACCGGTGTACAGGCACTGTAGGGAAGCAGCAGGTACATTTACCCCAGGGCCATGCAAGAAGAAGAGACTGGACAGGGGATTGGGAATGCTACCTTCTCTGAGGAGTCCTCAGACAATCCTATGGGAGAGCTCTGAAGTTTTTCCCTGTCTTCAACAGTGGCAGTAGTGTGAAACGTGTTCATCTGATTCTTTACTTCTAAAATAATAAAATTATTATGTCAATCATTAGGTGTTCAGTGGGAATACCATATTCTGTGGCACCCACAGAGTTCAGGGAAAGTAGAAAGACCGAATCAAGCAATAAAACAACAATTGGCTAAATTAAGGATCGAGGCACAAATGCCCTGGACAAGATGCTTACCATTGGCACTTTTAAACAGTTAGGCTGGGCTTTGGACAGTGGGTGGTGAGCAATTACATTGTGCATCACTTGTTGCGTACGCATTATTACTAGTAGTACTATTATCTTCATTATTGTTATTATTATTATTATTTTCTTGTCTTTATCTCAACTCATGGGCTTCACATTCCCGTTTCTCTCTCCTATCCCAGAGAAGGAGGGGGGGAGGTGAGCGAACAGCCGTGTGCTGTTTAGCTGCCCGCTGGGTTAAACCACAACAGAAAGAAAAGCTGTAAATGAACTTGTAAAAGAAATGAAGAAAATTGCACATGTCCCAGTTCAGATTTCAAAGGGAATCGATCTAAGAGGATGATGGGAGGGGGCTTTATGGGTGGTGATTGGCTTGCTAAAATAAGGATGGTTGTATTGGGGATATGTGGAGGATTGTTAATAATTCCATGTTTAATACCTTGTATTACCAGACTAATACACTCGGTTATACAAGGAATGCAAATTTCTGCGGTACCTGTTGACCCAGAACCAGGGAAGGAGAAAACCCATTCCCTGATGATAATAAAAACAAACAAAGATCCAAAATTGGTATCAATTGGTATCAATTTGGCAAGTATTGACTTGATTGGAAAGGAAAACACGAATCAATGCCATGAAAAAGGAGATGGGCGATTGTGAAATGTGTTCATCTGATTCGTGTTAATATGGAACAATGCTGGGGCCGCATGGTGTGATGAATGTGACCTTCTGTCCTACAGACCCTTGTATAACCACAAGTCTAAGGAAAAAGATTGCTTAATGTATATAGTTCTTGTAACTTGCAAACGAATGTTTTAGCAATTCGTGTCAATAGAGAGCTTGAAGGGAAATGTATTTGTAGGCTTTTCCTTGAAGTCTCTGATATCTGGGGGGGGGGGGGGGAGGGGTTCAGAATAGCTGCTAACTAGTATGACTATTTATTATGACTGTTGCATGGGACACTATGCAAGTCTCTGATATCTGGCCAGGAGACTAAGGAGACGGGGGAAGCTGAAGAACAACTAAAAGACAAAGCTTGCAGGGGACGCTGCACCAGTCTCTGCCATACAGCCAAGTTGGACAAAGGAGAAGGACAAGAGGGAGGAAGACTATGAGCCTTCAGCATGAGAGACCCCCAGAGGGACCACTGGAGACTGATACGCACGCTCCAGTAGGAGGGTTTGGATTCTGGAAACTAATTATAATAACCCTGTTTTTTTTTTTTTAGAAGTAGTAATGAATATGTGTTAGCCTAGGAGCATAAAAATCAGCTGCTTGATGTAACTGGTGTGCGTCTTGGGGGAGCAGAGACTCCCGGCGCACCCAGCGCTGTTTGCTTACCTCTATTCCTTGAATAAATTGTAAACTTTGATTATAGTCCTATTTTGAAGACTGAGCCATTTATAACAGTAGTGAGGACTTCCCCCAGCCCTTCTCTGTCCCCTTTAGCTCCCCTCCCTTCCCCCATCAAACCTAGTTTCACGCCCTGGTAAGCAGCCCAGAGAGCTTGCTCCCCAACATGCTTGCGCCCCAATTGCCCAGTCCTGGTCCCCAGATTTTTGCACCAGGAATATGATTCCACAGAGCCTTCAAGCCTTTCTGTAGCTTTAAAGATGCTGAAATGGTCCCTGGCTTAAGAAGAACTAGTTCCCCGCCTGGCACTATGAACCGTTGCTTAGGGCTAAAAGCTGAGGCTCTTGTCTGTTACGTGAACAGCCAGGGAGACTCAGCCTCCCTTCTCTGTTGAGTTCGGTGCTGCCTACCCTTAACATTTTCAGTACTCAGTAGCGTCACCCAGGCTCCTGTATTTTGAGAGGGATTGCACTCCCCTTACATCATATGGGAATCCCAGTTTTCTGTCTCAAGGGTGAATGGTGTAAGGCACTTGTAAATCATTGCAGGTTGTCATTGTTGTCCATTGCCATGTAAATTAAGGCCATGCAAGTACCTTCTACTGTTTCTTCTTCCCTTTCATTTGTTGTCTGGTTTCTATCAAATATCACATATTCGGTGAAATGCCCTAAAACAACATTACTTTTTAATTAACAACTTATTATTATTTTTTTTTTCCTCTCTAGGTCTGCCAGTAGCTGACAGAGTAGAAAGGTGTGCTTCTCTCTCTTTCTTGTATAGAGTTAGAGGCAATGCCTGATATCCAGCCAAGATGGACAAAGGAGAAGGACAAGGACAAAGCCTGGGAGGAAGACTATGAGCCTTCAGCATGAGAGACCCCCAGAGGGACCACCGGGGACTGATACGCATATGGAGGGTTCGGAATCCGGGAACTAATTATAATAACCCTGCCTTTTCCAGAAGTAGTAATGAACATGTATTAGCCTAGGAGCAGAAAAAGCTGCTGCCTGATGTAACTTGTGTGCGTGTTGGAGGAGCCCAGACTCCCCGCGCACCCAGCGCTCTTTACTTGCCTTTTATTAACCCCATAAATAAATCTCATAAAGCTAAGTTGACTCGGAATTTATAACAGTATGATGAAAACTGTTGCACTCCAAGTTGAGAAGGGGAGAGGAAAATCACAGAATCACAGAATCACAGAATCACAGAATTTTCTAGGTTGGAAGAGACCTCAAGGTCATCGAGTCCAACCTCCAACCTAACGCTAACAGCCCTCCACTAAACCATATCCCTAAGCTCTACATCTAAACGTCTTTTGAAGACTTCCAAGGATGGTGACTCCACCACTTCCCTGGGCAGCCTGTTCCAGTGCCTCACAACCCTTTCAGTGAAGAAGTTCTTCCTAACATCTAGCCTAAAACTCCCCTGGCTCAACTTAAACCCATTCCCCCTCGTCCTGTCACCAGGCACGTGGGAGAACAAACCAACCCCCACCTCGCTACAGCCTCCCTTGAGGTACCTAAAGAGAGCGATAAGGTCGCCCCTGAGCCTCCTCTTCTCCAGGCTGAACAAGCCCAGCTCCCTCAGCCGCTCCTCGTAGGACTTGTTCTCCAGGCCCCTCACCAGCTTCGTCGCCCTTCTCTGCACCCGCTCAAGCACCTCGATGTCCTTCTTGTAGCGAGGGGCCCAAAACTGAACACAGTACTCGAGGTGCGGCCTCACCAGAGGTGAGTACAGGGGGACGATCACCTCCCTAGCCCTGCTGGTCACGCTGTTCCTAATACAAGCCAGGATGCCGTTGGCCTTCTTGGCCACCTGAGCACACTGCTGGCTCATATTCAGCCGACTGTCCACCATCACTCCCAGGTCCTTCTCTGCCTGGCAGCTTTCCAACCATTCCTCTCCCAGCCTGTAGCTCTGCTTGGCGTTATTGCGCCCCAGGTGCAGGACCCGGCACTTGGCCTTGTTAAACTTCATGCAGTTGACCTCAGCCCATCGGTCCATGTTCATGTATATGTGAGAATTGTACTCAAACAGCTGATTACACCTTTGCATACACCTTTTAAGGGAAAACTTTAAACCTGAGAAGCAGCAGGCAGTTTTCTACGTTTCCTGATATGATATAGGGGTGATATCATACCGATAGTCTGCTGCAGGCTGAAAAGTAGCCTGTGCCTCAGGTACTGTTTTATGCCTTTGCTTTTGCTACTACATCCCTGTAAGTCTTCAAAAGGGAAATGAAATTATCCTACCCAGAAGAAACACCGTCCAGAAGACACTTGAGTTGTTAGGGCCTGAATTCTCACTGAAACCAAAGGCAGAGATCTTACTGACCTGAAGAAAGAGGCTTTAATCTCTCCTGGCTTGTTTACTCCTGAAGGAGCGTGAAAGAGACGTGTGTCCTTGTATGTGAAGAGGAGGTGAAGGAACAGCTACTGCAAGGAACACACAAATCAGTTGCGCCAGACTAATAGGTGGTTGTCTCTGAGCTGGGAGACTGCAACAGAAACACAGAATTTCTAGGTTGGAAGAGACCTCCAAGATCACCGAGTCCAACCTCTGACCTAACACTAACAGTCCCCACTAAACCATATCACTGAGCTCTACATCTAAACGTCTTTTAAAGACTGTTATAAATGAGGTCTCATCTCAATCTGAATTTTGTAATATTTATAAAACAAATATTTCTAAAAGGTATAAAAGGCAAGTAAACAGCGCTGGGTGTGCGGGGAGTCTACGCTCCACCAACACGCACACACAAGCATCAAACATTCTAAATATAGAGAACATTGCTTTACATACTAAACACAAGTATGCCTATACATACGTACAATCAGGAAAGGTAACAAACAATCCTTTAAGTTCCATAACTTACTAAAATCGAGTACATCTATACATATTCACGATCAGAAACAGTAACAAACAATCCTTTAAGTTCCATGACTTAACAAGTCTCCATTTTCCATTCCTTTTTGTGTGGATGTATTTATAAAAAGATTTTTTGTTGTCTTTAACGGCAGTAGCCAGATTGAGCTCCAGATGAGCTTTGGCCTTTCTAATTTGGTCCCTGCACAGCCTTACAACATCCTTATAGTCCTCCCGAGTGGCCCGCCCTTTTTTCCAAAGATTATAAACCCTCTCTTTTCTCCTAAGCTCAAGCTGCAACTCTGTATTGAGCCAGGCCAGTCTTCTTCCATGCCGGCTCGTCTTTGGGCACATGGGGACGTGCATGTGGGCTCCTGCGCCATTAAGATTTCCTTCCTGAAGAGCGCCCAGCCTTCCTGGACTCCTCTGCCCTTCAGAACCGTCTCCTGAGGGACTCTACCAACCAGTGTCCTGAGCAGCTCAAAGTCAGCCCTCCAGAAGTCCAATGAAGTCTTTCAGGGTGTTCTGGTTTCAGTTAGGACAGAGTTAATTTTCTTCCTAGTAGCTGGTAGAATGCTATGTTTTGGCTTAGGATGAGAAGAGTGCTGATAACACCCCGATGGTTTAATTGTTGCAGAGCAGTGCTTGCAGCAAGCCAAGGACGTCTCAGCTTCTGGCTCTGTCCTGCCAACGGGCAGGCTGGGGGTGCAGCAAGAACTGGGAGGGGACAGACCCAGGACAGGTGACCCAAACTAGCTGGAGGGGTATTCCACACCATCTGACATCATGCTAAACAATATTTAAGGGTGGCTAGGCCGGGGAGGGAGGCCGGGACTGCTCGGGGTTAGGCTGGGCATCGGTCAGTGGGTGGTGAGCAATTGCACTGTGCATCACTTGTTTGTACACATTAGTAGTAGTAGTAGTACTATTATCGTCATTGTTGTTGTTATTATTATTATTGTTATTATTATCTTCCTGTCTTAATAAACTGTCTTCATCTCAACTCACGGGCTTCACTTTCCTGTTTCTCTCGCCCATCCCAGAGAGGGAGGGGGGAGGGTGAGCGAACAGCTGTGTGGTGTTTAGCTGCCGGCCGGGTTAAACCATGACACAGGGTTAAAAAAAACACATAAACTGTGACAGTAAGAATTGCTCAGCAGGAATATTTTATGGCCTTTTCACTTGAAAGAGAGATGATCTTCTGATTGCTCTTCACCAGGGATACTGAGGCACCCTGGCCCAGGCTGGGGCCCGACCTGTTGGGTTCTTGCTGTACAGGTGCAGAATGAAAGCAGCTCTTGAGAGCACAACATTCCCAATACAAAAGAGTGAGGTTAACATTTGCCCTCTCTACAAATTGCTCCCAGCTCTCCTAAAGGGCTCCACACATTTGCTTTCTAGGTGCAAAGTGCCTCCCTGTCCTGCTTGTGGGGATCACAGAATGAATCCCAGAACTGTAGGGGTTGGAAGGGACCTGGAAAGATCATCGGGTCCAACCCCCCTGCCAAAGCAGGTTCCTCAGAGGGCAGGCAGCACAGCCCCAGCCAGACCCCAGCACGCTCGCACAGCTGCCTGGCACGGCCCCGCAGCCCTGCCCAAACACCTGGGCACCTTTTCCACCGCCCGGCCTGGGCCTGGGCTCCGCATCACCTGCTGCCACCCCCCGCGGGTGGGGATGGGGATGCAGCGCCCATGGCACAGTGGACAGGGGGTGCCCCATGTCACAAAGGGGTGGGGACAGCCTTGGCCCCAGAACGCTGGCCCCAGCGGCCACGCAGCCCTGCCATGGCTGCCCGTGCTGACGGGGAGGCTGCTCAGCTGCCTGCTCCTGCTTCAGCCTCAGCTCTGGACACAAACTCCACCAGAGGAACTCAGCTCCTCTCTCCTCTCTCTTCAGGCCCTCACCTCAAATGGCTCTCAGCGCCCTACAGCACACGGACCCAACTAAACCGTGGCATGCTCCTGGCCGCTCCTTGCCAGCACTGGGCCAGACAATTCTCCACGCCCTACAGGACAGGTGAGATCGCCCCAACCCACACCCACCATGCTCCAACAGCAAGCAGGAAGGTGACAGAATCGGGCCAGGACGGGAGTCAACCGTTGCATCAGGATGATGGGGCATGGACAGCCTTGGTGAGTCGCTAGAGACTCTTGGGCACAGAGGCAGGGGCTGCCCGTGGTCACAGGGGGATGCTGCTCTGTTGTTCCTTCTCTTCTTAAAGCCAGAAACAGACAGCGATGGGACCAGACCATGGCACACTCCTGGCCTCTCTCCCCTTGACACCTCAGCTGGAAAATGTGTCAACGCTCTACAGGACAGATAAGCTAACCCCAACCTATTCCCCACCATGGTCTCAGCACCTGTGGAGTTGGTAAAACATGGGTAATTCTTGGCCAACATAGAGCAGCTGGATGGACGGCACTGTTGTGAGGCTGAGAGAGTCTTAGGCTGGGAGGCAGGGGCCCCCATTGTTCCCCCGGCACAGCTCCAACAAGCCTTGAACGAACGAACAGCTGTGCGAACGGCTGTGTGGTGCTTAGCTGCCGGCTGGGGGAAACCACGACGACAGCAATGTAGTCATGTAACCAAATTAAAGCCAAAACTTTCAGCCCGGCCCTTGACCTGAATAGGGAGTGAGGATCCAGATCCTGGCATTTATACGTGATAGTTTATATGCAGCCAAAGTAAATACTGCAGTCGGAGGTCATGGCGCTAGATTGTGAAAAGTCCTGCATAAAGAAGAGATCTCAGAAAAGCAAATTTAAACAACATTAATGTCAAGTAAAGTCTTTCTGATTGCTATATTCTTTATCTGTTGTGACTAGACAGATGAAAATCTATGACACCAGTTTTGCCTTTTAGGTCATTTCCTTTTTTCTTTTATTTATTTCTTTTATTTATATTTATTTTTCTTATTTTAACAGGCTCTGTACTAATTTTCCTCACAGAATGACTAGCAGAAATATGACCCTTACATGCCTTTTGTATTTAATTCATTAGGTCAACTCTAACCACTAAGCTCCTTGTCAGGTTCTTTCTGTTAGCAATAAGGAGCAATTGAACCTTAAACATTGAAACGAGGTTGATGAGCCTATTCCACAAGGTCTCATGACTCCACACATGTGAAGTGAAATCTGCCAGGTGGGGATCATTTGACCTTTGCTATATAGGAAGCATGAGGACTTATGGGAAGAATTGCCACTCTAGGGGAGTTTGAGGTTCAGGTTACTGAGGGTGCTTTTCCATGCACTGTCCTGGTGAAATTGACTTGGTGTTCCGAAGTAGGCTGTTTTTTCTTTGTGTTTTCTACCATCTCTGTGAAATTGTTCTGAAGATGCTATAAGATATTACCATGGGTGGTGAAAAATCAGAACAGGAAAAAACTGGTGGTGTTACTTCCCTGTGAAATTGTTGGGCAGCTGGTCGAATTCAGAAGCTGGCAGGTGAGTGTTTGATTTGGGTTGGAAAGCTTAAGGACCCAGTCCTGGTCCCCCAGTCCTGGTCCCCAGTCCTGGTCCCCTTATCTGGAGAGTTATAGTAGACCCCCAGCACCATGTCTCCCGTAGCAGCCCACCTTTTAATTCTTACTAACAATCTCTCCACCTGTCCTTCGCCCTCCCCCAGCTGGGTCTGGGTAGAGTCTAATTGCTCCCTCACATAAAGGGCAATCCCACCCCCTTGCTTCCCCAGCCTGTCTTTCCTAAAGAGGACTCAGCCCACAGTGACGGCATTCCAGTGATGTGAGCTGTCCCACTACGTCTCAATTCTGATTGCTATATTCTCTATCTGTCATGACTAGACAGATGAAAATCTATGATAGCAATTTGCTTTTAAGGTCATTTTCTTATTTCTTTTATTTATTTATTTTAACAGGTCTTATAGACAAGTCTTTCTAGCCCCACCACATCATCCTCTTCTCCTCTTTCCAAAACAAACACAAAACAAAACATGGAAAGTCACAGTTTTTTGACAATATTGAATGTTTTTAGAACAGCTGATAGAAAACCCATAATTTTTTCTTCTGGTTCTTTGTCACCTTCAAGATGAAGAGAAACGTTACCACGAGCAGAGCTAGATGCACGTTTTTTTTTTCCAAAACTAGCTGAGTCTAGACAGAAATTACTTCTGGGGTCTATTTACTCAGTTTCCTTGCTGCCACTGCAAAGAAGTTTAATAAAGCTCTGAATATAGGGAGACCAGAGAAGCAAAAGTGAATGCACCTCAGCAAAGACTTGAAGCTAAACATGGAACAAAAGTGGCCTTACTGTTCATTAAAAAGCATATCTTTAATCAGTCTCAGTCCGTGGTCCTCTTATGCCCCTCTAGATGTTCTGTACGTGCTCCTGTGTGCTTTATTTTATGTGCTTTGCTATTTTGAAATTCTGCGTGTCATATCTCTGTCCCAACACCTGCCATCTTAGTTTTACCGAGACACAAATTAAGCATGTGGAGCAGCATTCAACTCTTGTAATGCTCAACATCTACACGACAGACAGCTGCACTGAAAACGATCATCCTCTGCTCCCCTGACAGCCATTGGGCACAAGTGACAGTGGAGATTTGACTACAATGAGAAGCCCAGCTATAGATGTCTACATTGCTAACATTTACATTTGTCCAGAGAAATCCTATCCCCAGGGTCTGACTTAAAAAGCCTCCTTTGATTCTGTTCTTGTTCTTCTTCATTTCCAACCCCATTTCTGTCCCCCTAGCTGTCAACAGAGGCTGTCTTCTCCAGCTACCTGCCCTGTACTCTCATACCTTCACAGAATCACAGAATTTCTAGGTTGGAAGAGACCTCAAGATCATCAAGTCCAACCTCTGACCTAACGCTAGCAGTCCCCACTAAACCATATCCCTAAGCTCTACGTCTAAACGTCTTTTGAAGACTTCCAGGGATGGTGACTCCACCACTTCCCTGGGCAGCCTGTTCCAGTGCCTCACAACCCTTTCAGTGAAGAAGTTCTTCCTAACATCTAACCTAAAACTCCCCTGGCTCAACTTAAGCCCATTCCCCCTCGTCCTGTCACCAGGCACGTGGGAGAGCAGACCAACCCCCACCTCGCTACAGCCTCCCTTGAGGTACCTACAGAGAGCGATAAGGTCGCCCCTGAGCCTCCTCTTCTCCAGGCTGAACAAGCCCAGCTCCCTCAGCCACTCCTCGTAGGACTTGTTCTCCAGGCCCCTCACCAGCTTCGTCGCCCTTCTCTGGACTTGCTTGAGCACCTCAATGTCCTTCTTATAGCGAGGGGCCCAAAACTGAACATACTACTCGAGGTGCGGCCTCACCAGAGCCGAGTACAGGGGGACAATCACTTCCCTAGCCCTGCTGGCCACACTGCTTCTTACACAAGCCAGGATGCCATTGGCCTTCTTGGCCACCTGAGCACACTGCTGGCTCATATTCAGCCGACTATCAGCCAATACTCTCAGGTCCTTCTCTGCCAGGCAGCTTTCCTGTGGGATTATTCTGGGTTGTGCCTGCGTGCACGAAAGGAGGGGTCTGGGGTGCCTGTGAGCACAGTGGGAGGGGTCCTGGGTTCCTGGGTGGGACGCTTTGACACTATATAAGATAATGTCACACAGTAATAAATTGGCTTACAGCACAGAAGGCAAGGGAAAAATGGATTATCAGTGCGCGAGAATGTCTTCTCTTGGGTTGTGAAATAACTCCAAGTCCTGTGTGGATAGGGTGCTTTCCTGTTTTTGCGGGGTCTCAGGGACATCAGTGGCAGCTGGTAGACTATAAGATGCTGCTACAGTTAAAAAAGGCTGTACAGGAGGGTGGATTCTCTAGCCCACAGACACAGGTTTTGTTGGATGCGGTGGCCTTGCAAGGGCCCCTGATGTTTGACTGGCGGTAGGTTGCCCGAGCCTGCCTGACGGCAGCGCAGGTACCAATATTTGAGTCTTTGATGGAAGAGGAGGGTGAAATCTTAATGGCTCGTGCATGGGCGAACCCCCAGGATCCTTTACATGGATTGCCTGGGGAAGCGTTGTTGGGACGAGGGCGGTGGAATACTCCGCAGGAACAATTATTGCTGCTGCAAACTGTGCTGATTGCCACCGCCGATTTGGGCTGCAGAGCATTAGAGCAGATGAATGCTGTAGTCAGCCCGACTCCCAGTTATCTGCATATTCGGCAAAAACCTGAGGAACATTTTGGGCGTTTTGCAGACAGGGTGCAGACAGCTGTGGCAAGCAGTAATTTACCACCGGAAGCACAAGATGTTGTTTTGAGGGAATGCTTAAGAACAGGAGCTCAGCCTGAATTCAAAGCTGCTCTTGCAGCGCTTCCAGCTTCAGCAAGCGCGGGCGAGCTGATCGCTCGTGGCTGTGCGTTTGGCAAGGCTCAGGAAATGCAAGCACTTGCTGCTGCCCTCAGTGAGCAGATGATGGGAGTCATGTCTGCCCTCCAGACGTTTGCCCTCCAGATGCATCCTGGTGGTTGTTTTCGCTGCGGACAGCATGGTCACGTAGCTTGTGAATGCCCCAAGAAAAGGGAACCTGTGGTCGAAGTCAGCCGTGTTCGTTGTTGGGTGTGTGGGCGGTCTGGCCACCACGCTCAGGAGTGCTCACAACGCAAAGGGGAAGTGAAAGAGGGAAAAAGGGATGGGCAGTCGGGAAAGTCCAACGCCGGGATGAAAAGGGACCCACCGTCTCGGCCGCAAGCGTGGGTCCCAACCCCCATCGAGCAGGGGTGGACAAGTCTGCCATCCAGTCTCGGGCCAGAAAACAATTGGTACAGGGAGCTATTATTATTCTACATCAGGGCCAGCTGCAGCACCCACTGCTTTTTGGCTATGTGTCTGTGCCCCGCGTTGTGTTTCCACAATGGGATGAACTCCTTGCCCTCACTATAGAGTGGGCTCGAACGAAGCGACTCCTGCTTGTCCTCGCCTTGTGCCCTGCAGTGTACAGGGGCTACTGGCAGGAGTATGCTGTGGGCTACCGGACTGCTCCGCTGTTTCCAACGCCATACGCTTACAACCTATAGTCTGCTGAGCCAGTACCCAACGGGATACTTCGTGGGCTGTTCCCACCTGTTACTTGCCGGGGAAGAAAGCTGACTACCATCCATATCAATGCCACCGTGCAGGCAGGTATCAATCTGACACATGAAACACACTTGTCATCAGACGGCACCACGCATGCGACGGAGGATGGAAAAGAAGCCATTCTGCCGGGGACGCAATTGTGCGGAAGACAAAATAAAAGAAGGGCAGCGTGACGCTGAACAGAATTGGCTGGGGGCAACTCTTGAGGGGCTAGGCTTTCATCTAGAAGGATGGCTTAAATCGCTTTTGCAAACAATATTGCTACTAGTAATAGTATTCATTGTGATAGGGCTAGTATATGCATGTATTAAAGCAAAAATAGATAGAAGCAGTATAATGAATCGCAGCATGCTGACCATTCTCACCAAAAATCATGAAGGGTTCCCATTGCCACCGCTTGCTCCTGGGATGTATACTTGTCCCTAAGTAGTTATGATTAAATCACGCTTAGTGTAATGGGTTAAAGGGGGTACATTACTGCATAAAGAGGGGGGAGGTGTAGGATTATTCTGGGTTGTGCCTGCGTGCACGAAAGGAGGGGTCTGGGGTGCCTGCGAGCACAGTGGGAGGGGTCCTGGGATCCTGGGTGGGACGTTTTGACACTATATAAGATAATGTCACGCAGCAATAAATTGGCTTACGGCACAGAACGCTGGTCGTTGTGTCCATTTGTCCCAGGGCTTTCGGTCGGGTTATCCTACATTTCCAACCACTCATCTCCCACCAGTCCTTCTCTGTGAAGAGAAGGTCTAGCGGGGCACCACCCCTGGTAGGCTCACTAACCAGCTGCATCAGGAAGCTATCTTCCACGCTCTCCAGAAACCTCCTAGACTGCTTTCTCTGAGCTGTGTTGTGTTGGGAATTGGCATACAGGGCCTGGACATGAGTCCATGGAACAATTGTTCGATCTGAGCTTGCCTTAAGCAACCAGAAGCAGGCCTTAGAAAATCTCATGGCCTGCGGTAGCTGAGCAAACCAAGCTACCAGGGTAACTGTGAGAAGCTCCCACGGCAATGACTCCCACATCGCCCAATTAAGGAACTCAGAAAAATATTGTTACCAGCAGCTGGCCTCAAGGACAAGGTCTACGTGACCGCTAATCACAAGGGGGGTTGTTTTCCTGGCTGCTAATCACAAGGGGGGTTCTTTTCTTGCAGGTGGGGTTGTTTTCTTATAGCTGCTTGTCTGAGTGCTTTTGACCAATAATCTTGTGTGAAGCACTGTCCGCCCCTGTAAAATTCACTATAAAAGTTAGGCTATTCGGGCAATAAAATGGAGCAGCATGATCTGACTCTGCTGGTGTCTGTCGTGCTTTCGGCCGTGCATCTTCCAACAAATGGCGCCCGAACAGGCTGAGACCTGATGTCCTCATCGCAGCGGCGCCGGGACAGACATCGCAGCGGAGCGGGACATCGCAGCGGCGCCGGGACATCGCAGCGCAGCGGGAGACCGGCGGCGCCGGGAGCCCAGGGAGAGCAGCGGCGCCAGGACATCGCAGCGGCGCCGGGAGCCCGGAGCGGTGCCGAGCCCGGAGCGGTGCCGAGCCCGGAGCGGTGCCGAGGGGCATCGGAGCGGCGCCGGGAGACCCGAGGCACACGGAGGGACGGAGAGAGCCCTGAGAGACGCTGCAGAGCCACGGACGGCTCTGAGAGACACAGAGAGACCTGACAGAAGCCGGATCACCTGAGAGGCATTGAGAAACTCCAAGCACCGACCCGGACACAGGACTCACGGTGAGACACGGGGAAAAGAAACCGTGGGGAGCGTGGGAAAAGATCCGCGGGGAAACGCGGGAAATTGAAGTAATCGCGGTGGAGGGGAAAGGGACGAAAATCCCCGCACCCGCAGTCTGAAAGGTGAAAGGGACGTAAACGCGGAATCCCCGCACCCGGGAGCACCTATAGAGGGTCCCGCCGGTCACGCGCCGCCGAGGTCTCGCAAAGGCTGCAACAGCATAAATAAAGGTATGGAGAGACAAGCGGCGTATGATTTGCTCAAATGCTTTTTAGAAAAGCGGAGCACGCAGGGTATAGACTGCAAAAAGGATTTACCAGGATTATTAGCATATGGAGTAGCACAGGGTTGTGTTATCAATCCGGATACAGTTTTTGAACAAGCAGAGTGGCGCAAAATTGGGGACAAATTGTTTGATGAAGTTATTAATGAAAATAAGGCTGCTAAAAAATTATTGAAGCCTTGGAGAGCAGTCACTAACGCCTTAGCTATACATCAGGCTGAGCAGAGAGTCGCTGCTGCCGCTACAGAGCGACTGGGATTGCCGGGAAGTGCTGGTAGTGTTAACCCTCAACAGGGAGGGATGGGGGGAGCTGGGGATTACCCATTGCCACCTTCAGTGAGGACAATAACGCTGCCTCAGGGGGCTACGGGGCAATGGGAGCCTCCTCCTCTCTCATCATCCTCAGAGTCAGTGTTGGTGCTCCCGCCATCACCAGCAGCACCACCGGCTCCTTCTCACGAAAGTGGGGAAATGGATGAGGAAATAAGAGAGCAAAAACCAGAAAGAAAAAATACAAGCCCGTTTATAGAAGGTGTTCAAGAGAGGCAGAGGGTGTGGAAGCAAATAGCAGATGAGGCTCTACGCGAGGGTGAACACGAGATAGCTGCACAATTGGTTCAAGAGGCCTTCCCGGTAGTATATTCACCACCGGACACCCAGGGTAATGTTACGGTTAATCTACTGAATTTGGACTGGAAATTGTTAACTCAGCTGCGGTCCACAGTAAACGAGTCAGGTCTGAAAGGTGAACCTACGAGACAGATGTTGGACTATATTTGGGGAACAAATATTTTGCTTCCAGGAGACATACGTAGCATAATGAAGTTAATTTTGACCCAACACCAGCAGCTCTTATTTAATGCCCATTGGCAGGCTGCTTGTCAAGAAGCAGTCGCAGTGATAAGAGCACCTGGGGACCCTTTACATGGGGTCACGCTGGAAGAGTTGATGGGGGTAGGACCGTATTTTAGGACAGAAGCTCAGGCATTGCTGGGACCTGATAAAGCGAAGGAATCGATGAGAATGGCCAGAAAAGCATTGGATCGGATAAAGGGGCCAGGGGGAATACCTTCCTACATGGGAATCAAACAGGGTAGAGAGGAACCATTTGGGCTTTTTATTGAACGCGTAGCAAACGCCATACAGGCGGCTGGGGTGCCTGATTACCTCAAGGGCATGATATTAAAAGAGTGCGCAATTCAGAACAGCAACCCCTCTACTCGCAATATATTGGCTTCCTTACCCGCGACATGGACAATCGAGGAAGGGTTGGAAAGAATGGCTCAGGTACCAGTAGGCCCCCAGGCTATA
This sequence comes from Aythya ferina, assembly GCF_964211825.1. NCBI lineage: Eukaryota > Metazoa > Chordata > Aves > Anseriformes > Anatidae > Aythya > Aythya ferina. The sequence goes on from NC_140298.1 coordinate 55,952,129, forward strand.
TTAGTAGAAGCAGTAAAGCAATTAGGTGACAGCATGCGGGAGCAGGCACAGGCTATGAAAGAGCACGCTCGGTTCACACAGAGTCAGGTCCTTGCAGCTCCTGCTCCTTTGCAAACCGCCGGTTCACGCTCTGGTGGTCGAGTACTACCCCCTGGTGGCCAAATACCACACCGCTTGCGATGTTATCGTTGTGGTGTTTTTGGACACGTGAGACGAAACTGCAAAGCTGGGGCAGTATGGTGCTCAGGTTGTCAGTCGGGCAACCACAACGAAGCGGCATGTCGACGCAACGGGTCGGGAAACGGCCGGAACAGCGGGAAGAGCCACCCCGCGACGACACAAAACGCGGCCGCATAGACAGCGACACCGAGGGGGAACCCGTTCCTCTCCGACCAGCCACAAGAGAGAGCCTCGGCTTGGACTTGGCAACAGCAGTAGATTGCACGCTGATGGACTCATGACCTGTTTGCATTGCTACAGGTGTCAAAGGACCAATTTGTATTAATGGACAAGCTGTCGGAGCACTGCTTATAGGGAGGTCATCAGCGACCATGCTGGGACTACAAGTATTAGTGGGACTTATTGATAAAGACTATCAAGGAGAAATTCAAATAATGGCCCATACGTTGTTTCCACCGTTATTTGTGCCTAAGGGCACCAAGGTAGCGCAATTGGTTCCGTTATCAGATCTTGCTGAAGCCATCTCGCCCATGCAGGAGCAACCGCGAGGGCAAGGAGCATTTGGATCTACGGGAAATGTGGCTTTGTTAACTGTGGGGTTATGGCAAAGACCACGACAGGTGGTCACGGTGTGGTATAAAGAAGAAGCCATAAGAATCAATGTGTTACTTGACACGGGAGCTGATGTATCTATAATCAGCACACAAAACTGGCTGCAGCATTGGCCAACATCTGAAACCAATGCCACGGTGGCCGGGGTAGGAGGAATGACACTTGCCTGTCAGTCACCACCCCTGCGGTGGACAATAGGGGACAAAGTGATGAAATTATCTGCCCTTCTCAGACCTGCAGGCCAGACCAGTTCAGATGTGAAGATGGGAACTGTGTCCATGGGAGTAGGCAGTGCAGTGGTGTGAGAGACTGTCTGGATGGCACTGATGAAGCAAACTGTAACAATGTTATTCAGTGCTCTGGACCTGGCAAATTCAAGTGCAGAAGTGGAGAATGCATAGATATCAATAAAGTGTGTAACCAGCAGAGAGACTGCAAGGACTGGGGTGATGAGCCCCTGAAGGAATGCATAAAAAATGAATGTGACTGTCCAGCTGGGTTTGAGTTTGTAGACAAGAGAAACTGTGGAGATATTGATGAATGTCAAAACCCTGGTATCTGTAGTCAAATATGTATCAACCTGAAAGGTGGCTACAAATGTGAATGTAGCTGTGGCTATCAGATGAATCCTGCTACAGGAACCTGGAAAGGGCCATATGGGTATAGAAATACAAATAACACCTGTGATTACAATGACACTGCTAAGCAGGGTTTAGGGGTTTATGGCATGGAGACAAGGGGTAACAACTACAGTGTTTGGAACAATTGTACAGCTTTGGCCTTACCTCCTGATGTTTTTCTGATTTGTGGGGATAGGGCCTGGCAAGGTATCCCTGCAAATGCTATCAGATGTCCATGTTACTTAGATAAACTCATTGTATTTGCTTCTAGCTTGTTACAGTTGCATGAGATCACCAGACATAAATGGACATTGCTTGCCCCGGATTGCAATGATAATGTTGAATTGTGTGGGGTTGCAGCTAGAGCGGCATTAGCAATTTTAGTTCCTGGAGTGGCACCTCCGGCCGCACGTAACAACTTAGTAAAATTGGTATGCTGGGCCAAGAAGCAAGCCTATGCCATGACAGAGATACTTGAGGAGATGTTACCAGATCAAAATAGTCTGCGACATGTGCTTTTACAGGATCAAGCTGCTATTGACATCTTGCTTTTGGCTCAAAGGAATGGGTGTGAGGACTTTAAGGGAATGTACTGTTTAAACCTTTTTGATCATAATGAGTCAATTCACAAATCCATTACTTTCCTGAAAGAGCACATGAGAAAGATTCAATATGGTATCAACCCTTTCAATCAATGGTTCACTGATTTGGTTGAAACAATGCATAGATGGTTACTGGGATTAGTCAAAGAGGGATTAAGGATTCTGTTCGCTGTGGTGTCAATCATCATTGCACGTAGTATTGTGATAAATGTGGTTAAAGGGTTACTTGCAAAAATGTTATAGTGATTTTGAAGTGGTGCTGGAAACAGGTACCCAGTGGATCCCTGCAAAGTGGACTGAAGCAGCCATAGAATCTGCACACGCTGAAGACGACCATGAAGAGGTTCCTGATAATCATTTTGACAATGATGTGGGCTGCGACACCTCAAGGACTGCCAAAGACAGCCGTCGATCCTAAGGAGAATGTCTGGGTATCCCTGGCTAGGGAACTGAATACCACCACCTTCTGTGCAAGTCTAGCCAGCCCTAGCACACCTTCTGTTACATACCTTGTCAGGTTACCATTAAGTGATTAGGTTTAAGTTGTGTTACCATTAAGTGATTAGGTTTAAGTTGTGTTACCATTAAGTGATTACAGTAATTGTAGTGTTATTAGGTTTAAGTTGTGTTATATCATTGTAGTTGTGTTATGTTATGTATTCGACGTTTGATGAAAAAACCTTCGGCCAAGTACTGCTCGTAGAAAAAGAAAAAGGGGGAATTGTTGGGAATTGGCATACAGGGCCTGGACATGAGTCCATGGAACAATTGTTCGATCTGAGCTTGCCTTAAGCAACCAGAAGTAGGCCTTAGAAAATCTCAGCGCCTGCTGTAGCTGAGCAAACCAAGCTACCAGGGTAACTGTGAGAAGCTCCCACGGCAATGACTCCCACATCGTCCAATTAAGGAACTCAGAAAAATATTGTTACCAGCAGCTGGCCTCAAGTACAAGGTCTACGTGACCGCTAATCACAAGGGGGTTGTTTTCCTGACTGCTAATCACAGGGGGGGTTCTTTTCTTGCAGGTGGGGTTGTTTATATGTAACAGCTTATAGCTGTTAGCATATAGCTGTTAGCTTATAGCAAACAGTTTATAGCTGTTTGTCTGAGTGCTTTTGACCAATAATCTTGTGTGAAGCACTGTCCGCCCCTGTAAAATTCACTATAAAAGTTAGGCTATTCAGGCAATAAAATGGAGCATGATCTGACTGCTGGTGTCTGTCGTGCTTTTGGCCGTGCGTCTTCTAACAGTGTTGTGCTTCCAGTGTACGTCAGGGAAGTTGAAGTCCCCCACGAGAACAAGCACCGACGATTTTGCAACTTCTGTCAGCTGCCTGTAGAACTCCTCATCCGTCTCCTCATCCTGGTTCGGCGGTCTATAACAGACCCCGACCAGGACGCTAGCCTTGTTGTCCCTGCCGATCCTAACCCAAAGGGACTCGACCTTGTCATTCCCAGCCTCGAGTTCTACAACATCAAAAGACTCTCTAATATAGAGAGCCACACCACCACCCCTTCTGTGCTGCCTGTCCCTTCTAAAGAGCTTATAGCCAGGCATTGCAGCACTCCAGTCATGAGACTGGTCCCACCACGTCTCCGTGATGGCAACCACGTTGTAGCCTGCCTGCTGCATGATGGCTTCCAGCTCCTCCTGTTTGTTACCCATGCTGCGTGCATTGGTGTAGATGCACTTCAGCTGGGCCATTGCCTTATCCCCCGGCCTTGCCATTGTTTCCCCGGCACAGCTCCAACAAGCCTTGAACGAACGAACGGCTGTGCGAACGGCTGTGTGGTGCTTAGCTGCCGGCTGGGGGAAACCACGATGACAGCAATGTAGTCATGTAACCAAATTAAAGCCAAAACTTTCAGCCTGGTCCTTGACCTGAATAGGGAGTGAGGATCCGGATCCTGGCATTTATACGTGATAGTTTATATGCAGCCAAAGTAAATACTGCAGTTGGAGGTCATGGCACTAGATTTTGAAAAGTCCGGCATAGAGAAGAGATCTCAGAAAAGCAAATTTAAGCAACATTAATGTCAAGTAAAGTCTTTCTGATTGCTATATTCCTTATCTGTCGTGACTAGACAGATGAAAATCCAGGATAGCAATTTTGTCTTTTAGGTCATTTTCTTTTTTTCTTTTATTTATTTATTCTCTTTATGTTGATTTATCTTATTTTAACAGGCTCTGTACTAATTTTCCTCACAGAATGACTAGCAGAAATATGACCCTTACATGCCTTTTGTAGTTAATTAATTAGGTCAACTCTAACCACTGAGCCCCTTGTCAGGTTCATTCTGTTAGCAATAAGGAGCAATTGAACCTTAAACATTGAAACAAGCTTGTTGAGCCTATTCCACAAGGTCTCATGACTCCACACATGTGAAGTGAAATCTGCCAGGTGGGGATCATTTGACCTTTGCTATATAGGAAGCATGAGGAGTCATGGGAAGACTTGCCACTCCAGAGGAGTTTGAGGTTCAGGTTACTTAGGGTGCTTTTCTACTGTCGTGGAGAAATGGACTCAGTGTTCCAAGATAGACTGCTTTTTCATCGTGTTTTCTGCCATCTCTGAGAAATAGCTTTAGAGAATCTATGAGCTAGTAACATCGGCGGTGACAACTCAGAAGAGGAAAACCCTGGTGGTGCTACTTCCCTGTGAATTTGACAGTGAGTCAAATTCAGAAGCAGGCAGGTAAGTGCTTTGGGGTTTAAAATTTGATTTGCGTTGGGGAGCTGGAGGACTTCTTTCACCTTGTCCTGGTCCTCAGGCCTGGTCCATTGTGGCATCCTAAGCAAACTGCTCCAATTCCTTTCCATTGACAGAGGTGAGACTTACTGACCTATAGTTCCCAGATCCTTTTTCCTGCCCTTCTTGAAGATCCAAATGACACTGGCTTTCCTCCTGTCTTCAGGCACCTCACCTGTTCTCCAGGACCTTTCCAAGATGATAGGGAAAGTTCAGCGATCACATCTGACAGCTCCTTTAGCACACACGGATCTAGTAGATTTGTAGTAGACCCCTGCCATGGTGTCTCCCATACCAGCCCACCCCTTTTGTGTTGTTTTTTTACTCACAAGCTCTCCACCTGTCCATCACCCTCCCCCAGCTGCAGCTGGGTATGCTCTAATTGCTCCCTCACATAAAGGGCAACCCCACCCCCTTTCTTCCCCAGCCTGTCTCTTCTAAAGAGGACATAGCCATCCATGACTGCATTCTACTCGTGTGAGCTGTTCCACCACATCTCAGTGATCGCACCGAGATCATGGCCCTGCAACCAAACACAGATCTTGAGCTCATCCTGTTTATTTCCCATGCTCCGTGCATTGGTGTACAGGCACTGTAGGGAAGCAGCAGGTACAGTTACCCCGAGGGGATGCGAGAAGAATGTACTGGACGGGGGATTGGGAATGCTACCTTCTCTGAGGAGTCCTCAGACAATCCTATGGGAGAGTTCAGAAGTTTTTCCCTGTCTTCAACAGTGGCAGTAGTGTGAAACGTGTTCATCTGATTCATGTTAATATGGAACAATGCTAGGGCCGCATGGTGTGATGAATGTGACTTTCTGTCCTACAGACCCTTGTATAACCACAAGTCTAAGAAAAACAGAGTTCTTAATGTATATAGTTCTTGTAACTTGCAAACGAATGTTTTAGCAATTCGTGTCAATAGAGAGCTTGAAGGGAAATGTATTTGTAGGCTTTTCCTTGAAGTCTCTGATATCTGGGGGGGGGGGGGGGGGGTGGTCAGAATAGCTGCTAACTAGTATGACTGTCGCATGGGACACTATGCAAGTCTCTGATATCTGGCCAGGAGACTAAGGAGATGGGGAAAGCTGAAGAATGACTAAAAGACAAAGCTTGCAGGGGATGCTGCACCACTCTCTGCCATACAGCCAAGTTGGACAAAGGAGAAGGACAAGAGGTCTGAGATAAGGAGGATTGTTCACAAAGGGACAGGTTATGCATATGTACAGGAGCATTGGGAAACTTCATGTGTATGTAACTCTTTACTAGGTATAACCAAAGCAAGTTGCCACGTTAGGCATGCACAACTTTGGTGGGACTACCCCCACCGTGCTGCCCAGAACTGAGTAAGCGTGCCTACTTTACAATCTTACTGATCGTGGAGTCAGCTTTCTGTGAGTCATTTTGTCATCTTTCTGTGAGCCAGACAGTAGACACTCCGCTCAGCTGTGGGATCGGCTGCGGTGTGGACGCCCCTAGGTGTACCCCAAGTGTTTTGCTTGGAGGGGACTCCACTCAGCTGCTCACCGCAGGAGCAGACAAAGACCTCCTGAAGCTGCAGACAAACGGTATGTTTTCAGCTGCTGGAGGGATACTAACTGGAGTGTTAATAATTGTATGTCTTATTCTGAAATGTCCAGGTATTTTGTGTTGAAAGTATTTGCATAAGTGGAAGGGTTTGAAACAAAGTGTTCCAAGTCGTTTCACGAAGAACACAGTCAGAGACAATACTTATTTGGGTTGGTTATTATTCTAAATTATGTTCTTGTGGTATGAATGAGATGCGCTAGAGGCCTCTTTGTGTGATTGCATGATTGTGCAGTGTGAGTGAAACACAGCATCGCCGCAAAATGAGTGCGGAGTTTCAATCCGCGGTTCCGTGTTCTCTGCGAGGGGACTGGGCGGAGACGAACGAAGTGCGTGACAGACTGAAAAGAAGTGCTGTTTTATTCAAGGTTTGATTGGTGGTGCCCAATATATGGGCCTGGCGGTGTATCTTGTGAGCCTATTTTTGCTCTTAAATGCTTTGAGTGTGACAAGAAGAAAAAGGTGGGAGCATTATCTAAGTAACTAACAGTTGAGAAGTGTTGGTGTATTTGCTGTGGTGTTTGGTCAGTTTCCCAAGTACTGGGGGGGGGGAGGGGGCTGACTGATTATCAAAGCAGAATTGAAAGAGTCATTTCTTTGGTGGTTCGGGCTTGAGCCCTGGGAATTTGGTAAGAAGGGGGAGAGCAAATTTATTTAGGCCTCAATACCTTTTTAAACCCCCATATTGACGGATACACAGGAGTGATTCCTTGTTCTGTATGGGCTTGCTAACAAAGTGCATGAGAAAAAATGGCTTTCGGCTTGAAATTCGGTCCTGTTGAAATGTAAATTTTTGTGGAAAAGGTGGTAATGTTTGTCTAGAAGACAGAAGGCTGAGTGCTGGATTTATGATTGGAACAGGGCTCATTAATAATCTGAAATAGTAAAGTTTGTATGTGGGAAGAAGCATTTAATCCCAGAGAGTTGGGACACGGGAAGATTAGAAAAAGTAAAAACCTGCAGTAAAAAGGTTTGTGTGGAAATTGAAACAAAGGACAGTAACTAGTAAGGAATAGTAATAAATAAAAGGGAATGGGAAATCAAGGAAATGAGTAATATCCAAAACAAAGACGTTTTAAAGAAAGCCTCCTTGGGTGCATATTGGCACGTTGGAAGGATATTGTTAGAACTGGGGGCACAGAAAGCAAGAGGACTTTCACCAAGTATTGCAATCACTGGTAGCCACTGTGTAAACTAAATGGCCACTTTATGGATCAATCGACTGTAACTCTGTCTTGCAATTAATGTTTTTGAGGAGAGAAGGAAAATACAATGAAATGTATTCTACTGACGTTGTTCCAGCATCTTAGAGGGAAAAGGAGTGGAATTAAGTTGACCCCTGACTGAGCCTTTGGTGTTGGCATGAGAAAAGTACAGGCTGGAGAAAGATAAAGGAAGGGTTAAAAGAGTTGTTGAAGATGTTAAAGGTGTGGCATGTAGTATTTAACAGAGCTGTTTGAAGTACCAAATGGTACTTCAAAACCGTTTGGTACTTACCAAACCGTAAGTACCAAAATCTGGTTAAATTTGGAATTGAGAATCTGTTCCAACAAGATCCAAAAGAAACCCCTATGGAATTTCTGGACCGACTCTGAAATGCAATGAAAAACAAAACAAAGCAAACAAACAAAACCGGAGAAAATAGGGGCTAAGTTAGAACAAGGAAAATGGATGCTGCCAGACAGGTGAGAGAGATTGCCAAAAGCTTATGCGAAGCAAATATTGGGACGTTTGCATGCACAAACACATTGGGGTACAAAGGCATTAAGTGATCATTTACTTAAACAATTTGGTTGCATTGGGATTTTTGAAATAGCAAAGCAAATTGTACAAAGTTGCTTAACTTGTCAGAAGATAAATAAGAAAGTGTTTCGACAAGCAGCCACGGGAGGGAGAAAAAACAGCTTATAGGCCTTTTGAGAAAGTACAAGTTGATTTAACTGAATTGCCTAAGGTAGGGAGGATAAAATATCTATTGGTAATAGTAGATCATTTAACACAATGGGTAGAAGCTTATCCCGTAGCACGAGCTACGGCACAAATGGTGGTAAAAATTCTATTAGAACACCTGATACCCAGATATGGGATAATCCAGTACATTGATTCTGATCTGGGCACACACTTTACTTCTAAAACAATAAAATTATGTCAATCATTAGGTATTCAGTGGGAATACCATACTCTGTGGCACCCACAAAGTTCAGGGAAAGTAGAAAGACCGAATCAAGCAATAAAACAATAATTGGCTAAATTAATGATCGAGACACAAATGCCCTGGTCGAGATGCTTACCATTGGCACTTTTAAACATAAGGACTAAACCACACATTGAGACTGGATTATCACCATATGAAACTATGTAGTTGAGGATCATAGCATCCAGAAACGTATAATTTATTGGAAGGAGATTACAAGAGCTAAGAGAAATTTGAATTGTTATAAAAGAGGTCTCAACTCAATCTGAATATTTATAAAACAAATATTTCTAAAAGGTATAAAAGGCAAGTAAACAGCGCTGGGTGTGCAGGGAGTCTACATTCTACCAACATGCACACACAAACATCAAACATCCTAAATATACAGAACATTGCTTAACATACTAAACACAAGAATGCCTATACATATGTAAAATCAGAAAAGGTAACAAACAATCCTTTAAGTTCCATGACTTAACAGTCTCCATTTTCCATTCCTTTTCTTGATTACTAACAAGTCTCCATTTTCAATTCCTTTTGAACAATATGTCTTGCTTTAAGTTGTCAAGCAACTCGGTCTTCAGGCCTTATGTATCCCGTTCTTCCTGGATTGAAGAAAAGCACATCCATCTCCTTTTCAAGGCTAATGAGGCCTGGGTCCAAAGGCATGTCCAGATCAGCAGGGGGCAGAACAGCAAAAGCCTTCAATGGCTGTAGCAGCAGAGGGGCCCATGGCATTAGCAGTCGGATCAGTAAAGGAGCCCGCAGCTCCCTCTCTTTCTGGCAAGCCACACGTTTGTGATTGTGGCTTCACATAGCTCTTTAAGGCCTCAGGGATAGCTCGCTAGGTGTCCAGCAATCCCACTGCAACCTTGCCATTTTTAGTTGTAGAGTCCCTCACCTTGACCTCAGTTTGGTCCCATATTTCAGGCTCATAAACTGTCCGATTTTTTAATAAGTAGAATAAACTGTAAGGTTACCAGGACAGTCTTTGTTCCTAAGGACGTATGATTCCCCATAATGCGCAACTGCTTACCAGTGAGAGGCAGTTGTGTGCATGGGTCCGCTTCTCTCCAGCTCCAGTGCGCCTGTTTCCAGAAACTTTCTGTACGAGCTTCTCTGAGCAGTTTGAGTTTGGCCGAACCTATCTTCATGAGGCGATCCGTGTGCCTGTTCCCGTCCTGGTCTCCATTCTCCCAGCCTGTTCCTCTTCACTTCTTTGTCCTGCTTCTTTATTGATGTAACTTCATTGTGCTGCCTTTTTCTTTTTTTCTTTTTTTTTTTTTTTTATCTTGAGGGCAGACTCCCCTTGTATACCCTTCTCTCCACAGCAGTTCTTTTCAAAACAACTTTTCATTGGTCAAACAAATTTGAATGTAACAACAACAGCAAACACCCAGAAACATCCATGCCTTAATAGCTGGAGAACAAGAGAACCACCAGGAGAACAAGAAAGCGGAGACTGCATGGAGTCTCCTGAATCACCCTTCTTTGTTCCCTCTAAACTCTTTTATTATCTCAATCATGGGGTTTTCCAACACCCATGGCCACATTCCCAAATCTCCCCCTTCTTTATTAATATCAACCATTTTCTCGACACGAATTACCAGTCCATATATAACAAAGACCTCCAGGGATGGTGACTCCACCACTTCCCTGGGCAGCCTGTTCCAATGCCTAACAACCCTTTCGGTAAAGAAGTTCTTCCTAACATCCAACCTAAAACTCCCCTGGCGCAACTTTAACCCATTCCCCCTCGTCCTGTCACCCGGCACGTGGGAGAACAGACCAACCCCCACCTCGCTACAGGCTCCCTTGAGGTACCTATAGAGAGTGATAAGGTCACCCCTGAGCCTCCTTTTCTCCAGACTGAACAAGCCCAGCTCCCTCAGCCGCTCCTCGTAGGACTTGTTCTCCAGGCCCCCCACCAGCTTCGTCGCTGTTAAATATGGAGTCCTGGTCCCCAGTCCGTGGCTTGACTGATGGGAAGTAGTGAATTAATTCCCCTTTTTGCTTTGCTGTGTGCACAGCTTTTGCTTTTCTTATTGAATTGCCTTCATCTCAGCCCATAAGTTTTTTTTTTTTCATCGTATTTTCTCCCCCCATATGTCTACATACCTGAACATAAATGTGTACTCCTCTGAGCTAATTCACTTAGTAAAAATAGGCCAAAAAAAAAAAAAAAAATCATCCTTTCAGATAGTGAAAAAAAAATATCTGAAACTTTAGGTTAGAGAATTGTTATCAATTCCTTGAACTTGTTATTATTATTGTTATTGCACTGCATAGAGCTCCCAGGGAGATAAGGGTGATAACCATGACAGATGTTGGCCAAATATCAGTGAAATACAGTCCCAGCCCCAAGGAAAGCACTGGCCTTGGTTGCAGGTCCCTAAGCAGTCAGGTGGCCCATGCTGTGCCATTAGGGACACCTGAGGAGAACTGTCAACATAAGTAATGGCAGCAGAGCCCCGAGTTCAGTGTGTACAAGATGTGGCAGATGGAGTACAAAAGCAAATAGGATGGCTGGCAGCAGGCATCTTGGTAATGAACCCTCATGCGAGATCCTCTCCCTCTTGCCAGGCTGTGCTCCAGATTGTATTTGCACTTTTTTTTTTCCTTAAGTATCTGCAAATGTAAGCCTGCTAACCTCTTGGATAAGATAAGTGTCTCTTTAACTTCTCGGTGTCTTCTGAGTTTCAAATAGAGATTTTTTTTATTATCTTAATTGGTGTCTGCCTGTTTTAATTAGGCATCACATTTAATCTTACGCTACTGACATGTGTGAATTTTGGTGCAGAGCAAAAGATTTTTTGTTTTTGGCATTAGCAGCAGAAGAAACATGAACTGCAAGAAACAAGATGACCATGTTTGCAACCCTAATTTTTCATTTTTTTTCCTTTCTCCGTAGACATCAGAAATTCTCAGATATTTTATATGCTCATAGGTCCTGGCCAAGACATTGTATGACCTTAGAAAATGTTTCATCCTTTTACAGCAATGAGAAAAACATTTCTGATCTAAACACCAACAGGCAGAAAGCAATGGTCTGTTCCTCTTCTCTGAAGGTCTCAAGCCTTTACCTGTCCAATTTGACCTAATATCAAAAAATAAGCAAATATATAAATGTAGAAATAAATCACCCCTGATCATCTTGTTTGGGAACATATTGCAACTTCCACAGGAGCTGGCCTGCATTCATGCCCCAGGGGGCTCAATGGAGCCTCCACAAGAGTTGTGTGGCTGATGCCAAAGCTCGTGGAACTTGCCTGCTAAATTTGCTGGCTGCCAGAGGGTGGTGAGGAGGTAACCCAGCACCTAGGAAATAGGTTTTATTTATATATTAAACAATAGACACGCTCAGTGATAAAGCTGAAAAAACACAAAGGGAAAAACAAACAAACCAAAAAGCCTTCAGAACTACTTGGGGATAAAAAAAAAAAGGGGGTAATATTGACAGAGGTGGGGGACAGATTTGTAGTGTACAATGGTGCACAAGCCAGGGCAGAGCAGCTGTGATTAGATTTTCACATGTGCCTGCATCTGTGTCCTTTCAAGGGATCTGAGCGGTTACAAAAAGCATTATGTTTTGCTGTTGCTTTTTAAGGCGTGCACTGTGGACAGTCAGAGACACAATAATTCATCTCTCGCCCTCCGCAAGGTCATGCTGGAGCTCTTATTCACCAGCCCAGATTTGACAGGACCGTCATTTGTCCTAGTGGGAAAGCGCGGTTCCCGTGCTTTTCCCTCAGTAAAGTGCCATCATTAAGACTGCAAGAGGTAGCATCCCATCTGGAGGCAATTTATCATTGCCTGAAATAAATCTCCCAGCTCTATCTACAGCTGCCATGCCGTGTGGCCCAGGGAGAACAGGTCACTCATGAAATCTGATGGGTAGGTACAGGCAAGCCAGCAGAAGAAAAGCCCGCTCTGGGCAGGTAAAGCTCTGTGCCTCCAGCACCATCCTGTAAAGTGATGTTTTCTTTTTCTAAGAAAGGGGTCCTGGGAGCCAGGCGTTGTCAGAGCCAGGCCGTGAGAGGTCAGGCAGGCCCGCAGCCCCCTCCTCCTCTGCTGAGTATGAAGGGGCTGTGCAGTGACTTGATGGCATGTCGTGACTGCTAAGGCAACGTGTTAGGGCTGCGGTCCCAAAAGCCAGTATGAACAGAACAAAACCCTCAGCCACAAGTAAATGGCTGTTAGTTAAAAGAAACCTGAAGGGTTTCCTGAGTATATTTATGTGAGGGAACAAGTTGAAAACCTGATTATTTTCTTTGTTGTTGTTCTTGCTATGGAGAAGTCTAATATGTCTGCAAGAAGCACGTTTCAAGTGAGCACAGGTGGTGAGCTCAGTCCTGTAGCACCTGGAAACCTGGTGTGGGAGCAGGGTGAAAGCCCAGGCCCTGGGTGCCCCAGCTGCATCAGCCACTGCTGGCAGGGGGAGGGGAGCCCTGGCTGCACCACAGCCACCGTGAGGCCAGGAGGGCCCCAATACCCTGCGGCCTGATCTCGGCCCATGGATGCTGCCTGGGAGACAAACATATGAGGTTATATCTCTGCATGAAAGCATAGAGATGTGTCGTTGTAATACACAATAAATGTTTGTTCATTGTCTTTTGTATTATAAAAACAAGGAGTTCTGTTTGAGGAACGGGAGTTGTGAAAACTCCCTGCTGAAGTAAGGAGCTGTATAATGCTTGGCTTGACACTATGAAAATTCTTTTGCTTAATGTAACAAAAAAGAGAACCCCTTCTCTCCTTCTGCATCTCAGTTGCCTCTTTTGTTCAAAGACCCTGCTGCAAAGCTCGTGGAACCATCTCCTGATAAGTTGCTCAACTAGTGTATCAACATCCTGCCTTCCTGTCTCATGCTGGGCCAACATGACCAAATAAAAAAAGAAGTTAAACCACAACGCGGAGGAAGACTATGGCCTTCATCTTCACGACCACCAGAGGGACAGAGACGACCCCCTAGCAACAGTGTGCGCAGTCACAGAATATACCGGGATGTGCTGCGTAATCCCAGAATTACCAAGATATAAAAAGGGACCCTGGTGGGGGTGAGGTGTGCGCCATTGGTGGAGCCGAGACTCCCCGGCCGCCCAGCACTGTTTTGCTTGCTGTTGCTTACTCAATAAATTCCTTTCTATTATTAATGCAATGCTCTCTGAAAATTAATTAAGGGGGCAACTTATAACATCGTGACATTGCCAGCTTTGACAAACAGACTCTTTTTCACAAAAAGTGAGATTAGTCATGGTGGCTCTCTGTAGAAACCACTTACATGGGGATGCATAGGCCATAAATAGAAGCTTCAGAGTTTCCAAATGTAAAGGCTGGGAGTGTATTTTACATACTTACTGATCCATTTTCCCATTCTTCCTCCTGATCTTGATAAATACTAGCAGAAATTGACTGTTTCCAGTAAGAAATAGCTCAGTGAAAAAAAAAAAAAAAAAAAGAACAAAGAGTTAAAAGGGGGAAAAAAAAAAGGAAAGTCATATTTTGCTCAAAGGTGTCTGTGGAAACAGTGTAAAAACCAAAAATTTTTGAAACCGAAAATTCCACCATGTGTGCTGCCAGTGTCCCTATGGGGTCATTGATATTTAGGGACAGGAGAACGAAGTGAGAACGCAGGGGGCTCAGGACAGTCAAAGGGGCAGGCAGCAGCAATCCCTGCCACACCAAGCCTGCGGCTCCAGGACTCACACCCATAGCCCAGGGCTGGATCCATCTCACTGCATTTTAACTTGCAGTCTTGTGTTCACTTCTAGTGTTACGGGCCTGACCACCGCTGTCTTATTTAAGCTAAGACTTCTTAAGAGTAAGCACAGGCTCTGAAAATGGAGCAAGACACGATTGAATAAGGCTTCTCGGTTTACCCCCTGCTTTTTCCTGTATTAATTTACATAACCCTCCCTTGCAATCTCATGGGAATGAAGCATTCCAGGAATGGCCAGGCTGTACTGGGACATGATCCTGAGCCACGAAGGGTGAATCGCTGCCCAGCCCCATGTACATGTCCATCCGTGCACCATCTGCTGCAGACCTGTAGGTCTTCCCATGCAAGGTCTGGCTTGCATGGTGTGGTAGGAGAAGGGAAGATGGTGTTTCTGAATAAACAAGTCTAGTGCAAAGTTGCATCCTGCAGTAATTTATTGCCTTGGAAAGCAGGAATATGAGGAGGAGGAATATGGGGAGGAGTATGAGGAGAAGATAAAACAGATGAAATCTGTTTATTGCTGTGTTGTTAGAAGTTCAGAGTAACTGTACTAACTCCAGAGACGTTAGCAGCGCAAAGTAGCTATGGAAAAGAGTTTTAATATAGAGCAGCTCAAGGCAAATTCCAGCCTGATTTATTCCATATAAGCCCAGAGCCACTCCGGTGATCCTGGGACAGATAGCTTAAATCAAGAGTGCTGCCACTTATTTCAGGGGAGGCCCTCTCTGCCTGCAGGGACACAGCTGAGACCAGAAATCTTCCTCCTACGTGTGTCTCTAGGTTCCTTCCCAGCCCATGTGAATGACCAAATGAAACCCTGGCCATAGGAGAGCACCTGCAGGACAGAAGGGGCAGAGGTGGTGGGGCAGCAGGGCTTGGGGCAGGTCCCAGAGGGTGCAGAGGTGCAGTGGTCCCTGGGGGATGCGGGGGTCTGTGGATGTCACCCACCAGGGAAACACTCAGTGAGGGGGGCCCATCAGAACCATCAGCTGCTGGCACCAACTGCAGAAAGGTCAGCGTTCAGGGCAGGTCAGTAGATCAAGCAGCACTTGAAGGCCTCCCTAACACTGTTGCACCATCATCTGTAGTCAATACAAAGCTGAGCTGCCCCTTCCGCAGCCTCTCTGGGCCGCTCATTCACATGTGTACAGGCACAGTGTGGTTGGGGAGGAAAGTCCCCAGAAATTTTGGTTCTGCTCCACCTGGAAACCCTGGCAGCGGAAAGCAGCTTCACCCACCAGCACACCTCTCAGAGAGCCCCCAAGATCTCCCCACCACTCCTGCCTCTGGTTTTCCCACTTGCCCTTCTGGCTTCTGGGGTTTTGTCCTTGTTGGGGCTCAGCAACCACGACGACTGCTCAACGTACACTGTGCGCAGTGCCACTTTCCCACAAGTGGTTCAGGTTTTTTTCAAGAGGAGGAGGAAGCGGGTTTGCCGTTTTCACAATGACTCTCAGCTGTCACGAAGCAGGGGAGCAAGAAGGCATTAGTTCATCCTAGAGGATTTTAGATGAGGGTCTGCAAATTCTAGGGCATTTCTGAGAGGTCTGAAGAAACAAAGGTCCGAGATTTTTAGAAACTGGTTTAGTTTTCAGGTTGTGCTGGCTGTTGCCAGCTGAAATATCCAGCCATGTGAGTCTCTGCAGATGGCAAAGTCACGTACCTGCAACCCTCTGAGGGATGTAGCACCTTGAGAGGCTTTTCAGATGAGTAAAAACATCATGTGTCATGGCTAGCCCGTCCAAGCAAGGGTGACTAAACTCTGATTTTTCAGTTTTTTTGATGCTGACCACTATTAGCTAACAGAAGAGTTTTGACTTCTCTGCTAGTTTCAAACAGAAAATCTTTTGGTGCTGGAGTTGTTCTGCACTCTCAGTGCCCCAGATCCCACTGCAATGTGCACACAAGTGAGATTTTTTTCAGATTTTGCCTTCCATTTTCTTGATTTTGTCCCTTCTTGGTCCATATGGTCCAGTCTTCGTGCAGGTCTCTTTGCGTGGATGCCTAGGATTAAGTTCATGCCTGGGATTAAGTTCATTTAGGGAATTTTATTAAATAAGTGACTCCCAGTGAGTGCACCTGAAATTATGAAATCTGCAGATGTTGCTGGCATTATCTATGGTGTGTATTTGAGTGGGAGCGGGTTACACGTGAGAGTAAAAAGGGCTGGAGTTTAATGGGCACCAAGATATCTCCCATGAAGCAAGAAAAGATTTCTGTTAATCAGAGGAAAACTCCTGAAGAGACAAAGTGTGATGTAATCAGTAATCAATACTGGCACAGATGGGTTAAATTCTCAGCCCCTGGACCACAGGGTGAACTTAATTCAGCTCCTCCACACCTGCTGCAGTTAAAAGTTACGTGTAATTTTTTTTTCCCACCAAAGTAGCAAGAATTGGGAATAAAGCTTTTCTACACAACACAGCACCGTCTGGCTCAATAAAACAAATGAAGGTGAGCACTGTCTGCATGTAATTTGAAGAGCAAACACAAAATCCCACGGGTATTATTCTGTCCAGGCATTGCACTGCCAACTTGACCGTGTGGTGCCCACCCATGCTGGCTTCTTAAGGGGTTTCCAGAGAGGGCAGGGAGGTTTTATGGGGAACCACACAGGAGGCTGGGGAGCTGAAGATGCTCAGTCACTGTGAAGAAGCAGGAGGGCTGGGAAACATTGGTGCAGCAGTCCTGGGGGGCTGCTGGGAATTTCTCAGGGAGCTCTTCTTGCACTGAAGAGGACTCAGGCCAGAAGGAAGACATGTATGCTCTGTGCGGGAACACTTTCTGTGCCCCATCCCTGCTGCTGAGCCTGGGGAAAAGATATAAAGGGCAGGCAAGCATCCTCCTGGAGCCCTGGAAGCCAGAAGGGGCTTGGTGTCCTGATATGACATTGGCCCAGGGGATTGCCCACAGCAGGGTGTCTGTCTCTGGCTCTCCTCCCTGCAAGAATGACTGTGGGTTCATGCCTTAGCTTCTCAAGAGGTCCTCAAGCATCTCAGCTCAGAGCCAAGTCTATCTTGTATTTGGACTGGGAGGAAAAACATCAGGTCTGGTATTTTAACTGGTGCCAAAATGTGTGCGTGCACGCACGCACATGTGTGTGCATGTATAACTTGAAACATATTGCTCATTTAATCCTTATTATACGTACTTGGTAGACGACATTGTGCCAACTCCAGAATAGCAGGAATAACAGCACCAGGAATGACTAGGTTTGTACAAATTCAGCGAGAGGAACAATCTGTTCTTCCCAACAGCAATGTCTCCCTGGTGATCCACCATCCCGGGCACCAGAGCATCGCAGGGAAGGCTGTGACTCTCTCAGCAGCCCCCCACATCTGCTCTGTGCAGAGCATGCCGCCAGGCTTCCCTAGGTGGGTTCAGGAGTGTTTCCTGACCAGTCTCTTGGTACCACTCGCTGGTTGCACTCAAATAGGATGCCATGTCTCCCCGTGGGCAGCTGCTATGGCAGACAGCACTGGCACAGACCTGTGATTTAGCTGCACGCTGCAAAACCAGTGATGGACAGACCATGCCCCACACAGGTATCATATTTTAAACTGGAGATGCTTTTCAAGGAGCCTGCAGCACCAGTGCACAGCCTCCCCATGCTGTGCTGTCCTCTGCCATGAAGCTGGTGAAGCTGCCCCAGCATGAACAGAGCTCGTCCCCTGCTCTTAGCCCCAGCCCCAGGCTATGGTCCTGGTGAGCAAAAGCAGGAGGACAATGCCCCAGAATATGTTTGGAAAGAAACCTTTCCCCAAAACACGCTTTGCTCTGTGTGCTCCACAGTGATGGCTGTGAGAGCAGCTCTGGCTGCATCACGTACTGACCTTTTGTCGAGCAGCTGACTTCAGAAATCTTTATGGTAATAATGAGTCAGTGTTTATCAAAGAAAAACCTCCTGCTCTGATAACAGTAACATGTACGTAATAAACAATTTTAATGTCTGCGTTCATTTCTCTGACTTCTGATTTTGTGTTTTAAGGTGTTTTTTGAAATCAGGCAGCAAAAAAAGGCCATGGTAGTGCAAACACGGGTGCAACCGCTATGCTCAGAAGCCAGCTCTGCAGGTACGAAGCAGTGTCACACTGCTACTGCCTTCACACACACAGAAAGGCTGCATAGTCCCTGGGGGTAACAGAGGGCCAAGGACACCAGTGTGCACCAGTATCATCCCCGTGTCCTCCCACAGACACAGGGACACCTCAGCCTGCCTGTTCCTGCCACACCTTCATGGCAGCACATGAAGTGACACCACTTCTCCCCCTGCTGTGTGTTCTGCCCTGCTGGTACCACAGCCAGGAGCATCCCTTGGCTCCCCCGTGGGACTACGGGGCCTCTCCTCCACTTCTCCTGGGGCAGAAGACCTGCAGACACGGAGAAGAGGCCTTGTCTGCCTGTTGTGAAATGAGTGGGGTGGAACACCGCTAACAGCCTTCGGAGAGGTAAGTGAAAGCTGCTGAAGTGCTGATGGATTTGGGACAAAGTTTTGATAAAAAGCAGATGGCACTTTTAGTCATTCCTTTTTTTTTTTTTTTTTTTTTCCACACAGCAAGTGGGGCCAAACATTCAGAAAGTTGTCTGTAAACATATCACTCTGTTTTACAACCACCTCAAAAACTACTGTGAATATGGCTTTAATAACACAGGCGTCCCCTGCGGGCCATGGCCTGCCCTTTATCGGCCTCATGTCTGTGCTTGGCAGCCCAGCACCATCGCTTGTCTTTGATGCAATTCTGCCGTGCCAGTTGTTCCTGAAATAGCCCTGTTCCCTGGCAGTCAGGCTCAGTGCACGAACTTTATCCTCTTCCCATGCATGCTTTGTAGCAAAGATTCCTTTCCATGCTCAAAACCCTCACCTTTGTGGGAGCTCTGCTGGATGATAGAAACTGATAACACGTTCATCCTCATTTTCAGCCCCTCAAGACCGTTCCTGCCCGCTGGGGTTTGGCACCATCACTCTTATTCAATGCAGGTTTGAGCAAGCCACGGCTGCCTTCAGCCAGGTGTGTACATTGGGTGCCATACACACAGGTCCTTGGTGCCCAGGACCAAGGCAATGCACCTCGACCTGCCTGTGCATACATCGTGCATCATTAGCATCAGCATCCTGCATTAGTTATTAGTTATTATTAGTTATTAGACTGCAGGCTGGCTGTAGCAGGTGATGCTTGCCCAGTCCCACACTGTGGCTTCCCCCAGGCCAACTCTGCCTGACCGCAGGGGTCTGGGGGTTTCTAGCTAGCAAAACTTTGAGTTGTTGAGCATAATGGGGTTGGGGTATGCTGAGCTATAAGAGCACTTGCAGTTAATTATTCTTCATTTATGCCTGTTTTTGGAGTGAGCACATTTTCTGCATTAATTTCTTGACATGAACATCAGGAGCTGTCAGACTGCGAGAAAGGCTGGGTTTAACACATTTTGCTTTTTCTGGAAACATTCCTGCTTGGAGCCTGCACAGCAGCTCTGCTTGACACCTCCTGGTTTGCCATACAGCTCTATCTCGCAGCCCGGAGTCATCCTGCAGCCAGGAGGGACAGGTGCAGCTCAGACACTGAATAAGTGCGTAGGAAACACTTCTCTGTTTCCTTTAATGCTGTAAATTACTATGTGATGCAAGCCAAAAATAACTCATTCCCCTCCTAAACCATACAAGCTCGGGGAGCAGAATAGAGGAGCTATCTGACCCTGCAGGGAAAAGGGGCTGACGAAGTCTCTATAGGAAGGAGAGCAGATCAGCATCCCTGCACTGGCTGGTGCTGGGTGAGTGTCTGGAGGGGCAGTCATGCCCTGCTCCAGTTCCAAGTCCCTGCCTTCTTCAGCCTCCACTGCTGGCTTCAGCAGGCAAGTGGTCTTGGTGCTTCATTTACCTACAGGACCTTTCTCTCATTTTTGCATTTCTGCCAGATGCATGGTGAGGGGGGAACTGCCACCTTCCCTGCCCCAAGTCTTGCCTCCACAGCCAGCTTGGCTGCCCAAGGAACTGCTCTAGGCAATGTGGGCAAGAGAGTTGGGATGATTTTTGATCTGGATCTGCTCCCCTGGATGGCTGCCTGCTTCTTCTGCCCCTAGAGGTGGTGCTAATCCCACCAAACAGCCTGGGCAGAGCCTCAACTGCTTCCCTGCCACCTGCTCCACAGTGTGAATGGCCACAGAGGCCCCGAAACAGCTCCTCTCACAAGAGGAAGTATCGCTGCCACATTTGGGTCAATGAATACACCAAACCCCTGAAGTGCAGAGGAGGCCTGAGTGAAAGTCAGTTAACCCAGCTTCCTCTGAGCCACAAGCGCAGTCCCTCCCTGAGACCTCCCAGCCTTGTGGCCAAGCTATTGTTGGCTTAACCATGACGTGAAGCAACACAGGAGGCCCACGAGGCCCTAAGGAAAGAAATGTCTTTTGTATTCTGTAAAAGGTTGCCTGCATGACAAGATGTCCCATCAGTACTGATATGCTGGAGTCTTGAGGCAGTGCTCCAGAAGTGCTGCCTGCAGACATGTGCTAGGGCCTCTGCACCTACAGGGGCATGCATGGAAAAGCTTCTGTTGCACTCACTAGCAGGGAAATTGCCTCAAGTCAGAGAGAAAAACCCACCTGCAAAAAGCAGTCATCTTTCAGGATTCAGAGCCATCACAGCTAAGAAAGTGGAGTATCTCCTGATTTTTTCTGTGAACAAACGTACTAATACCACAGAGAACTTGGTGGAGCATTACACTTCATAGCTGCTTGTCTGCTGGGATGAATTTCAAGTGGAAGCAAAAGGTTTTGTGATCCAATTGCCAGACCCACGGACTGTCCAGTCCTTAGGGTTCCTGGTCTCAATGATGATTTTCCCTTTTCCCTGCATAGGTTCACAAGCTACTTGAGTGAGCAAATGCAGGTGATTACAGCAACTGAACCATAATTCATTTCCAGAAAATGGATGAGTTTATTCACCTTGCAGATTCAACTACCTAGAGACCAGTTTCCTTCAGCTCTCAAACCAATTCCTGCTGTAGTAGCAGTTCCAAATTTGAAGAGTGGTTTCTTGGGATAAAGTCACTGCAGGTCTGGTTTCTGGCTGTGGCTTCAAATGCAATTAGAGAAGATGTGAGGAGTGGCATACTGAAGATGGCACTGAACTGGGCTTTCAGGAGAGTGAGGCAGGTCTGATTCACAGCTTTTTTTGGTGTGACACTGGGAAAGTCACATAATTAACCGCTGTCAGCATTCACTGAACCTCCCTGCAGAGATGCTGGATCCCATCCCAGCACCGAAGATCTGATTCCTGTCATCGTTCGACCACATTTAGTCGCCTTTTGTTTTTTTCGTGTTGTCGTTGTTTTTTGTTGGTGTGACAGACTTGCCCCGCCAAGCTGAGAAAGCTCGGGGAAATAACCACATGGGTGCAGAGAGGGTGAGTCATGAGGAGCCCGGGGGCTGGCAGCAGAGACCCCTGTGTAGGGCTGTGGCTGTGGGAGGTGGGGACATGGCTTGCTGGCCGCAGGGATGAAGTGGGCAGGTGTGGGTGACTCAAGTGACGGCTGCTGCTAAACAAGAGCTCTGAAGGTGAAATCGGGGGGGGTGGTTACTGGTAACACCCGGGAGTTTTATGGGTCATCTCAAATCTTCAATTTCCTTTCTATACCCTCCTCCTACTTGTTCTTGAGAACCACACTTCTTCTGCCCTTCATTTTTTTTTTCTTCATTCACTCTTTCTTCTTCCATGTTTCTTCTTTTCTGTGTTTATTCTAGCTAAATGCTAAATGCTCCTTCTTTAGCCAGCTGATGAGTGTCATGTGAGTTTTCTTTCATAGACAGACTGGTGGGAAAATAACAAGTGAAAAAATAATCCTATTACAGCACCAACTTCATGGAAGCATAGTGGGTAGGGTGCTGCCTGGCAGGGGAAGTGTGGGCCTCCATCCCCTTCTCTGCTTATTAATAACATAGCATTCTCCCTGTTTACTAATAACATAAGTAATAATTACCAAGCACTTCATATTAATTGAGAGCACTTTACTTGAGAAGCGGTTTTGTGAAAACAGCCCTGTTTATCAACATCTCTGCACACATACTAAGCTTCTTGTGTTGGTTGATTCAAAACAGTTCATAGAAACTGTTCTGATAAGAAACTCAAAAGCTGGCTGACATTATTACAGAAGACGTCTTTGGAAATATTATGCTTTCATTGAAAATAAAATATTAAAAGTATAACCCAAACTAAAAAGATTTTCAATGGGGAAAAAAAAAAAAAAAGTCATCACCATTACTACAGACTTTAAAGCTTTCACTCTACCCATTTTCCAACATTTCCATGAGCTCTAGGTACTTGGCCTGTGCGACTCTCTTTTGTGCTGTTAATGTATTACAGTCTCATGAAAGCTGCAGTACAAATTTGTTCAAAGAGCACCCAAGCCATGTTTTCACATCAGTAAAGCTAGGCACATTTTGAAGCAGCATGGCACTGCCACTGCCACCACACACACTTATGGCTCAAAGACCAGTTATTGGCAGCTGTGAAGTGTCCGGGTTCCCCACAGATGCAGGGAACCATCCCATCAGGGCATTCATGAAGCTGCTGGAGGGGCTTCAGGTGTTTCTGCCCTTTCCCTACTTGTCACCATTCCCCTTCTGGACGTTATAGCCAGCGATAGTGAGTGGGAGCTCACAGCCCTGGCACTGAGTCCACTAACTCTGTGTGGTGGTGCAGAGGTTTGGTGGCTGAGCTATGCTGGAGGTTTTCCCCTGCCAAACATCTGGGAGCACTCATGTGCTCTGCTTCACCTGCGGGCCCAGGGGAGCAGGGTGCTCACCTCGTGGGCAGGACCCAGCTGCTGGGAAGCACCCGTGTCTTCCCTGGTGCAGAACCGCACCTTGAGCCACACCAGGCAGTTTCTGCTTCCACCAACACAGATAGTTTTAAACCAACAGTGTCGAACTTTCATTATGCACCCAAGCCTCCGTTGTAACCTAGCTTATCCCTAAACAGCGACCCTTTCATTTTGTTTCAAATTGAAACTCTCAGGCAAGCCAGAAAAGGTTTTTCAGACCTCTTCTGCAAACACACAGCTATTCCTCTGTGTGTACAACAAGAAGTGTGCAGAGACGAATGCAACATCCTTGCTTCTGTGGGACGCATCTAGGACTCAGCTGAGCCCACTGTTATTTCAGACATCTGGGGCTATCACATCTGTATCCAAAAGCACTCCATGGCACTCACAAGCTACTTTTAGAAAACAAGGTTCTGTATTCTTTGAAAAGTGTCATAACTAGAAAAGAGACACTGTAAAATACTTTAGTAGGGTGGTGTCTTCAATGCTGTGTCCCTGTCAAAGGACCAGGGTGAGAAGAAATAGCCTCAAACTGAGACATATGCTGACAAAAATCAGGAGCATTGCATCCGAGGTCTTGATAAAAGCTAATTAACACTTGTGACAGCTTACATCCTGTCTGACGGTGGAAAGGAAACACACTGTAGGCGTCCCGATGCTGACATTCATGCCTGGCATTTCCCCAAGCTATCACCACCGCACATGCAGCATCACCGGCAGTGTGTCTGCGCACAGGCTGCCCACACCTCCTCCGGGCTGGGACAGCATCTTCTGTCTGACAGGGGTCTCAAAAGGGCGAGGTGTGTACAGCCCTGCCAGGCCCATCAGGAGTGTCAGTAGCCCTAAGCATTGCTTGGGGTGTGCCAGAAGCTCCTCAGGACCTCCAGCCAGGTCCTCCCCATGCTCAGCAGCACAAAGCTGCCCGTGGAGGTCTGCTCAGATGTTCCTGGCATGGCTCTGCCTGGGCCAGCAGCTCCCCAGCACCATCTGGAGGCTGGCATGAGCTGGCAGTCCCCAGCAAGCAGCCTGGACAAGGTCTCCCTGCTTGGCAGGGCGATGGCATTGAACAGCAGAGATGTCAACAGGTCACCCCCGTGCCAGGTCGCCCCCGTGCCAGGTCCATGCAATGTGCCAGTGTTGCCATGGCTGGAGTTTGGCATCTCCCTAGCATGCAGGGGAGGGCACTAGGAAAGACATCCTCTGCCATGGGCACGGGAGGATCTGGACATGCTGCTGGTACATCCCCACTCTCGTTATCTCCCTTTCCCACACAGTAAATTCACTTTCCCCCTGTTCATTGCATGTAGTTCCAGACCTGGGCATGAGGCTCATGCTAGGAGAGCGTTTAGGAGGCTAGGGACATGATATCAGCACTGTCTGCTTACTGTCACTGGGGATGTATGCAGCACCACAGCCCTTCAGCAGGTCTTGCAAGACTGCTCCTCATGTCTCTGGCACATGACTGCTTCTGGGGCATGTAGGGCAACCCTGGCTTCTCCACAGATGCTGGAGACTTTCACCTTGATCACTGGCAATGCTCTCCCCTGTGGGGATGAAAGGTTTGTTACCAAAGGCAAAGACAGAATGGTTTCCTTTCTGAAGACACATCACAGAGCTGCATGTTTCCTTTGCGCTCACAAAACCAGTGCTTGCCTCCTTCAACGTCACTGGGCACCAACCCCAGGCGAAACCAGAGCCTGGTAGAAAGGCAGGCTGGTGGAAAGCCAGGCTCTGCTCTGCCAGCTCTCATGGCAGTGGGCTAGGCCTGGTCACCTCGGCTAGGCCTGGTCACCTCTTGGCTGAACTGAGCCATATAACTCTTGTCCCCCCCTTGCTCAGGACATGGTTCCTCAGGCAAGTGCCCTCTCCCTGACAGAGAGCTCCCAGTGCTCACTGAAACTTGAAGAGCCAGGCAAGTGTCATCTCAGCAGGGTGAGATAGCTCCAGGCTTGTTTGGGGGTCAGACTCAAGCTGTGCCATGGTGTCAGCCTGTACAGGCTATTTCAGCCACCAGCATGAATGGAGCCAAAGGATTTCCACCCACTCCACTGCTGTGCTCTCACATCTGGCAAGCTTTTAAGCCCCGTTTTAAGCAGTTAATCACTGCCAGACAATTTCCTGCCAGCTTAGCATCCAAACTCAGCCAAGCTCAGGTGCCTGCAGCCTCATGTGGCTGCAAGAGACCCAGACAGGCTCAGTCTGTAAGAAGACCAAGGTCGAAATGGGTAAGCATGATCAAACGACTCTCATCACTACATGACACCTCCTACTCCTACTCCTTCTCCCATCCACAAATCACCTCCCACAAACAGCATCTTTTGCTTCAGTCTCCACAAAGCTGGCTGGTAGTAAATGTCAACCAAAGCAGTGAAACCTTTGCAAATTTGCCACAGGCCTGAGCTCCCTGACACCACACGGCCTGCACTGCAAAAGAGGCTCCAGGAGAAAGCAGCACATCCCGTACACATGGGTGTGCTCCTCTCATTGCACGAGGGGAAGGTGTTACTGGAGCATTGCTTGTGTCTCTCATGCTGCATATGACTCTGTCACCTGTTCTTCAGGGGGAAAGATATGTGGCAAATTGTGGGTGAGGCGGGGGACAACCAAATGAAGCTGAAGTTTTCTGACGTGGGCAAACTTTCATGTACCTTGAAGGCAGAGTTCACACCATATTGCCCTGACTCTGCTCTCTTTGAGGTCCCTGAAGATTTGAGTGTTACCAGTCAAGGAAACCACATATAAATGAGGCAGAAATTCCAGCTATGCTTCTTAACCTCCTGCAAAACAGACTGGGAGGCGTAGGATCCCAAGGCAGAATCAGCCCAGTTCACAACATGCTGGAGGTTCTCCTTGCTTCTGCTTCCAAAGATGTGCCATACCTATGGGATGAATGATGGAAGGCAAACAGGGAACAGAAAAGTGTCTTCAGCTATGAAGCCATGTGTGAACTTGCTGGATCAGGTGCCAGAATGGAAAGTCTTGCCATCCTTCTCCTCCTTTGAGGTAGTAGCTGCATTTTTCTGCCTTAATGTAACTGTCTATTGACTACCCAAGCCAACTGAGGACCTGGCATAGTGTGAGTAGTCCTGCACTTTTTTATTATTATTATTTTTAATGGAAACATAGGATCCTGAGCTCCTCTGCAGTGACCACATAGAGGCATCCTGGCACTGGAGGGTGATGGAGAGGTGCCTCCTGCTCTTCCTTGAGTCCATTGCTATTGCCAGGTTCAAGTGAGAAGATAAGAGCACAGCTGTCCTCCTTCCATGCCACAGCTCATGACCATCCCACAAGGCTTCCCTTGCCTTGCATTCACCCAGATGTTGCAGTGAGGCTTCCCAGCTGGGTCTGATTTCCCAGCATCACCAGAGCTGGCCTTTATCTGGTGACTATGGCAGCGCTATGTGTTGAGCAGGTGTCCTACAGTCACTTGGCCCATGCAAAAGGTCTCACACTGTAGTCTCAACATAAATCCAGAGGTGTGGCACTGAATTCCTCCAAATCAGAGGTTGGACTTGATGATCTTGAGGTCTCTTCCAACCTAGAAATTCTGTGATTCTGTGATTCTGTGAAAGGAACTGGCAGAACAAGGATAGGAGTGCAGAAATTAGCCCTATAAAGCTGCAGCCTGAGGCAATGCTGCTCTTTTTGCACAGGAAAGAAATGGCAGTCACCAAGATTTCAAGCACTTGGTGCAAAGCAAGGGATTTGAGGAAGTCTTTGAGCAGCATAAAGTACTTCCCAGGTGCACAGCGTCTGGATGGCTATTTCATTTTAAACCAGTTACAGGCATAAAGGCAAACTATTCAAATAGTTAAAAAACAACAGCTTAAACTATTGTTTTTCTAAGCCTCTTGTACCCACTCTGATCCCAGAAAACTCATCCAAAAAGACTCCTTATCCCTGTCCTTGCTGTGTATCAACAGCATGCCAGTCCTTTCATTCTTAGAAATACTCTTGATCAAAATTGCTCATCTCTATGAGTGCTCATCTCTCTGCACTGTGCCTTCATATAGGGGAAATTTATCAACAGCTGTAGGTTCACTTTAGGTTTCCTTGAGATTGCAGGTGTGAAGCTGCACAGAGGTCTCCTGAGCCTACAGGTCTGTCAGTAAGACAAAATGGGCTTTGCCAGAGGGTGGCACAGAGCTTTGCCCCTCCTCGTGTTGGCTGTCCACAGCCTCGTTTTAATTTGCATAGATAAGGGAAGCAAGGAGAGGCTACTTATTGTAAAGTCTCTTGCAGCTGTTTATTAGCAAAATAACTACTTTCAGTGAAGTCTCCTTTGATTTTACCACAGTTTGTGGATGGGCAGCCTGCAAATATTAGCTGTTTTTACTGCCTACTGCTCCTTAGTGAACTCATGGGGCTGTCGATGGTGCCTGGTCTCTCTCTCCTCAAAAAGACTTTCCCCCTCAGTGCGTGAACCTGTCCGAAATGGGGATGTGCAAAAGGGATTTGTCAGCCATGACACACAAACTGAATTATTGTGATGTCCTGTAGTGTCAAAACCCTGATGTTCAGGTGTATAAAAAACAATTAGCAGAAGTATAGAGACTAATTTTAGCTCAGAAATGTGTTTGAAGCATTGGATGTGAAAGACTGTGGACACTCTGGTGTCTGCACTTTCTAAAGGGCTTGGAAATTTGGCAAAACTGTAGAAATATCCCATAAAAAGCTGCTGCAGGCTTTGATAAAGCTCTGTAGTGAGAATATAAAGGATATCAGCCCAGGTAGATAAAACAAGGAAGGTTAGGAGATGACTCAGGGTATGTGTGTGAATTTACTCACAAGGGGGAAACATCTGCCACCAGGACCTCTTGAATTTAGCAGAGGCAGGCATTAGGAGAAGTGGCAGCTGTCTGAGCTGGGAAAAGTAAAATATGGAAATAACCACACAGGTAATAAACAGAAGTATTTAACTACAGCCAGTGACACTTTTTTCTTGGCTCTGGATCTCAGGTCCAGAAACCTATTGAGAAGCACCTATCTGTCCTTGGCTAACACCAATAACCCTACTTCCATGAAACAAGGTATATACACTGATTATGTCTCACAAATATCAAGTCAAATCGTAGAATGTTTTTTCTTACTTCTTATACTTCTGTATTTTTATCTCTAAAAATAGTCCCTGAAAGCCCCTACCTTAAGTGCTTTTTCAAAAAATAACAAAAATAACAAAAAAAAAAAAAAAAAAAAAAAACACCTCTCCAGTCGGTTATAAACAGAGGATGGGAAAATCCTGCACTTGACTAATTGTAGTACCGCGACCTGACTTTGTCTTTGGGGATTTCTCAAAGTTCAGCTTCTTCATGAGTTAAGAGCCAAACTGAAAGTGAAAATCTGGCTGTGTTTGGTTGGAGCTGTGTTACACGAACCGCAGGTGAGCTGGAAAAATCTGCCACTCCGCGTTTAATGACATGAACCAAGCAAAACAAACAGGTCTTTTTGGAGCTGGTTTGAGGAAGAAACTTGAAAAGAGTCCAATTTCTTAAGAACAGCTGGCTCAGAATCTCTGTTTTTGGAAGGCTGCTGGGGACTTTCTTGGTGAAAATGGAAGAGGTGCAGGAAGTTGACTTACATGGTAAATGGCTGGTTTTCAGCTGAGGAAACCTTAATTTTTTTTTCAGTGAAAGGATTTTTCATTTGGTTAAACCTCTTACAATGCGAAAGTCATTTCCAAAACAGTTTTAGTCTTCCCTTCATTTTGTAAAGAGACAAATCATATGAATTTTCCCTCAACACTTGTGTCCCTTTGACCTGGCTGGGGCTCAGCACAAAGCTGTCCTGGGGGAGCACCTGCAGCATCACTACTCTGCTCATGGACCCAGACCACGCAAATGGACACACTACTGCCCCCATCTCCACCCCACCAAACTTCAGAAAGCCTAATGCAGGCTTCTCTAGGCTGTTTTGGTTAGGTTGTGAATATATTCCCCAGGAAAGCAGTAGCAAAATCGTAGTTTCAGAAGAATTACTGATGTTACTCAAAGCTGTAACCTTTTTGCACCCGCTGTGCTGGGGCTATAATCTGCCTACACAGCGACCTGGTCCCCAGTTAGTCGTGGTGCCCTGGTTTGGCTGAGCCCCAGGCACTGTGCTATAATAAGCAACATTTATAATAATTATAGCAATGACTAGATCAACATGAGCGTCAGTCAAGCATACCCACCCTCAGACCCCCAGAGCAGTCTCTCTATATTTAACATACTGACACAGTCACCTTTCATTAGCAAAACAGTTGATTGACTCTTTATCTAGCATTTAACCGTCTGTCACTGGCTTTCGTATCAGCCATCTGATGTTGCCCATTTTATTTGTGAAAGGCAAGCATTCATTTCTGAAGGGTGACTTGTACAAAGCCTGCACTCACTTGAGGAAGTCATTCACTGATAGCCACAGCTCTTGCACTGCACAGTCAGTCATGGGCAGCTCTTCCTCCTACTCCACTTTTGTATTGGGACTTCTCCATTCAGACCCACATAACACTCTCTAGTCCAGATGCTACCTAGGGAGCAGGCCCTTCCAAACAGCTGGGTGTGGAAGAAACAGCAACTTTGCTTATTTTATAGAGATTTTGAAGGATAATCATTCAAGAATATACTTAAAGCAGAAAGGGAATTTCCCTGGACAGGCTTGGTCTGAGGGGGGCTGCTAACAGTCCTACTAGGGAATCCACAGCACGGTAAAGTAAGGTCAAACCTTTAAATAGATTTCATCTGCTTCACAGACCATAAATGTTCCTCTGGATTCTGCTGAGTAAAGTGCTCATTCAGGGTCCCATTTGTTTGTTTGTTTGTTTGTTTGTTTTTGTAAGTTTTGTAAATGGAGGCAAATGAAGAAAGCTAGGCACATGGAGGGAAGCTATGCTTCTTAAGCCCTTTATCCTTACAAAAATGCATCAAGAGTCTGGTACACTGTGTAGGTCAACATTCAGAAAATGCTGCCACTCAAGCCAGGTGCCAGCTGGATTCCTAGTAATCTAGTATATAAATAGAGCTGGTTAGGGACTTTCAGCAAAGTATTTGCCCAGCGGACCAGGACAGCTCTTTTGTAGCAATAAAAGGAAAGGTTTTCTGAACCCTAGCAGACAGCATGTGTTATGAAGTACAGTGTTCTCTAGTATCTAGGGGAATTTTTTTCTTCTTTGCATCTGCTCAGTATGTGCGTTTCTAAAGTCTGCATAGCTCATACATCTAGTAAAAATGATCACATCCTCCTTCTATGTCCTGTCCAGGTAATTGTTGTGAATGCACCACAAAACAGGCTTATTTCCCTGGCAGCACGGGAGAAAGGGACTCTCTGTCTCCCTGAAAAAGGGAGGATGGGAGAATCGATCCTGCCTTTCAGAGAGGGCTCATCTCACACAAGGTCCAGCCTTACGGTATTGATATCCTCACCTGGGCTGGTTACACCAGCTCCCTTTCTAGTGCACAGAGGGAGATCCCCACCTTTAAAACTTGTTTTAGACCTGCTTTAGGATGAGATGATTATAAACAGCTGGCTGGCCGTGTTTTGTTGTGTGGGTTGAATGCCTAAATGCATGCATGTATGGGTACACACACAGCCTCCCACCCACCCACGCACTGACAATATGGCAGTGTACAGCAGCACACTCAGTGTTCATGTTATCCACCCTGGAGAAGATTTTAGCTTCCTACAGAGCTTCCCTGCATTCTGCCCTTTCATTCTTTCTTCCCATTTGCTCCTTTCTGGCAGGAAGGATCTGCTTTTATTCTTGGGAAGACCCTCAGCTGGGGTAAAAGTATCAGCTAAGCTCTAAATCCTGGGGGGAGAAAAAGATACCAGCTTTCTGAAAGAATTTCTGCCATGGTCTGACACTGAAAACACTTTTAGACAGCCTTTCTCTTTGCAGGGGTAAACATGCAGCCTTCTCACAGGTCAGCTAGCCCACCACAGCTCTCTGAGTTATCGCTCTCCTCCTACATTCAAACAAGTTGGCGTTTCTTCATCAAGCCTGCACTTCTCAAATTACTCAGGGGGAACTTAACTTACTGGTCTGAAGGCCTGGGAAATAACAGAGGCTACACCTCCTCATTCAGCCTCAGTTGTACTAATGGACAAAGTGGCTCTTGTGTTTCTCATCAATACTATTCATTTCTGCTGAGAAGTGACTTGGCAGGGAGAGCTGACTGAAAAAGAGCAGAAAGATCTAAATGTATTCCTATCTAATTTCTTCTCAAAGTCTGTTCAGATGTAGTTTTTCATTTCCATTGTTTGGGGTAATTAAAAAAGTTTCAGTTATTGTATTAGATAAACTTCCCATCAGAAATCCCCTGATAAGCAGAATTCTTACAATTGATTTGCAATGTCACTTTTGCGATACTGAGATATGGCTTTGGTCTTTTTTCTGCTTAGAAGCACAAGGAGGAGCAACAGTCTTTCCTGGATCTTTAGTTGTGTTTTTGTTTGTTTGTTTGTTTGTTTGTTTGTTTTCAGTAGAACTGTCAACAGTTGTTAATTTTGTCTTTGTTTTTCTTGACCTCTTCTTGGCTGACAGAAGAAGGTGAATGAAAACATTTTCATCTACCTTCTTGAAGCAGACACATGAAAAAAGCTGAATTTTAAAGAGCCTTCAAGGAAGAAATTGAGTAATTAAACACAGAATTTTGACTATATGGTAGTTCAAGCATTTTTCATCTTGCTTATGTTATGTGAATGAA
This sequence comes from Aythya ferina, assembly GCF_964211825.1. NCBI lineage: Eukaryota > Metazoa > Chordata > Aves > Anseriformes > Anatidae > Aythya > Aythya ferina. Next base: position 55,983,889 of record NC_140298.1, read on the forward strand.
CTAAAGCAATAGTCAAACCCATTAACTCACTTTGTTAGTCATTCTTTAGCACCACAAGCACTGTTTTCTGTATGCTGCTCTTCAGAGAACAACCAATAAAGGTCTTTCTGGATATGACTGAGAAAACTGAGTGACATGGAAAACATTGGTTTTGGCAGAGAAGAAGCTCTTCTGCCTACAAGGACAGCAAACTCAGAGTCCTGCTGTGAATATTTAATGCAAAAGGGCAGTGTATGTGTCACAGGTTGAATAGATCAGACAATCATTTCTTCATTGATGCTCTTTGGAGGTAGGATAAATACAAGAAAAATACTCAGGGTCCCTACAATTAATCTGTCCTTTGAACAATGTCCTCTTTTGTGCGCAGGACAGAAGCTGACATACTGGTAAAACTGAAATGATCGCCAGCATTATTATGACTCCTTCTTTTTAGGCAAATGGTTCCTAATTAAATAAGAACCTAGTTCAGCCTTCTCTTATACTTCTTTTGTCAAGAGAAAATAATGCTAATGAACCAGGGTCTTGGAATAAATAGTTTATTTGTAAAGACATGAGCATTTAAGTATTGCATCTATTTCAAGTAACAATAGTTGCCATTAAAGGTAGAAACTTGGATTAGGTGGTTCGTCGGTCTGATACGATCTGCTCACTCCCACACTCCTACGTTTTACGGACACTTTTTTTCTCCCATGAGATGGCTTAAGCCAAAGAATTCATCTGTATTCATGTCTTCCACAAGCTGATGATTATCTGGATACAGAGGTTAGCTGTGGTCACCTGTAGGGGCTTCCCACCACCACACGTCTTCAGAGATCTTACTTTCAATTGCAACTACAAGCAGAAGTTCCAGAATAGCACAAGAAAGGATGTTCCCCAAACTGTTTCTAAAATCAGGAAGTAGAAGAAAGTTGTTAAGACCTCCAGAACTAAAACAAATGCTAACCTCATTCACAAGGTATGCATTCTTGTTGGGTGCTTCTGCTACCCAGGCTTTTGGGCTTCCCCACTATTAAGTAGCTTTAAGGCTTAAATACAATGTGATAGGACCATTCTTGGCTGTTCAGAGAACCACAAAGCCTCATGATCAATCCACAGAACAGGAGTCTGCAGGATGTTTGAACCTGTTGCTTGGGGATTAGCTCCATGGACACCTCAACACAATCAGCATGGAGAAAGGTCGGGGTAGTCCCCTTACATGGGCTTTGTGTGGCTCAGAACTGGTTATGCACTGGTTTCATCTCCTTTCCAGCACAGAGCGTATGGGCTCAGGGGCAGGAGGTGTCTGGAGGTACCAGATAGAGCTCCTTGACCTTTCTCCTGGCCCTGGGTCCTGGGGTCTGGCTGCAACTGCTTCTAGGGTAGGAAATACTTGCAAAAGGCATGCAGGCCTGCTAAGTTTCATACTCTGGAGAGATTTGTTTGACTGACCTCCTCCAGTCTGTCTCCAAGGCTGTTTGTCTCAAGACTTCACACTAAGATGCCTCATATGGCAGAGACAAGAAGCGCAGAGAGGTCTATGAGCTGGCTGGCAGGTCCCCAGGGACCATCCAGGACTTGAGGAGACCTAGAGAAGAGTGTGGCCACTCTGTGTGTGTCTTTTTGTCACCTTGCACAGCCCATCTTCTCCATCTCTCTTGTGTCCTGGAGGTGTGGAGTATGGCAGAGGTGCTGCTGTGCTGAGGTTGCAGTCAACGAAGTCTGTCAAGCGAGGGGAGGCTGAGGCTCCTCAGGAACATGGCAGGATGGATGAAGTGCCCCAATGAGTTGGCTTGCTCAACACAAACCACACTCAACATATTTGAAATGCAGTCCGCACAAGTGTAAGCAGTAATCTGCAGAAGAGTTGTTTGTATCTGGGTTGACAAATACAGGTTTTCAGAATTTCTCATGTGTATTCTGATTTCTGAAGGTCTGCAAAGGCTTAAAGTCATTTGTGAAAGTAACACCACAAGAGTGAAAAAATTCAGCCAGGAGTGATGTTGACAGGGACACGAGAGAGAGAGATTTCGCTTCAGTTTGGGCTGACTCAAAGACATTTACTGAAGCATGAATTTGGCAGCTGTGGATTTTTGTCTGAGATCCCAGCTAATCTGAAAACCCATCTCTGGCTTTTTCAAATATCACTGTGATTTGTAATTCTTGACTAAGTAGTCTGTTAGAATATATTTCCAACTGCACCCATGCTAGTATTTCCCAGCCCCAACGTGCAATGTAAAGCTGGCAGCTGACCCTGCCCCAGCTTTTGCCTGAGTGAACAAGAAGAACAACAAGTAGAAAACACAGCCCTAGGTCTGTGTTCACAGGGCTCCCCAGGACTTTCCTGAATGCAGACAGCCATGGGCATGGACTCAGGCAGTGATACCTCAAATTCCTCAGCACAAATGAGTTGCAGTGAAGTTAATCTCTGGCTGCAATTTTGTCCAGGCCTAACACTGTGCAAGTAAGTCTGACCCTTGCTGGAATAAATCTGGTAAACCCTGCCACAGCTGCTGTGAGGATAATGAATGATGCCCAACATGTACAAGCAAATGGAGAATTCTGGTCACGGGAATGGACAGGGATTTGTCAAGTTTCTCAAACAGCAGAAGTCGCAAAGTTGTTTTCAAACAAATACCACAAGCCAAACTGAGTTATTTTACAGGTGACAAAACGAAGAGCTCATTTAAAAGAAACCAGGCATTTAAAAGAAACCAGGCATAGCTAAGTTGTAGCAAACTTCAATGTTTGCACAATAAGCCACCAAGTACTGAAGCAAGACACCAAACAGCCGCCATGTATCACATGATGCTCACAGTCACATGAACCAGCATTACAGAGAAAATCTCTCTGATGTTCCTCTCAGGCACATGAGTCAGCAGACCTGCTGCCACGGCCCTTGTGGAAGGTTATCTTCCCCATTTTGCAGCATCATGTATTCTCAAACCCCTATTTCCAAGTATCCTTATAAAGAAAGAGATATGCAAAGGCCCAAACAAGGGGATTACTCTTGACACAAACCTTGACCAGAGAGGAAAGATCCTTTCTTACAGCTGTCACTGAAGACAGAGGTCAGGGCTGAGTGGGCCCCCAGTTGCTTGCAGCTGCAAGACCATTCCCAAGGGGTTCCTGATGAGACTGCTCTAAGGTGGGATCCAGGATCCAAACATGGGTAGTAAAGGGTAGAGATAAGAAGGAGAAGGATACCATCTCCTCTCCTTCTTGCTTCAGTGACTGGGGGAGCACAACAGATCTTTTTCAGCATTCATACAAATGAGTTGCAACAGGCACTGATGCTAGGCAACTATGGTTGAGCACTGGAGAAAATAAGGAGTCCACAGAGCTACAGAGACCGTCTTAGGAGAGCTGAGTGTTGGATGTTACACCCACCTGCTGAGAGGCATGTCCATGCCTCCTGCCAGGCCTTTCAACCTGCAAGCCCAACACAGTGGCTTACCTATGGATGTGGCCTTTGTAAGGTACCAGCACAGTCTCACAGAATCACAGAATTTTCTAGGTTGGAAGAGACCTCAAGGTCATCGAGTCCAACCTCTGACCTAACGCTAACAGTCCCCACTAAACCATTTCCCTAAGCTCTACATCTAAATGTCTTTTAAAGACCTCCAGGGATGGTGACTCCACCACTTCCCTGGGCAGCCTGTTCCAGTGCCTCACAACCCTTTCAGTGAAGTTCTTCCTAACATCTAACCTAAAACTCCCCTGGCTCAACTTAAGCCCATTCCCCCTCATCCTGTCACCAGGCACGTGGGAGAACAGGCCAACCCCCACCTTGCTACAGCCTCCCTTGAGGTACCTATAAAGAGCGATAAGGTCGCCCCTGAGCCTCCTCTTCTCCAGGCTGAACAAGCCCAGCTCCCTCAGCCGCTCCTCGTCTCAAGACCAGATGAAGTGGTATGAACAGGCTTTTCCAAAGAAGGGGAAGTTCACACTATTGCACTCATCATTCTCCCTTGGCCCACCCCAACAGTTCCCAGGAGTAAAAGGTAGGCAGACAGCAGCAGCAGATTTGCCATTATTTTATTCCCAAGCAGCTATTATAAACCTGTCAGGAAAAAAACAAACAAAGAAACAAAAAAACACCCACCATCACCAAACCAAAAATTCAACCTAAACAAGACATGGGAATCCAAACCTTCCTTTGTCATAAGGGAGGCATGAGAGCAGTACAGACAAATTCCACTGAAGGGAACCTTGGTAAGTAAATGAAATGGATCTCGGTGCATAAAAGAAGAGTGAGAACTACTGCTGAAGAGAGCAGTTTAAGAAGCTAAAGTTAAGGTGGAAGGAAAACGGTTGTGTTATTTCACTAGAGCTGCACAACGAGAATGTCCTTTATCAGGAACTGACAGAAGCTCTTTTCTATAGAGAAAAGCAAGATGAAGACTTCATTCACTTCCACTTTATTTCTTCATCTGAAAGATGGGCTTACTCCAGTTTTCCTCTTAGACTGAAGAAAGCATGCTGTGCTGTGTATGCTACTCTGAGTATACTACATGTGTACCACCCATGTATGGTGCTGTGGGAAATACTCAGTATCTGAGCCAATGGTGCAAGCCCCTTTGTAGTAAATGGGAAGAAAAAGTCATCTCCAGCTGCAGAAACCCTCTGATCTGACATAGGTTCCTACCTTAGGAGGCATGGGTTGCTTTTTTTCTGGACTGTGGAGGAAGTCTAGCTGATGAACTTGGATATAGATGTATCAGCTTAGACAGAGGAAATACCTGATATGTATTATGCCCATTACCTTTTGCACTGGCACATCAGGTCTCTTTGGATCCTCATAACACCCCATTTTGTCAAAGGCTGAGATTGGGTGTGTCCACAAGCAATCTCAGACTTTGCATCCTCTTTGAGTGAAAGCTGTTATTTTGTGCTCGTGTTTGAACAGCACCTTGAGCAAGTAGAAGTTTGGTCTTCTTTCCTTCATCAGTTACTTTTGCCACACACAAAATTGATTATAATCATCATGTCCCAAAATGGAAGTATATGTCTCATGCTTCTGTGATTTCACTGTTGGGATACCAGCAAATGGCAGGCTGGAGAAAAAAGACAGAGATGTGTCATAGGTCAAAAACCATGGCAGAGCCAGCCAGCCTGTCTTCATAGCACCAACTGTTGTTGATTTCCACCACCTAAGACTCTGTGCATCCATTCCCAAGGCTCTGCCTCAATAAAATCACCCTCTAATAGAAGGCTGCCCTAAGAAAGTGACCTAGAAGTAAGTCCCTGCTGCTCCTCTCTGCAGATGTGACATGACTTTCTGCCTGAAGCACATGCTGGGTCCTGCTGAGGTACGGGTTTTGTGCAGTGAGATGGCAGTGCACAGATGTGAAGAGCACAGGGTATTCAACTTCAAATGTTGCAGTTCTCTTATCCTTGCCTGGCTCATCATCTTCTTTACTGTTATTTTCTTGTGAATTATGGAGTTATTTTGCACCATTGTACTGGATTGTATAGCATGACGTTTATCTACCATCCTATCTGGGCTATCTCAGGCTGGTGTCAGAATATGGGAAGTGAAAGTAGAGGCAAAATTTTTTTTTTAATGTGATCACATTATTCTGAATTGATCTTCCCCCCCTTGTAAACAGCTCATGCAGCAAGTGTGAAGCATCACAACAACAAGCCAAGTTTGCAGGTGGGATAGGCAAAGAGATGTGCATGTGTAGGCAACTGGAACAAGAAAGGCAGATGTGCAAGGGTGCATCATCTGTTTACTCCACACCAGATGGAAAGTGGTCAGTCTTGGTCACAGAAAACCACCTATTTGCTTTCTCTTAGGAGTTTTCTAAAACCAGTTAAGTACCAGTCAACATCATTCCTCTTAGCAATCCAGTCTTCTTCAATTTCAGGCTGTGACAGCTCTGGAAGAACTGTACTCCCTGCATAAAATCTAGAGAACACGACAGAGCTCACCAATAAATGGGATCTATACAAGTTGTAGAGATACGGGACTGAAAGAGACTGGAAGGACTTCTTGCTTTACGCGCCTTTGCACCAGACAAGTCTTTAGTCATTTTGTGATTTGCTGCTCTTAATGTGCTAAAGAAGGACAAGCAAGTCTGCCTTTTACCCCACCTCCTTTGTCCAGTGCCACGTGCAATGGAGAACACCTCTGTGGGCACGACATTTTGGTACCACTGAGATGTGACCATGGTCCTGGTCTCCAGCCTCCCTTTCTGTATGATCAGGGAGATGACCCCCTGTCTCTGTTCCCCATTTGCATGTGGGGATACATGCAGGAACCGAGGTTTTTCCCTCCTCCAAAGTGCTGTGAGTTGAGAGGTAGGAGTATGCTCTCGGAGCACATCGCACCACAGGCCTTCCCCTACCCTTTAGCCAGCAGCAAGGTGAGGAGACTTTCTCTACGTAAGTATCTATGGCAGTCAGAGCAGAGCCCAGATGATGGGCTGTTGCTCACTCAGACATTGCTGTGACTGATCTAAGGTACTATCCTTACACTGCAGGCCTGGCAAGAATTATATGGATACAGAGAGGCTCAAGGTAAGCAGCAGCCTTAAGTTCAGCAGAAGTAGGAATGGGGAAATGGAAGGGAAAAGACTGTGTGTATTTCCTGCCTAAAAGCAGTGCTCCTTCATCCTGGAATGGGACTTGGCTGGTGGAGGCACATCCAGCACCAGCATTGCTCCAGGAGAAACTTACAGCAGGTGCTCGGAGCTGAAGGGATTTAGATTCACTAGCCCTTGGTGACTGGCATCCAAACCCAATTCTCCATGGCTTTTTTGGCCCCTATTCAGTGAGGAATTCCTGATCCTGTCAGATATGGGAGGAAGAATTGGCTGAGGAACACTTTATCTACCCCATGAAAAGTTTCTGAGTTGTAACATTTTTCAGAAGAAAATTGTATTTGGATCGGACAAAACTCCAGTCTTGCAAGGTATTTCCCAAGAAACAGGAAGCGCATATTTAAGAGCTGCACTCAACTAAACAACAGTGGGAAAACTAGGCTGGAGAGAAACTTAATGCCAGTCCCAGAACAACCACTATTGGGCCACTTCCCCATCTTTTGCTTCAAACTAGTAAAATGAAAGTTAAATTCACTGGGTGGGTTTTTAATTGCAACATCGTTTTCTGTGATGTCGGTTAATGGATGTTTGTTACATTGGGCTGTTGAGATAAATATCTCCACAAACTGAGGAAGTAACTGCCTTACTGCCCTCTTGTGAAACATGTTCCAGGAAATCATGAGGGAAACAGTAAGTCTAGTGGGGAATCCATTTCCAGGAAAAAAATCAGTTTGGATGGGCCACAGACAAGAGAAGTTGAACAGTGTGGAAAGGAAACCTAATCACAGCAAACTGTGTGATATCTCAAAGCAGGAATAAAGATGGGTTAGAAAGCATCACATGGGTTGCAATGAGAGGTATTCAAAAGTTCTGAGCTAAGAAAGGTACAAATATTATTTGTGTTTATCTTAGGCCAACTCATACATTCATTTCAAACACAGAATGTGACAGGGATCTTATGAAAAAAAGAGATATCCAGTCATATAACTGGAGGCATTATCAGAACTCATGGACACAGGACAGCTAACATAGTTTTGCCCAGGCAACCATAAAGTGGACGCTTCCCAGTTTGGCTCAACAGCCAGAATCACTTTCTGTTTTCAGTGCAATTTCCCAGGTCTTTACTAGTAAGAAACCAAAAGTGTCTTTATTACTTTGTTTTGCAGGTACATGCATCCTTTTACTTCAGCTTTCAATGTCTGGGAGCCTGAGTTTGAAAGCTGCATATCATTATATCTAACTTTCACTAGCATCTAATTTTCTTACTCCACTTACCCTCAGACCATGGTCTGAAAAGAGATGAGAGAAAAAGAGAAGAATATCACATTTTCATAGGTATTAAAGAATTACTTTTCTTTTCTAACAATTATTTGTCATCTCCCTGAAGATGTCATCCAAATGCCCTTGTCACAAGCCCCCCCACTATGCACCATCTGAGACACTTGAACCTTTCATCATCGTAAGGGTTGTGTCAAAAACAAACAAACAAGTCATGGTAGCTCACACCAACCTGCTGTCTCAAAAATCAGAATGTGTATTTGCATCTGAGAAGTTAGCCCGCTCCTCACCCAGCATCTCTGTCAGTTGCTGCCTCCCCACCTCATGGCATTATGTATGTGCCTGAGTACAGGTGGAAGCTGTTCAGCTAACCAAGCCATCTCCCTCCTCCCTGATCTGTAGTGGCTGTTTTGACATCTCTCAGATATTCTCAGATCTCAGATGTCTTAGATCTGAGACATCTCTCAGATATGTGCTCAGATATTCTCAGCACAGCAGCTGCTGCTGTTGCTGGATTGGTACTGACATGAGCTTGGCCTTAAAAGTTCCTGCATTTAGTTGTTATTTGGACAGGCTGGTGAATAGTAATCGTGTTAGCCAGTAACAGTGAGGTGAGGCCCTGCAATGACTGGGGAGTCTACAGCACAAATTAACTATGACACGTACAAGTGCTGTTAGGCATCATCAGATAATATTGGTTCATGTTTTTCTCTACATTTCTGTTATTGTTGTATATTTTAGGGGCACATCAAAACACCTCCTGAACTCCTGTGAATCTTTAGCAGGATTCATATTTTGCTCTTTGTATTTCAACGCTACTTATTAAAGTAAATGGTACGTTGCTCAATTTCCTTTTAGCACGCATATCACTTTACTACATCAGGTTTGTGTAAAAGGAAGGACTTCTTCTGCTTGTGCACAAGATAATTAACATGGTAAAAGTCAATACAGCATGGCACCATGATAGAGACATGACTAAGATCTCAGAGATCCAGTCTCCACTTATGCTAAAGGAAGCTACACTAGGGGAAACATCTCACTGTGCCCCCATATGTTATTCTAAGGCAGGGTTTCGAAAGTAAGAAATATGTCAAGACAATTAAGTTCCCAACTCCTATTTAAAATTGAGGTGCTTAAGTGATTAAAAAGAAGATATGTCCTCAGATATTTTGAGGATCTGGTCCTTGGCTCCACTTCCTCAACAGAGCCCTCAGGGGTAACTCCCCAGCACGATGTGGCCCGTGGCTGCCAAAGCCAGCTCCAGCCTCCTCCTGCTGAAATGGTGCGGAGGGCATGGCAAGGGAGATAAGATCCCACAAGTGGGTAAATACTGTTTCCATCCCCTCTTCTCTTCTAAGGAACAGATATTTGGCTATATAGGGTAGAACCCTCATGTGTATCATTGTGAAAGAGTCAGTAGTTTCTAATGGAAATCCCCCATTCTGAGGACAGAAAAAAAAACAGTCAAAATACTAGAATATTTCAAGACAGAAGGTTTTTATGGGTGTCCTTTCATAAGAGCACAACCTGACAACAAATTTTGGGATTTTTCCCCATTTTTGCTGTCACTTTTCCCTGTTTAAAATTAATTTTGAACACTACCTACATCAGAATGGTGGCACTTCTTTATCTGGGTTGCATGGGGACCAAGGCTGCAGGAGTCAGGACTTTTTCAGTTATACCTGCACCAATACAGACACAGCAGCACAAACCACTGTGAGGGAAGGTATTTTTGGCGGGAGAATTAATTCTGCAAAATTTCCAAATGTAGACAACTTGTGGTACCTTTCATTTTGAGAAAAAGAGAACCAAGCAAATTGCCTTTTGGGGAACTAGAGCTAGGATCTGCTAAGCAAAAATAAAGAAGAAAGAAAAAGAGAAGGAAGAGGAAAAAAACATAGTGTCTGACTGTAATTTCCTTTTTAGAGGATTACCACTGTGTAAGAACTTAAGCAATTATTTCCAAGTTGAAGATTTTTTTTTTTTTTCAATCAATATAACATAATTCAGCATCTAGAAACCAAACCAGAAACTACAGACATCTTTTTTTCTTAGTTTCTTTAAAATCACTTTATCTACACAGAATACTGGCCAAATCCTAGCCAAAATTCTCTCAGTCTTTTTTTCTACACACCAGGCACTAACTTCCAAAGTGTTTGTAGGAAATTCATTGCTTTGGAGAAGAGTAGATCACTTGCCTGTTGTGACTGAAATTAACCTGGACACTAAAACTTACTGGGGGTGGTAGAGGGTAAAAGAACAGCTGGAAAAGAAGTGGAGTCACATAACTGTTGCCTGTGAAACTGGGAGCCTGAGATTAAAAACATAAAAAGGACAAAATCCAGCTAACTCTGGTAAAAGTTTTGTTTGTCTGAAGATAAAGATTTTGACATAGCCTCTGCTGTGACTGTGCAGGTATCCCTGTGCCAGGTCCCAAACCAAAGGGCAGGCAAAGGGAGGGGAGTTACCTGCAGAATTTATATAAAATGGTTAGGTCTGTTACCGTATTGAATGGTCATTTATTTGTGACATTGGTGTATTTCTTCATGACAATAAGCTGCATGCTTAAAATAAGTGACCATTTGATCTGGCTAGAAGGTTTCACATCACATTTCCATGTGGTAAGTAGAACTGCAAAGACCCTGAGGGACACAGGTAATGCCTAGAAAGTAACATATTGTCCTCACGGATGATGCATTTAAAATGCTTCCATTTGTCAAAGATTTCTCAATAAGGTTAAAATTAAGCTCTTCTCTTTGCTATGTGGCACATAGGAAGCAGAAGAGGCAACAGCTTCCAAACTCTTTACCGGGTTCTCCTGTATGTACCACTTTTCACTGGTAGATATCAAAGCATCCTACACTGTGCAGTGACCTTTTATTTTCTGCATGTTATTTAGGAGAAATTGAGACAGAAAGAAGGCAAGCTCTGTTGTGCAAAAAATCAAGGGCAAAACAAAGCATCTCCTAGAGTTAAACTACAGAACCCCAATCCACTGATGTAATTACAGTTTTTAGCTGGACTAAAAAATCTGTAATTGGGGTATTACTGAACTATTTGTTTCACGGGTAAGCCTGTTTAAGTATCATAGTAACTACTTGTTTTCTTGCCTGTGTCATTCTTTAGGATCTTTCTTTAAGGTCAATCCAGAAATATTATCTGCATTGCTTATTCATGTCAGTCTCACAGTTATGACAGGTTTACATTGCAGCACACTCTCATCCAAAGAAAACTCTGGGAATGTGCAGTTCTGGAAGTAAACAGAAATGTTGCAGGGAGGAGGGACCACTGCTGGGACATAACGCAGGCCTCTGAAACTCCTCTTCTAGCACATCTGGCTCTCTTTAAATAGCACGGACAGGAGTCAATTACAGTGATATGTTGCATTTCAGTGCCTGAGTTTAGCAAATGTTTTAGCTGAGTGTAGCATTGGAGATGACTAACTCAGAGCTATCATAATTTCAGGGTGTTATGTTTGAAAGATACACTCTGGGCATCTGTGTGTACTGCAATAGCACTTGTTACCTACCGAGTGGAAGTAAGACCACCTTTCAAATGTAACAGCATCTTAGGTTTGGCATGACTTATCGAATAGTGGGTGTTCATTTTTACTTTCTGAATATTATTCTATTAACCTACACAAGGACAGGGAATACTAACACTGAAATGATATGGTATTTGGCCTACAGAAATATTACAGTCGTTGCTGGACTCCACATCTTTTGGTTTAGTATCTTGATATCTGATGGTGTGTAGAGGTAAGGGGGTTCAGTCTCCCTTTGGAAAAGGAGTAACTATCTTGTTTCTAGTAAATTTCAGAGCATTTACTCTCAACTTGTCTTTAGATTGAAGACAAGTAGGTGCTTCTTTTCAGACCTGGGAAAGGGCCTTGTACCTATATGAGTTGCTCTGATAAAAGATATATCCTCCCCATTGCAAACTTTCTTGCTAATACTAAATAAGGCAGTTCATGACTGTAAGACCACACGCAGTGATTGTTTTCAGAGTAAAAAAATCCCAAAGAAACATGTTAATCTGATAAATTGGTGAAAAGGTAAAGGTCAAACAAGCCTTTAAAAGGAAGTGGAAAGGGAGAAAAAAAAATCTTCCATTCAAATCTCAGCCACCACTGAGCTGGCAAATGGACAAGGTGGCAAGTAGTTGCCTTCTCTTCATACTCCTTACTGTCATCTCTGCAGGACTGCAGATCTGAAAGCAAAGGCAGGGTTCAGAGCAGGAACACAGAGTGGAATAAGCAAATACAGACATAACAGCACCTGGTCTGAGTGGCAGCAGCAGTAATTAAAAGCCAATTTTAAGGGATGCAGGCCTGAACAGAACAGCTGTCGGGCTGAACCCTCTCGAGCAATGAGTCAATACAGCTGAACTCATCACAGAAGACCTTCCGACAGCCCCTGCTTTGCTCTCACTAGAAGGCAATCCCAGATCCTGCTCGGAAAGACCCTCTCTTTCCAAGAGAGGAAATCCTCTCTTGTTCCCAGCCTGAAAGAGCCACTGTGCTTTTGCAGATGCAGAGGCTGAGATCTGGCTGCCCTGGCTCCGCATGGTTCCAGTCAGTGCTGGTGCCTGAGGATGGTCTGCTGTGGTGTGGGGCACCTCCATCCTCCCCATGTCCCCTCTGCAGAGCAACAGGTCCCCTTTGCCCAGAGACCTCCCAGTACCCTGTGGTAGGAGCCAGAGCCCATGCCAGGCGAGGCACTCGCTTCATGAGATCCTCATAAGGTAGTCCCGCTTCAAAGTGGGACAGCAATACAAAAACGGAGTGTTTATAAAAAGCAGCAACACAGCAGCTGTTGCTAGTAGCAACAAAATGGCAGTCACCAGCTAATATGGAGATGTTTGCCTTGAATTTATCACCAGCTAATATGGAGATGTTTGCTTCGAATTTATCATCTTGATTTTGATGGGCGGCCAAAAATTCATGAAGAACATTTTATTTTGCTGTGTGTGGATGTGCATACACAAGGACAGAGGGCACGACAGCAAATAAGGCTCCCAAGTACAGGACCAAATGTACTTGGGGGAGCTTGATTCCAGCCAGCAGAGATACGCTTGGAAAGATTTACCTTGCTGATGCTGCATTTGCCTGGAGGATTGAGTCAGGTCTGTGGTCGTAAACGTTTCCATTCATGGTTCATTTAGTGCTGATGAGGATCTGGCATTTCTGCCCATTACCTAGGAAGCAGGTACAACACAGGAACAATGCACTCACAAGGGCATCGTTACAATGAAGAGTTTGGGGATATTCTGTCATAACGCCAGGGCTCAGGGAAACCCAACTGGAGATGAAACTCCAGCTACTTCTGGTTATTCCTCCTGGGTGCATCCAGTGAGAGCTGTGTTCAAGGAAATGGGCAGTTTCTGTGTCTGGAACAGCTCCCGTGCTAGCACTGGGTCTGGGAGGTCTTGCCGCTCCTGAGCCTGGTTTTCTTCTCTAGCTTTGTATCTGCGTGATACATATACAAAGAATCCCAAAATTACACTCAGAACAAGTTTTTTTGGTTTTATTCTGGACTGGTTCCTAGGGCATTGGCAGCCTGCAGAATTTTTTTATATGTGTGTGTGAAAGTAGGATGACTTACACCTGAAAATCATGTGCAAGTCAGAAATCAATGTGAAATCCAGGTTCTCTCATTTCCACTGATTGCCATTTTGAGGTTTGAGATTGTTTTGATGCTGAAATTCAAAGCAAAACACAAAGTGCAGAGGCAGGAGAGATACAAGCCTATGTCAACCAAAATCTAAAAGGAAACACTTGCATTAATCCTGAAATGCAAAATCAAGATTCACACCTCTCTGGTTTCGGTAAGAAGTAAGATCTATACCTGAGAGCAAATGAACCTAGCAGAATAGCACCATAACAGTTTCTGATTCATGAATGGACAACAGAAAGAAGCAAAATAAGTGAGAAACCTACTGGAATAGCATTATCACCAACAAAATGAGTAGCATCCCACTTTTGATCCTTTTTGAGTACCTTCAACCAGAAACCTCAAAGAGAATTGAATTGAAACCTAATTACATGTATTCTCTACGGTTTACTTTTGTTGTTTATTGTAAGTGAGCAAGGGCTGAGATCTGCATCTTCTCAGTCAGAAATAATGGGCAACCTAAATTCATGGAGGCCTTTGTGCTGGCCACCTCAGGCAGCCCAAGGAATGAGTGGCTCTCAAGTGCCTCTTTAGATATACCAGCAAGCTGAACACCAGCACAAATCCTTTGAAAAATGATATAAATACACTAGTTCTCCACATCTAAAAAACACCCAGTGGAAATAGTCAGCTGATAACTTACAAAAATCTTTACAGCTGCCAAAATATTCTTGGGGGAGGAGGGAGTACCCATGAAAGATCAAACAAACCATCCTGCAAAACAAGAGCAAACAAAAAATGGGTGTCATGGGAAGGGCACAGAATACTCCCCAGACTGTATCTACAGTATTATTTTTGTTCTGTAACTTCTTCCTGTGCAGTAGTAAGCCAGCATACAGAAGGGTGGTGCACCCACATTGCAGTCTAACCCTGATATCTGATTAAGGATAAAAATAACAGAGCAGATCTGGGAAAAAATGACAGCGGGTTTCACTTTCCAAAAGCAAGGGTATCATGAACCCAGGTCCCACATGACTAAAACTGTAAGAATTCAGCATCATTCGGCTTCATGGATCTGGCTTTGAACTATTACTGGTAGAGGGTAGGGACTGGTCTGATTAGAGCTCAGACCATGCTCTTTTCAGTGATCAAACCTTGGACTGTGCCTGTGGGATGTAGGCAACACACTCTGGAGAGTGGTAAGAAATGGCAGCTGCATTCAGAAGATGTGTAGAAATGTGCCCCATTCCCTGCAATCCTCACACTTTGTTCTTTGACTCAGTGCACAGATCATGCAGAGCTTTCATCCCCCTCTCTCCCCTCCCCAGAAGAAAAGAGAAAAAAAAAAAAAAAAGGAGAAGAAGAAAAAAAAAAACAACTCTGACTTCGGCATAATTGCTTTCCTTATTTTGGTAAATGTTCCTACTGTTCCCTTGGGAGACTGCAATTGTGCCAGTGAAGCTGAAGCTGGAATACAATTGGTTTTCTGTATTGAGAGGCACTGGTGCTGAACTTGGCTCTTTCTGTGGGATTATATACAGGCTTGAAAGAGGCAGTGCTCCAGGCGCATCTTGTTGTGAGCTTCTCACAGCTATACTTCTGCTGTTTTCTTGCTGGAGAGACGACAAGACAATGGCAGGTTTCAGGATTTGTTCACACACTCCCCCTTTTCTAAGAGCCGTCATGTCAAACATGCAGTACTGTGGTGCTGAAACAAACAAAAGTGAGCTATGGCTGGGATTTTCCCATTTGTGGTTTGATAAGAAGAGAAGAAAAACAGACATTTCCCAGCCGCAGCAGATTAGTTGTGTCTTTGTTCTTTTGTTTACCACCAGCTCTTGATTCTTTCCTTCTCCCAGCTGATGCTGCCTCTTCATTGCTACAGCGCTGGGTTCTTTCACGAAGCCACTGCATGGGGTTGTTGCAGAGAGAGAAGACGTTTCGTTTGATTGCAGTTAGAAAGATTTAGTCACCATTTGGTCTGTGTTGGCACCGAGTAATGTATAAACCCTCTCTCCAAAAGCTGGCTGGACAAAGTGCTTGGGAGTGGGCCACAACAGCAGCCATGCCCTGGGAGGGAAAATGGGCTGCCTGAGCATGGTGGGAAGCAGAAGCATCAGTCTGATGTCCTGGCTCATACACAGACAGTACCTCAAACCCCTGTAAATCCCCCTGCCCCACGTCCTGACACTTATGTCAATGTGCCCGTGTCTTTGAAGGGGAGTGCATTCACTTAGGGATTGCTTGGGAGAAAAACATCACCCGCAGACAGCTCCAGCTCCGTAGCGTTACTCCATGGCTTTTCAGGATGCCTGCGGTTCGGATGGGCCGTGCTTGTTTGCAATGAAATAATCTGCTTTAAAATCCTTCTGGCACAAGTTGTATGTTTGTGAAACATGGCATACAAGAGTTATAAAAAACAAATGAATTCATGAGGGTGAAAAAACAAACAATTTCCATATGTACAGGCAGGCCTATACACATGCCTTCCATGTACAATGGCCATTATATCCCCCAAATTGTTAATAAATGGGAACTAATTAGACAGAGATACAGCAGAGCGTGCTAACTGGCAGTCTAGGACGTGCTATCAATACACCCCTCATTACCGTAGCTCTCCTCCTGGGAAATTCAGAGCATTATGCCCTGTGTACAGCTGTGTCCTATTTGTAAGCTGAGCTTCTGGCCCAGCTAATCACCCCCCATTAAACTCTCATTTTCTTCACCAGTCACACATTTTCCAGATCAAACCCTGTGTCTTAACCGTGGAACAGGCTGAGCTCAGAAATAGGTCTGTATGTGCTGCTGGAAGTGAGGGCAAAGCAGAACTGAATGACAGAGGTCCCCTATTCCTCCTAGATGCTTAACAGACAGAAATATTCAGACACACACTTACCAGACACGTACTGAAAAATAGATGCTCCTTGTCGCAGAAGTCCTGCCGGGACTGTCAGCAGGGGTGCTGCAGCTGCCACCAAGCCTCAGAAAAAATCTATGAAACCTTTCTATGCCTCTTTGAAATGCTCAAGAGGACCCTGTGCAGGATGGCAATATTTTCCTAAGGATGTAAATCAGCCCATGGAATTTAGTAGGAAAATGACATATGTGCTTTAACATCTAATGGGGCTCTTAATTAACAAAAAATCAGTTACAGCAGTAACTAAACAATCACTATTAAATACGCAGTTCTGTAGAGTAATTGGTTTTGACTCATCTAACTCAGTTTTATCCCTAAACAAGACTACAGAATTGTGTACCTACAGAAGCACAGAAATTATGACTCTCCAGAGGACTTGAAAGGTCAGCCCCACCACCTCCACAAAACCAGAGTAGCTTTCCTTTTCCCCTTCTGGATGCACCTCTGTCTAACCAAAAGTGAATTTTGTACTCTGGATTTCTGCCAAGCAGAACCGAGCTGAGACCAGCTGTCTGCTTCACAGAGACGTACCTGGGCCAATAGTCCACGGGACAGATCTGATGTGGTTATGCAAAGAGTGGCTCGCAGGGTGAATTCAGCAGCGGATGTAGCCATAACGGGCTACGACACAGCCTCAGCCCCGGCAGATATGAAGCAGAGCATCCTCCGGAGGAAGCAGCAGAGAGACCACAGTTCCACACGCCTCCTTCCCTGCTAAATCCACTGCTGAAACATTCCCAGCCCTTTGGTGCCCAGCTCTAGCCCTTCTGCTTCATTAGAGGAAAAGACTGGTACCCAGAACACTGTATCACAATTTGCCTGTGTCAGGGAATCATCAGAGCTCACTCCTGCATTTTACAAATCATGAGTTTTCATGATAACCCTGTAAAGTAAGTCCTGCTGTCATTATGTCCCTGTCCCTGATGGCTAAACTGCAGTAGGGAAGTGAAGTGCCCATGCTGGAGGGAGTCAGTAACAGACCCTGAAAGGTCACGTTTTGGGCAGTGAGGCAGTGGCACAGGTGGATTTCTCCTGGATTTTTTTGAACTCTTCATCTGAATTAATCTCTTTTTTATTTGGATATATACACACAGTTCTAACTAAGAAATATTTTATTTGAGATTTTTTATTACATAGTGTTATCCATTACTGTATTATTACATAACATCACTTCTATAAAAATAGAGTAGCATTTTAAAATTGGAGTGTTCTCCTTTTCATGCAGTTTATTTTTTAAACTTCACTCATCTTCAGCAATGAAAACCTCACCACCCAATGTAACTTTATCAGATAATCCATTTCCAGCCTGTCCAGTCCTTGGATACTCAAGAACTAGCTGGCACTTGCAAAGTGTGTGCCTACATTTGCTTTCAGACATTAAGCCGTTGCCATTAGTTTTGCAAAAAAAAAAAATATATATATACAAAAACATTTCTCCGAATCTTGGCTATTCCACCCCCCTTCTTTTTAAATATTCTAAGCATAAGTTGATTTGTCGGCGTGCCTTTATGCTACCAAATCTCAGGTCTCCGGGCACTCAAAGAGCAGACGGCACCCGCTGCCCTTTAGCAGTGAGCAGCTGCCCACACTGCAGCCCCCTCTGCACATCCCACCTCACCGTCGTGATGCAAGATGGAACTTTTACCTGGCAAGTGTCTCATCTTTTCCATGCATAACAGCTACAAGCTTGTCTTTTTTTTTTTTTTTTTTTTTCTCTTCGTCTTCTTTAAGGAAAAAAAAAAAAAAAAGAGTAGCTCCTCTAAAAGGAAAGAGGAAGGCAGAAATTTCACAGAATCTCAGTCCTGCCCCATGATGCTGCTTCCTGCCTGTGAATTTCCACCTGCTGTCATGTGCTATATAAGGCAGCACACGTGGGGTAGAACTGTTTAGTCGCCTCCGTCTGTCCAAGGGATTAGTAGCAGTGGGGAGTGATGCTGCCTCTCCTTTCCTCAGCAGTTTGCGGGAGGTGAAGGAGCTCTGGCAGGACTCGCTCCTTGGGTAAGTAAAGCCTGGGGATAAACGCGTGGTGTCAGGGTGTAGCCAGTGGGGTGCTCCAGAAGCAGCTGTACAGAGACACACACACAAATAGGGGTCAGGCAGAGGCACCCACCACAAAGTGCAGCTCGTAGGCAGAGCTGCCTGGCTTGCTCAGCCTTGTGCTGGCACGTTAGCAACAACCTCAGGCAGCTGTCACTGCCTGATCGTTTTTTTTTGCATGGATTAAAAATGGAAAGTCACTTTTTTTTTTTTTTTTTTTTTTTTTTGATTTTATCAAGAGGCGCACAGAGCACAGGACTGGCTGCCTTACAAAGACAGGCTTCCAGCGAGCGCTGGTTTATGACTGACTTGGGTGGGATATCTTGCTAGTTTGGGATCATACTGAATTGCCAGCCTGGATTGCAGGGAAAAAAAAAAAAAAAAAAAAAAAAAGAAGGGTGCAGTTTTACAAAGCTCTGTGTCCACTTCTTTTTCAATAAACAGGCAAACAAAAGGACCTAAGGAAACCAGAGCATCCAGAGATCCCCCGATTAAACTCCTAATGAAAGTGTTAAGCAGCTGTAATACAGTGAGTGTCTTTATTTTTTTCGGCTCTGTCAACAGAGTGACTTTGAAAAGCCCTGATTCTAAACTGTAGCATTAAATTACTCACGCACGGTCTTTGTTTTCTTGCCTAGTCAAAGACACTAAATGCTGGCAACATGGAGAGTTTGATCGAGTGCCCGTCAGAGGTAAGCAGCCTCTCCAGACCCCAGGTCTCCTCCAAAGGGGTGGCCCCTGGGGGAGCGCAGTGGGTACAGGGCAGGGAGGAGAGCAGGCAGAGCCCTTCGAAGGTGGATGTGTGCAGAAGAGCCCCAGGCTCCCGGGCAGTTTTGGGCAGGATCCTAGCAGGCTCTGAAGCCAGTGAGGCAGCAGCCCCCTCCTCACTGGAGAAGTTGGGGAGGAAATGTCCAGCAGCAGGAGGAGGATGGAGAAGGGTGGGCTGTCCAGCTTGTTTCCAGCTTTTGTGGGTCAAACAGCAGCCTAAAGGAGCGCTGGGGTTGTGAGTGGCTGGGCAGGTCGGGGGGGGGGGGGGCTGGCTGCAGCATAAGCCCTTGCCACCACCACCACGGTTGGGCAGTGAGGCAGTGGCACAGCTGGGCGCAGGGGTCGTTCAGCAGGTGTCTGGCTTGCTCTGGTCGCTCCCTGGAGCCTCTCATGTTTTTCTGTGTGGCTGTAGCAGCTCATTCACGACCCTCGTGTAACCCCGGTGCGCTTCTTGCAGGCTGATGCCAAGAAATGCCCCCTGTTGGGACCAGCAGACCCCGAGGATGGACTTTGCCACCTGGCTGGTGAGTTTTAAAAACAGAGGAACTGCTTTCTTGTACAAAACGCTTGCAAGCTGGTGCTCCTGCAGAACTGCCCGCTCCACCTCCCCCGGCACAGCTCAAGCTCAGCACCGTACAGGGGGTGGCTCAGCCCCCGCGTGCCGCCGCGTGCGGGCGACCTCTCTCCCTTATGTACCGTGGCAGATGGCAGTGCTGGGTGCCAGCCTGTTCCTATTCCGTGCTCCTCAGAGCAAAGCCTGATTGTGTTGGGCAGCAACAGAAAGGAAACGTGCTGCTTTCTGCCACGAGCATCGCCGCTGGGGCGTGGGCCTGCCAGTGAGGGCCGCTACCAGCGGTTACGCTCCAGAGCAAATAAACCCCGCCGGCAGCAGCAACAGACTGCCTGCGCTTGTTTTCTCTCACCCTGCAAAACCTCAGCACCTGCAAAACAATCTGGAGGAGACCATTAGCAGGGCGGGTCTGGAACAGGCTTGCATGCCACACCATTTCTCAGGAGAGTCAGAAGCAAGGGTTTTACATGACCCTAACATTGGGTTACTTTCTCACAGCCTTTAACCCTCGACTATCAAGGACTCGTGCTAAGCCACAAATACAAGTCCTGAGAATTTGTATAATTTCATTTTGGAGTAGAAGAGAAGTCCTTTAGAGTAAATTTGCAGAGGGCAATGCTTTTAGAAAACTTTCTAGCAAAAGGATTCTACTGATAGGGAAAAAGCACAGCTCTTACCAATACAACCATCATCTCCAAAGTCCTAGCATGCCCTCCTCTTTAAGGTGCAGATGCAAAACCCATGCTATGAGATTTGTGACCCTGAAGCCAATGAGGCCCAACAGTGATGATCTGGAGCAAGTATCACTATCCAGTGGCAGACTGGTAGGGGGCAAGCTCTGTCAGGACAACTCTCATCGCAGCACTGCGACTCTGGAGCTGGCAGAGCAGGAGCCACGTGTTGCCATTGCAGCCTGTGGAAAAGGCTGAAAAGCACGAGTCCCGAGTTCCAGCCATGCCCTTAGACTGAGCATGGTCATGTCTGCATAGTGAGAATTGTTGCCATTGCAAGCTGCCCAAGTGACATATCTGCCTTAGATAGTTATCACAGAAACCTCTGCACTATCAAAAATCTCTATAAACATCAAATATTTGCTGTTATTGCTGTGCCTTTTGTGTCCCTGTTCTCTAAGAGGAAATAGTGACTAGAGAACAAGAAAGAAAAAAAAATCAGCAAAAAACCAACAGGAAAGGTGGTGTCCTTGGAGGGACGGTCACAGCCCCACAGTTTCAGCAGTGGTTTCCTTAGCAACAACTTGGTTTTCTTTTGGTTTAATTTGAGTTGCTGTTTCGACATACATCTCTGCTTTTCATTCTGCACCACACAGCGCTGCACACAGATGAAAGGCAGCACAATTGCATAGTTCCGTGTTGTTGTTTTTTTGTTTTGTTTTGTGTGTGTTTTTTTTTTTTTTTTTTTTTTTTTCTCAGAAAAACATGGGTTTTTTTGTTTGTTTTGCTTGCAGCAGATGGAATGAAGAAAAGAAAGAAGGTGATATCGTGGCCGTTTGCTCTGAGACGAACTTCTGCCAGTGGGGATTCCCCAGGGCAGCTGGACTCTGGCCTCAAGATTGCTCTGTTTGGCCAGCCTCTGGCAATTATTTGTGGGGAAGATGACACGCTGCCCCAGCCAGTCCAGGTAGGCAATCCTGGCGGTACATTTATCATACTTCTGGCTTTCAGTGGGATGAGGGATCCCCAGCACTTGTGCTGCAGTGCTCAGGAGATGAGTGATTTTGGTGTTTCCCCTCCATACACACTTCTGGGAAGCTCATGGCCCATCCCAGATGTAGAAAGAGTTAGGTCTGTGGGTTTTGTCCACCCCATGCAACTTTCACTGGAAGTAACTTTGAGTGGAGACAACCCAGGACCAGGAATTGGAAAAGCAGATATGCTGCTTGGTATAAACATCTGTGATTTTACAGAAGTCATGTAAATGAATCTCTCAGCACTATAAACATACAGAGATTTCTATATTTTCCCCAAAACTTGTTCAGCTATGGACTGCCACTGATAAATAACTACAAACTATCTTCTAGTTAAAAAATGATCTTGTAATAGTTCTCCCACTGAGATGGTTTTTCCAATTTTCCATGCTTTTTCCTCTTCTAAGCAATATTTGCTAGGCATTCAGCCTGGCTTGGGAGGGTTTGGATTTGAGCCCAGGTTTAAGTCACCTCTTGTTTCCTTCTGGAAGGAAACAGGGATGGCTCCACTGAGGTTAGTGGAGTTCACTGGTACAAAAGAAGTATGGATAAGGGGGAAAACAGTTTATTACCAGTATAATCTACTTGGAGATAGAACTAGATGTTGACCTGTGTAAAATGAGATGTACCTTCAATCAATTTTTTTCTTCTACTTCTAAAGGAGTGTTCACCTGCCAAAGGACCTTTCTTCATTCACAGTAACAGTTCTCCCATCCCTGCCTGTTTTTTTTCCTGCAGGATCTCCTCACTATTTTGTATATGAAAGGACCTTCCACTGAAGGGATATTCAGAAAAGCTGCCAATGAGAAAGCACGAAAGGAGTTGAAGGAGGACCTAAACAAAGGCGAGAATGTTGATTTGAAAAGCAAAACTGTGCATCTGCTGGCAGTGGTCTTGAAGGTGAGTTGCTCTGACTTTCTGCTGTGGGTAACATAGCTAATCTGCACAGGCACAGTTTAGTGTTGCAATTTGGCTTAGGTGGGGCTCCAGGGTAAAAAACAGAGTGAAATCAAATGAAAAGTTTCAGACATGGGAAAGTTCGGCATTTCCCTTTTCTACTGGCTTTTCAGCTCCACTTCTTCTGCCACTGATTTCCTGTACACCCACAGAAAACTTGTTTCATTCTTCTCCTCAGCAAGGAATAGTCAGATTTAGGGGTGAACAAAAAGCAGAAAAGAGCCAGGACCTCTTAGTGTACCGATGCAAGTGTACTCAGCATGTACTCATAAAGCCCGCTGCTCCCCAGTGCTGATGGTCACCTTAGGGAGCAGACAGCTCCTGCTCCTAGGGAGCCCAAGTTGTGGTGATGCTGTCTGTGTACACAGAGGAAGATGTCCAAAGCTTCATCTGTATCTCTTGGCCTTGCAGGACTTCCTCCGAAACATTCCCTCCAAGCTCCTGTCAGCCGACCTGTATGAGAAGTGGATGTTAGCACTGGAGAAGCCAAGCAAGGAGGAAAAAATTGAAGAATTGAGAGAGTAAGTGTTGTAACCAACATGTTTTGTGACCATCCTCCTCTGGGAATCAAGCCTCATTTAAAATCCTGTGGTGCTGCTCAGCTGCCCTGTGGGGCTGGCTCAGAGGCCAAGTGGCACAGGGAGGCGCTCCTCTCGCAGCAGCACCTCCTGAAGGCGTTAGGGCTCACCCTAGGGATCGAGAGGCCCAGCAGGAGGGACAGATGTGGCCACCATGAGGGCCACGAGGTCGGCACATGGGGCCACCTCCGTGTAGTGCTCCTCAGACAGAGCTGAGGTGGAGGCTGGCCAGAGGGCTGTGAGAGCCGTGGCATGACTGCAGGCCTTTCACGTGCTGTCAGGAAGCCTCTGGTGACACCTCCTGACGCCACCTCAGCTGCTCAGCAGCACGGACGCTGTGACGCTGCCCTTCGGTCGGGACCGTGCAGTGCGAGACCTTGTAATTAACCGCACGCAGCTGCCGCTGGGGATTTCTGAATGGTGCCTCTGCTCAGCAGTGGAAGAAGCGCACGCCTTCCTCTTTCTGGAGGAAGCGTCATCTGCCTGAGTTTAACTGAGACTTGCTCAAACCAAGAAGTAGCGGCCCCCGCACCACCGATTAACATCCCTTTGTGTTTGTGCTCACTTAGGGTGGCCGACAAACTGCCCAGACCAAACCTCGTCTTGCTCAAGCACTTGCTCTCCGTGCTGCACCGCATCAGCCAGAACGCCGCCAGCAGCAGGATGGACTCCAACAACCTCGCCATCTGCGTTGGCCCGAATATGCTGGGCCCGGGGACGGACAGCACGCTGCCGCTGGAGGTGCAGAAGGAGATGAACGACAAGGTACGCTGGGACAGACCCGAGCCCTGCACAGGGATCCCACTGCCAGTGCCAAAGCCACATAAACCAAAACCGCACCGCTGAGAGGTGGGGGTGCCCCAGGTGCCTGCGGCATGACAGGCCAGGCTTCCCCTCCTCTGAGCACAAGCAGAGGGTGCCCTGCAGCCCCCTGTGCTGCACCACAGCTCCTGGGCACCTCGCACCCAGAGAGCACAGGGCACCCTGCGGGCATCGCCACCCACATGCCCTGGCTGATGGCCTTCAGCTTGTATTGGAACGGGCCAGGCTGGGTGCAGTGTCAGGCCTCACACTGTAGTGTGGACTCGGTCTCTTACTAGGCAAGGATTTTTGACCATCCTTCTCTGTGCTGCCTTTCATCTTACATTAGGCAGGAACAGGAAAAACCGTGCAATATGTTTTCAGCACCTTTGACTGAATTATGATTTTCTGTGTGCAGGTGACGGTGTTGGTGGAGTTCCTCATAGACAACTGCTCAGAAATATTTGGGGAGGACATTGCCTGGCCTGCCAGTGCCTTGACTGAGGAGTCAGCGGAGCACACAGACAGCTCCACAGGTAAGAGAACGGACTGGGGATTATGACAGACTGGTGCTGCTGCTCCTAATTCTTTAATTTTATGTGGGAATACGTCTGTGGAAACACAGAGTGTTGCAGAGGCTTAAAGACACTTGTTCTGCACTTCCACATGAATATTTTACCAATAGTTCCCTTTTATTCTCCAATGGTCAGTAAAAACTAACAGCTGCTTTGTCCCCACAGAACACCTATGTGCTGCTCATCAGAATGATTCCGCCTATGACAGCCCAGATCCTGAAGCTGAATGCAGCTCCTGTACCTGTGAGGTGGGACATCCCAAAGGGAGAAGCACTGGTGTGAGCAGAAGATATCCAACATGCATGTCTGCCAGTTCACTGACTAGCTGTAAAAATGACATCAGCACGATGGACAGGAGGTACTCAGAGCCAGACCTGTCCTTTCAGAACCGCTTTGAAAGCAGGATAAGGAAACAGAAACTAAACAAAAGTGAGGACAATTTTCCAGTACAGCAGAAACAACAAGGATTGGAGAATGCGGCACTGGAAAAACAGCTTGCAATCTTACCTTCCCAATTATCAACAGACTCTCTACCCAAAACATCCTCCAGTTGCTCCCTGGAGAGCTCTGATGGCTCAGTCTTCACCAGTTCCCCAGTAGTTTCACCCTCTAGTCCCAAAAAAACTTTTTTAAATAGGCCTCAGTCCTTTTGCACCAAGCCCAATGAAGACTGCAGCACACCTCGGCGAGAGATCAAAAAGCACTCCATGTCATTCTCTTTTGCAAACCACAGGAAAACACTAACAAACCCCCTGAGCTGGGGACCTGGAAAAAACATAGGCTTCCAGAGAGACAGTTTCACAAAGAAAGATCAATTCTCTTGCAGAATTGTCCAGGAAAACAGCCCTGAGGATGACAAACCATTGCCTGTGCCATATCAGCAAAGGCCACGTTTCAGGTCAGCTGATGAGGTCTTCAGAGAGGTAGACCAGAGGAATCCTGGAAGACCACCGTCTTACGAAGAAGCTACTAGAAACTGCCTGGCCACTCATGTTCCCTCCTGCAATCTCACGGTTCAAACTATGAGGTTAAAGGTTTCAAACCAGGACGCTTTGCTGCCTGACCCGTGCAGCAGCTGTGCTCAGGGCACAGCCTGTGCAGATCCAGGGGATCCACCCAGTGAGAGAGTTCCTGCAGTGAAGGATTCTGATGGAGAAACCGAAACTCTCAGTGTTACTGTTGGAATAAACTCCCGCGTGAGTTTACCTGTGACCCCTGGAGTGTACCGACTGAGAGCTATGTCTGAATCCTGTCAAAAGAACAAACATGAGTACGTGGCTCGGAGGTGCAGCCAGCCAATTTTTGAGGTAGACCAGATCCAGTATGCTAAGGAATCCTATGTTTAAAGAGCCTATCCCCCCTCTTTGCACTGTGCAGAGTAAATATTGTAAAAACAGATATATTGCTCATCCTTTGTAAGATTTTACTTTCAAGGGACCAAGAATAAGCTAGCTCCATATGAACTTTTTTTTTTTCTTGGAGGCTCTTCTGAACTGTTTGTTGGTTTGACGTGTCACATTCATCCACCGTACAAGGTGGGGTGGGGGGAGACCTGTGTGTATTATTATGTAAAAATATGAGTAAATATGCTGTACATAACCTTTTGTGTTTGAAAACTAGTCCATAGTTGATAAACAGCATTGTATTTGTATCCATAAAAGGACAATTAAAAGGTAGGCAGGTCCAAAACCTGCCCCACCTTCCTTTTCTTCTCTGTATGGTCACAGGCTCTATGCCGTGTGTGTTTGTCAGGCTGATACAGTGCTTTGCTGATTTTCTGCATTAAGAAGTGGGTTGGCAGTTACCCCAGCAGGGGAAGAGCTCTTCTGTCATCAAGGCCATTTCTGCACTCTTCCCTAAAGCCCTTTGTACCTGCCACCATTCCTTCCTCCTGCTTGCTGGTCATGAGAACGATCTGACCACTAACCAGCATTAGTATTGTGTACTGAGCCTGGGTTTAGAGCCACCGAAGCCCTACAGGGTCGTTACGGGCATGTATCAAGTAAGCCTCATGTGGTCTGAGGTGCCTTTAGTTGAAGTGAACTCAACAGCTAATCAGACAGAGAGAACATCTTCGGTTTTGCTCTTACATGAAAAAAGAAGAAGAAAGAAATCTTGTAAGGAAACATTCTAGATTCCAGCTTTAACTAGTCAAAATTACACTTTATTTGTAAAATGAAAAAGAAAGAAAGAAAGAAAGAAAGAAAAACATTTCCAGGTATTGTCCTTTTAACCTTGTAAAATGACTAGAAGTGCAATGTGTTTTTACATGTAGGAACTTGTTTTGGTTAGCACTTACCTTTATGGCTCAGTAAAGCCTTGAACCAGGAGCAGGCAGACTTTTGTTTTTCTCCTGTGTAACTTCACTACAATAAAACACTTTTCTGCATGACCACCACACTGTCCATTGTCTCCCTTTAAAACACTCAGGCACTGCAGGTATTGTACCTACTTTTATACTGTTTCATGGCACTGCAGTTGTGTGTGAATGACATGACATCTCTAAGTGGGAAGGAAAGAAACTGACAGGCAGTATCTCTGTTAGTGATGTTGTAGGAGACTGCAGGCTAGATTTTGGGAACAGCTCTGTCAGGAAAACAAGTTACACTGCCACATAGCAGCAGCTGTCAGTAAGAAGGAGAGGGAGTTACAATGAGGTAATGCCGCTCTGAAAGTGGCTGGTTGGAAAACAGTGCACAAGCATCTCAAACAGGGTATTTGCTGTGTGTAGCTGTTCACAAGACAGAGAGAAAAGGGGAAGGGAGTCCCTGGTGTGACAGGAAAAATGATGCAAGAAGGGCCATAAGAGTAGGCTGCAGCTAGACAGCATGCCACCTCACTCAGCCCCTGAAAGCAGTGGCACTCTGCTCCCAAGGAAGCCAAAAGACAGGGCTCTGCTGTGAGCTGCAAGAGGCACTGGCATTTTGTGGAATCCACAGCTCTTGCCTCACAAAATCACAGCATGGCTGAGGTTGGAAGGCACCTCTGGAGGCCATCTGGTCCAACACCCCTGCTCAAGCAGGGCCACCTACAGCCCAGGGCTGTGTCCAGATGGCTTTTAAAAATCTCTAAGGATGGAGACTCCACAACTTCTCTGGGCAACCTGTTCCCATGGCTCCCAAAGCAAAAGAATGTTTTCTTGTTTTCAGATGGAATTTCTTGTGTTTTAATTTGTGCCAGTTGCCTCTTGTCCTGTGTCAAACAGAAATGCCACCTTTGTTTTGTAAAATACACAAGTGTTTTGTGGTTGTGGCAGAATGGGTGTGAGAAAACAATCCACATGCAGTGGAAAGACTCAGAAGGCACTGAACAGAAAACACAAATTTCAAAATATACTTAAACAACAACCCAGCTACTTCTTCAGTAGCTGACACGTTCTTTTTGACTGTGAAGAAGAAAGGATTCCAGAGAAAATCAAGGATCCCAGAAAGAAGAACTCTTTCTTTCTGGCCTTATAACCACACCAGAAAACCCAGAATAGGTACAGACACTTCACCAGAGAAGAGGAAAGCCTCCCTTTAGGTCCAAGGAGGTGCCCTAAGACAGACATGACAATCATACTCAGAAAGCTTACCTGGGCTCTAAATACTTGATACACACAGGACTAAGTCTTTCAGTTTCTGGCTAAGAAAGTCCATTCAGAACTTGTTTTAGGGCACTTCAACAGAGGGGAAAAAAGGAAGATGAACATATCAGAGAGGAACTCTACACCTCATTAACAAACAAGGGTAAAGTAAAGGAGTTTTATAAAAAGACTGGCCCAGTTCCCCTCACCTTGCTCTTGTATTTCTTCAAGTCCACGAAGTGCCATATGATTAAACAAAATCTGAATGTAAACAGACCCCAAAAGAGATGTATTCCCTCATTAGCAGACAACTCTGGTCTTCCTCCATCTCTGAAAACTTGCCTGTTCAATCAGCATTATTTTCATGTCATGTCCCTTCATGCAAGTGGTTTCTCCTCTATATAAGCACTTAGGGGGCCTCAAAAGGCTAGGATGAAACACAAAACAGAGAGCTTTGCTTTAGCACTTATTCATCTGCCTTCAGCTCAGAAAATAGCTTTATCTTGCTACCAGTCCACCCTACTGCGTTCAGGGATCCAGCCCAACCTTCCTGGCATCCAAGAGAGGAACATTTAACTGCAACATCTAACAAGTGAATTATCTAAGTGACTCTGCCAAAGCTACCTTTGACTCCCTAGTCAGAAGGATTAAGACCCCCTTTATAGCAGGGTCAGCTGGAGCTGGATTTCAACACAAGAGATGAGTGATAGCACTAAGGACCCTAATTTCCACATATTATTCCATCATCGGTATTGCATCACGTGCTTCACACATACAATTTTCTAAATAAGTTTCCTGAAGACACTTCAAATATACAAGATGTATAAGACCAAAAGAAGAAAAACAAAACAAAACAAAACAAAACCCACTATATTAGGTAGAAGTTCCAAGGCTTTGGATTGTAAAAAAGATGATGAAATTAAGTTTAATGGTGCAGCTTGAGTTCAGTTTCTCATGTTTGCATCCTGCTGCTGTTTTTAATCACATGCTGCACTCTGTTCTTCCCCACAGGATGCACCTGTTCCGGGGAGGAACCTGCACCGGGGAGAAACCAATGTTGTGCGGCAAAGAAGAAAATTTTCAGCCTGGGATTCCCCAGAATGGTTTGCCCAGCAGGGCTTTGGACATAGAAGTACGTCTCATTTCTAGGATTTGAAAGAGCCAACAGAAGAACAAAGGAGTTCTTCATGGAGCAACACACTGCTCTCCTTCCTTCCACATGTTGTGCACCAGTGAGCTGCAAACTCTTGTTCTCTACCACTTGAATGAGGACTGCTACTTAAAGCAGAAGTCCATTATCATCAACTCTACGACCAAGCATTAGCGAAGGTTGTGAGAAAAACCATGCCTGCAGGTTTCAAAAGCTTTTGGAGTGGGACTCAGGTGCAGGGTGCAGGCCCTTACATTTAGCTATCCTGTGTGCAAGCATTTGTGTGTGCTCATGTCTCATCTTCTGCATAGCCTTCAGTTGGTGATCCCTCTGGATTCCTGTGACTGAACTGAGCACAGGTGAAATTCTCTTGCCTGAAAGTAGGTTTCTACAGTCATTTGGGTATCTTAGGGCACCTCGAGGAATTTTTTAAGACATCAAAAGTGGATGCAGCTCTGGATGTTTAGGCAACTGAATCCTTCCCTAAAATCTTCTTGAACTGTGATGGGAACTTAGATATAGGTCTCTATAATCTAGGGCTAATACCTACCTTTGCTGACAGCAGAGTAGTATTAAAACTTAGGATTTTAAGCTCCATCTAAGTCCTCAAAAGAAGTGCTCTCTAGCTGGTGTAGGCCTTCCTGCCTGTCCTCCCACCAGAGCTTGAGTCCCTGTGTTCCACCCTACCCCAGACAAACCTTACTCAAGTCTTCTTGTTTTCCACTCCTGACTCTCCATCTCTGCCTCATTTTCATTGCCTCCCCACTACCAGCCTGCATTCCTCACCTTCTGAAATGCTATTTCTCTCTTAATTGAACCAAACCCAGTCTATTCCTGTGGACTCACTGCCAAAGGCTTAATTCCATTTCCATTCTCTCCATTCTCAGACCCCCTCTTTTCAGTCAGCCAGTTTCAGTTTTCCACATTCAATTCTTCCACATTTTTCCCTCATGTCTGCACTGGTTGTTACTACAGTAAGCCCCACCAACACTTATCCTGTCTCAGTCTCACACACACAAACCAGTATCTTGGAGTTTTCCTGCCCACACTTTGTGTTTGGCATTTAGTTCTTTGCAATACAGACACACAGATTTCTTCCTTCAATTACACTTTAATCTTTAGGGTTTCTTACACTTCATCTAGCTTGGTGATACAAGGTTCATAGTTTTCTTCTTTGGAAAGTTTTCTTCATAGTTTTCTTCTTTGACCTTATGGAAACAAGACTGCATTCCCTGCATTGACCGGTATCACTTGGAGTTCAACAGTTAATATTAGGGAAGGTAGGGCATTGTGTTTGTCACCCAGAACTCTGTTTCTTTCAGGACTAAGCCACTCTATAGGATGTGGCTGTGCTCCAAAATGCTAACATCTAAAATAAAGACAAGAACATCAGATTATTTATTTATTTATTTATTTATTTATTTATTTATTTATTTTGTAATGAAATTCTCTCTCTTCAGCCTTTTGTCTAGAAATAGATCTTTATATTTTCCTGTGGCACTGAAGTCAAAATGGTTTAGGGATTCCTGCCTGGACTATATATGATTTTAAAATGGTAAAAGCTAATCACAAAATTGCTGCCTTGCAATTCAGTGACAGATTGCAGGGAGTTCCATGTGGTCCATTTTCACCATAATGTTCCCTTTTGAAATCTGCTATCAAGTGCCTTCAATTACAAGAAAAAGAAGTATCATGTGAGACAAAAAGCCACCTAAGGAAAAACGGTATCTGATTTTTAGTCTGGGAACAGGAGTTCTTGTTTCTCTACTGCCTGTTCTGCCTTTGGTGCTAATCCATCACAGGAGAGCGGTTGGTTTGCTGCAGTACCGCACCACCCCTACTTGTTCCCAGGTTGACTCATTCCTCACCCGTACACCACAAGTCACAATTTCAGCTTCCCCTTGGTCCCAGGCAGGTCTCTTGACTCAGGAAACAACATCGTTGCCATACTGAGGCCCAGAGATTACACCACTCAGTTAGCAGAGGGGTGAGCTTTGAATGAACAGGTAGGCAGCTTGGGATCCTGAATGACAGCCTACAGCAGATAAGAGAGTTATCAAGTTAAGGAGCTACTAATTTCCAGTGCCTCTTCTCCAAGACCTTTAAGGGCAGGTGTTCCCTGAAAGAAGATATGATTATGGTGTCAGGAATCATCTCCTACCATCTGAATGTATCCAGAGACACTTCTTCCAACAGGATTCCTACAAATGGAACCCCTTCTACTTCATTAAAAAATAATAAATAAATCCTGAGTGGCTCACTGCCAAAACTGTGACAATAACAGGATCTTTCTTCCCTGAAATCCATTAATTTATTCCCTCTCTCAGGAAAAGAGGGTGTTTTCAGGTGTCATTCTTACAGATCTGCATTTTTGTTCAATGTAAGTCATGTTTTCAATAATGTGCACGAGTTATTTCACCTCCCTACTACAACATGTTCCAGACAGCAGTCCGGCATCTCCATTGCTTTGCAGACTCAGGGGGCAGTAAGAGCTGCATGGAGCAGACACGAAAAGGTGCTTTTTTGGTCAAATTCCCTCTGTAAAGAAGAATATGTTTGTCTCAGATGGAAAGCACCATAGAAACTCATTCATCAATCTAACTTGGAAACTCAGCCATGAGTTGACCAAGTTAGCTTTGAAGTTTGCTTGGTCAACTGTGTGACCCAGCAAGCATTTTATATCCAGAACTGATCACATCCAGCTGCAAAATTCAGGTGATTATAATGTGCTGTTAAACTGCTAGCTTTAGCCAGATCACAGTTACTGCGACTATCATGTGTCTCCACAAGGACAATTTCTGACTACAGGAAAAGGAAACCCACCTTGGTTAGGCGCTCTGGTTACATTTTTCTCTGAATTTTCTTACCAGTCAGTTCTTATCGTGTGTGTCATCAGAACAATGAGTGAAAACTTTAGAGGAACTTCTGAAGGCTAAAAATTCACAAGGGGAAGCAACTTTTTCAAATGGTCTAATGATAAAAGAAAGAAAAATCCAGGGAAAAAGGGCAACTAATAATAAAAGTCTAATGATAACAGAAAAAAATCCAGGGAAGAAGGGCATCCACGGCTGAAGAAATGATACAATCTTCATATGGGCAGCTGACTCTCGTGTATATAGAGACCGCAAGTCTCTTTTATTTTTTTTTTCATTTTTTTTTTGTCTCTTTGATACTTAGAAATGCGAATTATCTTGTCTTTTTTTTTTTTTTTTTTTTTTTTTTCTGTAAAATGTGTCACTTATCATTCTAAATCAACCTCTTTCATTTGATGTGATAAAAATACAAATTTAAATCTCACTTCTGAGTGAAACTTCTACAAGGGGAGAAGAGATCAGAGACCATTTTCTGCTTCTAACCTGAGGTGCTGGCATGTGAATCTGAACAAACAGCTCACAAATCCTGAACGGGGTTTGACTCGTTGAGGTCTGCTTCCTCTGCTGGGTAATAATAAGAAAAGGTTTCTATGAAAGATCTGACACTTTCTAAACAAAACTTGCTCTTTAGCCAAACAGCTTTTTACAGAACTGATCCAACGGCTGCTTGAAACTCTTCCTTCCTACAACCCACAAACCTCTCACCAACTTCCTTGACAGATGCTACAGACCAAATCCCAACCCTGCACCTTTAGTATTGCACAGGTCAAGTTTAAAATTATAAAACACTATTTTTTAGGTTTTACTTTATTTAATTTTAAGGCCAAGCCCAAACAGAACCCAGGTGATCAGAGAGGATAATCCTGTGATAAAGATGAGAGATTTGCCTTCTTTTCCTCATGCTTCCTGCACAGTCTTGGGCCATGCAATTCAACCTCATCATACACAGGGAATAGGCCTGTATGTTCCTCCATCCACTGAAGAAGAGGTTTCTTCACTCACCTTTCCCCCTTCTCCTCCAGGTGTAAATTCTGTCTTGCTGTCTGTGGTGGTTTTACTCAGGTGGGCATCTGAGCTCCACCGCAACCGCTCTCTCACTCCCTCTCTTCAAAGGGAAAGGGGAGAAAATCTAATGAAAAGGTCTCAAGGGTTGAGATGAAGACAGGGAGATCACTCAACATCTATTGTAATGGGCAAAACATACTCAGCATAGGGAGATTTGCAAAGTTTATTGCCTATTACTAACAAGCTAGAGAAATGAGAAACAAAGGAAAGAAACTAAAAACACCCCCTCATCCACCCTCTTCTATGTCCTCCCCCCAAGTGGCACATGGCAACAGGGGAATGGGGACTGCGGTCAGTCCTTGACGCTTCACCTCCACCACTCCCTCACTGTCACTCTGCCCCTGCTCCACGCAGGGTCCCTCCCACGGGATGCCATCCTTCCCCATCTGAGCCTGCGGGGCTGCCCACAGGCAGCAGCTCTTCAAGCACTGCTCCCACACGGCTCCATCCCACGGGGTCCATCCATCCCCCAGGGGCAAACTGCTCCAGCACGGGTCCCCCACGGGTGGGCGGCAGCTCCCCCCAGACCCCCTGCTCCTGCGGGGGCTCCTCTCCAGGGGCTGCAGCTCCGGCCCGGGGCCTGCTCCTGCGGGGGCTCTCCATGGGCCGCAGCCTCCTCCAGGCCACATCCACCTGCTCCACTGGGGGCTCCTCCACCCATGGGGGGGCTGCAGCGTGGAGATCTGCTCCATGCGGGACCCATGGGCTGCAGGGGGACAGCCTGCTCCACCAGGGACCTTTGCACAGGCTGCAGGGGAACTGCTGCTGCCTGCCTGGAGCACCTCCTGCCCTCCTGCTGCACTGGTTTTGGGTTCTGCACAGCTGGTTCTCACTCCTTGCTCTTCCAGCTGCTGTTGTGCAGCAGTTTTTACCCCGTCCCAAATATCCTCTCACAGAGACACAAACAACATCACTTATTAGCTCAGCTCTGGGCAGCAGTGGGTCCCTTTGGAGCCGTCTGAAACTGGCCCTTATCTAACATGGGGCAGCTTCTGGTTTCTTCTCACAGGAGACACCCCTGCAGCCCCCTGCTAACAAAAACTTGCCGTGTAAACCCACTACACTGTCATAAAGTTGTAACTTCATTCAAGTGCAGCTGGAGAGCTTTGCATGCGATTCACCAACCAGTTCCCTTCAGCACAAACAGCTATGAGGTGAGAAAGTAACCACAATGTCATTCAAAAATTTTGCAGAGCCCTGCACTCAGAGGAGTACTTAACATTACACGACAAGGTATACAAATGCATATTTTCAATTTGCATAAAAGTAGCTCCTATGAGCTACAGACACCAGAAAACACAGCACTTGAGAAGTTTTTGGGTGTGTGAATGAGAAGAGCAGTCACTTTTTAAGTGATTGGGAACGTTGGTCTCGAGATAAAGGCTGGAGACTTGTTGTTCAATTATTTGATATCAGGGTCTATGCTTTCCACATGCCTCCTGCACTCTCTTGGAGTGTGCAGTTCAACCCCAGTAAAGCAAAATAGTACTGCTCTGTCTCCCAAGGGCAATTTATTTCCATGATGGAAAAACACAGATGATGCAGTGATAGGGCAACAGAAGCAGATCAGTCTTCTGCAGGTTCAGTGTAGTTGAACAACTACCCACAACTACTCACAATACAGGGAGATGGAAATTAAGGCAGAGCTTTCTGGGCAAAAGGAAGACAACTTGGAGTGCCTTGTTCAAGGAGGGTTCAAAGAGGCTAGAGATGGGGTAATGGTGCATGATTGACTCGAGTTTAAATAGGAAAGTCACCAACAATTGATTTTCCAATTAGCGGTTTAATGAATGATAGTTTAAAATTAAGTGTGCACCACTCCACCCTCTAAAATGCTTTCTCACTCCTCCCCAATTCTTTCTAGTCACAGTGTATGAAGTCCCAGGGTGGAATAGGGCAAGGATGCAAGCCTTTTAAGCAAGTTTGTCATACTGAAAGGCATACTTGTGGGGAAAATTGAGGGAAAATGGTGCTCAGTTAGAGGTCAAGTGGTAGGGGAAAGCAAAATTGATAATGGTGTCTTGAAATCATTAGTAATAAAATACTGGCTTTGCCTAGTCTTGGAGAAATGAAGGCTTTCAGAATGGGAATTTCACAGCCCTGCCCAGCCCCATCAGTACTGGGGTTAAGATAAAGCTGTAATGTTACAGAGACAAGGAAGTTCAACTATTTTGGCTTGAAGACATGAGTGATAGGATCTGCACTTTTTTCCTATCAACAATTGCAGATCAAGATTTGCAACCCAACTGAAAACAAAAAACAGTAATCTCACCACTGGGACTCGAGTTGTTTAACGCAGGTAGGATGGTGGCTTTTTTTTTTTTTTTTTTTTTTTTTTTTTTTCCTTCTATGCCTCTCATTTGTCCAAATTTGCAAGCTTGCACATATTTTTTAAAACTAAGTGCCTCAGTTAGGGCTAGGCCTATGTGTAGGTAGTGGCTGTGTATCACAGACACATTAAACCCAGTGCCTAGAAACAGCAGCAAAGACGATATCTGAGGGCTGACAGTTACCGAGCGTATGACACTGGAGCAGTATTGCTGATTCCCTTTGATCGTGTCACTGCAACAAGACAAACGCAGGTTTCTGTGCACTTCTAGTAATCGATGTCCAAAAGCATTGGGGCAAACAATACACATGCCCTCATCTGGGCTCTGTGATTCTTTCATCTTTGCAGTCACACCGATGGCTTCCCATGCTTATACTGTGTTTTTACGTTTCTGTCAGACATCTCAGGACATTGCTTAGCAGCAGCACGACGCCTTCCAGGATTTTCAGTGCCACCCCAAGCACTTCTAACCCTGAAGATTTGCAAAATTTGGCAGGGTAAGGCCCTGAACAATCTGATCTACCTTTGAATTTGTTCCTGCTTAGGCAAGGGGCTTACACTAGAGACCTCCAGAGTCTCTTTCAGTCTGGATTGCTTTATGATTCTGCAATGCCTGCTTGACACTTGCACTGTGTTCCTGCAGCCTCCTATCTTCTTGTCCCACCACCCCGCTGTTAGCCATGCAGTTCACACGACTCCCGTTCCTGCACTGACTGCCAGCTGCCCGTTAACTGATTATGAAACCATTCCTTCCTCTTTTCCCTCGCCTCCCACACTTTGCCTTTGCTTGTGGTAGTTTTTATTTATCTGCTTATACATTTATTTTCTACATGGCTCTGTTACTACACAGCTTCTTCCCCCGTGCCTTGCAGGCTTCCTGTGAAGAGCTCTCTGCTACTCGGAGTCCTCATCTGTGACTGTCCATGGGGTGTTGTATTGCAGCACAGATCCCTGCCATAGTAACATAACTGAGATAACGTAAATAGCTTTTCGTCAGTGACTTACGTTTGAACCAAAGATTTCTGAAACAAAGGCCATGGGTATTTCACATACTCAGCAAAGTTATCAAAGCTTAATATCGCTACCCACACAGATTAAGAAGGAGCTATGACTATGACAGTAACACTTAATTGCTGTTATGTTTCACTTTGTTTTGTTTTGTTTTATTTTGTTTTATTTCACAGAATCTGCAAACATATTCTCGTCGCTTGCCATGACGGGGAGTACAGCGGGGGCACCAAGCGACACTCACTCCCCTATTTCCTACCACACTACATCTTCGCCGCGTCCAAATCCCACGCCGCTTGGTGTGCGGGGAAAACAACACAGAACAAAACAAAATAAATAAATAAATAAAAAACCACCTCGGCGTGTGCGGAGAGCGTTTTCGGCTGCCCTTCAGGCCCCGCCGTGCGCTCCAGCAGGCTCCCACCCCGGGGCACTGCGGATCAGGCTCAGCCACCGCCACAAGCTCACCCCGCCACCTCCCACCCCCTCGGCAGCTCGCCCACAGACGGAGGACCCACAGCGCCGCCCGGCGCTTCAGCTCCGCACTGCCCAAAACCCGCCCTAAAAGCCCGAAATTCGAGCCATTTCCGCGGCCCTCCCTCGGCTCTGAGGCCGCTAGGGGCGGCTCGGGGCCGTTGCCTTGGAGACGGTTGCGGCGGGGCGAGGCCCGAGGCAGGCGGCTGCCCGCCATGCTGCCCGCCCCGCGCCGGGGGGCTGCGGCCCCGGCCGCCGTCCCCTACTGCTACTGCAGCCCGCCCCGCGCCCTGCCCGCCCGCACCAAGTACCGGCCGCCGCCCGAGGCCGCCCCGCAGTGAGTGCCAGCGGGCTGCTCGGCCCCTGCCCGCGGGGAGCCGAGGTTTGTCGGCATCTCGGAGCCCCCCCCGGCTCCGAGGGGTTGCGCCTCTGTAACCGCGGGTGTGGTGGTGTTGTCCTTGCTGCAGGGAGAAGGAGCCCGTCCGCTATGCCAACCTCATGTACGACCCGAGGGTGGTGCGCGGCAACACGTACGCCCTGCAGGTCATCCCCGCGGTATGGTTTTGGTTTTTTAATGTAGGTCATACGAGCTAAAAGCTACTGCTTCTGTAGCATCACTTCTCGGGAAACTTAAGTCTTGGGGTAAACTCAAAAGAGGGGACTGACCCCCTCTGCTCTGCCCTATGCTTTGATCATATAAGAATTTAAAGTAGTCTGGTTTTAAAAAGTGATTTTGTGGAAATAGCTTTGTGTTGTTCGGTAGCTGTTTCTTATGGTAAATTTCACATATGTTCTGTTTACAAAGCTCCAAAGGTGTTTTCCTTTCAGTTGGCAAACACAGTACTGAATTTAAAAGTGAGTATGGGCTTCTTTTCCTTCATCAGCAATAAAGATCTTTTATCTAACGAACAACTGGACTTAAGTCCATTTGACCTTCTTAAAGGGTCACCTAGATACTCTCAACTGAACAAGAACACAACATTTTAATATGCTTTATCTTGCAAAGTTCTGTATATAATATCCACTTCCAAATAGCAGTTGATTGTTCTTGGTGTGAGATGCTGTTAGTACGTGCCTATAGGTAGCCACCAGACCTTATTAGTTTCATGCCCTACAGTCTTAAAGGGAGCTGACACTGTAGGGTCAGTTACCATGAGAAGCAAATCTGAAATACTATGCTTCTTGTGTTAAAAGCAAACAACAATGTTCATTTACCAACAGAGAGAAATTAGTAATATTTCCAAGTACAAACTGTATGGTAACATATTTTTTACGTTCATCCCTGTCCAGTGTACCCATCTTGATCTGTTTGAGATTCAAAGGCAGAGAGAAGCACGGAGAAAAGCACTGGCTAGAAAGAGAGCAAAAGAGCAAGTGCAGCTAACACCTGAGCCTGTGGAAGGCAGAGAGCATGTTCACGTGCAGACAGGTAAAAGGACGGATTTTGTTTTCAGATCAAATTTTTAAAAAACTTGCTGATCTATATTCACTTACTAAGTGGATGATGCAATCAGTAGATTCACAGACAGCTAAGGTTCTCTAAGCCTCACCACTATAACCCCCCTATTTTTAGTACTATCTAATTATTTATAAACTTGGCTAAATAGAGTGACATTTTTGCAGAGGTTCTCTTTTTCAGTTCTCAGCGTACATTCATGAACAGTAGTCAGGATTGCTTCATTTATTCTTTTGTTTTTTACTGTCTTCAGAGATGTTTGGAATATGCCACAGGTAGAGGTGTGGGTTTTTTTTAATCATTATTTTTAATTTTTATTTTTCTAAAGAATGCAGTCATATCTAGGAATAAGATCACTATTGAAAGTTAATGGGGAAGGGGTAGGAGAAAGAGGATGGGCGGTGGCCCTAATTTAGAATAAGAGACTGCCCTATATGTGAGAAAATAATTTTATTTGTTGCAAAGCCAAAATATGGAGTAATCATGGGGTAAGTGTAATGCATTGCTATGTTCCTCTGAAAAGCATTTCAGATTGGGCTGACTTACAAATGGTCAAACAGCTGTGGCACGTGCTAATCAGATATGGCCTTTGGTTTGTGAATGTTCCCTGTCCCCCAGTGCCACTGAACCTCCTATACCACCTCTGATGTATGCAGCAGCTTTTCACCATTGAAAAATGCAGAAGAAAGCCATCTGGTGTGGGTATCTTGGTCTCTTATCCTTCCCATTGACTAATGCTGATAATCTTAAGTCCTCCACAGACCTCATTTTATGAACCAGGCTATTTATCTCTGTAGTAGAGGACAGGTATAATTCAAGTTACCTGCATGCTGTTACAGATGTAACACGTGGTTACCTCAAGGTCAGTGCTGGTGGGGCCAGAAGTAGACAATCATTCTTTAAACCCAACAGACACAGTGTTTTTCATACAGCGGAGAAAAATGTGGGGTTTTGTTTGTTTTTGTTTTTTTAATATTAATGGTTAGTAGATATATAATCATTGTCCCTGTTTGAAATTGCCATATCCCATTACATCTACCAAGAAATGTTTATTCTGCAAGGTGGGCTGAAATGGTCTAGACACTCCTCTGAAACCTGGTGATAGAAGTGTGTTTCTAGGATTCATTTCCAAGAAGCACAGGAGACATTACGAAGTACGTGTCCGTAGATGGCCTGTGCAGCAAACTGATCTATGCTTTAGGTCATTTTTTTTGTTTGGTTTGGTTTGTTTTTTTTTGCTTTATGGAAGACATTTTACTGCACTATTTGGATATAATTCACCCTGTACAGTAATAAGGAGTAGTTGAGACTTAAAATAAAAAAAGAATCCTATTTAGAGCATTCATTATGCTTTTATTTCTAGAGCTGTATTTGGAAGAGATTAGTGACCGGACAATAGAGGTTGATACGGAATGTCAAACAGATGCCTTTTTGGACAGACCACCCACTCCTTTCTTCATACCAGCCAAAACAGGAAGAGATGTGGCCACACAAATAGAAGAAGGAGAGGTATGAAGCAAAGTGGAGTCCACAGGTAGTGTCAAAACATGCCTCCTATATGAAACAAGTTTGAGGCAAAATTGACGCAAAATCAGGAGTGAAATTCTCCTCACAGAACATGCAAAAGAAACCATGCAAAACTAAGGACAGTGCTTCTCCATGTGCACTGGTTCTGATGCTTTCAGCTAGGAACTACAATGCTGAGAATGCTCTCCCCTGCAGAAATAGAGCAGAATAACCTGAGAGGGGATTGGAAGGACAGAAGGGAGCAGCAGTAGGGTGTAGGTGAGAGCTCTGCTTCTCCCTGGCAGTGCCCCGTGTGGCTGCAGTTTGGGGGGTGTGGTGTCTCACTCCAGCCCACTCATCACTTAATCCTGGGTGGCATTCACGCTTCCTGCCTTAGCTGACACTGGGCCCCCAGCTGCACTTCTCGGCACCCCCTTCAGCACAAGTGCTTTGTTCATGCTCCTTTGCTCCTTGCTGAGGTGTTGCGAGGGATTGTGCTCAGGGGTCATTTATCTCTGTCCCGCTGCCCCCCATCCCCAGCTGTTTGACTTTGACATTGAAGTCGAGCCGATCCTGGAAGTGCTGGTTGGGAAGACCATGGAGCAAGCTTTGCTGGAAGTCATGGAGGAAGAAGAGCTGGCCCAGCTGTGGGCACACCAGCGTGCCTATGCGGAACTGCGCAATGCCGAGCTGGCGGAGGTGCAGCGCCTGGAGGAGCAGGACAGGCGATACAGGGAGGAGAAGGTAAGGCTTATGAGGAGCAAACCAGGCCTGCCTGGGTGCCCATCAGGCAAGAGGAAAACACTTCCAGTACTGAAAGACAAGCTGTGAAGTAAGCTGGATGAATATGAAAGGGTATTGTCAAGCTGCACTGTTTGCTTTCATGCGCCAGCACTACCATGCTGTTCTGTTCCTTTGGAGCAGTCATACTCGAGCAACCTGGCGTACTCAGACACCTGATCAGGAGGCCAAACCTGACAACGTTTTCCTCTGTACCTGGTGCAGCTGTTACTCAAGACTTTCTTACGATAACTGCTAAATGGATAGTCAGAATGCTTGAAAATAAGAGGCACCTCCTAGACTTTCACTTTTCACATACCTCTCAAGATCTCCAAATGCAAAACTGCATTAGTAGTATCTAGCAAGTAGGAATAAACAGCAATGGCAAGTCTTCAACAGCTTTATATATTGGGGTTCTGAATATTTTCCTGGACCAATCTAAGTTTTAATTTTTTCCTATGACAAATAGGATATAAAATAGAAAAGGTGAAAAGTTTAGGAAATCACCCAACCTCAGCTCATTCCTAGACCAACATTCAGCTCTATCTGCAATAACAAAGTAATGAGTTGAAATCAGTGCATGATACAGTATCAGAGAAAGATTTCATTTAGGCC
Source organism: Aythya ferina (assembly GCF_964211825.1). Lineage (NCBI taxonomy): Eukaryota > Metazoa > Chordata > Aves > Anseriformes > Anatidae > Aythya > Aythya ferina. The sequence continues at coordinate 56,025,033 of NC_140298.1, forward strand.
ACAAGGCCCTTATTTTACAGACTTGACAAAATTTAAAAAGGTACACCAAAGGAATCCTCTAGTCCTTGTGGTACTCCATAGATTGAGTACAGGCTTGCTTTCTGTTGCAGGAAGCACGGCCGAAAGCACGACAGACACCAGCAGAGTCAGATCATGCTCCATTTTATTGCCCGAATAGCCTAACTTTTATACTGAACTTAACAGGGGCGGACAGTGTTTCACACAAGATTTTTGGTCAAAAGCACTCAGACAAACAACTACAAGAAAACAACCCCACCTGCAAGAAAACAACCCCCTTGTGATTAGCAGTCATATAGACCTTGTCCTTGAAGCCAGCTACTGGTAACAATATTTTTCTGAATTCCTCAACTGTGCGGTGTGGGAACACTGTCATGGGAACTTCTCATAGTTGCCCTGGTAGCTTGGTTTGCTCAGCTACAGCAAGTCATGGGATTTTTGCTGTTTCAAAAAATCCCTCAACAGCTTTCAAGCACTCTTTTTTTTATGAGGAGTTTTTGTGAAAGTAGGAGGCCACAAATACTGGCCTTTAGCTTAGAAGTCTTAAGTATTGGTACTCTTGTTTATCTTTACTATTTATGAGTTTCACACTGTGATCATTCTTCAAAATCTGGATCAAAGGAGTAGCAGCTAAAGGGCTGAAAGTTTTACATGCCATACTGTCTTGACAGGAACGTCGCAAACTCCAGCACATGCAAATGCTACAGAAACAGAAAGAGACAACAGAAAAAATTGCAGCTTGGGCGTTTGCTAAACGCTACTTGACTGATCTCATTCCTTCAGTCTTCAGCAATCTTCGTGAGAGTGGGTTTTTCTATGATCCTATAGAAAGAGGTTTGTCTTTTTTTTTATTATTATGTGAAGTGAGTAATATGAAAGTCAAAACAGCCTTAGAATACAGTTTATTGTCCTATTATTTAGAATAATATAATAAGATTTCATTCATTTACATTTGTGGCTGCACAGATGTTTCTTTTTAAAAAACTCTGAGTTTGAAAACTATTATTGTTCACCTGTACAAGTTATCAAGAATAAGCAAGAGCTGACAGTTTTGCTTTAATGAGAAGAGGTGCTTTTGATTTGAGAGAAATAAATGGGTGGTTAGGATTGGTAGAGAAAGAAAGAATTGTATTAAATGCATTTTGATAGGTCAGACAAAGGACAGACATCATTCTGAATCTTCGTTAATGATTATCAAAGCAAAGGAAAAATAGTCAATAAGAATTAGGCTCTGAAAATAATTTTGGAGTTGTACCTCTGTGACTTCCAAGCTTTTAGAGTAAGCAGCATTTCTTATGGGCTACCGTGCTGCGTCCCACTTCCCCAGTCCCTGCACAGATGCCCAGACCACAGCTTGGGAACGGAGCCATGGAGCAAATGCAGAAATGAGTGTATTCTTCAAGCAGGACAGGGTTTGGGACCACTGCATACAAAGAGTGTGACTGGGGGAAGCAAGAGCTCCTTAGTCAGAGGGAACAAACGTTTTCAGCAGACCAGAAGCCAGATGTACTTGGAAAACAGAGCAGGAAATGTTATTCTCCTGACTTGTTCAGGATAGTTATTTTCATCTGACTGGAACATTACTGTGCTGCTCGTTTGTGCTTGCCGTTCGAGGGTGCCAGGCCCCTTTGAAAATCAATGGAGGTGAGAAGACTCTGGTTCAGGTCCGTAATAAGGAGGAACCTCAGTAAAGGAGGGAGGAGATAAGACACCCAGTAATGCCTGAGAGGGTTTCATCTGGCTCTTGCAAAGCAAGTGCTTTCTGGCAAGGATGTGCATCCCTTAACAATCACAGCAAATGAAAAACAGCCTTGAGATCCTGTTGTTCATCCTTAATAAACAGATACTTTTTCTTGCTTTCCTCCTGCCAAATTCATACAGATATTGAGACAGAATTCCTTCCATGGCTGATGACAGAAGTGGAAGAAACACTAGAGAAGAAGGTTCTGGGAAGGATGATGCTTGACTGTAAGTTACCAAATCCTGGAATATAGTCTGGGCTGCTTGTTTGTAGTTGTTTTTTCCCCAGTCAGAACAAATATGACATTTACAGGGTCACTGTGGACTAAAGAAGGAATTAGGAAGAACTTCAGCGGCCAAGTGTGTTATTTTGTTTGTTTGTTTTGTTGTTCTTGTTTTTATTCTCTATTTAAATATGTTTTTAAAGTAGGGAAAACCACTGTGGCGGCCATCTGGATAATTGATTCTCAGCTGAAATACTGGAAGTGTCAGACATGCTGCACTACTGGCTTTATACTGTTAGAGATGTGTTGCTGCTGGAAGACACAACACCTCTGGCAGAATAAGAATAGTTAAAGCATGCCAATTCTTTTCTCTGCTATAAAAACTTGTTTTTCATGTGTGTTACACAGCCATCGTTGCTGTGTTGCTTTCTGTGTGATGCCTGATTTTGCCAATGGGACCAGAAAAGCCCACCCTTTCTAGAGCCACATGTATAACATGAAAGTCTGTTAGTGCATTTGTGTGAACTCCCTGAGCTACAGAGTAATGTGCTACTCCTTTCATCCAAAATGAAAGAAGAGAAGGATAATTTTGGCCATGACTGACAGAGAAGTTAGGTGACTGACACTTCTCATCAAAACGAGGGCTTACTTCTTCAGCAGTCAATAATCATGTCCTTGCTTTTGAAATAGATTTAAAATATCACTCTCTGCTGTCTTTCAGTCTAATTCAAGCTAAGTATGCAGGTTTGTCTATTGGTCAGTCTTCAGAGGCTGCTTTGAATACCTGGATAATATAAATTCTGTCTTGTGTAGAAGCACAAAATTATGATGAGTTTGTGTCCACCTTGGTGGCCCTAGGTCAAACCACTTCTTATACTTGCATTGTCTTTATTCTTGTGGTTTTACCTCTGGCTGTGATTTTGGGTTTAAATTACAATCGTGTTCATTTCCTCTGGGTTAATTTTCAGTTTAACCAGGACCCTGAATTTCCTTTGTTGAGGTCCAGTTTGGATAATCACATCTGGCCTGTTAGTATTTTATCCTATGATACATGTGCTTATATGTTTACTCAAGGATTCTTAAAGCAGCTCTTCAGAAGGGAGGGAATTTTCTCTCCTGTTAAGTAAGAAGTATTGTATGTGACCACTAAATAAACATCCCAAGGAAAATGTTGCTCCAGAATGCAGTCTTGATGAGAACATCCATCATATTCCTGTTAAATCTTTGTTTAATTTTTACTGCCAGTAACCCTGGTCTTGCACCAGTTCTTAGAAGTACAGAGCAGTTGGAGCAGGCTAATAAGTAATACCAGCAGCCCCTGTTTTGCTACTTATCCTTTGTGTATCCTGGCTTATACCCAATCACGCATTGTTGAATAAACATTAACTCTGCAAAAGGAACTGTGGATTGCCTTCTCAAACAAGTTTTGTAGAGGCAGACAGCCGCAGCTGAGATTGTGGCTTCTTCTCCATCTTATGCAAAAGCGTAGGAGAAATCTCTAAGGATACATTTTTAACCTATTTGAATGTAGAAGCTACTTAAATGGTTTGTTTATCTTATCACCATCCAATTAAAAAAAAAAAAAAAAAAAGAACTACAAGGGAAGCACCCACAGTCTAAGGTGGCTGTGTTTGCCTTCTGATGACCATTCCTTCTTTTACTTGCGAAACTCAACCCAAGAATTAACAATGGAATTCCTTTTGGCACCTGTACATTGTCTTCTATATTAACACCTTCTTCCTTCATTGTTGGCCTTGTTATTTGCCATATTTAAATTATGTATTACAAAGTGAGTGTTGAGCTATTGTTGTGTTCATTGATTTGGAAGACATATAATGTTTAAAAAAAAAAAACTACAAGGGCTAAGTATCAAAAATAATAAAGAGCAGATGTTTTACAGCTGCTTTTCAGAAAGAGAAAATCTTTCTGATGACTCCCACAGTTCCAGTATTACGCTGTGCCAAAAACATCACACTGTACGCAACCTGGCTGGTCCCCTTTCCTGGCAGGGTGACCTGCTTGAGAAGTGACCAGACAACAGTGAGGAAATGAACAAGGCAATCCACGTGAGCCATTTCAAATCACTGCTTTCAATGCAAACTGCTCATTTGGTTTCAATTAGGCTACAGCTACAGGGAAGATTTTTCTTATTCAAGTATTCTTTAGTTTTAGTGTTATTTCTTTTCTTTTTTTCCTTTTCCTGCATAAGAATTCATATGTCAGTAACATATAAATAATTTCAAATTACAGGTTTTTTACACTGTGTTCGTTAATGGTATTTTTCTCTGTTTCAGCCTTGATTCGTACAGTGGTTGAAAAACGCTTGGATGCATTTAGCCAGGAACCTCTGTCTGGTCAGACCGAGGCCTCTGCTGAAGAGCCTGGGCCCATAGATGCAGCCCCGCAGGAGGCTGATGAGATAGAAGCTGCTGACCTGCCGGTCACAGCAAGTGAAGAGAACGACCAACCTGTTGCTGAGGAACAGCTTTCACGTCGCATCTCTTTCCAGTTAGAGGAACACGATCAAGCAGAAACAGAGGACCTGGAAACTGAGTAACAAGGAGGCAAGTCATCGTCCTACCTATTTACAAGTGTCGTGCTGCTCATCCATTCTGAAGGATGAGCTTAAGCCACAGTAGAGCATGAAAGGATGTTTTCCAAATATTGGCCTTGCTGATTTCAATCTGAAAGAATCAAGGGAGGTTACTAGAGTAATGAGTGGCAGTGAAATACTATCCTCTTCTACACAATCCAACGCATCAAAAAACTGGGACATCTACAATTGAAAACTAATGCTGTCCCGCAACCCATGCAAGGACATGAGAAGAGTATTGAGAGCATCCTAGCAGCCTCTGCGAGTGCTTTGATAATATTTTCAGAACAGATGTCCTTATTTTGCTTACTTTGAAATGTAACTACAAAATATTACATTTTGTAACATGTTCTACAATGTGTAGAAATGTTCTGCAAAACTTAAATTTTCTTTCCACTCATGTTATTCTCTCTTCCCCTGACCAACTTCTATGGGCATCTCAGCAGGCGGTAGGGCAAAGGCAGCTCTTCCTGAAGGTCTTCAAGTTCAAAGTTCTGCCACTGGGCACTTGTGTCAGTGCAAAATCCCCTTCAGCCTCCTCCTGACGCCTGCAGCACTGGTGAGGGGCTGGAGCCTCGCGCTAAGCCCAGCCTCAGATTTCCTTCTAACCACCCTTCCATGCTGCTCCTCCACAGTGGTACCAGACACAACTGACAGAAGGCACCTGCACTGCCACACATCCCTGGCTGCTCCCCAGGCAGCTTTACAAGTGGGGCATTCCTGTTCATCAATGTGCATCAGTGCTGCAATGCCATTTACTCTTTCTTTCCAGCACTTCTCCCAAACCAAAGCCTTTTAAGTTGCACCTCAGAGCACGAGAGAGGTGGTGGAAGGTGAAACACTGGCTGATGGCATTCTCCTGGTGAACAAGGAGATCTGAAGTTCTGTACTTTGGGTTAGAAACACAAAGAGGGGAAGCCTGCCAGTCTGCACTCGCTGTGCCTGGAGCTTTTGTGACCGAGTCCCCATGTGGACATGAGTAGGGGAGGCACCAGCTCCTGCAAGCTGCTGTTCCCAATTCCTGTGTGCTGCAGGGGGCCCACCAGACACAGCTGAATGCCAGAAGGAACCTTGTGCCTGGTTTCTGAGGGGGCTGTGAAGAGGACCCAGAAGCACCTGCCCTTCTGGGGAGAGTAACTCTGGTTTTAGAGCAGCTGTTATCATCCTCGTCCATGTTCAGGGTCCTGCAGCCTCCTGGTGCTGCAGTTTGTACCAAAGGCACTTGCTGAGGGTGTGCACCGCCTGTGTACTGCCACCAGGGCTGGGGTTTGGGCTTTCTGGGTCACCCTGCAGCACTTCAGTTTCACAGACACCACGGGGTGAGGGTGGGTGCATGCACATGTGTGTGCCCTCCCGTTTGTGTGCTGCCTGCTGTGTGAAGCTCTGGAGATTGTATCAGAGGGCTGGGAGGTGTGATCAGTTGATCCCTTGGCAAGGGTCCCAAAGAGAGATGATGAGATATTTGTGAGAGAGTAAGTTGTCATTAATAAGGTGTCATTACTGTATTCCTTTTCTCAGACATGTTAGGCATTCATTGCCATTCACTCAGATGCCATTTCTTGAGAACAACCAACAGTCTGGTGGCAGGATGAGACGCTTTGTTCACCAGCCTCTATTCTTGGATGTTAACACCTGCTCTTTTTAACTTCACTTCTTTTTTATTTTTTTAATTGAAAAGCAATGCCTTTCATGTTGGATATCTCTACATGTGTTTGTACTCACCCAGAATTCACACGTGAGTGAAAACTGTGACAGTTACTGTCATTCCCACAACTAACCCGTCTCTTGTCTCTCTCATCTCTTTCAACCCCTTCTTTCATCTTTGAACTCCCTTACCTCACTCATCCTCCACAGGTACCTCCATTCTGCCTACCAAGAGGCTGTAATTGCTGGTTGGCTTTCGTGCTGAGGGGGATGAGGAAAAGAGGAGACATCGCCAATGAGAACCGAGAACACATGAGCCTTGTAGCTGACTTATACGCATTCTTTATCAAACACCAGGAGCTGAATCATGCAAAAATCCTTGAGCAAGATTATCTCCTCTCTATTGCATTCAGGCTGCTGCAGAGGCTCTATCCTTCTGTTGTATTTGTGCAGACCTAGTTTAGACAGAAATAACTTAGCCAGCATGGCCTTGAAAGAAAGTTGAGAATACTTTTTTTTCTGTTTTTATAGACTTCCCTTTTCTTACAGGTTTTTAGAACCGTACTGCAACGTGCTCTATATATGTCTTTGTTCTGATTTTAATGTATCTGTACTATTTAGGCATACTATCCTGGAGAGGAAATTGATGGTGTCATTTACTATTTATTGCCTGTTTCTTCGTTTGGAGGAAAGGAAAGAGGGGCAAAGGCTAGGTGATGAATTCTGCCTTGAATTGTAAAGGCTGGAAGGGAACTTTGGGGCGCTGAGAATTTAAAAACCTTCACACAAAGTGAATGTGAGGGGGGTTGGACCAATAACAGCCTTACCACAGAATGAGGAGGGCTATTTGAAGGTGGGAAGAAGCTCCAGTTCTAGAATGGAGCTTTACTTTTGGTGTTTACATTAAAATCAAACACAGTAGATACAGTCACTACTCTGAGGTAAGTGATGAGCTGGTTTCCACAGGAACAGAAGGGTGTCCTAATGTGACTGGGGAGTATCAAGGTTAAGTTTGCTGTAATAGGTTATGTCTTACGGAACCGGAAAGCCATGGAGCAGAAACTTCATCAGACTCCTTATGATACCGTCCCCTCAGAGCAACTCTCCCTGATCCCTGTCCTCAGCAGGAGCTCCTCATTCCTGGTACCTGCTCACAGCCCCAGCAACATCACACAGGGGTGTGGGCAAGGGACATGGGGACAGTACATCTGGCAGTGCAGGACAGGCTGCAGCCACCCCACCATGACAAAGTGCAGGCAGGCACTGCTCTGACCTGTGGCAGGGTGTTCATCTGGCAGCGGGGGCTTTGTGCTGGGCCCTGGGTGTGCATTGGCCTTTTGCAAAGCCCACATATGTTTACAGCGTGGGGAGCCAAGAGTGGTCACCCAGCAGAGTCCTCGGTGAGATTGTGGGATTCTGGGCTTCATAATTAATAAGCAACTTGATCAGTGGCACATTGGGTCAGGATGCAGGCTGTGGGTGCTCTCCCCGGGAACCACCAGAAACCAGGCACACCATTCATTTTGGTCAAAGGACCATCTGTAGCTGTCAGGTACCCAGCGGGGTACTTTGGGGGTCAGTAAAAGCCCCAGACAGCTGCATGCATGCCCAGTCAGGCTGCTTGTCTCTGCATGTCTTTCCCAAAAGCTGCTGGTGACAATAAAACTCTGTCCACGTGGTTTCCATCTCTTGCTTTCTCTGCAAAGCAGAGCCAAAGCATTGCTCCAACAACCAGCTCAGCAGTTTAGCTTCATGTTTACTTCAGCAATTGTTTGAGAAGTAGGGAAGACATTGAGATTGCTTGTTTCTGATTCCGTTTGGAAATCCTCTTGAAATCCTCTTGATGCTGATGGACCGAAGCAGACTGTCCATTTCTCTGTAGCACAGTGACAGGCTGGGAGCAGTCTCAAGCCCAAACTTCATGGCTGGCTTGCTGCTGACAGAACCCACAGGTTTCAAAGAGGGGAGGAGAGAACGGATAAGGAAAATACACCATGAAAACGCTTGCTAATATACACGTGCTAAATGCAAATCTCACCTTATCCATCCTTAATGGCCACAGCCTTGGGGGCCCGCAGGAGCTGCATTGCTCTGAGAGCAGCATGCAGCAATGGACAGCACTGGCTGTGATTCCTGTCCTGCCCTGCAGGAGACACCTTTACACCTCTGTGACAGTGCTTGGTGCCTTGAGATCCTGTGATCCAGTGCAGTTTCCCACTGCCGGGGTAGCTCCACTGGTGCAAGGCAGAAGGTAGATATGGCCCGACAGCTCACTGCTCACTACAATCCCCGCGGCCGTAAACCTGCGATATTTCTACTTAATAAATAAATAAATAAATAAATCCCAAAACTTTCCAAACTGAGCAGGGCCCAGCAACCCCCCCCCCCCCCCGGGGAGGAGGGGAGAGGCGAGGGGGGAGGAGAAGGGGGCAGGCGCCTTGTCCCGCCCGGCCCCCTCCGCTCCCCCCCGTCCCGGCCCCTCCGCCGCCGCCCCGCCGCCAGGCGTCTCCCGGGGGCCGGGACGAGCCCCGGAGCCTCCGCTGGAGCCGGAGCCGGAGCCGGAGCCGCCGCTGCGCTCCCCGGCCCGGTGCTGGGGCAGCGGGCGGCGCCCGCAGAGCCGGGCCATGAGGTGAGGGGCGGCCGGGCCGGGCCGGGCCAGGAGGGGCCGGGAGGGGCCGGGAGGGGCGGAGGGCCGGGGGCGAGCACCGGCCCCGGGCACCTGCACGGCCGCGGGGAGGCCATAACGCCACGGGAGCCCGCCGTCGGGTTGCGTGGTGTTGTGCTTTTTGCTGTTTTTTTGTTTTTTTTTTTAAAAAAAAACTCTTCTCCCCTTCGGCTGCCTCTGCCCCACGCCGGGTGTAGCGGGTGGGGGCAGCTCTCGGTGCCTCCCCCGGTGCGGGCTGCCCTGCGGCACGGAGCTGCCCGGGGGCTGGGGTCGGTACCGGGGGCAGCCGCGGGCTCAGCCCCTGCCCCCCGAGCTGCTGCCGGCTCGCCTCGGTCCCCATCCCTCGCTGCCGCCGGCCCCCGGAGGAGACCCGATTGCTTTCCGCAGGGGGGAGGAGGGATTTGCCGCACCGGACGGGTCGTTTGGTTGTTTTTTTGTTTCGTGTTTTTTTTTTTTTTTGAAGGGTCTAAGTTTGTTAATTTTTAACTTTCAGTTTTGTTTTGTTCTCGTTGCTCTGTGACAAGTCTGCGTCGCGCAACCAAATGACAGTTTGGGTTTGTGGTGGACAGGTGAGTGCAGGACAGCCAAAACGCTTCCCCAGGGGCTGCTTCCCGTGTTTGACCTGAGCATAACGTGCATGGATCTCCTTGCAAGAGGCTAACCACCTTTGTAGCAGACATTTTAATTATTTGATGAGAGCACAAAGTTGTATCTGTCTATAAAACGTGACCTTAAATATGATCTTCCACCTGCAGCTGATATCTTTAGATGTATGAAGGACAAAATCCAAGTTATGCTTTGGGTACATGATACACGTGTATATATTGTATATATACATGTCTATATGTATCACCTTGATGACCAGTGTCTTCAGTAATAAATACAAATACCACCTACATCCTCTTTCCGAAAAGTGCCAGGAGAGGATGTGCATGGTGTTACTGCCAAAAGATTAGCAAATCCAGCTCTGGCAGAATGAGGAAGGAAGAAGCTCCAAATCTGTAGAGCACTCAAGTCTCCCAGCGCTGCAGTCACAGAACTGCCATCAGCCTGTGGGACCTGAATCTCTGTTCTACCAGTGGCTGGCAGAAGATGTGTTTCCAGTCTCAGATGCCTAATCACGTGCGGCGACGCAAAGCGACAAGTGGTGCTGCAAGGATTTGGCAACTTCTCTTAATTTCTGTGTGCTGGAGCCCTTGGGAGAAGTGGCACTGTTTGACATTGTTGGCATGAAGTGGTATCGTGATACTCCCTAAAGGTTTTGGATCAGAGGCCAGTAGGGTTTCAAAGAAGAGGTCTTGCTTCCTCTTCCCTCAACACCTGCCCTGACCCTCAGGTGATTTCTCTGGGGGGCTGACCGCTGTCCAGGGGGCAGGTTGACTGCAGCACTAGGAGAGGGCACGCATCTCTTCTCCTCCCTCACGTTGGGCATGGCATACTTCTCCTGCAAGACACCAATATCTCATTTTCTTGCAGTGCCCACTGCGTTGTACTGACCCACGTGTGCAGCACCTTCGTTGTGCCCTGACCCTTCACTGGAGAGAAATACAAGTGTTGTCTTTGGGAATTCCCATTCACTGGTCCTTCCCATCCCAGCGAGGGCTTTGGAAAAGCTGTGCATCAAGCACCGCTCCACCCCCATGCATGCCCAGCTGTAGCACTGTAAAACCCAAAACGGGGCTGTGCCAGGCAGGTGGCTCTGCATGCAACATGAGCAATTCCTCTGGACAGAAGTACGGATACAGTGACAGGGTCAGTGACAAATTGTGTGATTATTATTTGATATTGCGTGCATTTGCTGCCGTGGTGCAGCTATGCATTTGGTATATTTTCCGCCATTAGTGTGCACTTACTTGTCCTGCATTGTAAGTCAAAGCAGTCAAAATCTCATTTGCAAACCTAATGGGAGCTCGTATAGATCCTGGAGCAGTAATAAACTGCGTAATAGGCCGACTGCCACAGGGTTCTCAATTTTTGCTTGGTGTCAGGGTGCATCTCTGACATTTGAACAGGACCTGGTCATTCAGAATTTATGGTAAATACTGATTATTTACGTAAGAGGTAGAATATGGGTTGAATGGGAATGAAAACAAGAAACAAGATCAGAAGAACTACTGGTTTCTGTGGCCCTACACGTCACAGTGAGAACAGCAGTGGGAGGTTTGGAGAGTTCTGTGCAGGAAAGCACATAAGCATAACAAGATAATTATTTCTTGAAGGCGGAAGGGGCTATTAAATAATATGCTTACACCTCCAAGTTTAACCAGGTTGAAGCCTCAGATTGGCTTCTTCAAGATAAATTAAAATTGCTCTGTTTTTAAAATATGAAGAGTTAAATTGCTTTGAGTGCATTGCTTCTAGGTAGACTTTCTGTTTTTTAACATAGACACTTGTTTAGCATTCAGTTTGCAGTAACATAAACCAGCAGGTCACAGATTGATGCTCCCTAACTAAAGGCAGCAACTTCTGTTTCCTCTCAGTTCAATAATCCGCTCTGCAGTGAGGATCTCCTTGTTGTGAGGATCTGTAAGCACACACATTTCTTCTTTCCCTGCCTGCCCCTTTGTCAGGATGGAGCAGCAAGGAAGCAGCACGAGATAATTCCCCCCTGACTGTCACGACACGCTTATTCTGCAGTGTGTTTCAGGGGCTGGGACCTGGGCCTCTGCCCCTTCTGCTCTTTCCCTCAAGCACTTAATTTCTTGGCTGATTATTAAAAACCAAGCCCATCAACCTCCACCCCTCCCACAAGTGAATACACGCGCTGCACTTGAGGCTGCCTGTGCTGGTGTTTTATATGTTTCATTTGCTTGAGCACTTGACGTTACACCTAACTTTATGGACATAAATAGTCCTCTTCACTAAGAGTAACCCTGCTCACAAGATGTTTGCAGAACCAGAGCGTATTTAAAGCATGCATTGCCAGCTAGTTCCCTACTGGCTCCACCGAGTTTTTATTTTAAGATGTTCCTGCTTTCTAAGATAAGCATGAATCAAATGAGACTGCTCCAAATGCCAAGGGAACAGCGGTCACACACCTACTTAAGCACATGCCACCATACAACTGACCACACCATTTAATTGTCACTTAACCCAGAAGAAACTGTTTGTTCTTTTTCCATGTGTGTGTGTGGAAACAGGTAGGAAATCTCTTCAGAACACTGCCAAGGATACTGCTATTTTATGAGAACTAGCAGGAAATGACAAGGCTTAGGACAGACAGAAGGTCGGTCTCCTTGAATTCTGCATGGGGAAAATCCTGAAAGTTGATCGTAAAATTTAACTCCACACACGTCCTGAGAATAATCAAATATTTTGCTTTTAGCTCTGTTTTGCTGCCGACGCTTCTCTTTCTTAAATGCGTTCTTCTCTGTTTGTATTTCACTCTGAAAGCATGTTTCGGGTCACAGATGTCTCTACATGAAGATGTAAAACAGACAGACCTTTCCACTTGTCCTTATCTGTGTGTGCCTGATATTTGCTCCTTTCTCTTGATTTTTCTGTCTGTACTATACAGATTGAGCACCCCTTGTAAAATGGCATGAGTTGCAGTGCTAAATCAGGATCAAGGATGGCTTGGTAAACTAATTCTGTCTTGGAGGACAGGGAAGATCTGCTTTTATCTTTCTCCTGCGCCTAGAACACTATTTTAAGGAGAAGCTGTTTCACAAACAACTTGCAACAGGGAAATCTGTACTTCCCAAATGACATTAACTATTTGTAATTCCAAAATGGAATTATGATACAATTATGATACAGATTGCTTTATAAGGCATTGATTTACAATTGTAATGATTTGGAAGGGGAACTTGATCACACTGATTACCACCCAGTGTTTTCTCCCACTCATAATATGAGATTTTCAAGGGACATCCCTGGACTCGCTGACACTGTGTGTTACCTTGCCTAAACCTGTTAAAAACTGCAATGGGAATAAAATGCAGAACTACAGAACATGCATTTCTAGTCCTTGTGGTGAGTTGTAAAAGTGTTTAAATTATCTTAAACAACCCAGCTCAGTCATGCTGAGTTGGTAATTCAACATCTGACTTATTTTTTGGTTTTCATCTTTTTTTTTTTTTTGCTATGGAGAGGCTCAATTTCAACTATAGAAAAAAGGTCTGGGGATTTGAGTTGATAACAAATCTTTGAAGATATTAAGCAAATATAAATGAAAACTCTAGTTCTTGTCTGTGTCAAGAGCCTTGATGAGTAGCTGTGAAGCGTGGGATCTGTGTGCATTTCATCTTGCTCATCTCAACTTTGGTGCTGCTATTAGAGTATAAAAGAAAGTGTAGGGAGCATCTCAGGCATATCACTGTGGTCTGCTGCTAGGAACAGCACCTGGTCCTGACTCTCCAATGATTAAGTGCTGGAGAAGATGACCTCCCAGCTCTGCCTGACCTACAGACCTACAGGGTCAGAGAGTAAGTGCTGACATTCATCTCAGCCCAACCGCTGGGACTCCATCCTCCATGTAATGTGGGTGAATTCCCCATCCCGGTCATTTTCTCCTCCTCCTGTAATTTGAGGGAGCTAGGAATGGGTCTGCCCTAGCAAGATGTTTCTTCATTGCCTGTTTTATGTGTATATCCTGGGGAGGAACAGGGAATTTGTCTCTTTTGTATGTTGAGATATGATGGGAGAATGTCCTTCTCTTGCAATACATCCGTCTTGTCTGGCTTGGTGGTATTCTTTTTGCCTTAGGTGGGGCACTGGGCTCCTGTTGGGAAACTTGTGCACATGAGTAAGGTAGCTTAGCTGGTGGCTAAGCTGGTCCAGACCCCTGTGTTGCACATAGAGCAATTCCATTATGTTGCACATAGGCAAGGAAATATCCCTGTAGTCCACTTGATGCCTAGACCAGACAAAGGCAATACACAGACAGCATTTCCTCCGAGTGTTGTGACATAGCCTTGTTCCTCTGCTCAGTCTCTTGATTCCAAGTCCCTGTTACTATGAACGGTGCTGAGGGACTGTTGAGGTATAAGCAAGGGTAACTTCTGCAAGAGTATCATTGATGTATTTCAGAGACAACTGCAGCAGCGTAAGTCCCACGTGCTTTTTTGGTCATCAACTGTCATGGATATTTTCTTCATATAGTCTAGCTGGAATGTTATTTCACTGCAGCCTTAGATGAACAGCATTTGTCTGTCCTGTCCTGTCCTGTCCTGTCCTGTCCTATCCTATCCTATCCTATCTTACACAAGTAGGTAACATTAGAACCAATACAGCTCTTTTAAAGATTAAAATGAAGAAAGTGCAGCAAGGCTGAGCAATAAGCAAGAGATTTATGAAGCATTACAATTCTGTTTTGCCGGTACCTTGAGGGATTGACACCCAAAGACATCAAGTATCTAAGTGCTATATTACCCTGCAATAATAAACAACTGAGGCACCAGTGAAGTCCACGTTAAAAACATTCTTGAGCTAGTTCAAATTTTGCCTTGTCCCCGTAGAGGTGGCTGTTCCTTCTGTGCCAGGTAGAATCACCTCCAGAGCCATCTCTGTTTGTGGTGTGCTGAGTCTGGGGGCAGAAAGTCAAGGTGGATGTGAAAGGAGGGGAAAGTGTGATGACAAACAAAGGTTTGGAAAGCGACAGTAGGCATGAAGCAAAGGAAAGTTAATGATATATAAGGAAGTATTAGCTGAAAGGAAGCAGTTACTAAAAACATAACTGAAGTTGGACTGAAGAATCAAAAGAGAAACTCTTAGATGGAAGAGCAGAACAAAAACAGATCTGCTTTTTTTCAATGTAAGAAGTTACACTTGAATTCAGTTTTCAGTTAGTCTGAGCAACCAGCTCAGCTTTCTGTCCGGAGAGGTCTCTGGCAGCCTTTTTTAATGTTCTAGAAAGTGACAAGCTCTACACATGCAGCCCAGGATGCTTTCTGGCCTTTGATTTTTCTCTTCCTTGTTAGTGGGAGTCATGGCTCACCTGCATCGTTGAGTAAATAGAATGCATTAAACCCTTCCCAATACTACTAATGTTTTAAAGCAGTCAAGTAAAGGAGCTAAGATCCATCATAACTCTTTTCTGCTTCAGCTCCTCTTAGGTATATCGTTGATCACTGATACTAATTAAATAGGTGACTCAATACCTCTCACAATGAAAGAGAGGCAGGTGATTTGCCTTTTGAAACACTACCTTTTTGTGTGCTCAGTGCTCATCCAAGAAAAGCCTTGGGTTTCTGGCCAGAATGAATCCAAATGGAGTAGAATAAAAGCACTCCTCCTCCTCCTCGTTCTTTCAGAACCCTTTCCGTGGAGGAGAAGTTTCACAACTAGTACACGATGTATCCAGGGTGAATGCATCACTTGCTTCTTGTAGACCTGGCAGCCAAAATGGTCCTTCCTTGTTCTGATGGTGCCAAGCACTGAAAAGGGATTGCTGTTCTCTCACAGCCCTCAGGGTAGGTGCTGATGACATTAAGAAAAACAGTGCCAGGTGAGGATTTCCATACTTGGTGGGGGTGGTTGTATCCCCAATGAAGGAGGGTGAAACTAAGAATTTCAGCAAAACATCACACAACCAATAGCACTGCTTCATCACAGTCAGTGAAACCAATATGTTTCTGTAAAATGTTTTAGTTTCAGTATCTGAGCACGTTCAGACAAAAATAAGCTTTACTGGAAATATTCTGACTGGTACATGACTCATTTGTTTTTACAAACCTAACGCTGCTTTCCTCACAAAACAAGTAAATAAGCAGGCAGAGCTAGCACAAGTTTACTCTAAAATCTGAAAATCTTGAAAGTTGGTGCCTCTCAAAAGTACTCTCTGCTTTCCCTTCTGTCAGCTCAACAGGGGTAGGAGGAGGGATGATGGTGAAAAGTTTTTTACTGCTATAATTTCATTCACAATGTCCTGTTTTGGAGACTTGTTGCGTAGGATTTTAACTTATGCTCAGAACAAAAGCTTGCAGAGGAATTTTCAGTATTTTGGAGGTTGCAGATGGATCTTAATGATATTCTTATCACTGTTCATGCCCAGCAAGGCTTCTGGGCCTTATTACTTCTCGCACAACAGCTGCCAGTGACGAGAATAATTTTCACGCTTGGAAATCATCTTTACTTGACCTGTGTGCATTTCCATGCTGTTCTTCTCTAAAATATTCTGAGCATGAGTGATAGAGAGAATCATCTCCCTTTTTAATTCATGAGCTTGCTCTACAGATTTTTCACTGCATCTGCTAAGATACGCGGAGCTTTTTGATTAAGAAAAATGTTGTATAGTTTTAATGCATTTATTGACTAAAATGAAGAGAGGCTGCCCTGGTCAAACATGGACAAAGAAGGATAAATAGGAGAGTAAAATGATTTCTCCCCCTTTATCTTATTCTATGAGAAATTAGAAGACTGTAACTGATTTTTCTCCTAAAGTTGAGCTTAAAGCTTTGGTGATTTGTCAGCACTAAAGCCTGAATCTCAGAACAGTGTAGTCTTTACATGCCTCAGCACCAATACGGGCAACTATTTACAGGCCTCTGTGAAAAACAAATTTTAGGTTCTGGACCCCTGACAAAGATGAAATCCTGAGTTACAGAGTGCATGCAAGTATGTAAGAAGTCATCAAAGTGACTTAGTTAAGAAGGGGTTTGGGGTCTTAGTTTTTATTAAAAGAAATCTGTCAAACTTTTACTAAGTTTTCCATAACATCTTTTATTACCATTTAAAATAGATTAAAATTGTAAGGAATTTTAGAATAAGACATTACAAAAATGACTATCGACTCCCTAAGCTAATTTAAAACAGTATAAAAATTAAGTCATTTTAAATATTTTGTACGCACATCAGTTGAACAGTTCACAAGATATTTGAAGACAATGCAGCATGTATTTTTTTAATTTATTTTTTTAATCTGTAAAAATATTAGGAGGGTATTTTTTTTTCTTATGAAATTCATTAATTCTTTGGGCTATATAAGTTTCTAAATTTTCTTTATTATCTGTAATTTGCACTGATTATTTTATTAATCAACTAATTTAATTTTTAAAGTTATAACCATGACTTTTTCTAAATTCCAGTCTGTTAGCAAAAGATGTTGTGGACCTATTTGGGTGCTACTCTTGCTGTTACAAGTCTAATAACATATTTTGGTTTCAGACTCTTAAATTGTAACAAATAGTCATTTTTCAATCTTTTAATTCAACAAGGGTGATCTTCAAAACTTGAATCTGTGGAGCTTGCAGGGCAACATCCAGCATTATCTTTGTGAAAAATGTGAACTCTGCCTTCAGCTTGTGCCTGCAGAGCACTGACATCGTAAAGATTCTCCGCATGAGAATCTGGTTTGCTTATCGTCAGTGAACAAATACCAGAAATCCTGTGGTGTAGGGTTTTTTGTTTGTTTGTTTGTTTTTGGTTTTGTTTGTTTGTTTGTTTTTTTAAAACATTTTAGTGGAGTTGAAGACTGGTACAACAAGAATAGTACACTTAAAACCATCTAAGTATTGGATAGTGGACACTCTTAGATAGCCATAAGTTCTTCCACCTGCAGACCTTTCATCCGATATGAACACCTCACAGAATATGTTCATAGAGATTTTATAAATTGCTAAAATGACCTTTTGGTAACTTGGGGTGCAGATGTCAAATGTCTGAGTGGATTTGGGTTTTCATTAACTCACTGAACCATGCTGAATGAATGTTTCAGATGTCAAAGTTGAAGAGGTCATGCAACTGAGTGAAGAAATAAGGACAAATGACCTCTTGGTGAACTTTCAATGAAAGGCTGGAGATCACAGGATTTATTTTTTCTAGATTATCATTACAAGCTTTTCTGCATCAGGGCAACTTTTAACCAAAGAAATGATGTATTCCTGTACTTAGCATTCCTCCACAGTGCACCAAATTTCATGTAACTAATTTAGTATTGATATAGGAGTTAATGGTCACTTATTTTTAAGTGTTTTCTTCATTCTGTGGAGCCAGTGGCTGAGAACTCATCCTTTACCAGCCTCTACAAGACTATTCAGCGTTGGCCTTGTTATTCTGATTTCCTAATTCCTCTTGCATACTCCAGCACTGAAAAAGAAGCTTGCTTAGGCAAGAGCCAGCCTCCTTTCATTTAAGTTTCAGTTTTGCCAGAGAAGACATGAGGACTACATTGCAGGATGAAATTACAAGGCTAAATTTTTAAACAAGCATTTAATGCCACTTTTCTTTTTTTGGCTTCTTATTTGAGTAACGTGTAAAGAGTGGCACAGGACCCAAGGGGGTTTGTGTACCATACAGTTACTAAGAAGGCTTCCAATCCAGACCTCTGAAAGGAAGAGGTCTAATTATAACTCTGTGCTACAAGCTGTCAGTCTGGGAAAACAAGAGGCTCAACAGATCAGTAGCTGACAGTGGGGACCAGCTTTTTCTCTTTCCTATACCTCTGATAGAGGTTATTATGCTAGATAGGAATGGTGATTCACTGTAGTGATTTTGTGCCCATATCTACATTTATTTAGCAGTAATCTGTGAGCAGCAACTTGCTGATTTTCAGGATCATCATCTGGTTTCTGAATGAAATGAAAAATGAAAGAAACAGATAAAGAACATTTGGGAACCTGTGCAGCTTTCATTAGTGAAGTACATATGCAATATTTGGAGGATTTGTTTTTTTTTAGCATTTAGGGTTGTGCAGTGCAGGCATTGCAAGCATACTATGAAAATAGAACCCCTAAAATGAACATACTCTTTATGAGGAAAAAATAAAAGAAAGAAATCACTCCTTGAGTATTAAGCCCTGATGATTTATTGTACTCCAGCTTTGTAAACTAGGTTTAATAATTGCACTTTGCATCTGTATCGTAGGATGCAATAGATGGCATTTTACATGAAGTATCTCACTCTTGCCATTCCACGCCTGCAGATTGGAGTGAAAGGAAGGAAGGTTTTTTTGCTGCAGAGGTTGCCGCTGGCAAATCCAGCAGCTGCTGCTAAAATCTTAGGTTTTGCAGGTTGCAACAAATAGTGTGAGGATATGACAGAGAGCTTTCAAGCAATTTTTATTTATTTATTTTAAGTTTGAGTCCCTAGATTGAAAACAGGGAATATAGCATTTGTAGTAGACGAGATGCTGTTAAGAAACAGTGGGGAATATTTGGGAACAGCATTAATTGTGGTTCAATACATAAGTTACATATAGGGATGTCCAGCTTTTACAAAGCAGCTAGAGACAAAACCTCCAGACCTGTAAGACTCGCTATTAAGACCGCATGCTGCATCTAAAATACCTGTATAAATACCAATATTCTGTACCTGAAGTCCTTTTTCAAATAAAAAGTTCCTTAGTTTTAGTAATTTCTGAATGAAATGAGTTTCACAGGATTGAAAATTAAAGCTGTTTTAAGAGTAAGAGCAAGATTCTGAAAGTGATATTTGACCAAATAATTTGTATATGAGTATTTACATAATTTAGTAGCGATGCTACATTGAAATACAGTGGTATAGGACACATCTGGATGATGTAGGTATGTGCAAAGTTTATGAATATCTGAAGCTGGGAGATTTTAAATTACCATAATCTAAGCAAGATGTGTAAGGTAAAATATTGGCTTGCAGATGATAAATCTATTTTAAAGCTTTCCTGAAATTTACTTCTGTTGCTGAAGTACTTACCAAATCCATTTACCTCCTTTCTGGTCACAGGTGTGATTATGGCTGTAAGTGGAAACGTGTGGGCCCGCTGACTCGTTGGCCTGCTGTAGGTTTCATTCATCATTTTTGGAAAGCTGGCAGCTTCTAATATGTTTTACTTGTAGTGAGCTTATGAAAGGAGATAGTGTTAAAGCCAAGACTTTCGTAAAACCTTTTTTAAGCTCCAGGAGGCTTGTTGACTTTTTGTGGCAGGCTGCATAAAGAGAATGCAGACAAGGAAGGGAAAATCTCTCTATCAATCTGCCCAACTGTCAGTGGCTTCCCTGGCCAAAAGTGGGTGCCTGTTCCTAAAGGGAAGATTGGAATTTGAGTCTAAAATGATGAGAATAGCTTAGCCAGTGTGTTGAGAAAGAATGTCTCACAGGAAAAGTGCTTTTTCACATGACTTCATACAAGTGGGTTTTGTGTTTGTTTTGTGCCAGCTCAGTCCTGAGTTTCAGCTAGTAGACCAGAATCCTCTCCACAGACTCATTGAAATGGAAATGTTTCTGCCCTCTGCTGTGGAATGCAAATTATTTTAGGAATGTTCCTGGGTCTTGAGGCTTTTTAAAACTCACACTTTTAAGATTATTTTTTTTTAGCTCTTTTTTTAACTGATTCTCAGAACAAAACAAGCATCCAGAAAGATGATTGGTGCCTAGGACTTGACCCAGCAAAACACAGAAGTGTAGGTTTGTCTTCACATGTACAAATAGTTCCCTGTAAGCCAGTGGTGGTAAGACATGGGAAATGCAGAAATGCTTTGCTGGATCACAGTCAAAGTGCTGAGTGCTTTGCAAAGCCAAACAACACAGCAGCCCTCAGAATGGAAGACTGGTCTGAGATACTATTTTGTGTCATTCCCTAGGATTTGGGCTACCTTTTTTACTATCTTTTTTAAAAAATACTATTTCATAGCGTTTCCTTGCACTGGAGATAGGCAAAGACCTATACTTGTTGCACTGTCTGCCATAGGTCTTTTGCTGACCAGAGTAGACCAACATCAAGTGGTACGATGTTAGGAAAATGATAATGAGAGACACTGGCGTACTTCAGAACAGAGAAACTTCCTAAGGAACAAGACGTGGGAATTTTTGGTCTTTGTGTTTCTAGGGTTAAGACACAGAATATAAAGTGATTTGCTTTAAATGAATATTGTGAGATATATTTTTTTAAAAGTTAAGGTAGACTTGAATAGGTTAGGTTTACATATGGACCATATTTGATAGTGCTACATGTCGAGATGATCATAAGCAGGTTAGAGTATTGATTGGTTGGTGCAAGGAATGGGAAGACAGGACTTTTTTTAGGTATTCTGTCCAAGTTTAACACTTAGTGTAAGTTGTTCGAAATAAGAACCAACTGATCCAAAAATTGTTGAAGTCAATTAGATGTCTCTTTGCCTGATCTCTTGAAGTCACTGGAAATTGACATTGCATTAGGTAGCTTGCATAGGGAGGCATTTAATCCTTAGAGATGCTATAAAGTATCCTTCAGCAGCAGGCCTAGTTTATATATTTGTACCTGTGTGTGTGCACGCATGCTTTAAAAGGATATTAAGAAGCTAAACAAAGTATTCTCAGTAAACGCATTAGAGAAACTGTATCCTTGAGCGCATTACTTATTCTTCACCATCTCCCTTGGGATTTTGCTCCTTATTCTTTTACCTCTGCTTAGTCCTTTGAAAAGGAGAAATGTTCCATATGTAACTCCTGACTTTACTTTTTACATTCACACATAAAACTTCCATATGAAGAACTTCTGCAATGTCCATGAGCCAGATTTCTAGAGACGGGACACAAGTGTTGATATGTTGCTATATCCAAGTTATTTTCTTAATCAGGAAAAGATGCAGAATCCCATATAATAAAGAAAAATATTATAATGGTAGAAGAGTTGTACTGTTTTCTAATTATAAAAATAATTCCATGATGTGAAAAAATTACATAAGTTTATGAAAGGGACTCCATATGTGGTAGATATGAAAAGACACAAAATTTTACTGTGGGATGTGTTTGGTGAGTTGTAATCATCATGTGCCAAATCCTGATTTTGGGTGCACATGTGGGACTAATACTAACTTCAGAAAGTCTGTGTAGGTTTCTCTGAATGGAGATTTTGGTCCTTTGTATTGTTTCCTCCCCTGTTAATACTTAAATCATTTCTGTATCACTGAGATTTTCCTTCCTGTTCATGAATTCAAGAGAATAACTATGTCAGCAGAAATGCCCAGCACGAGAGCTAGTGACAGCCAAAAAAGAACAAGTGGGCAGCACTAATGGGATTCTAATGCAGTGCAGTAGATGCGTTGTCACCAAAAGGTGTGCTTTCTTCTAATGGATACAACTCGAGGCATAAGGTATGCTGACAGTGAAGCCCTGGCAAACAGTTTCTGTCAGGGGGAAGAAAGAGTCCTTCCTGATTTAATCTTGGTGTAAGTAGGTTAAGTGTGGTTTTCCTGTCACGTCTTTGCTCGTGTATTTTAAAGACATCTGCAACCGCGTTACTTAGCTTAAATGGCTTGAAAGAAAATGCTTTTACTTGCATTTTACCTCTGCTCAGTTAAAATGTCATGAACAGTACTTGGACAGTTACAAGCCATCTATTTTTACGTGGGGCTGTTGTGAATCTATAAACAGGTTGTACAGCACAATTTTCGGAGTATCTGAAATATAGCAGTATCCCCTTCACATCTCTATGAAAAGGGTGGAGAGATGGCTTCACAGCATCAGGAAAAGTCTTCCAGGGACTGATGAACTAATGCATCTCTCTGACATGCAGCACAGCACTGAGGTGCATTTTTGAGCCATGTAATGTCAAATCATTAGGCAGTGCCTGCACTGGTAATTAGCATTGGTTTTTGAGGCAAACTATTGTGCCGAGAGCAATGTAAGGAGCTCTGTACTAACCTTTGAGGGCTCAGGGAGTGGGAGATGGGGGGGGGTATATTCTGTAGTAGGTGCTGACTAGTTCAGACCAGCCAGACTTCTGAGCACAGTGGATTCATAATTCAGAAAGTATCATACGGGTCTTTGTCTCCTCATGACATGAGTTTCTTCTGCAGACAGCATGTTCTCCTGCCATCTGCAGATGGCATCACGGTGCAGACATACGAGTAGCACCCACAGCATAAGCATGTTAAGATGAAAGCTTTTCCTGTTGCTGATACTTAGCTCTGTCCATGTCTGTGCCTGCTTTTCCTCCGACTTTCTGGACCACGATGCCAGGGAAGGCAGGTGTACATTTTCTGAGAGAGTCAGGTCCTAAGTAGAGCCCTAACACATGAGCCCATGTGACAGTGCTGTGGCATTGCATGCAGGACAGCTGTCTCGAACATCGAGCTCTAGGCTTATGCTGCAGATGTTGCAAAGGCTCCTCTCAGTCAGAGCAGTTTCCTGGCCTGCCTTGCAGTGGAGTTTGTCATCTCTAGCGAAGGCTTTCATTGAAAATTGCATTCAGAAGCCTTAACCAGGTGCCACCATCGTATTTTCCAGGCACAGAAGGACTAGAAAGGGGAACTTCTGTTCCCCCTTTTGCTGAGCTGAGCTGTCAATGCTCAACCACTGGTATGCAAGGTAGTTTTCTGTTGAGGGATTTTTTGAAACAGCAAAAATCCCATGATTTGCTGTAGCTGAGCAAACCAAGCTACCAGGGCAACTATGAGAAGTTCCCATGACAGCGTTCCCACATCACCCAATTGAGGAATTCAGAAAAATATTGTTACCAGTAGCTGGCTTCAAGGACAAGGTCTATGTGACTGCTAATCACAAGGGGGTTGTTTTCTTGCAGGTGGGGCTGTTTTCTTGTAGTTGTTTGTCTGAGTGCTTTTGACCAAAAATCTTGTGTGAAACACTGTCCGCCCCTGTTAAGTTCAGTATAAAAGTTAGGCTATTCGGGCAATAAAATGGAGCATGATCTGACTCTACTGGTGTCTGTCGTGCTTTCGGCCGTGCTTCCTGCAACAGTTTTCAAGGCCACTATAGGCAGCCCTCACATGTCTTATCTGTGAACAGTGCCAGAGACCCTGTGGGGGCTGGTTTCCCTTGCTGTCCATTTTCTTGTGGATCTCACCTTCCTTCTGGTGCAGCAGGGGCCCTGATCCCCACGCAGGGCTTCATGGACCATACCTGGGAACCGGCTGGCTGATTTAATTTCTCCTGCATCCTCTGTACCAGAACAAACAGGGGAACGGGTGCTCCTTCCCAGTGGGAAAACTGCCACAGTGTACACCCACCCCAAATCACACATGCTTGCAGAGTACCCACTGCAGTGACTTGCAAAATACGTTATGCATATTCTGTAAATTTTTGGCAATAGTAGAAAACCTAAGAAAAACAAAACCTGAAATCCTGCCTGGCTCATATACCAATGTACCAATATACAACATGTCCTTCTCCTCAGTAGGCAGAACCAAATGCACCTTCCATTCCTCTTACCAGTGCATAACCCATGTTTACCACCACAAGGCATTGAACTTTTCCTCATCCAATATGCCTTTAGTCTGTGCTTTGCTCTCTGTAAACATTGCTAACCATCTATCATACCATCAAGTCCTACTCATCTTAAATTCATAAGCTGATTTCCTGATACATGAAAGCCCTCAAGAACCTCAGAATGTTTTGCCTCAAATTAATTCTCGTGGCTGCAGTTTCCAGGTATGGGAAACATTCCCCTCTTTGTTCTTCCTCCTCTTCTGCCCATCCACTGATGAAAAAAGACAGTATTTAAGGGCAACCACAGTCAACTTTTGGTTGTGTGATCAGCATAGCAAGTTTGGCTGATATACCTGCAGCACTCATGTACAGGCCAATGTGGTGTACAAGGAGTAAAACCACAGAAGACTGGCCAACAGGAATGTCAAACTGAGGCCAGGGTGGCCAGAGGCCAACCACCCAAGTTTAGATTGACGAGTAGCCAACGTGGCCAGAAACCACCAGGCACTGTGCCTAGCTGGCACAGCAGAAGTGGCTGCCGTGGTTGTGCATGTGCCATTCTGCATGTGCTGCAGCCCCCTGGGACAAGGGGCAATACAGCGGGCAAGAGGTGCCCTCATGCACCAGAGGACTGGCCTTGAAGCAGGAGCAGGATTTTGGTGGCTGTTCTCTGTGGCTGGGACAGGAGCTTCTGGGTCTGTGTTGAGAGTAACTGCAGGGAAGGGCTGGCACAGCTTATGAAGGAGCTTTTAGTTCTGGTTACACTCCCTTGCCTCTGCAAATACACCTTGCTGTGCTTATCTTCACACCAGCAGAGATAACGTGACTGGCTGCTGGAAGAGGAGCAGGTGCACCCACTGCTCTACTGCCCTGCAAGTGGCTTGGGCTGCTGGGACTGGGATGCCCTCAGGAGGTGTTTGCTCTTGGTTTGCACTCTCTATGCCCTCCCCAAGTGCGGGACTTGGGCACTGTGGGGTTGCTGCTGTTAATGCTTGCTCACCAGAGCACCGTACACAGGAGAATAGAGGAAGTTGCTCAGGCTTTTGGAGCCTATGTAGAAACACACTTTGGTGATTTATGGTTATCTTCTTCATAGTGCCCTCATTGCCTGGGTTGAATCTTCCGCAGCAGTCTTGTACCTTTGGCCACATCCTATAAGTGTCACTAGAGTGACAAAGTCACTAGAGTATGGCTGGGTGGCAAGCATGTGAGGGGCAGGGAGAGGATGGATCGAGGCTGGACTTTTTCCTGGCAAGAGACTGTTGGCAGACCAGATGTGGGAGGATAAAGGTAAACTGCTGACTTACACTGTATGGAAGGGGATAGCTTCTTGTTTTGTGATGGTTTGCCAGGCAATTGCCCTGCAAAAGGAATGCCAGCAAAATTAAATCATTTTGCCTCATAATTCAGTGGGGGACTGAAATCTTTATTAGTTGATGGCACTGCTTTGATAGTGATAATGTAGTCTGCTGTGTTTGGGGATGAGAAAGGTTGGCATGTGTATGGTCACATGTGGGTGCCATTAAAGGCCACTGTTCCTTCTGCAAGACCTAAATTGATGGAAATTAATACCACAGACAAGGGCCTCACTCAGAGTGGAGTCCAACTGCAGAGTAGTTTTGTTTTGTTTTGTTTTGTTTTTCAGAATTAAAGTATTTTCTGGTTGGTGGAAATCGGGAATAGAAACCCTGCTCACAGCATTACTGTTTTCATCTGGGAAGGAGGACTTGTTCACGTCCTTTGAGCATCTAGGCCTCTTTACTGCTTCTCTCTCATGTCTGCACACAGTCCTAGTCTGAGACGAAAGCAAGTCTGTACCAAGCTCTGTATTCACTGGAGACAGCTGTTTTGGCAGAAGACAGAGGTTACAGAAGAGAAGTTGATGTGCAGGCACTTCTGTTTCATGCCCTGTCCTCAGTCTGCTTGATCTCAGAAATGGTGCACTAGCAGCCTGGCTGTTCTCAACCTGGCATCATGTAAAATGAGAAACAGCAATACTGTAGGACTTGATTCATTTGCTTAAACATAAGCATCCAGTGAGTGCTGTCTGAGCTGCCCTGGGCAATCCTGCCTGGCTTCGAGCTCCTGGCCCAGAAGGACTCATTTTCCTGCGTAACCAGTATGATATCTATCAGCCTCGTGTGGATGCTTCAGGTATCCTAGCACATCTCAAAGGGCACTGGATGCTTGTGTGCGAGCAACTGAAGCATCTTTCCTTGTAGTGTCTTCCCTGCTGAAGGTCTCTGATGATCTGCTCCCCATCAGTTTTATCCCCTTGATGTTAGGGAATGTATGCTGCCCAAAGGTGGGAGGAATCTTTTTGGTTTTGTGTTGAAAAATCTGAATTTTCAAGAATAAAGACTGCAATATACCCATCAACTACCCTTCACACCCACCCCTTTAAAATGCAAAATATGTACTTGTCATCTATTTGGTGAAGGCAGCATAGGCTTGAAAGACATGTTTAAGCATGTGGGAAGCGAAGACTAGGCAGCTGTTCATATTTCAAAGTCAGAACTCTTCCAAATTCTAGTGTAGAGCATCTATAAAATGTATTTTCTTTACGTATCACCCTTTATGCTACGATTGACAATTTAAATCCATGGTGGGTTATGTTGTGGTGAGAGACATGGTAAAACAGCAAGTCTGATTTACTAGCTTTGTGTGTCATGGTTTGGGGTTGGGTCTGTGAACACTCACAGATGAGAATATGTATGTTCACCTGTTGCTAATTTGATAATGTCATCATCCAGCAGATAGCTGGATCACAGCTTCTTTCTTGGCGTATTCTCATCAGCAGACCTCTGACTCCTCTCTACTTCATCATCACGCTCTGTCTTCTTCCTATCTCACCACTTCTGTACTCCCCTGGCATCCATTTCCTCCTTACTTCCTCATTCTTCCTTGCTGTCCGTTTTTCCTGCCATCTCTATTGACTTCTTCCAGGCGCCTCTTCCCTCAGTTCTCCCAACTAGTTTCAATTCATTTGGAAGTATCTGACTAAAAATCGTGGTAGTTTTGGCCAATTCCAGTCAGCAACAAAATACCCTTGTCTTCACCAGGGCCAAGTTTTCACCCTAAATCATGTGCACACACCTTAAGTCCCTGCCTGAAATTTTCAACACTTGTGCAGGGCAAGGCAAAAAGGTATATGCTGATGAAATTTTTACTGTTACTTGTGAAAGTACTATTATTATTACTTATTATTACTTGCTTTATTATTTCTGTTGCTCCAAGCAGTCTCATCCATGCATTGAGATCCCACAGTGTTTGAGACTGCAGACAGCTACAGAAAA
Source organism: Aythya ferina (assembly GCF_964211825.1). NCBI lineage: Eukaryota > Metazoa > Chordata > Aves > Anseriformes > Anatidae > Aythya > Aythya ferina. Next base: position 56,052,275 of record NC_140298.1, read on the forward strand.
GCACTCTGCTCTTACGGTAAACTCTGCCTATAGTAAAATTTCAGGCAAAAAAAAACAGTGGATGAATGAGAAGGGAACCCAATGAACAGAGTTCAGCAGGAAGCTGGAAGTCTACAGAAGTCTTTCAAGAGTGCAAACAAAATGCCTTATCCTATGTGTAGTTAATGCTTTCTTTGACTTTGCTGCTGTGAGGACTCTTAAGATGAATACCAGAAATAGCAGGCTTAAACATAAGATGGCATGCAGTGGGGTAAAATATGCAGCAACTGAAAATTCTGTTTTTATAATAAATATCAATGAGGAAGTGGGATGTAGTGAATTGTGCTGACTTAATTACTTTGCATTACTTTAATGTCGTCAATTCACATTGTGAAATGGACTCATTTGTTCTCGAGTTAATAGATGGATTTACCCTTTTCCTCCTCTAATTTTAATTATTCCTTGCTAGATTTCCCTGGATATGTTCTCCACATTTCCTAAAGAACCAAAAAACTATGGATATGATAACTAGCATGAGATTTGAATATGAATGGCACTAGTTCATAAAACTGATCTTTCTTTTTCATTTATTTTACATAGGTTTCCTTTGCCTGATCTGTAAACATGTCCACAGACCTGCTATGTAAGTACATTTCTCTCATCCCGCAGTAATTTTTTTGTACCATATGTTTATATCAAATTCCCAGATGTGCTCATGGTTGATGTCTTTTATCTTAAGTATGAAGTCTGCTTTTACATATGCGTTTGTTCTGAGACATCTGTGGAACAGTATTGCCATCATAATCAATGGGATTATTCTTGGAGTAAGGCATGACTTAATGTGAGTAAAATTGTAAAAATCTGTCCCCTGTATAAGAACAGACTGATTCATTGAGGCTTTAAAAATCACAATTCTATTTTAAATGTTTTATCTATCATTGGCACAAATGCCATCTGGGATTACTACCAAGTGATATGCTTGGGAAGTTTTAATCGCTTTGTGAATTTAACTCGTGTTTCCAGGGCATCATTTTCCATGTCACATCCAAATCTCACTCACATCACTGTTACCCATTTTTCTTCTTCAACAGTAAATAATATGCAGGCATCATAACTACTGCAAAAAAGCTATTTCTTGGGTCTCCTTGATACTTGCACTCTCACTACAGCTTATCTGCAGCATTAAACGTGTTTTCTATGCTTATTGCTCTATCTAAATACGTTCTTTTGGAGTCTCTCCAGTGCTCAGCTGCCGTTTTTTAAACATTGCCTCCAAGTGTTGCCCAACTGCATGCTGTACAGTATAAGAGAAGGGGGATTTTGGGAAACCATTTTATCAGTCTTCAATCCTTCCTAAGAAGGAACAAGGAAAATTATATATTTTTTGGTCAATATCTTCAATCAATTGTAATCAATTAATAAATATAAAAGCATCAGCAGCTGACTGGCAGATAGCACCTGTTTGCGGAGGCAATATATATAGTTCAAGATCAAGTTATTTGAGAAAGTGAATTTTTCAACCTTTGTTTGCCAGCTGGCAATTCTGGATTGTACTTAGGTTCTGTTAGATACAGAGAGCTCTAAAAAAGATGGATAAGGAAAGTAATATGCCTGACTGTATTATATACAACAGGCAAACAGCAGGAGTGTAATGTTAAAGACAGGAGAGAGGGTAGGGTAGGGTAGGGTAGGGTAGGGTAGGGTAGGGTAGGGTAGGGTAGGGTAGGGTAGGGTAGGGTAGGGTAGGGTAGGGTAGGGTAGGGTAGGGTAGGGTAGGGTAGGGGGACTTGTGCAGTAGTCCTGGTCAGATTTGCTTAAGACTCTTCAACTCTGCTTGGTTGTATAAGCTAGTTCATCCATTTCAGCTAACTTACGCTCTAGCAATTTCTTTTTTTTCCTCTTCAGCTCAGTGTCGGCACCACTCTCCTGCTTTCCTTAATGATCAGTGGTTTGAGATCACTGGAGAAGTGAAAGCCTGGGGGAGCTGATCTTGTCCACAGTATAAAAACATTGGTTATGGAGAAGAAGGTGGAAGCACTCTCTCCACGAGAATGCACCATGGTGGTACAAGAGGCAGCAGCCACGAGTTGCTTCAGGGAATATATATATTGCCTCTGGATATAAGAAAAAAATTCTTAGCCATGGGGTCAATTAAACATTAGAATAGCCCAGGGAAATAGTTGAATTTCCCATGCTGGAAATATTCACGATGTGGCTTGACCAGGCCCTGGGTTGTTCTAATCTAAGTCCCTTGCTTTCCATAGGAGCAAGGGCCAGTTGACACTCGGTCATGCTATTAGGACAGACACTTGTGTCACTCAAAGGTGTGTGAATAGCAGTGCTCAGGGGACTTTCCAGGTTCCAGCTGGTGGAAAAACATACACATGTGGGGTTTGTGGCAGCCAGGTAGTGCCTTGGAAAAATGTCAATACAGAGAAGAATGCTAAAGAGAAACATAGGACATATGTACAGATGTGAATTGACTCTAGATTTTTATGCCTGCTTTTTTTTACATAGATAGCACAGAGTCAGGTCATGAGCTTAGTAATTATGGTAAGATGCAACACCAAGGTGTATTTTGGGGATAATGTCTGCCAGGCTCTGCTCCACGTAAGGAATTTGGATGTAACCAACCTGTTTGTGGCAGAAAGAGAAGGCAGAGGGAGGTGTTTAGACATGTGGACCATGTGCCAGGTGGTCTCGGCACCAGGAAGCAGTCTCTGCTGGTAGCAGTAGGCATGTAGCCTTAACAATTGGTCCCTAAGCTTAACCACAGTCTGTCACCAATACGTGGTTCAATACAAGGTCAAATTCTAGGACTAGAAATCTTGTTCCAGATCACATTAATGAAGACTACGTGTATAAATAAAAATACAAAACCTAACAAAATATAAAACCAGAACAACCCCCCTTAGATTCCTAGAGAAAAAAATACTGCAGGTGGGGGCAAATTACACATGGAAAATGTCAAGGCTACACAATGCAAGGGCTGCCAGGCCTGAAATTCCAGTAGCTATCTCTTCAAGCCCATGGAAATAATCCAGAAAAGCCAGCATCCCAATGAAGTTTCATCACGACAAATTGGAGATAGTGAATGTTTCTTCATTTCAGATGGAGAAGCTGGGGGCAAAAAGGAGAGGGGAGTTTATAAAATGTCTGGCAGCTATTGAGGCTCGACCAGTCAGGGAAGTAGCGGACTTCCCTTGGAGCTTGTTTTTCTTTTTATCCTTGGATGAACTAGCGTGCAGTACATTATGCTGCCTGAATGTAGGGGTTTGTCACGGTTGGCGCTGGGGCTGTCCCGGGAGTGTAGGAAGGCGATGAGTGTGAATGGAGCATGCGGTGGTCGCTGGGGCTCCAGCCCTGTCTTCAGGAAACCTGTCGCTGCTTCTCTGAGAGCCATGCAGGAAAGGAGGTGGGTCTTTGATCCCTTTGTTGTTGCTGCTCCCTGGGAATTTGCTGAAATCAATGCCCTGTTTTCCTGGAGAAATGAATGGCTATGCCTAACTAGCTTTGTGAAGCTCTGGGGAATTCACTGCCTCTGTTTATTGACAGCTGAAAAGGAGCACATGGTGCTGAATGGGTCCTCTTGTGAAAACAAAACAGAGCAGAGCTAGACTTAGTTGAACGCAGGGGCATTGGGAAAACTGTGCTGAAGGAAGATGGCATGTTTCCTGCCACCTTCTACTAGAATAGTGTGACTTTCTACTAAAAATGCAATTTAAATTAAGGTAAGGGCTGTTTTGAATTCCTACGCGTAGTATGATTATGAAATGTTTGCATTTGTATTCTTGAGTGCAAAAACAGTGTTTGCATTGTGTTGTGTCATGGGAAACACCTTAGTGACTCTTGTGCTGTTTTTAGCCTTTGTGTTATGTTCACTTATTCTTTAATTAACAGTGGTTAATGAATATGAAAAGTAATAGGAAATAACTTGGTATTTGAGTCTTGCAGTCGGGTCCTTAACATCAGTCTTTTATGTAGGCTATTATATACAGAGCTTTATGTCTCTGAGAATCAACTGGATTGCATCAGATGATTTCTTGACCAGTACAAATCACTGTGTTAACACTTATGCACACAGCAGCTGAGTAACCAGTGGCCCTGTCTGGCAGAAAATCTGGGAACCTAAAATCCCTTGAAATGTAAGTGCGTATTTCCAAACCTCTGTTTCTGTGCGTCGACTGGAAGGCAAGAGATGGATTTACCTTTATGTTTGCTGATTTTAGGGATATGGGTTTTTCATAAAGACAACAAAGAATAGCAAGAGGAGGATGGTAATGAAGAAGCAGTATTTGCTTCATGCAAGTCCAGAACAGTTTATCAGACCAAAGGAATTTGGTGTGTAATTCATATGTAAATTTTCTACTGAAAACAAGAGAACAGATCACCAGAGTTTCTATATTAGTTTCTGCAGTGACTGAAGAAGAAAGTTTCTGAGCTCATGTAGCTACAACATTCAGGTGTGGACAAGTTCTGACTGCAGGAATAAAGTTAAGAAATGTCATCTCTTCATTTGTGGGTAAGCTCCGGGTGGAGTACTATCACGCAGCCTTGTTCTTGCAGGGCAGCAGGAATTGCTGTTTTTGTGTTGTAAACCTGATTCAAAGCATCTCTGTGTGTGCTGTTATATGAAAACTTTTGGGTAATCCCATAATTTCAGTGGGAGTGCTTGGAAAGTTTCATGTTTTATTGCAGTTGCTTGTGTTGCTCAGTATGGCATTTTTCCCTGAAGTGACTTTAAGCTACTAATCTTACTATTTTTGTCTCATTTTGCTCTTCTCTGCAGCAGATAACTTATCTGTTTTCCTTGGAAGCATCGAGGCTGCATATACAAACATGCTTTCTTTAGAATCCTTTTGCTGATCCTGAAAAGGAAAACATGTAGTTTAACTGTAAGCCATCAGCATTTTTGCATGTGGGTTCTGCTTTTAAACTTCCAAGATTTTCAGAGGAAAAAGCAAAAAAGCAAATTCATTTACGATTTTGAAAAAGATATAAAAAATATTGATGTGAAGCAGCCTGATATTTATATGATATTTATATCTGTGAGCTGCCTAATAACAATTATTGTTATACAAATGTTTCTTTTTTTTTTTTTTGGACCGCATATAAGTGTATTCATAGTTGGAAGGCATTGGAAGGCACTAAAATTTAGAGCTAAAACTAATTTAAAGCTTAACATTTAAATTAGAAAGCAGATACATTTGTTGGTTGGTTTAATAACATAATCTAGATATGTTACAAAAATATTGGCCAGTGAGAGTTTTGGTTTCTGGGTAGTTGTAATGGTGTAAATAAAAAAGAAGCACGGTCTTGGAAAGCTTAGTTGATCACAGCTTTTTTTCGTGAGTATAAGGGAAAGAAAGTACATTCACATATGACACAGAAGTTAGCATTTGTGTTTGGTTAATTGGGTGATAAGGCAGGGAAGAACCACTTATGCCTAACATAATTGACTGGAAAGCGTTTAGCCAGATGTGTGAAGGAAACTGCATGAGGATGTTTTGGCAAGACAGTTGTATCTTCTAACTTCAGGGATCTTTGTGAAATATTAATATTGCTGTGATCTATTGGCAACGTTGAAGTACAAGGCATATAAAATAATTTATGTCCAACCAATAGAATAAGGTATACTGAATACATTGTGGAGTATGTGACCATATACAGCTCCAAGTACATATGGATGTTAAATGTTCGCGTTATATGAATACATATCTGAGGAATGGAGCATTTCCCCCGAGATAATGCCTTTAACACCTGTTGATCTTATTCTTTGAGTTAGCAAAATACAAAAATGAATTGTTTGCAATTTTGCTTTGCAAGATTGCTTCTTAGATTCCAGTAATAGACACTGTTGTTTTTATATATATATATATTTATTTTTAGAAATAGTTTAAAGAAAATAGAAATTAATCAGAAACAATTGTAGATAGAGTGCTCGGATTTTATTTGGTCACAAACTAAGACGACTGTCAACAGGAGGATAAGTAGGGCTTTATGGAGATACATTGCAATCTGAGTTTAGAGTGCTTCATCTGCAGAAAAAAATCTGTAATCATTTCTAAACTCACAAATTTTTGCAACTTTTAAATGTAATTCTCCAATAATACTCTAATTGTGTGCTCTGTAATTCTGTATTTCAGAGAAATAGATTCAAGGTTGTCCTTATGCCTGAGGAGAAGAATTATTGTAAGGAAAATATATTATACTGCTGCCCAGTCTATTTGATGCTATTTTTAAAAACCTTTTCCTAATCAGTCTATTAAAGAAGCTCAGATGGATATAATTTCTTTACTACAGTATCACTTGAGGTATTAGATAATTATCCTTTGGTTCTTATTGAAAATCTTCAGGGTAGAACAAAATAAGTTTATGTTAGATCTCAGGAAAAGATAACAAGTAAACGGAAACACAGATACGACAGTTGTATGTGTGGATGTTCTTTTCACAGCAATAGAGTCTTGTGTTTATTCAGAGGCAGAGCTTCCCAATGTCTATACTTCTTAAAGAAATCACATCATGCCTTAGAAGAGGAAAATAATGGGACCATAAAAGCTAGGTTTGAGGGTCTCCTACTGACTTAATTCCCCAAAAATGGGGATTGAAGCATCCTCTGTGTTCTGGAAATCAGAAAATAAAGGCGCTTCATGCCATAACAGAAATTGTTTGCTATGTCCTGTTATTCAGGTGATGCAGAGTAAGGGTTAAAGATGTTCTGCTAAGCAGTTAGTGACCCTTCATTTATAGTAACAAATCTTTTAAAAAGGTACCTATATTTCAGTATTCTAAATGTTTTTCAGGATTCATGAGCTCAAAACAGAATTTGTTCTTTTGGATGAATTAGAAACCTCCCAAAGGAGGTTTGGAATGAGAAAATTAACTGGTTCCACAGTTTTATCCACACTGTTTCTCTTAAATGTGGTGCAGGTAGTGAGTATTATTTCAGGTTTGGCCCTCCAAGGTCTCAATGCCACAACTTGTCCTAAGTATCCATGTATTCACTTCTCCACATCAACTTCCTTTATTCCTAATGTGGCTAGTCACACAGCAGTAGAGCTAAGCATATGGCCTTCTGCCTGCAGAACTGGGTCCCATGGTCTTAAGACTGATTTTATTCCCACTAGCTGTGCCTTGCTTCATTTAGTTAAAACTGTCCTTAAAGACTCCAGGTGCTCCAGCTGCAGGATGAGTAGAGCTTCTTTGTCATGCAACTCTTCATAGAATCATTAAGGTTGGAAAAGACCTCCAAGATCAGCTGGTCCAACCATCCCCTACCACCAATGTCACCCACTAAACCATGTCCCTAAGCACCAGGTCTAACCTTTCTTTGACCACCACCAGGAATATTGATGCCCTCATTATGTCCTACAGCAAGCACGTATTTCCTTCTGCAGAGTATGTCTACCTGCTTCATTCTTACTCCCAGGAGAGACAGATTATGTGAGCAAGCCATCTGTCATTCTCCTCCGGGCAACATCTGAACTTGATGGCCAGTAACAACCAAGTTCAATGGAAAGTTTCATGACAGTGTGTTTCCACATAAAGGAGAGAGAGACCCAGTCTAAGGTTCCCTTTTAAGGGAGTGTTGCAAGTGTTGGAAATATTTCAACAGATTAATATGAGGCATTAGTCATTAGAATCTCTACACTTCATTTATCAGAACTGAAACCGTGGTGTTGACCAGCTGTGAATAAAGTTGTTGGCCGCATTCATGCTCTTGATACAGTGTGTGTGGTTGTGTGCATGTGTATTTATACATGCATACATACATACAAGAAGACATGCATGCTTTTTTGTTGTTCTTTGTTAGAATAAAAAAAATAATCGTAGAAATTTCTAATGTCTCTGTTAAATTACAACAGTAGCATTAGCATTATCCGCTAAATGATCTCACACTAAAATAAATCAACCAGCCTGCCAAAAATCTCCCCCAAAGAAAAGTGCTCGAGACCAATTAAAGCCACTTCTGCTGTGGGTGGTGAAACCTCTGCTGTGAGGGGCATAGAACAGGGAGTCCAAAATGTGCCCCCAGAGCCACGAGGTGCTTACGAGCAGTTTGGCTGTGACTTCTCTTGATGGTTGCCTATGTTTCTGTGGATGGAGGGATTTTATTTCTGCTGTCTGCAGTACTGAAGCAGTGTGGTTTGGGTGGTGCTGGCAAAGACCTAAAGCAGGGAGGTGGCGCAGCCAGGGGCCGCTGCCTGCACCAGCACCGGCTGCTGCTGGCTGATATGGGGGAGACGGGAGGACTGCAGCAGGGAGCGTTTGCTTGGCATTTTGTGGGAGCACGCTGCACGGGCTGAGGCTGTTTCTTGTAAAAAAAAAAAAAAAAAAGCCAGTTGTTTCTGTGAATTTGCTGTTAACCACCTTCTCCGTTTCTGGATCCAATTTTATATGACTTTATGCCAAGCCAGTGGAGGGAAGAGAGAAGGAAAAAAAAAATCAAAAATCGAACTGCATTTTTCAATTTGATTGTTTGAAATGCATTCAGCTTTCAGCAATGAGAGAAGTCTCTTTGTTCACGCTGATTAGAAGCTATTACATGTAAAGTACAGGAAGTGACTTCATTTGAACTGTACATTCAATATATGGATTCTGATAGCAACCAAACCAATGTGGTGTACCAGAAATGTGACACATACATTTTAGTCCTGAGACTAACCAGAAAAAAGTGTGTGTGTTTTTGTTTTTTTTTTTGAACTTAGCTTTCAATCAACCAGTGCTTTTATGTGAAGTCATTTTAGATGAGTGAAGCTAACAAGAACTTTGATAAGCTTGTTGTTCAGACTGGAGAGTGAAGTTAAACTTGATAAACACTCCGGCGTGCTTTCCCTGCTGTTTATTTTTTCTTTTCTCTAAGTTTACAGGAAAGTCCTGCAAGGCACTGCCCTTTCAGGCATTCAAACAGTGAAGGTACCTTTCAGTTTCTCCTCCCTGTGAAGTTTGTAATATACAGGAGAGCACAGGTATCCTGCTGCTGCGCAGCCGTCATGAGACCCTGCCGAAGCTGCTGTGTGCAGTCCCTTTATGAATATCACAGCCCAGTTGTGCTCCTTGAATCTTCTCTAATTATTTTGCTCCTAAGACTTGCTCGACGGAAGGACCACAGTAGAAAGCCTCGCAGGGGTCAGTGGGAGGAGGGCTTTTTACGGGAGGCTGGGTGAATTCTTCCTGACCATGCTGGTGGTAGTACTGCATCATCACCAGACAAAAACCTTACTGCTCCCAGATGTTCTCAACTGTCATTACGGTTACTCCCTCTTAGGAACTAGGAATGAATCACAGTCACTGTTATCATTTATATGTTTGTATAACACATAGTTTTGGAGTTCTGAAAAGTTTACGTGCTTGCACTCATGTCTGTCAGGAAAATGCCATGCATGCTTTGCACTGGAAGGTTTCCTTACAGCCAGAGAGGAGCTCAGCCCCCCTGGGTCCTTTCTCAAGCCATCCTTTCATCACAACAACCGTGCAGGACAGGGTCATACCTTGGTAAGGCAGGAATGGGAGCCTGGGCTGATCACCACTGTTGGGGTACATGGAGGGTGTGCACTCCATACAAGTTGTCTTCCTTCACAGGCAGGGGCACAGGGGCATGACAAGGGCGATGGGAGGGAAGACATCTCTCCAGACACGTATCGGTGCTGAGGCCTGGGCTCACCTGCAGCGCTGCTGGTCCTGGTGCCAGGGAGCAGGCACAGCTTACCAGTCCGACCTGAGGCCTGGGGTGGCAGTAAGGCACGTTTCTGTTTTATTTCCATCTCCAAATATAGTAACTCGTTTTTTAAGTTTTACATTTTCGTAGAATGAGGTCATGTTACTATAAATGTGCTTAATGTTAAGGACGATTGCTGGGATGTTTGCAAGCCAGCCACCCACCGTTCCTTTCCCTGGGGAGTAGGGGCCCTAAAAAAAGGCAGAGGCCCTCATGCTCACAGTGCTGCTCATCCCTGCAAGAGATCAGGACTGCTCCTCCACTGAATTTCCCAAATAATACAAATTCACATGTGTATGAATGTGCAAGTCTGCAGTCTTTGCTCAGGTGAGCGGTTATGATTGCAAAGTCAGCCCTGACTGTGGTTTCCTGATCCTTTTTTTTTTTTTTTTCTTTTGTGTAGCTGATCAGTTGCATCTGTCTGCTAACACAAGGTTTTCTTTTATGAGATAGAAGTGATACAAAAAAGAGAAATTGAAGAAAAGTTCACCTATTTTCATGCTGGACTAGAGATCAGTTATTACAGCTAAAGACTGAAAGTCAGTAGAAAATTTAGCAGGACAAAATATTAGAAAGTAAACTTTTTAATAAAATTCTTATATTCTGAGTTCTGGTAATTGTAACTGGAGTTCTACTTTAGTATAACATAAACTGGATGAATTATTTATCAGTTAAGATAAATAATCAGCTCCCTTGTAAATGCACTTTCTACATCAAACTTAGGACATGTAAGGCTTCTTTCATAAAGTTTTAATTTTTTTTACAGAGGAAATGTGTGGCAGTGGTCCACAATAATGGGAAAATAACTTGGGATTAAGTGTTTGCTAATTGAGTACTTTGAATTTTTGCCAAATAAATAATATTCTGGAACAAGATTTTCAAGCTTGTCCAGCAATGGGTGCTTCAAAACAAAACACAGAGCAGGGAAACCTCACATACTTTTATGTAAGAAGAATCAAGAATTGCATACTGCAAATGCAATATATGTTAGAAGATTTCAGTAAGGTATTTATGTGGCGTTCCTCTACATGAAAGCCGCACGAGGGTAATGGAGCAGTGCAGTTTTACTTTGGGGTAAATTACTGTTGTTTGCTATGCAAATCTTATGACTGTAATTAGACTTGGATTTGGAGTGCTGTGTACACTGATCTTTGTTCCCTCCGTGCATGGGAGCTAGTTTTAATGCTGCAAAACAGCACAGCAGATCTGGAGCACTGCTGGGCCAGACAGTCACTTCTCGCCGCGCATCGTTGCAAGCAATGGGTGTTGTAAGAGGAATGGTTTGCCTCCATGCTCACAGCACACACGTGTAGCACTGCAGACGCCTTCTGAGCCGCTGAAGGATTCAGATACCACCATGTCACTTGACAGCAGAGGTTGGAGAAGATGCAGGAAGGCTGCCCTGATAAGGATCTGGTTGTTAGCAAACCATTTTTTAAAAAGTTTTGCTCTATGGCTGATTAGCCAAGGAGCTGGTGGTATGCTCAGGCTCTCCCGGCAGAGATTGCTGTTCCTAGTATAGCTATGTATAGCCCCGTTATCTCTGCAACCGGACTTTGTGTAACCGCGGCCCGTGGCGCCTTGCCCACGCTAATGAGCTCTCCCTTGAGGCCGGGCTTGTGCCTGTGGGGGTGGCACTGCACGGGGACCGTGCCGCCGTTTTGGAAATACGAGGTTGGTAACCGTGCTCGAGCCCAGCTGGCTGCTTCTACCTGCAGGAGCTTGGCCCCGAGCAGGGCAGGCGGCCCTGTAGTCATCCGGGGGGAAAGGGAAGCAGGCTGGGCTGTGGTCTGCAGTGCTGGCAGAAGAGAGCTGTCACCTCCACCTGGAGCAGGGGCAAGCACCACCACGGTGGGAAAGGCGCAGGTGAGCCACGGGCATGGTGTTGGTGTCGCGGTCAGCCCATTGCGGTCAGCTGGTGGGTGGGAGCCTGTCCCGTGGGCACTGTGGCTGCTGGCAATGCCTCCTAGCAGCAAGGCAGAAGCTGGCCCCATGGCATGCAGCAGAATAAAAATCCTACCAGGTATGGGATCTGCAGCTTGTGCTGTTTCATCTGCAGGTAGCTAAAAAGGGCATTATTTGGATCAGTGTAAGAATCTTTACAGGCACAGAGAAAGAACCAACAAGTACCCTGTAGGGGACAACATAGCACTGCTGCTCTGAAGTTACAGTAAATGGCATGATCTGTTTTGATCTGTTTTTTTTTTTTTTTTTTTTTTTTTACAGCTTGTAGTACCTGTGAATTTGTTTCTATTATTTTTGTTGCCTACTCATTTAAGTAGCAGCAAAGCAGAGGAACAGAGGCAGTTCTATTAGTCCCTTGCAGGCTTGTACATTATCAAGTATTTCTGTAAACATGACACGGAATCCATCAATCTTGTTTGTGTAAATATAAGTTATGGGAGCAGGGAAACTGTAAAACCACCAAGCAATATACGAATGTTCCCAACAAAAAGCAGAAAAAAATCTTCACTAAGAGTGAAGAATTTCTATCAGACTGCATTTCATACCTAGTGCTAATGCTGCCAGGTGTGTGTTGCTCCTGTAACAGGATGCTTCATGGTTCTGAACACCTTAGAGGGTGTGAAAAATATATATATAACGTTTTACCTAAGCAGCCAAGTGAAAACAGGGCATAAAATCTGTGTGAGCGTTGCAAAGTGGTGCCACAGTGTAGCTACAATAGCCGATACATTTTTTGCCTTGCAATTTATCATTGAAATACAAGGGATCCTGACTGAGCTGGTCCTTAACTACCTCCAAGGAAGATCATGAATTTGACAGTTTTGCACTGTTAGTTATTGGGGAAGAAATAGCAAAGACCCCCACTCCTCAGGGGAACTTTTTAAGGCAGTAGGTGCTCTCAGCAGTTATACTTGCAGTGGCCCAATCCCATGTTTCTGGCACACCCAGCAATTTTCAGTGTGCAATACATTCAGAGTCGGGCTACCAGCATGCCAGCGTGGGGTGAGAAGTACTGTGCGGTACATGTAATTCCAGGATGGCTGTTAAACTGCTAAATTAGCTGGTAATCTCCACATCCCACATCAAAACACAGGCAGTCCTAAAGCAAGCGTTGGGCAGGTCTGGGTGTTTTGAGGTGCTGCACAGAGACACCGGCCCAGAGTCACCCCCAGCAAGGTGCTTAACAAGTACATGAACCCAAATGTACCAAACTGCCAGGGTGTTGGCTGAAGTGGGTGGGAAAGCTAATTAACTTATAGCAGTGTCCTAACTCTGAGCTGCTTCCAGCTATGGAGTCTGCTGTTTGGTCATGTTCTCCAGGACAGCACCCTGGTGTTCCAGGTTTTGGCTAGGCACCTTTCTGGCAACTACTTCTTTGCACTAGCCTTATTTTCAGTTTCAGGGAGCATCCTCCATGTGTGTGTTTTAAAATTCCATTTGAGAGTGTTAGATTTCTGTTTTGAAACCAAATCCTCCCCCAGTGTGGACGGAGGCTGGTTGGGAGGTCAGCTCTGTGGTTGTGACGGCACCTGCAGGTGGTGGTGAGTGCCTCAGTCAGGAGTGGGGATGTCACCACCCATCAGCAGGGCCTTCACCAAGCTCGTCTTGTGGTTGCTACTGATATCTCTGGGAGTATTTAATCATGAGCTTTCCCAGTCAGGCCACTTCAAACCATACCATCTGCTTGCATGGCAGCAGAGTTTAACTGACAGGATACCAGTGACAGATTTGGAGGCAGGTTCAAGGGAGGCCTGCTGTGTTCTTCTCCCCTGCTTTCTGCTCCTCGTCTACCCGCTGCCTGCCCTGGGGCCTCCATGGTGGCACTGCCCCGGGAGGGCTGCAAGGTTTGCTCAGGAGCTGGGCATTCAGGCGATGAATCACAGAGGCATGGCAGGGAGTGATAAGGTCGTGTACTTTATGATTAGATACATCCTCCCTCTAACAGCGGCTCTTTGTCTCCCTTTTGCTTTTGGTAATGTTTTTCGGCTATTTGCATACAACAACTCTCCAGGCAGGAGCCGTGCAACTTGAAACAAAGTCGCTATTATTCTAGGTAAGCCTAGGGAGCTGGTAGAGGACCCCTAATAGCTTGGTTGCCCTCAGAAGACATAGATTGTTGGTAATTTATTTAAAAGCCTATTATGTTAAATCACCATGAAAATATTTTATTTTCCTTGCAGCCTAGCTGTAAAGGACCTTCAGGTACATAAAATGCTGTGTAATTAGAAAAATCTGTCCTGCGGCTATATTTAGGGTGTTTTTTTTTTTTGTGCATTTTCAGTGATAACTGAAAGTATGGCATTTGGTGATGCCACAGTGATGACTATAGAGTGGCATGTTCTTTATCTGTAACAGTAGCAAAAAGAAAAAAAAAGTCATGGATTTCAGTTATTCGTAGTGCTGGTGTGCCACCTGGGAGCCATGACAAAAGAAAACTATTATATGGTCCCCAATGTATTGAAAAATATGGACTACTGCCATATTGTCTACTACTGTAGACTGACCAACATATAGGTCTACCTCCTCATTTACAGCTAGTGGAGACACCAGAGAACTCAGTAGGAACACTTCAGACTTATTTGGGGAGGTTTGGGACCAGACTCTTGAGGTGTGTCTATTGCCTTCTTGTGTTTTCAAATGGAAACCTTTTGGAACCACACTGAATATTGCATCTGTGTCACTACCATCCTTTCTCTAAGCCTGTCTTCAATGTCTGTCCAGATGGTGTCTTCTGAGTGCTTATGCTTCCCTGAACCTCTTTGGCTACTAGCTCCCACCTGTAGTGAAGCCTCATCTCTCCCAGCTCAATCTTTGCTACAGCTTCCCATGGCTCCCTTGAACTCTCTTGGCTGTCTTGGCTTCCCCCTTCCATTGCTTACTGCCACTTACTTGATCAGACTTGCTCAACAGAGTTGTCAAAAGTAGAACAAAGCAAGGTGGTCATGGATGACCAACATCATCTTTTCCTTTTAATCATAAAGTGTTGTTGGTTTGGTTTCTACTGTCTATAAAAAGGCTTTGTGCAATGTTTTCCCCATCACCCTGCATAACTCCACTGCCTGGATGACTTCTGCTGAAGAGTATCATTGCTGGGTTGTGTCCCTGCTCAAGTTTCCCTGGCAACCAGTCTGAGCTACGCTGTGCCAAAAATACCGTACTGTGCTGGGAGAAAGTCAGTGGTTGCAGACATGTATTTCTCATTAGTGACTTCTCTGGATGGTTTGTATGTCCTGCAGATGTGATTACTAAGAAAAGATCACTGGGAAATGTGGTGTGCCCTTGTGTTTTCCATAGGCTGCCCATGCTAAGAAGGCTACCTTGTGTGGCTGTTGCCTGAGTTGTGGCTGTAAACACCTATCATATTCATTTCTGTGTTACACCAAAGGTCTCATCTCCAACTAAAAAGGGTCTGTGTAAGCTCACGAAGTCACAGTGATCTTTCTTGGGCTGCTTGGATCTCTGTGAGTTTCTTTGGTTATTACTAGTAACATTGCCTTTCTCATATACACCTTGATTTAAAGGTGTGCATACTGCGAGCTCCAGTTTTCCTGTCATGCTGGTCTCCAAAGGGACTGTTTGCAACACCTCAGAGTGAGCTTTGTATAAGTTTTGGAGTCAGGACCTACCAATGCGCACAGGAGGGAATGCACAAACTGGAGGTCTTATTTCAAACCTTCCTGTTTCATTTTTGGTTTGCAGATAATCTTTTCACTACTTAATGTAGAATAGTGGTATAAAGAGGAAAAAAAAAAAAGGAAAAAAAAAAGATAATTTAAGCTGTGTTTTCAGGTGAGAAAATTAGAAGAGACAAAATTGGAGAGTAGCACAGCATTTTAAATAATGTGTTCTCTTTTCTGGATTTTTAGGGTGTGAGGATTGCGGTAAGAGCCTTATAGGAGAATGCAAACTCCATGGACCACTCATCAAGGCTAAAGACAGGGTTATTCCTAGCCGAGCCCGTCTTACCCTACCTCATTACCTTACTTTGCGAGTGTTGGAGCTGCGAGCTGGAAACCAGCAGAGTAAGTATTGTTGCTCTTTTTCCCACATTTGGGAAAGAGGAGGCCACTGGCTGTACTAACACTTGCTTGTTTTCATGAGTAACTTAATTGGGTATTGACTGTGTGAAGCTGATGTTACCAAAGCTCACACTCAGCTACTGTTTTTTATGACTGATTGCTAGTAACCTCAATGCATAGACTGATGTCAGGACATTAGCCAGAGCTGGTGTGACATTGAACTGTGAGCAATCAGTTGGTTCTCGTGAGGTGATATGCGTCTAATGAATGTTGAATTTGTATCTAATGGTAACAGCCATGTACTATATTACCTATCTCTTTTTTCCCCAAGCATGCAAAACAGGAAAGAGTATTCAATAAAAGGCCAGAAACAAAATGGTAAATAGCATCCCTCATCCACCACCCACCCCCTACAGACTCAAAAGAACACAAGGTGCTAATGTACCTTTTACAGCATCTTCTGTTCACATTGTTGAAGGACAGTTGTTTGTTTTCTTTAGATGGCAGGACAGCTCAAATGCCCACATTTGAGCAAGGGAACTACATGCTCAAATCTTGCACAGATACCTGTGTAACGTAGTTTTGTGTAGATAACATTTCATAAAGAGAACGGCAAGATTCCTGTTGTGTTGCTTCATTGGTATTAAATTAGAATGGGCAAGATGGATAATTTTGAGTTTTTATAGATCCTCTCCTCTCATACTGGGAGATGACAGCCTGGTCAATTATACCAAGAAGTACAGCACTATGATAACATCAGCTTGTACATTGAAGAGTATCAGCACATTTGAGCATTGCATGTTAATGTTTTGTCATGGGTTTTATGTACTTTTGCAAATTGTATTCAGTGTAAGTCCCATTTTTAAAAAGCCTCTTTAAAGACTGGGATCCTTTTCAGACTCTTAGCCTTTGAATGATTTACCTGGTTTATTAGTTTAGAAGAAAAACTAATATGTTCAGCACTATTGTGTGTCTCCATTTTCATAGTTGTAATTACACAAGAAATAGCTCATTACACCTGTATTAATATTAGACTGGTCTTGTTTGTTTATTTATTTGTTTGTTTGTTTGTTTGTTTGTTTTTCATTCACAGTCCTCGGAGTATTTGCGAAGAAAGTAATACAGAAGAGAACACAGTTTGGTCCTTATGTTGGTCAACTGTCTACAAAACTGACCCGCTATGATGAGAGTAGGCTAGTCCTGCAGGTAAAAGCCCTATGACTTAAAGACACATATGTACTTCATGTTAACATTTCGTATTCATTTTAACCGGGCAACTTGCCTTCTAATCTATTTAATTAATCGTACTTCTGATCTCCATGTATGAAGTTAAATCATATTACTAGATTGCACAGCATAGCCTTTCACCCTCCAAGAGAGGCTGGCAGCAGCTGTCCCACGACATGCTGTATGTCTTCCTTTGAACTTCCTCAGAAGCTTGGGACTGGAAAACAGTCTGCTGTGGAGGAAGGCATAGATGCAGATACTCCTGTAATTTCATTTGAGAATGAAAGCAATAGTTTCAGTAATTGCTGTAGATTTCATTTTTGCATGAAATTCATGTGAGTGGTCTGCCAGGAAAGGAATACTATTTTTGCTGTAGGATTTTCCTTGCACGTTGATACCAGTTCTTCTCCATAACTAAATTTCTTCCATCCTTACATGATGCTGTAATTCTTACAAATGCAGAAAAGGTACATCTCTAGTGAGTTCGTGAGCATGGATGAGCTAATCACCCAGTTCCTTCCTCTCCACCAAGCCATTGTAAACCACACCCTATGCTCTATCAGTCGGCCCAGTTTGCTTTAAAGTGTACTCTGATAAGCACAGCTCTGACTGATGAAAGAGCTGTTTCTTCACAAAAAGAGACTGCAGTCCCAGATTTTCTACATGACAGCAGTAGCTGCCTTGGCATTTCTCTAGCAGCATTTTGTATGCAATCAAACCAGGACCTGACCATCAGGAAGGTATTTTCATTGGAAACGTGACAAAGTTAGGTAAAGTAGTTCCCAGAATCAATGGAAATGAAACTTGTTTTGCAATTAATTATTAGCATAGTTACAGATTAGAACAGATACATGCAGCGCTGACATCTGTGTTGCAGCTTCAACTGTCCATGTTCCAGAGAGTGTGAAAAAGCAACTGTCTTGTATGAAAAGGTCGGAAGCATTTGCCTTGTAGAGGCATTCTCTTGCAAAGGAAAGGAGGAATGAAGTAAAGCAAAAAGAAGGATCTTTCTGGCACAATTGTTCATTTGTATTTATTTTTACATTGTTAAGGAGAAAATGAGATGACTGTTAAAAAGTCATTATGTTGTATGTTGCCTCTTTGGACTTATTACACAAGCTGCATGATTGTTCAATGCAAAACACAGCATTAATGCATCACTAAAGTTTGAGATTATCAAGTACTCAGGAAGTACATTAAGGCACAAAGCTTATCTTCCTACCTGCTTGCACTTAGTTCTTATAATACTATCTTTATGTAACATAGAAAAATGAGAAATATAAACTGGAAATACATACAAAGGCCTACAGCTATTGTAGTGGTTGGGCGCCTCAGAAGGTACTCATTCTTCACTTTCTTTTGCACATGGTGTTCTCTGAAAGTGATCTATTTCAAAACAACCATGATTTCAGCAAATGTATCTCTGAGAGAAGGTAAATAACTAGTAGCTCTGACTCCAAGTTAAAGAAAATTAATATTTCTCTGTACAGGACTGGGTTTTATCCTGTTCTTTCTCCCATCCTCCACCTTAATTTCAGGTGTTGAAAGATGGAGGGAAGTACTTTCTGGACACTCCCAATGAAGACTGTGGAAACTGGATGATGTTTGTCCGGCTAGCCCGGAACCAAGAAGAACAGACCCTTGTGGCTTATCAGCACTGTGGAGAAGTCTACTTCACGACTGTTAAGGTACTTAAACCCATATTGCTTCACCTGTCACTCACATGGCAGTTCACCAACAAAGATTCTGAAAGACCAACCCTTTTACAGATGAAATATTTATTATATTCAACTGGAGCTTTACGACATACCACCCTTTATGTCACTTAATCCATAGTAAAGCAAGCAATCTATGGGGTTTTCCAGTAAAAGGCAATGTGTACATACTGTTGTGGGCAGTGAAGAAACTGAGCAGAGAAATAAAGAAATACCATTTGTGGTGGAGGTGTTTAAATATAAATGCTGTAAAGTCTTACCAGTCTTCAGTTCCTAGTCGGCACATGGAGAGATTATCTAGCAGTGTTATATTTGACAGTACTTTTTCTAGGAAAGCACACACACACTTCTGTCCTTTATCACATTGTCCTGTATTACAATGTGTTTTTGGACACATTGTACGTTCTGATCACATTACCAGGTGCTCAGAAACAGGATACTAAATAGCCTCTTTAAGTATGATTTTCCAGACATATTTTTATTTTTATTTTTATTTTTATTTTTATTTTTATTTAAATCAGAACGTGAACTTTTAATCAGAACAGAATTTCTAATCAAAGCTTTTTTTTTTTTGCCTTTTTTTTTTTTTTTAAATCAGAACTCTTTCGTTTAGGAAACTGAAGTCTGTATTTTGAACGTTCCTTAATTTCCTCTTTTATATTCTAAGTAAATACCTGTGTAGTATAGTGAGGAACATAAAAGTAAGTATAGGATACTAGTCAAAAGAGGTTACTGTGGGAATATTTATCACACAGTGATGGTGTGAGAGTAAGTAATGGTGATAACACTTCAAAGTCTTTTATAACAGTGTTAGGTATATTTGCCTTTTGATGAATAATAAAGCAATTAAAAAATCAATGTAAAGCAGTATATACCAATCTGTGACAATGTTTAGGCTCTGCTTCAAATTATGATACAGTCAATACCTTTTCAGATTTATGATGTGATTTTAGATGCACGCTGTACATGTAAAACTGATAGGATTAATAATACTGTATTTGAAAAGCATGCACAGCTGCTTTTCTAAGAAACTGTAGTTACAAATTGATAACGTAAAGTTTCTGTTTCAATTTAAATACTGTGTTGAAACAGCTCACTGCTGTTTTCTACAGTACTGCTCATTGGCATTAATGGAGAGTTGCATCCTATATATTAAAATGAAAAGTATTTTAGGATGAGCAATGTGTTTTGGAACCCTTACTATGCATCATGGGGAGTTACTCTCCTTTTCTCACTCCTAAATCCCAGTACCATTCATGGTGCCATCACATCCTGCAGACAGTGTCCAGGTCAGTAAGGTGATGGCCTTTTGCTACACTTAGGCACACCCTGCTGGTCACATTGTGAGGCTGCCTTAGGGCTGGTTACGAAGATATTTTCTCAAGATATTTTGAATATATTCTGTTAAGTTGGGAGTAGAAGTATCGGCTCCTCTCTCCACTTTTTTTACAGAGATATCAGTTTAGAATAAAGGTAGAAAAATTTCAGTAACATGAAACTACAGCACAAAAGCATACAGATATGCATACGTCTAAGTGGCCTACTGACAGCACTGTTGGTGTACTTGCTGATCTAATGACTGCAGTCCCTAGAAATGAGCGGTTTTTAAAAGCAATGAATTAATTATGAGGAAGTAAAAATAATCCAGGCTTGCTGTCTGTTTGATCACAGGAGAATCTCCTGTGGGTGCTGTCATAGGTTTCTGTTATTACCACAGGTGAAACAGTGTAAATGATATCCGTAGAAGATTAGGACACTAGAGGTTCAAAACTGAGATTAAGGCTTTCACCTTACTTGATTATTTCTCACACTCATGCCCTTGCTTCCCCTACAAAGTCACATTTGCTCGGTCTCAACTTCCCATGGGGGAGATTGCTGCTGGTCCAGGAGGGTCAGGCAGGAAGTCCTGGCGGTACCGTGCTGTGCAGCCATTTTGTGGTGTCACAGCCCCAGACATGTGTCTCTGTGGATCTCCCCCATTTCCAAATTTCTCTTCCTGATGGCTTAGTTGTCTCCATCTAAAAAGACTATGCAGGAGCTCAATGCGTGATTGGCCTCCTAATTGGTGGTTCTGCTTCACGTCCTTTATTAATTGGAAGATTCACCACAGACCACTTCAGTTTAGACTAGGTGTTATTAGAACATACAGCCAACCCATAATGGCTGTAGTTAATAAGTAGGCTTGTGCCTGGGAGTTCAAAAGTTCAGTTTCGGACATTATGCGCACAATTATCTGTCACCGTTTAGTGTTCACAGCCTGTTATCTTTTACCTGCCATGCTTATGCCATACTGATGTTATATAACAAGTGCACTTCAAGATGTCACATTATGTGAAATAAGGCTTGGCTGCTGTCCTTCCAGGCTAGTTTGTTCTTTTCAGTGGCACAAGTTTAGTTTAGCTCAAAATAAAACTACAAGTACAATGCAGATTGGCTGTACACCTATTACAATGTTGTGTGATTGCTTTTTTGTTTGTTTGATTGGTTGGTTTAGTTTTGATGATAGATGAATAAAACAGTGTACAGGGCCAGGAAGTCATAAAGCCTTTCTCCTTTGCATCTAAGTACATAATGAATTTTTAGCCAGTGAGTATAACCATTCACTTTTCTTTTTTCTGTTTGCTGTATAATTGGCTGAAAGCATTTGTAAGAGGAGGTCATAGTCCAGTCCCAAGAAGATCTGTGCGGGCATGACTGGATGGGAGACTGCAGAGTATGGGCTCCCTTAGTCCTGCGTAGGAAGGCTTCAGCGAAATAAGAGCAGAGGTACAATTAGCACATGCGTAGCAAGCCTGGCCTATTAGAGCCAGCAAGTGTGAAGAACTTCCTTAGCTGTCTTGCCAGAAATGTGCAAGTTTGACTTGCAGTTCACATATTAATTCTGCACCCATGCTCAGTAAGTGTGACACATCCAGGAGGCATCCAAGCTATTGTGCATTTACTCTACATTTTTCTTTTGCCTGTACCCGACAGTTAAGTGTTATGTCCAGGGGGCTTCAAGATATCAAGGAACAGGCATGGCATATTGCTTAGAAAGACTGCTGGATGTCTGGACATCCCAGACAAATACTTCTCTCTGAGCAACAGTCATGAGGCTGAGGCACCCTTACTTCTACTTCTCCCTGTAAAATCTCTGTACATACTCATATCTGCTTTTAGAAACTGTGAAAGTGTCAAACCCCAGTGGATAGTAATGCTCACAAAGCATTTGACTCTTGTAACTAAGTTATCGATAATTTAAACAGATTCAATTGATGCAGCTTGGGTAATGATAACAAATTGTACCTTCTCCTCCCCCCAGTCTTCACTACAGTGTTATTTTTTAGTAGAAAAATTCACACAAGTAAATGTGAACTATTTGTTTTCCATTCACAGCCAATTGAACCCCACACAGAATTGAAAGTATGGTATGCTGCCGATTATGCCAAATTTATGGAAGCTTCTGCAGTCTTCATTAAAGAAGAAACTGATGTCTGTCCTTTGCCTCCAGTAGCAGTAAGTACCTCTAATCTGCATTCAAGCCATCGACAGACATAGTAAATTACAGCTTACTTACATGCTCAGTCTGATTATGAAACTCTGGTGATGTTAGAGCAAGTCATAGAATAGGTGGCTAACACAAAGCCAAGAGCAATTTTAAGCAAACGGCTATGCGTGGAAAGGCTGCTCATCATTTCCTGTGTTTGTTATCCAGTGGAGCCATTAGAAGTATCCAGAAGTAGTGATTCCAGTGGGATGTGTTGGAAAGACTTAAGTTTTTTAGGTAACCAAGCTGTCCAGCCTCAGACTTCTCTCACCAGTTCCCTTTTGTTACACTGTGATTGGTTGGACAGATAATGTATTGGTTATTTCAGTCTTTCCTGGGTTAAAAAACTCTTTTAATCCCAATACCTTTCCCTTTGGATGATAGTAAGAAATCCTAAACTGATGCAAAAGGTACCTAAGTATTGAAAATGTGACTGTGAATATTGATACGTAAACTAGAAGGAAATGCTAAACAGGGAGTATGATTGAACGAGGAATTCAGAGGTGCTCCATGGAGGAAAAGTAACCCCATTGATTCATAGGAGCATAGAATAGAATCACAGAAACATTAAGGTTGGAAAAGACCTCCTAGATCATCTGGTCCAACCATCACTCTACCACCAATGTTACCCACTAAACCATGTCCTTAAGCACCACGTCCAACCTTTCCTTAAACACCCCCAGGGACCACCTCCCTGGGCAGCCTGTTCCAGTGCCTGACTGCTCTTTCTGAGAAGAAACCTCTCTTAAATTCCAACCTAAACCTTCCCTGGCACAACTTGAGGACGTTCCCTTTAGTCCGATAGCTAGTTATCTGCAAGAAGAGGTTGACCCTCAGCTCCTACACTTTCCTTTCAGGCAGTTGTAGAGAGCAATGAGGTCTCCCCTGAGCCTCCTCTTCTCCAGACTAAACACCCCCAGTTCCCTCAGCCGCTTCTCAGAGGACTTGTGCTCCAGGATGCACTTGCATTGAATTCACTTGCATTGAAGGTTTTATACGGTCTGCAAAGAAGGACTGGGAGGGCCATAGCATAAGACAGAAATGAGAGAGAAAGGCTCTGTCTGTGAACAAAGACAGAGTGGGCATAGCGTTACCATATTCTCTAAAGCAAGCTAACCCAAGAGCAAGGGAAAGCAAAGACGCTTTATAAGAAGCATGAGTGAAATACAGAGACAGCTAAGGAAGTACACAGTTGTGTATTGTTTCAAAGTCTATTTCATCAGTGACTGTTGGTTTTATAGCTTTTTACAATTGTTTTTAATTTGAATTTTTAAAATGTCTATATTCAAAGTAAATTCAAGCGAATCCAGTAGAGCTCTTATTTCTACAGAAATAATAATTCCAAATAATACATTGCATAAAATAAATTTTTAAAAAGTTGTTTTAATGCCTTTAAACTAGGATAGGTTTGATATCCCCAATGCTGTAACTTACTGAGTTTAAGAAAGTCTAATGCCAAATGTCAAGCTGAGTGAAGAAATCTCTCCTTGGGGCATTGACAATTGCTTTCTGGTAAAGGGGCAAGCAGCATAGAGTCAGCCCAAAACATAGAGAAAACGTGTGTGGCTAAACTACATTTGTGTGCAGAAACCCATCCAATTAGACAGGTCCCAGCTCTGGGATTTTTGTTTGGTTGCAATAGCAGATAAATTATGTCAGTCCAAGGTTAAAGTACAATTCTCAATTGCTTTTATAAGTAATTCCATAATAGGAACAAATAGACTTTGAAATTCAGTACACAGAGATGAACAAATGTGAAGGACTCAGTACTACTGCAGTAAATGCTAAACAAAAATGTGAAAATCAGTATTCAGCCAACCATTTTCTTTTTTTTTTTTTTATAGTTGCTAGACTCCTAGAGAGCATCCATTTCCAGCTGAACAGCTGTGTGGTAGTAAAATCAAGTAAATATCACTAAGGACAACAGGTCTTAGGAAAGCCCGGGAGAAGATGTAGTGTCAGTGAGAAGAATATGACCTTTCCTTAGAATGGCTAATAAGAAAGACCTGCTTCTGTTCTCATTGCAGAAAGAGCCTGTAGACCCTTGGATATGCTCCAGTTGTAGAAGCGCTTTTGCAACTTTTGCTCTGCTGGAATCTCACCAGTGCATCAATAAAGACCGAGTCCTTACCACAAGGTTCAGACCACCAAATAAATTGGGACCTGTAAAAGCAAAAAGCAAACTTAAAGGGAAACTGAGAGGATCGGCATTAGGCAAAAGCATCACTCAGTGCTATGGGACCATTTCTTGTTCCTCTGCTGCAAAGCTTAGCTGTGCCAGCTCAGGAAACACTTGTGATGCTCTTGTGAGGTTTATACCTAAATGGAGAAATGGCCGGTCTTCACTGTTGAAGGGAAAAGAAGTGAAGCAGCCAGACAGTTACTCTTGCCGACTTTGTGGGAAGATATTTGATTCCATTGAAAAGCTCACAGTCCACACTTACGCGCACAAAGGGGAGCGCCCCTACAAGTGTCCACAGCACGGATGCACAAAAGCCTTCATTTCCAAATATAAACTGCTCAGGTACAGCTCTGAAGGCAATCCTTTTCTTGTGGGTGTGTGTGGGAAAAACAAGGACATCTTTTGTCTCTTGAGTGTCTTAGTGGCAGTTAATCTCAGAGTTCCAGTTTTCATATTCCTGCGTAGGAAGAATTGGTGAAAAGTAGTCTCTCTCAATTGCAGTTGCTACTCAGATTATGTTGAGCAATTTGAACTTTCTCTGTGCTTTATGATTAACACAACTTAAAAAAAAAAAAAAAAAAGCTAGGCTTTTTACTAATAATTCAAGAACTTGTGAAAATGCCTTTCTTCTTTCTATTTTTGAGTCTTGAGCTGCACTGTGTACTAGAACAAATGTAAATGCTGATAACACTTTTTTTGTGTGTGTGTCTTAGGCACTCAGCCACTCATTCTCCACAGAAATCTCACCAGTGTGGCTACTGTGAAAAGACCTTTCATAGAAAAGACCATCTAAAGAATCACCTTCAGACTCATGACCCTAACAAGATGGCCTTCAAGTGTGAAGAGTGTGGCAAGAAGTACAACACCAAGCTAGGTTATAAGAGACACTTGGCTCTTCATGCAGCCACCAGTGGGGACCTTACCTGCAGGGTGTGTGCCCAGGAGTTTGGCGGTACTGAAGTTTTGTTGGAACACCTTAAAAGTCATGCAGGGAAACCAACTGGCAATACCAAGGAAAAGAAACATAAATGTGACCACTGTGAGCGTCACTTCTATACCCGGAAAGATGTGCGACGGCACATGGTGGTTCACACGGGTTGCAAAGACTTTCTATGCCAGTTTTGTGCCCAAAGGTTTGGGCGGAAGGACCACTTGACTCGCCATACTAGGAAGACTCATCCACAAGAACTGCTGAAGAGCAGGTTGCAGAATGGTGACTCAGTAGGTCTCCTTGACCAACTTTTCCCATTCAGACTGAAGGAAGACACCAGCATACCATCCCCTTTTCCTGAAAGAGTCTCCGCGCAGAATGGAATTTTGAATAGTCCAGAACCAGAGGAATACAACTGTTCACATCTTCATCCCCAGCCAAGCTTACAAACTGCTCTTCCTCTTGAACCTTCTCCTCATTTGCAAAGGATGGGCTGTGCAGACAGCCTCGCAGCTGTCCATCCCACACCGTGCTCAACAGCCATTCCTGCCAACCTGAACCTTCATCAGTCTAATAAATATGACCTTAGTTCTACCTCATTTGCAGCAGGATCCCTCAAAAATCTTCCAATCAGAGTGGATGTTAAAGGTTACAATGTCCATCTTCTAGAGGACCTGCCATTACCAGAACCTCAGTCTCTCCACAAAATCAGTCTGGAAGAAGCTTCCTCAGGGCCTGTAGGTGATACTCACAAGTACGCAGTGCACAAGGAGACAGAGACAGCAGCTGAAACTACCAGCATGCCTTTCATGGATCTCACTCATGTGATGAGTTTCTGGCAACTCCCACCAGGTGACAACCAGAACACTACTGGGGACATCACAATGGCATTTGGTCCAGAGGAGCCATCACATAGGCTGAATGGCCAGCAGCAAGGTCTACAGCTAGCAACTGGTGGCATGGCCATAAACCAGCTGCATCATTTTCCTCGCTCCTTTCCATCCACTACAAATTCTGTAACGTTGCCTCATTTTCATCATGCCTTCAAATAACTATGCCTTTAAAAAAAAAAAAAAAAAAAAAAAAGACTGGTTTACTTAAATCTGTTAGGAGAAGGTTTTGTTTGTTTGTTTGTTTTCATTTTGTTTTAAGAAATACTGTCCCAAATGTTTTTTAAAGCATGTTATGAACACGGTAGTTCAATTCAGAATGTTAATAAACAAGAAGCTCTATTTTTCATACTACTATTAGTTTTTAGCATATGACAATAGTAGGACTAACATATTTCCCTCAACATCCTCTGTATTTTTGTTTCTTACCTTTCAAACAAACAGCTGAATAAATATCTTCAATAATAGCAAAGCATCATAACAGGCACAATGAAACTTTGGCTGCCGCAGTAGGAGAAATAGGTTTAGGGTGAATGGGAAGAAGGGGGAAATCACAGAAAAATAATTTTAATGAGCCAAGAATCACAATAAGTGTATACACATGGAAACCTTAATATGAACAAGTTATCGGTGTGATATAGATTTCTGTTAAGCACTTAATTACTGAATTTTAGGAATCTTTAATTTAAATCCAAATAATTCCAAGAATAAATCTTATCTCCTTGTTTCAGTCTTTTAAAATGAAGAAAATTACTGCTGTGATTATGTTTAACTAGATTTCTTTTTTTTTTTTTTTTTCCTGAAGCACACTAGCACACTTCAGCTGTGTGTATCTCCTGCATTATTCCAGTGGCTCGAAGTAACTACCACTGCTGCATGAATGTGCCAGAGCAGCTGTCTTGTATGGGTGTGCTTTTCAGAATGGGAAGTGAAATTTCTCAAAGGTTAGAGCAAACATTAATTTTCACTTAGAACATGATCATCTAGCAAGATACAGGAACCTGGGTCTCACGCTAGCAAAGCACTTAAGCATTTGCTTATATTTAAGCATGTGTAATCCCATCGGGTCAACAGCTTGCCTGATTTAACACTCAATAAAAAATAATGCTTCCTACCTAAGGGGCCTTTATTCACCTTTTGTTATTTTTTTTTTTTAAAAAAGGCTTTTGTTTAGCATGGGAAATTATTCTTAATCATAGCCATCAGACATGGACGCCTTGACAGAAAGCCAACCCTGGCAAGGCAGCCTGCCTCCATCCAAGCTTAACCTCCGTTGAGTCAGGGGTAGGTCCCTATGCAGAAGGCTTGTGGTAGTTACCTCAGGCTGTGCCCTGGTCACAGCCACAGGTTGTGGCTATGCCTCAAAACCATCATATGAAGTTAGTGGGTATGGTAATGGTCAAAGCCATCTTACTCATGTTTGTTTTGCTCATTAGTATTTGGGCAGTTAGAGCTGGGCGTTCAGCCTGTGTTTCTTCCAAAGCAGGTTCACAGGAACTTCTCTTTGTTTCCTGTGGTAAATTGTCCTTGTATGTTTCCAGTTTCCAGCTGGAAAGTGGTGTGACAGTCCCATCACCTGACCAATATGTTAGCAGAAATTGCAAAAAAATCACATCTCCCAGTAGATGACATTAAATAATAAATAGATAAATAAAAAGCCTTCTGAATTTACTTTCTTGCCTGACCCATACTTAAAAAAAAATAAAAAAATCCCATTTTACTGTATGATGCCATTATTAGTGGATTTTGTCACAGCAGAAACAGATGCAGAATTTCTGAATCTGAATACACAATCTCTTCCATTAAATTAAAAGGTAATTAATTGTACCTAATGATCATTACAGATAAACCATGAAACAAGTTTGTTCTCGTTGCCCCCATTAATCACAGAAATATTTCCAGATAAGTTCTAATAAATATTTTTTAAATGATTGCTATTTTGCTGTTAAAGAACTATGACAGATATTAATATTTTTACAAGTTTATGATTATTTGGATTATGGAAAGGTGGTATTACTGCAGTTTGTGCAAGAATATGTTCTTCAGATCCATTTTTATTTCAAATGTTTTTGGCATAGAACAAAACAAAAGGAATTTTAAGATCATTTGAATTATGAGAATAGCAGTAGAAAAAGTGGGTAGCTGCACATTCATGTCCAGCTAGGAGTTATTTAAATTGCAAGTGTCAGAATAGTGAAAAAGTTTAAAACATGCACAATTTACAACTCATCTCATAATTTTATCCAGACTTGGAAAGGTGTGTTTATATTCATTTACTGCATTGTTTGCCTTGTTCATGCAAATTGTACTCAGTTGCCTTTGTTCAAACATGTACTTGTGAAAAAAAAAAAAAAACACATTTGTGTAGCACTGTCTGATCATGTTATTAGCAGACAATTTGTCCTTTTCGTTTGTGCTTCTATAAGAGGTGTAACTAATTATGAAAATAAGTGTCTTTGAATTAAAAAATGATGTTAAGAAGGAACCATTACACAAACATTAAGCTAGCCTGACACCCACGCTCTGTGAGCTGCTCGACTGCAATCAGGAACCAGAGCACTGGGCTGCCAAGAGATGCGTTGGTCCCTGGTCACAAGCTGTTCTGAAACATGCAAAGTTATGTTAATGAGAGGCGTTTATCATATGTAACTATGGGTTAAAGACCGAGTCTCAGTTAAGCAAAACGAAAAAAAGAACCCTTGTAATATTAAAACTCTTTAAAAGCGCACTATAATGGGGTCTACAAGTAAAACACAGAAGCAGACCTTAAATAGGTGATCCTGTTGGTTTAGCTCTTCAGTCTATTCAATTTTTTTTCCTAGATTCTCGACGCTGTAACTAAGGGAGGTGCTCAGCAGTATTCTGTATACAGCATATGGTAGAAATACCCTAGTGTGCAGCAAATTAAAGGACCTATTTTTGCCTGCAGTTTAGCTGTTACCACTTCGTTATAAGTTTTTATTTATCCATTACAAAATTGTGTCTGCATTAGAATGTGGCTTATTCTAGGCTGACATGAAAAATGCATGTAGCCAAATTGCAGGTCAAATATATCTGTATTTAATTTTGCACAATTGTGGCTTTGGGTACATATATACTATGCATACATCTCTTCCTTAAACCAAGGTAATTGTCTTTCAAGAGTATCCTAGCACCATCACATATCTACTTCAGAAAAGATTATTCTATTCAGGCTCCATTCATTAAAAACCATGGTATGATCACATTAAGCCATCTCAGCATAAACACTCAATGACAGTACCATAATATAATGGTGTTACCGTGTTTTTGCCATACCACTATCTGTGTCTTTGATATCATTAGGTCTTGTATCCCTAATATCCCTATTGCTGTAACCATGAGCACAATTCCTAGAGGCCAAACAGAGAACTATAACAGTTCAGTGGTCATCTCGTGTTTGACTACAGTCAGTGCCACATACTCCACACAGACGTGCTGCAAGTTGTGCTCATGCTGAGCTCTGCAAGAGTTTTGTGGCTGACGTCAATGTAAGCAGGAGCAGATTCCTGTACTCCAAGGCACAGAGTGTAGCACCTTTGATGCCCCATCCCTGGAAGTGTTCAAGGCCAGGCTGGATGGGGCTTTGGGCAACCTGGTCTAGTGGGAGTTGTCCCTGCCCATGGCAGGAGGGTTGGAATTAGATGGTCTTTAAGGTCCCTTCCAACCCAAATCATTCTGTGATTCTACTATCTTGGTTTTATTTCTCTCCTGGAAAAACATTACCTTCCTTTAAGAAATGAGCTCTTAAAAGCACCACATTCTGTGCACACTTTTGGAAGAAAAAGGTTGGGAAAATATTTGGCTCTGTAGATAACTGACCTGCAGAACAGGAAGACCTGGTCCAGGTCAGGCAATGACCTTCTGTAACATCTCTGGTTATCTTATCTCACATTGTAATAAAAATGAAAATAGTTTATATATCTATCTGAACACTGCTTGGAAATCTGTAGAAATAGTGTGATCTGTGGCAGCTAAACAACAGAATTACTACAATCAAATCCTGAAAAATTGAAATCTTGGTGAATATTTGCTCTCACAAAAAGAAAAAAAAAAAGTAGTACTCATTTAAACAAGAACATGGAAACATGGAAGCCACATAGACCTGTTGAAATAATGTTAAGGAGCTAACACTATATTATGTGGAACAAAAGAATCGACAACCTCTGTGCGCACAACTATTTCCCATCCCATATTAGAAAACATGTTCATTTCTTTTTTTTCTTTGGTTTTATTTATGAATTGTTCCTGTCAGACTCTCCTTTTTCTTAACCAGTGGTTTGCTGTTAATTCTGAAGCATTTTTTTTTTTTACAGTCAGTCTGAAATCGCTTCATATATTGATGACTGTGTGATACATTTTCTGCTAGCAGAATTTTTAACTGTTGTTGTTCAATAACATATTTCTGCCCCTAGAATTCGGTTTTCTGCAAGACATGGGAAAGTGATCTGTGAAATCAACACCAAGAAGTTCTAAACATATACTAAATATACAGGGGGACTAAAAAAAAAAGACATAGAAGCACTGCTTTAATATTCTTGGGCTAACTTCATGCCCGTTGTATATTTCTAAGACAGTCTAGCTATAGGAATTGCACTGATTTCAGTGTCATCCTTTTTATAGTTACCTAATTGCTATTAGCTAGTCTTAGACTAAAGTCTCATATGTTACTGCTGTGTCCAAGTACTTTTCATCTTCATTTGCTCTATAAACATTTAATAGGAAAGAAAAATTCCTTATGGGTTTTAAGTGAAAGCCTTATTGGGAATTGTTGGGCTAAAAAAAAACCAACATACTGCATACTGAAAGTTTATGCAAGGTGGTCTAAGGCTGCTAATAAATGAGGTGGCCAAAAATTAAAGGGTGATGTGATCCACCATATTTCTGGCTTACTACTAATCAATTTCTAATAGCAATTACATTTTATTTTTTTTTTATGGGAGAGTGAGATTTGGTTTTCGGCTGAACATGAAGTGCTTTGAAGCTGATGTACAGCATATGTTCCCATATATAACTTATTTATCATTACCATTTATCCTTTATTGGAAGATTCTATAAATACACAACTTCAAAATGTTCATTTATCTTGTTCAATATATTCAAACCAAAGCTTTAGGAAAAAAAATGCATGACACTGGTTCTTACTACATTTTGTTGAAACTATTGCATGAAATACTGGTAAGATCCATCCCCTTTTAGGTGATTATTTAATTAAATTTTGTCATCAACTGCAGGTAATCTCACAGGATAGCCTAATAACCCTTTTAGCCTAGGAAAAAACAAAGGAGAACAGTGAACTTCAGTTTGCTTTCTTTTTAATCGAAGGTGGCAACCATGTTGTTATTATAGCCGCCTTGCAACGTATTGAGCTTTAGCACTCAAAGTGGAAGAGGAGCTGGAGGATTGCGTTGTTAAGGTCTGTAATGCTTCAGTAGAAGGCCTTAACACATCCTCGGCAAGCAGCCACTCTATCTTCTGTTGTGCATTTGCAGTCTGAAAGCAGCAGCAAGCCATATACTTGTTACTTGTATAGACACATTTAACTCCATTTTACATAAGATAATTAAACCAAAGCAATAATACATAAAAAGGTTTACTTTTAAATATTAATGGTTAATATCTTTCAAGCAAATGTAAGTATTTACTATTTTTTTAAAATGTTTGGCATTTAAGCTTTTAATGGCTACCCCACATTACTTCCTCTAGCAGTCTTCTTGCCCCTTCTCAGATGTTTGCTGCGCCTTCTCCCTCCTCTAAATAATTGCACAAAGGTTAAATTCATAACATTTTTAGGTCAGTGAAATCAACTTTATGAAACCTTTTTTTTTCCATTAGCTTAAATACAGTCCGTGAGAATTAGACAAGTCTAAGAATTGGTTGTTTTTGTCATTGCCTTTCAGATTGAATAGTCCTTAGAGAGATTTGCACTACTCAAAGCCATTGTTTCTCACGTCTGCTTTCTCAGCTAAAAAGCACTCTTGGTTTGCACTGAAACTTAGCTCTTAGTAGCCCAAAGTGCTCTCTAAAGCACCTGGAAAAGCTCAAATTTTATAGAAAACACAGCAGTTTCCAGCAGCCCACAAGGTGACTCTTCATTTCCAGGCTGGGGGGAAACTGCCCACATTCATCCCCAGTGTCTCTGGCTGTGACTTCCCACCCACTGCTCCAGGGCTTGGAGCAGCAGCAACTCAGCTCTGTCCCAGACAAAATGGGAAACTCAGAACCAGGTCCCTCCTTCACAACATGCCTGGGAGAACAGGAGTGGGGACATGCTTTCTTCCCAACATTGCATCAGGCAAGTCCATGACCATGGCATCTCTGGTGTGTGTTTTCCATTGCTTGCCCCATCGTGATAGCCCATGCACATAGCAGCTAGCAGCCTGGACAAGTCCTTCTCTGCGTTATTCCATTCCACAGCCTACACAATTTCTAGCAAGAACATCACACCACACAGATGCTGTTTGGATGGGACAGTCACTAATAGCCCTTCAGAAGAGAGAGAAGGGGCTGAACGCTTGGCTAGTAACTGGCACGGGGAGGTAAAAGGTGATGTCTGAGATGTGGAAAGCAGAAAGGAACACCAGAGGGAAAGCACACAGTGCCAACGGACAGCAAGAGAAAAATATTTCACATTCTCTTTCATCAGTGCCACTAGGAAAAGAGGAGCCTTCTCCCCGAGGCTATCTAGCCAAGAGTGTAAGTGTTCAGTGACTAAACCCTGAGAATGATGGTGGTATCAATAAGTCTCTGTTGGTGGTCTGTGAATCCCTGCATGAATAACCATGAGTTACTGCACTGTCCATATAGACACTCTACATAGATGGGCCCTGCGAAGACTTCAAACTTGAGTTCTTGCAACAGAATGTTCTGTGCGCATTCCTGGTCATCCCACACTCTAACAGGAGTGCCTAGGCACTCCAACAAGCTCATCTCCCAAGCT
The DNA here is from genome assembly GCF_964211825.1 of Aythya ferina. Classification (NCBI taxonomy): domain Eukaryota; kingdom Metazoa; phylum Chordata; class Aves; order Anseriformes; family Anatidae; genus Aythya; species Aythya ferina. The sequence continues at coordinate 56,085,385 of NC_140298.1, forward strand.
CAAAATATCTTGCCAGATACAGGGAATCCTTCTTGGCCACATTCTCTGCCAAGATCTTGGTTTCTGCTCTGGTGGGGGTGCCAGATGCCGATCATCCGAGCCATCCCCTTGTACAATGGTACCACCGCCATCTTAGGCAGGGTCTGTGAGGCCTAGTGGCTGATCTGGAGTGGCTCTGCCTGGACCAAGATGGGAACAATTCTGACTGCATGATCTAAAGAGCAGAAGCACCAAACATAATGGTTTGGGAAAGGAAACAGTGAGGAGAAGGAAGAACCTCCACACCATCATCCTGATACCATGATAATTGAAAGAGATACTGGCATCTCCCTCAGACAACAGAAGCACAACAGGAGAGCACAAGACCAGCTAGAGAAGTCTGCATTGTCAAGAAACAAACCCCCTCGAGATGGCTATTAAGGCAAAACATGGTCATTGCCTACTTGAGATGAAGCTGCTCCAAACCAAAGAACATTTCATACCAAAACAACAACTCTCAGCAGCCTACACTGGTGACACGATTTGCTCTGCAAAAGTATTTCAGTGCAACCAACTGCTTTGATTAAGACAAAAAAAAACTTGATAATGTAAACAGTGCACCAGAATATTGTATATACACAAAAGCAAATGAGGTAATACTATGTTATTGTGTTGAAATAACAAAAAAAAATATATATATATTCTTACCTGAACTCTCCTGAAGATTTTTTTCCAGGAGACACAGCCAAAGGTTTTCTGGGTTTTTGCAGTGTTCCATGAGGAGTCTCTGCAAATAATTTTGTAAAAATATTATTGGTCATAAAAAAATTCTAACATACATAAATTCAACATAAACTCCAGAAAGGCAGGGGTAAATGATATCAATATACAAAGATATTGATTTGTATTGGTAATACAAAGAGCAGTATATATTATCATTCATGGATTACATTACAAATAGCCACTAAAATTACTTTATAAATCATCTTCTAAACAGACGGAATGCTGGTCATGATTACAGTGAATTTGTACAGTGAATGGTAGCAGTGAATACTAGCAAGAATATTTTGTCAATCCTGTTTAAAGGGAACCATTTTAGGGATGTGGTGGTATAAATTTTAAGACTGAATCAACAAGGGAGAGTCCTATCAAATGAATGACATGCAACGATGTACATGAACATGAAATGAACGACGTGCTTCACCTAAATGAACTTAAAAGATAAAGAATGTGTAATAAATCTTAACATCAACAATTAACATTTATGGAATCATTTATGGGACAGAGGGAACTGGACACCCAGACTGCAAATTTTAGGTTTATGTTGAAACTTCTGTTTGAGAACCTCTAGTCAAAAAGCTAAGTCCCTTCTTAGAACCTACACGAAACCCTCTATCTATACAATTGGTGCAATGGACCAGGATAATGACTTGTAAAGCCATTTGATATCAACAACTACCATTTGGTAGTGGTAGACTTTGTTGTAAGACAAATATAAATATGGTTGGTTGAACTCCTTACCTGGACTAGGTTTATCTGTATTGGCAGCTTCTTGTACTCTCTTCTGAAGTGATAATGCTGCAGTTGTTAAGGTTGTTTTTTTTCTCTGAGTCACTGGTTGCTTGCCCTAGTAAGAGAGTAAGATGCACAATGCACACTTAAGTCTAGCAGGAAGTATATGGAGCCCAAGAACAACTCTCTAAATCATTGATAAAGTACCAATCATTGATGAAGCAGTGCTAGGAAGGAACAGGAAAAAGTGCACCCCTCCCATTTGGAAGCTGTTTTTATGCCTGAAATAGATAATAAGGTTTTCAAACATCTTTTTTATTATAATTATTATTTTTATTTTTTATTTTTAAACACTATTCTCACAAAGGAAATGCTTAAATATTCCTACATATATATTTTTAATTACACTAAAATAGGAGCTTACTTCAAAACACTGCCAATAAGCTCCACTTTTCTAGTTCCCCAAAGGGGACTAGCTCTTTGGCCTTGAGCTTAGTGATCAGGAATTAAATCAGCTATACATTTGCAGGAAACAGCAAACCTTCAAACAGCAGGGAAACCTAATGAATAATAAGATATATCAATATCTTGCAAAAGCTGCCCAGATTTCCATTTCCCTGCAATTGTTATCCTAGAATCCATTCACAGAGGAGGATGAAGAAATTGTTGTCTAACATTTTCATACTATCATATTCTATCAGTTTTTATATTAGACAAAGGACTCCAGTTTCAGGTAACTTCTACCTACCTACTCCTATCTTGTCTTAAGAGTTTACCAACTTTCCTCTAACCTTAGGTTATATATTAATACAGGTCTTCACTCACCATAAAATACTTTTTGGCAAATCTGTCTCCAGGACAATGCAAGTATGAATGTGTTTGCTTACCACAGCCTGTCTGGTGGTCTTTGCAGCAAAGGCATGGCGAGCAGCTTGTTCTTCACAAAACTTGATGTGCCTTTGTGCTGCAGCCTCATTAAATCTTCTTGAGCAGTATGGACATTGAACATAGTCTGATCATAAGAAAGGAAAAACTTATGTCACAGCTTATATACTGCAACAGAGGAATTGCCTTACTTTACTGGAGCACTCAAGATGCAGTTCAAACCTGGCTCCATCAGGTATCCCAAACTGGAAAATTAGAACTACAAGAAAAGCACCTGGGACCCTAAAACCCTTGCTTACAGTATTAATACACCAAACAGTAATTGCTTCCAGAAAGAAATCTCTAGGGATTAATAAGAGCAAATTTTACTATCTTTGATGTAGACCTCCCCTCAAAATCTCATAATTAAAAAGTCTGCAGGAAAAGCAATATTTAAAAATTCCTTGAATAGTCAAAAATATTTCAAGACTATTATTTAAGGGTGGTTATTAAGATTTTTATTTGTTTTCAAGAAATGCATTGCCTTTGGACGCTGGCAAAATGCTGCTCAAGTTGTGCCTACCAGACACCAAAGAACCAGGTTTCTGGGTGTGAAGCAGTACTGTAAAGAACACACTGCAGTGCTTTTGAGTTGCTTTTGACAGTGCTTCTGCTGAAAGTTGTTGACCTACATTTAGTACTGGTGCAGTCCTACTCAGTTCAATGAATGGTCAGTGCTCAGGGTCAGTGTCCTTTTAATTCAACACAGTTACGTTTAGCCCTTGCTTTGCACTTGTCATTCTCAAGTTATTCCTACCTGCCCAACACCTTTCACAAAAGTATCTCAGTTGTTCTTATCTTAATATTATTTGGTACAAAGCCTTTGCAAATCACTTTTCCAGATCAGCTGCGTGGGCAAAATGCTTCTGAAAACGGAAGAGGGGAGGGAGAGAGACAAGGCAGCTGTCTAACTTTGAGGTTGTGGTAGAGAGAACCAGAGCAACCCTCTGATTCCTTTCTCCACAACTCCCCCTGCTCTTGCACAACTCCAGTTTGCTCAAAGAAGGATAAGGAAAGGGAGGGGTTTGCTCTCGGAGTCAGACAAGAAATAACAGAGTAATTAAAGAACTCAACAGTGGAAGTTCAGAGGGGAGCATGACCCCAATCAAGGAAGGAAAATGTGTCCTGCTGCTTATACTGCATTGCTGTTATCTATAAGAGGAGGAAGACTGCAGTCCTCACAGCTGGTTTTGATATCAGTTGTGAATTCCTGCTCCGTAAGGGAGCCGAGAGAGCCCTCTGTCCCTCTGCCTTTATTGCTCAGGAGGGACCCCACAGAGATCCTTTCCAAGATTGCTCCCACATTTCATAAATCACTCATCATGAGAAATATTGGCTGTATATTTCTGGATCCGTAATTTCTAATACAGTGAGTTCTGCATAGAGACCACACCTGCTATTAGGAGTGAAACAGACTGTTTAATTCTTCTAAATGACTTTCCCTTACTGCAGTTGGGGTGGGGAGATGATAGTGGAAAACCTATCTTATGGAAGTGGGGAAGCCTGTGTACACTACACGCAGTTTGATCAGTGAGGGGATACATGTTGTCTTTTGTTATATAAAGGTACAGTTCGTGCTAGAGTACAGGCATCCCAGCTTTATTCCTACAGCAGGAATTATCAGACCCCAGACTTGCCACCTTCATAAGCTTAAAAGGTATAATTAGTTTTCTCATCCTCTCCACCACCTCTTCATTGTTCTCCCACTCAACTTCAGCCAATACAGCTGAAAAATAGAGAGTATGGATGGAATAAATGTTTGCATTGTTTTCTGCAGGGAGGTGCAAAACTGAAGCCCAGCTGTGAATAACAAGAGCTGACTGCTTTGCTAAAATTCAGTACAAGATTAATAATTAGATAAACCAAACCACAAACCTGGATTGATACTTGGTGGGGGAGGAGGCGGAAGAGGACGGCCTTCTTGCATAGCTTTTGTGACTTCTTTGGCTGATTGAATAGCGTTAATAAAATCCTCATGCTGCTGTCTCCAGTTAGATTTCTTCACCTGCTGATTCTGTAAAGGAAATAAAGGAAGATACAAACAATATTGTCTCCCTGCAAGGGGCAGAGAAGTGTCTTACAGTGAGGGTTCTTCCTTTCCAAGAGAAAGGAGAAAATGTTGCAAACAAAAGAAACCTGATTTTTTGAAAGGCACGGGAAAGCTAAATTAGCCCTTTGCCATCCATTGACAACACCAGAAGATGGATAAAAGAATAATGTCTTCCAGCAAAAATTCTCTGTTTATAGCAAACCAAAGGGTGCTTAAAAGGGAATAGAAAAGATTCTGTGACGAGTGCCTTCCCTTCTTCCCCACTTTTCAGATTCTTCTTCCTTTAAACTTGTGTGCACTTCTATTTCTTTCCACAACCGTCTTTAAAGGATATTTTACAATGTCAGCCTGCATGGACACCAAATCAGCAATCATTTAGCATTTCAGGGTAAAAATATACACATATATGTACATGTGTATTCCCTCATCATCACCATTACATGAAGAAAACCTTGAAGAGGAATATGTCAGAGATTTGTGTAGTCTTTAAAATACATAAATGTTCCTTTCCTAGAAAAGCAAAGACATGCTCCCAGAGTAGTCACAATACCTACTACTTTGGCTTCTGAAATAAGAAATGTTTTCAAACACTAGCAGCACGGAGAGGGGGAGGAAAGGATTTGGCACTGAGTCAAGCACATATGTGAGACACATCCACAACATCCAGGCTTTGTCCCGGGAGGAAACAATAGTTTCGCTGAATGAAAGACTTCATATGGAGATAACACACACTCTTCAGTTTTAACCATACCTTTTGTGGGGGCTGCCTCTTCACAGTACCGATTTCTGTTCCCTGCAGTCTCTGTTTAAAAGAATTGAAGGGCTTGCGCTTCTTGTTGAAGACTTTCTTGCATATTGGCTCATGTCTCGGCTGGGATGCAAAGAAAAATAATTGTTCGTGAGCTGAAGTCATGCTTTGTTAATGGTGCTGCTTAGGCTTTACAATTACTCGTATTCAGGGAGCTGAGGCAGTACTTCTACCGAGTTCAGTTTTACTCCTGAAAGAGTTCACCAAAACTTACAAAAATGTTCAAGTACAGCTGCAGATTAAAAAAAAAAAAAAAGAAATTGAACCCATTTCCAGTTTGTTCTGCTCAGTGACATGCTGGAGTAGAGCACAAATAAATATTTGCAGAGAATACCAGAATGGGACCGTGAACAGGAACTCTCATTGGACTCTCTCCCTGGCCCTGCCACAATCAGTTTTCTTTCTTTCTTGGTTAGGAAGGAGAACAGACTGCTCCTGTTCAAAGGGCTGATATTTACATTATTAGTTCTTTGAGTTTAGATAAGTATCCCAGACTCAGGGATCTTCTGGCAAACAACAGCACTGTTCATCCCATCAACACCACTAAAACAGGGACAGCCACAAGCTGAAAGGGAGCAGCTGCTTAACAGCATGCAGTAACCTGACAACTCAGAATGTCATCTGTAACTGGAAGTGTACAGAAGTTTTAAATTTCATCTGCCGGTCTCTTCCCTACCTCATTTGAGTTAAGCCTCTGCCTGAGCAAGGCATTTCAGTTCCAGTTCACTTGGGCTGAGAATTGCCTCTTTTTACCATATCATACCTTTCTAATTACTCATTTCCCTTTGAACCTTTCTACTCTTGTGCTTCAAGTCCTCACCATCTGTTTCTAAAAGTGCTCATAAAAACAAACAAACAAACAAGAAGACGACTCCTCTGCTGGGCAAACAGGGTAGCAGATACCTGTGTCTTGCTCACAGATGAGCACACCACTCCTGTATCACCAGAGGCATTGCAGGGCTTGTACCTCAGGCTACTCATACTGACAAGAAACTTGCCCCCTTCCCCCACCCCAAAACCACAGAGAAGCTGTCTGTTAAAAGAAATTAGCCAGATTAGGCCATCACATGCTTCGTGCATCTAAGGTACCAGATGGGGAACTACTGGTTCCACCTTTGCCTTGATGCTCACCGTTACTCAGTTTTGCTTTTTTTTCCCCATCCCTTTTTCTTTTCTTTTTTTTTTTTTTTTTTTCTAATTCGGTTTTTAGTTATATCACAGAGCTGATCTGAGAGGGGGAGGGGCGCGTGCAGAGCCAGCCCTTTCAGAAAAATCCTGCAGTTGGGTTGTTTTAGGCAAATTGTGAAGCCACCCATTTAGCCTGTAATCCAGGGATCAGTGAGGTCAGTAGGAGTCTTTTCTTTCACTTCAGCAGGCTTTGGAACAGAGCCTGGTGCCTACATTATGTTGTCAAAGGGACTACTTATCAGATGGTTTATTAGTCTATTTTTCCCAGGAAGCCTGAAAAAACAAATTCTGTCTGGAAACCTGGAGCACAAAGGAAACTCCAGGTTAGCAATTGATGTCTTACCAAGAGATAATGCAATATTTTAAACGTGACACGAAGCAGGCAACAGTTTTTGGAAGAGCAGGTAAATTAAGATAGCGCAAGATTGCAGATGGAGTCATGATATTTTTATGAGCACTCACCTATTCTCTAATCAGTTTTACTAATGAAAGCAGCTACTGGATCATTTGCTCTTTTAAACATGTGTTCAACCTATTTCTCCACTAATCAGCCACCTCCTCCTTCCCCAACGCTCACCACCCCCTTCAGCTAACTGCATTGATGCTCCCCCTTAAAAGAAAAGTATTGTTTTACCAGAACATCTTGTGCAAAATGTCTTCCACAGATTCTACAAGGAACCAAGTCTTGACTTCCGGCAGCTGTATGAAATTCAAACCAGCAAAGTCTCAGTTACACGGTACAGGACTGCAATAATATCAACAGTACATTCGATGTTCAGCCCTTAAGGCGCTGAAACCGATTGTTTCTCGGTCAGAAAGGGACCTCTGCAGTCATGTGCCAGGGCTCCTTTTTGCACAACCACGTTATCATCTTGCTCCCACGAAACACAAGCTTTCCCTTACTATGAGTGACAGCTTTTTGTTCTCCACATGACTGCTCAAGCACGTCCTTCCCCAGTGGCATCACAACTGGGAGAAGGGATGATTGAAGAGGAAAATCAAGAGCAGGACGTTTGCACTCAGGTTTCTTTTTTTCTTTTAGGAAGTCATTAAGTAACAGCAGAGTAAACATTTACCACTCCAGAAGCTACCAGGTGTCACACCGAGTGTGACACCACCTTCATTCTGAAGACAGAATGTTTCCATGAGGCACTTAACAGCATTCCAAGATGATCTTTCTTTCTAGATTATTTTTTTTTCTTCTTCATGCTCTTAAATCAGTAATTTTTGGGAAAACAAAAACCACAACCTAAGTTGTATGCAAAGTAGTTCTACACCTTTATGATTCCACAGCTATTTACATATTCTCTTTTCACTGCAGGGATGTTTCCTGTATTAAACAAAAACAGATAGCTCTTAGAAAAACTTGAATTTAACAAAGAACCCTTTTCACAGGACTTGTAATCTAGAGGGAAGGACTTCTACATTTAAGTGTTCTTTACCTGCTTTTGCTGAAACAAAAGAAATCTTTGTATTGCTGAGCAGGAGCAGATGTGTGACTGCTTTTGTTACCTTTTCATTCATGTTACCATACTCCAAGGCTCAGAGTAAGGTTACTACAGTGTTTCACTGATTAGAAGCGTAGATGAACAAAAGCAATTCTATGACGTTTTTGACTCTACTACCTGTTTAAATTTCATTCCACTTTTGTTTTCAAGAAATCTCTGTGGGTCTATGCATAGTCCAGACTACATTCTCCAAGTGTCTTCCTCTACCTTTCCCATTTGTTTTATCCTGCTCTCATCCCCTCAAATTTTGACTGATACAACTTACTTTTTCAAACAAAGTTAGGTACAAGCAAAATATCACCGTTACCAGCAATGAGAAGTGAGGAAAAAGGACAGCCTGCTTCAAATGATCAGTGACCTTAGACATGTTCAGTAGGAGACGAGGTAAGGACTAGTAAAGAACACGTGCACCATCTTCAGTAAATGATTTTCCTTTTTAGTAAATCACAAAATTACACTCCACTTAAACCACTGAACAGCATCTGTTACTCACATGTTCCGTTTATTTCCTTTGCTGGTGTCTGACTCATCTTAGTGTGATAGTTTTTCAAATTTACTCTTCAGCACTGCTATCGGAAGTCATGAGTGCTAGGTGGCCAGCCTTCGTTACTCAGAAGCTCAGAATTTGTAGTAGCTCAAGTTCCAGGCATCAGCAAATGCATAATAAACAATTATGACATAGGCAGCCCCTGCTAAAGCTTGTGAAACATAGGAAAACTAGCACATATATAAGCTAATTAAAAGCCCCAAACTTTTTATGTAGCAGATAATTTCTGCTTGTTTGAACTTCAGCAACTCTATAAAATGCTTAATTTTGATGTTAATACTGACACTTCAGTATTCTGAGCAGTGAGGAAGAAACTTGCAGACTTAGTTGCCTCTTTATTCCTTCTGTAAAACCACATTACTTTATCAACTATCTCCAGAAAGCTTTTTTCCCCAATATAAGGAAGTACTTTGAATGCTTTCTGTACATTAAAGGTCCCCCAAGCCCTTCTATTACCTAGTCCCTATGTAGTATTCAGAAAAAACAATATTTAAGATATACTTTGAATTTAGTAGTATTTGACCTGCTCTACTGATGTGTTGGTTTCTGTGTTTCTTACCAGTAAAACAGGTAACTGCTCATCCAACAGCAGATTTCAAGGGATTGACTAAAAATCTTGTTCATTTCATTCAAGTGTATGCACCAGTCACAGTAGTTCATATGCATTATAAAGAAATATAAGACCATACCAAATCCACCATACTCGTCTTCTGCCCACCTTCAGAAAGTTTTTACAAAAAATGTGTTGGGTCACACATTTGTGTTTCAGTGAAACCACACTGAATACAAGACTTGAAGAATAGTAGTTCAGGAAAATCAAGGCAATGGCTATCTGCAACATATTCTTCTAAACATTTGCTGTTCATTACACCTTGTTTGCCACACTACTTGGACTGGCTACTTGCAGCAAAGTTGCTTTCAAAAGCAACACTAAGGGTTGACTACTGCAATTGCAATGCTCATTGCAACAGCTTTTCAGATACCTGTTTATAAAAGGTTATTTTACCTCTTTTCACTATAGTATCTAAATTATAAATAAACAACCTTAAGAAAGAACTAAGAAGTGGGTGAAAAATTCTTGATTTACAAAACTGTACAATATCAAGGCACTATTATATTTAACTATCAGTACAGGGGAGAGAAGAGAAATGGATATATTCTGTACAAACTCAAATAATTTAATAGAAAAACCTAATCAAATCAAATCTGTAGGATTCTGCTGATGTGCTGAACACATTCAAAAATATATGAAACTTTTTGTTCAGTGACAGCTTGTAAGAAAAATACAATTTTTTAATTTAAATACATTTCTAGTGTAATGGAAGTTCACAACAGTTGCCATGTCACTCATGACAAAATAGACATTACTAGCGCATTGTTTCAGAAATAAATTCATTTCAGAAATTCAGAAAGAATGACAAGACTTCTGGTTCTCGTTACAGTAATATCTGAATAACCCCCACTGTACGTGACTGGCAACTCTATCAGTTAGCAGTTCCTTTCTTGATACAGATGCAAACTTGAAGATGTTTCCACAATGAAAGTTCCTCAGTTTCATTAAGACAGCTTCAGTCCTTGAATGTTTTGTTTCAGATTCAGCAACTCTTTTTCTTGCCTTGTTTTCTCCACTTTGAAGGCTAGCTTGTTGGCTTTCTTCTCCATTCTGCGCTCCTGTGCATATGAACGATTACAAATGTACAAAATAGAAAACATTGTAATTAATGGTTCCAGATCATGAGAGCAGCCGCCACCTGGCCAATAATCTTATTTATGGCGTTATTTATTGGTAGATTAATCTGTTTACCTCCAGAACTATCATCTTTAATTCGCTGAAGTTTCTAATATGCTTACAATTTCTGGTCCTAGATAAAACAACTAGTTTATCAATGTGGCCAATCAGATTTTCTATGTTTCTTTTGGAAATTTTTAATTTTCTGTGATATGAAACATTACTACTGTTTTCTTTGCTTCCTTAAGTAAGTGATATAAAAGGTCTCCTTCCAAAGTTACCTACAAAATAGTGGCCACAGTAACAGACCCCAAATTTCCATATAGTAAATTAGAAAGCTATTGTTATAATTCTGCCATCTTATTTTTTTTCTTTTTTTGATCTTCTTTTGAGAAGAAGCAATAATTAGCCCTTCTGACCAGGAAATTTTGCCCATTAATTTCTAGACAAAAAACCAAAGGGGGTTTAAGGTTTGTGAGACAGAATTCAGAAGGTATAACACGTTTTCATAGGGTTCATTTAAAATAGGGCATACCTTTCGCTCCTCTTTTATTGCCTGTTTCCTGGCTTTGCGCTCCTCTTTACTTTCATTTTTGGAACGAGGCTGTGTTGATGCTCTTGGCAGGTCACTGTCATTAATCATTTGCATACGCTCAATCTGCTTAGCAGTGAGACCTTTCCGAGGCAAGACATGTAGAGGAATTCCAGTCTTCTGGGAAATCTTTATTGGTTTGGGCTAAAATAGAGAGTGCGTATGTATTAATGATCCCCCAGTTTTCTCTGCAGGAAGTGTAGATTGCACTGCCTTATCTGCACAGGTTAAGATTACCGTCAAATCTGAATCTAATAAACATAGCATGAGGAACATTGTATGTTCTTCCCTCAGAAAGATGTACATTAATCTCGAAGAAACCAAACACACCTGTAAGCAGAACCTGTCCCCCAGAACCAAAAAGTTTTCTCCCTTTATTTAAATATTACTGAAAAAGGACTTAAGCAGGCTTTTTATATTTCCTTCATAGGGTTTCAAGAAAAAGGTTTCCTTTAAAAATCAAACAGCTGGAACATCAAGCTGTGCTCTACTTCTGATGGGGAGCTTCTGGACGGCCAAAGAACAAGAGTGCATTGTTTCAAACTGTAAAATGGAAATAGAAACCTATTTTCAAGAAAATAAACTTAATATGTGGTTGTAAGAAATAAAATTGCATAAAGTTGTATCACAGAGAGCGACACAACTTACTTCCTTGTTAAGTTTCTCCTTAGCTATTAAAGGAATTCTGAACTTCTAGTGATATAATCAACCAGGTCTTAGTCAATTTCCCTCTACTGTACCTTTGATATGTTTTATATATATATAGCCAAACCCTTCTTCAGTGAAGAGCTAATACCATAGGCCAATAACCTACCCAACCCTTTTTTCTGCTCACACCTTCTTTTAAAAAGAGACATCCACTGAGAAAGCTATCACTTCTGTCTCAAGTTTTCCCAAGCCACAATGTTACTTTGAATAAGTTTAATGATTTTACCTTTGATGGCTCCATAATAAGCTTCGGATGATTATATAAGTTTGAATATGTACCTAGGTCACACACACACAAAAAAGTAGCAATGAAGAAATTAGACAAACATGTCATGAACTGTAGTACTAGTTAGACTTTGAAGGCATAAAGTTGCAAGAACTCAGTAATCTACATAAAAGCAATAGTTTTATTTAGCAAGAATTCTTGCTGTTGTGCCCCAGAAGCATATACTATTTTACCTCCAAAAATTGTTAAAAATTACAAAATCACCTACCATTTACTTTGAAATCATAAGAACAAGTAAGAGAGCTCCAAAATACTTACTCAAAATGGATTCACAATCCCACTTTTCTTTTGGTTTTTCAATAACTAGAGTTACTATTTCTTCTTTTTCTTCCTCACTTTCTTCATTTGCAGGAGAGTCTAAATCTTCACAGGGTTCAAGAGAATCAAATTTCACACAACTTTGAAGAATTCCAGAGAAAAACAGAAACAAAAGAAAAAGAAAAAAGTGACCAAATTAATTTGACATTGGAAGGGAAAAAAAAAGTTCACCTTTTCTTGAAAACACATGATTATGTAAAACTAGTCTTCCCTTAGCAAGACCCCAAGCCAAAGGCAAGCTATTCCTAATATAACTTGCAACAAAAATAAGCATATTCAATATAAACAAAAACTTTAGGCAAGAGACTGATGACAAAGTAACTACTTCTGCATATCAAAAGCATCTGGCACAGAATATTTGTGAATGGAGGGAAGGAAGAAGATATACTTTTTAGTTTGTAAGCACTGCAGTGCTAGAGATGATTATGTACTCCACTAGTGACCAGTCATACTTCACTACAAGGGACACATTACCTTTCACTCCCAATCAGGGAGCGCAAGGCTGACATGTGAACGTTTAGACATTTAGCTGTGAGATAATATCACTTGTTTTTAAGAGGAAGTGAATATACTGTGGAAATTCAGTACATCAGCATGGGGCTGCTTGGCTACGCTCCAGTTGCACAGGAATAACAGTCACCTTGGAGTTTATAATCACCTAAGTAGGTACACAGTGGAATCAGCTGCGTACAAGCAGTGAAAGTATGTACTTAGCTATAGAGTCTGTTAAGTTTCACGTTATAATGTAAAGTTTGTTTTTAAGTTACACTAAAAAGGGTAAGGAAGAGTGCCTTTAGACCTTACTTATACCAGATGAAATAAAATTATACAAAAGGAGCATAATGTCATATAAACCAACAAAATGTCTCCACTTAATTTTATCATCTACTAACTTCAGACTGATATTCAGTGACAAAAAAAGAGATAATACTGAAATGAAAAGGTTTTCGTTGTGGTATGCAATCTTCAAGTCCCTGCACAGGAAATAACATACCCAAACTTTCAGCACAAATCTCCAATTACATAACTATGTATGCAGAGCAGTACACCTGGGATTACATACTTCTTTGCTTTCTCTTTGTAGTAATCATTCAAGACTTCCTGCAACCGAGCATTGTCCGTGTTAATATAGCCTTCTAATTCCACATTATCCAAGGCTCCAATTTCATCTTCATCAAACTGTTCAAAAAACTAAAATAAAGAAGTGGATATCTTTAATTAGACCACACTCATCATTTAACTTGTTGGTAACTTAAATAATTACATGTTTCTTTGTATTTGTCCCTTTTTCCTCTCCTCTCTCACTTGCTGAACACCTATCGAACACATCTGTCATAGGATTTCCTTCTTACTGACTATATTTTTTCATTATGGGAGTAATAAAGTTACTGCTAGATAATATATATTATTGGAAGATAGCATGTAAGTCAGCTTCCGCAAAATGTTTCTTATTTTGATTAATTATCAATTGGTACATTAAAAAGCCTGTCACTGCTCAGAAAGAAAAGTTACACCCTATTTCCACTGCTCTGACATCATTTCTTGAATGTATACTCGGCATAGTGGGGAAAACGGGTGAATGAAGTGAATCCGCATCAGAAACAAACATAGTTTACTGTGCCGAACAGAGCCTCCCAAAGAGAAGTGTAACAACAACTGTGAATGCTGATTATAGTCACCAGAATAATTTATCAACATTAGACCTTTAACACCACAACCTATTTAATACAAGCCACTTAGTGCACACAACATTAAAAGCAGAGTATTTGCAGGTAACGGCTGATAGAGGCCCCACCTACAAAAGGCAGGAAGAATTGGCACAGGCACGCAGGACACCACCTTATGAATGACCCAAAGAAGCGTTAAGCACCCTTATGTTTAACAGTTACATTCCTGAGCTGCTTTACCTTCTCAAATCTGTCATCCAACAGGGTTAACTGCTCGTTCCTTCTCATTACTGAAGATGTCATAGAATATTCTGTGAAACGACTCTTGGTTTCTTCTTGCAAAAAAAGAAATTCTTTTCCCTGTCCATTAACCCCATCATCTGATAAAGGACCTTCTGAATCATAATCTTCATCATTACAACTATCCTTTTCATCACTGTCATCCTCCACATCTTCCCATTCATCGTCATCCTCAGCATCTGATCGCCTAAATGAGAAGTATGAAACAGCTTTAGAACAATACATGGTCCTTTCCACAACAATGCCCAATGTTAAGTTATCTGATACAATATGTCAACTACAGATTTAAGTTTTGAGAGCCAATGATTTAAAAAAATAATTATTCTCAAGCCAGTAAAAGAAAAAAAACTAGCAATGAAGTGTTGCCGCAGTCAGCATACTACTTTTGCCTGAAAGATAGAAATGTTTCTGGTAACTGTTGGATCACACATCTGTACATTGACAGTAAGGTTATGTTTACTTTCTACTAAATTTGTCAGAGTGGAAAAAAACACTAGAACTAGTAAAATTTATCACTGCTCATAAAACGTTAAAGATACCAAAATAGAAACAATATGCAGCGGGGTATAATGTGAAACATTTCTAAAGGTCCTGGAAATACTAGTATTATTGATCAAGACTAACAGAAGTACTTTAAATGTGACAGATAGTTGTTTTTATATGCAGTTCAGGAAGCCTATGACATACAATATGTATATCATACATACATATGTAAACAACTACTCAGTGTGTGAGCTCAAGGTGCCAAGGTCTCTTAATCTTGGCTACCATATGAAATTTTGCTTTTTTAAGCTACTACCCACACAATACATGGTAATACTTTATTCCCTTGACATACATGTATTCTATTTGAAATCTGAAACCACTCTTGCTTCCTACAACATAACCACAAGAAATACCAAATAGTATCATTCCTATTCACTTGTGGCATAAGCAGTTTTACAAAGCTGCACCTTTTCTTTGGTTCATTTGCTTGTAGAACAAAATCATCTTCCAGAATATTTTCTGGATTGTCAAAGTCAAAATCATCGTCAAGAGCTGCAACAATATCAGGGTCAAAATCCAGCCGCGGTCCTAGAAAGTTAAAAAGAAAAAGATACAAGTATATAAGTTGCTGTGATATCATGAAATTACTTTCCTGTATGAAAAGCAATCCAACTAGACTGTTAATTTGCACTAGGAAAAGATTAAGCTTAAGAGTCAAAATAACAAAACATTTGTAG
Source organism: Aythya ferina (assembly GCF_964211825.1). Taxonomy (NCBI): domain Eukaryota; kingdom Metazoa; phylum Chordata; class Aves; order Anseriformes; family Anatidae; genus Aythya; species Aythya ferina. The sequence goes on from NC_140298.1 coordinate 56,100,724, forward strand.
ATTTGATTCAAATTGCTAAGCAAATCACCACCCTCTTGTCAATTTTCCTCATTCAGAAATGTCTTAACCTTCCAAAAATGTATTAGAGGTTACTTACAATATTATAGAAGAAAAATTATCCAAATTAAGAGTACTGTATGACCAGTAGATAACTAGCAGTGTGGAACTGCCAACCCTAGTTGGCTCCTACCCTCTAAAATCCCTTACTTTAGGAAAGGTCAGAAAGTATTTCTCTACTGCAATTAACAGAAATGTCTCTTAGCACCCTGCTGTAAAGACAGAGAGAACGATCACAATTAAATACAAAAAAATAAGATAGCTCAAAAGTGAATGTTCAGTACAAACATATATTCATAAAAAGCACACTTTAAGCCTGTAACACTGAAATTATAATAATGAAGCAAAGGAAACACCTTTCAGAATTTAAAAAGGGGAATTTTGAGTAAAAATCCAGTTCTGCACACGCATTCAAACAGATTGAGCAATAAATCAATAGCATTATGTATAGAGCAATGTTAGAACTATAAGACAATTTTTCCCTGTTCATATCTGCTACATAATAGTAATAACTCATGGCTTTTCTCTCCTCTAAGCAATGCTGAAAAGCTATTACTACTGACTCAGAGAAATAGGTCTCAAATGGAAACGTAGATCTCCTATAGTTTATTCTTTATGTCTACTCATGAGTCAGTTCTAAAACAAAATTAGTAGCACTGCAATCAAAGCCGTAATTACCGAATAGTACCTAGATGGCAAATCATGCTATAGAAAGGTAAGACTTTCACGATACCTGAAACGGGAGCAGCTTTATTTAGCAAGCCCACATCCTCTTCAAATTCTGTGGCAAATACTGAGGAAGGCAACTTAATAGATGGAGCCTTAAAACAAAAAACAAACAAAAAAATCCATACCACAATGCACCTGTTCTCAGTTGAGCTCACTTAACAACATGCAGATAATCATGTGACCAAAAGAAACTCTGCAAGTGCTACTTAAATATTACAAGAACCACTACTTCATTGGTGTCAAATTTTCAAGTTATTGAAAATTTTTATTTAAATTTTTCAAGTTATGCAATGAAAGCTAGGTTCAGCATTGGCAGTATTCATTCTGATATAAATATTTTCTATGTACTGAGACAGCATTTTTGTATCTCTGAAGATTTTTGAGGAATGGAAAGCACAGAGAAATTTTTAATTTTCTTTAGGAAAACAATAACATACATTTGAAATTACCACTTTATTGTAAGGCTTGCTAACATGCACCTCTAAAGTAACTTTAAATCTTACACAGTGTCACCAAACCGTACCTGAAAGGTACTTCCAACTAAGAACATCACTGGGGACTAAAAGTACAGTATTTTGTTAAACCACACTCCCTCAATTAAAAGCGACTGACTGGCAACTGCATATTTTATTGCTTAAAATGACATTTCCCACTCCAACACGATCCAGTTATGCCAGCAATAGAAAACTTCATTTATATCCTCTCTGGGTTTTGATACACTCCATTAAAAAGCAAACAAACAAACAACAGGTTATATTAGCAGTACCCCATATTCCTAACTCCCAGAGCATTCAAAAGCTTTAAAATTCTTCAGAACAAATGCCAACCCCAGAGCAACATAATTTGTTCAAATACCTCTGTAAGAGGTCAATACTCTATCAAGAAAAGCTTATCATGAGCACATAAGATGTTTTAACACTGGGGTAGCAAAATACTGACCATCAACAGATCTTGGCTTGTCAACTTTTATTTTTTACTTGGAGGAAAGTCTGACTGTGGATCAAGAGCATCCTTCACGTATAGGCCACAGCCACCATAACACCTGTTGAATATGATTGATTTGTCTACAGGATGCTACTCTCAACAGTACAAAAATAAGACGATTAGTAGCAAAGTACCACTTACTGCAATTCGTTGAATTTCATCCTCTATGTGACCCTCATTCGTGATGATAATTCTGCTTTGCTGTCCACGCACAGAAGGGACAAGCTCTGAGGGACCAGAGGCTTCTTTCAGATGCTGCAAGTAGTCATAGTCATCATCGAAGAAGACTCCATACTTCCGCTGCTCTTCTCTCCTCCGCTCATCTTGACCCTCGGAATTGTAAGAAAAAATTCAATTAGTTATTCAAGTCAATTTAGTACTTATCAGCAAAAAGAAGAGCAACGCATCCACTAATAATGCCACTGATGATGACCAACCAATTAAAAAAAAACAAAAACCAACAACCACCCTAGTTCCTCCCTGCTGAAAACAGCTTTTGGAGAAAAAAAAAAAAAAAAAGCAGCAATAAAATTAGGCTTAAGATACGTACATTGAGAAGGAAGCCCCTGATTAAAACAGCACTGGTTATGCTCACTTACGTGAACAAATGTATTAGGAGTAAGAACTAGAGTACTGTGAATTGGATCCAAATGAACTTGGAAGTGAACTTGGATCCAAGTATGCTGACTCCACAGCAGTTCTTAGTCACCTCTCTGCTCATTATGCTAATGCACTGTAAATGAGAATGTTGTAACCATCTGCTTCAGCACTTAAATAACTTCTTCTATACACAGCAAAACTATCAAAGCCTGTTTTTTCCAGGCTGGGTTGGTCAATGTTTGTGGATACGAATGTATTTTAAAAAAGAAATAAAGCCATGCCAGTTACCCCTCCTTAACCCATCAGTGACTCACAACTACCAAACCCCTACCACATCTCCTTCTTTTTGATAAGCTCGACTAAACCCTATCTCCTTTCAGGCTATGGCTTTGAGCTGTCCGATTGCGCAGCACTTTTCCCTCCTGCAGCCCTTTTTTGCCTGAAAAGAGCCCGAGCGCCGAAGCCCAGCGGTTACTTTCTGTGCGGGCAGCAGCACTCTCTGCGGCGCGGTGTCATCAGCGGCGAGCGGGTCCCGCTGGCTCCTGTGCACCAGGTGGAACGTCACCGCCTTCTTCTTCTCGATGAACGGCCTCTTCTTCTTGTGAGGCTGCGGGAGGACACCTGGTTAACCGCCGCTAAAACAACACAGACAAGCGCGGGCCCCTCGGCGCTGCCGTTAGGGGGCCGTTAGGGAACCGTTACGGAGCCGTTAGGGAGCGGCACGCGCCCCCCCGGTACTCACCATGTTGGCCCAGCCCCGGCCCCGGCCCCGGCCCCGGCCCCCTCACGCTCACGCGGAGCCGGCCTCAGCACGGCCGAGCTGCGGCCTCCGGTTTGGGAGCAACCACCGGCCGAGAGGGGGGAACCCGATATGGTGCCACTGCGGCAGAAGAGTTGTTTTCCCGAAAGAAACAACAACGACGAGCTTTTTCTGAATAAAGCTGATATTTAAATGGAGAGCGAGCCCCTTAAACTCATGAAGGGTACCTGGCCAATCTCCACAGATACATCTTCCCCCACTTACCCCCCCCCATAGTTAGCAAGGAATGGTTCCGCCCGCGGGCGGGCCGCAATGGCGGAAGAGGTGGAGCGGGCCAAGGGGCCAAGCGCACGCGCAGTCGCGGGAGGGCGGGGGCGAAGGAAGGGGCTGGAGCGGGCCGATGAGGGGGCGTGGCTATCCGCCAAGGGGGCGAGGCTTAGCACTCAGGCCCCGCCCCCGCCGCACCTATTCGGAGTGGTGCGGAGCGGGGGTGGTGGTGGTGCGGAGCCCCGCGCCCCGCTGGCAGCCCACCAAGGGCCCTGAGTACACTGCCCACAACAGAGCTGCCAGAAGCCTGAAGGACTCCCAACATGTAGAGGAAGGTTTCAGGGACTTCCTTTCATTTCATTTCCATGTAACTTTTAATTCCACCTCTGGAGATTGCTTCCCAGCAAGGAACTGCTCTCTGAATGTAACTCCCATTACACATACCCATGTGCTTGCCAGAAGATTCAAGAACAGAAATGTTTTCTGTAAAGATTTTCTGAACAATTTTATTGAGGTAATTTGCTTCATTTTATATTTACTTATATTCATTCATATATCTCTATAAATCAAAGAGCTTGTCTAAGGCACTTGGAGCTGTGCACAGCAGAGTATCCCACAGTACTGTACAACTAGGCAGCACACATTTTTTTGCTTGTGAAATAAAAACACCATAAAAGAAGCATAGTCTATGTCATGTATAAAAAAAGATAGTACATATTCTATTTTTCAGATAACATTATTGGAATATATTTGTGTGTATGTGTGTATGTGTTTATAGGTATATACTACCGTACAGATAAAACCCCAAGAAGCAGCTATGATTTGTAACATTTCCAGTTATTTACATTCACAAGTATCCATACACCTATCTAAAATGCAGTATCAGACCAGCCACTTCTTTAGAATTACCATATTCAATCACTTTAAGTCAAAGAGCTAAAATACAAGTAAATGCATTAATTTTATAATTCTTATTTAAAACACCCTCTGCATAAGCTGAAAAGTTTGGGGGTATTGATTCTCCATAGCCTCCCATCTTCTGAAAGTCATTGAACATGTGGAAAGTACATTTCAAAAGGCCAGGTACATTTTTTATAGTCATCAATAACTATCCAGCGTGATGAGCAGTGGGGAATGAAGTCAGGAATTTTGTTTGCTTTATTTTACTTGTAAATGGGAGCACCTAGTGAAACTCAAGCAAATTACTTTGAGCACAGTTTGTTTCTATTATTATTCATATTAATAAAAACATTAAAGAACTGGCCCGATGCCTGTTGGTAGGTGACACTCTCCATTACATGATGCAAAATATTAGTTCTGATGACTTCCCATGAAAAGGCAGTACGATCAAAATTTCATCTCAGGCAATTGTAGCCACAATCCTCCTCACAGTAAATTCAGCATGTAAGAACCTCCTGGCTTTACCAGAACTTCCAAAGACCCTGCTGGAGCTGAGCCACCAGCACCTGCAGTGGATGGGTCACCCAGCCCTTGGACTGGCATCACCTCTCAGAGGTGCCCTCGCACGCTGGAGTGAGAATTGAGGGATCAAGGGTGCTCAGTACTGAGCAGTGCCCTGGGCCTGGCCATCAGCTGCAGCTCTGCCACAGAAAACGGAGGTTCTTGAAAGCTCTTTTTTTAAGGTAAGTGTGGGTCTATGAAACATGGCATATTAATACTGCTTTACAGAGTAAAGCAGTTGGATGTGATGGTCTTTGTAGGTCCTTTCCAACTGAACTATTCTATTCTATTCTATTCTATTCTATTCTATTCTATTCTATTCTATTCTATTCTATTCTATTCTATTCTTTCTTCTCTTCAAGCAATTGCTCTATAAAAAAATGGAAAGGGACATAAACTTGAGCCACCTCCACACCCTTCCCACCCCAAATCATCCAGATGCCTGTTGAGACAATCCATTGACATCTTTTAGTTTTGTTTAAAATCATAACAGCTAAAATAATTGTCCAAAACACAGTATTTCTTTAATTCCAAAATTTATACAAGTTTACAAATCAATATACCACCACACAAAGTAGTGAAAGGAAGAGAAGATATGTTTAGAAACATTTTACTATAACAATGCTCAAATATGGTTAAATTTGACATAGTATTGCAAGGCTTTTTATATAAAGAATTAATGATTGAACAAGGAGATACAGAGAATACCATTAATTTCTTTGTTCCTATCCAATGCAATATTTAGCTTCTAGAAAACAATGAAATATTGGTGAAATGGCGTATCTAGTTCGTATGAGCTCTATTTCCATTAAAATCCTGAAACGAGATGGGAACACTGACAAAATGAAACAAGACCTCATTAATCATTAAAGTTAATAAATAGAAATCTGTCAAAACATTACAGTGAAATGTTTTTACTCTGTTCCTCCCTTTTTCTATATAGATACACTTCCATATTTTTTCCAGGTGCCTGTTAAATAGAAACTTTGATGTGTTCTGGGGAATTTACTTTTCTTTTTATTTGACCCTTGAAATATTTTAGTATCAACCTAATAAAAACTTTCAGAATTGCTTTTGTTTTTGTTGTCTATCAAAAGCTAGGTCCCAGCAGTGAATATTGCACTGAGCTTTGTACAATAAAAATACAGATAGCAACAATAACAGAGTTAAATGTGAGAGCTCCTAAAGGCAGGAGGCAAGTTTATTCTGTTTTTCACCCTGAGTACATCTTTATTTTAGTTCACAGCAGCGGCACAGGTCTTAACTCCATGAGATACAAATAAAAAATTATGATGTGAAAGCAGTAAATGTCATAGACCTGGTATACCTGGCAACTTAATGCAAATGTAGGCTTTGAGCTTGTTTTATGTTACAATGAAAGCATTAGCATGCACGTGAGGAGAAGGGCTCTCATCCCTACTTTGGACACCAGCAGTGCTCAGCTTCTGGGGGTCCCTGGGGTGCGGGCTGTGGGCACCCAGGCTGCCACATCCCAGCCTGGCCTGATTAGACATGATGTTTTAATCATCTGTTCTGTTATGATACAAAATTTGGGCTCAGGCCATATTTATAACCAGGCAGAGAGCTGCCCAAAGTACCACCCTGCAGCAAGGAGCAGGCAGAGCCGTAGGCAAATGATAAATCCAGCAAATAAATGCAGCCTTGCAGACTGGCAAGTGGCTGTGAATACATTCAGTGATTTGGAAGAGACACAGCTCCTGGTCCTACATCATTTCAAACCATGGCTTGAAATGGTTTTTAGCTTAAATAATCACTGGCATTTACCCTTTTTTTTTTTTTTTTTTTTTTTTTCCTACTTCTTGACTCTACACATTTATCACATTCCGAGGAACTTCAAATACTCTGTTTTTCATTTGAAATAATATATTTCAATTATAAGGACTAAATATAAGGACTTTCATACTACCTGAAAGCAGACAGGCATCCTAGAATCATTTCAACTGGTTTTGTGAAGAACAAATTAGGATTCGCCTAAGTATCCATTCCCCTACACCTACAGCTGCAATGCACAATCACGCCAATAAACATGACCCAGAGGGTTGGTTCAGAAAACACAATTTCAGGCCACTCGTTTTCTCTTGTGTGGGTGTAGACATCTGAGTTCATATCCGACTTTGTGAAACATAAGTATGTGCATAAGATTTCTCACAGGTTTTGGATGACATTTAAATGAACTGTCCAACCTCGTAAAAATTAACATGTTGATCTCTTTTAGCCAGCTCAATGGTACTACTTGTTGCATGAGAAGTGCTGTTTTTTTCTTTGCCCTTTCTACATCTTCTGATTTTTTTCCATAAGGATTGCTCACTCAGGAGTTTCTCGGAACTTGTCCTGATTTTTCCCTGCTGACAGGCATGCAGCATCATGGAGAGTTAGTTACATTACATGTCTTTCCAACAGGCTGTTGTAGCAACTTGAAGATGTTTAAAATCATCAATTCAGAGGACCAGAAGATACAGCAGAAGCTCTGCTTTAGGTAGATCAATAAGGTAAAGCAAACTTCATAGTGCTTCATAGTGACATACCAAAATCTTACTTTTTATTGCACGGGTAACATTTTACATCTGTTGCTGTCCTGCCAGTTGATATTTAGAATACAAAAATAATATGTACAATTCTAAGCCTGTGCATGAGTACAATACACAATGGATAGTTTATAGTTCTGATTCTGCATATATACTACATTTTTTACAAAGGTCCCAATAAAGGCAACTCTTTTTGTCCAGTTACATACATGTACATTTGCTTAAGTAATTGGCTGAACCATGGGCCAAAGAATGCATCTGATTATTTATCATGGAAGTATTAAGAAATTACATGAGAAATAAAGGATAACTCAGCATCTCCAGCCAGGCTAGTACCCTGCCTGTAGCAGTGGCTTGTAGTGAATACTTTGTTGTTGTTGTTGTTGTTTTAATAAAAAAAAAAGAAACCAGGAGGAGGATAGCCTAAGTGATGCCTCACCTATGTATCCTCATGCCTTATGGCAAAACACAGCTTGAGAAAGCCTGTGCCAGAAGTTGTATCCTCATCGCTGTGTCTTAGTTCTGAAATGAGAAGGTGGCATGTTTCTTGCTGTCCATGTTCCTGGTTTGGTGTGGAGGAATGTCTTCTTGCAGTGTCACTTGGTTCACTTCATCCTAGTAGCCTAACAAATGTTAGTTCACTGTTGTATGCACTGCTCCTTGCATACCCTGGCATGTCAGTGAAATAGCTACCTTTTGTCAAGCTGATATGGTCTGACCTGACCTTGGCCAAAGCGATCGGTCTGTACCCCAGCTATCTTTCTGCCTTGTGTATCTTGGCTCCTTCCAAATGTTTGAAAGTGATTAAGGCAGCACTGATGTCTACTTAATTGTTCCAACTTGTTTTCTTTGAAGTATTGTATTTTATACTTAAAAGTTAACATAGTAGACCTTTATAGGATTTTGGACACACACTTCCAAATTTGGCAACAAAAAAAAGAAGCCTTAGGCAGGAGAATTATTTATTAAGTGCTAGTGTAAGCTTTTAAGTTTGGTCTTCAAATTCTAAAAATAAGAATAAGGATTCTACCAGAATTGCTGACAAACCTTCACTCTAATGCCCTGATCATTTCTGTATAATTTAGTGCCAAAGAATACATTTTCACTGCTTCCTTGATGTCAAAGTGGTGTTTCTATATTTATAAAATGATGGGACACGCAGAAGTTGAACTCTTTTCTGCAAATGGAATCCTAATGCCTCTCATTGATTCCATTAAAAAAGGAAGGTGCTCATCCCTCTTCTTTGCTACAAGCATGTAGATGGCTATTTTATTTGGTTATTGATATTTTTGGGTTGTACGTCATTGGATTTTTACTAAGATGGAAGCAATCCTAATAGTTATATAAATCTGTTGTGTTTTTTTTAAAGGTTTGTCAAATCATTTAAAAATAATGGGATGCCAGCTGTTGGAAAGCACTCTCCTGTTACTTCAAGTGCTCTTTACTAAAATAATCCACCACATTTATGCAAACCTGATCTTGCTGTAAATATCAGGAAAGAGGGAGATCTAATTAAAGCAACTAAATTGCCTTCCTGCCTTTAGGCTGACATCTAAAACAACAAAACCGTCAATTCTATAACGTAAAAACATTCCACAAGAATCTACTGCAGGTTCTGAGGTAAGAATCACATCTACACAGACCTTTTATTGCCTGAAAAAGAAATACTTACACTTCATAATTAAAAAACTAAACAGGGCACATGAAAGACAAAAATAAATTGTAATATGTACACACATTATAAAGGATAAATAGCATATATACTGTAATACTGCATTAAATGTATGCATATGTGAATTCCAGGAACCCTCCCCCCCCAAATGTTGTGTACATTAATTCAAAGGATAAATAAGTGCTAATATATGACAGAGAATTCCTTAGTGTAAACAATGCCACAGGCTTTTTAATAGGCTTTTGTGCCAACTTACAAAAAGCATGTATTGCCTTTCACACTCCATACCACTTAATTTGAATAGCACTGTCTTCACATACACAATTTCAAGATAGTATAAAAAATTATGGGTCTAGGAAGCATTCTTCACACTGAGCAACAACAGGCCGCAGATGCTCTAAGGATTTTCGGTTAGCTTTCACGAGACCGCGGGCTGAAGACACAGATTCCCCCGCGAGTCCTTCCTAAAAGCAGTGCAAAGGTTCTTACATGTAAAACATCACATCAGCAACCACTGCTCAAACATGCCAGTAAGGACTTCTGTGCCCCGTTCCAATTCTAAGTTCAGACTCACGCTAGCGTGATGTTGAAGCTGCCACTACTGCCTGCCATAGGTGCAGAAGATAGCGATCCCTCTGGTTTGAATGACAAATGACAGGTGGAAAGGAGTGTTTCTAAACACGAATCGCTTCATTGCATTCATAGTGTCGCGTGTCCTTTGTCCTTCGAATCCTGTTTACGTATTTCCGAGGATCCAGAGCACATCAACATTAAAAAATGAAAAATATATGACTTGTTCTGTATGAACATTCAATGTATTTTCTTGAAGCATGCTCATCAGGATTTTAAAAAAGACATCTGAGTTATAATAGGACTAATTTCTGGCAACTGTATTTACTGGCACCAGAGAAAATTACAGTTCTTCACTAAAGTACTGATGACATGAGGACTTGTGGCTTTCTGTCTTTCTCAGACAGGCTGTGGCCACTAAAAACTACATGCACAGCTGCTCATACTCTCCTTTTTCTTTTTGTTTTTTCTTTTAAATGATTCCTCCCACTGGCCAAGTGCATCCCTATGCAGTGCCACCCACCCCGCTGCTCTCTGCTGACTGACAAGGGAAGTCTCTCCCCCAGCTCTCCCAGTCCTTTTCACACTCCCCCGTGAGTTACCCTCAGTCATAATGCCACAAGCTCTGATGAGTTCTTGGCCGCAGGCTCTCAAGCGATTGTCTTCTGCTCTTCCTGACTTGTCAAGCTCCGAGGAAAAAGGCCATCAACGTCTCTCTGTGGGGTGGCCACAGGACTACGCTCTGTCTTAGCATCAGGATGTATCTTTGTTAAAACAAACACTTCATATGGGTTCTGCTCCTAGTCAAATCATTTGTTCATTGATAAAGACAAGGGCCATATCCTTCATTAACCTCAGGGCAAGCTGCAAGACATGCTCACACTCAGTCAAGTTCCAGTGCAATCTCGGGTCTTCAGGACGCAATGATTTCCCCAAAGAAAATTGTTACATGAAACATGGGATGTGGTCGAACAATTATGGACGATGAAACCTGAAATGATAAACCAATCAGAATTATATTGCTGCAGCCGACACAGGGCTATGGTGAGGCTCAGGAACCAGAGTATGTCTGTCCATATCACACTTGAGGCCACACTTCAAGTACTTCAGTTTTGGGCCCGTCACTACAAGAAGGATATCGAGGACTTGGAGTGTGTCCATAGAAGGACAACAAAACTGGTGAGGGTTCTGGACCACAAGTCCTGTGAGGAGCGGCTGAGGGAACTGGGGGTGTTTAGTCTGGAGAAGAGGAGGCTCAGGGGAGAGCTGACTACACTCTACAACTTCCTGAAGGGAGATTGTGATGAGGAGGGGGTCAGCCTCTTCTCTCAGATAACTAATGATAGGACTAGAGGGAATGGCCACAAGTTGTGCCAGGGAAGGTTTAGTTTGGATATCAGGAAAAGCTTTTTCTCTCAGAGTGGTCAGAATCACACAGAATCACAGAATTTCTAGGTTGGAAGAGACCTCAAGATCATCGAGTCCAACCTCTGACCTAACACTAGCAGTCCCCACTAAACCATATCCCTAAGCTCTACATCTAAACGTCTTTTGAAGACTTCCAGGGATGGTGACTCCACCACTTCCCTGGGCAGCCTGTTCCAATGCCTCACAACCCTTTCGGTAAAGAAGTTCTTCCTAACATCTAACCTAAAACTCCCCTGGCTCAACTTAAGCCCATTCCCCCTCGTCCTGTCACCAGGCACGTGGGAGAACAAACCAACCCCCACCTCGCTACAGCCTCCCTGCCCAGGGAGGTGGTGGGGTCACCATCCCTCGTGGTGTTCAAGAAGCACCTGGATGAGGTGCTTCAAGATATGATTTAGTAGCTACAAGATATGATTTAGTAGCTTAGTGGGTAGTATTGGTGATAGGAAGACAGTTGGACTAGATGATCTTGTAGGTCCTTTCCAACTTTGTGTTTCTGTGATTCACCTGTTACCATGGTCCCTAGCACAGCTTTGCTTGCGTTAACCACCACTCTTCCAGACGCTGCCTCAGCATGGCGGGGTGAGCGCAGGCCAAGGGGCAGACTGGACATTGGAGGACACCACGACAACTTGCCTGGTGGTGGTGGGGAAGAGGTTAGCCCCAGGAATTCAAGCCATGCCAAACCTGCTGGCCTTAGGGCTGGAGAAGAGCTTCCAGTCCGCTTTGTCTACCAGCACAGCCTGAGTCACATTGCACGTACTATTTGGAGATACTGTCAGTAAATCAGAAAAGCCTTGCTGAGCCATAAAACTTAACTTTTAGTATTTCAATCCTTCTGCCAAATAAGGCTAACAAAATATTTTATTTATTTATTTATTTATTTATTTATTTTTAAGGAAGAAACAGATTTTATAGCACTGCAAATGCCTTCTTCCTATTTTTGCCAGCTGTGGCAGATAAAGACCCAAACATACCTTGCTGTTTTTTTTAAGAGTTTTAGGTAAGGCCTGTACATCACTCCAGATTATCTGTATGAAGGACAGAGAGACGTGGGTTGCACAAAGGGTATCACCAATCTTTTCTAGAATAAGTTGGGAGCCTACTTGAAAGGCTTTATGAAAATTTTTAACACATTTTCTCCTAATAGATCCAGAAAAAAGAAAACAAGCCCCACATGATCTCAGCGATGTGGTACAGCACAATACAGAGATGCAGTTTCCAAATACAGGAGATGCACACAAAAGCTGACATTCACAAGGATGCAGCTCATCTGCTACGTGAGGGTACAGTGCATTGCAAAAAAGACTCAGGGTTTTTGTATTTGTGTAGAACAACAATATATTGGACTATATATAGTATTTCCATTAGAAGCATTTTATAAGCATCTGCTAATGTCCTCTTCCCAAACTTTTGTTTATTCCTGTATTTTTAGAAACTCAGTTTCTTGGATTGTGTTACAAAATAACAGAAGGAATCAATCTAAATTACTAGTAGAAAAACCATTCCACTGACAGTCATTACAGTAAATCATGAAAAACGAAAAACAGTGGCTTTTCTTTCCCAAGTTTAACATCAAATTTGAACAATTCAAAGATACTGTGAATAGTGACTATAATAATAGAGCTTCTTATACCGATTAATTAATTGTATCTTGTAAGACATTTTTGTTTAGTAAGAAGCTTTATTTTTGTCTCATTCTATCACAGAACTTCACAAATAAACATTTGTTAACCTGCTGCACATGCAAGGTTGCATTATCTCAGTCATCATCCTTCAAAACATTTTTTTAAAAAAAAAAAAAAAGACTGACTTCTTCTCTGGCTGGAGACTTTTGTCTACAGTTTTCATAAACAAATCACTTTATTGTTGCATCAATCCAAATATAATTGTGAACTACATAATTTTTAATGAGAGGTCCAGGAGGAAACTGAAGCTCTATATATTCAAAACTGCAACTGACTTAAAACATCTGCATTAATTTAACTACCTTAATGGGCTTTTCCTAGTGTGACTCTGTTTAGAGTTTTGTACAGTGGCTCCACAACACATCCAGTGAAAATAAAGGGTAGGGAGGGAGCAAGGAGAATCTGATCTCCCTCAGGTTGAAATTCCTCCAGGACCCTACAGATTCATTGGCTGTATTTATCACAATCTGGCCATGCCTATTTTTGACTCTATTTTTCAAGGCCCTCCTCAAAAAAAGTTTTCACTTAAAAAAATCCCTGACATTTTTGGTTCAGCTTTCAAGAATACAACTGTAACCAGTCTCAACTGTTTTCAATTCTAGTGAAAAAGTATCTGATTCTTTTTGTGTGACTCATGCATATCCACACTTATTCTCCTATACTGCAGTGCAACTCAGAAAATCAAACAACTTCAGCAAGAGGTTGCACTTCATCTCTCTCAGAACACAGAAAGATTTCTATTCCTGCTCATTTTCCTTTTTTCACTTGTGAAGTCTATTTTTTTTTAACTACTACTGCTATCGTTCTGAAGAAGATACAGTTCCTACTACCTGAAAAGATAATGACCCCCAGAAGCCAAATGAGAATATAGAAATCCATATCCAAATCCAAAAGGACATTTTCTAATTGTCAGAATGTGACACTTCATTAAAACCCTGCCTCTTTTTTCATCTCCTGGCTTAGTTTTGCTCTCTGTGAAAGTGGTTTATTTTTTGAAAATTATTTTTTTTCATATTATATCTACATGGAAGTGTGTATATATTATTACTTAAAAAAACATTTTTTTTTGGTGAAAAAAGATCAGTAAAGTTGTGAAACCAAGCTCTAAATTAGGAAATGCCAGAAATCACCAAACACCCATTTCTCGTTGTGAATTTTAATTTTGATATTCTCTTTAATTACAGGATTCACACTCACCTCCTAGGATTTTAAATTTGACTGAAATAGTGAGACCTAGTCTAGGCCAGCTGTATCTGCTAACTCTTTGCGAAAGTGAAGATAGTAATACTATGTTTGCAATGTTGGTTGATCCTAACAGCAAGTTCTGCTTGCTGGTGTCAGTTTTCAACCTTTATAATTTCAAAAGATATGAACAGATACCATGGAGACGGCAGGAAGCACCTCTCTCCTCCCAGGAATAACTCTGCCAGTTTTGAAGTCCTACTAAAAACTATGGACACTTAAGAGCTCTTTAAACAATAATGCTTCAAACATCTTGGTGTTATCTAAGACATAGAATGAAACAAGTCCTGATTAAAATATTACAAGCAACAAACAAAGAAAATTAGAGTCTGCCTTGTTTCACAGAAACTGCTGTCAGGAGTCTACATGACTCATAGGAAGCTCCCCATAATATTTTAGACTTCTCTGAAGTTCAACACATCATCTAGTTTTCACTTACCAAACATATCTGCAAAAATGCATACTTCCATCACCAAGGCAGTACTTCTGGAAGACCCTTTTTTGTGCTTGAGTATTGATAAATTCATCTGGGAGAAAAGCTGAGTCCTTTCAATCTATTATTGTGTAGGTTTCCCAATCTTTCTCCATTTAGCAACTAATCCACTGCTGTTACCTTCACTGCCCTATCAACTTCAGGGACTGCATCAGCAATACTGAGCATCCCACCAGAATCAGCGGTGGAATTCAGCTGGAAAATTCAAGGAGACTCATGGCAGGAATGTGTTGATGGAACTAGTTATGAGACAACTGCAGAGGACCTGTAGAAAGGCAGATGGCAGCTGTCATCTCTCCGACTTACGCAAAAAGATGGATTCACCCACCTGGTAAATTGCCGACTTTCCTCATGTACTTCCATTTCTGTGCTTTTAAATTCATTCAGTTCTTTCCTTATTGCTGCCTGTTAAACAATAAATATATATTCAACCATAAGAAACATGAATTGTAAGGAAAGTACAGAGTCTGAGAGGAAGCTAGCCCTACTCTGGTAGCTCTCACACCTTTCTGATCATAAACATGAATGACTTCTTTCCACTTACAATTATTTGTAGCAGTATCTTACAAAGAAAACCAAAGCATCAAACAACGACAAAGAAAGACAAAATCTACTGCAGTGGGCAAGCCAACCTCTCACTGCAATATGTCACTTGGCACAGATGAAAAAAAGGAGAAGGGACTCTGTTACCTTAACAGTCACCTGTTGAGTATGCACCTGCAAGGGGACTGAATCTCCATGCAAAGCTCCAGAGGAGCCAATGAGTCACAGTTCCTGCATGACAATTGTACAAACAGCAGGATCCTTGTATCTCCCACTTGGAGACAGGACTTCAGGGATGCAAGATGAATAGCACTTTTTAAGTGGGAATTGGCCACTTGGCTTGATTAATTTTATGAAAAATTGCACGAAATATTTGAACATTTCAGGCTTGTGTTTTCAGTTGGCAAATACTAAAGAACAGCAGAAATTTAGTGTGCTTTACAAATGCCAGTTCTTGTTGCTTACATTAGAAGAATAATAAGCAATTTACTTCATTAGGTAATACATATAATTTCTGAAAAATTCTAATGTATATTAGGAAGGTCTTTGTTTCTATTACAAATGATTTCCTACCTTCACTGCTAAATGAAATGCCAGTTTATTTTTGCTCCCTCTTTTCTTTCCCCATTTTAAATAAAAACAGTATCATTTCATTAATCCCTAAAGAAATCTCATCTGGCATGCAAGCCTTTCAATGCAGAACAGACACAGAGTATGATAAAATTACAGCATCACCAGACTGGGGTCTCATAAATGAGAAATTTCATTTTAAGCAGGGTATGGTTCTGTTTAGCCACAGCAGCATGCTTACACGAGGCTGCTGCAATAACTAGGAAAGAGAGTGTCATTTCTGAGCACCAAATCAGCAGCAAAACCACCAGAGCTCCAGTTCCATAATATTGTTACAGTACTATCTTCTGCTCCCACTGGAATTAGAAAAATGAATTCCTTGGGAGAAAAGGGCAAAGGAGTTTCCAGGCAACCCAGGGTCTTTGCCTTTCTGCTGAGGCCAATGAGCACAGGGATCAGAAGCAGCCATGGACATCTGTTCCTTACAAAATGAACTGAGATTAAAACCCGTCACCCTAGAGTAGACAGGAAACTCCCCTCCTTGTTCTAGTGAAGCTACCCAGGTTTTCTGGGAAGGTGGACCTCAGTGAAAGTGGAGGTGCTGGGTGCTCTAACCTCCCACAGAGTATATAAGGACTAGAGAGAGCTCAGTACCTCCCAGAACCAACATCTTGAAACATCTTTACATACATTTTTAATGTCTCCACCTTGACTTGCTATGAGATTCTCCCTTGAATATCAGATGAGCTGTCATTAATGCTAAAATACAAGCTGAAATAAAATCAGTGCCTCACAGTCCTCATCTAAAAGACAAGGGATTCTTGCACACATAACTTCTCATACCAAGCACATGTCATAGGATTTCCATAAAAGTTGTTTCAAATCCAGTACTAAAAGGGTCAGAACTTTTTGAAATGTAAATCTAACATATAAAACTTTCCTTTTATGAAGTGGTGTAGGAGGAAAATGGATAAATATTTTATGGCAATCTTTGACTGATTTATCCTTTAAAAGGGGAATCATAACATAATTTGTCCCATTCCTTGTAGTTAGGCAGAGGAACTATTAATTGCAGTATGTTTGGAGCAAACTTTCCAAGGACTGCTGCCTATGTAGAATTATCTAAGTTTGATAGTTATGGCCAAGAATGCTTAGAAAGAAGTAACAGCTTCTACCTTTTACACTTGAATGGATGGCAAAAACAACTCTTGGTGATATTGATGCAGGCTTCTGCATGCAGAAACTTTGCCTGAACTCCAATGATCATGGCTATCTTTGCCAACAGCATATACTTGGCTTAGCAAGGCGTTAAAAGTGCAAGAAATTCTGGCCTGCTCTGTTGTAAAAATGCTGGCAAACACACCCTTAACGGGCACCTGAGTGAGTTTTCTTAGCTGTAAGCAGTAAATGCACAGCACCATGTCAATTTTGCTGCCTCCAGCAGATGCCACACATGATGTTTGCACCAAGAAATCGCAGATCAGAGGAACGAACCAAAAATGAAAGATGTAAGAATTTAATTATAATCTAAATCTGCCCCTTGCCTTGTCTGCGGGAGTTAACCTGGCCCAAGGCTTGTCTGCACGACGATCATAATCCGGAGAATCTGTGACCTCCACGTACTCATTAAATCGCAGGATTCGCCTTGCTTGAAGTTCGGCCACTGTAGGCCTCAGGCTGAGCTGTAAGCGGGAGACAGAAAATAGTACACTTAATAAGACATAATAAAATAAAAGCTGAGGGTATGATGTAATCTCTAGAGAACTTTAATGATGCTTCTAAATAGGGTCACTTTCAGGTGTCTAAAAAAGGCACCACCCTGGGAGCACTGCATGGGAATGGGGGAGCAGCATAACCTAATTTCTTCGATTATAAAAATAGTCTTTGTCAGACAGGTCACAGAGAATCTTGACAGTTATCCCTGGAATATTAATTGTGACTTTGCAACTGGCACTCTGTTTACCCCACTAGATGATAGGTCTGCATTAACGATTACACTCTCTGTTATGTTCAACTATAATACAGAAAATAAGCCTGATATGGAGGGACCTGCCCAACTAAAAAATAAAATAAAATAACATCTGGTGGTTAGGCATTCTATCTTAGTCATTACGATGCCCAGCCACAGGGTTCCAGTCACCTCAAACAACATTCATTTTAATCAGCTAAAGACAATCACATTAAGGAAAAAAATACTGTAACTATTTTTGCAGAGAAGGACAGACAAAGGAGACATACAAAAATCTTTCCCATCCTCTCCCACAATGACACCCCCAAGCTAGAATAGCACATCACTGTTTTGTTTTGTTTATTTATTTATTATTTTTATTTTGCAGGGACAATGAGCACAATCCCATCTGGAGTAGGCAAGCCCGCTGATGTGGCCAGGAGAAGGGTGAAGGAATGGGCACACACTGCTTTGCTGCCCTCTCTGCTGCCCAAGGGAAGAGTGGATCTATAGGTGTGGCTGCCCTTGAACATATGTGACAGTGGTGGTCATGCTCAGAGGAAACGCCCAGATCATTTCTTCCCCCTGCTTACATGGACAAATATTAAGCATAGGCAGACTGTATGCTTTTTTTTTTTTTTGAGGTAGAGGAAACTGGAAGGAATGGGGTTTCTCCCTAGAAGGATTTGGCTGGTACTGCCTTTTAAACGGATTTCTAATACGAGGACATGACTAACGCGTATTTGCATTAATGTATATACACTGGATTTTTGAATCTTACAAAAAAATAATCCTATGCGCACCAATACACAATACAAAACAAAACAAACAAACAAACAAAAAACACATCATCACCTTTCTACTGAGTCTACGTTTTATTTCTCTTTTGGCTTCCTGTTCCTCTTCTTCATTCTTCTCTGTTTTTGGAAGAGATAAAAAGCAGTGAATATTTACGTATTATAACTCCACATACTTAATTCTCTTGGTTTAAAGCTTCAGGACTTCAAATCTTGGCTCATGCTTGCTCATATTTTGGGGTGATTCTACATGTATTCTCTACTTTTTGATTTTGTGTGCTCTCATTTCTTTTCCCTATCCTCGTTTCCCCCCAGTTCTGTAGATACCTCGAGTCACCAGGATAAGTCAGGAACGTAGCAATGAGAAGGCTTCTGTGTAACAGTACGAGAGAGGTACTCTGAAAGAGCTGTCTAATGTTTCAATTACTCATCCTAGTATTAAAATCACTATTGCTTTTACTTCCAACATGCCATCTCTTGACTAAGAGTCTAATTATCCATAAGGGTCAGAGAAAAAACTTTGCTCTGAGTATCTGAATCAGCCAAGTGTCCTCTACTGCTACAGAATGGAATGAAGCAATGACAATTCTTTTTAATGCCAGCTGTTAGTGCAAATTACTTTTGTTACTTTAACATTTTTTCTGACTTTATAATGAATGTATATGATTCATTACTCAGATATTCTTGGTTAAGGTCCACTAGCTAAACCAAATGCAATGTGTAACTTCTGTGCCCTGAATGGGTACAACACAAAATTGCACATGCATTTTCTCAATGTACTTGGGAACAAAACTGAAATGTGCTATTAATAAATTTCTGAGCAAACCAAAATTGATTTCTTGAGTGCCACTGACAAGAACACTTAAAAGGGCACATTCATAAGGACTCAGCATTTTTTTAATTTGATGTGTGTTCTGAAGAATATTATCTAATTTATTGATCCACCTCATAGTTACATGCAAGCTTAACTTCAATGTGGCTGAAATATACCACCTAGAAATATTTTTAGAATTCAGATCCTGTTTTATTCAAGGTTGGTGGTTATGGATTCCAAGCTGTAGTTCAAGGCTAACTATAAAGCTCATTTGTCTATTGTGGATGCAGCCAACCTACATAGGCGAAAAGGCACTTTTAAATTCCAGTGTTGTTCAACACTGTCTGCTATGGCCAGCCTGCAGTGTTACTACAGGCAACCTAGCTGCAAAAAGGTTCCATGTTATGGCTGGTACACTGGACACGTGTTAGGTGACACGTCACCTAACAGCACTTGCACATTTCATTGCTCTCATGTAAGAATAATACAGTGGAAAGAAGGACAAGTGACTTTTTTTTTTTTTTTTAAAAAAAAAAAAAGACAGTAACAAGAACCAGCCCAAGAACTGTTCTGGGAGAAGATCCCAACACCAACCCCAGATTTCTATTAGCAAGATGCAATTGCAAGGGCTTGCAGTGAGAATTAGGTTGGATCTATTGTTGATGGTGCTTTTATTGATACTGAAATGTGAACATAATTCATGGTCTATTAATAGCTTTTCTCTTAAATCATGAAGAAATGGATCTGTAAGGATCTGTAACTGAGTAAACTGAAAAAATTGAGAGTTAAAGATAAATTTACTTAAACTTTATTATTATTATTACTGACATACCTAGTAATAAATAAGTTGTGTATATTTAAGGATTTGACTTTAGATAAGAACTCTTTTTATGACATCTTCACCTAACAAAATCAAAAGCTCTCTAGCTTTTTTAGGACAGGTAAGTCATCTGTAGGGTTTTGTTTAAGCAACTCAATGCACAGTACTTAAGCACAAATTATTAATCTGGGGTTCCATTTATCTGGAATTTGTTTGACATACAAATTTTTGCCCCTTCAGGAACTGAGTCACTTCAGTATTACCTCATAGAAATTCTCCAGTAGCAAAAAAGATGCAACTGGATAATGCACATCAGTGGATATACACACACAGTTACATATTCAAATTGACTTACTTCTAGAAAGAAAACTCAAGAGCTGAAGTAAAGCGACTGAAATCTGGTGGCTGCTGTTTATATTCTGAACGTGCTGTTAGGCCAAAGGCCGCTAGTTCCTGGCACTGACCACTCTCCCTTGTACCTAAAGCACTTATTGCATCTCTCCAGACTGCTGAGCACAACAGAAACACTGCCCTGACACAAATTCTTACTAAGAATAACACCTATAATGCATTTTTTTTTGTCTTGTAAAGTTTTGAAAGTTGCCACAGTGATTTAAGAAGATGCATTGAGCTAAAAATAATGGGCCTTGTGCTCCTTCTCCTTCAGGTGTCATGGACAATCCCACCCAGAGGCTGTTCCAGCTGCAGGTATGAACTGACTGACTTGCCCAAACAGAAACACATTAACACACTGAAACACCTTTCTGACTGCATTCCACCTTAAAAGCAGATCTGATCTGTAGGATGTGGAGAAGGAAAACATAAACAGTGTGTTCCCAGCTCCAAGTCCCCTCCTCAAACTGCTGCGGAGCCGCACTGGCAAAGGACCAGCTGAGCAATTGCCTTTTGCTTGCAGCACTCTCTGGTCAGGTCCCAGCAAGCTGTGGCTTTCCTCCTTCCCTGACTGCAGCTCCTGGGAGGCACAGCAGCACACAGGTCAAATGGGCACTTGACTCCGAGCTGAAACCATTTTATTTAGTATCACGGTCTCCGGTTAAAAAGCCCAGTGGTCAAAGTAGAATAAACGGCTTCCTTGGCATCTATATGTTATCGCTCCTGCAGCGTCTGCCTCATTAAATCCTGTCAACTTCTGTTTCTGCAGGACATCTGCTTCACAGCAGAAGGGGAGAAGAGAAGAGAGGATTTGCTCTGCCCGAGGACTGTTCTGCTCTTGACCAGAAAGCACTCCAGGAGCATGAAACTGAACTTTCCATTGTGTCCCTGTGGGGATTAGCTATGTTTAGACTTCTCTGTGGGCTTGCTGAGGAAAGAAAAAGAAAAGACAAACAAAGCGCCTCCCTCTTGGAATGCTGTGGAACACAGAAAGCGGCTTCTCTTTCCCGGTTTTACAAGAAAAGACAATCATTAATATTCCCTAACTAGCACCAAGGGCTAAACACTGCTTTCTCAAAGCCAGTACTGGCAAGTGTGCAGGTGCACCGGACAAAAAGTTCACTATCCTTTACAGATACAGATCTGTATCCTTTACAGATACAGAAAAAAATACAATTATCTTAATCTAAAATTCTAATTTTTTTTTTTTTTTGCAATAATACAATGCTATAAATACTACCAGCTCAGAGCCAGTACACAAGAAACCTGTCTGCACTAAAACCACAAGGCTCTATCTATTCCTTTGAGTGGACTCTTCAGCTATCATAACTCTGTTTTAGTGTGGGAAGACTCAAAAATTCAGATAGTTTTACCCAAATTGTTTTTACACAAAGCAGCCTGCAATGTTTTGCAGTTTTACTCAGTTACAGGATTTTCAGCAACTGGTTTATCTGGTAATATTATCAAAACAAATCTTGCAACACAGATTTCCTCATTTTAAATGGAAATACAGAAAACATTCAGACTTTTTCTGAACCTCTTGAAAGATTTGGGCTGAACTTAATCCTGAAATAAACATTTGGACCTTTACCACTTAATGTAACCTCAAAGTCTGATAAATATTACTCAAAACAATACTTTTCCTTGGTTGCAGTTTACATACAAGCAATAATTTTCCCCACGCAATACTTAAAAAGGAGGAAGGAAGCCTTATGAAAGGAATCCCAACTTATTCACAAAAGTTGCCTACAACAACAAAGGCATTTAAGAGATGTAAACATTTCTGAATGATCCACAGGAAGGGAATGCCATAATTTTGATAAATGATATGCAGGTTTTAGAGCTGAGAGAAAACTTGCACACTCGAAGGGCTCTGAGTCAGACTGTCATCACAAACACTGTCTTTTCTTGTGTTTGCTTTGCTTTTTAGAGATTAACTTGAAATATTTTATATCTCTGTGATGAGCAAAAAGCAGTTGTGTATTCTACATCTGCTTGTCAGTGGTTCTGCTTTTATTTATTTATTTTCCACTTATACGTCTGTGTTTCAGCACTTATTTTTGCTCTCCCTTGCACCGTTAAGCCAGACACAGGGAAGCAGCAGGGAAGGATGGCTGGCTACAGAGGAACAGCGAAGAGGTATTGAGTGCAAAGCATGGTTTGCTGCCAAAAACATCAAGTAAACAAGCTGAAACAGGAGTAGAAATCTATTAACTGCTTTCCAGTCTTGAGCTACTTATTGCAAAATCAGTGACCAGAATAAACAGTGGCAAAGGCGATACTAAATACACTATAAATATGTTGGTAGATCAGTTATCTAGAGATTAGCTAGACAGAGAGCATAAGAAGCCCAGCTGCTGTTCTCACCTCAGTGTCCATATCCTGAATCACCAAAGATGTTTTGGAATTACCTTTCTCACCTAGTTCAGCGTGAGCTGCTTGTCACGTAAAATGCTTCTGTATTTCCCATTTTATCTTTATTATGACTATGCAATGTACAGGTTAAGAAATTATGCCCTTAGAAAGCTCATTCACATTATGGATTGGACAGGAGTCCCTTGAACTTGTGCACCATAATGCAGAAACAGTAGCTTCCCCTTTTCAATAAGACATGACACTATTTGACTTTGAAGAGCTTGCACAGCAGCAAAATGATTTTATTAGCGCAGATAGTTGCCCTAAAGCCAGTAATTCTTATTCCTCCTTGATCTGCTGGCCGGAACAGGTGACAGTGATCAGTCCATAGACTTTGTCAGGAAAACAGCCTATTAGCTTTTCTTCCCTTGGCATGCTGTGTGACAGGGTTACACAGACGAACTCCATAGTTTTTGAAAAATTGTTGGAAACAACTGCATTATAACTGCTCTTTCAGCTACATCAAGTATAGAAATTTATATATATATATATATATATATATATATATATACACACACACATAGAATAGATGAGTTCTGAGATTTGTTGCTATGTGTGAAACACTTCCAAGTGCATTTTCTTCCTTGTAAATGTTTGTATTGTTTATTTCTTCATCAACTACTAGCCTCTCCTGCAGAAAGAATACAGGGCTAGCTGGAGCTGGGCATGGCAATTGTTACAGTGCATGATTAGATAATATCTATATTATAAAAAGATTCATAAAGACAAAAAATGTGTGTTCTAAAGAGTTTACCAGCCTAAAAACAAAAACAGCATAACTAAATTGGAAAGTAAGTATAGAATGTAAACATCTAGTTTTCCAAAGATCTACCCCTATTTGAATCACAGACTTAAATTTTTCTACAGGGATACTGAAGAATGATTAAATCATCAGAAAGATATTAAATAGGAATGTACTATCCAAGTTTCAATACACAAGACAAATAAATACATTTATTTCAGAAATGGATGTAAGGACCAACATGCTGAAGCAGTTGGCATATGCCTGTCCCCTTTCCTCTGAATACTTCACCTTTCTTCTTAGTTCACTTTCCAAACTCTGTCCTTGTATCCCACCTCTAACTCCTACTGATATTCCCTCTTCCTTCTCAGAAAAAATAGGTGGAAGTTTAACCAGCCTTGAACTACTTCTAAGGGGTATCTAATTCATTTCTGGGCTTTGTGACTGGTTTCAAGAAGTGGGATTGTGACAAGAAAAATGCAGCATCTTGAATATATGCATTTTTCACAGCTACAGGTTAGCATATAAGTCTAGCGTTGACTTGTGATTTTAAAGAACATAATTACTCTCCAATTATGGATCTAACACTAGAGTAACAAGGACCAGGCCACCATATGAATCCAAAATATGCTGTGATCACTTTCTAAGTATTAACTTAAACCTGAATAAAATACTTACGCTTTAGGATATTTCTTTGTTCTAGCTCTTCAGTTGTAGGCCTCTGGCTAAGTCTCCTGTAAGAACAAAGTAGGTGACTGATTTTAAACCAGATCTAAATAACACCTGATGATTTGTAATGCAGCTTAAAAGATGTCTTACATAGCCATTCTTATAAAGCTATTCATTTCCAGTTGAGGTATTCAACCACAGACAATTTCCACATGTAGTTATAATACCTGGGCATGTAACCTCACTACTGACTGGGCATTTATTTTAACATTTATATTCTCACCACTTGAACACATAAGTGATACTTGCACAATATTACAGAAATTGTACCAGCAAATTTAAATTCCTCATTTAGAGGTATAATTTTATGAAAGAGTTCATAAACCTTTTTTGTCCCCAGGTATCACAATTACGATAAGCTGTGCAAGCATAAGATTATTCTCAGGTGTTTTGAATGCAAATCGTGTGTGTTTTGTTTTGTTTTATTTTGTTTTAACAAAACATAAGTGGAGCATTCCTCATCAATTTGCAAGCACGTTGAAATTGTGGAGTTTCTATCAACACTTGATTTTATTTAGTTACTTATATATAAAAATGACCATTTAAGAAATATCTGAGATATTCATTTTCTGGTCTATATAGTACAGAACATGGTGGATGTTGTCTTTGTGTTTAATAAACAAGTTCACATGTTTGCTTGAGAAAAGGAGCAAGAAAAATTTCAGCAGTAAAACTGATGTTGCAAATGTCTTAACAGTTGGAAATCCCCTCTGCCCAGCAATCCTCCTAGCTCACTACAGACCATTTGTGGCCTCATGAAAGCCACCTGATTCCAACAACCCTTAGCATTTCTGTGACACCTGGAGACAAAGAGGATGGTGTGGAGTGTGCTTGTGGCCATCAAATGAGACTGCAGAGCTGAGTTTTGATTTAAACAGGGACTTTCTGGTAAGGAATGTAGAAAAAACACTGTTATGAAGAGACTGGTTTCCAGTTACACTATGGGGGGGATCATTTCTGGTAATGGACTGCTTCAGTAGCAGACCTTCTATTTTTTTTTAACAGCTCCAGGTCTCATTACGTACAAAATTTCCATTGTGTTCATGTGATTTTCGGATTGTGAGGAGGTTTGAAAGGAGTGAACAAGCCCATGCTGCAGGAAGTTCCTGACCCAGCACTCACTGGGCTGTGGGAACAGGACTTCCACTGCCTTCAGATACTTTTCCACCAGATCTCTGCTCTTAGGTGCTGACCACGACATTGGGAATTTTAAAAGAAGATGCCATAAATTCAGTTGTGATTTCAAACCTCTCAGCACAGGTATTGCACCTGGCATTGTACCAGGCACCATAAGCTTTGCACATCTATTTTATGACTGTGTGGTGAGGGTGCCAGCCTGGCAGAACTGGCAATGCCAGGCAGGAGAGCTGAGGGCAGGAATCAAAGAGCAGCTTGTTCACTGTAAGCCCCAGGGGGAATACAGATAGGCAGGATGTGATTACCAGAGCTGGAATTTGGTTAGGAAAGCACTGATAACAACCAGGCTTCTTTATTAGCAGGAGAAAAATGACCTTTGGGCTCTACAAAAAAGATGTATGCCTCTCACAGTTAGGGAATGAAATAAATTATTTAGCTAGCCATGCAATTCACAGAGCACCTCAGCACATGTGCTAAGTGCTGGGCCCGGGCTGCTGGGCTTCTGTACTGGAGTAGCACTGGCTGTACTGCCCAGTATCTGGAAATCTAACAAACACAGGACATCCTCCAAGCCTGCCTGAGCTACATTGCTGAGCACAAGAGAAACAACGACAGGCCTGGGAAAATCCACATGTATTGTAGTCTGTTCTCAGAGACTTTAAAAAAGAAAATTAACACTTTGGATGATTTTTTTTAAGGTTTGTAAAAATAAAAGTGAAAACTTTTTTTTATTTACTTGAAAATTTTTTTAACGCAATGTTCTCAAGTTCAGGAGCAGAAAGTAATGTATGTCCCACAGCAGTTAGGAGCATGAGAAAGACATGCTCAGAGGTGAGCACACTACTGATCTGCAGTCAGTCTCTATTTATTTCTTTTATTGGAACCAATACATGAATAATTAATCATTTAGATAACAGGAGAAGGGTGGGAAGGAACATAAGGGAAGAACATGCACAGGCATACTTTGTGTGTCTGAAACTATAACTCTTGACTGAGAGGGGGACACGTAAGTTCAAGTCCTTGCTAACCAGCATGAGGAAACGCTTGAACCATGGCACCAATTATTCTGGAGTCATTTTTATTCCTATGTAAAACAAACAATCAAACAAAAACAAACAAAACCAAAAAACAAACAAACAAACTCAGCCCCTGAAGCTCTAGGTTTGTCTCCTGCAGAACAAAAATCTAAGATGGACATTTTAAAGTTTTGTGAGAAATTAAAATACAATTTTAATTTTAATTTTTCCAGACAGTTTTACCATGAAGATCGTGCACTGCATATTGGGCTGAATTTAAAATATGAACCTAATGTTATTCACCATCTTCCTCCACCTCCACCCAGTAAAAACACATTTACACTGCAACTAATACCTCACTAGCTTTGTTCCAATCTGATGTCTGATTTCCTGCCTCTCCTCTTCAGATGTGCACTGCAAGATGTTTTTGTCTTCTAATTCTTTCTTAGATGGTCTGTTGCCAAGTTTGATAGCAAGAGTATCCCTACGACGAATTTTACTTGCCAAAGAGCCTGAGGAAAGGAAGAGGAGGGTAAATTTAGTTCATTCATGCTTAGGTTACAAACACAAACTCTGAGTAAGGACTTTAATACCTCCCCAAAGCAGCCTTGTTCCAACATGCAGGAGAAGAATTTTAATTAACATCAAAAGGGAAATAGTTTCAACTCGGCTCACAACAATAAAAAGTTGGAAGACTTGCATGAAAAAGCTAACAGCCTAAATGACAGAGGAGCTTTACAAGGACAAATTTACATTTATGTGTCTTTGAAGTCTGATACATTACAGGTTGATTTATTTATCTACTTAGTACTGTTAGCAAAATGCTGCTTTTTTCTTAATCTTTAAATGAAAATGAGAACAAAGTCTTGTTCTCTCATCTTTCTCATTCTTTTCTTTTTAGTCCCAATGTAATGCTACTTATTTCTTGTATATTGCTTTCATCTTTAAATTGTTAAAAAAAAAAAAAAAAGTTGAATAAAATGAAAAACTCTCTGAGAACTTGTAAAGTATTCTAGGCAGGATGCCCTAGGCACTGAAGCAATCTCTTCACCCGTAAAGCAGATACAGTAGGGAAAACAGACACACCATCTTGCCTGTGTTAGCATCAGCCAGCTGTGGAACAACTTCCCTTGTCTCTCATTATTCTGACCGAGAGGGCTACCTATGTCCTATGATGACAGAATTTTATGATGTATGACAGTTTGTTAAGGTCACAGGCTCCCACTTCACTTCTTATTAAGACACTGCTGCTGTCTGAATTGATGAATTTTTAGTTGCTACCACTTTGGATGGTATTCAGACCAAAGGGAGAACTGCAGAAGACTTCAGTGTCTCAAGCTATCTGGCACTTCACCTTCTGCTGCACCAGTGTTCATGCTGTTATGTGCCTTGCCCTTGGATCTCCTGCAGGACTTTCCAGAAGCTGCTGAGGACTGTCCAGTGAGAGCCGGTCCTCTTGGAGGCGGGTGTGCTCCGCTGTAAGCAGCAGCCTGGAATGGTGGCTACATGATGCTGAGCCATTTGGGGGCTCATGTAGCATTTGGGTTGCCATGTAGCAACTTCCCCAGTCACCTCATTCCCACAAGATCTCTAGTGCAAGTCAGTTCAAAGCCACACTGGTGCTTTAACGGTAAAGATTCATTACATGGGCAAGCCCCGATCAATAAAACTTAGGGCTGATGCCCTAACGTGGAGGCCTTGTCCTACCCTGTTCTCCTGAACCCACTACTTCCACCTCCACTCCCAACTATGCAATGCTTGATCTGGGGCCCAGCAGGTTTTTGATCACAATTGTCTGGGAAGGGAGAAGGATACTCATTTCTCATTCACCACAAGGTACAACACTACATCATCTAAAACCATGCCATGCAGCCATATCCTCCTCTCTTTACTTTGCTAAACAGGGGTCAGGCATGGTCACATAATGTAATGTGCAAAGGGTGGACTGCAACATGTTGGTGGGATGCCCTGCAGTAGCACCACATCCTGGAAGAGAATCACCCACAGACTGATAGGCCTGCTTGCAGCTCTGTCCCAAAGTCTTTGCTCTCTTGCAGGCCACAGCTTAGTGGGGTCATCTACACAACAACTCATTGGGTGTAGGAATCATGGACTGCATGCAACCAGCGAGCTCCAGTTAGCAATCTGGCAACCACAGCAGCTTAGCAGGCTCCCTGAGCCAGCCCAGGACAACTGGATGTTAGATATACCCTAAGATGGCCACCCCTCCCCAGCACCCTCTTCTTGTTAGGGGCTTACTTTCAGCACTAGCATTATCATCATCGTCGTCATCGTCATCATCTGTGTACAGGATCGGCCCGTCAGAGTCCGAGTCGCTGCTGTGGCTCTCTCTGCTGCTTTCACTCTCAGGAGGGGCAGCAGCATCAGACGCCTCCTCCAGTGGTTCAGAGTGGGTCTGGTCAGGTGCCTCTGCTTCTTGGTCATCCTTGGTAGCCAGGCTATGAATTCATAAGCAGACACAGTGTCACATTAACGCAAGCAGTAGAGAACATGAATGGGAGAGAGCCTGCATAAGCAACCATGAAAATAAAAGTTCTGCTGCTCAAACTAACTTCTTTCTCTAAAACTGTATGTAGGTAAAACATATGCAATGTATATATATGTGCATGGGTGTACGTATCTGTTTATGGATAAGCGTGTTAAGAAGAAAGATGCAAACAGTCTAAAAAGATGAGCTGCAAAGTCTGTACAGAAACATCATTGTTCTTATTTATTTCTTGTGGGATAGTACCAACTACATAAAAGCTAATGAGAGGAGAGAAACAGCTCATAAAGTTGGGGGTGAGAGGACTCAGTCAGAGAGCAGGCAGGATTGCAAAGCTTCCTCTTCTGGAAGCCTGACTCTATTTACTGCAAATATAGTTTTATTGCTGTTGGGTGCAAAACATTCATTTCTATCACTGATGAATATGGAAATCGGCAGCAGAGGGCCCTCTGCCTTGGGAAAATCCTTTGTGTAAACGAAGGGTAGAGAAAAGGGAGAAGCAGCACAGGAATGCAACATTGGCACAGATGTACCAGCAAGGCTCCCTCTATTTCAAGGAAACTCTCTCGGTCACTGGCATCTAGACCAAAACCTCTTGGGTTGTTATGAAAGACACTGGGTCTTGTGGCAGGGAAAAGACAGATTAATAAGCTAGTTGCTTTTTTGCTGCCAACTATTTTGCGTAAAAAATATAATTATGACTTTGTTCTTGACTAGATTTTATAATATCTGAGACTTAGAAAAGCTATTAGGCAGTAACAGACCAAACATTTACTAACCAATGCTTAAAACTGTCATTAAGTCTGCAAGTGAATTCAGCTACTGAATCGAGAGCTTTATCAATGAGATTTTAAATGATATTCCCCCCAAAAAATATATATATATATTTTTTTTAAATAACAAACTTTTAATTAAGCATCCTTTCTTGCTTGCCTTTATGAGAGAGAAATAAAAGTGTTATCTGTGGCTAGCTGAGCTGTTGACTGCAGTGGTCAGTATTCAGCCAGGCAGCAATACAGGTGGCACATGATGAGAAATGCCATCATGGGGAATCATTAAATATTATGGGTGAATGGCTCCAAGATGTTCACAAGGGGCAAATTGTGCTGGGATGCCCCTAAGAAATGGACACAAATTACCAGTCAGCATGCCTACAGCATCCTTTATGCAAAGGTAACACTAGAAACGTGGGTTCCTACAGGCTTTGCCACTTACCCATGACAGCAATGACTTACCAATGACCATCTCACCTTTTTGAGTCTTCTCCACTAGCATCTGGACCACCATCTTGGGCTGTACTGCTCAGGTTGTCATTTGTGCCTTGCTCAGCCTGGAGAAGAGGTTTCATATCTGATCCAGGGATGGATGGCCTGGCTACCGAGCCCTCTGGTGCATCTTGGGCATCTGAGGAGACAGCGGGCTGACCAGCTGCAGCAGGAAAAGGAGGTGGAGGTGGAGGAGGAGCTGTGGTGGGAGGAGGGGGGACAACCAGCTTGCTCCGTTGGTCTACGTCCTCTGTTTCAGAAATTACTATGGAAGGCTGCTCAGGCTCAGATTTTTCTGCCTTCACTTCCAACCTGTTGGCTGTGGCACCTGAGGGGGAAGAAGCTGCCCCATCTGGTGCTGTTCGTGGGGCTGACTGCTTGCCAGCTTTCTTCTTGCCCCTGGGAGTCCCTGATGTGCCCGATTTGCTGGAAGTCTCCTTAGAGGCTTTGGAATGAGATGATGTGGACGAAGGAGATGGCGATGAAGAAGACTTGGAGACTGGTGCTTTTTTAGCATGTGAGGAACTAGAACTAGCTAAAATAAGAAAAGAAAAAGCATTTTACAGTCTCGCAACTATGCATTTTTTGCACCTTTCTGCATGAATTGCTTTGTATGCTGATAAAAATGAAAAAACTACACTTGATACTTCTATAACTCTTCATATATATGCTTGAGATGAGTAAAGGTTCGAATTCACAATTCAGCTTTAGAGATGGGAAGACTGAAATGATGAATACTTGTCGAAGATCAGTGAAGGGGATCAATCTTAGAAATAGGTGAGATTTTGATCCTAGCATTCTGTGTTGGCCCATTAGAAGTTGCCTGGACATCATCCACTACTTTTTTTCCAAAACGTTTCTTGCCCGAGTTAAAAAATAAATAAAAAAATGCTACGGGACCAAGAAAATTGTCTGACCTTTTCTATTATGTGATTTTTATGGTCTGAGCAGTAGGAGAACAATATGATTTTCCTCACACCTTTCAATGAACATCAGGACCATTGAGAGCATCAGTTAATTACATTTCACAATGTTCTTGCAAGTAGCATGCTCCTAGTTAATGTCAAGCAGCAGAGGGACAGTAAAATGAGACGTAATTTTGAGTACAGATTGGTATGTCCATAAAACAGAGTTGGAAAACAATGATCTCATTCTGCACAAATGATGTCCAGAAGGAAAGAGGCACTGCAGGCCTTCTGTATATACTGGAGCTCTTTGTCTTGACAGTGACCAACTCAAGTAGCCTTGAAAATGTGGTAACACAAGATTTTGACACTAGTTGCACGAACTGGCTGGTAATGTTTCTGTCTGCTGTTGTGATACTATACTGAAGCATATATGGTTGCACCTTGGCTCTAGTCAGTGCCCAGGTTTGCAAGAGAGCTCAGCTAGCAAGGTATGCCCCATGTGCATCCCAGCCACGTTTCTGATGGCTGTGTTGATGCACACATCACTTGGACTGGGAGCTTCAGAATTCTGACTTGCATTTAAAAAGCAATAAAACTGACAACCACCTTAAAATTCAGTCTTCTTCATCAAAATGCATCCAACTCAAACACTTCTGCTGCAGTAAAAACGCATTAACCTCAAGAGCGCAAATGAAAGCATTATAAAGCTACACGGCAGCCTTGAAGCTAAGCTTACCGAATAAAACAGAAAGCTGTAATAAAAATCTGCTGAAAGGCCTACTTTACTTATAAGCATTTAAATAAAAACAAAACCCCAGCAGATTAGGATAGAATCAAAATACAGATACTGGCCATAATAAGCTCACGATACAAAAATAGCTTTCACAGTGTGACTGCTCTTAGTCTAAAAGAAGATGGAAAATAATTCAAAAGACACATTACACCGTTCTCTCCTGCAGCAGAATGTTATGGTTTATAAACATTTATAGAGCCGTGTGGCTTTCAGTACATCTGGAAAAATTTGCAGGAACTCATGGCTTCAGGCATATCAGTGTCCCTCTTTGTGCCGTGAGGTAACTGTACGGGGCACGGCGCGGGATCTACTGATACTGCAGTCACCAGCCACACCGACTGACTTCACTTACCAGCAAATCAAAAGGAAACAAAGAAATGGTACAGGCGGCAGTTCCTAATTGCAATGGAAATAAATGGTGGCTCCAACCTGTATATTATTTAGCAGAAACCTCAGTGAGTAAGTAGATGGTACTAACAAAGGGCTCTGGTTCTGATCCAGCAAAGCACTTAAACACAGGCCCCAGCCAACAAAACCAGTTATGTGCTTAAACTTAAGAACTCCAGCACAATACAAATATACAGCTGCACTATAATTATCACTGGGAAAACGTCAAAAGATGTTTCCATTGAATGAAACCTTACATTATTCTCAGAACCCTCCTGGACTTGCAATCAGATACAAAAACTTGAAAGAATTCTCCCAGAGAAATTCACCCCCACACACTTTCACTCAGGTCAGAAGTGCTATTGCTATTGTTGCTTTAAGCTGGGCTGCCTGACAACTTTCTGTCAAGCCTCTTTTTCAGTAGAAAATTTGAATTTTGATTAAACACAGAAATTTCACGACCATTATTTGCCTTTTGGCACAAGTACATGCTTACGTTCATGTCCCCTTTCTCCCAGCTATACTGTTTCAGTTTGGAAACCTTCTGAGTAACCTCAGTTTCTCAAGTCCTATTCTCCTTCATGGGACTAGATCACTGGCTGCACCACTTGTTCACTTTCATGGGGATCTGATAAACCTTGTGTATTAAATACTGTTCCCGATACATTCTCCTTATGAATCATTGCCCCTATTTAAAACGAAAACAATGTACCTAATGCTGAAAGAAATTACTAGTAGAAAATGTACTATTTTATACAAGAGGTACATTGATATATTTTATAGCTGTATGGTCTCAAGTACTGCATGAAATTTCAGCAAGGCTACTAAAAGACAGATCTGGAAATCGAATGTGTTTTAATTTAAGAACTGAGGTACCAACCACTTGCCTGAGCATTTCTCTATCTGATGGGTTGTTCTGTTTCTTAAAGGTCTGCTGTTATTAGGTTCCTTCACCTGGGAGGAACTGTGTTTTCCAGCTGCAAGTGAAATACAAGGAGCAAGTTCTGGGTTTTCAAAATGTTTATTCTTGTGGTCTATTGATGTAGTAGGGACAGTTAATACCAAGTTAATGGATATTTTATGGCAAAGTTATTATTGTAACTTTAGCAGTCTTGCAATGTTTTCAAACAATCCTCTTCTGTGTGCTTCAAATACAAAACTTGCCAAAATGTACAAGTTATGAAGAAGTATACTTGGAGAGAAAACTGGAGTGACTGAAGGGCTTTGAAAGACTCAAAGAGGATCGAAAATACAAGGTTTGTATAAGTTGGCCAGTGCACATATATATACAGTCCATTCGTCATAATACTTCTTGCACTCAAATTATATTTGAGTGTTTTCATTTTGGTTATTGTCTAAATTTCAACCACTCAAACTCCAGATCAGTACCTTAGAACAGCTACCTATAATCTAGCATCGTTGCAGAATTTTGGTTAAAAAGTGCAGTAATAAAAACATCTATTATGTGCCTGATGACTGACATTTTCCATTCTCAGTGCATATTTAGAATCACAAGAAGCTATCAACAAGCTCAGCAAGTCTGACTATTTCTAAGGATTTATAATTCTTCTTCTTATTTATTTATTTATTTATTTATTTATTTTTCTCAGTTAAAACAACCACTACTCAACAATCTTTAAAGATCTCTTCCTGGTTTTATCCTTTACCTCTTTGAAATCTTCTCATCTTTTCATGTTAATTGAAATAGTTGTTACTTCCAGCAGAAAGTTACAGCAAAACCAAAAAAGTTTTACTTTGGGGCAACTCAGATGTATTTGTTTTCAGAAGTCGCCTTTTCCCCTGCTGATTCTTTGGCAGTTCTCTGTGTTGTTTTATTACCAACACTTACATGTCACCTGGGAATTCGATATAGTCTCTGTTGTGCTTGGTTTTGTGCATACATTTGTTAGACAGCGAAGTGATTCATCTGATGTCTGGGGTGTTTGCAGACAGCAGAACCAGAGCTCAGTGGGAAGCTAGCTAAAAACATCAGAGGCATGCTCTTTAGTAGCACCACTATTTACAAAAGCAAAAGTTCTCACCAGACAAAGTCAAGCACCCCCATGCACATGCACCCACTGCAGCAGGCACGGCCTGTGCAGTACTCACCAGCTTCCCGATTTGCACTGTGACTTGTTGGCTTTGGAGGTGGGAGAGGAGGCTGCTTAGCAGGAGCCTTTCCCTTTTTTTTAGCATGAGATGCTTCATTACTCTTATGGCTGGTGGTGGTTGAAGCAGCAATAGCATTTTTTGGTGGTAGCGGAGCTTTTTTAGGTTTAGGCTTAGACTTGGGTAGTGGTGGAGCATGGGATGCCGGTATTTCTGGGCAGTGATCAGTAGTGCTCTCTATGGATAAGAAAGTGAATAGAAGCCAACTGACACAAACATATGCCACATACATTTAATAGCAAGCTTGACAATGACTACTTTTTGCTGCTTGAGCTCTTGGGAATCAGTACAGACTTCTTCATCTTCTGAAGTATTACTTCAGAAAAAAAAAAATCGCCATCTGTCTCCACTCAAGTCCCTCTCATTGAAGACTTTTGCCTGGCTCTTCTCTCATTCTCACCTATTCTAGATCTCCAAGAACCCTCCTTAACTCTCAACATCCCCAACTAGACTGCTGCCTGCAAACAAAGCATGGGAAATACATGTACCATTTACTCCTCTCACAAATTCCCTTAGATTCTTTCCAGTCCTCTTGAGATCAACAGGCTATAAAACCCAGATTCATGTGAATCTGAATGTGAACAGGGCCATTCCCTCAGCCGCAGGTTCAAATATGGCTATGCAGCTGAAACTATCCCCTGCAGGAACCCATTCTCCTAAGCTGCAGACTGCTTGCTCAGAGAAACAGCAAATTTATTTTGGGTATCTTCCCCAGGGTATTTCTACTCTTCAGAAAGAGATGAAGCTAAATTAAATAGGATGTCATTTGCCATGGGAATGCTCTTCTCTCCTGCGTACTCTGAGTACTGTCACCAGACTGCAGTTTTAAGAATCATCAGTTACTTAGCCCATGAAAATCCCGACTTTATCTACATCGTGTAGTCCAGTAGGAATGGCTCTGCAGGGTGAAAACTGGTAACACTGAGGACCCTATAACCCCAAGTGTGTACTTCATGAGATTTTATGTTGGACTAGCTTCAGCCTAGTTCTGTAGACCACATGCCCAGATGCGGTGGGAGCACCACCAGTTCCTGAATGCAGCTTTGGTTTTAGTTTCATTCAAAGGGAAGCTGGTTTGTGTGCTCTGCAAACCAAAGAATGGTAAGCAGGGATGATCTGGAAATTCACTTTGGAACTGCATTCCTAGCACTAATGTAGATGAGCCATTTAGAGTCAGCACAACATTTTGCAATATAATCTCTACAGTTGTTAGACTGTAGCTGGTAGTCAGATGGGAATCTTTATTTATTCCGTCACACCAACTCTGTGCCCATTTGGGCTCAAGATAGCCTTTCCAA
Source organism: Aythya ferina (assembly GCF_964211825.1). NCBI lineage: Eukaryota > Metazoa > Chordata > Aves > Anseriformes > Anatidae > Aythya > Aythya ferina. The sequence continues at coordinate 56,136,471 of NC_140298.1, forward strand.
GCCTTTTGGAAAAAGGATGTTATAAAACCAAGAGCATAAAGTCAAAATCATATGGGCTTTACATGCATGTTAGTATAAATTACAATGGTCAGGGAACAAAGAAGCCAAGCACATATCAAAATTACTTCCAACAATCTCTCTCTCTCTCTTTTTTTTTTTTTTAATCACTAAAGAGGAAACCAATTCACTTCTTGAAGTATGTTCCTACAAAAGCCTTACTCTTACACACATTAAGTGGCCATTCCTGGATCTTCTGTCCATTCCTCACCCTTTTCCTTCTTCTGTTAAAGATTCCCAAGAGATAAGCAGCATCTTTTCATTTTAAGATTAGTAAATGAAAAATAAAAATTGTGTTGGACAATGACGACATTCTTTATCTGAGAAACAAAGCCTTTTCAAACTCTAGTTTAAGGATTGTTAATATGAACCTAATGCATCACCTGCAGATATTAAGAGCAACATGCACATGTGTCTCTTTAACAACCAAAGAAATTAAGACTAATAGTCCAGCATCTTCCTCCTTTATTTCCAGCCCAAATAATCACATGATAGACTAATATGTTTTTGCTAATGTTGTACAAGAACCATTGTTTTACAGTTAGCAAGCAGATTCTTTCGAGTACAGATCCTTGTATGACCTCTTTGTTTTCCTACCTCTTTCTTCTGGACCAGAGAAAGACTTTGGAAGAAGAAAAAACCATGTTTGTTACATTTTGCTTTCCTCTTTTATAGCAAACAGCATCTCCTTGTGAAACTCTACTTAACTTCATTCAAAGTTGAAAACCTGATTTAATTCTGAAAAAGCAGGACATTTTAAAATTTTCGTTCCATTATAGCAACATAGCAAGAGAAGGTAAAATTTTGAAGGGCATGATGATCAGAAATAATTTTAAGTGTAAACCATTCCTTGATATACCTTTTCCTTATGGGTCCAGCATGTTAAAACTTTATTTACTACCAAGAAACAACTGTAAATTTGTGTATTTATACATTGCCACTGTGTTCTGCTTCCAGTCATATTCATACAAAAAAATCTTTAGGAGAGAATAATAACCTATTAAAAAGAAATACTCCACTCACCATATTCTAAGGAAATGCAGTGCGATTATTTAGAATCTTGGTCGATTAACATTCAACTATATAAGTGATTAAATAATGTGTCACAGAATTTATCTTATGTATTAGCAAAAAAAGTACAAAATACAAGGCTAAATCTTTACTTAGTTGCAAGTAAGAATATCTTAATGACACCAAACCAACAATTTTCAGTTCTGTAGAAAAATAACTAAAATGTATAAATGAAAAACAAAATTAGAACAGTTCATTCAAATCAAAGTCTCTGCTTGCAGACTTAAGTTGTAATTAAAACTGGTAATTTATATAATATTGATTTTAACTGAAATACCTCACCATCACTGGGATATCATCTCTTTATCTAGGACAGTTCTTTCCATACTGTTATGTACATCATAACAAAGTCTGGCAGACTCTTTTTGCACAGTAGAACCCTATTTGCTCAGATAGTTACAGCTCCCTTTGAATCTTGACTGCACCTTGATCACATATATGCCCTTTTCTTGGCCTTGACTAGTGAGTCTTCTTGTATTCACAACGAAAGCCATGGTGAAGAGAATTGCTCTTCCCATTGCTTTTACCATGTCGTATTGCCATATTATCTTTGTCTTTACTAACTTTGTTAGCTTCACTTTTTATCTCATCAGGTACAAGCCCAAAGGCCCTCAGCGTCAGTCTGATCCTGCCCAAACTGCTGTTTCTCACTTACTCTTGAGACACTGATTCCCAGTTCCCACCTGACTAGGCCATTACACTAGCTTTTGCTGCCAACAAGCCGTGTGTTGAAGTAGACAATATTTCATTGATTTTCCTCTGCTGCTCTCAGGTTTGGAAGGCTCTCCTTGTCAACATTCACAAATATACCTATCAACTGTCGTCTCCTACATTACACTCTATTACGATGCCAAAGCTGTCAATTTTTAAGCTGCTGGCATTGTGCTTGTTTTCCTGGTGTAGTCTCCTCTTGTTTTTCAGTGTGTCACTGAAAAAAAGAGAGGACACCACTATCTTTTACTGCAAGTCCACTGGAACATTTCTGTGTTTTTCTGTATTTATGTAAGCCACCATAAAATAAATTTCTGGTCTATGTGTGAGTACTGCAGTAGTACAAACAGCTAATAATAAAACACTGGCATGCTCTTGAACAGCAACAGGAATGGTCTGATGTCTGTAAATGGCTCAAGATAAAATTATGTTGTAATTGTACCTCCCTAGCATGACTGCTTGAATATAGGTCCTTGGTCTTCAAGCCTGTTCTTTCTCATCTCAGTTGTGACTGTCGAATCAAGGAGCTGGCTGAATCAGCTCAGTTCATCTATTTGTTCAAGCCCATCCCCAAGGTATCTCAGTACCAGCTGTGATGCATTTTTATTGCTGTTTCTTTTCTTAATTTACAGATCTGTTCATCACAAACTGGACTTTTAACAAAAGGTCTCCAAATGACCATCAGATAGGAGTATCTTTTATTCACTTCTGCCTTCATCAAGACATCTGCTGTAAAAGCAATGTCCCCATAAATTATTTTTAATAGGAAAGTAAAGCAAATGTTAATATCTCATTAAGCATTTGGATCAATAATGTGTTTATACTTGGAACAAATTTTCCAAAGACCAGATTTTCAAGAGAGCTCACTTTGAGATCAGATTTTTTTGTTCCCCTGAAACTGTGATTGAGACCAGGCTTTTAAGAATGCTGTTTTCTCATATAAACACCTAAACAATGGCCAGGATTACAAAATACTCAGTGTACAGCAGCTCTTGTAGAAACCCTTCAAGTCTCAAAGATTTTCAGAGATTCCAACATGCCGTATTCACTGGAAAATCAAATGACTTATATTGGAAGCTAAACGTGACACCGTTTGTAAACTGTGGACCAAATGGTGGTTTTGAAGAACTGTGTCAGTCTTTAACGTAGTCTCAGAAAACATACACAACCGGGTTGTATAATACATGTATGTTTTCTTTACTTTTGTGAATTTCTAAGGAATTGAAGGTCCAAGCTGTTTTACCCCAGGATTTTGTCATACAGTACTGATGCTTTTGTTCTTACAGATAGAGCAGTGATATGAAGATAGCTCACAGAGAACCAATACTGCTGCAGTGTAAGCATATAATCTATATTGACTGCAAAGCACCCTTCTCCTGGAAGATGAGCATAACTCAGTGGAATAACACTACATAAAATCGAAGTAGGAAATAATGTATGATTTGTTGCCTTTTGCAGAATAAATCCCTGTAAAGAGAAACTCAGTATGTTTTGAGAACTGAGAGTTTCCTTTCCAGTCTATGCAGAGACCTGTGTTATGATTAATCAAAACCCAGGAAGTTGTCATTCAGAAACGTGGGACGACAGACAACACAAGGTGTCTTTTGTCTCATTTTTGGACTCACTGACTGTGCTGACGCAGGTGGTCAACTCATTCAGATGCTTTCATAAACTTCAGATTTAACCAGCTCCATTTTTTGTCCATGCTATTGCTACTAAAATTGTTTGAGAAAACACCCATTTTAATTGTTAGAAAGTTTCCCTTAATTTCCAGTCTAAACGTATTTCAAGCCACTGTTTATTCCTTTCTACCTGTGCCAGCATTGTCCTTCAGCCATGCTCTCTCCTGGCTGTATACCAACTTGTCACATTCATTGAATGCACTCAGACTAAGGCTCTGTTTTGCTAGGTTGAACAAGAACAGCTGTCTCATGACACTCTTAGCAGCCCTATCTGCATTAATTCGAGTTTTGAATTCATCCTTCCTGAAGACAGATGAGCGGATCTGTACATATGCAGGCTTCCAGATCTTGCTTACTGTACAATGTCAGCAGCACCCTGTGCATGAGGCCTTCTAACAGAGACAGAGTAGAAATCAGAAGGAGAAGGAAGAAAGGGCCAGGTGTAACATCTGACCTAAAGTAACCATGTTCAAATATTTCACATTGGTTCCAAGATAAAAAAGGAAACACACAAAAAAAACAACAACCCAAACCCACTGACTATCATTTTACACTGCTAACTGCCCAACTGCATTGTAAAAAGTAAACTATTAAGTCAAGACAGAATATCTGAAACATCTTCACTGTTAGCTGTAGATTTTATTATTTTCTTATTCTACAGAAGACTTGTAAAGTGAATAGGCATACTGGTTTCTATGTTCCCTTATGCTTTTTGTATAGATATTTTCTAACAATTCAATGGTTACTCGTCTAAAATCCTGTCTTCCTCCTATTCCTGAAGCCATGTTAGGATATCTTTTCTATAAATGAAAAAAAAAAATTATAAAAATGGCAGCTTTATAAATTAGGAGCTTTCCTCTGCCACTAAACATATGTGGGTGAAAGCCTGCACCTCTCATGTCAGTCTACTGGCATGGGATAGCCTGGCTGACTTGGTGAACAGTCTCTGACCAAACAGAGCGTTACCTAGAGTAGCTTTCCTTTTAAGAAGACTTGGATTCAGCCTCATTTACATAGTTCAGGTGATGAATAGAAGATATACTATTCTTAGAAGAACTGTTTTTAGCCAGCAAATAACTCAGATGGACTGAGACCTACAAGAAGATTCTCACGAGCCAGGCAAAAAAAAAACCCACAACTTTTATGTATTGTGCTCATAGATGTTATACAAAGCTTGGGGTTGTAGGAAGCCAACAAGACACAGAAGAGGGAGAACAGTCTGCCTTGTCTCTCACAGGGAGTGGTTTGCAAAATTGGTCTGTTGAAAGACTTCTGTATAAGACCCTGGAAGATGAAATAAAGCAAAGACCTCTGAGAAAAGGAACCTAGAAAATTTGAGTTTGAAGAACAATCCCTTGTACACAAACTGGAGTGTTGGTCAGCGAGTATGCATACTCAAAAGACCAGAGCTTATGATTCCCTTTTTCCTTTTCTGTTTATCCATCAGAAAAACAAAAGATTAAACTTAAAGGCAGAGTTAAGCGACAGCTGATAAAGCGTACGGAAAAGGACCTCTGAACCCAACATACTCTGACCTGAACGTTTGCCAGCTCTCAAGGTCAGTTATCAGGTGGGGAAAAGCATTATACACATGGATCCTATGAATTCATTTGGAAACAGGACGACAAATTGTTTCCTTCACTGAAACACGTGAGAAAACCTAAGAGGATCTCAGGTCTGCTATAAACGGTATAGGAACATTTCAGAAGCTTATGCTTCATGTCTCCCACAACACCCACAGCACCCACAAAAGAGCTCTGGCTTCCTGCAGTGCAGTTATTTATCAGAGTTTTATCACACAGACCTGACTGATGGTATGCAAAATGAAACTTCTGCTTACTTTTTTCCAGGCCATATCTTACAAATGGTTACCGAACCTTTCACTTCTTCAACCCCAGGGTAAAAATGAAATGTGAAATTATCTACCAGAATCATGGAAAGATACTTAGCTTCCCATGATTTAAAAAAATAAATTTTAAAATAATACAAACAGAACTCAGATACAAACTCAGTGTTCTCTGGTATTTCTGAATGCCAGAGACATCCTGGGAGGATAAGAAGGAGTTCTGACACAGTAACAGGGGGTTTTAAAATGTGCAGCAAGCATGCTGTATCATCATACTATGTCCCTGTACCTACAACAGCCACAGTTTTGACATCTATTCTACTGATGTTGCTTTTGCTCTTCTCTACCACTATTGTAGGGGACAGGAGGCAGAAAGCCTCCTTGGATCCCATATGCGATGCTCATACCCCGCTGTGAACCTGGAGCGCTGGGGTCTGTAGGGTCTACTATAAGACAAGTGCCATAGGTCAGGAGCCCTGGAACGACAGCATGGTCCAGACTGCTGGCCAGACAGCCAGCAGGTACTTTGGCACACTGCCTGTCCACTTGCTGCTCTGCACCCCTTCCAGGGTGCTCACAGAGAATGTCTACAGTTTAACTTTGTGTTTTCTGCAAAAGACAAAAGATGGTAGGCACTTTTAGTCAAAGCAGAAAAAAAGATAAAAATCAGAATTTGAGCTGGTACATGTGTAATGTGAACAAATGATCTAGAAAAAAAGATCCAGGCTCTGGTTTCTCCTCTGCAAAGTTTTATCACTCAATTACCTGTTTTTGTAAAACTGTCACCAGCTTCTTATTATCCTGCCATAAAGGAGAAATTTCCTTTTAAACATCCCACTCGGATGACTGACATATCATTACTACAAACAGTAATAGTTACACTATGAAATTTCCAAAGGGATTTTTCCCCCAAATATGAAAAGCACCTGTAAGCTGACAAGCAGCAGAGGGGGGCAAGGTTTGTAGAGCTGTCTGGCAGCACAGTGAGCAGTTTTCAAGCTTTTTCTTTATACCCTTGTGCTTAATTTGTTTCTGGGCTGTATGGCTGGGCCTATCATTTGCCCTGTTGACACTGCGTTTCCGTGGCTCATGCTGAAACAGCTTTTTTTCTGTAACTTAATTTAACCCCTAACATATTCCCAGTTCTTTCAAGCATTGTGCCAGCTCTCATCACTTGATCACCATGCATGTCACCCTTTTTGAACTTTCAGTGTCAGCAGTTATCATATTTATATTGGAAGTTCATTGTCAAGACCCACTTGAACTGGAGAGCAAATAAAGACCACCACAATTTCATAGAAGAGTTTTAAAATAACCTCATAGCTTTCAGGGGCTAGGACACATTTTTAGGAACATTTTGTTTTGGCAGGAGTTTGAACTGCAGCATAGCGAGCTACTAAACAGCAGGAATTAATCCTGTCTTCAGGTCTTATAAACATGCAAAGTGTATATAACTTCCTTTAAGATTTACACACAAGAGTTCATGACTCTAAAAAGCCTAACATCAGCCTCTGTAAAGATGAACAAGAACCCATTTTTTGTGGCAGCCTGGATAGTATTCATTCCACCTATCTCAGTTCTTCTGACAGAGGACTGTGATGTGAAACAGGAGCATGCTTTATGGTCTGAGCAGAATATACCACCCTAGGTATTCCTGCAGTCCTGCTGCAGCTCTGGTTTTGATGCTCTGTGAGGTGGCAGGTAAATATTAATATATAATCAAATAAATATAAACCCATTAGCAGTTCATTTCTCACTCTGTCAGTGGCTGTATGTGCAATGCATGCATATGGCACCTGCTATAAAAAAGCACTGAGGATTAATCTGCTAGGTGAGATTACTCTGTGGTCCTTACTCTTGCACTGAGTTAAGAGACTGGCTCACCTTCTTGCTTAATGTAGTATGAAGGGACTGGAGCGATAGTTATATATTCTTTGGCACTGAGCCTACTCCTGTACGGCAATCATTTCAAATTTCTTTAAGGTTAGTGCAATATATAGGGTGTGCAGAGTATAATAATGTGTTTGAAACAGATACTGAACTTTCCCCTTTTCATTAGAGTTCTACATTCTGCAGAGTCAGCTAGATGGGATTTCAGAAATGGGATTTTAGAAATGTGTATTTCAAAAAAAAAAAAAAAAAAAAAAAAAAAAAAGCACCTTAGGAAAACTTCCAAAACCTGACAGTTCCAGAAGGCTGTATTTAGGGATGCATAAAATAATAAGTGATCTGATCTAACCCCAAAGTTAACCTGAACCATTTTAAAAGACTTTTCCATGGCTTTTGCAACTCTTTTTTCCTGACCCAATACACATCTGGTTCTAGTTGGCATCAAAAGATAGATGTATTTAAATGTCATGAAAAAAGCTAATCATGTATTTCTGGCTTGTTGGGAGACAGGAAGTACTAGAAATCTCATAAGAAAGGCAGTTCTCCTTGGATATCCAGCCACTTTTTACATAGTTAAGTGATTTACATAGTTCAGAGAAGAATTCAAATTGTTGTTAGCTGAACTGGCCCTCTCAACCTCCAGAGGCTCATTCATCACTAGGTAGAGGTTACTAGAAAACATTGGAAAGACTGCTCAGTCTAACAGCCAGCCATGAAGTTCTCGGTCTTTTGTATCCTTGCTCTTTCCTGTAGAAAAACCCAATAAATGGAACAGCATTTACGAATGCTTTTTTTTTGGGGGGGGTTAGAAGAAGTGGTCCAGTATTCAAGATGCTAGAGAAAGAAGTTTATAAGCAGTCAAAACCCGTGTGATTCCACCTTAGTGTTTACCTTTTCTTTATTCAGTCAAGCTCCTTTACCAAGGTGAATCTGAATACAAAATTAATATGGACCTTGGGATTTAGTGCCTAATAAATATTATCAGTATTATGTGCGTTTTATTTATAAAAAAATCCTAGGGTCATAAAGTATATTTTCTATAAATGACCTAGGTTCATTTTGCAGTAGCAAGATATTTTCTTGAATATTTCTGAAGAACTTGCAATACAAGTGTTTAGGATGTAATCAAAACCACTCGGAATGAGCTGCTGAAGTTATTTTCAAAATGACACATAGTTTTTAAGTAGCTTAAACACATTTGAACATTTACGCCACAAGCCACATCTGCAATGATATTGCAAGGTGATGCATATGCACTTAGTGTCTTCTTTCACAAAAGGAAAACCTGAAACCAGAGCTTGCCCTCAGCTTCAAGGAAATGCTCACAGGGAATTAAGAAATCAAACATCTCTGTGTGTATTTTCATGCTCAGACCATGCTTCTCTTTATTACCTTACTATATCCACAGTAAAAAGCATGCCTACCAGCGATGAAATACTGATGTTTCACATGTCTATCTTCTCGGCAGGTTCTGCTGGCATCCTTGTTGCAGAACAGAACTCACAGCATGTTAGTGTTAATGGAATAACATGTTAATATTTTAAGCAGGTGAAAAACAGTTTGCGATAAATGTGTTCATTTACCTTTTTGATCTTCTTTTTTTCCTTCCAATGCAGAAGCTTTCTCTGATGAAGTACCATTATCTCCACTGGCTTTTACTATGTTTTCTTCTTGTATGGTTTCTTCACCAATGGCTACGGTGTGTCCATTTGAAGTTTCAAAATTTACTGTTACATCACCATCTGAAATGAAAATTAAAAAGCCATTGTCTAAATTAACTACTTGCTTAGCACCCATTGACAACACACAACATCTCTCTACTTTCAAGTTTCCATGGAAGCAAAGCAGAAAGATTTACTGAAATGTAAAACAGGCTATAAATATGCTCTGAAAACTAAGGACCTCTGTAGGCTGTCAGCCACTTTGGGTGGGTACCTCTTCTGAAGCAGGCCTACTTTCCAGGTCTGTCATCATGATTCCATCTTGGGGTATGAACTCACTACACATCAGCATCCCATACTCTTCCTCCCCACATCATGGTTTACACAGCTAAGAAACGTGTGCGTGTAACACAGTGTAGCTGCACTGTGTTTCCATAGGTCCCAAATCTGGACAGTTATTGGGTAGAGTTGTAGGACTACTATGGTGCATCCCAGTAGGTAAATCAGGCAGGAATTCTCAGAATGTGTGTACCCAGCTAATGAATGTGACTTTATTATTAATAAGTAAATATCCAATCTTAAGAACCAAGGTAAGGTCCTCCTGTATCATATCACATACTGCTATTAAATTTTGCAAGCCCAATTCTTTCCCAGCTCTGATGATATTTTACTCACTTACCTGGACTACCCCAGCTGTTTTCTTTTTCCTCATGAAAAAAAAATATAAATTCTTGTCCTTATTTGTATCTGTATTCCTGAAAAATGCTACATACTCTTGCTGGCTCATAACTTTCTCTATTCCCTGATTGCTGTTCACTATTCCATGCATTTTAAAAATGTTGCTGATTTTCTTCTCTGTTTGTTTCTCAGATTTGTTATCTTTATGTTGCTCGCACCTCACCTGCAGTTCACACAGATGATTGCTTTCCTCCTATAAGGCGCTCTTGCCATCCATTCAAAAATTATGCAACTTTACCTGGCATTTCTTCTGTTGTTTCTTCATTAATCATGCATGGTTCTTCTTCTCCTCTTCTTCACTGCTATATGCTGTCAGACTTGGATTTTGGCAGTTCCCTTGTTTCAATACAATTACGTAGATTTTCTCTTAGCCCCTTAGGCTGCTCAGGGGGTTAAGCTGATGGTTTCATTTTCACCTATACGCTAACTTTATGTATACAAACAGCGTGTAAAAACTAAGTTCTGCCTTCTTAACCTTGTCTCATTCACTATAGCTGCCATTTGCACATGGCTTCCTTCTTACCTGACAGCAACATTCAGCGTCAGCTTTTTCCTCCCAGATGTTCATAAATCCACTCCGACCTTTCTGCCTCCACTTGTAACACTTCCACTTTTTTGACATTCTGCAAACATCTCATCTATGCCCCTGCCGTTTTCCACCTCCTCCTTCTTCATCCCTTGTGAAACTGTCACTTCTTCACATTTCTTACCTCTTACTTTTCAATACTGCATGTCATTTCTTCATCTAGATTGCATCTCTGTAGTTATTCCTTCCAACTTGCTTCATTGCCCAACTGCTACCTGTCCTATATCTGTTTTTAGAGATTCAACCTATAATCTGTCCTATATCTCTGTTTTTAGAGATTCCTTCAAACCAAACCTATATTCCTTCAAACTGCTCCTTAAAGATTATCATTTTCATCACACATGAAGCACAATGTGATGAAGGCAGCACAGACTGGACTGATGGCCTTCTTAAGAGGGGTGGAAGGGGTGAAATTTGTTCACCATTACATCCTTCTCTCACTTTGTTCTGAGCCAAGAGAACTGTACAGTCTCTGTAAGGGATACAAAGTGCCATCCCCTTTTAAGAGTGGAATAGCAGGTCGAGGACACTAATGACCAAGTAACACATTTCATTAAGTGTCCCTACACTCTAAATGCAATTTGCAACCATCAGTGAGCAGAGTCACATAGCTGCCCAGAAAGCATGTAGCAAAAAATATACACATTCACAGATGGACAAATAGAGGTATGGAGAGCTCACATTTCTTGTTTTGAGTCAAAGACAGTGGCAGAGACAAGTTAAGAAGCCAGCTGTGCTGGACGTCATGGTCTAGTAATTAGACAAACACTGTAAATACAAGTGACGTCACGTGTCAACAAACAAACCCTTTACTTCCAAATATCAGTGTGCACGATTCTTCAGCTGAGACAGAGTAATATAATTTCTAGGTGAAACCTGTTTTTGGAAAAAATGGAGTTCATGGAATTCTTGGTAAAATGATGAATGCTTCAATTTTAAGCTACTGATAATTATTTCAATCAATTGTATTTTAATTACATCTAGATTTATAGAAGCTCAAGAATATTAGAAAGAATACCACTAGGAGCATTTCAGAAACATAATCAGACCTAGCACACAGGTATTGACCATAGTTTACTCATGCTTTTCCAAGCACAAACCCTGGTTACCTGTTATTAACCTCAAATTATTTTGAAACTAGTAGTGTCTTCCTCACAGACTTCTGTTTGTGCCATTTGTGAATATGGTCTGTGCGATAGTGATGGGATTTACATGATCCCAGCACTGGTATTTTTGATATGTGAAATATCTCTGTTTACAGGGAGCATCAAAATTCTCGAGGATATGGCCAGAACTCAGACAGTGCATCCCGGCAGGAGCAGTTATGAGCGTTCTGCAGGAGCAGAACGTGTATCTCTTGACTCCAACTTTAATTATTCAGCTGGCTCAAATTACCTTTCACACTTTTCAGCTTCTCCTTATACCTATTTATACTACACAGAAACAATGCAATAGGGGTTTTACCATCCATTTTTAGCATTTAGGAGCTAATTTCTAGGTAATGTGTTATCACCTTGCTCGGGCATTTCCTTCAGCACTCCCCTTCTTATCAGCTCCTCTCTGCTTTGTCTTGTCGAAATCTTCCTTTCCAACACTAAAGAAAAAGCACAGTTAAGAATAGGTTTATTCTCATACTTGTTGATGCTTGTGAAAAATGTAGAAAAAGACTTCTAAGAAACCCTGAGAAATATTGTTTCCTCTGACTCTGCAGGAGAAGTGGCCTGGGTTTTCATGGACACCCTCTGGAAACATTCTCGCACAACTTCAGCCACGGAAGGTGGGAATCACCTGATCCAATGTCTACAGCTGAGCCAGACTCCATGAGGCTTTCTTTACAGTTAATAGGAAAAGGTGCTTCCAGAGTGAAACTTGATTCATCCTAGTTTAGACATTTAATATTTAAAGGCACCTCTTTCTCACTAACTAGGGTGATTAGGTCAACCAAAGATACAATCATCTGTTTTTGTAGATGTTTTGAGTTGGGAGAGAGTGCTCAGAACAAGCAATATCCTCAGTCAAGTCACAAAGATGCTCACAGAGTAGCCTTTACGACCATACAAGATGTTTTAAATGAAAAACAAAACAAAAAAAAAAACAACACACAAAACAAAACAAAAAATCTTAAACAGAAGTTAGAAAGTTCTGTTCAAAAATGGAATAACATTCTCATCCAGGCTGGTCGGCTGTCATGGAAAAAAATGCAGCATCCTGTTTTTAGGTTTAAAAAAAATGCATACAACATACACAAAAAAAGACTGCGACATCAAACATTTTAATTATTATGTTTATTTCCCATGAGAAAATGTTAAATAGTTTTATAGGGAAGAGCATTTACAAATGGCAAAATAGAGTAATTCCCCACTCCACCCCACCCCCAAACCAATACGATTTTGGTCAACAATCTGGGAAGCCACTGCAATGATTTATAGAACCATGGTGCGTGGTCCAGAAAATGTGAACATCACTGTTGTAAAATCTCCTTTTTATTGCTTTGTTAGTAAAAGTTAATCACCCATCCTGATTCTGTTTACATATGGGCATCGAAACCCAAGTAATGTTTGGAGCACAAGCTGAGATCACACAGCAAAACTTCAGCAGTGCTGGACTTCATCCTATTAATGATGTGGGATAGGGTGATTTATCTCATCAACTAATTCAAACACTCTGGTAATCCAATTACTCTCTAGTGCAAATCTAATTGCTGTATGTAGATTAAATGCTGCAAGAGGTACTGTCCATCTCACTTGAGCTGGCCTAGTTCGAAGGAAGCAGTCATACGGCAAAGTGAGTGCTACTGTGAGGACACACAAGAGTCCTCAGAAGTGCCGAAACGTGGGTGAGAAATTTACCCTGTGTGTATAACAGCTGACAAACACCTCTCCCAGCAGCAGGTAGGTGTGGCTGCTGGCTTGCAACCAATCTGGCTGAGCTCAGACACCTGAAGGAATTGCAGCTCTCCAGCAGAGACTCCCCTTCTCTGCCAGGGAAGGGGGTGGTTGAGCAGAACACGAAGCAGATTCTTCACTTCTCAAATTTACAGCACTAGTTTTATTTCTCACACTGCAAAATGTGGGGATTCAGCAACTGCTCCATGCGGGATACATTTGCCTGCCAAAAAAGCACCAGCTTCTGGAGGAAGAATTGGTGGTAGTAACCATTATGACCATCCTGGTTTAAGCTACCCACTCCTTTAAAATCAAGAGCTCATGAATGAAAACAATATTGGCTCAAGCACATGTAAGTTGGTTTCAGTTCTGTATTTGTATATACATTGTGAAGTCTCTCTCTGAAAGGTCTAACTTTTGCTGTGTTCAGATAAAATGGAGCCCATGAGCATCATTGCACAGCTGCACAAGCCAACCTATGCCAGTCTTGTTCCAGCTCTCCTCCTCATCTGCCCACTTCCGTGTCCTCCCCAGTGCTGTTAGTGGGACCTGACCCCACAGTTAGCCACCACAACAAGCTGCCCATTAAACCAACACACCAGGAGTGACTTTCTGCCAGTCTAACTCCCTCAACTGGCTCCCGGCACGATTGGTTGAACAAGAGTGTGGCCATAAGGCAGGGCACTAGAGAGGTAGGAGCACAGTGCTGCCAACTTAATTTGGCTTCCTTTATGCTGGAAATTGATCCTAACCCTGATAAGCATCTGCTTGGACTGTACTGCTCACAAAAACTACTGTTGGTGCAAAAGTCACAGCAGAAAGGCATAGCTAGGAATGGGGGAGAGGATGGCAGCCCAAATGCAGATCAGTTGAGAGTGCCCTGGGTTCAATTCCTAAATTAAACAGTAGTTCTTCCATTTTTTCCCCATAACTTTTAAAGGTATATATCCTGCAACTGTGTGCCGCACAAGTTATTGGCACAGCAAACAAAACATGGGAATGTGCCCTATTCTAGCAAGGAGCTTTTCATGTAGGTCAGCTCTCACAAAGACTTCTGGAAAAGACAATGGGGACAATAAAGCCTGAAGACTGCAGGCAGGCACTGATTGAGAGCTATAATCAATCCAGAAAGTATGTGTATTTATCAGCAGAGTGCGATTTCCTTTGATATAGACCCCAAGGATGAACTCTTTGTGCATGTACTTTATACCTGTTTTGTCACTGGCAATGTAAATACTCCCTTATTATTATTTCAACTTTGCAAGTATAATTTACTTCCTACCTTTTTTCATCTCTGCTTCCTTTTTGCATCTGTTTTACTGGGGACAATGAAATCAGATGCTCTCTCATGTATTTCTTTTTGTGAGATTTAATCCAATACTGGTTGAAAACAATTACGTCCTTTCCCTCAAATTCAATAACATTGGATCTGATCCCCTCATCAATGTCTCTCTCTAGTTTTCAGGATGATGTGTTTGGTTTTGTTTTTCTTTTCTACAACACTGAATTAATAATTGTACCAAACTAAACAATGAAGAGTCATGGAAAATGTCACATGGAATTAAAAGACATTAACTCCTTACACTTCCACTGGAAGATCTCAAAGCATTTTATTAACATTATAAAGGTCTTGTGACATCCCTTAGATATAACTATCTCCATTTTACAGATTAGAAAATTTATGAACAGATAAGCAGCTTAAGCCCCAGTCCTTAATCATCTAAAATGCTAGCCACAAGTGTTGTTTTTATTTAAACTGATAAAGCTCAGTTAATTCAGCTTAAAAAGATAATTTATTTAAAATTCACTAGCTTTCGTTATGAATATATTTTAATTCCTACAAACAGGCAGAATTTAAATTTAAATAAAATTGATCAAAAATATGTATTCTTGTGTAAGAGGAATGAGTAGACTGTCTATTTATGAACCTGCACTGGTTGCTGTTTAGACAGGTGGACTCATTATTTAATGCTTATTACAGTCTTTGGACTATATAACATTTCACAAATAACTATTTTGATTATCTAGCCCAACTGCACTGAGCTTTAAGGGTCTCAAACTATTTAGTTGTGCAGATCACATTAGGCTACTGTTATGTTTCAGTAAACTCTCCTAAAATAATATTCTTTTTTACAAAGTCAAGCATTCAGAAGTTAAAAAATGTTTCAATGAGGGCTGACAAGTGTGCAGATGGTGCCGCTTTTATTTGCTCGTTATGTTTTACCTTTGCCACCCCTGCCTCATTTAGTATACAGACTGCACTGTGTTCAGTGAATAGTTTCTTTGACTAAATTTTTAACTTTACCTTACCTTTTGACTGTGGCCGTGACCTAATCTGAGGAGCAACCTAAACATTAATTTGAATAGAAAACTATTAGTTTTACCAAAATGAATCAAAGAAAGCAAATTCTTCTCCTTGATGCCCACGTGAGATGCAAATTGGGCAACTTTTGGCCATAGCATAATTGAGTCATATTATCAAACATTGTTGACATTTAAAAAGCGTATAATTTAAGGTAAATTTTCAGGTATAATTTCCCACTTAAAATTGTGATAATTCAACCAACAACAACAAACACAATAAACAAACAACAACAACAACCACCCAACAATAGAAGCCATAGAAATTCTAGTTGAATTGTTATTTATAAAGTCAACAGAAAGAAAGTCATAAGCATAGGTGATCTCCTGCTGAGCTAATGCCATAGACAACTGTAGAAAAAGTTATCATCTTTCTGAACCACCTGGGATAGGTATCACTATTTGTCACCTTTGAAACACTTAAGTCTCCTGAATTCAGTACAGGAGGAGAACTGTAGTTTGGTGCTTACACCACTGTCCCTCTTGGCATGCTCCCTCCTCTCATCACCTCTGTAACAACTTCATCAGGGACTTTCTCCTTCACTTGAAGAGCTAATCCTCTTTAGTTTCCAGACCTAACTCTCTTCTTTCCTTCTTCTATCAGAACTTGCCGTACACTTTTCCTGTGCTTCTCCCATAAGCACACCTTTGTCTCTTTCTTTCTGATCTTCATTCCTGCAATCTCTGATCTTACAGGTTATTACCTATTCCCCACTTAGGAGCAGAAGGCTAGTACTATCCTTGAAGAAATATATGACAAATATTGTTAGCTGTACCACCACGAAGTGGACATCCTTAAGCTGAGTAACCCACTGATCTTATTAACACAAATCTTTTCTGTCACAGGTGTATAAGCTCCTGTGAGACCCCACCTAGGATAGTGCATTCAACTCTGGGGCTCCCAGCACAAGAAGGACATAGATGTATTAGAACGAGTCCAGAGGATGGCCACAAAGATGATCCAGAGGCTTTAGTACCCTTCCTATGAAGAGAGGCTGAGGGAGGTGGGGTTGTTCAGCCTGGAGAAGAGAAGGCTTCAGGGAAACCTCACTGTGGCCTTCTAGTACCTAAAATGGGCCTACAAGAAACACGGGGAGGGACTCTTTGTCAGGGAGTATAGTGATAGGACAAGAAGTAGTGGTTTTAAACTAAAAAAAGTGTAGCTTTAGATTAGATATTTAGAAGAAATTCTTTACTCAGACTGTGGTGAGGCCCTGGCACAGGCTGCCCAGAGAAGCTGTGGATGCCCCTTCACTGTGTGTCCATTCATTGTTGGATGCTGGGTTGGATGAGGCTTGAGCAACCTGGTCTAGCGGGAGGTGTCCCTGCCCATGGCAGGGGGGTTGGAACTGGATGGTCTTTAAGGTCCCTTCCAACCCAAACCATTCTATGATTCTATAATAATAATGTGTGTGTGTGTATAAATATATATAAAAAAATATATAAATCTTATAGGCATCTGTGATATCTATAAGTATATAAATGTGTATATAGAAATATTACATATATGCACACTTTCCAACATTAACAGTAATATATTGTCTATAACACTAGGCAATAATGAAATGGGAATAACCATTTCTCCACCTGTGTACGTGTGCATAGTGAGATCAATTACACAAACAAGTCCTGATTGTAAGTGTAATTGGTTACCATCCCTTGCCTGCTGAGGAAGTTGGAGGTGAGGCAGGCTTAGCTCTCAGACATCATCCTCCAGTAGATTTAAAAAATCTCAAGTCAAAATCTTTCTCCTGTTGCAATCAAGAGGGAAGTTTCCACTGACTTCAGGTGTAACTACCAGAAAACATGTCAATTTATCACACTGTACGTTGCCTTGAACTGCAGCCCTCATTTACTTGACAAATTTTACTTGATAAATTTTACTCATCCAAGGGATCCCACAAATGTGTATTTTTAGCCCAATATAAATAATAGTAAACCCAATAAAAATAACAGTCTACCTCAAAAGGCAGTTTCCATCACTTCCTAACTGCCTCCTTAAAAGAGAAGTATTCAGCAGTTACAAACCTCAAGTAGTTTAAAAAACTATCCTCTTATTTAAAGAGCAATGTGAGATTCTGGATATTCTCCAGTCATTAGTTTTGCCCGTCCAAGAGAAGCAAGAGAGAATTCTGATTTTTAATTTTTCTCTGATCCAGTAAGAGCTAAAATTGCCTCCTGCTCCCTGTCTGCACATACCACCACACCAGGGCTTTGAAGTGGCATCTACTTCATGCCAAGACATAAACTGCTGCCTTGCTTGCCTTCAGAGTAACATATTGAGACAGGGAACGGGAAGAAGCCCTTTGAGATAATGCCATCTCTTGTTTGATTTTACTTAATTTTGAAATCCCTATGGGCAGAAAGTATACAACCAGTGCCTTGAGAACAGATTTTCTGAGATGCAGCATGGAAAATATGTTGCTGAAGGAAAAAAATCCAACCATCACTCCTACATTGGCCCAAATACTTCCACATCACATCTAGTTCTCCATGTTTTTTATTGTTCGTGGTATTTGCTGCTTATGAATATCTTTCAGTTGCTAGCATAATACAGGCACATGAGATTTTGTCAACACGCTGCATGGTCCAGCCCTGTCAAATCTGTAACAAGAACCTTTCCAAAAGCTGACTGAAAATCCAGTTACAGCAATAGAAATTCTTTCCAATATCCCATATTCTGTCTTAGAAGAAATGCTTTCTTCACCTGCATCCATACTTACTAAGTTTCGGCCCTGTTAAGAGAATAAGCAGTATAAGCAACAATCATCATACTGTCTACCATGGTTTCAGAACAAGAGATTAGCCTCCTGCATGTGAGATATTCATATACAAACAACCTATTCTGCAATGTAAATATATCTCTGTCTGCGTTGTCTGAGGAAGAGGATTTCCTGTAGGAATTTTATTTTGTACGGATGTTTTCCCCGTTCTCATATTAGATAAGCAAGTTTCTTCTGCTGTGTCAATTAACCAGCAACACGGGGCGACTTGCCAAGTAAATGCATCTTTTTAATCTCTGCTGGCCCTGGGTCTGTTTCCTCAAGAAATAAAAGGATAACATTTTTTTTTTTTCCCCTGAAACAACCATCTGAAGCAGGATGAGCGCAATCCAAATTGGTTTTCATTTCAAATTCCAGCCTCACAGGAAAGACGTATACAAACATAAGTGGTTCCATACCTTCCTTACATAGAGCTTAAAAACAAATGAGTATCTCCCTACAGCTCTGGGGTTTCCTGACAGCAAAATAGCCCCCAGGCACGTCAAGATATGCTTTCAGTGCAGGCTAACCCAATTTGCACTGAGTAGCTATAGCTCATTCGTGATGCAGCTGGGGCTGGCACCCTGTCTGTTTCTGGGATTTCTGAGGACACAGTCCCTTAGTGCTGCAGAAACAGCAGAATTTACCCCTATCATTTCTCTGTAAGGAATTATGTGAGGAGGTCATCTGTGTTTCTGGCCAAACAGAGGAGGAACTGCAGGAATACACTGGAAGTCAACACAAGTGACTTATGCTGGTGCACTCCTGCCAGCACTACCAGTATTATTAGTAGGCAATCAGGATGAATGAAAGATGTATCTAGCTCAAAACAGGCTACTAGCATAAGACCAGCACAGCCAGGCTTGGAAGAAATAGTTCTGATGGTAGACAAGAGAGTAAACGACAATAACATCTAAACAAGACTATGAACTAAATTTGCCTTGAAGATGTGCTCAGAATCTTCACTCTGCAGAGATTAGTCAGTATAGTCAATTAGGTACCACTTTCATCTAGCCAAAGCTTACATCTTGGAGAGCCACAAGGGGTAAAACTCCAACATGACAAGTAGAGGGAAATTGATTTGGGAACCTTTCATTTATTTTTAAAACTTACAATTCTTGTCATCCAGGTTTACTTTCTTTTCATCTCCCCAGCTTAGGAAACCAGACTTTCTATGTCTTAGGTGAAAGTTGAGACATTCAGATATTACATAACTCCCAGCATTTCACTTTTACAGAAAAAAAAGCACTAAATACTGTGATGGTTGGCAAAATGCATGTAACCTTACAAATACAAGCTGATGATATACTGAACGTACAAAAGAATACAAAAGCTTTCAAAACCTGAAATCTATTCCCTGTATCACTACATTAGTACAATCCCACTCAAATGAGTGAAGTGTTACAGCATAGTGGGATAGATCATTAAATCCTTATTAAAAATAGAGCATATGGACTCTTTAGAGAAAATAAAAACAATCTACTGAATAATGAAAAAATATAATAAGTTCCCAAGCCTGCATATAAAATGTTCTATTCACCAAAACATGCATTGAATTTGTAGTTTGTATAATTTAGATTATTAGAATGATTTTATGTTTTACTAGCTGAGTTTTACATTACTTTATGTTATTAAACATAAGAGCAGCCTTTACAGTATAAAGGTTGGGTACACACTACATGGTTATCTAGCCGGATGTTATCTAAATGATGATATAAAAAATGATTTTTTGTAAGGATAATTTATAAGTATATATAAAGATATTCAACACAAGATACATTAGTCACTCTAGTAAATCAGTTGTGCTAGTAGATTTTTTTTTTTTCAAAAAGAACTATTAAATATAAAGTCCTGTGACTGAACTTAGAGTGGGGACTTTAATTAGTTAACTCTTACCTCCTCCTGCACTGAACTTTTCTCATGCCCTACAACATTTACAGAGATACTTCATTTGTGCTGATAATTAACTTCCACTTTTCAATACATAATTATATACAGTCACATATTCAATTGACCAAAAGAGCTCCTGGTTACATGATCTATGGACTGCATTGATCTTTCACCACTGACTCTATTAGTCTTCTGCTGATTCGTAGTGCAAATTCTCCTAACTTTTATGGATTTCTGTTTGCACACCGGTGCTCCCCATTTTGAATAAAAGATTTATAACAAAAATAAAACTCTAATCTTGGAAGAATAGACAAGGAAATCTACATTAATTTTTTAGCTTCCAGACCTGAAAGACAGTGATGCATAACCTCAGCTGAAATAAAAATAATCAGTTGTCTGAATTTTAAGTCTTCCAAAGAGCGTCTCTGTGTTTTCTCTCTGCTTCAGTATGCTCTTTTGACAGTAATCACAAAGCAAGACCACAAGTGCAAGTGGTAACCTTTGCAGAAAATTAAAAACTACTACTTCTTGTTATGGTTCACTGTATTAGCTTTCTGCTGGATCAGGTTTGCAATCTACTCATCACAGAACTGGTGCCACTGCTCAGAAGGCAGTGGAAGCAAGCAGACACAGCTGAGCTAACTGAGAAGACAGAGTACCCCCTTAAAAATTAGGTATAAGGTAGTTGAGATAGACTCTGCTTCCCAGTAATTACCTCCTTTAGAGTAATAAACACAGCTATGCATTGAGAGCACACAGGGGCAAAATCAGAGACTCAATCTAAAGTGCTCAACATATTCTGCTGTAACGCGAACAATATTGTAGCTCTCATGCATATAAATGCAGCAAACTTCAATGAAAGAGGTAGCATCCCTTATTACCAACTTGTGTTGCTGCACAGCACTTGAAAAAGGCATTTTGTGACTTGGAGTTTATTTATACCTATAGCATAATTTTAAACCCAGATTTTTATTACAGTTCTGAAACTATTTATTTTTTTCTGTTCATTCCATCAACTGTTAGGCATCTCCAGCGTTCAGGTGCTCAATCTAAGATGCCTTCATCCTGAATAACTTCATCTGAAGTCAGTGCCAATGGGACCTGTAGATTCTTCACACCTGTTGAAAAACTTCAGGGACTATGCTATCATAAACAACACAAGCAAATTAAGTATAAACAAGTAACTACGCAGGTACTTTTGGAAATGCTGAGCTCAATTGCTTTGTGCCTCATTTCCTCCTTTTGTAAACGAAATACAAACGTGTGTTTTGCCTTGGTATTACATGAATTGATGTCATGCTTGTACGATTGTATTGAGGCTGCTAAAGATAGCATAATGTAAGAAATACTGTATTTAACATAAATTTACCAGATATTAATTTGTAAAAAATAACTGCAAAATGATACATGCATTATTATTTAATGGCTTAACAGTTTAACATAAGGTAATGTTTGGTGACAGCTTGGGGAATGTCTGTATACAGCAATAAAAATACTGATTACTCTGAAGAATTTGGTGCATATTAGACCATGTACCTCCCTAAATGTAGCTGCAGGAGTGATTAACTAGGAAGATCTTTGCCCTAGAAATATGATAAAAGTACTAGGAAAGTTGAAGAAAACTGGAAGCAAGGCAGGAGTTATCAGGCTTAGGGGAACTTTTTGATTGCAGTAGTAAAAGAAATTGTGGTGGGGTTGTCACAGGGTACCCAGAGGAAAAAGATGGCTTCTTTTTGCCTTCTGAGTAAATATAACATGTTTTAGTAGTTACTCTGCAAAAACAGAGTTCCTTTCTGTAATAATTATCATTTGCTGGGTTTAAAATATAAAACAGTGTACTCCTGACAGTTCAGAAGAGCCTACTAGGGACATTTGGGGAGGTTAATACTGGTTTTCTAATCTAAAGGCATAGAAGACAGTGGACTTGTGGAAATGGATCTGAAAAGCCCATAGATGCTCCGTGGACTCTGATAAAGCTCAAGTTGAGAAAAGCATAGCATCAAATATGTGAATCCCAAAATAGAACTTTGGGATTTTTCTGGAGAAAGCTTGGACAGAGCTCTGACACACAGAGACATACATGCATGGTTGGGCTCAGTTTACTCAGCGTGACTTTCTACAGCCACTTGAGTTGCCCCAAGATTTTGGGGATATCTGCAAAGGGATGGCAAACATAATGCAAAACCTTTAGGGAGAGCAGCCAGGATGTCCAGAGCACCTCAAGCGGTACCAAGTACCTGTGTTCAGGTGACCAAATCCCAGCCTTCCATCTTGCTCATTTTCAGAAGGAACATAACTCAGTCACAGCATTTTATTTCAGACTGTTCTTCAAGCCTATCCAGTTGGGGAGTGAAGGGGCTGAGCAGCCAGTACGAAGGCAGTGGTTGCAAATCTGATCCTCGTTCTCTTGCTGGGCATGACCACATCTGCTTCTCACCTCTGAACAGACCAAACTTCTGTCTCCATGAAAGCAAGGTTCATTTCATAACCCAAGCCACTGGCCATTAGAAGACAGAGACACTTCCAACATTCCTGAGAACATGTAGCATACAGTCTAGTGTTTCTTCATTAAAAATAACACTTTCAACATCAAAAGAATATAATACATAATGAATATTAAATGAACAAATTGCACATTTTTGGTGACAGGTTCAGGACAGAAGCTGAGTAAGGTTTTCCTTGCCAAGAATCAAACAGTTTTTGTATATGCAAAATACTGTGCTTAAATAATTTCTGCCATCTAAGACCTTTTCAAGTATTATCCTCAAAGCTATTACAGTGTTTCTTACTATTTGTCACCAAAGGGCCACTTGCATACCTGCCGATGTTTCTCTGAATTTGTCACTGGTCTTCTTCTTCCTCCATTTCCAAGGTTTAAAGATTTTGCCAATGGTAGAGAGTTTGCCCTTTCTCTTGAAGGGGGGAGTTTGCGATCCTGGGGCTGGTCCATCGGAGTTAGCGATTGAAGCCTTATCCAAGCCATCAACTGAAAAACAAACAAAAAAAGCAAAGGTAGCTGAAGGATGGAAAGCAAAGTGGTAGCTAACAGATAAAGCACTCCGTTATCAGACAGCAAAAGGCTGTGGGGCAGTCCCCATTTTTCTCTTCCAGAAGGCAGTCAACAGGCATTTTATCACACCTGTAGTCAGAAGCCAGTCCTCACCTTAGCTAGCCCCATGCTTCATTTCTGCTCAGCATCCCCACTAGAGCCAGCCAGAGCAGGCTGCTCACAACACGCCTCTGCCATGTGCACGCTTCTCTGGTTCCTCATCGCTATTGAAGAACTCCTTTCAACACATGTTTTTGTGACATTTTCTCTATCTTTGGTAAAGCTGAATAACTAGCTATCATGATACAGAAAACAAAATCCGCACAATGTAAAAACATAAACCGTTTCTTTGGAGTAAAACACATCCCTTTTTAAAAGAGCTCTAATGATAACTGTGCTGGCAGCAGAATGGAAATAGTTCGGTTTGATATCCCTGGTAATCAGTCACGCACAGTGGAGCATGCCATGAGTCAGGCTTCATACCAAGAAAATGTATTTAACAATAAGCTTTTGGGCTGTAGCCAAAATTTAAAGAAGGATTACTTTTCTGCAAAAACATATTGAGTGATATCAAAGCCAATATTTATAATCAATGGCTGTTTTGTGAACAAAATTAGCACTCATTGAACAACACGCAGCAACATAGAGTTCAAATAAATTTCCCAGAAATTTCCCTGAGAAGTCTATTATTTATTTCTATTTAAGAACTAAGGTTTCTTAGAGCATTCCACTCCTGATCCTGCAGACTCTTCAAATGAGCTTAATTTTATTCACGTGAGTAGCTTCACTGAAGTAACCGCGATTACTTACATACATGAAATTAATCACAGGCTTAAATGTTTGCAGCATAATGGCCCTGTAATTGCTGTCATTCATCTAAACATTCCAATTATAACCAATTTGGAACAGAGCTGATGCCACTGTCAACAGTGATAATGATAATCATGGACCATTAAATCAGAAAGTGCTATTCAAAGAACAAAATATCACTTCTCCCATTTTACCGATGGAAAATATGAGGCATGGAACAGTTAAGTTTTTAATTTCACATTTGTCAAAATGACTTCCTAAATCCTGGTGCTGTATCTTAGCTGCTAAGAAGATCCATATTCAGACACATAACATCGTAGTGAAATCTTATTACTCTGTTTCTCAGACAAATGGCATTTAATGAGACCTATATTTGTCCTAGACTTTAGATTGATCTAGGATGCTAAAAAAAAAATCTTTTCTGTGAGAAAGCTGATGTCATGCAATCAGAGTCCAAGAAACTTCATTCCCAATGTCTTGAAATGAAGTACTGGGAAAAAAAAGATCCATTGTATAACTTCATTGAAATTTATGAAGTTAAAATCAGAGATGACTCTGTATGAAAATGATAGCATTCAAATCAATTAGTTATCAATGAGTTATCCCATAAAATGCAACAAATTCTGCACTCTCAGAGAGATGGAGCAAACAGCTTAAGAAAACTTTTCCAGCAGAAATTACTGTTATTCAGATACATCAAAATTGAAAGTTTTTTTTCCAAGTGTTTTCCTTGAGTACTTTTTGGTCTATAACACAGAGATAAGACGGAAGAAAGGTACTGAAACAGGCTTTAAATATAAAAAGCCATGATTTTGGTAAGGGCCAGGCTAGGTCTATGGATCGCATGGGTACAAAACCCCATCTTCCTTGCTTGCACATCCTGGAAAATGTTTTCAGGGTGATCCTTTGGGAGGTTTAAGATGACACTCCCATACAGCGGATGAGCCCCTAAGAGGTGGGTCTGAGAGTCTGGGGATCAGAAGACCACCAACACAAGCCAGCAAGCAGCTTGGCAGGAAGAGAGAGGTGTGGGGCAGCAGCAGGACCTCTGCAGGGGTGCCCTGTCTGCAATTAGAGATTGCATTTCACTGAAGGTTTGCAGTCACTGCCTGTGGAGTATAATCCCCTATTGAATAGTGAAGCCTCTGCTGCAAACTGTGGACGTAAGGGAGAATTACTGGAAGGGTAGTTACAAAGGTAAGAGAACTGACTTTTTCTTGGCAATTCCAGGTGGCACGAGGAGGTGCAAGGCCTGCAGATGGTGGCTGGGGAGAGCCAGGTTGGATGGACATAAAGAATGCACTTCCAGGAGGAGGGTGCAAGGTGGGGAATCGCTGCCTTTGGAGGTTTCCAGTGCTTAGTCAGGGCTGCCCTCATCTCCTGCTAGGAGTAATCCCGCTCACAGCGAGAGGCTGGACTAAGTCACCTCCCAGTCAATGCTTCTGCAGCACTCAGGGCTGTGGAAAACCACAGCTGCTTGTGAAATCTGTGCTAGCAAGCCCAAAGAATCAGGAGCGAGGTGCTGAAGGAAAGAGATGAGGATCTGGTGGCTGAAGAGTTTTGTCCCGGGACAGGAGCCAAGCATTATCTCATTTGCAGAGGCAGTCCATGAGCTCATTAGTGAAAGGCTACCCGCTCCTTGGCTGCAGCAGGACAAAACCCATGTTCTTGTCTTCACTGGCTTTGAAAGGCTGGGTTATTGATGTGAAGAGCCTGCGCCCTGGTGATAGACAGCACAGTCTTTATAAATACTGGAACATAGCTCTTTTCAACTCCTCCTGGGTCATGGAGTCCAGCCTGGTGCAGGCGACCACTTTCACAAAACGCTCATCTGAATTTTTTCTCCTTTGCCTGCCAGAGGGACTGGAGGATTACGGCTCCAATAGTTCCCCACAGAGAAACATGGATTTGGATCACTCCCTCCTCTGCCCTCTGCTGAAAATATTTAACTCTGAAATAATGATATTCATCCCCGCTAAAGAAATCTGCCTGCTTCAAATTAGCCAACATACCAAAAAAAAAAAAAAAAAAAGAAAAGAAAATAAGAAAAAAAAAGGATCAATTCAGTGGTGAATAATTCTGTCTAGGAAGACTGCATCTCTTGAAAAGGGGATTCAGCATTAACTCCTTCTGACCATAAAACATGAGGAGTCTATCAAATGAGCTCCGTAAGCGCTCATAATTGGGAATTTACTCATCCATTGACCTTGTACCACTTCCTTCATTTGGAAAAAAGGGATCTAAATATGTATCTGAAAAAAAAAAGAATAAGCATGGCCAAGCATCATAGGTTGGCCTTAGAAATAATCTGAGATAAACTAACACTTCTAGGAAAAATGACGTATTTAAATTCAAAAGCAATCATAAGGTAGCATATTTTAGCAACTAATAAGTTGCCTAGAGGAAAAAAAAAATAAAAAATTCAGCAATGACGTTCCACAGCATATATGGAAAGATCTTTTCAAAAGCTGTTAGTTCTCATCTGTGAAACACTCAGCAGGAAAGTGGTGTTTAAGATTTACACTGTTTGCTTTGTAGGTCATGTATTATTTAGGAATAAAGGAGTGTATTTTGCACCTCAGAGAGCTTATGTACCTTCTATTAATCATTATAAGCACTATACGCTCAGATGAAAGGAAACACCTTAGTTTTCCAAGATGAGGAATTTAGTCACTTGTGTTATTCTTTCTATTTGTACAGGGTCTTGAAGACCTCCCTTCTTCCCACCATCGTCAGAAAGCCAATGAGTCATTCCATTGCCTTCAACAAACATAATTTTTAAGTTTGACATTAGGACTTCTGACTGTACTATATACTGCATATAATACACTGCATAATCTATTTTGTTATATCTTTGTCCTTTATCCTAGATGCAGATTTTACATCTAAAGGTTAAGTGTCTTACACGAATATTGGAGAAAACATAAGAAGGTTCATTTAAATGAAGTTTGTTTTTAAAAAAGAAATAGCTTTTATTGTTGACTAGCCAGACACATTTTGAGCTTGCGTACTGTTTCACTTGACTTCCTTTATGAAAAGTACTGACAGTGCTCCAATGCCATTCGTGCTTTGATTCCAGGGGACAAAAAAGGGTGGGCTGGAGAATTATATGTACGTTCTTCTGAACTGAGAGTCCAAGAATAAGGATGTTACAAGATGGAGTTTAAGAAACAAAGTAAAAACAAAAGGGTTATCACTGGAGCTTTGGATATTAATATTCTAGCTCTAAGTTCCTGGATGAGTTCTGAGCTGATGTTCCCCACTCACTGTAAGCAATTGTGTGCCTCTGTCAGTGTTTCTGTTTGCATCAGGACTTGCTTCCAAAGGAAACCTCCAGACTGCTTCCACTTGCTGAGCTTTGCTTTGTATTTCACAGCAGCTACGAAGAGCATGAACAAGTTTTGTTAAGCATGCAACTGAACTGGAAGATGAACTCCAGGAAGGCATCTTGTGCTCCATGTGCTGAGGAGCAATCAGTCTGGGGTACCAGGCTACAGCCAGCTAAAACCAGAACAGCTGCAACTGTTTTACTTTACACACTCATTTCCACCACACTGCAGTGCCTGCCAATGTAGACATTGTCTGAATAAACTGAGACAATGCACTGGTACCAGCAGTGCTTCAGTCAAGTAATTTGAAAGGCTCGAGGCATTTGATTCTGCAGTGCTTGACACATCTGTTTCTGACCTTTCTTGTTAGCTAGAGGGTAACATTTAAATCAGTACCATCAGGGACCTATTACTCCAGGTAGCAGAAGATGCAAGGGAAATAAGTCAAAGAACATCATCCTGTAAGTCTATTAACCATTCCTGTTGATGTCATCCCAAGCATTATATCATAATCTCCAAGAGGAAATCGTGTTGTAAAAGACCAACTATGTCACTGAGACACTGCAAAGCCAAATAACACTGGCACAGACTCGAAGAAAGAAATAAAAAGCCCTTCCCTGAGCTTCCAAGCAGCCAGCAAAGATTAGATTGGTTTAGGGATGACCTTAACTTTCCTATAAACAACCAAAGATGGAAATGCCTGAACACATCTGATCCTAGCAAGGCTACTTGCAAGAAACAACTTTGATCTCTGCAGCTGCCTGGGAGACACTTTTCTGCTCTGAATGATCTCCAGAGGTGTTGTGTGGCTGGAGCAGCAGCATGGATTATATGCAGTTTTTCCATAGCATGGTGCATTTCAGCACTGAGATGTTCACATCAGCACTGAAACACGCAAATACCTTCTTCAGGTAAGAATTTAGAACACATGTTACAAAATGCAACAAAAACTATCCATCAAATTGTTTCAAGTGAGTCCACCATAGATTACTTTGAAATAAATAGCTGTGATTCTACTGGTTCCATGCCTTTTGGTCTAGAATGCATTTAGACCATCTCTTTTTAAAGATTTGGGTTAAAGATAATTCATGAACAAAAGGAGAGGTCTATACTTATGCAATAGGTTGTACTGTACTTTTTACTCTTGGTAATGAAAGTGGAAAGCCAGCAGAAGAACGTAACCTCACTATTGGATAATCAGAGTCATGCAGATTATATATATAAATATATATGATGTTGTTATGGTATTCTTTTTCTAGTAGAGCCACATTTTAATAGGTAATGGATCATAATTTGTTGCTTGTAGTTTATTGCTAGTAACTTCTGTCAGTGATGATTTAACAAAGATAAAACCCAGATAGCTTAAGTAGCTGGTAGGTATATACTCAGATTGTCTTTCAAAGAGCCCTTTATTGAATCTGAATAGCTTTAATTAGTCCATATTCACATTGAGTCCCAATGAGAAGGAGTTTATTAGGTAGACTTTGCTGTTAGTATGAAATATCTTTCAAAACTGCTGATTAATAATTCTCATCTGAAAGGTGGTTTAAATAACAAGTACACTGGAATCAATGCCTCTAAGCAAATTTTAATTAGTTTATTCTTGTCACAACAATTCTTTTTATCCTGGAGTAAAAAAGCTCTTACGGCTACACCCAACAAAAGAAATAAGGTAGAATTTAGGTCCCTAGGCCAAGAATTGTGCTATTGGGAACCTGAGGAACTCTGATCAGAAGTGCTCTGACTTTGAAAGTGCAGGTGCTGCAAGTCATGAGATTAAAATTATCTGAAAACTCTGCTGTACTGCACATAAAATATAAGCCCAGACCAGACTCTCACAGCAGACTGGCTTTGGTGATGAAGGAATTTTCTTCTCTACTCTTCCATCTGCTCATTCCTGACCCTAAAAAAATATTCCATCCTTTCAGTTGTAAAAAAATACAACTGTTCATTGGGCTTGATCTCAAGTAGATCTCAATGATCTAGACCAAAATTGTCTCCCCTTTCTACCCTCTTTCCTTTTTTAAAAGATTATTTTTAATCTGGGCCACTGTAGTGATATAGTATTCAGCAAAATCCTACAGACGCTTGAAGTGTTGGGATCGGATAAGGAGAGAGCTGTGGCATGGGCCAGATCGGTCTGGGCAGACAGCCTAAATCAGCTGCAGCCAGAATACCATGAAATTGTAGCCATGAACCTGACAGCACTAAACAGCCTAGCACATACCACGTGCCTAAGCCCAAATTAATCCACTAAACGAGCATGCATTTGCCTAGAGTAGGCAAATGGGCAGGCAGAAGACTTGGGTTCCTCCTCCTTCCCAAATGAATAGCACTGAAACCTCCTGTCCTTTCCTTCTCAAAGAACACCCTACCTGGTCCTCTGCAAAAAGCAGTTTGGAAGCCTTTCAGCCAACAGCAAGAGCTGGAAGAAGGTGATGCTGTACTTGGGTAGCTAAATTGATTTGTAGAGATATGGGAAATCACATGTACATGGTTGATGCAATAAGTATGGGCTTTCTGCAAGAAAAATTGTGGCTCTGCTTATAAGAGAAAGTACAACATCACTTGAATCACTAAGCAGGAAAAGACACAGAACCAAGTGACACTGACATGCTATGGTAGGACCAATACCTACTATCTTCACTGGCACTGGATATCTCAGTTGCAAATATTAATGTGGTATCACCCCATCACCCTTAAATTGTGTCAGTATAACCTTCATCGCAATATGGGTGACTCAGGGAATTGCCATGTCTAATCATGAATGAATTGAGAAATGCAACTGAAAATGCAATGGCTCCAGTTGAAGGTTACCTTAGGTGTGAATTTAGGTCTGCAGGATTTCTACACTTTCTACCTACCAGTTAGTTGGTTCAGTTATTTTTCTCTTCCTCTCACTGCACCCAGCTGTCCTGCAGGGATGTGCTGCAAAAGTCATCTTGGTTTATTGAGACCTCAAAACCTCTTTCTGGCAGTGTTATAATTTTCTATACAGTCTTGCCAAAGGGAACAGAGTTTGAAGTCACGGTTTTCATGCCAGCAAAATCAACATGTTTGTGCAGCTGTATATTATCCCAATTTAGTGACAAGAACAATAACTCATCAACTCACTATAGAGTATGGTAAGCCACTTATTCCTGGAGCTTACTGGAAAAAAATCAAGACACTGCGTGGTAAAATGTTTGACGTGGTCATTAAAAAACAGAAGTCATTCTGACACTATCAATGTCATTTTCAATAAATCTCTCAAGTTCTGTAATGTTATATCAATTTTTCTTGACCAAAACCAGATGGAAAGACAGGTCTTTTTTCTTTTTCTCTTTTTATTTTCTACTTGGAAGGGGAAAAAATGAAACTAATCCCCAGAGGATAAACTGACAAACGGGAGAGCTATAATCTACCTCAGAGCAGCACAATGAATTGGCATCTGAATGTTTTTGCCTTGCCATACATCTGGAGTTTAACTTTGGGGAAACTCTGTCATGAGCTAATTGACTTGATTGTGTTTTAATTAAATGAAAGGAAAGAGCTGAAGTTCAAATGTAGGCGGCTGAATGGTAGTTTCCATATGGAACTGCCAGTGTTGCAAAATGTTAATTGGGCCTCCTGCTGGCAATGAGCTAAACAGGGTGGGCTGCGGCTACTTCAGATGGATTCTGGCTGCTGCCTGAAAGCAGCCGGCATGGCTAGCAGGGGGATTCTCCTCAGGTAGCTGCAGCCTGAATGCCCCTGGGCTTCTGCAAGGGTATATGTATGCAGTGATGCCCTTTGGGTTGTCAGAGTCACACATGGACCGGCAATGGCAAAGTTCAGAGAGCTGAACGTTTATGGGGTGAACCATGCAACTCCCATTTCACCACAGGCAAAGCGTTACCTTGCTGCAGAAAGCCAGAGCAAGGGAAATCCAGTCATTTTGCATCTGTGGACAAAAGGCCATATTCTGCTCTCCCCTTTGGTGGGTCCCTGCCTAGGCTCTGCAAAAAGCACAGCCAGCACCATACTAATCCTGCACAGGCACTTCTAAACCCTTCAGAGAACAGCATGTTAATGTGGAAGCTGGGAGACGCACACCCTGCCACCCGCTCCTTTGATGCTGTGCACAGGAGAGGAGGATCACGAGCCAAGTCACACGTTTCAGATTTGCCTGAGCAATGGTGCAGTCTCCCACATGCATTTATTCCAGCTCTCTCTTTCAGCTGTACACTTGGGATTAATTTCTTAGAGCCTGGAAGAGCTTGTTTAGCTGTCTGTCTTTTTACCTTGCTTGGCTAAACTGCCCGTGCCATACCTGTGCTAGGCTCCCAACTACATCTACGCAGGCATTTAAGCAAGTGGGGGGTGTTCTGTGGTGCATTAATGCAGTGGTTTTACCTCTGTAATCACATCTACTCTGTTTTCACCTCCTTCTTGTGTCAAAATGCACTCGGATTTTGCTTACAGATTGAGTAAGGACCTGACCTTATGGTTGTATTATGCCCACAAATGTGTTTGCAAATTAAGAATTTACATTTTGGCATCACACAGTCCGTATTAACACATCTGCACTACTTCCTGCCCTCCAGCCCAGTGTTTAACTTCTTGGTAAGGCAAAGGAATGGAAGGGAATAAACAAATGCTTAGCAATCCTGTTATGCAGGTCTGAAAGTGATCTGGCTGCAAACGTCTCGATACCTGCTCTCTGACTGGAACACAGCTGGCTCTGACCAAAAGAAAAGGGATCTGCAGTTCAACGTGGGTTGCTTGCTCCTCTCTTCTCAACCCCAATACTCCAGTGAAAAGAAGCAAATGGAAAATTTCCAGACAGTTACATTTTCCAGATATATGAAACATCAGGTCAAAGGTCACCTTCTAGATCCAAGCAACTTCTCCACAAAAATGGGGAAAAAAACTCCAAGCACAGTAACAGAGACGTGGGAGGACAGAAACAACAACAACAAAAGCAGCACATGTGAAAGAGCATCCAAATTGCTTTGAAAGGCTGAGGATTGAAAACTAATGCTATGTATCAGAATATTAAGGAATAAATCTCCCTGAAGTACAATGGTATATAGATTTCTATTTATAGTTTTAAAACCTTTTTGGATAATTCTGTAATTCAACCTAGAAGTGTGCTGCACATACTCATCTTGTTAAATTCCCTAATGATATTTTTAACGTCACATTTGAAAACCAGAACTGCAGAACTGGAAATATTTCCTTGCTGACTGACTTTTCTTGATGTAGTCTTAATACAGGGGAGTAAAATACCTACAATAAATTTACTATGGATATTTTTATCTACAGGCAAGTGATAAAACTTCCCAGACACTGGCTATTGAATATAATCTGAAGTGAGTACGTGGCCCCTCTTCCTATGTGGTAATAAGCAGGAATAAAAATAAAAACATCTTTTGCAGTAATTAATACATATGCACTACTGACGCTGAGATAAAAGCATGCCAAGTGTGCCACGTGGAAGCCTTTGGCCCTGTTCCCACTCCTCCAGCTAGCTGCAAAGTTACTCTCCCCATCTGCTCAGTGGGGCCAGAAGCTCCTGTACCACCTGTCCTAGCTGCAGCCCCTGCCAAGGAGAAGGAAAACAGGGGAAGGCCATGTCCTTGCTGCTCCCCGGTGCTGGTTTGTCCTGACAAAAGGGGAGCAAACGTAATAGGTACGCTATGTTGCCACCAAACTGGAATGTGCCATCCCCAGAGCTCCCAGGAATTTGATGAGAAATAGTCAGCAGGAATTTGTTGGAAGAAAAACTGAAAGGAGCACAGCAAGTGACAGCCCAGTAGCCTGGTGCGAATTGTGCTGGGCAGTCCTTGTGCCCTCAGCCCGCTGAATCCCTGCAGCTCTAGCTGATAAACGACAGCTCCTCTCGGGAGCCAGCCCAAGGAGTGAATCAGCACACCCTCAGACAGTCCGAGCGACCCACTACTAGAGCTGAGTCAAAAACCTCGCAAGAGGCAAAGCACAGCCAAAGTTACTCTGGGCTTTTCCTCAAAGGCTGTCTGGCTTCACTTCCCTCCATACCTAAGCAGCCACAAGCTCAGGGCTGCTTTGGATCTAAGCTGGCTGATTCACCTGGAGCCTGACATCACCCCGAGTGAGAATTTTATGCTGCCAGCAGCTCATCTGGCCTGCTGTGCAGGCTAACCAACTTGGCTGCTGATCTCTCTCCGATGCCTTTCTACCCTTCCCTCAGCACACATGGAATGACAGAGTTGTGTCCTCACAGCTCGTGGCCAAAGAACTGCTTCCCACGGTGCTATGAGCAGTGGGATGTCTCCAGAAAGCATCGACACTGCCAGTGGAGTAGGTACACAGATATGGTTTTCTAGAGATGCTAAGCCCACAGGCATATCTCCAGCTATTTCAGCCTGTATTCTCACAGCATCTTGGTAGAAACATCAGCTGAACATCCATGTCAGTCGCTATTTGTGAGGCTGCACTTTCTCACTGTGCTGAGCCAGCAGAAAAATAACTTTTTTGTAAAGATTTTTAAAAACAAATGAGTTCCTTACTACTTCACAGGAGGGCCAGCTAAACAGCGTGCTGACAGGACTGAGCTGGGTGGTGTGCCACGGAGTTCAGACAGGAACAAGCAGGAGGGGACAGGAGGGGAAGGGGACGAGTTTGGGAAGAGTTTTAGCAGGAAGAGTGCCTGAGTTCACTGCCTGTTGTGTAAGATCTCACACGAGGGTACAAGAGCTGAGAGGAGAGGCCCTCACAGCAGTGTGCCCTGACCCCCACACCACATCAAAGGCTCACGTGATGACCGCCTGAAGCACTCACAGTGGTGGCTGTTTCCTTCTTCCACATGAAGGAAGCCAGGGAAGGTAGTTACACGTCTCTCCTCCCCCGTCCACCCACCCCAATTCATTCCTGACAACCCAACATCCTTTCCAAAAACAACTCTGCATTAACATTTCATATGTGCTTTTCCCATTATCGTACATCTTTAACCAAGTCTTCCACAGTCAACATGTTTATAAATCTAAAAGCAGGTTTGGTTTTGGGGTACTCCCACCCCAGCGCTTCCTCACATTTAGATAAAATAATAAGGAGCTTTGGATCTGCAATTAACAGAATATTTACATACAAAAAATCCTAGGTTCAATCTGATCTGCTGTGTAATTAAATTCCCTGCACACAGCCCCGAGCTCGAGCTCACTGTACTGCCATTTAAAGGTGATGTTTTCTTTCATACTGGCACTACTTCAACACCTTTTTTCTAGTACAGGAAACAGCACATTGCACTTGTCCACAAGCACACAAGTCAAACCTGAAGCAAATAGTTTCTTTTTGCAACCCAGCTGGCCTCTGAACCCAGCAGAGGTCAAGGACACTTTTAAATCCAGCTAGCAAATTTCTGAGTGTTGCTGTCATTGCAAGCGTTTTTGCAGGCTATTAGTCCTGCTGTCTTTGTAGAGAAAACTGTGTTTATTTTAAGTTTATTTTTCATCTGCCTTTAAACTGTTTGCCTTTGTTGCTAGATACTAGCTTGGATAAACAGAAATAATACAACTCCAACGCACTCACAAGAAACTACTAATGATTAAACATAGCTCCTCTCAGTCAAAATGCCAATTTGTCAATTCTAAAGCTACAACATGCAAAAACCGTTCATATTTTTTCTGTGTGTATAATACCAGGATTCTGAATACAGCTGAAGTTATCTTATTTGCTGTGAGAAAATGGGAGTCGCCAAGTTGCAGCTGACTTTTCTTCAGCATCATGTTTCATTACTCTCCTCATGCCTCGCTGCACAGCACACAGCTGTTTTATTCCCTGCATCTTGCTCCTTATTAGGGCCAGGGTGGAGAAAATCAGACACAAGCTGACATATTTGTCAGCCCAGCTGCTCTTCCTTTACCAAATTAAACTCTGAAGCTCAGGGGCATTTTCATGAGAAAGGAAAAAAAAAAAAAAAAAAAAAGAAAGGTCCATATGCAGTTTGCGATAGGATTTAGTTATACTTTAAATAAATAAAAACAGCATATTCCCTTTCCTACAAAATCAAGAAGTAGCAATTCCATCAAGCAAGCTAGTGGCACCGTAAAACACCACAGAATTAGAGAATCATCTTTAAGCAGATTTGAAGACTGATCTGTATACATGTTGAACTTTATTTTTTCCATTGAATCAGCATTTATGGAAGATGCCCCATGAGCTGCCTCAGGTGTTGAGCCTGGAGAGGTGAGCAGAGCAGGGGCTGAAAGTAGCCTGGGTGCCCCTTCAGGTCTCTGGTCCTGGAGGACTGTGACAAAGTCAGCCAGAGGGTCTCATGGCTTGGTGAGGCCTTGGGTGGGGAGAAGCCATCCTGTCATCAGAAAAGGCACTGAGAACATGCTCAGCTTTTACAGCAGAATTTTCCTTTTCCCTTCAGGGAAAACAACAACTCTAAGAGCACCATAAACACGGCAAATACATAATTGATACATTCATTTCCCCACTTCCTTGTTTCATGCTGTATTTCAGGTCCCCAATTCTCTGCTCTCCATTAATAATAAATGACTTGTATTATCACAGTGCTTAAGAGGTATAGTTATAGATCAGGACCTGTTTGTGACAAGAGCTGTACAAACAAAAAAAACCAGAGACTGTTTTTACACCAACTCTAACTACAAAATGAAAGAGGAGCTCAAACAACAGAGTTCTGATTTTTCAACAAAAATGTTTAGCTCAGCTGTTGCATCTTAAAGATTTTTTAGATATCCAAAAAAAACCATATGATTATTTGTTTTTGCTTTTTTACAGCATGTCGTTTTCTAAAACCTCTCGCAGTCATACACTGGCATTGAACAATCTTTGTAATCCATAGGCTAAAACAAAGCATCAACTTGAATTTCTGTGAACAAGTTTAAGCTGAATTATTTTAGTGGGAAGTGGGTGAGCATCCCTCAAGCCTCAGAGTAGCTATAAAACACAAGACCCCATCTCGGTCCTGACGATGCATATTCATGCTACACCATCAACATTCACACAGCCCTTAGTTTCAGCAGTGATGCTCGTTTGCCTGACATGGAGGAACTGCAACCACCCAGCTCTGTCAGCAGGTACCACTGCTACAAACATGAATATTCAATTCTGCAGTACCTTAGTGAAAAAAAACTTGAAATATTGTGGCCATTGCAAGCAATACAAAAATCAACTTAAAACCAGCTATAAACATGAGTAACTCAACCTCAATATCATTCACTGTCGTACTTTAGTTAACGATAAGATCAAACTTACAGCTACCCTAAACATTGAAAAATTTCAGTATATTGCTGTTTAATGATTCAGAAGAAATAAAATGTCATTGGAGAAGTGAAGCGAAGCAAACCAGGATGTCATGGGCCCAGAGATAGCTGAAGTTCTTGAGTGTGTTGGAAGTACAGCTGATATTATTGGATATTTCTATAAAACAATCTGCTGGGAAGAGTCAATGTTTCTGGTAGCACATCTTCAGGAGGATAATACTGTATTAAAGAATAACCCACTCATACTTGAAATATAACACACTTCAAAGTGAATTGAACAAGCATAACATTTAAGAACTTATAGAAGAAATTCACACACAATCTCGTGCCAAAGATAGGAATAGGATTAGGCAGTAAGAAGTGTGTATAAGGTTAAGGACAAGGCTCAAATTTTCCCACTTTGTGAGCACTGTGGCCACATAGATCCAGATGAACAAAACTCAGAAGTGTTAGTATATAGATGTGTGTTTAAAAGGAAGGATTTGTTAAAAAGTACAAAAGCTCGAGTGTCACTGAAAAGTTCTGCAACTATTGCTAGCAGCTCAAACCAGCACTGGAAATTCAACATCATCCCAAGTAAAGTATGTACGCATCAGGGTTCAACAAATTCACTTTGGCTTTACATAAGCTCTCTGAAGTTTTCTTTTTTAAACTACTACCAAATGTTTTCCTAGGGAGGGAACATTATGTGATAGAGCACACGACTGTTTCCAGAGGTCCCTGGGAACGTGAGCCATCTCTTCGAGAAGCCCACAGGAATACATCAGAAAGTGCCACTTGCAGTTTCTTCCTGCCCTGACTGCTCCTCACACTCTCATCATGGGCTTTCACGTGACAGATTTGGCAGTTTGCGGGCACCACAACAGAGAGTGCGAGCTATTTATCCGTTCATTTATAAGCTATTTGGATTGGTTCTCCTCCAAAGAAATGAGCCTCAAACGCTGAGTTTCCTCCGGTGGTGTTTGCACCAGTGTCCTTCTCCGGGGTTGCTCCCAGCAGGCTTCTGGGGTGCCTGCTTTCCTGCCTGGCAATAGTTCCCTGTCATTCCCTGCTGTCTGACACAGCTGCACAAAGCAGCCGCAGGGATTGCATCCTGATCGCATTCCTGGCTGGAACACAGCAGGCATCACAGCCTGGCTGTTCCCCCAGCACCCTGCTCACCCCCAGAACAGGAGGCAAAGGAAAGCAAGGAGCCCACAGATGACGGACACCCTTGCTCAGGTGGGTGCTGTAGCTCTGCAGTCTCATTTTCTTGCCTGAAGCCCACTCTGCTCTGTGCTTCCCTGCCTGCCAAAGGCATGGGGCCCCTCCAGCAGCCAGCTGCAACCTGCCTCCCTGAGAAAACACCTCCCAAAAATCCCTCTTTGACACGGCCGAACAAAGCTGATGCATAACTTCAACTCCAGCTCAACAGGCTTGGTGTAAAAGCAGGTTAGGAAACAGAGAGGCTAACAATTATTTTTTAAAAGAGCGCTTTCAAGCAGCTTGCAAACAAATGACTGCAAGTTTCCTGAGCTCAGGGGAGTGGTTGTGACATTCTGGAAATGAAAAGGAGTGATCAAGGGTTCAATCACTTCTCTTGGCTTGAAAAACGTTTATAATTCCCCCTAAACCTCCCTCCTGCTCGTGCAAACATTCAAGCACTCAGCATTTCCAAGCCCAGCGCTTGCTCCCCAGCTTGCTTCCTTCCACCCCAGCTGGCTTCTGGGCTCGGGCTCAGCGAGAGGGCGGCAATTTTCACCCGGCAGGGACCCAAAAGAGGATGGGCAGGGGACCCCGCACCGCTCCCGCAGGGCTCCTGCCAGAGGTATGCATGATGTAACTAACTCGAAGCTTCTTGGCAAATCTTACGGCAATTTCATGCTTTTATGAATAGCAAGTCACTGGGAACCGGTTCTCTATTTAAAATTTTTCACTTAAAAATAAACCCAAAAGTTTTCAGCTTCGTGTTTGTAAGAGACAGCTTGAGATAGCAACCTCCAAGTGGCAAAGAAAGGAGAAAAGAAAAGGAAAGGTCCAGAGTTTTATTTTTGATGTATCACGATATCATGAACTTGACCCATCACTTTTGAATGTCTAGTGTCAGTAGTAGCATGGGTACCATTTGATGGCCATGAGGGAACGTATGGGAGCCAGCAGTGACCATATTAACAAGGCCATATAACCTCCTATTTTAAAGGCTGCCCTATGGGGTTCAGACAGGTGTCCAGCAGCAGGAGGCCCAGCTGTGGCAGGGAAATGATGTTAACAGGATCATCCTGCCATTCCCTTCTTCTCATCCAGCTTTGTGCTTTGACTTCACTGCAACAGCTCGGCCAGGTTTCTCCCATTCCCTGCCACACCACCAGCTCTCAAGAGGGCTTCAGACAGACACAGCCCTGTCACACTGAGTGAGGCTCCCGGTCCCACCAGCAAGGCCCACCCAGCTCCAGCACCAGCACTGGCATCCTCCACAGTCAGCACCCCTCTGGTCTTAAACCTGTCTTCAAACTGATTTCAGAACCACAACTGCTCTGTGGCTCACGGCCCTGCATGCTGGCTCTTGGAAAGGACCTTTGTCTCCATGAACTATGTTGATGAACCCACCTATTTCCTGGCTAAAACAAGACAGAGCTTAAATGCAGAGCCGAATACACACAGGCAGAATACTGCCCTTGGTGTGCTTCATACAAGCTGTTGAAAAGAACATAATTGACATTTTATATGGAGTCAAAGGACTTCTGGGGGGGGTTATTTGGTATTTTGTTTATAAGCATGAAAGCACCCGCCAGTAAGAGCAGGTGACTAATGGGTGAAAATGCCTAGTGGACAATAAAAAAACAAAAACAAAAAAACAGAACTTGTCTGTTTGTTTGTTTTTTAAGAACAAAGTTCTCATCAACAATTTCATTTCAGGTCAAATTTAACTTTCACTGTAACGCAGATGGCTCTCTTCTCAGATAATTACAGCAAGACTAGGTGACACGGAGGGCTGTGTCCACCAAACTAAAGGACCCCATTTACCTCTTGTGGCATCTACCCAGCTTTGGTGAGACCTAAGCAAAACCCTGCTGTAGCAGAATTTACCCTAAATCCACTATATCCTGCTACAGAGGAGCTCTGAGTGCTGCTCAGTGTCTCATGTCCCAGTTCTTTAAGTAGTTTTAGACAAAGAACCATTTGCAGTGATCACTATCGGAGCTCTGGCATTTCTGTTTTAACTGATAAGAGACAAGAAATACTTTGAAAAATGTCAGTTTTCTTGAAAAGTTCACTACAGAAGTTTACACAAAGAATATAATATAAATCTTAATCTGATAGTACAAACTTCTACAAATATATGTGACTGCACACACGTCTGTATCTCTCTGTGAGACTCCAGCCCCAATCCTTGGATTAGAAAAGGAAAGTTCCTGTCCCTATGTCAGGGAAAAAAAAAAAAACAAAACAAAAAAAAAAACACACATCAATACAACACCAGCCACAACAGAGATGAACTGATGACTGTCTTTCTCACGTAACTTCACGGCAAGCTGCTGGCTAGAACGGGCTGCTGGAAATCCTCAGAAAAGACTCTTCACTTCACTGTCTCTTCTTGAAGGGTCACCTGGTGAACCGTCTCAGTATTACCCAAACTTCCTAACTCTCTTACCCCAAACACATTCCTTTTTTCTTTACCCCCTAAAGAACAACATTTTTTTTGGCTTGTCTCAAAACTTTTGCTACCACCCCACGTGTAAAAAAAAAATAAAAATGCCAAAAATGGTAGGAGCACAAAGTGAGTTATAAAGAAATAGAGTAAGACAAAATAAACCCCTCAAGAATCACAAGTTTTCCTGTGTTAACATCTGGGCATGGAAGTAACTGCTTGAACCAATAAAAATGGGCTACGTGCTGGTATTTATTTATTTTTTAAATGAGATTGAACTGCCTGGTATTTATTTGTTTTAAGAAATGGCTAATTTAATTAGTTCTGCCTCCTCTGTTGTTCCTCCACTCTCCTCTCACTCCCATGTGGAATTTAGTGCATAAAGAGTAAAAAAATAAATTGGAACATAGCAATAAAACCTGTGGCCCCATAAACACAGAGGGTGTGTCAGCTCTTAGGGGTTAAAAAAACCCGATCTGTGCCACCAGACACCTTTGTGCTGAAGGCTCAGTTCTGCCCTGCTGGTATACAACCCATGAAACAAGCCCTCAGGGAAAAAACAGGTTGCCAATTATGCTAAACAGCAGCATTCCCATCCAGGGACTGTCATGATGTAATTATGTTATCTGCTAAACCACAGGCAGAGTAACAGAGATGTGGGAGGAGAGAGGAGGTTGTTCCCATTGACAAACTAAGGGGATAGCAAGCAAGTTAACCCTGTGCTGTGGCTAACTATCTCCAGATGGAGTTCTCCACCATGATCAACTCGCTTAACGAAGGACTTTATTTGTTTTTTGGTTCATCTCATTTTCTACGGATGTTTCTTGCAGTGTTTTTCTTCTGCGGTTAAGCAAACCCTGGATGTACTGCAGGCTGAGCGACACAGAGAGAGATGTTTTCTCTGCAGGGACAGCTGGCTGAAAGATGTGAATGCAAAAATCCAGGGCCTGACTTTGTTCATTTCTGCTCACTTGGTTACTTAGTCTATAGATTTCACTTCACCAGGTCTTGCATGCTCTGTTTTTAGTGAGGAGAGAGGATGACAACATTCAATTACCACCCAATGGACATTTTCAGGACTGATTAATGCTCATGGAAGTCTTCAGAGCTGGGAGACACAAACCTTCCTAGTCCATGCCAGGGCGATGAGCTGTGGCCTTCACTCCTGTGTGCTAAGAGATCACACGAACGTCCCCTACCCCACTTCAGGGCAAAGTCAGTGGAAAAGCTTAAATCACCTTGATGCAGGGTTTCAGCTAGCTATGCTTATTCTGCACTGGGACATAGCTTGGGAAACATGCTGTAAGTACTCAGGATGTGTTTTT
Organism: Aythya ferina; assembly: GCF_964211825.1. Classification (NCBI taxonomy): domain Eukaryota; kingdom Metazoa; phylum Chordata; class Aves; order Anseriformes; family Anatidae; genus Aythya; species Aythya ferina. The sequence continues at coordinate 56,177,982 of NC_140298.1, forward strand.
CAGTTTCAGGTCCCTGTGAATTCCCCCAAACTCTTCCAGCAAAAACTTTTGTCCTCTCTTCAGAATCATGTTCACCATACAGTAAACGTGATGGCACTGTCAAACAACAGGCTTTAAAAGACAAGCGTCATGGTCATGTAGTTTCTGCAATGCTTTGTAGTTCACATCTCCTTTTTCTTGCTGGCTCATGTTCTGCTACTCTCTCTGACTTCCCTTCCAACTAAACTATAGACCATCTTTCATTTTTGCCTGGTGCTTGTCCAACTCTTGACAACTTGGCTTTATCCACAAACTTCAAGTTGTTCGTGTTATTGTTCACTCACTTGCACATACATAGCTTCTTTCACATCTCACAAATGGGCCTTATGTAGTTCTTCCATATTCCATTTCCATGTTTCAAAAGTGGCAATATTCAAGTAAGAAACAACAACAGCATTTTCTTCCCAAATTACCAAATCTGTTATCTTCTAAGAAGAGTTGGACCAGCCTTCAAAATTCCGCAATTGCAGTATTTAAGCACAGGAACTACTCTACAATTAGTGAAGTTGTTTTAAGTCACATATGGATTTTTAATACTAATTATTAATACTAGTATTTTCCTTATTTTTATGAATCACTTGAACAATTCTTCAGAAGAGGAGGCCCATGCATGATGGTATAACACACAGGACAACAAAACCACTACACCCTTCTTTGTGTCAACATAAAAGAGGCCAGATTAACAGTGTACTAGAACACTACTTCACATTTTCAGAACAAGAATATTCGTAGCATCTGTGCCAAAACCAACACTTCCTTCCACTCAGAAATGCAATAAATTTACAAAACTGCAAGGAACAAGCCAGTAATCTTCAGACACATTGAATACATTTACAGGAAAGGAAATACAGAGCCAGTTTTGAGCTATTACCAATGAAATGAATTATAACACATTATATATGTGTACTTTAAATGTGCCCAATTTCTTGGCAATTAATTGTTTGGTGTTTTTACTGCTTGTCTCACAAAGACAGCCAGTATCTAACAATCATTCCCCACCAGCTTATAATGACTTTAAGTGGTTACAAGTCAAACTGCTTGACTGTACCCCACTGAATCTACGTGTTTCATAAAGACGAAATGAAAGTGTCAGTTCTTTGATTACTCACAGGATTTGGGGAGGGGGTGAATGGAGTGGGAGTGTTTAAAGAAAAAAGCCCCCAGGAGATTAGTTCTCAGCCTGGCTGACTTTATATTGCTTGTTATGACAGGTAAGCTTCAGGTAAGTTGGTCTCTGGGGGCTATAAGCAAGGAAAACATACAAGATAAAAGTCACAAAGCTGACACTCCCTTCCTATTTGCAGCTGCATCATGTTTTTGCCTCAGGATGCTACTGCGTTGGTTAACATCGCCTGCTTGGCAGCCAAATATTAGAAATCTCCATGCGTCCATTAAACAACAGAGGCTGGAGACCTACAAGCCACACTGAGGTTTACCAGAGCCTCATGGGTCGCAAAGTGCTGGTTAGGAATAAGTATCTCAGGCCTCTCACTCGCTATAGTATCTGCAAAAACTGGCTAGGGGCATATTAGGACGTAACTGGGGCCTACAGCATTGTGACTCCTCCATGAACTGCTGTGCCTTTTGGCATCGGTGCAACAACACACATCGACATAGATTAGGATCTGGGATACATCAGCAGAGGCAGCAGCTTGCTGAGGACAAAGACAAGGACACTGGCACACAGAGCTAGCTTCCCAGACCCAATTTCACTCCCGCTAAGTGCTATTTTATGTAGCTCAGGTAGCTACCAAACACAGGCTTGGATCCAGACCGCTTTCTGTTGCCTGTGTCTGTAGTTGCCTTGACCACCGTTTTCTGCTGGTTTGGGCAGTGAGAGTGTAGACATCTCGCAACACGAATTAAAAAGCACATTTGCAGGGAGGGGTGCAGGTTAAGCTCTAGGAACAGGACTGGCCTTCCTGAGAGCTTGCAGTGGTAGGACAGCGGTACCACAGCCTGGTTCTGTTCAAGGAAACATCACGCAGATTCGCTGGTAGCCAATTATTGGAACCGGGAAGGGAAGAGGCAACACACACTTTGCTGTTTACATCTTTTCAATAAAACTTCATTTTCATAAGGGTATCGTTGTCACAGGCTTTTGTATAAATAGTCAGACCTGCCAAGTAGCAGCGTTATCACAAGTTCACAGTATTATATAGAAGCGTGGCGTCCAACTCACAGATAGCCAATCACCACAAACCAGACAGTAAGTCAGTACTTTCACATTTTTTCCTCATTTCACTTGCATGCAACCTGCCTGCATATCCCTGGCTACCATACAAAATGGCAGTGCAGCCGAGATCCTCATTTCTCCCTAGCTTTTCTTCCCCACTTGCACTGATCATAACGGCTGTTCAAAGCAGTGAGAAAACACAAAGGTAAACAGGACTTTCACTTTGGACAGAGACATTGTTTCCAGATGCCTGAAAACCAGAACAAATTCGTTCCTACGCAGTAGCCTTGTATAAAGGCTGTGAGCAACTCCAGTCTGAAATCAAATTCCCTACTAACAAGCCTCCACGTGATGGAGGGAGGTATCTGCATCATCTGTATAGACTATTAGTCCAAAACACCGTATGGATTGCAAATAGGCAAGGCTAAATTGATTCACAAAGTGTAATGTTATAACCCAGCTCAGAAAATAGAAAAACAGCATCAAAAACAACAAGAGGTACCCCGGCAAACTTCCACCTCTTTTTTTCCTTTATGCCTAGCACCGGCCCTGCCCAGACACACTCAGATGAAAATCCCTCTATCACACTGTCGCGGATCCCATCAGAAAGAGCAGAGGATCAGGAATCCCACTAGAGAAGGCAACGACGGGACTCTTCAAAAAGCACTCCTCCTCCATATGGGGCTGAATGGCACCTGGTTTGGGCATTTTTGTGGATCAGAAATGTCTTTCTAGCCATTGCTACAAGTGAAAAACTACAGGCAAAAGTAAATTCCAGAAGCAGGCTAAGTATTGGCTGAAGTATTTGTAAATAATGCGTCTGTGATTGCTCCAAAGCATTAAATGCACTCTATTTTTTAATCATCGTGTTCTAAAAGAACTAAAGCAAAAAAAAAATAAATCCCAACCCAGCAGTGATTCAGAAGTACTTTTCAGAAATGTTACCACATCTTCATTTTTAACCCTAGAAATGCATCATTGTCCAAAACACCTAAAGGATAACTTTAAGTAGGTAAAAACACATGAAGTAAGGTATTAACATTAAAGCATTTCCTGCTTTTAATAGGTGGGTCTGTGATAGGGCTCAAGCACTGTCAAGGACTTGGGAGATCTTTTTTTTCTCCTTCTGGAGGTGTCTTAGGCCCACTGAGCGATTTCAGGTAAGCTGTCCTGCTTCCTCAGCCTCAGTCTTCCCATTTGAATCAGGGAATATTATGAAAACAACTGGAAAGTATTTTGGAACCTGTAATTAAAAAATGACATCTAAGAACATTATTATCCATGAGCAGTAAGAAAGCTGAGGAAGAGGATCTAGGAAGGAAGGACAACTGATCCAAGGGGCGGCTAAGATCTTACAGAGTGGGATCAGTTTGCAGCGTGCCTTAGCACAGGGGGCTCAGGAAATGAGAGCTCCTGGGAGCTTCTGGGGGGAAGTATTGGGGTGGTCACCTGGTAACACAACTCCATACTAACACAGTCAGCACGCTGGGCTTCACAGCCCCGCTGGCACTGACCTCCTTGGGGTCAGTTCTCATTCTCATAGCAGATGAGGAAGATGATGGCTAACACTGCAAACAGGTAATTAGCAACTACCAAACATCAGCACATGAAGCCATCTCAGCCACCGTGCCAGAAAAGAAAGGTCATCTCTGCTGGCAGCAAAAGGGACAACTCTTGGTATCCCTGAAGCAGCTTCAGTGTGAGAAGAGGCAACACACTGCCCCATATATAAACAGTGATTCATTTCACATGGTCACACTTGGACCTTCCCTGACAGTGCAAACCAGAACATGGTTTTGGGTACTGAGACCCACATTTACACAGGAGTTTCTATTATTTTGGTGTTTCAACTCACGACACACAAGGACCAACTTTTAAAAGGTCTAAACACAGATCCCATTAGCAATAGGTGAATTTGTGGTTACCCATTCTGTCTGAAAACATGGGCTTTTGGGGCCTTTGACAAGGTATCTAAAATATCCAGTCCCTCAGCCCAAATTCTGGGTCAAACTGCCCACTTAATTAGTCCAAATCCTGGAGCTACTGCATCTTTGGCCCCATCTGACAACCCAGGTAAGATGAGAAAGAGTTGCCCATGCTCAAGATCCAGAAAAACAGAAAAGCTTTGGATGCAAACTTAGCAGAAACTGAAAACAGATTTCCCTTTACATTGCAGTTATAACTCTCCCAGAACTTACAAAAGCATAAAAAAGGAACAAAAAAGGAATAGGATTCCCAGTGCAGTACTGTGAGGATTCAGCCTCAGAGCCCTCAGTCAATTTAAATCTGGGAAAAAAAAAAAAAGCACCAAAGATGATGCTCTCTGCCAAGAATTTCCTCTGAGACTGTGGGCAAGTCATTTAGTGCTTCACCTCAAATGGGACTTGACTCTTCAGCTGAATATCTTGCCTTTCCTTTCTTTAAAGTGCACCAGTAACTGAAATGACCGGCTAACAGGTGTGTTGTGAGTAGCTCAGTGCACTTGTAAATGCTTTGAGATGCCCTGCTGTAAAGTGCAATGATGTCAAAGTTCCTCCACTTTTAAAAGGATGAGAAGCTGGAAGCGAAAAATAAGCTTTATTTTTTTTCCCCCCAGTTAGGAATTATTACTACAGGGGCTTTGTCTGTGCCTTCAGATTTGCAGTGGGCTGAGTCAGGATGAAAATTTAAGGCTGTTGCTGAGTATCTCCATAGGAATTGAAATTCTTGCTCCAGCACAGCATCATCAGTAGGGCTCAGAAGTAGCTACTACTGAGGAGTGCTGCTGGAATAACTTCTCTTCCACAACAAACCCTGATAATCAACTAATTTGTCTGTCAACACCTGGAACTGCTGAAACAAACATCAGTTCTCCATTTCATTTCAGAATTAAGATAAGTTTGCACAGTTAAGGCAATTACAATTTCTCTGCACAGACACAGGTGAAGCTGCTGGTTTCTTGTCAATTAAGAGGAAATCCCATAATGCCAAGAGAGATGAAAAAGAACAGTCTGAGAAACATGTTAACTTTTGACCTATGGTAATTATTTCACTGAGTGCCAAAATCAACAAACAACAGGATCCTGAGAGTAACTGCTTTCATCTCATGGGGTGAGCTGGGTGGGAAATGGTTTTCCTGTGCTGTCGAAGTACATTTTCATGTCCTGGAAAAAAAAAAAAAATCTGGTCTATAACAGGATGAACCCAAGCCTGACAATTTGTGCTCTGTTTCTGCTAAATGTATAAGATGAAAGGAACTCCCACCCATCCCACAGTAAACAGACCCATGGACTACGCACGTACGCAGCTCTTTGCAGATCAGTAGAGGGATCTGGCCCCCGTCTTCAGCTCACCCAACTGAACACATCAGGGCAGGAGGTTCTTGAGACCTGCCCTTTACAGCCTGCTCCTTCCCCTCTACACACTCAGCTGTGCTCCAAAGACTCCATACAGAACTGACAGATGCCCTTCTAGGAACACCTGTAGACATGTTTTTACCATGTCTCATTTTTTGACAAGTCATAACCATGAAAAAAAAAATCACCAGAAGTCTTTTCCACCCCATTGAAAATACCGTTTTCTTTTTTTTTCCTTTAAGTGTTTGCTTTGCAATATGACAATCACGCTTCCACTTGAGGACTCAGCTGTTTGCCAGTACTCTGTGTGGTACTGAATCACCCCAGAACAAACCCAAAAGGAAAAAACGCACAAATCTTATCTTTTGATAAGCTGTTTATCAGAAAGAAGTAATAGCCTTTGCATATGAGAGCTGATAACCCCAAAAAGCACCGAGCCCAAGCCAATGAATGAAGAGAGAGCACTTCAATCAAGTCCTGCCAGGCATAGGATAATCACAGAAGAGGAAGGAAGATGAACAAGGACAGTATGCACTCATCCTTTTCCACGTATCTATGCTGTCTTGCTATCACTGGCCAATTCCTTTTTTCTCTTCACAGTTGCAGAGCACGACAAATAACAAACAAGCTTTAGAAAATTAATCTAAATGCCAGAAAAGTTAGAACTGAGGGAGAGGAGGAGCAACAGATTGCCTGCTGAGTGTTCACAGACAGCTAAGACCTGCTTTGCTGTCCATCTACCCATTACAGTTAGGGGAGGAGACCAAAGCCCAGATTCTCCTCACCAAAATACTTGAACACCCACAGTGGACAGCAAACCCCAGGGAGAGAGCATTACTGCACACAAACATTGCATGTACTGGAAGCTGCTGGAAGGCAGTGGGACACAGAAACACGATTCCTTCTCTCTGGATAGAGCTCTGCTCTGGCTGGTGTGAACATGTATTTGCTGTGATGAGAACTTACAGTTTTATAGGAAGGCCTCAGTCTTGCACTTCACCCAGTGGGAAAGTGCCAACAGGACGTCGGGCTGTTTAAATATTTCAGTTTATATTTCCCTTTCCAAGAGTAAAATCTTTTATTTAAAGTAAATCTTTAAAGAAAAGAGAAAAAAAAAAAAAAAAAAAAAAAGCAGGACATTGGATTGTGCTCATACTGAGTATTGTATTGTACAGTATATTATATTTATTATAATACCCTTTCAGGAAAAATCTTTTATTTGAGTTTTCTGTATCAAACCATTTTCAGCCTACCAGCCCAGCTAAGGCCCTGCTGTAATTCACCAGTATCGTTCCCAGAAAACAGTCCCTCTGAACCCCACATGGGCACATGAAGGGCATGAGAGAGCAGGATCACAACCCCTAAAGGCTGGCGTGTTTGGGGAGAAGAATGGAGCCAACAGGCAAGCGACTTCTCACAGCTGCTTTTGTTTGGCTCACGAGGGATCTGAATGCACTATTGATTCCTTGGCACTAAAACACTAAAACTGTGCGTACAAGACAGGGATCTCCTTCAACTCTAATCTCTAGCAGCTGTCAAAGACTTAAACAGCTTGTCGTTGGCTGGCATGCCAAAATCAATGAAGATTTTAGGATTCCTTGTGTAAGGGGCGATCAGTCTCAATCGGAAGCAACAGGAGCCAGCCCCCACCCTGACTGAGCTGGACCAAGCATCCCAAACTTCGTGACTTATTGAGCTTTCAGGCCACGTCCACACAGCAGATGAGAGAAAATACATAGCTCTGCCCCTCATGAATGTACCTGCCCCAAGGGCTTCTCACTGAGGACGTGCTCTCCCAACATTCCCAATGGGGCTGAACCTGCAGCAGGACTGCTCTTCTGCAAGACCTCCTGAAGGCTCCAGCAGTGTCTGAACCCCATTGCTCTTAAATGGGTGATGACAAACATTTACCAAGGTGACATTGTTATAATCTACACCTTCAGATAACAGCCTCTTACTGCTGCTGATTGGAAATACCATTTTCTGTTAGGGAAATATTCAAGGGTGATGTTCTTTTCTTGTAGTAAAACCTACAAATCCAGCCCAGGTACAGTGCAGTCACATTCTGCGGAGACAATGCGAGCCCCACAACTATGATTTGTCAAAATACAGCCCCCCTCCTGCCAAAATAACCTCAAAATACACTTTTGCACGTAGCAGCTCTGACACATTTTGGTACAGGACGTTTAACAAAAGCTTTTAACCCATACATCTGTTTCCTCACAGCTGTTTCCTCAGTGCCTACCTCGGTACAACCCTAACGTGCTGGCTGCCGGGCGAGACCTTCCGCAAGATTTAGGCATTGGAACGGGCTGCACAGGGAAGTGGTGGAGTCACCATTCCTGGAGATCTTTAAAAGACGTTTAGATGTAGAGCTTAGTGATATGGTTTAGTGGAGGACTGGTTACCTAACCAAAACTGTACTTGAACGTCCCATGAAGAGAAGAAGGAGGGGAGGGGAAGGGGATAAAGGAAGCGTGTTGTACTGTCTCCTAGCAGACAGAACATTCCTACATTAAGAGCAGTGAGAGAATCGAGAATAAAGTTCAGAAGATACAAAGGACTACAATGGGATATGTTTGTTTGTTTGTTTTAAACGAACGCAAGGGAAATAGACGCAGAGGAGAAATGCGTGCAGTGCCGTTTCTGCAGGAAGCCTCAGACCTGGCTGGCACTAACCCAGCCCCTACACCCCATGGCTGCGGGAAGGGACCCCCAGGTCCTTCCTACCTCCAGAAAGCCCCTCCGCAAGTAACCGCGACTCCTCAGTCCCAAACAATAACACTGAGAAGTTCCCCTCGCACGCTCTGCCTTTACTCCCAACAAATCCCGCTCACACCGCGACCCGTCCCGCAGCCAGATGGGCTGGGCGAGGTGCCAGCAACCCTTTCCTCCCCCCTCTTTTTTATTTTTTTTTTATTTTTTTAGTTTCTCCCCGTTTTCCCCCCCTCCCATCAGTTACCCGGGGAGGGTAGGGCAGGGAAGGAGGAGCCCGTGGCCGTGCCGGGCAGAGGGGCTCAGGCGGCTCCGCTACTCACCGCCGTGCGAGGAGGGCTCGGGCAGCGTGGAGACCGAGGTCTGCCCCATGGCTCGGCCGGGAGGCGCCCCGCCGTCACGCCGCCCTCCGGGGGCGCAGCCTCCTCCTCCGCCGCGGCTGCAACCGGGGGACGGGGACGGGGACGGGGACCGGGACCGGGACCGGGGCCGGGGCCGGGGCCGCGCCGCCCGCCGGCGGGCGGGGGGCGGCTGGTCCCGGAGCGGCGGCGGCGGCGGTGTCCCGGTGGCCGCCCCTCATGCTGCCGGGGCACGGCTCCGAGCGGGACGGAGGCTCCGGCGCCGCGCCCACCGCGGCCCCCGCCCCCGGCACCGCCTCGGCCCCGCGGGGGCCCTCCCCGAGGCCGGGACGGCAGCCCCCGGCAGCCAGCGCTGAGAAGGGGCAAAAAGGGACACTGGGATCAGCCGAGGGGGAAGGCGTGGGGCAAAGAGGCATCGTGTAGCACCAGGGCAAAGGGAACAAAGTTTCTAGTTTTCGCTAGTATTTTTCTCTTGCTGGATAATCCGAGCCCTGCTGTGGGCTTAATCCTAGAACAAACAGGTAACTGTTGGCCAATAGAGGAAAAAAAAAAGAAAAACGCACACAAAAACCATCCCAAGTGCTTAGTGGCTACTGCTGCTCAGTACCTAGGAACAAGCACGAAGATGCATCACGCGAGGGCACAGAAAGCTCTTGTGAAGAACACGCCAGAGAACATCTGTTAGTGAGACCTACGCTGAAGTTAGCACGGTTTTGAGTGGCCTGGAAGTCCTAGAGAGGGAGGCTGAGGAGATTTCTGGCCTTCCTGTGTGTTGGTACTGCGATGGTGTTTTGGGAGCTGCAGAACTATGAGGCCCGTGCTCAGGAAGCAAATACAGTAACAGCAGCAGCCGCTTAGCCTGGCATCAGTCATGGCCAGAAGAGTCTTGCAGTCAACTAAAACACAACAAATAGTCAAGAATACAACACCAATCTTCATAGTTTTTTATAGAAAACTAGTCCTGGTAAACAAACGTATTCCCTTGTTGAATGCAATTAACACGTTCAGTTACCAAAAGTACTGGCTTGAGTCTAACGGACTTCCATCAGGTACCTGATTTATTACAAGAGGAAGAAGTGAGGACAACTCCAAATTACTAAAGCACAAACAGATGAAGAACTAGATAAATGAAAAGACCAATTGCTTGCAGGGCACTAACATTTAATGAGGGTGCTTCTGTTGGGGAGCTGTAGGGACTCTCAGTGCTTTCATCGGCCATCTAGAGAGCAATTCTTTCAAACAGCTCTGAAAGGCTAAATAAATCACTCCTGGCAGCAATTTTAGGTGGAGTAAATATTACCAGAGTGATAACAAGGACACGGCAGTCACAGTTATCTGGATTATTTAACGAACTCAGCTCATTCAACCAAGTGAGTTTGAATAGGGTCAGAAGAACAAAATCAGACCTGAAGGACTAAGCAAAACAGCCTGCAGAGCTGTATCTGAGAAAGCTGCTGTGTGTGAGCTGCTGCTGATGCACAGGAAAGGTAATGTTCTCATTTGGATGTGCAAATAGGAAAATGGTAAGTAGAGATACAGTTACATCATTGTGCTTCTTACCAGACAAAAAACAACAACACTATAACACTATACAGTTTCTAGTGCTGCTGTCTGCTGCTTTAGAAAAACCCTGAAGTTAGGAGACAACTCAAAATCCACAAGATGAGATGCAAAGAGCAACAGGTGCTCTCCAGCAAAAGGCTTGGTGTGGATGTGCACAGGAAAGACTGACACAGGTGCTGCATTTCAATATACAAGTGCAAGAAGAGCAAGTATTACAGTGCTCCTGGCAATCCAGGAGCCCCCTACAGAGCACTGCGTTGTAGAAAAGTGGAAGAGACACCTACAGAGACACCAAACTGAGCTATGCAGCAGGAGTTAAGAAAGAGGCTAGAGGAGATGCTCTCATGATCCCTCCTTCCACACAAGGAGAAGCTTCTTAAACAACTGAATCCTAGCACTTCTTTCTCAGAAGATGGTGGGTTTTTGTTTTCCCAACAATTCCCCACATTTATTACCTTGAAAAATGACTTTAAAAGGGTTTGTTTTGAGAAACCTGAATTCTCCCTTTGGAGTTACTTGTAAACAGGAACATAAAAGTGCTCCTGTCTGCCTCCAGTGGATCTCATTAATTCTATCAAAGGAATTTGTGTTCCCCTACCCAGTTTACAATGCAAATGTATAGATCATCTGTCTACAATGATTCCTGTGAAGGTAATAAACTCCTCAAAATCTATTCATAAGCACATAAAACGGGTATAGCTATCACATTCTCCAGTCCAGGTGAATTAAATGTCAGTACTTTTCCCCCCCAAAAAAAAATAATTGATGGTTGTGACTTTCTTTTATATAACTCCTTTGCAGCCATCTCATTGCAAGGGTCCTGTCACCACCATACATCAGTGGTGCTTAGTGGTACGTCACAGAACTACTCAGGTAGGATTACTACTCTACAAAGTCAGGGAGTTCAATTCCAGTTTAGGGAAGATAAACATGAATTTATAATGCTAACAGGTTGTAGGCATATCATATAGAATAAGAAAATGAAGCTTCTGATTATAAAACTTACCAAAAGAGCAAGTTTTCAACAAGAAATAATTTACTTGCATTAGCACATTTAAAGGTGTTATTAAGGAGATTTATATTTGTGAGGGACAAGGTGCTGGGAGCATCCAGCACTATCTCCATAGATCCTTTATTCAGCCTTTGCAAAGTGGGCAATAGCAAACACTCTCTCTTGTTTCCAAATAGGGAATACTAGTTAAATATGAAATATTCATTAAAAAATAAAATATTTTAAATAGCACTGATCTATAGAACATTTACATGTATGTCTCTTTCTGCTTTATGTCCTGCCTAGAGATGCAAACAAGTAATATATTTGTTGGGCTACTCAAGTTACAGTCATTAGTGATCTTAAATTGGGGAAAAAACAGCACTTTTCTGCTTAAATCTTGCTTTTTAAGGTGTTAGATTTAAGAATTCACCTTATGACTCACTAATGAGAGGGTACCCTGAATCCTCAACAGTGTATGAGAAGACATCTACCAGTATCAACTATGAAAGAAACTGGACAGTCAATTATATATTACATTTCTCATATGTAGAGCTATATTTCTGCAATTGCCTCCACACAGAAGAGATTCTAGCATCCTACTGACATTCCCCTATGAGCATCTACACACAAAAAAAATACATTTAGTACTCAGTTGTCTAGAGACTTTCAATCTACAGTATGTTAGAGATATTTTAATCTGTGCAGCAAATTTCTTGCCATGTAGTTGGCTTTCAGAAAAGTTAAGTTTACTATATTACAATATATATGTCAATATATATTGTACATATATATATAATATATACATAATATACATAATATATATCAATAACAATTGATTCTAGCAGAGATTTGAGATTGCAATTAATACATCTGTATGAATGCACTTTTTTTTCTCTTTTTTTTTTAGGATTTATGTGATTTATTTATGAGGTGTTTGGATGTTTTTTCCTCTTCATCTTTAAAAAACAAATGAGAAGAGACACAAATGGACTACCCGGTCATTTGTAGTTGTAATGGTCTTTATAAAACTGTGGTTTCTTGAAGTCCAGACATACACGCAAAGCTAAGAATGTCCCAAAAGATAAAAGTGAGTATTTCAAGATTAAAATTTCCACTTTAATTTTAGCCAGGGCTAATCTTGTGCTGAAGGAAATGCTGCAAGAAGATGTTGAAACATGGACATGTATTCCAGCCAGGTGGGGAAGCTGAGGTTCACCTGATGGGTGGCACAGGTGCCAGTAAGTGGTGCCCAACTGCCCTGACACAATGCTCACATAAATGTGGTCAGTGGATGTGGTGTCCTATTTAGGTTTTGGTGTCAGAACTGTGGTTATCTGATTGCATCGTGCTACCTGCACCTTTCTTCCCTTCTTGTCCCAGGTTATTGTGTTGGGTACCATAGGAAATTCTGTTAAACTCTGTACTTGCTCAGATCTTCCACCAAAAGAGGAAGAATAGCTTCTTAGTGAACTTCAGAAGGTTTGTAGAACACAAACACTGCACATTGTATAAATGGCTAGCATGAGATGTCTGTACTGGAGAGAATGTAAAATTTCAAAATAGTTCCCAAGGGAGACTGAAATAATGCACAGCTTTTAACCTCTCTCACACATCAAAGAACAAACTCCATCCCATCGGTAAAGCTTCAAAGAGGGCTGTATTTCAGTGGGCTTATTATACTGGAATGCCTGATGGTAATGCATGACCTACAACATGTAGGATGCCATTGTCCCATCTTTAGAGCTCTGTAGGATCACATTCAGTAAAGAGGCATTTTAAAAAAGTGAATTTATATTTCTCTTCCTTCAGTTACTGAGATTAAGTTATGGCACTAAACATAACAGAAGCTCTAAGGAGAGGACACCATGTTTAACCATAGGACTCAGAATGCAGGACTGGCAAAAGCATTCCAACTTGTAAGAGGAAAAAAATATTAATTAAAATACAAATATGAAATAAAATTATATGCAGAGCTGGTAGAATAGGAGCAGCACTGCATCCTACAGACTGGAGAACTGTATAATTAAGTGAACAAAGCAAAGGTTATGACATGAGCAAACATGAACAAGAAGATAAAAATTTTTTTTAGTCATGGTTCACACTAAGGTTTATAATAAGGACGATGAATTTGTGCCTGCCTGTAGAGAGCTTGTAGCTACAAACGGGAAGAGTGGAAAGGGCACTGCACGAGCCTGTTTGCTCAAGACCAGAACATCGACTGGATGTCGTTCTTAAACAGGCGCTGTCAAAATAAAATAACCCTAGATTGTTCTCTCACTTGGAAATAATTTTTAAAAAATATTTTTAAAATATGGTAAAATGCTTGTCCTTTTTTATATTGAATAACCATTCGATAGCAATTCTGTGTCCTTGCAGTGTCACCTCCCATTTCCTATACACAAATACAGCACAAAAAGAGTTTGAAGTCTCTTTTTAAAAAGAGGCCATTGTGTCCGAGTGATCATCACCAATCTGTGGCTTCCCCTTCCCCCCTCAAAACAACCCCACATACATACTTTCTGCATAGTCGAATGAAAGGGAGCTATGCAGAGCAGCTAGCTGAGAGGAACCTCTGTAGTTCAGTCTTTAAATTTGGAAGCTAGGGGTTCAAAGCCTTAGGCCAATGCAATTAATATGCTAATGAGGACTATTCTGATTAAAACAAATAGCGGGCATTCCTTGGATGAGATCTGCTTGTACAGCAGTAAGGCTGCGCTGGTTGACAAGTAGGCTGGCCGTTACCTATGAGAGATCTGAGGGGCTGAGACTTTTATCAGTATTCAGGTGACCTTGACTCTGTTTCAGTGTCTCCTCGTATTTGTCCTCCCCAGCTTGTTGCCATCGCAAGCACAGCTGGGCAAACCTATCCGTGGCAATTTGGCCCAGTCAGTTTTTCTTTCTGCTCGCAAATCATCTGCAAATAGGCTGTGCATTTACGAACGCATTTGCTAGCCTAAATTATTCACCAAACACTTTGTAAGCAAATTTCAGGCCGTGGTTAATCACGTAAACAATTCATTGCCACGGCAGCTCAATAATTTATTATACGGGCCGTGTGCTGGGTACCCTCGGCTATGTGGCCCTGATGATGCTCTCTGACTCGGTGCTGTCTGTACCTAGAGGGAACTTTCACAATAGCTGCATCAATATGATTTTAAATGGTCAGTGATGAATGCTTATAGATCTATCCATGTGATTGTCAAAAAAAAAAAAAAAAAAAAAAAAAAAAAGGAAAACAGAAAGAGCATGTTCCCGGCACAGATGTTTCTGGAGGCATGGAAAGTGAATGTGCTTGCCTTCTGCATGCACCGTGCTCCTTGGCTTCGGAAACTGCCCTGCTCTCCTGCTGCGCCTCCTTCTAATAGCTTCTACATGCTTTCCCTCCATCCCTGTTACTTCCCACAGTGTCTTTACAATGTTTTCCTTCTTTAATGTTCTTTAAGAGCAAATTCTAAATTCTATGACATTTCTTTATTCTGTGTTTGTTGCCAATCTTTTTGTTTTTTTCCCTCTTGAAAATATGTGAAGTCAGTTGCTGTTTTGGAAACCTGACCTACACAGGAACCTTCCATTACTCACAGACCCAGAGTATTTCAACATTTACTTGGGGCATTATTACTTTCACATCTACCATTTTAGGTGTTACTGGCTGCCTAAAGCCTTATGACACAAGTAGCAGGAGAGGTGTAATCTAGGTTTTAGAGAATGTCTTAGCCCAATTGTGCAAGATGTGATCAAATGAATTGTGCAAGATGTGATCAAAAAGGTGATCAAATGAACAGTTCAGATAATGATTAATTAGGCCCTTATGACACCAGCAGAGTTGTGTAGGTTTTATTTATTTATTTATTTATTTATTGGATCTTACTGAAAAGTAATACTCTATTAAAATGTGTTCTCAGGGCTCAGATTTTGTTTTATTGTTTAAACAAGACCAAAGCACTGTGCTGTGCCCGCAGAGAGAAAAAAATAAAAATAAAAAAAATGCTAGCTTCTGTCTTTGCTTAAAGCACAAAGGGGAACTGACATACTGGATCCCGTTGTGTCCTAACCCTATACCAGATATTCCTGAAAAAAAGACGAACCCCGAAGAGATGCCCCATGATGCATTATCCAAAGTCTGTAAGGTCTCACCCAGATACTTAATAATTGAAATGTTAAAGTTTGGGTTTAAATTGTAAACTTTAAATGTTCAAAAACTCTTCTATGTTTTTACTATCATCGGTAACAAGAACAATCAATATTTGTGCTATTCCTATGTGTCCAGTCTCTTTGTGCAGTCCCAGCAGCTGCCTGCTGCGCTGAGGTTTGTGACACGGTGACAGTGCTATGATAGCACACGACAACATTTCCTTTTTCCAAACAGAAAACAACTGCCAGAAATTTTCCAATCAAGCATGTATTTATCACCGGGTATCAATTTTGTCTTTGTTTCCAGATTTACGATGAAAGGCAAAAAGGACTGCATTAAAAATTATTAATAGCCTTCTGCCTGTCCTAGTTCAGGCCACTGGGGAAGAAGAGAGCGCTGGTGTAAAAATGCCATTCCGGGCTGTGGAATTCCTCAAGAGCTGGGGTTTTGCCAGCTTTCCAAAGACTTCAGCCACTTGGAGTTCATATCGGTAGTTACAATAAATAGAGAGAGCAGGCCCCGTTACTGATAGAAGCTGGCATAGTCCCAGCAGAGAAAATGAAGCAGCTGGAGGTCTGTTCCTACTGTGGGACACCACCTCTCCTCCTCCACCTCTTCTTCACCATAGCAGTGCTCCCTGCACAGGAACACCCCAATTCAGCACCACAAGGAAAGGCTCCTACCAGCTTCACTGGCTCCCCGTGGATATTTTTTCCCTCTCCCACTTGTGCTTAATGGCAGCCTCCTGGCTGTTGCTGCTGCAGCAAAGCCCAATTATCCAGGAGAATTATCCATCCTGTCCAGCAGTGCCTCTTCCCTTCAGTCAGCTATCACACCCGTCCCACTGCACCGACCATTTTCCTTAGGAAAACATGGCTTTCTGTTCTTCAGAGCATGTGTGGTGGTTGCTGGCTGCAGCTTTCCCTCCATGTCTCCAGGCTTCTTAATGAATCACTGCTTTTTGGCACCGGAGCAACATAAACACATCATTTGGGATGTCTCTGCCAAACATACATACACTTAAAGCAGGTTTTGAAGGATAGAAAGTGAAACATTTAATGAAATGTTCAGGCTGCATAGCTAAAAGTTTCAAAAAAGGACAGAAAATGCACATCTGAGGGTCACGATGGTACCATCAGCCCAACAGCGGGGCTCCCCTGGTATCTTTTGTGGGATGTGTGGAAGGGGATTTACCAGGAATGCATCAGCTACAGCTCCCACCAGGAAAAGCAGTAACAGAAAGTAGCCTCGGAGCAGAGGCCCACTGACCATGGTGGCTGCTAGATGCCTCTCTCTTTCCTTCCTCATCTGCTCGTTCACTGACTCAATGCAACTATACATAGCACGGCAGATTTTTACAGTGATGCTTCCTAGCCTATATGAAGGGGAAAAAAGAGACTTCATCAACAGTAACAACAAGAAAATAGCAAATTAAAAAATGAAGTTTCTCGGCTGCTTAAACCAGCCACATGTGAACACCCTGAATGCCCTTTCAAGGTGCCTGAGCTTGCCCATGGCTTTAACACATCCACTTGCTCTTTCTGGCTTGAGCGAGAATTGAGAAAACTCTCATCTTTGGAAAAGCTGAGAGTGTTTGGCACAACTGTTCTGCTAGTTCCTCTCCATTCAGTGAGATTTTGGAATGAATTTCAATGTGCTGCTGGACTATAATTAGTTCCGAAGGGCAGGAGACCACAGGGGACCAGCTCCTTCCCCTTTAAATGGACAGCTGTAAAGACACAACCTTAAATAATATCCTGAACACCAGCAACGCCTGAAACCTGGACCTGGGCCTGATTAACTGCCAGAAGTCAGAATAATCTCTGCCTTTGTTAAATCAAAGTCATTCCCTATGATGCGAGTTAACTACAGGAATCTCTAGGCCAAAAATACAAGTTTCAGCCTTCAGTTTCATTTCCCCCTTTTTTCTACTTTTACAAAAATATGCATCTTTTTCTTTCCCTACTGAGAAAATGCATTTTTCTCCACTCTCCCATGACTCAAAAACATCCTAAAGATTCTTCCTCTAAGCTTAAGAAAAAGAGGGGGGGGGAAACTTCACCTTTTGGCAAAGATACAGAATGGAAATTTTTTACTCAAAAGAGGATTTTCAAAAAAAAAAAAAAAAAAAAAAGAAAGAAAGAAAAGTAAGAAGCATGTGAAAACAAGGGGTTATAATGGAAACTATTTTCATAGCCAGCTCTAAAGTAAGCACTGCTGTTCCAGAGACACA
The DNA here is from genome assembly GCF_964211825.1 of Aythya ferina. NCBI lineage: Eukaryota > Metazoa > Chordata > Aves > Anseriformes > Anatidae > Aythya > Aythya ferina. Next base: position 56,195,528 of record NC_140298.1, read on the forward strand.
TGGTACTGATGCAAACATTGACCTGGTGCCAAAATCCCTAGCATGTTAGAGGAATCCGGAAGCGCTGCAATATTAAATACACCTCTAAATGTATGTCAGACATCTCCCTGTGTCTGGTCTGCTTACTCTGCACAGCACGGCACTGCACGCTCAATTCATTGGTACCTGCAAAGCAGCTAACAGGGCAGCAGTGAAGGTGCTCCCCAAAGGGTCTCCTGTAAGCCTGACCTTACTGTTCCCACTTGGCAAATCCTGAACCCGTATCCGCTTTCCATCTGCGGCACTTATACAGTGTGTTTTATTGCAGTGTTTGAGCACCCCTCTCCGGTCCTAGGGATATATTATTATCCTCAAGGTCAGATTTCCACATTTCATCGGGAGTGTTGTGGGGAAAAACAGGGGAAGTGCTGCCAGCTCGTGTCACGAAGGGACAGATCTGCTCCCCAGCACAGGCTGGGCCACCCAGACAACATCCAGAACAAAAAATTCCTAAATCTCTGTCTCAACCTCATCTTCTTCGGGGTGTCTGGCTGGCTACAGAAGTAGTGAGGGTATTGTGCTCAGCTGCGTTTCCTTGCTGGCAGAGCCTGCCTGCTATTTTCTGCCTGATTATTCCAGCTGCTCCAAGGCATTTAGCCCAGCCCTGGGCAGTTTTCTCCTACAGCTATCAAGGAAAACTCCCTGTTTGCACCTACCACAATTACAGCTGTGGTACTTGGCCTGCATCTTTGCCGATTCATTAGAAAAACCCACAACAAGTAAAAGGGTTCTAAACAAGGGTGTAAAATGAATCTCCTGCTTTTGTGTAGCCTGGTTGTTTATTTGTGCTTATTTTGAGTGGCAGGAAGGGATGCTCCCTGCCACTCACTTCTTTGCAGGCTTCAGAGGGGAGTGACATCCCCTCCAGGCTGGCTCCACTGGGGTTTTCATGCTCTGCAGAGGCAGCTGAGTGCCTGCAGAGCACTGATCCAGGCTGGTTCTCTGCCAGGTCTGGTGCGAGCTCCCCATCCATTGGTCTTCAAAACCAGTCACCGTCTTTCAGTATCTTCAACAATTTTCCAAACTGGATGTAGTTCTGCTGTTGACAGATTTTACCTAACAGCCTCTACTAGAGCCATCCTCTATGCCAGGAAGCACATCCTCCCTGCTGAGGGAATGACTGTGGATAGGGCTGTTACTGAGGCTCAGGCTTCACACCCTTTCTGATGGGTGTGGAGGAATGCTGCTCTAGTAACCCAACAACAGCTCCCTTGAGAAGGCTTTCTATTTCTAAGGGGTCAGAAAACATGGCAAGGTTTTCCTTATAATGACTGCCATACACATCACACTTGGTCTCTGTGCACTGATAGTTTAAATCAAATGTAAATCTGTGGGGCTGATTTTGCTTTTTAAATTCTCACGCATCATTCGTTTGCGTGCTGGTGGCCAGGGAACCAGCACGCTGTAATCACACCAGTCATGGTTTTTTTTTTTTTTTTTTTTTTTTTTTTTTTTATGTGCTGATCCAGATCATTTTTAACTCAGGTTCATTCAGTTACAAAACCCACGCAGAAGGAAACTAATTACACGAGCTGAAGCAGGAATGCTGTATTGTTCTTGTGGGAAGTGCTTTTACCAATACTAAACATCAATATTACACTTTTTTTTTTTTTTAAACTACCTGCTTAATACAGCAGATTGTTAATGCAGCACATTTAGTTAGTTAAAATGAACAAACTTCATTAAATCAAAATTTAGAGGCATTAAAGCCAGATGGGCTACAGGGGAAAAAATGCAGAGACTTTTAGAGCTAATGTAAATGTAATATTACTGTTTTCAGCTACAATTCAATTAAATAGGGTTGACAGAAGCTTTCACAAAAATGCCCAGGAAGAAAACTTGTCTGTAAAGAAAATCAATTTAAAAGAAACCATACTTCAGATACATCCATAGCTCTGTGGCTCACTGAATTACAATGTCATCAGCAAAGCTGATGGGGGAGAGCCAGCACTGAGATCTTTACTGGTATGTTACTTACTGGGAGAAAAATGACTTAATTTTACAGTGTTTATTGTGCTGAAATGTATTTGAGTGCTGAATAAAGTTAATGCAACCAGACCCACTCCCAAAGGAAGAAAACACACATTTTCAAGAACACAGACTGCCCGGGGAGGGAAGGGGACTCCACTGCTTCCCTAGGCGGCCTGTTCCAGTGCTTGACCACCCTTTCCATGAAGAAACTCTCCTTAATATCCAACCTAAATGTCCCCTGGTGTAACCTGAAGATGTTTCCTCACTTCCTATCACCTTCCACCTGATCTGGGCCCACTGGCTGCAGCGTGGATACCTTCAGTTGTGGCGTTTGATCAGCAAAGTCCAACTTGGCATTGTGCTCCAGTGTTTTCTGTGAAGTCCCTTGAACCAGTGCTATATGGTGTAGGGCTTTCCTGTCACCAGGGCATGCGATGCTGGCTCCATGATTGCATTGTCCAAATAGTGTTAAGAAAAAAACAAAACAAAAAAAAAACAAACCCTAAGACACCCAAGATCACTCAATTTCTATTTTAAAACAGTTGCTGTGTACCACAGTAAATAATTATTTTCCACCAAAATAGCAAGTAAAAGTCTATATAAAGTCTCACCTAACCATACGATGTACCCAAGTACCCTCAAGCCCACATCCCACTCACTCAAACTCCTAAAATGCAATGCAAGATGTCAGAGGCTCCAATTTTCTCATGATCCCCACAGCAAGTATGAAACTCGACCTTGATTTACACATGGTGATAAAACCCACTGTCTGCAAATTTATGAATGTAGCTGGCAGTCGTTAAGTGCATTACGCAGAGGTCAAGTTGATGGTGCCTTTGTTTATTCCTCCTATCTAACGATCCATTGCTGAAGATGTGCCAAAAACTCTCAGCATGTTTTACAACTTATTTATGTGACTGAGAAGCGTGTACTGTGTTTGCCATCCTCATTGTCCCAAAACGAGGAAAATAAATTGGAGTGCAGAACTGGCAGCTGAGAAAAACACAGAGACTTCTTTTTAATGTGTGCAGAGAAAATTCTTATCCCTTTCAAAAGTTGCTCTTCGGAGAGAGCGCCTTCTAGTTGAGTGACAAAACAGGGCCACCTTCATTTTGTGTAGCTGAATTCAAAAAAAGCCATATGTCTCGGCATGGGACATGACATCTGTGGACAAGGGCTGGATGATTTTAAATACATTTATTTAGCAAACATATTTGCTTAGACTTATGCTTATCCATGAGTAGGTATGCTAAACTAATGCAAGTCAGTTGAATGTTGATGCAGGTGAAAAGGCAGACATTTTCTAGTGCAGCCAGCACTGCTGAAAATTTTCTGGGTGCACAGATTTGGTGTTACAGCATCCTGTTAATCCTAAACCATTTTTATAGGTATGAATAGGAGTTCCAGCAGAGAGACCTGGTGCCATTCAGATCCACTGGAAAAGTGTGGAAATGTATCATAGAGACCTGTTTACCAGTCTAATATAAAGAAAATTAAGTAACTGAGTGTTGAGAGATTACGTTAGTAAACTAGTAGGTAAAGAAATTATGGTTCAGGCAGCCTGACAAATTTGGTATTTGCTTATCATGTGATAAATATTAGATGGTTTTGTAAATAATTGTCCCTGTCAAGTTGACTTTGCTAATATAAAGGAACAGAATCCACAATTCAAGCAATTTTTGATTTGTGTAAGCTCTCTAGTAACATTGGTTAACTAAAGGACCACATCACTTTAGTAAGGAAAAGCCATCCCCTCAATGAAGTTGGGCTTGTCTCCCTGTTAATGTTCACACTGAATGTCATTTGTCCGACAGCAAAGCCTTCAAAGTGCCATGATATTTTGCACCTCCCAGGTTAAAAGCTCGCTAAAAGCTAAGCCAGCCCTAAAGGACAAATGAAAACCCCGAATATGAGGATTGTGACCTTCTCTGCAGACAGAAAATTTACATGCTTATGTCATTAGTCTGCTGCTAATAGCTTGTTACTGAATTGCCCAAATGAAAGCTGAACATCACTCAGTGCATCTTTGGTGCCATATCACTGAAGTCACTAAAGTGTATTTCAGAGACAATCGGTTTTATACCTAATATATTACAGACTTGCTGGTGCACAAATAATTGTAACACTTGAGTAAGCTCACAGAGCTGTGCTGGGACTGGCTGGGATGGAATTAACATCTCCTGCAGCAGCCCACACAGTGCTATGCTCTGCACCTGTAGCTAGAGCAGCAGTGATATCACACCAGTGTAGTGTCTGCTGCTGAGCAGTGCTGGCACAGCATCAGGACTCCCTGCAAGCCTCCACAGCCAGCAGGCTGGGGGTGGGCAAGTGATAGGGAGGGGACATCACCAGGGCAGCTGACCTAAACCAACCAAAGGGATATTCCATACCACATGATGTCACACTCAGCAATGAAAGGTGGAAAAATGATGGAGATGGGAGTGGTGGGCACTCGTGAAAACATCTGTCCTCCTGAACAACAGCTACGTGCAGTGAGGCCCTGATTCAAGGACATGGTCAAGCATCACTCGTTGGTGGGAACTAGAGAATAATTCCCTTTTCCCTTTAGTTAAATTATTTAGTAATAATTTTCCCTTAATAGTTATTTTTCCTTTAATTAAATTATCCTTATCTCAACCCGTGAGTTGTTTCTTTCCTTTTCTTCTTCCCTCCTCTTCTGAGGAGGAGGAGTGAGAGAGCAGTTGTGGTGCAGTTCAGCTACCCAGCAAGGTAAAGCCCCACAAGAGCTCACATCTTCCCTCCCCAACACCTTCAGCTGGTGCTGCCAGCCAAAGACAGACAAGAGGATCCCACAGCATGGGGCATCTTCTCACAATCAGATGAATTCTACCAACATTAGCCTACAGTCATTTAGAGAAGAAATTTACATATATAATCACCAAATTGTAAAATAGTTGAAAATAACAGAAGTGACATGGGCCCTAAGGTATAAAATCAATTTCTTCCAGGAAGTTTTCAAGTTTTGAGAGTTACAGTGAAATTCCTTGTACAAGAAGGCAAATTGCATAAAATAAAATACATTTTTGATTGGCCTTTAAAAAGCTGCCACATTTTCTTATGTTAGAGTTCAATCTAAGAAACCCGAGCACTTTTCATGCCTCACTGCTGGCTGGTTATTAGTATAATCTGCAGGAAACAACATAACAATAGGTCATTGTTCCTGAATGTGAGCAAAAGGTTAGAACAACAGCCTACACTCAGGCCTGGCTTCTTGACTCCTTTTCCCTTCACAATGAGCAAAGCATACGATGTGTGTAGCAACTCTGAGGGCATTTCCACTGTGTGCATGGTCTTTTATGCCACTTAACTGCAGGCTGAAGGAGAGCAACGTATAAGGGCATGCTCCTCCTGAAAGCACGTGTAGCTGAAACGGTGTGAGATGTGGGAGCTCACCAGCTGTGAGGTAAGGCATGTCTCAGGCTCCCCATCCTTGCAATGTTTGAATCCCTCACAGTACCCAACAAACAGGCCTGCTACAGGCATAATCTAGGGGGTAGCAGGATATCCGCTTGATAAATCATTCCCTTTCACTAAATAAATCATTCCCTTTCAATAAATTATTCCCTTTGTGGTTAGACCCACAAACACTCAGCTCTACAGCCCCCAGCCCTCCCCTTCACTGCTTCTGAACCACACAAGCACCACCAAAAGCTTTCCTCCTTGGTACCAAAACATCCACACAGGTCCCACCACGGCTGCCTGCCCCACAGCAGTGCCCTGTCATCACTTGCACTGCTGGATAAGTGTTGTCCAGTCCCATTAACACAGTCCTGGAGAGCAGCCTGGTGCTTCTGGAGGAGCCTGCCTGCTTTCAGGTGATACAGGGCTGCCAAAGGAATGCATGTCTGGGGGAAAAGCCTGTAGACAATTAAGCTTATCCTCCTCCCTCATAGAGTGTCTCCAGCTCTGCCACAAAGGGCCTCTCCTCAAGGGGTGCCCCTGGCTTAGGAGCCACCCAGAGAAAGACATTGTAAACCTGAAGGATGACAGGGCATTGAAGTTCCTCCTGAGGTTCTTCCCATGAAAAATAAAATGTAAGTAAACTCTCACCAGCTCAAAGGAGAAAAACACAGCATCTACATAAAACAACAGCAATAAAGCCAGGAAGTGGTTCCTTGCAGCCTGAACAGCAGCACCAGTAATTTGCCTTTTAAGCAGCCAGATTTAGTCAGCAAGCCCTTCCTACCAGACAAAACAGCAAAGTGATTTATTTTTTTTTTTAACCCCAGTTTTCACTGCAGCCCTGTCCGAGTTCCAACTGCATCGCCAGGCTGACAGCAACACTGAGAAATGGGGATGATGCCTGATTTCAAACACTGGAACAGCACCAGAATCCGCCCTCCAACGGAGCAAGTGGAGATAATTGATCTAATTGGTTCTGGCTTGCCCCACCAGCCCCACTTGTACACACTGCATAAAAGTACCATGAGTTAATGTGTTACACGTGAACCCTGGCCAGTGCTGACTCCACGATGAGAAAGAACTGAGCATCTTTCATTTAGCTACTGCACATGCACTGAAAAACACTACAGTGGGCAGGATTTCAAGAAGCCTTTCTCATGCTGAGAGGTAGCCAAGACTTGTATGCCTCTGTGTTACCATGCTGCAGCATCCAACAGCTGGCAATGAAGGCAGATACAGCTAGCTCCCCTGTAAACAGGAGCTTTATTAAACTGGAAGGAGGAATTGTGAGCTTTCATTAGGAAGCATCCTGCTGGAGGCTTTCTAGCACCTGGGACCCTGACTTTCAGCCTATTTAGCAGTCTGTCGGCTGTAACTTCTGAAATACTGTTTTTCCCCTGGTGGTAGTCAATAGTTACATTCCCTTTTCTAATCTGTACCATTCCCAACAAGGTACTTCTACAGATAGATCTTGGTGATACATAGTCACAGATGTGAATGAAGAGGCCCAAACTAATGTTTTCTAGTAAGAAACATTATTGAGATGTTTTCTTTGTGAAATTATACTTACAGAAGTGCAAAGGTGTTTTATGGTGAGATGCAAAGAAGGTCCAGAATATCAGAAATTAGCTTTGGTCAGTCCTTCACTGTGACTCCAGTTGCTGAGTTACAAAGCTTTCCTGAATAGTCCCCATGTTTCAGGCAAGATGGGGGACACCAGAAGTTACCTAACACCCCAGGAGCCATCACTCCAGTGCTCAGAGCAGAGTAAGACACTATCAGTGTTGCAACTACATTTGAAGAGTGCTTTAGCTTTCTGGGACACAGTTCATTGGCTGACTGTGTGCTTCCAGCATTATACTATTATGCAAGTATCCTTCAAAATCACTGCTTCCCAATGCTGTGACTCCCAATCTGTAACTATGACCTAATTATTTCCCTCCCTGATTATAGAGCCTTTCATCCATCCATATTGAATGCATTGGTTTCTCATCTGAAAATACTTTTATATTTTCTTGCTAGTCACTTCTGGTAGCACTACATAGCATGGAGCAGAGAACCAGCTCTTGCTGGGTACCTCCAGAATCACACCAGATGGGTGGCAACAAATTCCCAAATTACATTTGTATTTTGAAACCCAGTATTTAGGCACTAGATAGTTCATTTGATACATAACATATTAATTGTATAATGTCTAGGGTCTACACAGCAGAACCAAGCCAAGCATCTTCCAATGCAGCAAGTTAGATGTATGAAATAATTCCCCCAAACCTGTTTTTCCTCAAGCCCATGTTAATTGGAATTACTTATATTCAGTCCCTTCATTCATTCTGGCTCAGTCTCTGTATCATCTGTTCCATATTTTTGCTCGGGATGGACGTCAGACTCACCAGTTAATGATTACCAGTGTACCTCATCTACTGCTTTTAAGAATTGGTATAACAGATTAATAATCACTTCTTTAAAAGCATGCAGCTTTCTCACAAAGGAGACAAAAGCGCTCTTTGGTAACAATCCTCCATCCACTATGATACACTAACACATGTTGCAGCAGCCTGGGACCTCTCCATCTCTCTGCTCGGCCTGTGTTCATCCTACACATAGAGGAAAGGTCCACCCAGCCCAGCACTCCACCTCCAGCAGTGGCCCTCAGCAATCCAGCTTTCCACAGGCTCCGTGTGGTGGCTGAGCATCACCTCCGCAGGTCAGTGCTCGTGTGCTGCAGGGTGCCTTGTTTTGCTCGGGAAGCATTTTTGCTCCCATGCATTTGCAATGCCTCCTGCACCACGCAAAGCATGTGATGCAGCTGTGCACAAATACGGCAAAGAGATAGCTTGTTCTATAAATGAACAAGCAACAGAATGTGATTTAATGTAACATTCACTAAAACGGGAGGGAAGAATTGGGAGCAAAGTGGAGGAGCCGATATGCTTTTTTAAGATGGTAAAAAATGATTCTTTTTTAAATCTTGGACTAGTCATCTTTGACATGGCAAATTCCAAAATAACTGAGAGACCACTTCTCAGCTGTGGGAAGTAATCTTGTACCAGTGATGAATAATATCCAGTTTCTGAGTGTTTGTGCCTAGCCAATGTGATCAGGGAGTTGACAAGGAGAGAAAAGATAGGGCACATGAAAACTTTCTCTGCTATTTCTCTCCACTGAAAAGAAGCCCAGTTTGATACAAGTAAGTTTTCTCTTCCCAAATTTGTTTGTTCTGTGTTTTTAGAGACCAAACTGGTGCGAAAATTTCACCCTCTCCCCTTGTGAGACAGCAACGGGGTGGCAGCTTAAGCCCCCAGTGCAGGTGTGGTCTTGCCAGTGCTACAGCTGAACCTGGAAGATGATGTGCAGGCAAATGCCGGATCTGAGCACAGCAACCTACTTCCATGGCACCAGCTGCAGAGCTGGAGCTTTACTGCACAGTGCATAGCACAACTCGTGAAAGTGCAGGAAATAAGTACTCCAAATCCCTCTGCAAAGCCTCGGGAAGCTTCAGCTGCCAAGCTACTAATATTTTCAAAACACTTTTTTCCCTTTTTCATCCTGCCTATAATACAATGGGACTGTGAAGGCTGGCAGAAGAAGAAAAAACAAACAAACAACAACAAGCCCCCCAGTTGGGCAGGTTTGCACAGAGCACGCAGAGCAGCGTGGAAATGGGAGCAGAGGGCACCAAGGGACTTATCAGGACCAGTCCATCACAGTAGCAGGCAACAGACACTTTGCATCCTACCAGGCTTTTAGGTATTTCCTAAGCCATAAAAAGGCAAAGGTGCAAAAGTCAAGAGGAGGAAAAGAGAGACTGAGGTCACACAGCTCCATCCACACAATGCTGCTAGGTTTATTTTTGTTGGTTATTCAGGCAAACACACATCAGCTGTCTTTCATGACAGTGACTACCCTCTTCTCCATTGGCAGTCTGAGGTACTACCTGAGGTGCCATTTATTGACCCGTGAAAAAGCTTCAAGGCAAAGCAAAGGAAGCCAAGATCATGCACAAGAGGCAGAAATGTCACAAAACCATGGTTCAGTGCTGGTCGCAGGAAGGATGCTAACTTCTGCCTTCACCTGGTGTTCGCCTGGAGGCGGTCCTCTGAAAGTACTGCTCAAGCCTGTCTACATCCAGAAGAGGTGCACAAACTCCAACAGGTGAGAGCCATCTGCACTGATGGATAAGAAAAGCTAATTTTTCCCTCAAGTTTTTATTTATTTATTTATTTATTTATACAAAAAAAAAAAAACAAAAACAAAAAACTGTGCTTGCAAGCAGCGGTGAGGGAGGTCATTCTTTACATCAGTTGAGCTTTTCATGGCACTGAATTAGCCAGGCATTGCGTCACATAGACAACAGCATCACAACGGGTAAGAGGGCTGCAGAGAGAAGCAGCCTTTACCAACGCACGCACAGCATTGCTAATGCGGCAGCAAAACACCACTCTCAGAAAAGTGCTTTTAAACAGCAGCCGTGCAATCTGCCCCCTCAAGCCAGTGGCATGTCATTAGGTTGTTCGCACACGGTGCAGAAGAAAGAGCGATGCAGGCAGCCACCAGAGAGGGGAAGGGGTCCCACCACCCTCTCTTATCCCTCCCTGGGAGCAGGGAACATTTTAGGGTGGGAGGGTGGAAAGGACGCTGGCTATTCTTTCTCCTAAAATAACATTCTACGTGATACTGAGCAATCCGGCTGGTTTGCCAATATTATGCCTGCCCAACTTACTTTGCAGGCAAGTCTCCTGAACAGGGTATGAAGGAGTACCCACAGCACCTACAGAACTCCAGAGGCTGCCCAGGTGACAGAAATTTAACTGAAATTCCAGAGCTCTGCATACAAGTACTTCAACTCCTGTGCTGTGTGTGTTAAACATTCAATACCCAGCACTAAAACAATTATCATTAACAGATGTTGCATTATTTTGAAACGGAGGACAATAAAATAATATTCATCACCCTCAGATGTTCCTGACATTGCAAAGTAAATCGTTTACCTTGATGGATCCCAAAATCTTGCTCAAGACTTCACCACAGCCTCAGAGCCCCCTGCTTGCAGGTAAGAAAGCATTTTTCCCACTGTCTAGGCTGTCTAAACTTGCAAATGCCCCGACACAGTCCACACAGCGTGCTGAAGGAAAAAAAAATTGTTGAGCTCTGTAGGAAAAGTAGGCAAGGTGGAGCCTGCTACTGGCTCCCATCCCACCTTTAAGCCCCAGCCCATCCTTGTTCCTAAATTCTGTGATGCTTTACATCTCCTGAAGCCACACATGTCTAAGTAAGCAGCCACTTTGACCTCTTGCAGGCACCCCTCAAAACCTTAAGCTGCCCTGTAGGAAATGCATGCATACGTCCTCCAGAAGACATATAACACATCACAATCACTGCACTAAGTGACACGAACTAGGGAATTTAAAAGTTACATTTGGCAACCTGCCCTAACTGTGTTCTAATTATTTCTTAATATCCCAATTTAAGGGCAGCACGTTGGCCCCAATTTTAAATTGTCTGGCATTTAGAAGTTTGTGTCACAGAATTAAACAGTTTTCAGATTCTTTATTGAAAACTGCTGATTGTGTATTGCCTGACAAAGCAAAATGTCTCCATTAGAATAATGATTTATTGTAAATATGGTAGTATTAAGGCTGACTATTCTGGGCATTAAAAATGCATGGAAAAAATCCATTGAAAAAAGTGTTATGTGAACTGTCATAATTTGTCAGTTTAATGTCTTTGTCATTTGCATCTCTTCTTAAAATGCCAAGAGCAATTAAACCTTATCCCAGCACTAGAAGTTGCCAAATTTCATTTGAAATTAAAACAGAATAATGCGTCATGTTAGTTATTTTAATAATATTAAACAACAAAAACAGAAACAGAAAAAAAGAAAAAAAAAAGAAGATAAAAGGCGAAATAACTACCGCAGCTACAATCAAAGAAGTGAAAATACACGCACTATTTTTGTGATATATGCATGCACAAGAGCTCTGTAGGCTTCCTGCACTAACAGCCCTTTTCCTTTGGCAGTAAGGCCCCAGCTCAGCAAAGCATCGCTGGACTGTGCTCTAAATGCCAACAAGCAGCTTCTAGCAGCACGCATTTTCTGCTGGTTGGAGATAGCCATATTGCGGCTCCTCTCCCCACATGGCTTCCACGCGAGCCTCCGTAACCAAAAACCCCTCACTTTTTGGAGTGCCTCAAGCCCCAGGGAGAAAGACAGAAGGGACTCATGAGTCAGCAGGAGCTGCAGCGAGGATGAATCTGTCCCAACGTTGTCTCCTGTGGCAATACCAGCTGCTGTCACATTTGCCTTGGAATTTGTGGAATTTTGATGGAAGTGTGCTCTGCTAGCACAGGTCAAGCAAGAGACCAGAGGCTTATTTCTGGAGGTGTCCCCCACTGCATCTGCATCCCTTTAAAGACCCTGGGATGGTCTTCATGATTATGAAATATCCTGGTACTACTCAGAAAATTATTTTAAAGGATTTTAGCATTTAATATATATATATTTTTTTTATAATTGTTACAGAAACGTTGATGCTGAGCAAACTAAAAATAACTAAACATTTGCTCTGGCCAGCTCAGTTTCTTCTGGACCCTTTTGCTTATTTGAAAACTAGATGTGACCAGGGACCTTATCCCACCCCAATTTGAGACATGCGTTCCAAGAAACTCAGATACCCCATTGCCAAGAGGCCAGGGTCGAGTTCATCTGGCCCCTTCTGCCAGCAGAAAGGGATGAGAGCAGCTGGGCTGCTTTGCTCAGGACTGGCACGTGCCTGCTGGGGGAAGGCTGTGAGGCAGCCTTATAGTCCTAAGCTACTTATTTTTTTTCCAATTTTACTTCAGGAGGAAGTTTTATCAATGTTTTATATGAAAATGTAAAAAATGGTTAAACACTGGGAGGGGAGGCTTTTTGATAGAATTCCAGCCAGTCTGCTTTTAGCGCCCAAAGCAATACCCCTGCAAAGCACTCCATAATTAAGCATCGAATTTCCTACAAGATTCACAGCCAGAGACAATGAACGATGATTAAATGGCACCAGGCTGGATCCTTATTATCGGCCACCTGCTTTTCAGTCACATGATGTTGCTTTCCCCTTTGTGGATAACTTCAAGCCCCTCAATTTGGGGTCTTCCAAGGCCCTGGAGCCCAGGCTGCTTTTATCCAAATGATTTGTGCCAGCGTCTCTTAACACAACCCTTCCTCCTCCTGATTGCTCCCTTGTGCTCTCAGAATGGTTGGCTCCTGCAGCAGTGGTCTGGTTGTTGCTAGAAGCATGTAAGGAAACAGTACCTGTAAAACGGGTTTCTATGTCCATGCACAACACTTCCTTCCTCACAACAGGTGGCAGTGATGATTCAGAGCTCAGAACAGGGGGGTCTGAGGGTATTTTGCCAAAAAACACACAGGCAGTAGACGTAAATATAAGGTACAGACTCAGTACCTGATGGGCTGGTGCTTGCTAGCTCTTTTGGTCAGGAAACAGAATCAGAATTTGTTAGAAAATGAAAACTGCATCACACAACCTCCCCAGAACAGCCAGAGTTCATGGGGCTCCTTTATAAGAAGTGTTGTGGAGGCTGGAATTGTTGCTGGAGTATGATGAGTGTGAAGTGCAACCCCAGCATTTCCGGCCAAGAGGTTACCCAAAAACCATTCTAGGCAGAGTTGGTGGACCATCACTAGGTTAGAAGATGTACCATCATTTTAGTCCTGCACAAGTTTCTACAGATACTCAGAGGCTACATCAATGCCAACTTGAAAACAGACTGGGAGCTGCATCCTCACGGGAAAGTTTAATCCTGACAAACATTTTCCAAGAATACGACTTTATAAATGTTCTGTCCAGCTTCTGGGTAAAGGGGCATATGCCACGGGTATTATTCTAAAATTACAGGAGGAAGAAAGTCAGCTTTCTAGGAGATGGTGGTGACCTGTGACACACTACAACATCTGCCTCAACTGAGGCCATGAACACAAATAGGAGGCAAATAAAGACACACATTGTAGTGTAAAAGAGCTGATGGTTGCTTTGTATTTTATTGTCCAGGTGACAACCATTTTGTGATCTATAGCAAAAAGCATGTGAACCCAGTAGAAGTCAGCGTGACTTCACTAATAACCATGCTTTGCAAAGATACTGAGGGAACTTTTACGTAAGCGTGGGGTGGAGAGAGGAAGGAGATGCTGATGTGCTTTCCAAAAACATCTTCACACTGATGGAGAAAAAAAAAGGAGGGGTGGGGGGAGAACAAGCACACATACACAAGTCACTTGGGCAAGGTACTACCCAAGGTCAAAACAGAAGCTGCCAGTAGGACAAGGCTGATTTTGCTGCTGGAGTTTGGAGCTGTCATTGCGCTAAGAGCTGGCAAACCCACAGTTACACACACTGCCAGTGTCTGCGGGGCAAGTTGTTTTGTTTCAGGTTTCCAAATTGATAAGGATGGAAAGGGACAATTCAGCCAAGCTTAAGCCATGGATGGCCAAAGTATTTCAGAGCCCTTTGTGGGCACCAAGTGAACCTTACAGAACATGGTGAGGCTGTTGGGTAGCCTGGCTCTGCACACAGACAAGCTGTGCCACACCAGACTTAGAACATGGAGAGTTCATCAGAAAACCAGGAACATAATCTGAATCCCAGATCTCAGCTTCCTCTTCCAACTACTTGTTTTTCCTTAACATTTAATAACAACTACTCTTTTTCCTTAAAATTTAATAAGACGTCCACTGTTTGCCACAAGTATAGGTAAGACATTACAAGGTATCTATAACCTCAATTCTTAACAAGCTTTCAATCCTGGCATTCCTACATCTAAAGGATGCTAAATAAGTCCTATTGACTTACTGAAAGACAAAAATGATACATTAATTCAAAAGCAAGGGAGTTACAGCCAGCAGACAGCTTCCTGTGTCTCCTAACCTTCCTGTGACACGTGCCATCATGCAGAAGAAGGCTCAGCTGATACTTGCTATTCACCCTGCCCCACCACGAGTGAGTGCAGTCTTGCTTCTGTGGACTAATCTAAATTTCACTGCTGGTCAGAGAAGAAGTTCAGTATGCTATTGGATCAAAGATAGGATATTCAGTATCCAAGACTGCCAGTCCCTTTAAAACAGCTTATTTACTGGGAAGCACAGTCCACAACCCCAGCCATATAGTCGACATAATTCAGGGTAACAATTAACCACAGCCAGCTCATTACTGCTACAGTAATATTCCAAGTGCAAAGAAGTCACGTAAATCCCCAAGAAAGATGAAACAAGGCCCCCTGGTTTTGTCTGAGGCTAGGATCACATTCACAATGTGGCACCTCACTGTGGTGTGGCTCACCCTGTCAAACCCCTGCCCCCAGGCACCTCGCACCAGCATGCCTTGTGGTTATGAATTAGCACGCGAGACTCGTCCACTTGAAGGTGAGATACCAGGCAGGCAGGACAGAGTGGAGGAAGAGCTCTGGGGGAAGGGATAGTGCTGATCTCACTCCTTCTGGCAGGAAATCCCAAAAAAAGCATCACTTGGGAGCACGTCTGTTTCCGCAAGCTCCTCTCTTCCTGCTACACAAGTTTCTTGCTACTTTTATATTCTCTTTCTTTCCCATGAGTTATTTCCAGCCCTCCCTTGTTGTTTTTTTTTCTTGATGTGAGTGTTGTTGTATCATTACTGACTTCAGCCGTGTGCCTGGATCGAAGCAGTGGCAGGCAGCAAAGCTGCAGCCCTGGCCCCACTGGGGGACGTGGGCAGGGGGGCTGCTGGTGCCTCCCCTGCAGCAGCAGGCAGTCTCACAGCTGAATACCTGCGGCCAAACTGTCAGAGACAAGGGCTGCCAAAACAGGCCAAAAAATGCTGCTAGAACTGCCCTGCCATGCCATACACAGATTGATGAATATTTTATTGTTATTCCAGGAAAGGCTTTTAAAAGAGCACATGAGACAACAGTTGTGTGGAGCCGTCTCAGTGGCATGGATTAAAATAAGCAACCCAACATTGAAATGAAGGGACTTCTTAAATGAAAACCTTGTTTCTTGAAACCATGAAATAGCATGGACCTAATCAGCTGACTTATTAGTAACACTGATCTTTCTAAATAACAGTTTGGACCAGAAAAAATGATTTTGATGATGGCACAGAATATGACTGATTAATTACAGAGATATTTCTGCTATGTGGAGCAGGGGATGGAGTTTTGCCCAACAATTATCCATGGTCTGACTCTGAAAGTCTCTTTGGCAGCATGATGAATGTAATAACAAAGGCCTGATTCACTGACACCGATAGCTAAATTGTTATTTCTGACACTCGGCGGCTAAAACTTCCAGCTCAGCTAGGACTATGCCATTCTGTGCTGCCAGAAATGGCATCTCTTTAGGAGGAATCCAGGCAGGTAATCCAGTCTGTATACATGGGCATGTTTACATTTCAATTGGTGAGCTACTGGAGAACAAACTGATAGGGCAGTTGGTTTTATGGCTGCAGATAGCCCGCTCCTTTCTGTTTGATCACCAACTGGTAAATGCCCAGATTTCAGCACAAGACATCCCTGTGAAATGAAGGGGGGAATGGACCAGGCCCACAGAGGTGCCAGCTGTGCACTTCCCATGCTGGCACCCAGCTCCGTGTGGTTTCCATTAGGGGTCAAGTGCCTTAAAAGTCTTTCTGCAGGTACTCTGGGAACAAATCGACCTTCTCAGTGAGGCTTACTGCCACCAGTTGTTGGGTTTTCTTACCCAGTCCTTAACTATTCTTCCATTATTTTAATGAAGTTCAATTGTATATAAATTGTTTTCTTGAAAAAAAAAAAAAAAAGAAAAAAGAAAAGTATCAGTCACTGTTTCTGCATGAAATTGAATAAATAAATAAATCTGGAGCTATTCAGCAAACTGGCCTTATAAGAGGCTTTGCAAATAGTTGGTAAAGTTGTGCAGAGGGCAAAGCCTTACTTACTTTAACTTCCAAATTTTGCAGACCTCAAGGAAACTGGAATCTTCCTAAGGCAGAAAAAAAAAAACGCATAGGAAAATCTGTTTCTATGGTTTTCAGATACCAGCTTCCCTCTTCACCCCCCCCCTCCAAAAAAATGGCCTTTAAAATAAATGTGACTCATTCCAAAGCAGATTCTTATAGCTGGATTAAAGTGATAGCTCTGTCAAGACTTCAGTAGTATTAGTTGCTGATGCTGGAGAGTTTAAAAACCTGGAGGAATTAACTGCTTAGGGTATCTCTTGCCCAAAGGCAGTCTGTACTGGAGAACAGGGATCCTTCCCCTCTAACTGGAAAATTCTGCCTCGTCATGGAATATCAAACACACATTGTTAACATTTATTAGGTTAAGTCTTCTCAGGAGCTAGCCAAAGCACCAAGCGCAGAGTATTCCTCATCTTACTTGCTTCACAGAAATGAACATTATATAAGGACAGAGTTAGTTTTTGAGCTCACAGGTACCAGCAATGTAGTTTTCCATGATGGCAACATTTTAATTTCAGAAAGGGGATTTTTTTTGGTCTTGCATTTTATAGAGAGAAGAGCAAGAATTTGTTTTGTCATAGAAACATAGCACACCTGAGGTGGTATTGACCAGGACAGCTAAGCAGACATAGGTACGAGTTTTCCTATTATTATAAGATTTAAAAAATAATAATAGGAAAATAAGAAAGCTGCACTCATAGCATCATTTCTGAATTCTACCATAGATTTTCTTCTCATACGTTGTAGAGGTGATCATCACTTTTAAGGTTAATACTAGACAAATCTGATGACTGGAGCAGGTTTCAAAGGTCACAGAGTCTCCTGCAAATTCTATATCCCGGTACGAACTGTCCTACTATCAGTGAATCACTGAGACACTGACACCTTCAAGTTTTACAGCAGTCAAAGCCACATGCAAAACATCCATCACAAAAAAGCACTTTTTGTAACGCTTAGGGATACGAGGTAATGCAAGAGGGAAATGCAAATAACCCATTTCATCACATATGCAATGGTGGTATTGTGTGCACCTCCTTAGAAACCATGCAGTGCATTATTTGGCATGAAAATGCATGATCTAAAGTTGGAACATCAAAGAAAACAATAAAAAGTGCAAATGTATTCAGTATTTTATGTTCTAAATATAAGAGAGCAAACTAGTATATAGAGGGAATAGAAGCAGTTTAAAATGATGCAGGTACAAGATACGCACTATCCACTTTTGGTCGGCTTTTTTAGTTACCTGTACACACCTATTGCAGTCTGTGAAAGATATTTTCCTACTCAGCTATATACATTTCCCATTCCTTCCACATTTCCTGCATACAGCTTTTCAAACAGAACCGAAAATCTTAGGAAGGCAGATCCTACGTTACAGTTTTGATCACATTTCAAGGAAAAACAGACTTAAAACAGAAAAGCTGACTGATAAAGGGTTAAAAACTTAAGCGTGTCACATTTTACACATAGAAATTTGCTCTAATAAAGGACATTGAAATGGAAGGAGCTAAAGGCTAAAGCAACACATCTCCTGCAGCAAGTGAGAGAGGCAGAAAACGAGCCCCGTAGCTCCGCTAAGAAGGAAGATCTGTTTTATTTCACTTACCAGCATTATCCATTTTCCCCCGTTCGGTACTGAAAAAGCAGAGTTCCCCAGAAAAGCAGCCAGTACAGTCTCCTGCTCACTGCTGAAGCTGGCTGCCCTTCTCCTGGTTATTAGACCTTGCTGGCAGTCAGAGCATACTTCATGCACTGACTGCAGTAGACATCACCAGGAAATTTATATCTCCAAGGATGACAAACAGCCATTAGCTCCATTATAGGCTGATTAAGATTGTGTGAGCCTATCAAGTAGATACTTAAATCCCCCAGGGTTTTACCTCTTCAGGGAGAAAACAAAAGAACTCCAAGCCTGTAATATTGAATATACGTTTCTGAAAAGTAAAAGCAGCACTAATGAGGATATGTTTAATGGGTAGGGAGGCAAAACTTTAAATAAAAAGGGGCTATATTACAAAGCAAAAGGCTATGATTTATCAGTGACGCAAGAGCAAAAGTTTTAAGGAAATAAAGGGGAAGGAATCTATGGCTGAGAAAGTATTAGGTTAGATTATAGTCCGCAGACCTCAGCTGTGGCTGTGCTTTAAATCCTACAAGTTCTACACCTGATGTTCTCTGGGGTTCGTGAGAAACAGAAGATGTGCTTATCTGCAACTGCCTGCCAATCTATTAACTGTCTCAAGACATCTATCATTATACTGTTCATAGCTAAATGTAAGGAAAGGATGAAGAGAAACAACAGGGCTTTGCTTGTTTTAATGGTAAAGTAAGAGCACACTGAAGGGACTGGGATCAGTAAAATCTGAACAACATATGTTGAAGTGAACAGGTATTACTTCTAAACTTTCAACACCACACAAGTCTTTGATGCACGGAATTTTCCCCCATAGAAAAAAAAGTCAAAACCAGAATAGACTTCTAAACATTTATTTTTCATACACTTCTAGAGTTTTCTCCTTATAAATGAAATATATATATATACATATACACACACACACACGCGCGCATATATATATATAAATAAAAAATTTTTCTCCTGGCAGCAGAGGGTGAACAGAAGCAGTATTTGGAGGCTACAGTGAATGTGGGCTCCATCCCCCTTTTGCCACTGATTTTCTGTGTAACCCTAAACTGGGCATTTTGTGCCACTGTGTTTGCCTAGGGGTGAAAGCGAGACTATTATACACTGAATTTGGTGAAGTTCATTGGTGAGACAGAATATCACAAAGTACTGATGCTACATAAACATCACACAATGTCCTCACCATGTTTTTCTCTTTCTTTTTAATAATTCACTTGGCTACTCCAGTTCTCTCTTCTGCAATGGAAATGAAATACAGATTTTTGTGTCTTTACTATATTGACATGAAACCCCTCAACCTCAGGGCATCACATGAGCAACAAAATACATCATCCATTCATCACCCCTTCACTGCCCCTTTGATCTTATTTGTCCTTTCTAAATGTTAAATGAAAAGACAGTTGCAGCCCTGATCCATTTGCACTGACAAAGCAGTGGAGAGAATCAATGGCTGAGAGCTAAAGTCATCAGCAAGAATGGAGAATATCTAGGGCACGCTGGATATATTCTGTATTACAGAAAGGAAGCGCTTGGAGGGCTAAGGAGAGAATAAAGACTAGAAATCTGTCACACTTCATATTAAGGTTCTATTTATAAGTGGCTTATAAAGAGCTTATAAAAAAAATAGAAGCCATCATGAGCATGTTGCATTAGTGTGTGTTTCAGATAGCTGTAGCTACACTGATGCAAGAGGTTAAAAATGACCAATAAGGAGCTTGTTTGCCTGCTGGATCCTGTATCGGTTAATGACAATTGATTCATGTGGCAATTGAGGTTATTGGCTTAGGCACACCTGATGAAATCTGGTTGCTTGGGAGCACCTGGCTGGAGGTGGTGAGATGGCCACCTGGTAGATGAATCCAGTATCATAGCCATGTCAGGGCAGAAGGGCATGCAAGCATCTTAAATCCTAGTGAGTATGCTAATGTTTTGTGATGGTTAAAGCTAAGAGGTTTAAAAAGCAGCTGGTTTTTAAACCAATCTGCTGTGAGTTTCACTTGGACTATGCATCAGGCAATGGAGGAAACCAGGCCTGACCCTGGTGGCTGGGGATAAAGGTGGGCAACAGCTGGTGCCCAAGAGCCCAAGGGAAGATACAAAGCTGCACCTACTCAGAGCTCAGGTAAATGAAGAGGTCTGGGCAGTGACTATTTCTACATAGTAGGCAGGTCCCAGTGTGTGCACCATGGCTGAACCCCACCTGCAGGGCAGATGGGCTTCATGGTGACCCTCAGGGTGCTGGACCCCCAACCACGCAGACAAGAAGACCCGTGGGAGCACGCCACATGTCCCTTCCTGCCCACGCACACGTTTCCTTCCCAAGAAGCCCTGGAAGGTGATAATGTGTGCCCAGACCCCGTCCTGACATGCAATTCAGATATAGTCACAGCCTCAGGTCAGCTGAGGATCAGGACTGCAAGGTGCTAACGAGGGTGTGGGAAGTCTCAGTTGCAACAGCTTGATAAGCCATGAGTTTGGGTGCTTTATCGGGGCTGTGTGACAAGTAAAATGTTATTAACTCTTGAAAGATGACTAAAAATGGAAACTTAATATGATTTGTGACCTATATCTCTGCCGTTTGAACATAAAATATCTCACTGGGAACTTTCCAAAAATAGAAAACTTTACAAAACACACGGCATTTTTTTCTTGTAGGCAATTAGATTATTGAACAGGAATTAACAGATGTGTGTGATCAGATGCAATTGCTGGATTAAAGCCATATCTCCCTGACTGCACACAGGCGAAGGAAAGATACAGATACTGGGCGGAGTTGAATAGCAGGCTGTGACTGCTATTTAAAAGCCAAATATGCGTATATTGCAGGCATAAACTAAACTCTGAGGACAGAACAACCTCATCACAACCCATAGCTGCACGATACCACAATACCTCAGTCTGCTAAAGGGCAGTTTTGGGTAAGGACTGAGAGACCAGGGCTGAAGAGGCCCAAAGGTCCTGTCACGGTGTCTTCCAGCTACAAGCTAGCCCTGCCTCACCGTTCACCTCAGCCACAGGCTCTTAAGGCTTGGGCTCAATTCCTTGCCTGGCTGCAGAGTGATTTTGTGTAGGTCCCTCTAGCACCCGACCTCCCGCAGGAACGCTGTGTACCCTGCACCTGAGCTGTGTGGGGATAAACACACCAGAGGTTGTACAAGACCCAGTGGTACTGTGTTGAAAGCAGATGAGGCAGCCAGCTCGGATAATCAGTGTCACCTCCTCGAGAAGAAAGCACTGTGGAGTACATTAGGAGCGCAGCTAATGACACAGCCCCCTAATGATCCCGTTCTCCAATGTACCTGATGTGTGCAGCCTGCAGCAGTAATGACATTTCACTCCCAGGAAAATCAATGAGGATTCACAGAGGTTCAGCAATCTGCCCAGGTAAGAAGCAAATAGAGAAAGCAGGGTAAACAGATACCTCGCTGCATGGCCATCTAAAACACTTTAGGTTGACAAACCCACAGAATCGATGAACAGCTTCAGCTGTGGTGTTTCCAATCATGACAAAGGCGCCGGAGAATACATTTAGAAAATGTAGAAGCTGGCTTGGCTGGGCACGGAGCTGTCACTGTGAAGCTCTGACTCGGTAAGATGCCATTTCGGGCAAAATGTTGCACTTCGCTTTCACTGTGTCTGTTTCTTCCCACGCAGAAAGCATCGTGCAGGTGTCTCTGGGAGAAGCTGTCCTTGTTTTTAGATGCGGTGGGTTTTTATAGTCAACGCCAACTCTCCACATACACAGCTCCATGTGATTCTTCTGGGTATCCACCAAGTCTCAGGACAACGACCTCTCAGTACAAGGGACATGTGTCCCTCCAAAAGGTGTTTCCTCCTGCGAAGCATCCTCCTGCTCTTTGTCAGCAGTGGGGTGGTTTCATGGGGGAAAGGGGAAGGACATGCTGGAGGTAGAGGAATGGGTTCTGCTATAGCTAAATTCCAATCTTCCAGCCAGTAACCAAGATTGTCACTAACACTAAGAGAATGTGTTGTACAACACACCAAAACTCGTGATTAGGAACATCCCTATATCCCAGTAATTAGACTCATGGTCTTCGGGCCCGAGGTATGTGAGAACTGTCTCCCTCCTGGCATGTTCAGGGAGAGTCTCTCAAGGAAGCAGTGAACCTGTGTACCTGTGTACATCTTCTGGTGTACCTGGAGCACATTTCCCAGGGCCAGGGCTAAGTGTTTGCAATATGGCCAGTCCAGCCTCAGCAACCATACCCAGTATCAGTGGGAGAAGGGTTTGCAAACACCTTACCCCCACCTCACTGAGACAAAAGAGTTTGAGAGCAGGACAGCAGCAAGCAAAGATGCTCTTTGCCTGGGAAAAAAAATACAGTTATACATGGTAACAATTAAAAACATGCAGATCTAAGTGCAGAGGAAGCTTTATGTTGCTGAGAAAACAATGGGAGCCTTTTGTTCCCCAGGAAGATTTTATCCTTGAACAGCCCGGCCAGATACCGAGTTGTGATTCTTGCTTCAAGCTGCAAGGGGAGAAGCAACACCATTGAAGCCAACAGATTTAAACTGATACAAAACAAGAAGAGAGTGGGATCCAGACAGCAGCGTGTGGTCTTTGTAGGTGGGGAGTTTCACAGCACAGATGGGTTTGCAGAGGGAGCAGGAAGGGGCTTGGCACAGCAGTACATGGTGCAGGGAGAGCAGGGAAAGGCTGGGTGGAGGGAGGCACGGGGGCGGTGGGAGGGGAAGGCAGAGGCACGGGGTGAGGTTGAGAAGGAGATTTCAGCATGTCATGAAGTGGGGTGCTCAGCAGGAGATACAGGCAAGGACAAGGAAAACACCCCTAAAGGCTCCATTCTTTAAATAAACTCTAACTTGTTCCTGAATTGCTGCTTCTAACAAATGCACACCTAGAAAGAAGTGCGGCATGTGTTTGGCTTTATTCTTCCAGAGACAGCATCTATTTGCAATGAACAAGCCACTGTTGAAAAACAAGCACCTGTTTCTCTCCTTTGGTTTTCTCACTGATCCTGCTGTGGCATCAGGCAGCTCCATGCCTGCCTCGCTGCCCACCCAGCCATGGAGACCTGCAGAGGACTTCTTGGAGCTGGATGTGCTTTAACGAGTTATTCCACATCCTGACACAACCAAAACCGAAAGACCTGCTTGCGTGACCACAGACACAGCTGCAGAGCTGGCAGGGGGAGCCCCAGAAACAACCTGGCTCATGGCTTCCAACATTTTTACTGCTCCTTAGACCAGCTCCGAACTACTGGCAGACTGGCTGCCTTCAGAGTCCAATTAAATCTACTCAGAGCCAGGGTTAATTGACATGCTGGTAAAAATGCCTGGATGCTCAGACTCATCCATGCCCTCTCCTCCCACTTGGACAGATATTACTGCTGTAGCACTTACTCTTCTTGCCCTGTCTCCATCTCACACCCACACACAGGCACCCCGAGCTCTCAGAGCCTGCCGTGTGCCAGCTCCTGCATGCCTGGGCAGGGCTGGATGGAGGAAGGGTGCCTGTGCCCCAGATGGCCACATCTTCCACAGAACTGCAACGTGTTAACCCTCAGAAACAAAACATGTCCTGCTGTTTGACATCTCCCCAAAATGGAAATGACTTGAAAAAATCGAATGGCTATGAAGGAATTAGGGATATCGTGTTCTTCTGCAAGAAAGACTACAAGGCCTGGACAGATATTTATAATCTCTATTATCAGTGTTCATCTGTTAATATAGCATATTGCTCACATAAGTGAATTCTGTCAAGCAAACTGAAATAGCCTCTCTCCTTTTCTCTTTAAATATCACAAACAAGTGCACTGAAACATGTTGCAATTCCTATGGAAACAGAGATGAGCTTCAACAGAAGCCTTACCTCAGAGCTTGGCCTTTGCTATCCAGAGTGCCAGGTTAAATCAGGTACAGGAAAAGGGGCAAATCAGGGCAAAATAAGAATTTTGAGTGTAATTGTAGAGGAGAGGGCTGATATAATCCTCTTTATTATCCAGTAATAAGAAAGAGCAGAAAATCTGTGTCCATATGTACAATGCAGAAAAAATTCCCAGACTCAAAGCCCGTTTTATGGGCTGCAAGCTTCCCACACCTGGACTAGGCAATTTTCAAGCCTGTTTATCAAATGTTCTGGCTTTGAAAATCCATGAACATCTTTGAATGTTCTGAAACCATCGTGGTATTTGGCTAGATGCAATATTTGTATTTGGACAGATTTTGCATAAAGAGACAAAATTGAAGCTCTGGCTACAGCATCCACTCTCAGCATTTGACTGGATGAGGATGGCTCCCATGAACATAGATGCTGCAGCCTTCTGCTGCACAAGGGACAAAGTAGCAGGTTAAAAAGAGGACGTTTAGTCTGGCAGAGACAGTCACAATAAGAAACAATGGTTGGAAACTGAGAACAGGCAAGTAGATAGCTATCAAGTAGATACTTGAAAGCAAGTCTATTGCAACAGCAAATGTGATTAAGCTACCAAGGCTACCTGTGGATTTTCTGTCTTTGGAGGTCATCATATCGTGACTGGGTGTCTTTCTGGATAACACCAATCAAACAGCGGTTACTGAGCTCAACAGAAAGGTAAATGAGAGTAATTTAAGGGCTTATATTGCACAAATCAGACCTAATAACCCCTCTGTCGTTGGTGCTATGAATCTATGTAAAAAGGCCTGTCCTCATTATCCCTGCCGAAATGAAATACCAGACTTCTATCATGCCTTAATGACTGTATGTAATAGATTTACAAAACATTTTTACCCTGCTCCTTATCTTGGGACTTTACTCTCGGCTTCTGCTCACTAGTTTTCCTCCTTTTTTTTTTTTTTTTTTTGTTTTGTTTTGTTTTGTTTTGTTTTGATTTCTCTCTTGTAATCTTATGTAGAGTAAAAAAAAAAAAAAGGAATTTAACCTTACTGAGAGGCATAAATGTAGCTTTCTTTCTATTTTCTCTTAAAATGTGCAAACAGATAGTTCAGTAAAGGGAGACCAAGGAGAAACAACATATTCTGGTCTGAGGAGCTGATGTGAGATCCCAAGTACAGTCAAGCCAGCACCAAAATTTCCATTTTATGGGGCCAGGTCTTCATCTCTGCACATAAAACATGTGGTCAGGTTTGTATTAAGGATAGGAGTATGAGTAAAAATGCAAGAAGAAAGACTCAAGCAAGGGAATTGAGTTAATTTGAGATATATATTGACATTTGGCTTAATCCCTCTCTCCCACTTGGAGTAAAATTTAGGCAAGTGACAGCTAGACAATTATCACTTAAATGTCAAATGCCACTCTTAGGAAAATCATCAAATAAATACTGAGTGAGAAAAAGAAGCCTTTCAAAAACTGAAAGCTGATGAATAACATCTAGTGTGAATGGTCTGTACATTATGCACTGTACATTTTGCCAAACTTGACTGCCTCTTTGGAGGTTAGTGTTTTATAACTTTATTCACGAGACAGAAATTTGAACAAACATAAATCAGAAACAACCAGAAGAGACACTTAACAAGATCCAGTAAAGACAGCTATAACTCCAGTTTGTTTCCTTACTATCTCTTCCCCTGAGGTCCAGCTAGTTATCACATGCTAAGGGTTGGCTTTTGTGCTCCATTCTGTACCTGAAAAAAGTAAAATCCATCAGCCAGAAGTTGCCATTAAATAAAGGAGCATCTCTGTGCTGCCAGATGTTCTGCAATGTTAGAAACAAGAGAATGGCAGGAGGACTTAACCAAAGCAGAGCACAGGACTCTGCTTGAGTGTGTCTCCCTAAATGACTTAAAGGCTACCTCACTATATTTATATATGAATATGCTTTCTACACTACTGAACTAGAATTGCATTCTCTCGTAATTGCAGCTTCTCTTCCCTATGGAAGGGATTCACTCTACCCACTTAAAAGTCCAAGTCATGGCATCTGTCTGAGCAACTGTATGAGGTCTGACAGACTCAAGTCTCATCTGTTCAAGTTTAGGATTACTATCACGTCAGCCCCTGAGTTTCCATGGATTTGCAAGGATTACTTTCCTCCTACATGGGCAGGAGCATGAGCTGAATGGGCTGTGTAACTGTGAGCCATGCCCAAGTCGATTAATCTACATCATGCCCGCAGAGACACCTGAAACAAAACGCTCATGTTTTTCCCTGTGTCTGCTTCACCTGCTGTTTCCTGATGCAAAGTGAGATATTTATGCACTAGAACTTCCTGTATTTGATCAACCTCCTCGAGGGATACATCTAGACCAGCATCACGGCTCCAGATACTGACAGTACAAGGTGCTTCGCACTTGCACCAGAGGATACTTTTTTAATGACTAATAGTCAGAAATTGACTTCACTTTTCAAGTGCAGAAAGTGTGGTGAATCGATTGCATGTTGATGGATGTGTTACTTAACCCTCAGAACCTCTGTTAGTCATACAAGGGTCTGTTCTCTTTCACTTCTGCTAAACGCCTGTCCTCACTGCCTTAGGTACCGTGTAGAGAGAGGACTGCTGTACCTCACACAACTTGGTGATTTTCCAAAACCAGCAACAAAGCAGATGTTCAAACACACTCCAAAAGTAACAAATGGACAGGTATATTTCAAGTCTTATAAAAATACATTTGCCCTGAAAAAGGCTAGTTTATTGCGTTAGTTATTTTCATTGTGATCTAATAATGAATGTGTTTGCCAGAACTTACTGGAAAGCATGTGTAACAAACACAGAGCAAAACTGATATCAGCAAAGCACATCAGACAAATTGGCAAGCTGGAAGCGTGCCATATTCAGGTGTTGGGAAAATATGCATTAGTGACAATTTGCTTTTGGTGAATGAACAGACAAGATAAATATTTTTCAGCTCAGGATGCGGCTGTGTCACCATAGGCCGTACTTTCAATAGACCATGTTTGTCCAATGTGTCAGAAGAAAAATGACCCCTCGCAGCTGTTTCAGGTAGTACTGCTGGTAGTTCAGCAGCTGAAGCTTTTTATCCTGAGTCAAAACGCTGACAGTGTTCTGCTGTGCACAGAGGCAGGGGGTAACTGTTGGTGATGCACCGCTGCTTAGAGGTGCATCACGATGAACTCAATGACATGTTATAAATGTTACAAATCTGGTTAAAAACTTTGGGAGCAAAAGCTACTTTGCTCAAAATCATGAGTGTCCAGGTAAGAAGGGCAGAAAGACCAGAATCTTTGACCGAGGAGGCCACAGTGAAGCCAGGGCAACTATGGGAAAACATCTCCCAAAAAATCTAGGGAGATCTTCTTCACCAAACGCCAGCTGAAAAAAAGACTGAGCTGTGAGCAATGAAACTATGCCCTGTCGTTTGACTCCTGCTGTCTTCACGGACACAGAAGCCGGTGTACAAACAGATGAAGAAACCAAAGTGACTACTGTTCCTACTAACAATTCCTTCTCCTACGTGAAACAGTGTATAAGATTGCATAAAAGTTCAAAAACGGGACAAATACGCATTGCAATTTGTTTTGTGATGTTTCTTTCCTTCCTTAGCTATTACCCAAAATACCATGTTTACCGTAATACGCCTTTCACCTGGGCATCCATTCCCGGAGTGTCATGTGAGGCAGTTTAATCCTTTTTGTGGCAAACAAGCCAGTACTGTTTTCCTGGGGTGGTAATCAGACCTAAAAAGAACTCCAAAGTGACATTTGTATGGCATTGTTCCTTTTATTTTCCCCTTACAATAGCACCCACTTGCCGTTGCAATGCCTATTTGGTGCGCAATCTAGGATGCTGTAATTAACTTCTGAACACAGGTCTTTATATTAAGGCATCAACAAAGGTGTAGGAGGGAAAATGATGTATCCTGCTTCATTTATTTCTAAAAATAACAAAATTTCATCAGGAACTTGCTGCTTGAATTTACCCAGAGAACATATTTAGAAATGCAGGGAAAGCTGCCCTCTTGAGAGCAATATGGAAAAGCTCATTAAAATGTTACAAAAGGTGGTTAGGCATTTTAGAGCTACACTGCCCTTCTCTTTACATTGCAGGGTGGCGAGAAGCATAATCTGCTTTGTTTCAGTGAGGAGGAGAATATTATAGAGGGACCCTGGCAAAAAGTATATTTGAAATATTCTTTTTACCTGCATTATTGATAATGTTTGAATTATTAAAATGTAATGAATTTGAAATAGCTAATTATTTCACTGCTGATACCTTTTCCTTTGTCATTGCAGTCAGTATGGACAATGGGACTACAATGGGGATTGTTTCTTCTTTTACTCCCAATTTCCCATCTTGGTTTTCAAGCACAGGTACACTGGCTTTCTATAACTCCCTTCCTTTAATTTGCTTTCTCTTTAGCAATGTGGGACTGAGGCATGATCATACACAGCCATAATCTCCCAAACCTCCTGCTCTTACTTGCCCTCTCATCCCACAGTTTTCACGTTGGAGAGTCCTGAACTCCAAGAGTTTTAATGAAAGCTTGAAATGGCATATTTCTACATGTTAACTGCTGTGTTTCTCCAAAGCATTTTTTTTCAGACTTTTTTATTCTAATCCATGTGAAACCTTACTGTTGGGCACAAATTATTTGACAGTGATTAATCTTTCAAGCTTGTTGGAATTTTACTGATGTTTTGATAATGCTTTACAAGAAAATCAGCCCAAAGAAAGACTATACCAACTAATGGAAAGCTGCATTACCCCATTGTTTGAGCTTGCAACTACTGCTTTGACTCCCAGTGTTGTCCTCTCAGGTGCTTGCATCTTTTCTGGCTTGCTAAAAGTTGCAAATTTTGCAACATTCAAATCAAAACTGAAATATTGAGTAGAACTGGGTCAAGGGCAGCCCTCCACAAGATTCTGCTTGAGATGCCCTTTTAATCTGACAGAAAACCCCTGAGAAATATTTTTGAGATTAGTTTATCAAAATGTTGTACACCCACTTCATGGAGATTACATCTAGGCCATGTTTCCTTAGCTCATCAGTAAAACACAGTCCTGTGGAGCAGTCTCAAAACCCCTTTGAAGTCAAGACATATCAAAGCAAGACACATCTAGTGTTTTCCTTCAGTAGGCTACTTAGCCCTCGAAAAGTAGAAAATTCAATGGAGTTGCCACTCATTTGGTCTCATTTATTTATCGACTGTATTGTCTTCAGTTCAACAGATCTCACTCTGGAATGTTCCTGAGATGAAATTTAGTGTGACTGGTCTCCACCTTTTGTTACAAAACACCACGCTGAGACCAGGGCACAGCCAAACAACAGTAATTTGCAGGATATCACCCTAACAAGCCACGACTATGCGCTGAGGCAGATGCCCTAGGTCCATGCAGTGGGCTGCTGTGCCAACATGGTCATGGTTTGCCTACATGGAAACAACAACACATCCAGGTTGTTCTTAAAATAAACATGTTTGAAAAAATGCTTTGGAGAAATGCTACAGCTACCATATAGAAACATGGTGGTAAATCATGTTCCTGTCCACTCCCCCTTTCAACACACCTTTTACAAAGGAATACCAAGTCACTCACTAATACTCTTCTTTGCAGTAGAGAAGCTTTCCCCACACCCTACTTCCCCCCATCCCAACCCTTATCCCCAAACGACTAATGTTTAGTGATTATTCACTATCTACTGTCTTGATAAAGATCTATGAATGCACAGAACAAGAATTACTAGGACAGGATTTTTTTCTTGGGTTGCATCAAGTTTTTCATGAATTCATACCGCTTTTCAGTGGCAGTGATTAGCCAATTTACTACAGTTAATTTATAGCAGGAATAGCATGGCCTATTTGTTGAGCTTGAGAATTTTCCAGTACTAGGTTCTGATTAATGTACAGAAATCAATAAAAAACAGCAACACATCCTGCCCCTGAAAATCCTACAAACTAAGCATAAGAACCCATAGAGACGCCCAGCAAATACAGAGGAAGAAAACAGTGTAAACGAAGTAGTTATGATGAGCATCATAATCAGTTGGGATGATACAATCTCTCAAGCTGCTGCCACGTGGTCTACAAGATAGCCTGGCAGAGATGAAGTTGATCAAAAAAGATTGTGCTTGTCCTGCATATTTCAATGAGCCCATATCAAATAAAGGATCAATCCTGCTAATTGCTTATCCATGTGAGAAATCAGACATGCAGTCCGGTCATCCTCTGCACAGTTACACTACACCTATAATATTTCAGGAATTTAATGTTTTTAGTGACTTGGTATTCGTTTTACATACTTCGTTTGGAAAACAATGATGTTTAAAGGTAACTAAGCAAACTATGTACATGTATATATGTGTATATATATTTAACTAGACTAGTCCACAAAGAGACCATCATATTACAAATCCAACTATCACATTTCTATTTGACGACAGAAAAGTTGGGTGCCATAGGTAAACCTTCTAATCTGCTTAGCCAGGACTTGCTGGTTCTCTGATATATGTCTGCAACAGGTTTTTATGTCCATATCAAGAATTAAATCACTTTGGCAGCATTTTGAACAGTTAACGTAAAAGGAAGTGTTCAGATAATACATCGTCCTAAGGCTGCAACAAGCAGTGAAGTAGGCCACCTTATTTATTGCATCTTTAGGTCAAGGTTATGTGTGAATCTGAAATAAGTTGGTGCATTTTTTTCAAATCAGTAAAGAAATAGCTATGCTCTTATGTCCTGACATAACAATATTCTGTTGTAAGGATAAAACTACACACTTTGTGACATGGATGGAAGTACACCATGCCTCCTCCACCAGAGTCCAGGTCATGAAGATCTCTCACCACTTTGCTCTAGCAACACAGCCTACCCCAAAGTTTTTGGAAAGCCAGCAGCAGTCCTGTCTGTTCTTGAGACACTGGAGCTGAAAAACACTAAGCACTTCTTGTGGTTGCTGTGGGGTGAGGGAATTGGGGTTCATTAGCCTTGTAAATGCTGCAATGGCTGTTTGGGGGGTGATTGGAGGTGTACGCCTGCTAGATGCTTGTACTCAAACAGAACTTGGCTAATAAGAGATATTGTAGGGGCACTTTTTTTTTTTTTCCTGTTACATTAATCTGTACAACTCTATCAGAAAAGGCCAAAACTTACAGATATAATTTACTGAAATTCTGATTTTGTTTGTACTACTACAATGCCATCATTTTATAGGACATGGAGTATGTTCTATAAAATTGACTCAGTGAGAAATGACTAAGACATTTTCATGATCATTTCAGCCAATATTGAATAAATTATTGAGAGACGATTTGGTAATTTAGTAAGAGTGTTCTTTTTATGTTTCATTCGGAAAACAATAAAGCATAAGGATGTGACAAGGGGAAATGTCTTTGTTTACTTGTAGTCATATTTAGTGTTTATACTTTTGTTTCTTCTCATAGACAAAAAAAAATCTGCAGCACATGTACTAGCATACATGAATATTTTGATGTTATCTTTGATATTTATCAATCGTATGTGAAGCACTTAACATTGCCAGGGTGTTTATCATGAAAGACAGCCTAAAAGCAAAAAACCTAGACAGGCCATCCTCCTCCAAGAATAAAGAAATAATATATATATATATATGCATATATATATATATATATATATATTTTTTTTTTCCCTGCCATTAAATTGTTTTTAAATTGCAAATAATGAGGGATATTTCTGTTTTATGCTTCTGGGGAAGGTCATTCCAATTCCAGAATTTCTAGGCTGAGAGAAGGAATTCTTATTTTCAGTCTCTTTCAGTTAAGGGATTCTACTTCTGCCCTTACAGCGGCATACATAACCTTTAAATCTCTAGCTGGCCAGGAAAACACCAAGATGAGCAGCATCTGCTTCCATGCACAATGCCAACCGAAGTCTAAGTATGTACTTCTGAATACATTGTATAGATCCCATTGAGTTTCATTTTAGAAAAGGCTACTTCAGAGTTCAGCACGTACAAAAATTTCAGTCTGATCCTTTTTAATGGTTTCTTTTCCAGAAGACTACATAATAAATGAACAACTCAGCCTGAAAGTCTGCATTTATGAACTTGCTGTGGAGCAGGGTCGAAGCACTCTGTACGAATACTGGAAAACGTGGCTCTAATTAAAGCAGACTTCTCTCATAATGGATCAATGTCTACGTGTGCAACAGGCTTCCCACCAAGAATAATAGCTCCTGTTAGTTCCCAAACAGCACAGACAACAGACCTTGCTCACCTGCTCCTCAGCAGTTTCTTTGATGGATCAATACAGAAACCGCGAGCCTGGACCCAAAGTACAGCAGAATCAATGCTGCGAGGAGATCCCATTTCACCAGTGCAACCGATAATGCCAAGCCGGCAGCATTACCTCAGCTGAGCGAAGAGCAGATGACTGATGATAACAGTTTGTATTGTTTAAATAAATATACATTGTATTGCTTAAAAGAAAAAGATTTTTAAAAGGGGGTGCTTCAGGAAGTGTAAAACAGCGCCATGCTATCCTATCGCATTCTGGTTTTATGCCTTTAAAGACTGCTGAGTTAGCATTTAAAGACACCAAA
The DNA here is from genome assembly GCF_964211825.1 of Aythya ferina. Classification (NCBI taxonomy): domain Eukaryota; kingdom Metazoa; phylum Chordata; class Aves; order Anseriformes; family Anatidae; genus Aythya; species Aythya ferina. Next base: position 56,228,017 of record NC_140298.1, read on the forward strand.
ACTAATAAAGGCTCTGCCAGGACATCCAGAAAGGCTCAGACGTGAAACAAAGCCGGCTCTGAGCGGTCTCTTAGTGCTGCCGCAGAAGGGTTTGCGCACTGACAAAAGCAAGCCCAACATTTTGAATTCTCCGCGCCGTGGGAAGGGCTGGGATCTGACATTACAACCGCCCCATCTAGCGTGCCGGCCCCATGCAGCAGCCGCCTGCTGGCCCTGCGACATCAGTCACAGGATCACAGAATTGGAGGGGCTGGAAGGGACCTCAAGAGATCATCGGTCCAACCCCCAGTTGCACACAGCTGACCCCCGGCCACCAGCCCTGCAGCTGGAGGGGTTCGATGAGCTGGAGAGGTGAAAGAGCTTTATACATTCCCTGCACAAGGAGAAATAAAAATGATCACTCCTACAAGTGAGACTCTCTTCAGTAACTTTAATGCAAACAAATTGTTTAAAAGCAACAGCCTTCTCACTCGCTGTTTTCTGTTGTAGACACAGTGCTTTCAGGCTGCTCAAAAATTCCTGAGCCGTGTACAATTTTTCTCCTCATCTCCATGGATGGGCAGTGCTGGTAAGGGTTCAGCACATCAACTCTGCTGGCCAGCACAGGCAGATGGGCTCCTGCAGTAACCAATGCCAGATGGTGAGCAATTATTTTTCCCCACTACCTCCATACTCATTGGGTATTGCAATACAACGGGTCTGGAGAATATAGATTTTCCACTGAGCAGGCACCAAGGGAGCAGAATCAAAAAGTGGCTTGCTGGGGATATAATGGAAGAGGTGGAAGAGAATAAAATGATTTTTCTAGTAAAAAAAAAAAAAAAAAAAGTCACTTGCTCTGTTTGTGGACATAATGGATTACCAAAGAAGAGAACCAGCGCTCTCCTCAGCCCCACTCCCAGGAAGGAGAGGTGGGAGTAACTCCATGCACCACGGACATTTCCACCCTGTTCCTGTCCCTAGCAAGATAACAAGAAGCCCAAGTAGGGCTCTCATCCCACAAGAAAATTCTCTTGCATGAAGCTAGGCTGCCTGGATACCCCACATCCTCAGGTGTACCTTCATGGGGCTTTCAGAGAAAGAAGTTAGAAGTTGCTCTATAACATTACCTGTCATTAAATGGTTATATTTTCCACTTGCTCCTTGTTTATTTTCTCTTGGAAAACAATTTCCCAGTACTTAGGATGGCAAGTTTATTTTAATTATTTTAATCATTGCTAAGCCTGGGTGATCACAGGATATCTTAATACTTCTCATGTCTATTCAAATCAGCACTTTCTCAATAGACTGGAACTGGGAAATGAAACAAAACAAAACAGCCTCCCAAAGGACTGTGGTATCAAGCTACAAGTCACCTGTCTCTGTAAAGCGTTGTGAAGTGCCCTTTTTCGATAAAAGCTGCAGCAATATATTTCATCCTGAGCCACAGCCCCTTGAAGACAACAGAAGTGCGAGCCACAAGTTTACAGACGTGAATCAGGCCTCCAGAAACATGAGGACGACCTACAAAGCATATTATAATTTAATTAAAAATAAAATAAAATAAAATAAAATAAAATAAAATAAAATAAAATAAAATAAAATAAAATAAAATAAAATAAAATAAAAAGTAGATTTCTATGTTTCTTTCTTCTAATTTCTGAATGCCCAAGCATGACAGGCTCATATTTTCAGAAGTTTTCTGCACCAAAGAAGCCCAGCAGCCACTGAAAACAACAGAGGAGACAACAGAGCCCAACCAAAACAGCAGTAAACTCTGGTAAGTCTTAATGAAATCTCAAGACCAGAAACTCTGCTTTAGCTTTCGGCAGCAGCGTCCTGCTGGGTACGAGGAGGCGGCTGTGCAGTGGCTGAAGGCGGGCAGTGGGTGGGTGGGTGGCAGCCTCAGCGAAGGCTTGGCTGGGGCAGGCTGGCGTGCAGCCACCGCCCGAGCTGCATGCTCCTGAGAGGAGTGCTCTCTGCTAAAAGCAGAGAGTCTTCTTTTCTCAAAGCCAGTGCATTAGCTGAGGGATCAAAATGTCCATGTATCCTACCAATGCTACACTGAGTACACTGCAATCAGAGGAAGAACATCGGCACAGGCTGGAGGGGGGGAAAGGAAGCAGGTGCTCAGCCTTTTCTCTGACAGTAGCAGCCTGAAAGCACAGTGACCAAAACCTGCCGCCCCGCTGGGAGCAAGGGGCCATGTGGCAGCCTACAGCCTTTCTCTTGCAGGTGCCTGGTCAGTACCAACAGAGTCCTTCCTCATCTGTGATACATACTTGTATTTTCTAGCAAGGCCCTACCAGCCTGGCAGCTCGATGTTTACACTTCAGTCACTTAGACAAATGGCATTTAAATGAACTGGGCTGAACTGAAGGTGGTTAATTACATTCTTCACATAAGCACACATCATCATACCAAGAAACTATCAATGACTACGGACAGGGCGTGCCTAGTGCACTCTTATTCCTTGCATATCCTGAGTCCTCAACAGAGGAACCCACACTGCAATTCTACATATAAAATATTTTCCTCTACTAAAAAACACCCTGCAGGTGGGTATCAAACTTTTTCAATGCCATTATCCATGCAACTCAAGCTATGTTCAGTGCTGTTCTGAAATTCCTGGGCTCAGAGCAGTAAGCTTTGGGAAACTGCACTCTTCAGAGCAGCACCAAGGGAAGACATGCCATTAGGAGACAAGCAAGGAATTTGGGTGCCCTGAAACACCCCAGCCTTTGCTACAGGAGTCCTCAGTGCCAGAGTGAATAGTGCAGACATCTGGCATCTAGCAAATGCGAAGGAAACTAGCTTCTGATTTCTCCTCAACACAATTACTACACTGGCCAAATCACTTCCATAGTAATCCCAAATTGCCTCCAAACATGAAAGCTATTGCGGCAACAACTCTGTTTCAAGAAGATTAAGCTCCTATGAAAAAAAATGGAGATTAGGCCTATTGGAAGGTATGCATATTTTGATAGCTTTTATTGACATATAAAAGGATTAGTATCAGAAACAAATAGTTTCTGATGTATTTCTGCATGCATTTTTCAAACTCATATCCTTTTTATAAATGTGCATAATCTGGAGCATCTAATCCTGAGTCTGAGGCAGATGCATACCTGCCATTTACAGAGCTCTTTCTGGGTTTTGTCTCCCTCATTGTTATGATAATCAGTGTTTGTACAAAAACATTTTGCATCAAATCTCATTTACTTCATGTGTAATATGTACAAAGTTTAGTTTTCTGGGGCTGAAGCAGAAGTATGAAGTTACTTGACATCAAGTCTTTAAAATTAGTGATGGGTTTAGAAGACAGACAAAATTTATTCAAGGGACTTCTCACTGCCAAGATCCTATTGACTAGAATTCATCTAAACATCTAAATATCTAAATATCCATCTAACTTCATGTAAATGTATGTTTATCTTAATCATAGGGTAAAGGTGAGTGTAACACAATTCTTCAAAGTACAGAGGGATTTCTTTTGGTTTTGCCCATTCCCTTTTCTCGTCTTATTGTCAGCTATTTCTCGGCTGCTCCAGAAGATTTCTTCCCTTTTCATTTGCTTCCCTTGGCCTTTCCCTGGAGGTGGAGAGGACACTCTGCTACAGATGGGAAGACACAGATGTGGATCTTCCACCCAGCCAAAACCCAAGATTCATCTTTACCTCCTTTGCCTCCTGTGTAGTTGGCCTAAACTCATAACAACAACAAACAAACAAACAAACAAATAAATAACACCACAACTGCAAAAGATCCTGTTTCTTGCCAGTGCAGAGCTGTTTCTTTCCACATCCTTTTCAGCATGTTTGCAGTTCTGACTCTGAGTGCCTCCAGCAGGGTGGCTTTCCCTGGTTCTCCCAGGAGACTATTCCGCATTCCAATAAATCCCACTCCCAAGAAATCTATTTTCTACACATCCCTGTCTGTGTTAACACCACTTTGCCAGTCTTGGCCTAGAACTAGGGCAACCAGAATCTTCTTCCCCACAGAGTTTATGAAATAATGCAATAAAGTTGCAAAATCTGTGTGCTCCGCTTACTTGACAGGAATTTATGTGATACCAGCTTGTGTGCTTCTTGCAATTTTTTCTTGCTTGTTTTTGCACCAGAGTGCAAAAACATCCCAAAAAGACAATATAATTACAAACTCTATGGAATACATAAGAAACAATAGGAAAGAAGCTCTTTCTATATACTACTGACACTGAGACCTATACTGACAGGTCTTTCTTGCCCCAAATTCAGCAGACCCATTACAGACATTACATTTTCAGCACTCCCTCTGTCAGAGATGCTTCCTCTGCCTTTTCAAGACACTGGCAACTGTGCAATTTTAGACACTGTAAAAGTGTCTTTGTTTGCATTTTACTTAATCCAGCGTGAGTTGGGAGCAGCAACGAGCTTGCTATCTCAGGATCGTGTGCCACCCCACCACCCAAGGACGGGTGAAGTTGCAGAGCTGCCGCCTCCTGGTGCTGCCCCACGGCCAGAGGCTGGTGCTGGGCATCCCCATGGGAGCTGCAAGGGGAGGAACTTTCTTCCAGGCTCTGGGGATGGTCAGGAGAGCTCTTTGACACAGAGCCAAAAAAGAGCTTGCAGCACGTCCGAAGCCCTGAGCTCACCCCAAGGTCTGTCAGCCTGATAGCTGAAATAAAATAATTTATGCTGTTGTATTCCTCCAGGCCTGGCTGACTCTGCACAACAAGGCTGTAGCTTTCTGTCAGACCACTAAATGCACAAACTATTGTACAACATGGTCTTTTGGAGGTTGGTTGTTACTCTCAGATATGTGGCAGCTGGGGGAAAGGAAACCTCTTTGGCAGAAATATTCCCCTCTCTGGAGAGCTGTTTCAGAAACCTGCTATATTCCTTTTTCAGAACTGCTCCTGCCCTTCCTCTCACAATTTAACTCATTGTGCTAGCTAGATAGACTTGGCTGAAAAAGCAGATTCTGCTTTGAACTGCATTAGAAGGCACTGGCCTTCTTCTTTAAGGATAAATATATCAATATGTACTAAAAGCTCTATTAGAGTTTAAAAATATGTTTGTCTTTGTATCCTAGAGAAAAACCTACCGTACCATATACCCTGTGATAAACATCTATGCCACACAGTGAAATGGGTGCTGCTAGCTTGTGAGCTACAAGCACCTACACAATCACATGTTGACTTGCTCACCATGTGAAGGTCCTTTTGGACAAATTCCAACTTCATTAGGTAAATAACAGAAAACTCTGAAAAGGAATGAATCAGTCCTTTGGAAAATTTTCTCCAAAATGATTTTTGCTATTTGCAGATCAGAAACCATTGTTTATCTCTCAAATTCCAAAGAATATGACAAAACTCATAGCAGATGTGCCTCCAAAGACTTAAATAGCTGGGTAGCTGGGTGGCAGCATATTTTTTGTATTTGCCATCCACTGAAATAAACATCATGTGAAATATTGCCATTCAGTTTTGTTTGCAGCAAGGCATAACAGGAAGATACCATTTAAAAAAAAAAAAAAAAAGGTTCAGGACTCCAAATTCAAAAGGATGGAAGAGGGATGCTGTATCCCTGAGGATCTGTAAATCTACCTCTCTGCTCACTCCTAACAACAGAATTGGGAGTCTATTCAGAGAAACACCATAAAACTGCAGCCCAAGTAATGAAAGCAGCACACCATGCTCCATCCCTGGGGCTGGAGCAGTTAATGTCATGTGTTGGGATGTTCTCAGGACTGCCACTCGTCTGCTATGGATTACACTTGTGCCAGTTGTGTAAGCATAAGGACATGTTTCAAATCCAAGCACTCTGATCTTGTCCAAACTGCTCTTAATCAGAAAATAAAATCAGAATTATGCCTTGCAGACATGGCCTTTTCACTCTTTGCTTTGGTAGTACACATCTTTTTTTTCAGATTAAAAATAACCATCATTTCAACAGTGGTTTAAACCACTAACATTAGCTGTCAACAACGACACTAGGCAAGAGTGGAAATAAATAAATTAAAAAAAAAAAAAAAAAAAAAGAAAGAAAAAGATGACTGCTAATTATCTGTTCACTCACAAAGTTTAAACATAGCTGCCCCTGACTGCACACAAAGAAGGCCTACAATTAGGACATGTTCAACTACAAATGTACCACAACCCCTTTTTTTCCTCTGCTTGTAGATGATACAAAACAATACCTCAACACCAACTCCAGTCAGTGCCTGTAATTTTCTTGAGTATTGGGTATATTAGTCACAGATGTATCTTAAAGGCTGTGCTTCTCCACCAAAAATGGAAAAGAAAAAACGTGCACTTGGGGGGGGGGGGTACCTTTGTTCAGCATGCTCCCTAGGTTCTGGAGCCATGAAATCCTGAAATTTCTTACTCCTTTAAGACAGCATTTTAACCTTTAAAAAAAATGTTATCTACTAATTTGGTCATAACAAAATAAAGTGGCACTGATCCGTGTTCCCTGTGCAGGTGGATGGGGTACATGAAATTGCCATAGTGAAATTTCTGTGCCAGGAAAATTCTGACACTTCTCTGCTGCTTTTGTTCCTATTCCTGCTCCCCAAATCAGAAGGAAAAAAAAAATATATTGAGTTTTCATATGATGAAACTTTCTAAAAATTGCAGAATGATTTTCTGAAGTGACAAGTTAACATTTTCAAACTTTGTCAAGTATTTCTCCTGAAAAATACAGAAATGTTATTGATATCAGAATTGTTATTGATATCAGAATTGTTTAGACAAAAAAAAAGGGGGGGGGGGGGAGGGAGGGGGAGATTTTTACAAGACTTTATTCCAAGAGAATACATTTTTATTGAAAATATAATTGCAAAGACTTTAAAAAACTTTAAATAATTTTATTGAAAATATATTTGCAAAGACTTTAAAAAAAAACTTTAAATAATGAGAGGATTGTGCCAGAGTTCAGCCTTTTCACTGGGGCTTTGGGCAACCTGGTCTGGTGGGAGGTGTCCCTGCCCATGGCAGGGGATTGGAACTCGTGGGCTTTAAGGTCCCTTCCAACCCAAACCTGTCTGTGATTCTGTGATACTATAAGACTGTGCAAACGTTAAAAAATATGGGGCAAGCTGTAAGATACAGTTAATTAAAAATAACCATTCAATGCTATATATTCTGAAAAAATAAAGCTTTTAGGGAAAATATGACAACTATTTTAATGAGTATTCATGTTCACACAGTGTTTTAGCATTTGAACAGCAGTCACATTGCCATCACTGGCAGAACACTTCCTCTTCTTCACTTGCCTCTCAGCCCCCAGTGTTTTGGCTGAGTATTTCTCTGAATACAGCAAAGTGGTTTTAACACAAGAAATAACACAAGAAATGGGAAGGGCAATCTAGTCTCTGCCAGAAATATACAAGAAAAATAAGAAGAGGGGATAGAAAAATATCTTACCACTGAAGCTGTCAGTGGTTTAAGCTGCTCCTTAGCCACACTTCTTACAAAATACTCTACTTGAGAGCAAGGCTGACTTGCGTTTTATCATCTGTGAGTTAATGAAGGCTATATTAAAGTCCTTGATACTGATAAACCTTACCAATATTTCACTGTTTCAGCCTTTTAAAACTCAAAAATCTTACTAACGTTGATGGCACTCGGAATTCATACAACACCACGTATTATTAAAAGTCCACTTCTGCCTCAAAACTGTGCAACGAGGAACAACTTTTCTCATCTGACTATGCAGGGAAGTGTTGTCTTCTTATAAATTCTGCTTGTGTTTCAGGAATACCACGATGCTTTCCACGTGAGTGAAAAGCAAGAGCTTCTCTTGTACTGGTTTTTAAGACTAACAATTTTAAGACTTTTTTTTTTTTTTTTTTTAAAGTAATTACAAACTCAAAACAAAATCAGGATTTCCTATTTTTTTCTCAGTATTTTTTATTTTGTTCCACTTGCTTTGTACCTGGGAAAAACTTTGGCATCTGTTAAAAATAACAACTTACTAGGTAAAATTTTAGTTTTCTGTTAGAATATATTCAGTGAGAACCACTAAAAAATTCAGAGGCAAGACTAATACCAACGTTAGTTAAAAATGAAATCCTACAGGGTTTCTGACACCGAGAAATTCCCACATCAAAAAATTCCCACATCCCAGGCTGGGAGAGGGCAAGAAAGCTACATGGTATACAATAACGATGGATTTGACTGATGAAACAGTTAGGTTCTAGAAACATTTTTTTTATTTTTTTTTAGTTTATTTTTTCAGAACAGATTATTTGCATTCAGCTAAAGGAGTACAAATTCTTCTTCAGCCACTTAATAACTTCAGGCTGCTGACTTGAAGTGAGATCTGATACTAAATGGTTACTTGCTAGAAGCCACACATCAGCAGGAAGTGCTAAATACCAAAAGGGCCTTCAGAAACTAAAGCACACACAGTGGCAAAATGCTGAACAGATCACAGAGTGAGCCACTGATCTCTTGCTGCAAAAGACACATTCAATCACACGCTGCAAGTGTTTGCAATCTAATCTCTACTTAGCCAACCACAGTGGTTATTGCCACATTTAGAAAATACTCTTTTTTTTATCCAGACCAAGTCTGAATATTTGGTTGCAAAGTTGCTTTTCCAGAAACTGTGTCATATGTAAATGTCATATTATAAATTGTTGAGTTAATCTGAGCTCATATCATGAATTTACTCTTGTTATCCTGCAGGAGCTGCTGTGGAATAATGTCTTTTAGTCCAGTATAAAACAGGCAGATTCTTCATTGCATAATGTTTAATTATTCCTGGATTTTTCCTCAGCATGGTTTGGAAACTACAAGTTATAAGAATGACAGGGATCAGATTTAATCAGATGATGGCCTAAGCAGGTTTCCAGTTTATTACAAAGAAGTAGATGCTCCAATTGTATAAGTACAGGTTAAATTGCATGTGCTTGTGATTGCTGCCTATTCCTGACAGCTCAAATTTCCAAATTGGTGGGAAAATATCAATGTGGATTTAGGGAAATGACACAGTCCAGTCACAGGTGCTGAGTTTAGACTCTGAATCACAAGGCTGATGATTCCTCTTTACTTTGACTATAGTTTTCTATCTTGAATTATCTGCCTTATCTTGCAAAACTCTGTAGTTTGATTTATGCTGTAAAAAATCCAATGGAGAAATATGTTTTCCCCAACTTCTGTATTTTCATATAATGTACCAAAACGATATGCTTTAGTTGTGAGTATACTTCCACATCATGAGGCTGTGCCCCCCTTCACCCCTGTGTGCTAAGTGAAAGACACAGTCTTCCTAACAGCCCTCCCAAAGCACATCTGATGCCTTCTTTACAAACACTGAGCTCCATTCCCATTGACCTTGGTAGGACTCTTGCTTGGTGTACATGGCGATAAGATCCAAGAAGATGTGAGCTGTAGTCATTTTGGCAAATATTTGTACAAACACAAAGAAATACAGGCAAACATAAACAGCTACCTACCCACTTGCCCATAATTTACCTTTTTCCCTAGGTTTTATGCACCCAGATAGCCAGGCCGACATCTAAAATAAGAGTTTTTTGGGGTTTCACTCTTGCTAGATGCTAAAATATCTCCAGTTGTCAAAAGTATTTTATTTCTTTTGTATCAACCAAAACCTTTGTACTTTAAGAAGAGAATCTGAAATTTGCAATATGGAGTGCTCTGTTTATGGGAAGCTACAATATGTCCAAAATTCATCAATTTCCTTCCCATCCAGCATCAGCCACTCTGATGTTCTGGTGATGGCATGAAGGGGGTGATTTTAAGCCACCTCTTCACCCACCCTCTTCTGGGGCAGCAGAAAGAGCAATCCTAGCTGTTACTCATTATCATTTTGAGTAAGCTAATGTGCAAATGACCACTTTGCTACCCCAATATTCCCAGGATAAACCTGGGATGCATGAATTTTGAGTCAGGACTGTCATTTTCACTCAGCCTTTCACCTGAAAGGTGTGCATCTGATGTATGGCCTGATATAATTCCTGTCTGAATTCTCGGGTAGTTTTTTTTTTTTTTTTCATCTGTCATCAGAAAGACAGGAAAAAAGGAACTGGAAACAAGCATTAGGAGCTCACCTCTCTGTCTGAAAGGTGCACTTCTTAGCAGTGAAACAAATTATCCGACATGTCTACTTCTTGCTAAAGAGTAAACCTCAAGAGGAACTGCAACAATATGACAGTGTCAATCGCACAAAGTACACTAAATGGAGTGGAGAAATGTGTTTTTTTTTTGACTTCTGGTCTGAGAAGTAAAGTTCCCTTTTCATGAAGACGCACCTCACCACAAACCTCACCACCTTCTGAATAAAATGCAAGACTCTGTGCTTCAGGCTGTACAGCAAAACCCACAACAAGAGAGCAAACCAAAAACTGCCTACGTGGACATGCAGATAAAGAATGGGCATGGCTAGGTGTTGGCTGTGTGCTGTAGCAGCTGGGGTTTGAGCATAAAACCTGTCACGAACTGCACTGCAGGCAGCTGACACAAAACAGAGGCATCCCCCTCCGCCTGGGGCCTGGGTCCCAGCACTCGGACTCAGAGCTGCCCTTGGCCCCACAGCCACCAAACCTGGGTTTTGAATAACTTCTGAGCACACATTTGAATAGAGTCTGCGTTTCAAATGTAGTTCAGTCCCCTCTGCGCTGGGCAAATCAAGAAAACCAGCTAATGTGACCTGCCATCAGCTGGGTTGCAGTCTAGTCGCTCAATGTGGAAGGCTGCCTAAGGGTATGCAACCCAAGCAGGGGTCTTGGAGTGGCACCAACACTGCTCTGAAATTTTAGGAGAGCATCTTTTCTTCACCAATCTCCTAGAGATGCTCTTACAGCCCCTTGTTAGGCAGGGTGTGCCAAGATGCTTAAATGATTCACAGTGATGCCCTCCACAGAGACTATGAACTTGTATGACATTAAACCTTTTCGGGTACAGATCAAAGCCTAGGTTGTGCTGCCCTTACTCATGCCAAGGATGACTTTTTTCTTCCCAGGGTTGCACCAGCAAAAGTGTTTGAAGGTAAAGGTTAGGCCTGACACAACAGTGGGTGATGTGATGCAACCCAGAGAGGGAAAGTAAGTAAACCTCTACTGCTAACCCTAACTGAAAAGGCCAGCTTTAAGAAGTAGGGGGAACTTGAAAATTTATTATCCTCACTAACTGGACTGTGGCTGATGAAGTGAGATTCTGTACGGTGATACCAGGAAGTTGCTGCTTTCAGCACATGCTAGCAGCAGAGGAAGGAGGGGGGGTAAGAAAGCAAAGGCAGCACAAGCATTGGGAGAACCTCATCAGACTCACTGTGCTAATGAGATATGTGCAGTTCTGACCTGGAATAACAGGCAGGTGGATTTCACAAACTACTGCCAAATCTGCTTTTAGAAAGGATGATGTGTTTTCCTTAACTAGAAGGGTCTCTACAGATACCATCTCTTGACAGACCCTGCACTGATAGCGGTGGGTTGGGAGGTGGCAAAATGATGGTGTGAATCATTGGCAGGTACCAACCCATCACGCTGGGAGTGTGAGCAGACAAAATCATCTTCCCAACGCAACCAGAGTCAGAAACTAGAAATTTTAAAAAGAAAAAAGAAAGAAAAAAAGAAAGCACACAACAGAAACTGCAACTTGTGACTAACAGCTGGAGCTGAACTACTCTAGGAACAGGCAGTAAGCAAACATTTTGCAGGTTATTTTAGATGCAAGTTGTTCTTTTCTAAATGGGGCAGCTACAGCACAGGTAACATCTGATGTAAATGTGTGACCTACTTTAAATTAATCAAATGATGCAGCCAGAGAAAGAAGTAGAAGCAATAATAATAAGGCAGTTCATACGGTTCCCCTAAGTGCTTCACATTTCTGTCCCCATTACGGTTGCTCTCCAGGTTAGTGGGGGAATGCCAAAGCAGGTTATTTTAATGGCATCTCTGTACAAAAACTATTCTCTGACCACCACGTTAAAAATTAAACGGCTTTCAATCTTTAATGTGTGCTTTCCTTTTTACAGGGCAAATCAACAGTTGTGTGCCAGCACATAAGTATTTTTTTTGTGCCCAATGAGCAGCCAGAAGGATATACAGGAAGCAGCGATGGAGAAAATGTAGAATGAAAGAAGAGATTTTGAAAAAATTAAAAACAGAGAAAGCAACACTTGTCACTAGCTGGCAGGAAGCACATCCTCAAAATTAAAAGAAAAAAAAAATCTAGTAGGGCAACAGGGAGACCTAAATTTTCTGTTTGAGAAAACTATGAATTACAACACATCTTTGGAAACACCACCATTTTTACCTCTACTGGATTTACCATTCTCATTTAAAGCACCCAGCTCATTGCTAGTAGTCTTTGAAGTTAAGCTGACAACAAATGCATGCTAACACTGACATAGGCTCAGCCCTGTCCACCTGTGTGACGATCCCTCTGCGTCCAGGTTAAAACATCTCGTGTACACATCGAGCTGGAGGGTGTTGTTCATGCAGCGCTCTTCCAGATGAAACGCCTTACACCTAAAAGTGGTCCTTTCTGGTTTGGTCACACTGCTGACACTTCCTCCCTCCCCATGCCCCACGTGTGCTTGAATGCAACTTGTGTAGAAAAACATAAAAATGTAAAGCAGAAAATGATGCAGAAGATGGCACGTACGCTTCTTTTTGTTTGCAGCCTCTGGCCCTGTGAGTTGAATCTGCTACAGGCTCCTTGCACTTACCTGGCTATTGCAAGCCTCCCTCCCTCTCTACTCCTCAGGTACCCTTATACTTGAGCTTCCCCAGGCAAATGGTGTGCTTTGTCTTAATGCCCCCTGAGGAGCAAATGTGCAAGGTGCAGACCCAACCACACACCATGCTGTCCAGATGATGCTGTGGCACAGGAGGTCCCTGCGTGCTCTGGGGCTCTCTGAGCTGCTCTGCCTCGCTCACACACAGCCTTGGTGGTGATGGGGATCACAGGTACCTCTGTGCAATGGTGCGTGAGCCCATCCAAAATATCCGCAGCACCAGGGACACATGTGCTCACAATCTGGTTTTAGTCAGCAGGGCAGTGCTGATCTGTAACCGGGCAAGCACACGTTCTCAAAATGTGAGACCAGAATTTCATTTTCCTTAATACCCAACCTGAGGAAACAGCCTGAGCAAAGAACAACCTTCACCAAGCATGCATTGATTTTACTTCGGCCACTTTTAAATATCCACGCTGTGAAGTAGGGTCCTCGTTTCCTCTCGTTCACAGAGCAGAGTTGCTCCTAGTGCTGCAGGAAGCCTGCTTGGCCTCACAGGGCCAGCTTCCAACCCCACATCGCCAAAACGAGCAGGAGGAGCAAAGGACCAGGACGACCCCCGCGCTGGGGGTCCAGGCAGCCTGTGAGCTGCCTCCCCCCGCTCCCTCGCCCCCTGCACCCCCTTACCTGAGCCGCCCACGTTGGACCTGAGCAGGCAGCTCCTCCGGGAGGAGGAGAAGGACGAGATGTCGCTCTGGGAGCGGCCGCGGGGACCGGGCAAGGGCCAGGCGGGATGCGGCTCCCCCGCTCCGGTCCCCGGCCGCCCGGCCATCGCCATCGGGGAGCCGAGAGAAGGAGGGAGGCGAGGGAGAGCCCGGAGGGGAGGGCAGAGGGAAAGTTTGCAGAGGAAGAGCCGCCCCTCGGCTCCGACCGCCCCGCCGCGGAGCCGCCCCGCCGCGAGGGCGATGGGGTTTTTTTGGGGGTGAGCGATTTCGGAGAGGCTGCCAGCATCCAGCCCCCGTGGTACCGCGGGGGGAGAAGAGCCCCAGGGGGATGCAGAAGAGCCGGGAGGGTGCAGAGGGATGGAGGGAGGGGACGCGGGGGAACCCCCCCCTATAGCCGCGATGAGTCAAACACACACCCCGGCTCTCCGGCAGTGCTGTAGGGACAAGTTTGCAGCCCCACAGCTCAACTTTTTTTGCCCAGCAGGCTGGGAAGCTTTTCGTCTGAGAAGCAGGATCCACGTTCAGCTCGGTGCAAAGGGAAGCCGAGCCCTGCGGTTTCCATTCTTTGTTTGTTTGTCTCGCAGACATACTTTGCGAACGCGGTTCAACGTCAGAGGAATGGTTCCACTGCTTTTGCTGGGCAAGTGAGTTCACATCCTGCCCTGAAGAAAACCCGAAGTTTTATTAATAGCAAAGATCAACAGGGCATTTAAAACATTTTAATGTTTTTAACCCAGCCACTCTCAGATAACCTACTATCCAGTGCAAGGTCCCATTCAGACCACATGAAAACACCCTCGCATCTACCCTCACCAGGTCTGAACCAAATCCTATCAGGTCTGAAATGCACCCACGTCTGTTCATTTTCTGTCTTCTGCTTCCCGCTCAGGAACCAGGCCCTCCTTGCAATGCCAAACCCTCACAGCTCCCCAGGTGCATTCATCAGGTGCTGGTGCCGGTCCTCTTTAATATCTTCATCGATGATCTGGACGAGGGCATCGAGTGCACCCTCAGTAAGTTCGCAGATGACACCAAGTTAGGTGCGTGTGTCGATCTGCTTGAGGGTAGGAAAGCTCTGCAGGAGGATCTGGATAGGCTGCACCGATGGGCTGAGGTCAACTGCATGAAGTTTAACAAGGCCAAGTGCCGGGTCCTGCACCTGGGGCGCAATAACCCCAAGCAGAGCTACAGGCTGGGAGAGGAATGGTTGGAAAGCTGCCAGGCAGAGAAGGACCTGGGAGTGATGGTGGACAGTCGGCTGAATATGAGCCAGCAGTGTGCTCAGGTGGCCAAGAAGGCCAACGGCATCCTGGCTTGTATTAGGAACAGCGTGACCAGCAGGGCTAGGGAGGTGATCGTCCCCCTGTACTCAGCTCTGGTGAGGCCGCACCTCGAGTACTGTGTTCAGTTTTGGGCCCCTCGCTACAAGAAGGACATGGAGGTGCTTGAGCGGGTGCAGAGAAGGGCGACGAAGCTGGTGAGGGGCCTGGAGAACAAGTCCTACGAGGAGCGGCTGAGGGAGCTGGGCTTGTTCAGCCTGGAGAAGAGGAGGCTCAGGGGTGACCTTATTGCTCTTTACAGATACCTTAAAGGAGGCTGTAGAGAGGTGGGGGTTGGCCTGTTCTCCCACGTGCCTGGTGACAGGACAAGGGGGAATGGGCTTAAGTTGAGCCAGGGGAGTTTTAGGTTAGATGTTAGGAAGAACTTCTTTACAGAAAGGGTTGTGAGGCATTGGAACAGGCTGCCCAGGGAAGTGGTGGAGTCACCATCCCTGGAAGTCTTCAAAAGACGCTTAGATGTAGAGCTTAGGGATATGGTTTAGTGGAGGGCTGTTAGCGTTAGGTTGGAGGTTGGACTCGATGACCTTGAGGTCTCTTCCAACCTAGAAAATTCTGTGAAATTCTGTGAAATTTTGCAGCCTTCCCAGCAGTCACACCACTCGCCTTTCTCCGAGCAAGTGATCCCGTACACGAGGCTCACATGTCGGCAATTAGGCAGGTCTTTTCTGCTCAGCACCTCCCAGGGGACTGCTTCCATTAGTTCCTCTCCTCCTCTCCCATCTGCAGACAGCTTTCTCAGTAGATCTGTGCTGGGAGAGGCAGGGAGCTCCATGTTTGCAGACCTTCCTGTGGGGGCCAGGTTACTCCAGCATTGCGCAGGAAAAATTGTGTTTAGAAAGCTTCCTGCAAAGTCACGGACACCGGTCCTGCACTATTCACCAAGTCTAATAACATGCTGTTTTCATGATTTTACAGCTTGCATTGTTACAGGTGTGGCTGTGTACTGAGGACCTTTTCTCTCACAGGAGGAGTCAACATGTGTGGGCTGGTGACATTTTCTGAACCTGTTTAAGACTTAATCGGAAGTGTACTCATAACTTCTATTTACCATTTTCTACCTTTGTTTTTTTAATTCAAAGGATGTGAGAAAGGTCATTAAACAAAATATACAGTTCATGCTTTACATCTCACTAAAGTCAATAGTTCACTGATGGTGGTGAGCTTTGAGTGAGACTTTTTTTTTTTTTTTTTTTGATTATTTTTCCTTCAAAGTATTTTGGGCCACAGAGCAATTGTAATGTTGTCGTGCTGTAAAGAATAAGCTTCAGAGTCTACTTCAAAACTCCCACGTTAAGGAGCCACTCCATATCTAATCCTTTATTGTTGGCAGCAATGAAAAAGAAAGGTTGCAGAATATGAAGAAATCTAAAGACAAACTAGAAAAGATACCATAGCAAGAGGTCAAAGGTGCTTAAGAGTTTCTTTTCAGAAGCAAAATGACATCTAAAGAAACGAAGGTAAAAGAAGACCCAGAGAAAGTAGGTCAGCATTGAATATGAAGAGGCAGAAGATGAAAATAAAATAAAATAAAATAAAACTAAGGGCTCCTAAGTGTGATATCAAAGTGCACTTGTAGATCAGAGTAATGTGAATGATCAGTCAGAAAAAATGATATTGTGGAAGCAAAAATGTTTTTTTATCAGCCTCTATCATAGAGGTATATAACTGAGAACGCTGCCCTCCTCCCTTCATCAAAAAAAAAGAAGGTACTTAAGGTACTTCCCTTTTTTACACAGCCCTTTAAATAATTTTGGATGCAATGTAACAGCTGTGGTTAACGGCTCTGGAAACTGAAGTTCCATTTCCCTAGATCAGGAAAAGCCCTAGCAGTATACATCTTTCAGACGTCGAGAAAGATTAATTTAGTTGACTGCTCATTTATTTATTTACTTATTCATTAACTGTTCTGATGAGATTGCCAAAGAAATTGTCACTCGTTGTGATGATTTTGGAAAGCTGTTATTTGATGATTAAGCCAAATTATTTCACAAAGGCCGTCCAGTGGCCACTAGGGCCTGATGAAAACATATGCAATTCAGGCATCAGAGAGTGGAGAACCATTAGCCTGGGCAAAAATGATGCTGGAAAAAGCATGTCTTAAAGATGGTGCCTGCAACCCATGATCTGCTGCACAAGAGCTTCACCTTCTGAGGTGAGTGTGGTGGTTTTACTCAGGCGGGCAGCTGAGCTCCACCACAACTGCTCTCTCACTCCTCAAGAGGAAAGGGGGAGAAAATATGATGGAAAGGGCTCAAGGGTTGAGATAAGGACAGGGAAATCACTCAACAGTTATTGGCATGGGCAAAACAAACTCAGTGTAGGGAGATTAGAGAAATTCATTACCTTTTTTAGTAGAATGGAAGCTGCAGTCAGTCTATAGCACTTTGCCTCCACTGCTCCTTCACAGTCACTCTGCCCCTGCTCCCTGTGGGGTCCCTCCCACGGGATGCCGTCCTTCCCCAACTGAGCCTGCTGGGGCTGCCCACAGGCAGCAGCTCTCCAAGCACTGCTCCCACACGGCTCCATCCCACGGGGTCCATCCCCCAGGAGCAAACTGCTCCAGCACGGGGCCCCCACAGGTGGGCAGCAGCTCCCCCCCCCGAGCCCTGCTCCTGTGAGGGCTCTCCATGGGCCGCAGCCTCCTCCAGGCCACATCCACCTGCTCCACTGGGGGCTCCTCCACCCATGGGGGGGCTGCAGCGTGGAGATCTGCTCCATGTGGGACCCATGGGCTGCAGGGGAACAGCCTGCTCCACCAGGGGCCTCTCCACAGCCCACAGGGGAACTGCTGCTGCCTGCCTGCAGCACCTCCTGCTGCACTCACCTGGGGGGCTGCACAGCTGGTTCTTGTTCCTCTCTCCCAGCTGCTGTTGCAGTTTGTTTGTTTGTTTGTTTGTTTGTTTTTCCCTTCCTTAAATCTGCTGTCACAGAAACACAACCAGTGTCACATATTGGCTCACCTCTGGTCAGCAGCAGATCCCTCTGGAGCTGAATTGAACTAGCCCTTATCTACCACGGGGCAGCTGCTGGGGCTGCCTCTGAGGCGGGTGCTGGCAGCAGAGCCAACCTTCAGTCCTGGTGCTGGCTGCAGGCCCTGCTGCTCCCTGCAAGCAGGTTTTTTTTTGATAAAAAAACTGCAGGGTGAAAGCTGGGTGTTTGGGACACCAGCCGTGCGTGGCCAGGCACTTCCAGCCTGTGGCATGAGGAAGAGGAAGGGCAGGTTATCGACCAAGACAGAAGCCAATTACTTATTTACTTTTTATTAAAATCCTCCTATTCAGGCAATCCTTGCTGATAGAGCAGCCAGGTGAAGCAGCACTGACAGGCAGCAACACCTCGACTCGAATGCTTTTCCACACAAGAAGAGGGGAACAGCGAGGCTCAGTCGCCCAGCCTGGGGGCAGGCAGGGAAGGAGCAAGGCTTAGGAGGGGGTGCACAGGTAGCGGCAGGAGCCCGGCACATGCCGGGATAAGCGTGGCCGGGTTGAACCCCACCAGCCCCGGCTGCGCTCGGGCTCTCACTCCGGGCAGGGGCCGGCCCCTTGTGCAGGAGCCACCGCCCCCAGCCCCGCCTTGTGCCTGGCCCCCGCCCGGCCGCCTGCCGCCGCCATGTCCGCCCCGCTGGGGCTGCTGCTGCTGCTGGGGCTGCCCGGGCTGCTGGGGGGGCGGCCCCGCTACGAGCCCACCTGGGGCTCGCTGGACGCCCGGCCGCTGCCCGCCTGGTTTGACGAGGCGAAATTCGGCGTCTTCATCCACTGGGGCGTGTTCTCGGTGCCCAGCTTCGGCAGCGAGTGGTTCTGGTGAGCTCCCCGCCTCGCCCTCGCCCCCCGCCCCCGAAATGGCGGCCCCCGGGGAGCAGCGCTTCGGGGGCGGGGGTCGCAGCCCAAGGGGGTTGTAACCCAGGTGGGGTCGAGCAGAGAGACCTCGGGCTTCGTGGCCCTGGTTAAGGAGGAGAATGAGGCTGGTACACACGGCCAGGTGTGTGTGCAGCCCTGGCACTGCTGAGCGGGTGGGCTAACGGCAGCCACCCGGTGAGCAGGGGGACCTGAGCTGGAGGGTGCTCGTCAAGGAGATAAAGCAGCAGAGGGAGACCGCTCAGGTGCCACAGTGAAGGGTCAGAAGGAGCAGGTTGCCCCAGGATCTGTGCGGGACAGGCACTGCAGATCCCACAGCCCCAGAGAGAGGGTTTCGAGCAGCCCCTGTGAAGCCCGTCGCTCCCCACATTGCCTCCCTTGCTTGGCACGCTGCCTGCTGCTTTCCTCTGCACCTTTTGTGCTGGTTTTATTTGGTATTATTAAGCACTGCTCTCCACTTAACCTAAAGCCCAGATCCTTCAAATAATAATAGTTAAAAGGCTGGATGAAACCTTGGGTTTGTTGAGTGCTCGCTGGCTCAGGCCCTTTGGCTGTGGCCATTTGTTTTGCCACCTTCTTTCCCTTCTCTACCAAATGCTTCCTGTAGGACTTGGAGCGAGGCGCCCTGCATCGTGTACAGCGTGAAGGTTAACAGCTCTCCAGCAGAGCTACCGGAAAGTTTAAATGCAACAATCGTAAAACAAATCAACTTCCGTGTAAGCAAACCACTGTTTTTTGAAGGCAGTATTTGGCTTCATCTTTACAGAGTTATGTTTAAGGATACCAGGAGTTTTTTAATGTATGCTCTATTTACGAAGCAATGACTCTGTGGGGCAAAAAAAAAAAAAGCTAGGTTTTGGATCAAGCCTTACTCTGAGTGCTGTGCTCCCAGAGTAGGATTCATACACAGATTCAGGCTCAAGTATTAATTTTCTGTTGTTCTTCTAAAAACAATCCCCGGTTCTTCTTAGTTGATAAAGTTGTTTATGTCCCCGTTGCCTCCCATCCTTAGGTATGTATAGGTGTGGAGCTGCTTCAGGGCCTTCTGGCAGCATGCACAGTCAGGTGGCTGAGGTTCTTTGCTGACAGCTTCAAAGGGAAGGTCAAAAACCCCTATGGTCACCCACTCTGCCTTCTTCCCTTCAGAGCTGCACAGCCATGGTCTGTACGGTTCTAAAACATAATCCTGCCAGAGCACAAGTGTTCATGTTGTTAGCCAGCTGTTGACAAATTAAAAGAAGGAAGGATGTTACCTCTCTTTATGCAATTACATACTTTAAAATCAGAGGTTTTTTTTTTTTTTTTTTTTTCAGGTTCTTGCATGGAGGAAGACTGTCACAGCCTTTTTCTTTTCTTTTCTTTTCTTTTCTTTTCTTTTCTTTTCTTTTCTTTTCTTTTCTTTTCTTTTCTTTTCTTTTCTTTTCTTTTCTTTTCTTTTCTTTTCTTTTCTTTTCTTTTCTTTTCTTTTCTTTTCTTTTCTTTTCTTTTCTTTTCTTTTCTTTTCTTTTCTTTTCTTTTCTTTTCTTTTCTTTTCTTTTCTTTTCTTTTCTTTTCTTTTCTTTTCTTTTCTTTTCTTTTCTTTCCCCTCATTGGCTGCTAGAGATTGCTTGCTTATGCTGAAGTCTGTTTGGGAAGGTTACAACAAGTTCCGTGCAGCTGCTGTGGTCATGCAAAGCTGAGGTCAGAGACCAGCTCAGGACAGGAAAGAGAAGCACATTTCAGACATTCAGATTCTGTTCTTCTTTTTTTTTTTTTTCCTTTTTATTTTTTGTTTCTTTCCTTTTTTTCTTCCTCTTTTTTTCCTTTGTTTTTTCTTTTTTATTCCTTTTTTTTTTTTTCCTTCATTTTCAAACTGTATTCATGTATGCCTTAATTTGCCAACAGGAGCTTTGCTGCTTGGCTTAATTCACAGGAAGGTGAATGCTTTCAAACCCTTTTCCCCTAAATATTAGCAATCACAACATATATTGTGAGAAGGCTTCCAGCAGTAAGGCTGTTCATTCTGTAAGGACTGTTGCATGCTGTCTTTGGAATCCCTTTTTCATTTCTAGGGGAGAGAGCGAAAGAGCAGTCCGAAAAAGAAATAGTGCTCTATTGGCAGTTTATGAGCTCTGCCCATGGTGAGGGTGAGAGCCCACCTTCAGGCCACAGAGCAGCTCCAAACCTTGTTGTGTATGGGAACAGTTGGAGTAGTGACGTTGCTGGATGAGGACTTGACACGTGAAATCCTGGGACCTTTCCAAAGTGAAATGAGTAAAGGAAGCAGAGCATGGGGAAAGAGGACAGAGAAAAGGAAGTCTTTTATTAGCAATACTGCTAGGTTCTGAAGCAATTTTATTTGGTTGCCAGTGTCATGTGCTACTCAGCATGAACACAAGTAAGAGCTGATCATTTCAGTTCTGCCTTCTTTGTCTAAAACATCACCAGCATATGTGGTTTTTATCTGTATTTTGTAGGTGGTACTGGCAGAAGGAAAAGAGAGAGCCCTATGTGAAATTTATGGAGGCAAACTACCCACCTGGGTTCAGTTACGAAGATTTTGGGCCAATGTTTACAGCAGAATTCTTTGATCCCAACCAGTGGGCAGATATTCTGCAGGCTTCGGGTGCAAAATATGTGGTCCTAACTTCAAAACATCATGAAGGTAAGTGGAAAGCTTGTGAATGTTAGCAATTGTTGCATTTCTGTTAACTGAAGAAAAATCCCCCTGACTTCCTGGCCTACTAGGAGAGAGAGAAAGAGAAAGCTACAGTTACCTGCCCTGACCAAGCCATGAGTTTAAAAATGCCTAGGAAATGTATGCATTTTCCTGACTCTAACACAC
Organism: Aythya ferina; assembly: GCF_964211825.1. Taxonomy (NCBI): domain Eukaryota; kingdom Metazoa; phylum Chordata; class Aves; order Anseriformes; family Anatidae; genus Aythya; species Aythya ferina. The sequence goes on from NC_140298.1 coordinate 56,249,428, forward strand.
AAAGCTATGGTATGGTCATGAGGCTTGCATAGAAGGAAGAATAGAATGTGCCCTGTTTCTCTTCTTATAGGTAAGACTGCCTGAAGTGGTGGGGTCAAGTAGGGTCAGCTTCTAGATGAGTTAATTTCTGGTTGTTGTGTAATTTATTGCTCAAGCAAGCACAAAAGTGCATCCTGCACTGTTTCATGTACAGAGAGCTGCTGTGTACAGGCAGTTAACTAGCTTTGTGGGTTTCCCCAGGGAATTCAGCAGTATGTTCCAAGAGTCAAGATACTCTGCAGAGAAAAGTAAAGAAAAGGAAGTGGTTAGAAGGCAACATAATATCAAAGAAAAGTGTAAAATACTAAGCAGCAATATGACGGTGCATTTAGTGAATGTGTTTGGGGAGATGTGGGCTCAGCTAGTAACGTGTGAATTTTAATTCCATCTCTGACAAACAAAATCCTGATCCTGATGATGCCAGTGGCGTAATTCCCACTGACTTCAAAAGAACCAAGATTCATTTAGTCTGTCCCGTAGCCTTGGGCATGAATTTTTAGCTTGTTTATCTCTGGTTGATATGATTACACATTTCCAGTTCACAAAAATACTGCAAGATTTATTAGGCAATAAGCATGAAGGTGAGAGCAGAGCTCCTCTGACAGTGGCTTAAGTCTGCAGCGCAGTAGTACCTGAAGTGCTCAGGCTGGATTGCCAAATGCCTGAAAAGTGAAATCTCTCCTGATACTTAATGCTGATACTTTAAAAGCAGTTTCAGGAGGTTTTGCACTCTGCTTATATACATGTACTGAGCCGTTCTAAATGTCAAGACAAATGACTAGTGAACATTTGCATAAGATGTAAACACAAGGGAGGAGCATAACCTGAATGAAAATGATAGCTTGTGTATTTTGCAACAGTGTTTCATCTTCCAGTTGTTGAATGTGTATTCAGAGTTCATATTTACTGCATTGCGTGAAACTCTAGTTGCCTCAGAAGTTGCTGCATTTTTGGTTAATTTAATTGGGACATCTGTATGAGTGAACAGCGAAAGAGGAAGGAATAATTATTCTAAGCAGTCCAGTACTAGAAAATGCACGTTTGTGTATAAAATATATAAATGTATCAGGCATTGTATTCTAATGTTATGGCTACTGCCACAATGCATAAACAGATTATAGGCATACTTTATACCATGATAAATAAATAAAAATAAATGTACTAATATGGTTATTTATTTATTTATTTATTTGCAACACACTTGTAAATTACTTCCCAGAAGGAAGAACTGTTATGTCCCCTCTTCTGCTTCTCTTTCTTACCTTTTATCTTTTTGCAGGCTTTACTTTGTGGGGTTCCAAGTATTCTTGGAACTGGAATGCTGTTGATGTGGGACCAAAACGAGATCTTGTGGCTGAACTTGCAACGTCTGTTAGAAACAGGACCGACTTGCGTTTTGGGTTGTATCACTCCTTGTTTGAATGGTTTAATCCTCTCTTCTGTGAAGATGCCACCAACGTCTTCAAGACAAGAAAGTTTCCAACCAGTAAATCATTACCAGAACTCTATGAAATTGTGACCAAGTACCAACCAGAAATAGTTTGGTCTGATGGGGATGGAAATGCACCAGATACTTACTGGAACAGCACTGGCTTTCTAGCTTGGCTGTATAATGACAGGTGTATCATGATGCTATTTTAGCTCCTAATCTGAAATTCTGCTCTGTGTCTAGTTTGTCTCGTTTTCTGTGTATTTTGTGGAACCTGTTACCTCTACTTATGGGGACTTCATTAAATCTTAATTTTCTTGAAACTCAGCGTGCCAGGAGTCCAGGTCTTCCCTAAAACTATTGAAGCTTACTTTAGAAAAGGACTTTCATACTATTTTTTTTTTTTTTAAACCATGTTTGCAAGTTCATCAGTTAAGATGGCAATGGTTATTCTATCTAATCATTTTCTTTCCTAAGTATTGTCTGCTGCATAGGCAAACAGGATAGGGGGATAATTTGAGAATAGGGTGCATTGTTGTCAACACACCCCAAATATCTGGCAGTGGATATGAAGAGCAGACTGCTTTCTGGCAGGCCTTCTATGAAAGTCTGCAGCATATTTCCCCAACAATGCCAAGCTGGACTTTCTACTAGAAAAGGATGAGAATTGGATTCCTGAAATTGCACTTAAACTAATAGTAATGAATTAATAGTGCAGAAGTCATCAGAATGTTAGTTTCTGGGAGGGACGTGGTGGGTGGTGGGGAGAGATGATGCTAGCTGTGACTGTAATTTCTAGAATAAAAATCATAAACTTAAGTATTCCTTGCTTTCAGCCCAGTTCGGGACACCGTTGTGACCAATGACCGTTGGGGACTCGGCAGCATCTGTAAGCACGGCGGCTTCTACACGTGCAGTGACCGATACAACCCCGGACACCTTCTGCCTCACAAGTGGGAGAACTGTATGACCATTGACAGGTGGTCATGGGGGTACAGGAGGAACGCGAAACTCGACGATTACTTCACAATTGAGGAACTGGTGAAGGTACGGTGGGGCAAAGGAGTTGCCTCCAACTCCTGGTTATTGTGCTAGACTGTACATTTCAATTATACATCTGTTTTAATGAAAATTATTAATTAAATAATGAAACAATGAAATAATTTTGTTCATTTGCAGCCTAACAATGGCAGCATGGAATAGCTGTGTAATTCTTACTAATGTCATAGAAAATACTGTGAAAAATACTAGCTAGTAAAAATTCAGTCAGTTTCTTACAAGCTATTCCCTCTGTGAGGAAGTGGTCAAAGACTGATCTGGATAATCGTTGTTCTAGGATTTTTTTCTAGTGACTGCACTTCTGAGTTGACAAGAAGCAAACAGCTGCAGTTTCACAGAGACTCCTGTCTGAAGGCTATGTTTTTTCCCCCTTCTAGCTAGAAACATTTTATAACTCAACAGTCTTTCACCTGGTAGCTAGAAACTTGCCTTCCATTCTACTTCATATTTAAAAAAAAACAAAAACAAAAAAAAAAAAAAAAAAAAAAAAAAAAAAGCTCCCAGACACATAGATAGCCCGTATTAATGGAAAATTGATTCCATTAGCTAGTCTACGGTACTAAAAAAGAGGACTTGAAGCTTGGAAAAACTGAATGAAAGGAAGACTTATCTTTCAGATAAAATGCATTTAATTGCAAAACTCAGCTAGTGAAGAGGAAGATTGTTGTTGCTTAATCCAAATCTGTCCTTTGTATTGTCTTTGCAAAAGATAATTTCAAACTGAAGTAACCTTTCTTCAGAGGAGGAGGTCTTAAATTCATTCAATAGCTTGTCTCCAGTTGTCTGTTCCTCAGACTTGTGTACCTCAGGCTGATCTCTGGAGGCCAGTGTGGATGGAAACACATTTATGGACTTCCTAGAAGGATCATCAATCTATTTGCAGATTGTTAAGTTTATAGTATGGCACTAGCGTAGACTCGGTGAACATGTGATCTTAAGAAGATGAGATTAAAAAAAAGTATTAGTAAAATTGCCTGCCTCTTCTTGTTTAAGTTGCTTCATGGATTAATAGGTCTGGGAAAAGCTGTGCTCCTGGATGAATGAACCCTTTGAAAATCTAGATTAGATGTTGGATTTTTTTTTGTTGCTACCATGTGCACAGACATGAAAACACATTCAATCTTCCATCCCCTTTTCCATCCTCTTCCATCCCACTCTTAATAGTAGGAACATTTCATTTGAATCCCAGTCTGTGCATTGTGTGTTATAGAAATAGTTATGTACAATGTGAGTTTTACAGGCACTAAGGTCTATGACTACTGTGCATAAAAACGAACACCCGTTCTGTCACTGGCTCCATTTGCAAAAGGTAGACTACTAGGTAGATCCTAATAGTACTCTCAGAGACGAGATTTATTCTTTTCTACATAAATTATTGAGACTGCTTCATTTTCTTCTGAATATTTTATGAAAAATACTAAATATGTAGAGCTTCATAGTGTTTTACAGATGTCCCCGTAAAACAGGGAAAGCATCACACAGAGGAAAAGTATGAAATTGCTTTTCCCAGCTTCAGTCAAAAGTGAAGTGGCATCTACTAGCCCTGTTTTCCTCTCATGCAGAGAAATCCTCTGCCTGTTCTATGGAGAAATTTCTCATGAAATTGAGAAGTCAAAATGTTAAAAAGTTGTAGGATCTGATTCTAATGTAGATTCAGTCAGACATACTGGTGTGAAAATGTAGTTGGGGCTACTTCCTGCCACGCAAATTGACAGCAGAGCTTTGTTTTATGGGAGCTTCAATTTTGTCTTGGCTGTTGGGATGGCGTCCAAAGCCTGAGCACGCAGCAGTAATGCACCTAGCCCAATCCATCATTCTGAAGGAGCACACCAGGCTTTAGTAAGAACTTCAAATATACCATTTAATTTGCCGTGACCATATGTTCTGTGTATGTGTTTAAAAACATTTCAGCAACTTGTAGAAACAGTGTCTTGTGGAGGAAATCTCCTGATGAATATCGGGCCCACTCACGACGGTCGCATCGCTGTTATATTTGAGGAACGCCTGAGGCAAATGGGTGCCTGGCTGAAAGTCAATGGAGAAGCCATCTATGGAACAAAGCCGTGGAGAGCACAGAACGACACGGTCACACCAGGCGTGTGGTAAGGCCACTGAACCAATATACAGGCTGTGTACAGCGGTGTGTGAGGAAATTATTGAATTCTTCATGGTGTGATACTACGGAAAGCACCAGCTTGCTTTGTGTGCTCTGAAGAAATGAACCCTTTTGTCTATTTAAGAAACTGCATGGAAGTGTGTATAAAAATGGAGGTGGACAGTGGGCGTCTGAGAATGTACTATTGGGATGATGCCAAGGCTGAAGGGACGGTTGCAAGAGTTTCCTTAATGATCTTGTGCTTATTAGTGGAGCTGACAGCAGAAACAACAAAAAATAGTAAATAAAATATCCAGACACATAAAACTGCTCTGAGGTGGTGTTTACCTGTATAATAGGAATGCTTTATCTTTAGAGAGGAGAGAAAGAAACTAGAAATCTAGAAAACTAGAAGAATATATTTCTTTTTAAGGTAAAAACGCACAGGAAAATAATAGCAATTGTTTGGTCAGTGAAAAGCTCAGCCAGCCTCTGAGCTCTGCTGTGCCTTTGTGCTTCCTAGCTGTTACAGCTCCGTCGCGATCCATGAGGCTTTTGTTCTGACCCTCTTCTCTGCCTCACTTGGCTTTCTTTAGTCCTGCTCCAAGCAGAATTATAAAAGCTTGCTAAAGTTACTAGAGTGTTTACTTCTAAACTAGAACGTTTACTTCTAAATAAACTTTTTGAATAATCTCTATTACCTCTAGTTTGTCCGGATGTGTTTTCAAGGAATAGTACTTTAATAAAGGGTATAGACTGTATGAAGTGAAAGTTATGCATGTGAAAATGTAATTAACGCTGACTTTGCGAATCTTTTTTTTTTTTTTTCCCAGTCTTGAAAGAATGATATAGATTGCTTCAGAAAATTTACAAGGAAAGACTGAAATGTGTTTCTGTTCCCCATTTCCAACAGGTACACATTCAGACCTACAGAAGGCAAAGTTAATGCCATCTTCCTTAACTGGCCAATCTCTGGGGCTCTGGAACTTGGTGAGCCACAGGCTAAGCTTGGGGAAACACAGGTAAAAAGACTCTTCGTACCCTGTGTTTAGAACTGTGAGTTTTTTTTAACATGTTACAAGGAATGAACATGCTCTGAAGGGATGTGGAAAACAACTCCAGGATTTGTCATGTTCCATCAGTGTTTATTTTAGTTTCTGGCATCTTTGGGAATGCATACAGAGTACTTTGGAAGAGACCCAGCAAAATGTTATTTTTTTGTTCTGGGACCTTCCTTGTCATAGTCGTCCCAGTGGGATGTTTCTTCTTAAAGTCAGACCGAGTTGTTGCTGGGATATATTTTAGCTTTCAAACTAAGGATCATAAAAAGAGGCCAAGTAGCGGGAAAGCAACAGAGCCACCTCTTGTTTCCGCTGTAGAATCTATCCCAGGATGACCTTTCTTTATAAATGCGTACCCTCATGCTCCTGTAATTGCTGTAATGGTCCAGTAGTTTCACGTGAAAGCCTTGCACAAAGGGAATGCACACAGAGGTTTGGGTTGCCTGGGAGTGTAAAACAGTTACTGGATGTGACTCTAAACGTGCACTTCAGAGCAAGCAGGGGTCAGAAGCTGAGGATGCTGATACCACACCTCCAAGTAGCCTGACCCATTAGAAGCAGAATTATAGAGCAGAACACACGGTGCTCAGGACTTAATATCCACGCTACTGCACTTAAAGGCTTTGCTTTGGCTTAGGTCAGTTCTGGTCTCATGCGGTCGATGTCCACTAGCTGTTGAAATGCATGGTGTTTTTCTGGACTGTGGCTTCTTGTATAGTGTCATCTGAAAAAATATCTCATTTTTAGTGAGGTGGCTCTGTGAGGTGAAGAGTCTCACTTCAAAAGCACTCCAACCATCATGTAGAATACAAATGTAGATGTATCTTGAATTTCAGAGAGGCGCCTGGACTATCTGTGCACAAAAGAATCATGTTCCTCAGGGGCAGAGACATTTTCAACTGTTTCCTTAAGCTGCTCCACTATTTTTAGCGTTTCATACTAGCTAGCGTACAAGTCTCCCTGCAAAACATTGTTTTTAGTGGAGCAGGTTCTTCAGTCAGCTTTGGAATTTCTGGCTGCACTCTGTAAGAAATGTTGATGCTTATTCACAACTACAAGCTCTGCCATAGGAAGCAGGCATTTCACAACCTACCCACCTGCTGAGACCCAAATCCCATCCCAGATACTCTTGACAGAGGTTTACGTACCTCTTACAGACCCGAGTACTGATTTAGACAAAACATCACAAGCTTTATTACTTACATACCTACTTCACAATTCTTTTTCCTTTACTTCTATTCATTGTGTTACATTAATTTGGTTGTTAAAAGCATTTATGGATAATCAAATAGTAGCGATGGAAGAATGCCTCCCCTGATGAAAATGCAATTATATGCACTTTAAAACTCCATTGTTCTAATTGTCCTGTTGGCTTCTATTTCAGGTGAAGCTTGTTGGCTACAAGGAGCCACTGAAATGGATTGCATTAGGAGAAAAGGGAATGATGATAGCTCTACCTCAGTTAACGCTTAAGCAACTGCCATGTCAGTGGGGCTGGACCTTGCAACTGACTGACGTAAAGTGAGCCGTACCTTGGAGCCTTAGATAGTAGGGTTTGTTTGTTTTTTCCTGCCCATCTTCTTCACTGCACTGTTTAATTCCTATTTGCTTGACTACCTTTATAAAAAAAAAAAAAAAAGTTTTAAAGGGTGGAATTAAATGAACCTCAAATGAAATCCAGCACTAGATTGTTGTATCTGTGTACAACTTGCTTCTTTGAACTTGTGTGACTAACTGAGCATCTACCTTGCCAAGGAACTGGACAGAAAAAAAAAAAAAGCAGAGGTCAAGTTGAAAGGAAGGGAAGAATAGGGGCAGTAGATTTTTTTTTTAAAGCCATGAGAAAACAAAAGCTAGATCAAGCTTATAGTCAAGAGATCAGACAACTGCACACGTATGTTTGTTGTATACCTTCTTTAATGAAAGAAATTTTAACTTCCACAAACCTGCATTGTGAAAACCCGTCAGTTCTAGAGAAAAGAATGAATTTCCCCATTGTGTGCTACAACCAGCAGCTGGTAGTTTCAGGTGAGATGGATAATGCATCTACAAAAACCATCTTATAAAGGTGAGGAATTCATTACCAGTGCATGGAGGCAATGCATATGTACATTTCTTCATCATGAGAATCACTCATTTTTACACACTCCTACCTTTGAGTAATTCTGTCTATTTTTTTGTTTTGTATGATTTCATAGGTTAAGGCTGACTCCTGTTTACATCCATTGTTTTTACAGTTACCAGGGTGCCTTCTGTGGACTACTAAACAATCAAAACCCCCATATATTTCAACAATATTTTTTTTTTTTTGAGAAATAATGAGGAGTTGCTAGGAATCCTCAGCTTTGGCAGGAAGACAGCAGCTTAAGCAGAGGGTGGATTGTGTCCAATTTGAAAAATTCCCAAACGCATCATGTGTCAGGATTAGTAATTGTAGACCTGCAATGTGAGGTTTGCAAAAAGGGGGAGATACAGGACAACAAAAAGCATGAGTAGTTTTAATGTAGACTTTTTTCCTGAGTAACGTTAATAAATGCAGAACTATTACTGTCTTTAAGTAATAGGCCAATAAGGTATTGCCTTTTCTGCTAGTAACGTTATCACACGCACAAATTTTACATTAAAATATTTTATTACAATACAGACAATTGGGCTCAAAATTAATACAAATTAAGCTAAAATATTTACAAGTCAATGTGTACAGTGTAGCTGTTTGAACAGCATAAACAACTTCTAAAAATCCACATTCTTTTAAGTAACAAAGAGAGCACCCCCCACCCCCAGCCTGGTCAAGAGGCACGTGCATCCGTTGGCAAAGGCTTTCTGAAGAATGAGAAACCCTCTGGAATAACACTTGTAAAGTCAAGGAAAGAAGAGTTTTTCTTTACAGAAAGAAAAATCTGGCGGAAGAATAGAAAAGCTGTACTTCATACTGCTATTCTTAGCTCACCGTCATTCGTGTTTTTCCCAAAACCTAACACACCCCAGACAAACAAGTTATTTTTTCTTAAATAACTTGTTGTAACACTGCCACCAGATGCCTTCCAGATGCAATAAAAATAATCAAATGAGTTATGCAAGAGTTTAACAACTTTTAATAGAAAAGTCTTTACATACAATGATTCTTTCAACAAGAATATTTTTAATGGGTGTTTGAAACAGAATTCTATTAGATAGAACAAATACGGCTCGCTCCCAGTTTTTTCAGTATGTTCTTTCTGCTGGTCTACCACTCCTACACCATTATAAAATTAACCCAAATCTCATCAGTAGTCACACGGGTTGTGTTATAAATACATGATCTATTCCTATTAGTGTGCAGCTCATTTCTCTAGTTGCTGAGGGGTACTAAAAGCTTCGTAAACATTAGCAGCAAAATCTTTCACTTGTTCCATCATCAACAGGTCCTGGAAGAAATTTAAGGAATGAATTTGCTTAATCAAAAACACACCCACCACTTAATCAAAAGCACACAGCCATCTCTCTGGTTTTGCTGCAGTGCATGATTGCACTCATCATGAGAAAAGCACCTGGCACTCCCACAGAGATCTAACTCAAATTGCTTGCATTAGAAAGGTTGATAAAGAGAACTCCAAATAGAACCAAGTTGAGACCTTTTTCTGCTTCTGCACGGTTTAGTGCAAAGAAGAGATTGCATGGGAAAAAAAGAAACATCTTTTTGGAAGATACAACTTTTTGTAAAGTTTAAGTTATGCCAGTTTCTACTTTTTTTTTTTTTTTCCTCTAAACCATTGAAATTAAACAAAACGTGATATGTTACCTAAAAAGAAACGTACAAAATCTCAAGATTTTATTTGGGATATTTTAAATAAAGTAAGATTTTTACCTGAACAAAGTGACTGGGTGTTTCACTGCATACTGAATGGATCTGTCCATTTATTATTGGAATTATCTTGGCTAAAGGAAGACTGACACTGGAAAGACTAGAAGAGAACAAAAAATAATGATTTAGACCCGCTCTGGTATCTGTAAAACTACTAAACAGTGAATACTACTATTCTAAATAATGACTACTTCAAAACTAATAGTTGGAAGAACTTAGTTTTGCATAGACCACAAACTGGAGTATACAAATGAAGGTTTTGTCCCTGTTAGGTCTTTTTCATTGAATACAGAGAACTACCAAAGCAAATTTTATCCTGCCTGTTGGTGTTCCTATTACACAGTTTCACATTTGCATCGCATGCAAGGGAAACATGATTTAGCTGCAGCCTGTGTGTGTTTGTATGTAAACAGTTGTTAGAAATGTCAGTTTCTGATCACACACTTTCAAACTCAAAACCAAGCTTAGGAGGGAGAGCCAACCTAAAGACTTTTGCTTATTCTAAGCATTGCAAATAGTCTACATTTAAATACAAACTTATGACTCAAAAGCCATTAGTTATTAAAATAAACATCTATAAGCTAGTTATTATTCAAAGTCTTCATTTTAATATTTTAGAAATTATATTTCTAGGATTGGAACTCAGCTTTCAGATTTCTAACACACTGTTTTAAAACCAACTTCAGAATTAAAGCTACATTGTTACAGTCCTTTGGGAGGAGGCAGAAGATCCTCAATGTTAATTTTTTTCAGCATACCAGTCAAAAAACAAAAGCTCAGTAGGTACTTATGCTTATACATATTTGGAGAACCACAGCAATACCCAGCTTCCTCGAGAACTACAATAATTAACAATCAGAAAGTGGGGCCTATAGAGCTATCTTTCTCGGGAGTACTGCAAGTACTACACCACCAGTGGCATAAGTCCTCCAACCTAGAAAGGCAGTCTGCTTGTACAGCACTAGGAAACCCTGGTAAGTGTAGGTCTCCTGATTTCTGTTACATCTGCAAGTAACAGTGGGGAAGTTAACTCAAAAAAATTCTTGCAAGCTCATGGGTGAGAAGAAACATGCCATACTCCTAGCTCTGCTTGACTGAAGTGAGGAGACTGTATTTATTCTTGAACAGCAGGAAACAGAAGTCTTTCCAGCATGAGAACCTCAACAAGGCAAGATAATCACTAGCCCTTTTTAGAATTCACTGTGAGGCTAAAAGAATTACGGTGTAAGAACCACAACAAAAGGAAACATTCACCTATTTACAGAGCCGTTCTGAGACAGGTCCTGTTCTGTAGGTCTGAAAAACTCCGCCATGTTGTCCAGCAGCTGACTGAATCCTCTGTTTAAACACGTGCTCAAAACTGTACTGAAGTCTGGACTGAAAAAGTAAATAAGTGCTGTTTTCATTCCTAGGATTTATTTTTCCAAACTAAAAAACCTTGCAAATCTCAAGAGACCGGCTCCCCAAGTGTCTCCACAGCAAACTAGTCAACACTCAAAGACATAAATCTAAAGCATTCCTCACTTCTCTATTTCTTACTAAGCAGTAACATAGAAGGGACCTGTCCTTAAAATGCCCCAGATCTCTTGCAGTTAAATTCTAAGAATGTTTTGGCTCAGTTCACTCCTATTCAATGCTTATCATAAAAGCCTCACTGCAGTAGCTCCTGCAGAAGGATGCATATGACCATTCATTAAACTGTGCATTAAAAATAAATTCTGATAAGCCAAAACTGATGTTCATTTTATCAGAGCAAGTAAATGCAATAAAATTACTACTCAATTTACCCTGGTATAACAGAAGAGAAGTACTCCTCTGTTCCTACGTAAGTACAGAAAACGTGAGGAAGAGATAAGGGGAAAGATGTCCTCGTCATCTTACTAAAGCAGGATTGCTTTTTATAAATGAATTTCAGAACACTCAGATTTTGAAAATCCCAGCCTGCGATCAGTGAATATAAATCAATATTTAATGCAACACGGTGGCTGAACGGTCACATTTTGCAAATGAAAGTTCACCAGCTTTTTATATGAAACTAACTGTCTTATATAAACTATAGTTGGGGGGAGGAATTTAATATGCTTAGAGAATATTTCTGTATACCTTTCTAGCATATCTCTAGTTTCATTAAGTAGCTTAATCGTAGCAGTGTCTCTTTCTGTGAGTCCACAGGCCTGGAAAAAGCAAAGACATGCTATTTAGTGAGAAATGCATTGGCAACTCTAAGAGTAGAAATAGAATAGTTTTGTACCATGGAATTAAGTCAAGATGAGTGTTAAGTCAAATCTATTTAAAATAAAAGATTTGTGATAGTAAATCAGATTTCTTTATAATTTGTGCATGTACACAGACTGATTGCTATTTTTTTTTTTTTTTTGTGTGTGTGTGGTGTGTTTTTATTGTTTGGTTCTTAGTACTAGCAAGAAATATCAGACTAATCCAGCAGGATGTTTTCTACTTTTGACTACCAAAATTGACATAAACACTGCATGTTAGCATAAGTTAAAGGATAAATGCATGTGGCTACACACTGAAGCCTCAGTTCGTCTTTATACCAGCAATATTACAAATTAAGAACAAGTTTTCACCAATCCATGACGTGGCTGGAGACAAACACCTTCAAAAAATTTTGGAACTTAATGTTACAGCTGAGATCAGAGGCACCTTTCCCTTGACTCCAAGACTTCATTTTCCAGCCCAAAGCAACAAAAAAACTCCAGCACACCATCACTTTCTTCCAGCAAAGCTTCTCTCTCAGAGATGCTACAATTGACCACGCTCTTTGCTGGTACACAAGTACAAGATAATACAATTTGGCTTAGGGCCACATTGAGCTGCACAATGTTACAGCGTACGTCACAGACTAAAAGCAACTAATCTGGCTATGTTTCTGAGTTCAAAGCTGGCATTCTGAGGAAGACCCTTGTTTTCAATCGAGTCTGAAGAAGGTAAGAGATAAGGACACTTCACTTACAAAGGAGGAGGCACGATCTTTTATCAAAGATACGGTTACCATGGTGCATCTGGAGGACTGTTATGCACCCCTCCCTCTTCAAAATAAACAAACAAAGGCAGATGAAAAACTGAAGCAAGTACCTGGGTAGCCAAGGGGTTTTCTTCATCTGGCATCAGATAATGACATAAGGGCGAATAAGGTGCACTCTGATCTGAATCTTTATGTTCCACTACTTTCCTGATATCTTTAAGTTTCTGTTCCAGCTCCAGAAGGGAAAGGGCATGCTTAAGGGAAATACTGGAAAGGAAAAAGTGTTAATTTTGCAGCCAACATTGTAATGATGCATTGTTTATCTGCTGATAATACGCTCACAAATAACAGGACCCCAGTCTGCTAAGTTGGTTTGCAATGTCAGGCTCATAGCCTGCCAAAATCTTTGTCTGAATAAAGTCAGTGGTGCCACTTGATTTTGATTCTAATACAACTCATTGTTTTGGGAACTGTCATCACAGTAAAGACGAAAAGCTAACCACAGAAAAATACGGACTCTTACCTTCCAAAAACTTTATGCACAGCTTGTTTAACAATAGTTATTAACTCAGTCAGTCCTAGAACAAGAAAAGTGTCAGAATTATTCTAATGTTTCACTCAAGTTTATAAAAAAAAGTAGCATTTTGTAAGTGTAGTGGTTTATAATAAGCACCATACCATCTCCTAAAAGGTGCTGAATACTTGATAAATATTGCTGCTGAACTTCAGGGGGAGCTAGCGGAGTCTGTGGGGAAAAAAGAAGTTCTGTGACACATCAACAGTAGACAACAACACAAAACCTGCTTCAAACAGGTTACAAACACCTTCCTTAATATTTTAATACCATGTAGCAGATGGATTCCCCCATTATCAATTAAGCTCTAGAAAACAACTATATTTGGTTTCCCTGCTAAAGAGAGGTTCCTTCTTAATCACGCTAGTTTCAAAACAGAATAAGGAGATTAAAAATTTATTCAAATAAAAATTGAGAAAGAAGACATCAAAAATAGATCATGACTTCCCCGTGGTCTTTCAGTTTGCTGTGGCCATCCTTCCAACCACATGTGAATCATCACAGTCAGAAACGTAATGGCCAAGCACTTGCCCATCCACCAACCGTCATTATACTCAGGCAGACCGCAAGGAATAGCAGGACACTTTTCTGAAGATCCAGATGTGCACTTGCAGGCTGTCATATTTGAATTGGGAGACAAGAGTCCCAAAGCATATCCTCTCTCACCAGTTGGAGGCTGTAGCTTCTGATTCTCCCTTCCTGCCACCAACCTACAGATCTTTTGAGTACTATGGCATTGCTCTCTTCCGTGCTATAGACATCTCTTCTATTTTGGTGTCATGGAAGAATCTTTAAAATCTTCTTTCACTTTTCATTTACATAGGAAAATTTCTTAAAAAAATTGTATTGCAAATAGAATGAGACTCTCCACCATGCTAAGAATTAAACCTGGTGGAATAGGATATTTAAGCTCAACCCTAACCAAAGCCATAGATATCTCCTGACAGAACAGGAGCTTTCAGAAATGAGGATATCCTCTCAAATCGCTCCAGCAGAGTGCCTCAGAGTTGATCCCATCAACCCATTCCTCTACTGGAAAAGTTGCAGAAAGGAAACATTTCTACTCCAGATCCTCTTGTCTAAAAAGTTTTTTGGACTTTGCAAAATGAAACATGACCTCCATCATCTCTGGCCTCCCTAATGAAAGCTTTTCAAAACCCTCAGACCTGCCTTCACATGCTGCTTTTCCTTGACTCTCAGTAAGAGATATCACAGAGGGGCATATGACAACTAATTAAGATTTGCACCCATTATTTTTAGGTGATCTGTTCAACAATTTACAACTTACTCTGCGTATTTGCTTACTCTAGGATTTACTGTTATTGAGCAACAGATAAAACATGTAAGCAAAACCCGTTCTACTTTGCTTGGCCTCATCAAGAAACATTTCGGTAAATGACCTTTTGCAGTTTAAAAATAGTAAAAATTTCTAAGACAATGCTTTTCTTTAACTCTAGAAAAAAAATAACTGGGGGAATTAATGTACAAGCTATGAAGAGCTAAGCATTTATACATACTTGCTTACGTATCTTGGGTCATTCATACAGTATTACTGTTTCAAAAATGTCTAATGAAAGCAAAAATTATTTTAGTTTGGTGTTCAGATATGAAGAAGCCTTCTTTAAGCAATACAAATGCAGACAAAAAGGTATTATTTGATATTGCTAGTATTTTGTCAGCAACAGTATCACCAAATCATCCAAATTTAGAAACTGTAACAACTTATCAATATACCTTACTGTCAGTAATGCTTTCACATCTTCCACCCTTAGAAAACTGTTTCATTCAAGCTATGCCCTTTTTATCTAAATAATTCTTTCACCTCCAAGAATGTGTAATTTCAACTTTTGAAACAAAACAAGAAACTTACCGTGCCGTTCTTGCAGACAGCAGCATTATCTAGGTAGATGTAACCACCAATAATATTTAACTGGACTCGCAAAAGAACTACTAGCATACAGGTGCTGTACACCGCTACAATACTTCTTGTGAAACCTTGAAAACAGACAAAAAAAAAATACTTCAAAGTCAATGAAAAAAGGGTGAGTCAAGAGGAAGAGTATTTTCCAAGACTCAAGAAGTGCTAATGATTCTTAAATACATAGCAATTCCTCCCATTGGTTGTCATAACATGTATTTTCATACCATGCCCCAAATGCTCATGAGTCTAATATGTACAGGAGCTACAGCTAAAGTGTTGTTCCATTTAAATCCAAGAATCGTAGAATATCTCAAGCTGGAAAGGACTCACAAGGATTATCTAGTTCAGCTCCTGTCTCCACACAGACCACCCAAAAATCAGACTGTATGTGAGAGCACTGTCCAAACACTTCTTGAACACTGTCAGGGTTGCTGCCATGACCTGGGGGCTCCCTGGGGAGCCTGTTCCAGTGCCCCAAAGTCCTATGTTAATATAATTTAGCACATTACACAAGTTATTTTGGGAAAAACAAAAACCAAACCAAACAAACAAACAAAAAACAACAACAACAAAAAAAACAGGCTGTACAAGTTGCTCCAGAAGGTGCATCACGTAACAGTGCCACCAAACCCTCCTTCATCATAAGGCCACGAAATACACATAGTATGTTAGCCCTCATCATGCAGTCAAGACACAGAAGGCACAACAGCAGTTTCAGAGAAAGAAAAATGTTACCTAAGGCAGAAGCAGATAATATTTACATAAAGAAAATGAAAATGAGCATCAGCTACCAGCCACCAGGTAGCAGAGGATGTGGGGAAGTGACAAATAAATTTGGATGAGTGCTGATTATCAAAGACACAGGGAAAAACGAACCAGATCAAAAGCAGGATCTATAGAGGTGTCGTGACAAGGAGAAGCAAAACTCTAAGGAAGCAAAGAAAACCAGAGAGGCAGTGGTGGTGGTGGGGATAACAAATGGCACTAAGGAAACAGAAGTAGTGAACAAAAAAAATAAAAGCATCTCAGTAATGTTTCACTACATAATTATCTGACTTCACTGTTATTGCTTCCCTTCCACTGCTTTCACCAGCCAGTACATAAAATGATGAATGATAGGGTTCATAACCACCACAGCAGTGGTTATCTCAAACAGGCTCAAAAAGAGAATATCACTGGCCATATAACGGCTGGTCTGCATTTCTGGGAGGTGTGATTTTTCTGTGGTGGTACAGAAAGCCTGCACAAAGTTTTGTTGAGCAGGGTAACATGAGAGCCAAAAAGATTCTTCAAGGTGTTTTTTGAGCATCTGATTTCCCTGGGGGATATGAAAAAAAATCCTTAATGAGGAGCTTTGGCAGAGCATGGAGGAGTTTGCTATGTAGTATGCTACATTATCTTCATATCTACTGAAAGGACAACTCACTGTAGTGTGAAGTGCGCATTTTAAAGGGTATAAAAGATTTTAGAATTTATATTAGATATTATGTAGATGTAATCTTTTATTTACACTTACTTATTATCTTTAAATCCTCCCATATTTCTAACTTGTTTGCTGGCCTGTGGGAAAAATAAATGCAAATATTAGCCATTGTATATTTTACTTGGAAATTAATAAACATTAACTAAAACTGTAGTGTTCTAAGGCAAGTTCATTTAACTATTATAATTATTCACATCAGATTACACCTACATTGATCTGCCTCATTCAAGAAAACAGTACATAAACTATGCATTACGAAGTCACAGGAAAAATTTTCACATTTCAACGTGTAAGTATAGTGTTTATTGATACCAATGACATACAGTTATATTACCAATTTTGAGTTCCTACACTAAGCAGTTAGAAAAAGCCCACTGATGGTACAAAGCAGTAAGTCTTTTCTGGGGCATTGATCCTGGGTATATTTAACACAAACCTCAGCTCAGTAAGTATGCCCAGGTAATCTACTTGTGCATAAACAGCACAGGATCAGAATTTCTATCCTACCTTCTTACAGGATTTACCATTCCCTGGCTTTCTATTAAAGTTCAGACTTGATAATCTAAAAACAAATAGATCATGACCATCTGTGGAAAAGGAGTCTTGCACCATCCACATAAATCGTTTGTTCTTTTCTTCTCTAAAAAAACATCTACCTTTTTGACCTGACTGATTCCTAAGACTATATATATTCTGCAGTCAAAAAGCAAGACTGCAGATTGTACAGAATTAAAGAATATCCAGAGTTGGAAGGGATTCACAGGGATCGTTGAGTCCAGCTCCGAGCTCCACACAGGACCACCCAAAAAGCAAACCCTATGGCTGAGGGCGTTGTCCAAATGTTTTGCTGTGACCACTGCCCTGGGGAGCCTGTCCCAGTGCCTGACCACCCTCTGGGCGCAGAGCCTTTCCCTAACCCCCAGCCTGACCCTCCCCTGTCCCAGCTCCATGCCGTTCCCTCGGGTCCTGTCGCTGTCCCCAGAGAGCAGAGCTCAGCGCCTGCCCCTCCGCTCCCCTCGTGAGGGAGCTGCAGGCCGCCATGAGGCCTCCCCTCAGCCTGCTCTGCTCTGGGCTGAGCAAACCAAGGGCCCTCAGCTGCTCCTCATGTCTTGCCCTCTAGACCCTCCACCATCTTTGTAGCCCTCCTTTGGAGGCTCTCTAATAGTTTTATGACCTTGTTGTCTTTTCATGCCCAAACCTGCACACAGCACTCGAGGTGAGGCCACACCAGCGCAGAGCAGAGCAGGACAACCCCTTTCCTCGACCAGCCGGCTGTGCTGTGCTCAATGCACCCAAGGACATGGTTGTGCCTTTTGGCTGCCAGGACACACTGCTGGGTTGTGTTCAACTTGGTGTCAACCAGAACCCCCAGATCCCTTTCTGTGGGGCTGCTCTCCAACCTCCTGTCCCCTACTCTGTGTGTATAAAGACATCTGAACCACCTAAGTTACTTAAAACTACTAACCAGATGCAATTTTAACAATACAGCAGCAGTAGCAGAGGTAAGAGCAAGCTAACCATCCAAGAAATTTAATCAACCATTCCCTTCTGTTAAGCACTGTTAGTAAAGAATGGCTACTGTATCTCTATTGTGGAGGAAACAATTTCTGAAAGTAATTTAGGAAAACATTTGGTAATTTCTTGGGATCAGAAGTAGTATTTAAATATTTAGCACAGATGGTTCAGAATAGCCTGTGCTTAGATTTTACAGTAACATAATTTATTAAAAGAACACACTTTTCATTAGAAATCATTTCTCCTTACAGGCCTAGTTAACCACGAAGGAATGTTTTTATCTTTCTGAAACAAACACATGCACTTTGGCACTAGTTTGCCCATTATATCACTTACGTAAACAATTAATTTTTAAACTCATTGCTATCAAATAATGCAAATGAACAGGTATTATAAACTATTAAACCTATTAAAGCACTATTAAACTCCAGAAAGCAGAGAGAGATTTAAAGAAGATAGCTAGAAGAGATACAAGAAGGATCCATAGCGCATACAAGGACAGTTTACACACCTTACATTATGCAAGCAAAGTCAACAGTTTTAAAAGCCATTCAAAAGCCAAACGAAGAGTTAAAAAAAAAAGAAAAGAAAAGAAAAGAAAAAAGAGAAGATACAGTAATACTTCTGTAGGTGAAACACATGACAGGACTCAAAACTACACCTTTTGCTTATAAGTGGTAAGTTTTCCATGCCAATTGAAGCAAGACAAAGAAGCCAATACGTCAACATCAGCCAACTACATTTCCAACCATCATGTCAAAACACAGAGCTCATGCTTACAAAGTTTCTCCTCACAACATAAGGCAACAACCAGGTAACAGCTTAATACTGTGAGTATTAAGCCTAACAATGGAACCGGATATTTTAGTCTTCATTTGCTGCAACTTACTAATACTCAGCTGCTACTCAACTTTTATTTCACATTTCTTTATTTGGAAAACCATTATCGGCTACAGAAGCAAGGCAGAAAGTAATGCAAAACTAAACTAGAGGTTTAGAACAAAGTTTAGGTTGAATAAGTGGGAGATAGGTAACACCTGCAGGACTACAGCAGCAACTGCTTCACCTGATCTCACTCAATCACATTGCTTTAAGAAGAGGAGGACAGACAGAGCAAGAACATCAGTGGTCTTGTGTGGTGCTTCCTGTTTAAAAGTTTCTTTGGAAGACTGACAACATCCAACCTAACCCTAGCCATACCAAATTACTAAAGCAATGTAAAAAGGATTTAAATTTAAGAACTGAGAAGAATTCAAGATAAAGCAGTTGATTTAAGGAAGAACATAGTAACATAATAACATCTTCTCATAGATAATATAACAAAGAGACTGTATCTTCAGAGACATTAAGAAAGGTAAAACTCCCCATCTACCCTTTTATATATTGACTGACACTGGAAGGGAACCCTTTGATTCATCTTCTGAAATCAAAGTGGAAAGAAAACAAATCTATACCTTCATGTGCAACACAAGAAAGCTCCTTGAAAGACTGACTTTAAAGCTAATTCTGAAGCCTTGTTTCATTCAAACTCTTCTCAGATCAAAAAGGGTAGGCATCTATTTAAAACTTTCTAAGTGTAAGTCAAAAAAAAAAGGAAGCATTAAGACACAAACTCTACTCTAAGATAGACTCTAAATGGATGCCCATGCTTACAGAATACTCATGACCTCAGCTGCATGTATTATTGGAATTCAGAAATACGTCACTGTACCTGTAAACTGCTCCAACTAGTCAAACAAGTCAGAGATAACAGATATATTTTGATAAAAGAACATATGCTACAAAAAATAAACTAAGCCATTACTTGTCTTTACCATGGAACAATGGACTACAAGCATTTGTAGAATATTTTGTTGTACAGTCCAGAAGACAAATTTGATCATCCACATTTCTTGTTCATTCAGGTTAATTTTTTATTAAGTAAAATTCTTATTTTGGCAAACATATTAAATGTTCCATAGAAGCTAACTTTTTTTCCAATTTCTTGCTGTTTGGGATAAATAATCCTCAATTACAGTAGCCAGTTCTCAGATCCACTATTACAAAAACATGACGTAGGCTATAACTCCTATATTAAATATCACATTCTGTTGTATTATAAGAGATTTTTTTGACTGAAAAAAGACAATGATAGGACAGGTAATTTATTAAATGCTGGACAGATTAAGTTAAAGCTATATAAATAAGTTAGTGGGAGGTAAACTGAAAAGACAGCCTTGAGTGAGTCAGAAACCCTGTGTTAACTTCCTACATAACACTTCTACTCCTTGCTAAATGCCAAGCAGTTTTTAAGGTATGCTATTATGCATTTTATGTATTTAAAAAATATGCCATTTGTTCTTGCAGTTATAATGAGAATAAAGGTGTTTTCTGACAGGGAGACATTTGTCTTAAGTTATGACATGCCCCTTTTGCTTCTTATAGCTCACTTCCATTTGTAAACTCATTTTGGTACTTTCCACTACCATTCAACATGTCTGACCTCGATGAGATTACATGAACATTTTTACAAACGCAACAACAACTTGGTCACGATACAGTTTAAGAGAAGACTAGATACTTTAAGTACTTTATCTATCCTAAACAAACTCAACAAAAACCATGGCTCCCATTGCAGCATCTTAAAGTAACAATTATTTCCAGTAATGTTTGTAGAATGCCAACCATACCTGTCAAACTGTATCTAACAAGACACAAAATATTTATGTGGTAATTTCAAAATACTTTAAGTGATTCAGTGGGACACAAGAACAAAATGCTTGACTCTCTCTACATTATAAATACATAATTTGAAAAAAAAATATCTTGTGATCAAAACAAGTTATATTTAACACAATGAAACAGTCTTACCTATTTTTAAGAAGAGATGTGAGACTTTCAGAATTTAATTGATGCATTAAGGTATCCCTCAGTGTTGGGAGCATTGACAGCACTGTTATTAAATAAAAAAATACAAAAAAACAAACCAAAATCTGTCAACATAAAAAAAAAATCATAAATCCATACCCCGCTCTCTCTCAATAGCTGCTACAGTGTTGGTCCTATTTGCTCAACATGCAAAGCTGGGAGGACAAGCAACATAGGAAATCCTGGAAGTACTCAGAAGTACAATTACCTGCTTGCCTCATGATTCTGGGCACAAATGCCTTTACGTGGCTACATGGCTTTTCCTAGCCTGTCTGCAGATATGTGCTTACATCCTGCAGGTCTGCATACACATGCCTTCAACTCTGCTGAAGAAGAACTGGTGAAAATCTATACTGCTGCATTTCTCCAAATGGGAAGAAAAAATTGATTTTTTATTTTATTTATTTATTTATTTATTTATTTATTTTTTACAAGAAAACTCGAGAAAGATCTGTTTTAAACAAAGGAAAGCTGGTGGGATAAAGTCCTTGACTTTCAGAAGATTCAAGGTCTCATCTGCTATTGTACAATGGGAACAGAAAACAGTAAATAAGCATGCAGGTAACATAATAAATACCATGAACAAAATATGAAAAATCTTGACAGGAATGCATGCTACCAGACAGTATGTACTTTGCACAAAGAATGGCAAAGAAAAAATTAGTCCATGCAGGAAAATAAATCCCAGCACTACAAAATGGAAAACATGAAAATAAAATACAAATTGGTCAGGGTAAACAAGGGACACAGAATCCATTTGCAGCCACTTGAGAAGCCATTACAAATTTCAACAGAAGAAAATGCTGCCCAATTTGTTTTATAGAAATACAAGCCATTCAAAACTATTTGTAAGAATGACAGGGATTTTTTTTTTTTTTTTTTAATTCTACCCATTACCTCTAAACAATCCAAAGACAAACACTACAATAAAATGACTTTTCATTTTTGCTCCCCATATAGTGAAGTACCTTTTAACTGTTCAAATGTAGGGAATTACTAGACTGATATGCTTCTTATTTGTAAATAAAAGTTACCCACAAAGATCTGTGTAGCTTACTACCAATTTACTATAGTGAATAAGGTAATTAATTAATTGTGCTGTAAGTTCTGGGTGCTGCTTCACACCTTATACTATGTGCAGTTTAGGGCAATATAACAAGGATCTTTAACTGAGAAAAACTATAGCCTGTATCTATATTTGTACGGATTATAAATGGGTATATTCAAGCTAAGGGTTGACATGACCCCCCAAAATCTCTTCAATCTTCTGTTCTTCAGATTCAGTAAGATGCTGTAAGATTACTATATTTATGTACTAGTATTTAATTAAGATTTTGAATTCTTATTCATTGCTGTCTATATGTAGTATAAATCCCCAAATAATTCCAGCTATCAAGAACAGTAACTATTTCCTTGTCTTACCTGTCATATTGCACGTCCTCTGATTACTTTCAAAATGATACTGCCTTCGTGCTTGGGCGATGTATTCAGCTGCCTCTCGTTCTTGGATTTCTCTGATTTTCTTCTGTCCATATTTTCCCAGTAAATAGACTCCTGCAGAGAGATTTTCAGATTACAAGCTGCTTTCAAAATGTGAGCAAAGCCCCCCCTTCAGCCCTTTTCACTGGTTTTAAGCCATAAGGGTGAGTGTTCTTGAGGGAGATAAGTGGGTCTTGAGTATTTTAATGGTAATTAGCAAAGGTAATAATCAGAAATAGCATTTACAAAATGAAGTAAAATGTAAAGAGTCTTTAATCAGTAAAAGAAACATTTTTAAGAGATACGTTGCCTTTCAAACAATTGAAGGGACTGAAGAAAGTATTATGAAGAGAAAGGCGTAGGGCAACAGAAACAAGGAACAGGAAAGAAAATGCACAAGCCTGGAAAAAGATGAAAAGTTTTTCTTTCAAGATATCTTTCTAAAATGAACAGCAGAAGTTAAAGATAAAACTCAATCTTAAAATTCATGTAAGAAAAACATTTCAGGTCCAAACAGAGGAAGTATTGGTCTGTAACGTGTGCATAGGAAGAACCTTGGCTAGCTAGCAGGGCCTGAGCGTGGCCCTCAGTGCACCGCCAAGTCCACGGGCCCCTCTGTTCCCTCTTCCCATCCTCAGATCTTACTTCTTACCATGCCTGCTTCCTACTCTCCAGCTTCATTCTTTTCCAACCCTTGAGGACCTAATCACCCTACCTCACCCTCACTATGAACCTCCACAAAGACTCACCAAAAATATTTGCTCTTCACTTCCTCCCCTCCCAACACACAACCCTTTGAAGGCTCCCCCAGCCGCTCTTCCCACACCTCTGGGGGTTCGCAGGCATCCCCAGCCTGCCTACAGCCCTCTTCTCATCCTTCCTCATCTCCGCTTCCCTTTCTGAGCCATCCCTCGAGGTGCTGCTATGCCTCTTGTGCTGCTTATCAGTGCCTTTGCCCACTGCAGAGAGAGTGGGGAGAAAAAGGGAAGAGCAAACAAGCAGAAAAGGCCACTGTACAAGGTGGGGAGCAATCCCCTAAATATTGACATCCCTCCACAGTGTGCCAGATCCGACTCTTTCAAGTTAATAATGCTACACAGAAGAAATCTGAGTATCAAATTGAGTCTTTTTGTCCACCAAGCACTTCCAGGAGTCATAAACAGTCTGAAGCCCACTTTTCTCGATCCAAAATTATTATCTGAATGAAGGAGGCTTGTAACACTTACTGAACCCTGGGAGTTGTAGAACTATTTTTACAACCCCATCCACAAAAACTAACACCACCACCCCTGATTTTGAGTTCAGCTACATTTTTAGATAATTAAAACCTTTCAATATGTTCGCCAGAACTATCACCAGTATTTCAGGAGCCTTGTCAGCTCTGTGCCCTAATATTTACGGTCACAAAAAAAATAAATTTGGTAATTCGTACCAGTAGTATGCTTCCTAATAGGCAACTGCAAACCAGATCAGTTCAAAACAACTGCAATCACTTTCATTTATTTCACCAAAGCCTCAAAAATAAGAAGTGGAAATCAGTCCCTCCTGCCTCAACCTTTCAGCAGACTGACCACTTGTCAGAAGTGGAAGATTTGCCCCATTAGACACAAACTTCAATGTTACGGCTCCATAGACATTAAGTGCAATTTTACCCCTGGAAACTGCTAACCAAAATGAGACTTCAAAACTAACAATTATTTTTCTCCAAAGAATAATCCTTCCTGACAAAAATGTGTATCTCGGACATGACCTTCAGTGTACTGAGTTTATTTTTTGCTGCTTACTGAACCAGCAACAATTAGTTTTTTTTTTTTTAGTATAAGCAAAGTTTTTCAAAACAATATTTTCCCAATCATTTCTTTCCAACCTCATTTTTCCCAATGCATCCAGACAAAACCATTCATCCAAAAGACAACATTTGCTTCATTTTTCCACCCCAAATAAATCATTTCCCTAAATTTTTTTTGGCAGAAAGGTTACACAGGTATATAATAAAAATAAAATAAAAAAGGCTCTTCTTGCATGTATGCAGGGCAGAGGCAGTCATGAGACCATAAGAAGCAAAACAACTCAAGAAGAATCACGTGCATGCCCTAGAGAGATAGGCTGGAGCAGTACCTTTATAATTAAGATTGAGACAGCTAATTGCTTAACAGCTGATTGTTGAAGTGGTGCGAGTGTTCTGCACTACCAACCGCTGCGTCTCACCAGGGTCCAAAGTTGCATTAGCAGCCGCCCGGGTTTAACAAGGAGTTTCCAGAAAAAAAACACACCACTCTGTTCAAGTGATGCAACACCAGATAGCAGCAGCTGCATTTCTCTCCTCCTGCCCAGAGCAAAGTGGTAACTTTGACCCATCATTAATCGATATCACGCACTCCTGTTTCATCTTTGAGAACACAACGCATTAGAAGCCAGCCAAGGGAAAAGTTGCATCATGCACGCAGCTTAAGGAAAAAAGTAGAAATAAAAATGCATGTGAGCAGCAAACTGAGTCTGTTACTAACTGCATGGCTTGGAAGGGCTCTCCTCAGTGCCCCTGAGCAGCTGGGAGGACTTGACATGGTGCTTGGGAAATTCCAGCCCTGACAAGGGATGCCTGCACAGGGGTGACTCTTGCCTGCACTCAGTAGCAGAGCCAGCCTGGAGTCTGTGTGTGTGTTCATGTTTTGCTGTAGAACTGCTGTGTGTATCCGTATGGGTATCCAGAACAGTAATTTGGAAGACTAGAAAATAATGAAGACTTAGAAGTCCAGGCTGAATGCACTACATGACGATACCATCGCTTAGAGATGGAAGCAGGACCAGAGGAAGCCATGTCCTAAGAACTGCCATAAAGTCAACATCAGCTAATGTGATGGTAAGAAACTAAACTGACGTGCTGAAAATCTCTGTTGAGAACAGAGGAAACACCAATTTTTTACAACAGATAAGGTATCTCAATTGTACTCTCAGCAGGGGATGGGAGGTCAGCAAAAAGTATCATCAGCAACACTTTACTCATGTCTGATTAGCTACATAGCTGTGTAGATCGAGCTTCTTGTAGTACCTTTCCCCTATGTCCCAAACAGAACCAGGAGTAATAAAGAAAATTGAGCAATGATGAGACTGCGCAAAGGCTAATTTCTATGTAAATCTTTTTTTCTTCTTCATGTATGAACTCCACAAACAACTACAGTCCCAGCATTTCTGAACCGCACATGGTTTGGAAAATACGAACAAGGATTACAGCAGCTGGCATCGATGAATTCAGGTACAGGAGCCTCGGTAAGAACCTGCAACTACACTTCACATTGCTCTCAAATTGATCTACAAAGTGAAATGCATTTACATTTGTATTGGGTGTCCTACACCACATGAATATTTGGGGTCTACAATGCCCATCTCCTTGAGAAGCGACACTGTGATTCTCCTCTCAGCAGCGAACTGAGGTAATTATCACTGCTGTACAGTTAATTCCCATCCAAACATAAGTAACGGAAGCAGCTTACAAAATCCACCAGCTGTCACATGTTCATGCCAGTGGCCTCAAACAGGTGGGATCTCTCTTACATCGCATAAATTATGACTTTCTCCCTCAGCCCTTTCCCTTCTTCACAGGTGGGATGGAAAGGTGAGCAGAAGAGAGGAACCAGTAACTGGGAGGCACCAAGTTTCAGGAAATCTCCTTCCAACCACGTGCAAACTTTACTCTCACTGCCGTATCTCCCTCCTCTTCCCTCTCCCCCCCCCCCCAAGAATTTAATTATTTAGAAATGAAAACACACAGAAGCCTGGATCCTTCCTGAACATCAACAGCTCCCGAAGTTGTCATTTGTTCTTTTGTTCGAGCAGACCATGCATCAACGGATATACAACCATCTCATTATGGTTAAAGATTATATATAAAATAGGAAAGCACCAAAGCCTTATTCTGTTGGCACCAGTGACTTCTACCAAAACCCACGTAATGCCCTTTCACTCGCTCACAAGCCAACACTACTGTCTTGGGCAAGCAGGCAGACATCTGAACTGAAATGCTCCTTCTGCAAGCTGAAGGTTGCAACAGATGAAATTGAGTAACAGCTCATTCACCACTGAAATCAGAACCATACATTTCGAACACGCTGAACTTGCTCTTCTAAGGCAACGAGGATTTAACCAGTGAATCATTTTGTAGTATCCTTTTTAACTTGCCTTCAGTGCCAGGCACTGAAATATAAGCCACTTTAAATCTACCCATCCATCAAGAACAAGTAAATCTATTACATCCTTGGAACTCAGACTCTCTCTTCTTTAAATAATGTTTCTGAATCCTGAACACTAGATCTTTACCTGCTGGAAGAGATTCAAGTATGTTCTTGCTAAAAGAACAAACCCCTGAAGAATGGGTCTAAGATCTTCACAAAGTTGAGGTCTTCTTAATCAAAGGGAAAATTACACACAGTTCAGTTGCTTTTCCATCAGTCTGAGTTCTAACCTCATCAGATTTTTCTGTTTATGAAGATATGAGTGTTGGGAGCCACAGAAATTACATTAACGACAGCCACTGATAACATGCATGGAATTTGTAAGCAGAGGCAAAGGTAGCAACCAACTCAGATGTTTGTTATTCTTCAGTAATGCAACACTGATATAACATTGTACCAGTAATAATGTAGGGATTCTCCTGCGTTGTCTAATGAATAATTAAATATTCACATTAACTTCTGAACACTTGCCAGTCAAAGACTTAAAATCATTAAGCTTGTGATGTCCCATTTTCTTTTGTTACATCCCTCTTCCCAGAAACTGCAACTACAGCTCTTAAGAAAAATACATCAGAGAGACGTACCGTCCACTCTCTGACATTTTATCAGCAGACTATTAGGTTGCTTTTCACACATCGTTCAGCCAACTCAGAATAAGTCTTTAAATAAAAGCAATCGGGTGAAGTTGCATTCAACCTTTCAGCATTAAGCAGTATTTTTTGGAGAATCAGTCATGGATTCTGGGGTTCTCGTTCATTAGCAGTGACATAACTCCTGGAGTTATATTAAGGTCTGATCCATAACTAACATTCAGATGGCCAAAGCACTCCTGAT
Organism: Aythya ferina; assembly: GCF_964211825.1. Taxonomy (NCBI): domain Eukaryota; kingdom Metazoa; phylum Chordata; class Aves; order Anseriformes; family Anatidae; genus Aythya; species Aythya ferina. The sequence continues at coordinate 56,276,883 of NC_140298.1, forward strand.
TCAGCTGCAAAACAAGCATAGCATTCTGCAGTAAACCCCTCCATCTCCCTAGCTGCCTTAAAATATTATGGTTCAAGTTGCAGCTGATGGCAGCTAACGATGTTCTCCTGCTCGTGGTTGCTCCAATTTGCTACAGAGTCCCAAATTTTTACTTTTCAGTGTACTTCATGCAGTCAGCAGCATGTCAGTGCCACTTGTACCAAACTGTACCTGAAACAGCATCCATCGTAAGCAAAAAGCTGCAAGCCCAGGGACACTAGGATGGTTCCCACGCTAGCAGAAGGCCACTTACATGTGATGAATTTAGGATTTCAGGCTATCAGGACTACCAAGCCCCATGATAACTGCTTTCCCATCCAGCCCAGGAGAACTTGCACTTCTCCTAGCCCCCTTTGCCCACCTGGCAGTCCCACACGGGTGGTTAAGGGGAGAAGGCACAGCCTCCAGGTTACAGCCTGGCACATGAGGGTACACCTACAAGCAGGGTGGCTCAGGAGCCAGCAAACATCACTTTCTGCTGTACTCGTAGAGCCAGAAAGCCTGCAGGAGAAGGGGCAGAGCTGCTGGAGGGCTGCTTTCAGCACCCACCAGCTAGCCTGTGACCCAAGGAATTCGTGCTAGGAGGATGCGGAGGCCACAACAGATGAGGGGAGGCAGCAGTACACCCAGCCACCTCCCCGAGAGCCCTCACCTCAGTCAGAAGCTGAGAGCCGAGACGTGCTGCTGAGACACTTCAGCCCCCAATATTTAACCCCCGAGGAGCCCCTCCAGACCCCGTGCCGACCCGGGAAAGCTCCCTGGGATTTTTTTTTTTTTTTTTTTCCTCCCCCCACGCAGGGCAAACCCCTCACCGCCCAGGAAGGTGCCGAGGACGAGGCATTTCTTCTTGTGGCGCTTGAGGAAGCTCCAGAGGGAGCGGAGCATCCTGCCCACCGGGCTCGGATCGGCTCGCCTCAGCCCGGCCGCCCCTCGCCTCCCCACGGCGGCGGAAGGGGAGGAGGAGGCGGCGGCGGCGGCGGCCCCGGCTCCGCCCGCGGTGCCTTCGCCGGGCGTCCCCCGGAAAACGGCGCCGCGCTCCGCCGGGGCCGCCATGGAGGACGAGGCGACGCGGGTCGCCTTCATGCAGCGGGCCCTCGACGTGGTCGGTGCCGGGGGACACCGGGGGGGCGGCCGGGACCCGTGTGCTCCTTGGCCTCCCCCCCCCCCTCGGCTCACCCCCGCCGTTTGTGTCCCCCCCGCAGGCCCGAGGAGCGCTGGAGGTCGGGGAGGTGCCCGTGGGCTGCCTGCTGGTGTACGAGGGCCGGGTGCTGGGGGAGGGCAGGAACGAGGTGAACGAGACCAAGAATGTGAGTGAGGGGCCGGGGGGTCCCCGGGGGGGCTGGGGAGGGTCGGGGGGAGGAGGCGGCGTCGCTATCTGCCTCCCTTGGTGGTGCTCCTGGCACCCGAGGGCTGCTGCTGCTGCACTGCCTGGCCGCCCCCTCCACGGAGAGGTTCTTCCCGATGCCGTGTTACACGATAAGGGCACGTCATGAAATGTGAACCGAAAATCCAGCTCTCTTGCTTTTCTAGGAAAGCTCCCATGCAACCAGAGGGATCGTTTCGGATGGATAAAGAAGACGAGGAGCTGGGAAGTGGTGTGCGGTTGCGGAGTGCGTAGGCTCGCAAAACCTGATGGGTCATTTCCACACTTGTTCCGTTCACAAAAGTATCACTTTTAGAGTTTTAGACCTGATGCTTGCAGTTTTAGCCGTAAAGTCAGGTCTTACACATGCCGAAAGACCCATTAAACTCAGCAAGGATTTTGTGCAGCTGGAAGATCTGTATACATGGATCTGACTGCAAGATCTAGCTGAAATTTATATTCAGTGTCTCTAATCTCAAAATGTGATAAAAGGTGAAAATAAATCTCGTAGGTTCAAAAACATATGAGTAAAGATGAACCATTATACTAATTGTAATAAGACGTTCATAACATATTAAAACAATTTTGTTACAACTCCAGAAAGTTCGGTGGCATAGAAGGCAGGTATTTCAATTTATATCCATGCAAACACCAGAGGAACGCAGATAGTTCTTGGGAAAAGTCTGCCAGAGATACTAATGCTGTGTACAAATTGTGTGATAGTAGATGGTCAGAACATAACTGGTGAGGCTGATAACAAAATCATAATCAATTTAAATCACAATCGATTTAAAATGTTAGGGAAGTTTTCTGCCTTTTTTATATTAGCATCAGGTTTGCTTGAATGTACGTACATAAATCCAAGTGGCTTGATTTCAAAATTTCCAGCTGCATTTTGGAAACAGTACGCTGTTAGTATCTTTGAAAGCCAAGTCAGTTTTAAGTTTCTGTTTAGCTCAAGTTGCAATTCTTTTGTCACTTAATTCTCATAAACATTTACATTGTAGTGACAGGAAACTCTGGATGTGCTCACTGCATCCAAATTTCCGACCATGCAGTTAATTGCTCCACACAGTGTGAAAGAAATTGTGAGCTCCAAAGAAGCACTTACTGGGACATGTGGATGTGGGAAAGTGTTTTCAGTTTTCTCCTAAGGACTTCTGGCATTGTTTAGGAACAGTCCTGGAGAGGAAGGAAAAAACAAAACAAAACAAAAAAAAACAACTCTGGAACCACTGAGACAGTTCCAGCAGACATCAGAAATTTGTCAAGTTCCACTTTAAATCTAATTTTTTGCCTCGTCTCATATTGGAGGACTTCTCCAGAACATCATTCCTTAGATGGCTAGAAAACATCTGATTTCCAGTTTAAACTTAAGACCCATTTATGTCTGTTCTCCTGCCAGCATCGTCCTTTGTTTTACATAGCTTGGATGTATTTAAAGTCACAACCCTTCTCAGCTTTTGTTTTCTCCAAGGCTCTCAGAAGACAAGCTCTCTTTTTGTGTTCATTCTAATTCTTCTGTACATCCATGCCAGTTTTGATTCATCTTTCTTGAATTCAGTTAACCAGAACTGTATGTTTTATTCCAGATGGACTTTCTCTTGCGCCTTGTTTGATAGCAGTAATACTTCCACTCTCCCTGGAAGTAAGTCTGCTCCTCTTTTTTGGAGCTGCCTTTGTCTTTAGTGCCATTTTGTAATGCTTAGTATTTTGCTTTCTCCCCACTCCTGCCTTTAAGAAGACCGTCCATTTCTTGAGTGATACTCTGACCCTGTCTCTTCTGATGATGTCTTCATCACATGTTGCTAGCTATTTTATCTAGGTGTTTATCCAGTTAATGCCAGTGTCTCAGCTGAAAATGTTTATAATCAAAATGTTTATATCAAAATAATCTTTGAGCATCATTACTGATCAGTTCCCTCTGTGCAAAGATTTCCCCTCTCGGTGCAACTTCTCTTTGCTTGCCCACCCTAGATTTTTCATACTGTGCTGTTTTCCCCAGACTGACAATACTTACTTGCCTTGTGCTATGCCAGATACTTTGTTGAAGCCCAGAGAGTAGAGATCAATGTTTCTTTTGCCTAGAAAATACATTTGTCAGAGAAAGTTACTAGTTAAATTTAGTGCCAACTAATGGATGTATATCCATGTTGTATTTTATTTTGTTTCCCTTTTACAGACTATTCCTCATATTATGCCCAAAGGTTGTTGCATTGGCTGTTCTGCTGTTGAGACCAGCCTGGATCTGCTGGTGTCAGAATAGTTTGTCCTTCCTATTTTTTGTTGCAGTGACTCTGTTTGCTCTGACAGGTTTCAGTGATGTGATACTCTCCTTGATGTATTAAAAGCATTGCTATGGGACTGGCAGCCACTTGCACAAGTTCTTTGGTATTTCTGTGATGGATATGATCAACTTGTTTTTTGCCCCTCCTCTATGCCTCAAGTATTTTCAGTGTTTTCAAGGTCTCAGTTCTGTATCTCACAGTAACTTCTGTACTCTTATTCTGCCTTTTCACCCCATTCTCAGTATCATCCTTACTGAAGAACCAAAATATTAATTTGCTTTTGGAGTAGCGTTATATATAAGTCTCACGTCAAGGTCACTGTAGTAGCTCTAACCTTTTCACATGTTTTATCTCAAGACATTTTTACTGTTTACATAATTTATATTACGTGGTCGACTTTTGGTGATTCTTACTTTAGCCTTTGCTTGCTGACATCCAAAATGTAGATTCATGATGTCATTCTTCATTCCTAGAAAACTTTTTTCACGTTTGAAAAAAGAGTCATTTATCCAGTTAGGTCTGCAGTCCTTCCTTACATCTTTGCCCTTGCTCAGGAATCAGATTACTGCTAAGCTTTGGGTGAGATAAATTCCCTGTCTTCTCCTTCTGTAAGTCCCTGCATCTTCTGATGTAACTGACTGGCGTTAGGTGCAGGTAGTATCTTCTATATTCCTTCGTCCAGTTCCTAAACTGCTTGTTTTGTCAAAAGTTGCTGAAAGCTTTCAGATTTTTTCGGTCTGTTTCTTGTCACCTTGCATACTTTGTTTCTGCCCTGCATGTCCATAGCAGAACACACTAACATTAGAGATACTGCTTCTTACTCAGTGGGAGTGATTTTCAAAATTACTGATCATCGTCATATTCTTCTGGGAAAAGCTGATATTGGAAGACAGGAGTTTACATACAGCTCTGTTTCTTTATTTTATTTATTTATTTATTTATTTTAGGAGCATGGCTGTGGCGTCAGCATTTCAAAAATAGTTAGGCATGTCACTACTTGCATTCATTGGGCAATAGTGCAACAAATGTCTGTGTAAGGCGCTCGTTTTCAACAGCCTGGCGATAGTTCTCCAGCTCGTGCCAGTTCTGTGTTCCCTCTGGCAGCTCCCACATCTGTTTGCTTGTTCGCAGTCTCGCCTCAGACCAACCTGAAAATTTTCTTCCTTATAATGTGTATGACCCCTCCCAACTAGAGCTTTTTTTTTTTTTTTTTTTTTTTTTTTTTGGCATCTTTATTTCCATGTATGTTGCAATCGTATGTTTCCCACTGAAATGTTCTTTCTTCTAGGTCATTTGTTGATACATGCAGGCTTCTCATCTTTGTTATCTCCTCTTGGGTCATTGTAGCATATGTCTTTGCCCACAGCATCTCGCATGTACAGTACGTGATAATTGGAAATTAAATATTGTTTGCACTCTTAAATTACTAATGAGGCCGCAGGACAATATAGAAATTGGAGCTTTGGCCCCCTTTGTTCTTACTTGTTAATGCTTGTCTGAGTTCCAGAAGGTGAGGTTTTCAGGGTGCCGATGATATCTTTATTTCTCTGTAAAGACATTTGTACAGTTTGGGGTACTATTTTAATAATGTCAAGGCTTTTTCCCTGGTGACATCAGCTTCTCATTCCTCCTTGGAACACCATTTGCCACTCTATAAGTTTTCTTTTCCCCTTTCTACTTTTACCTGCTTTTGTCGTCTTGGCTTTACAGTAACATAAAAGAGTGGGCAAATTAAAAGATTATAGGGCTTATAGAACACGTTGAACTGAGTCAGTGACTCAGATGAAAATCATTTTTTTTTCATATGTTATTTTATACACAGCATGTCAGTAAAATGAGTTATCTAGACACAGCTCAGTATAAATTAAAACCATAAGACAGACCTAGAAGGCCATTTTTTTTCCCCCACCGTGTCTTGTCTTTAAGAGTGACCTTTAGCAGATGCTTAGGGGGGAAGCTCAAGAAACAAGAAAAGCCTAGTGTACAGTCTTCCCTTGCATATCCTTTCCACTTCTGGAAGTGAATAACTTCAGGACTTCCAGAGCCCAAGATTGCGTCTGGATCATTGCTTCTGATAGCTGTCTGTGCACATATCCTCCATGAATTTGTCTAAACCTTTTCTGAACTCTTTTATGTTGTTGGCTTCCATGGCATCCTGTGGGAATGAGTTCCTCAATTTAATTACGAGCTTTGTGAAGGAGTACTTCCTTTTGTTTGTTTTAAATTTGCTGCCTGATAATTTCATTGGGTGCCCACTTGTTAGGGGAATTAATAGATCAAAATTTACTGTGGTTTTTCCACATTTTTCATTATTTTTATAAACCTCTACCATAGTTGTCTCTACTTGGAAAACTAATGGTGCCATCTGGTGAGTTAAGAGACATAGTCCCGTTAGTCTCTGTACGGAGGCTGTCCTGTAACTTTGACCACCTTTTTTTTCACCCTGTGGTGAATCTGTTCTGGCGCTCCCATAACTTGATGAGGTGAGGACAGCAAAACACTATGCATCACTGAAGTTGTGGCTGCACCAGGAGCTAATAATATTTTTTATTATGGTAGTGTAATAATCTTTTCAGTGTCTCTCTTTTCTGTTACCACAGAAGCTGGTATGACTTACACTGACTGCGTGGCTCTTCCTAATTTGTGCTCCCAAGATGAGCAGAGGCCTAAAAGCCACTTCGTTTACTCACTGTACAAAGCAGTGTTGTAGGTTGGAGTCACGTTGTGCTCTGGTAACGAGGGCTGATTGTTTGTATTTTTTGAATTCCTGCTCAAAAGTTGAAAAGCCACTATGCTGTTTATGTCTCTTTGATTTGAGGGGCACAGAACTAGAATAGCCTCAACTTACACTTTTGAGTTACGGTAGCTGTAGTAGTTCTGAGGGATCATTCTGCAGGAGGGCATTGCATCTGGTGTCTCCATAATGTGTCTGCACTGAGACTTCAGCTGATGTGGTCTCATTTATTCAACAAGGGAACCTTCACGACAGCATTTCACTAGTAGGTCTGGAGGAATCATGTCTGCATATTGATTCAGATCCATGTTTTCATTCCTAGGGGGCTCATTACTATGTTAGTTGAAATTACAAGTGTGCTCCTGGAATAAATTCCTTGTCTGCTTACCAGGCTTTGGTTTGTGTCTCAGAGAAGGCAAACTTGTCCTTTCAGCTGAAGCTATGCTGAAAAGATGCACTCAGAGAGCATACCTAATGCACTCCAGCTGTCCATGGGAATATACTCCATGCGACTAAACTGGAGCTAGTCCAGTGTGATCTCCCTTGAATTGGTGTCAAGTCCTCAGCACTGTTCTGCTCTGTGGATATGCTCTTGCTGTTAATGTAGGTGCAGGCAACATACATGTAGATCTCTGTAGGAGTTTTAAAACATTTTTAAACAATATTAAACTTACCATTAACTTATTTATACGTGAGTCCTTTGCCATATAGCATACAGCAACTTGCAGTTATCGCCACTTATCTTTGCAGTACTGAAACTAACCCAAATTCATGTATTGAGAGGAAGTTATCTAAGATCACACAAAGACATATGTAGCAGGAGTAGAATTTGTATTGCTGAAGTCTTAATCTAGCTCCTGGATCAGAAACATCCCTTCTACCAAGAAGATTAAGAACAAGAAAAATACAGTCTTATTTTAAATACATATCAGGCTGTGTAACCAGAGACTCCTTGCATAGCTAGTACTTTGTCGTGTTTTTACTGTAACATTTGATCGGCAAAACACCGGCAAAACACGCTGCTGCAGCCATTACAGAGCAGTACTGGGAGAACACAGATGGTTCTGGGGCTCTCTGCAATTAAATTCAGCACTTCTATTGTGTTCACATTTTTGTGCCATACCCATTGCTATGACCTCTGTGCTACTTACCACTCAGTCATCTTGGACTGAAAAAAGAGAAATCAATATCCTTGTAATCAGGCATGTGCTGCATTCCCTGCCTGTTAGATGAGACTTGCTGTGTACGTATGTATTCCTGAGCAGTGTTAAACCTCATGCAAACTGAAAGTGCTGTGCCTACCAGAGCAGGCCTACAAATTCCAGAAATGCACTGAAATTATTAAGTACTTACCATATATTCAGTTCTGTGCATGCACAGTAAAATTGTCAGAGGGAAAGGTACCAGCTGAGAGCAGTTTCTTACTGTTGCCAGAGAAATTCACCTGACCTGCATCCTTGGTCTTGGAAGCAAGCTGTGGGCTGGATGAGTTGTTCTAGTGTTTTTTTTATGTCCCATGATCTGCAAATAGAGCTTTTCTTATGCTGGCTTGACAGAGAGAGGAGAATTTCCAAGCAGACTCCTCTCTCTATGAACAGGTAGAAGAAAGAACAGGTTTGAGCTTGTGGATCTTGTGTGTGCTGCGTATGAGACTGAAGTTGAATGTATTCTTACTTGGGTTGAGTATTTCTTCTGCAGTTTGGGCTGCACAGAATTGGAAATGTTTTCTCACAAAATCTCTTCTGCAACTTGAACGAGCAAAGTGGTGTGCTAACATGAGCCTTCTCAAGAAAACCTTGTGTTACTTCTTCAACAGAAGTGAAAATAATTGCACTACTAATAAATTAGACATCAGGCTATTGTGATTTTGACTTGGACGAATAATTTTATGGCACTGTATTCTGTTTCCATTGTGTCTGTATAAGTGAGAAGTTCCAAGCTGTGAATCAATACAAACTTTAAGAAAATGTTTATTTTTATGTCCTAGCCTACTCGACATGCAGAAATGGTGGCAATTGATCAGGTCCTGGACTGGTGCCAGCAAAACAATAAAAATCACGAGGAAGTGTTTTCAAACTCAGTGTTGTACGTAACTGTGGAGCCTTGCATCATGTGTGCGGCTGCAGTGCGCTTGATGAGTATCCTTTAAAGGTTCTCATGCTGGGAAACCCAAATGTCAGTCGTTTGGTATTGAGCCTACAGAGAGGGGCTTGACACTGTCAGGCAAAGCCAACAAGGTTACCATCTTACTGCTTGAGAGTCTGTGCCGTCCTCCATTTACTGCACGGTAAGTAAGGAGAGATTCAAGAACAAAAGAGCAGTTTCGACAATGATTTCTCTTAGGGATATAAAAATATGCTTTAGAAATATCTGTTATTACATAAAATCAGCTAGTCTCAGTTCAGTGTTCAGTTCTGAACAGTGTGAGAGGTAGTAAAACAAGGTTTTGTATGCCTCTGTTTTGGAATTCATGCTTCTGAGGAATGTTGTGGATTTTCAGCAGTGCATCTTAGACTATTCAGAAATAAGTTCTGATTTTAGGAGGGAGGAATTACAGTGCAGACTAATTTTGTTTGAAAAGTACAAGCACATTTTAGTGAAATTTAATGACTACTTTAATCAGGCTACTTTACTTCCTGCTTGGTTTTCACTTAATACCTTAACTCATTCACATAAATTCCACGGGTCGTATATGGCTGTCAAAACGAGCGATTTGGAGGCTGTGGCTCAGTTTTGAGCATCTCATCTGATGATATGGTAGACACAGGAGAACCATTTGAAGTAAGCTATAAAACGTTTTCCTTTGTTTTCAGCTAGGGTACTATGCCTAGCTTAGGGTACTCTGCTTTGAGAATGTTATGGATCAGATTAAGGGGTTTCAGGTGAAAGATGATAAGATGTCAAGGAAACTTGACTTAAGAAGAGAACTATAAGTCCTTAAAGAAAAGAAAATTGAGGGAAAGCCTGGTAATCATAAATTATTTAAAAGGATGCATCAAAGAGGAGAGGAAAGAATTATACTCATGGTACAAGGTAAAGAACAAGTATATCTAAAAGATGAGCAGTACTCAGAACAGTAACAGCTACAGGAGGAGACAAGGGAAAAATTGTTCTAAGCTGTAGAATATGTAAACATATAATCAATAAAGATCAGGTAACAGCAACTTACTAGGTTATTTTTTTAGCTGAGCCACTGGAAGTGATTGTATTCGTGCTCTTGGTTTATTCATACATGAGGTGAAACGTGTTACCTTAGATTGACTTCATACAGTTCAAATCCCAAAATAAATATGGACTGCAAAAGTGGCAGAGGTTTAGGTATCAGGAAGTTTTTCTGAACTGTAAGGATACTGAAGTATTGGAATTGAGTGGGGAGAAAGAGACATCTTTGTCGTTTAAGATTAGGGTTCTTAGAATTTTTTTCTGCACTTAACATTTATGATTTAATGAATGTAAAAGGTAATACATTTCAGCATTGTAAATAAACACTAAAGGCTCTAGGTTCAGAAAGAATTTAAGTCACCAAGACAATACCATTTGGCAGTCTTCTGCTAACATATTAAGTAAGCATCTTTCTGGCAGGGTGTTTGTGAGACCATCATCTGAATTAATTATTATTGTCCATACTGCAGGAGCATTCATTTGCTCACATTGGCACGTGGTATTTAATCTTTCTATATGTTCAGTGGAAAGAAAGGAGAAGATTTATGATAACTACAGATCCTTCATTTGTTTCTTTAGGCAGCTGCAATGGGATGTATAGGTGTAATGAATTCCTTTCTGTTGCGGATGGGGATTTCCTTTAGTGTTAGTGACATTTAAATGCTTTGTCATCAGTGTTCATGGATGGGAAAAATATTTTGGAAGGACCAACAAGGTCTAAGAGGAAGTATTAGAAATAAAAAATGGTGTGTGAAAGAATGTTTTCCGGTAATTTCCACAAATACCCAAACGTACATCTCTTACATTTCCAAGTGCTTGCCAAGTATATGGTGTAAGTTGAAAATGCACGGAAGTAACTTAAGTAAAATTTTTACACACTAATTTGTAATAGAGTTTAACTTTTAAGTTACTAGGGAAATGGCTTATTCTGCTGAGTCTGGACATTGTATTTTTAAAATACATTAGGTATTCTGCCTGGAAAGATGATTTTCTGACCCCCAAATAGTTAAAGGCACATGTTAAGTTAGCAGAATAGACAGTGCAGTTGTTTACAATTGCTCTATACTTAAGGCATTATTTTGAAGCATGGACTATGTTATTTTCAGATGCACTCATAAACATTATTCTAATTTGAACAGTGCATGTCTGGCTATTATGCCAAAGAAGCAGTGGAACTGTTAAAAGCTTTCTACAGACAAGAAAATCCTAATGGTAGGTTTCACATTAATGGATCTATTTTGTTCCCAACTTAAATGCTGGCACTCATATTTTGCAATTCACTTCTGATGTTTTTTTCTCCCTTTCTGTTTCTTCATGGTAGCACCAAAATCAAAAGTACGGAAAAAAGATCGTCGTAAGTAGGCCTATGCTGATGTGAAACAGAAGTTTACAAAAACATTATATGCGAAGGTTTCTTCAGCATCCGTCTTTTTCAGAATGTATGGTCAAATTAAACTATGTTAAATATGTTCTATGTGGTGTTTTTACTAATAAGATACTACCTGTTCCTGCGTCTCTGCCCATGTCTGTGATTTCTTCTTAATATGTATTACCAAGCAGAACAATAAGTGACTGTTCTGAGGTGAGGGGAAGATTTATGGTTCAGGTTGAGGTATTTACAGCCCGATGGATCCACTAAAATGAAGCCATTCTGTACAGCACATTCTAGGATATTTTCATCTGTCTGGAGAAGCATCTTGCTTTTCAATAGCAAATGTTTGCTTAGGCAAGTACGTAAATCTCTCAGAAGCTTACATTTGTAAGGCCTTCACCATTCTGGTGCATATGTTTAATCAAAAGACTCTAAGGCACTGTATGGTCCTTGAAGATTTGAGATAAGACTGTTATAACAGTTCTTCATTATTGTTTACACCCCCTCTAGCGTACACCAAAATTTCAAACAGGTTCTAGAAGTCATATAGATATCTAGACAAGACTATATGCAAAACAGCATGTTTCAATTTGCACATGCTATTGCTAATAAACATAAACAGACATCACTTGGCTTTTTATACAGCAGCATTTTCATACAAAGTTGTGGAGAATGTGAAATCTCATCAGACTATCCACTCCTCTCATGAATATTAGCACTTTAGCACAAGAAATGCTTTATCATTAAGAATCTGCTACGAGTCATTCTCAGCTACTACATTACATTAGTTAAAATGGTCAGATACATGTCAACACAAGGATAGGAAATTGCTAATAGAATGAATAAAATATCTGAGATACCGTATCTTTTCATAGTGCTGGTTGGTTTTGTCATTTCCATGTACTTTGCTTGGCCGTGCAGTAATTTATAATCCAGAAGAGGGCCTTGCAGTTCCACTAATGAATTACGAATACAAGCGCAGTTCAGTCTTGATTATGTTGCTCTTAGTGGATAGTTATCTTAAACATGACATGTAGTTTAAATCATTGATATTCAGAAATTTGAGAAATGCTTTAAGTTTTTTTTTTTTAATGTGGAAGAGTGGTTTAGAATTCTATGACTATAAAAATTCAGTACAATTAAACCTTTTAGATATTTCAAATGAATACGTTCAGTGGTGTGTTTTTTTTAAGTGCATTAAAATCATTACTTTGTTACCATTGCTCCTAATAAGCTATAATTTATATTTTTTTGTGCTTACTTACTGTTTACACAGTGAAAAGGGAAAGGAGCATTTTTACCTTAATATCTGATCTCAGAGTTTAGAAATACTCTTCCTTTAACGTAAGCCCCTTAAGTTACATCTGTGACCTATCCTGTCCTCCTGACCCCATGACCATTACTTAACAACACTCAGGTATTTGCCCCTCCATAAGCAATAGTAGTTACGACTACAAACAGAGACTCTTTCACCTTCAGAGCTGCAAGGGCTCATGAAACAGACAGCGATGGTGGAAAAGCTATTTAGAAAAAGACCATTTTTAAAGACTGTGACCAAGAAATGGTCACACCTGTGGTTACTGTGTTGGGTTAGGAATACAAGGTAGCTATTTATGCATACAGATACATATATTCAATTCTCATCTGGACTATAATTTTTTCATGTCTTGAAAAAGTCCAAATTAAGACTTTAGACTTCCAGACTGTCACAGACACCAATGGCAGTAGGAAATGGAGCCCACCTATTGTTCTGGACCAGAACCTAAGTCTCTTGGCACCTGTTCTTCTGCAGAGTGACTAAGAACACTTTCCTTCCCCACTGTGTTGTTACAAAGAAGAATGGTGTTGATATTTGCATATTATGACAGTAGGAGCCACATAAAAAAGCAGACAGATTATTGGTAATAGAAGAAAACATTTTAAAAGCTGTGTCCAATTCCACAATCCTTACGTGTGGAATAAAAAATACTTTTTTTAACAGGAACCGATGGTGACCTGACATTTAGAAAACAGTGTAAGTCCTGCTCAGAGCTCAGGGAGACTGAAGAGGGTGTCAAAAATTTCTGTGAAGAGCAATCAGGGATAACAGCATGCATTTTAGATAATGGGCAAGAAAGAGGAAGAGCACAGCAAGGTAAAAAATGATGTATTACAGAAAAGATACAAAAGATGCTTCTGTTTACTATTTGCGGTAGCAGTAGTATTGGGAGACACATGCAGATGCATGGTGTTTAAGTATAATAGTTAACTATCCTGGGGAACGGACTGCTAAAGGATCATGTTGAAAAAAAGCTCCCGCAGTGGCAGTGGCAGCTCCTGCTGCTTTTCTTGTGGGCAGGCACCCAGAGAGGCTGGTGCTATTTACCTGTGCCTGCCACTGCCTTCAGAGGTGTGCCTGGGGCGGTTGTTCCTATCTCAGAGGCGTTGCAGCTCTTCCTAAGTATGAACGGACCAAGAGCCTTTTCAGAAGGGGAAATCATTCCAATTATTTTCTGTGAGCAGGTGACCACTTTGTCTGATCTGAGCCTTCTCGAGTCCAGATAGTGAGATGTCTTGTTCCAAGCTAGGGCCACAATTTGTTTGGCCCTATTTCCCTCTCTCAGAAACATGTTTTCCTGCAATATACATCAAGAAGACGGAGTACACAGCCCCCTTAAACTCCTATAGTAACTTTTGAGTTTGTCAGTGTTGTTCAGAGTAATATTCACAAACCTGAATGCTTCACAGGAAGGACATCTGGGATCCTGGGCAGCCAGCTCTTGGTTCAGGCTCAGAGTAACATCTCCATGGCCATCCTCCTCACATGGGCTGGAAGAAGGCAGAAGGTGGCCACTGCTGTTTGCTGGCCCAGATCAGAAAATGAACTTACAAGAAACACTATTAATGAAATAGAGAAAGAAGAATGTCAGAAAAAAAAATAATTAAACTGTTGTTGAATTGCTTATTTAGCAAGAAGGAGACAGTTGCTCGTGGCTGCACAAGCATAGGCTTGGTTTGTAACTTGCTACCAAATAAGATCTTGCAGCAAACCAAGCCAGAGGCACCCCAGGAATCAATAGCTGATTGATACACAACCTGGAAGAAGTGTTGCTGTCTGCTTGTTAGGGGCCTGAACCTGAGGCTTTGGCTCTAGCCCTAAAAGAGTGTCAAGTGCAATAACCTTAATTGTTGCTGCCACCTGGAAAACCCAGAGCAGCAGCTTATAAATGCTGCTATTCATTTTCACAATGCTTTCACTTATTTATATCTGTGTCTGTTGCTGCATAGCAGGCCTCGAGAGCACCAGTAAATATATTCAACTGGTTTACTTAAAGAGGTTTAAATGCCTCACATTGCAGTTTTTCCCTTGTTACTTGATAAATAAATACGTAGGCTTCAGCACTGCATTTGCCTTGGACAGTATTTTTGCCAGTTCATCACAGGCATGCATGGTTTTATTTCAGCATTTGGTTTGCTTGTCAATAGTCTGACATCAAAATATATTGACCCAGCTAGGAGGGCAAGGAAGCAAAACAACACGGCTTTGTCTCTGCTAAACCAATTACAATGACAATCCAAGGCTATAATAAATATGTCTTGTGACTTGCACACTAGAAGAGAGGCTGAATTTAAATTATAGCTTTGGGTTTTGAAATGCTCACTGATCCATTCCACTCCTATTAAGAGCGCCTTCCGCTCTGCGAAATTAAGTGATATCTTTACATGACAGTTTAATTAATTTATTTTTCAATATGTACATTTATGGAGTTTCTCCATTAAGCTTTTGAAATGTCTGTAGGTCCTATGCATTAATGTAAATGCGCCATGGCCCATAATTACCTTTGGCAGGCTCAGGGCACTGATAAAAAGATTATATTTTTAAAAACTAAAGTCTTCAAACTTCCCCAGCGCTTGGCAGGAAATCTATTTCTGTGTTTTATTTGGAGCAAGACTGGGGAGCCTGCAGCCAACAACTCCAGTGTAGGCAGTAACTGTTACATTTTAGAAGAAAATACATTTGACACTAAACGAGAGAAGGAGAGAGGAAGACAATTAGTGCTGGAGTAGTAGAAGCAGCTGTTTGTTTGTTTTGCCTTGTGGCTGCCAATATATACCCTTATCATTAAAGTGCATCTCAAAACGGGGTGTTTTCTACAAAATTACTTCACAAAACATGGATCTTTGTCTTTTTAAGGGGCTGCCCCAAAATGAGTTTATCTTCCTTTTTCACAATAGCTCTGTGATAGCCAAGAATGCCGGATTCTCCCCTTGCCTCCTCCTCCTTCCTTTCTAAAAATGAACTTTTCAGGGATATAGAGAACTCAGAGAAGTTTGAAGGAGAGCAGATGGCCAGCAGTGATCCAATAGGATGTAAAACTTCAGTTAGGTAGTCGCTTGGCAGTCAAGTGCAAGTGAGCCTGTGATGTTTCCATAGCGATGTTTTTACATGGTGCCTTACTTTCGTCTTTTGAAAATCTAAGCGGTTAAAAAAAGGGTGATAACATGCAATGAAGGGCTCTGTAGACCTGAACGTGTGGCATGGTGTAATTAACTCTGCCCTTCCCTGTCAGTGCAAGCGGGGAACCAGGGCAGCAACTTGGGCTCCTCACCACTGAAGAGAGGTGCAGAGACCTCAGCTGCACTTACACACAGCTCCAGCTCGTGTGGTGCTTGTGTGGGCTGCTCGAGTTGCTGGATAAAGTAGGGGCAGTTTCTGAAATTGAGAAATGACTCAGATGCTAGCACTGTTGGGGAGGGATTGTTCAGCCACCGATTTTTATGGTGTCAGGATTTCACATTTACATATGGTGGAAGGTTTTTGGGGGCACTTTTGTAATCTTCAGAGCTTTCTCTGCAAAAAGGAAGCGGTGTAATAAACATTGACGTGACTTTGATTCCTACTTTCTCCTTTTGAAGTCTGAGAGGTAGCCATTAAAGCTGCATTAATTTGTGAGGTTATAAACAGCTGCCATTATCAGTGCAGCCATACTGGGTGAGAGAAACAAGATTTGTAGGGAGAGGCAATATCTTTTGCTAAGCCAAATGATACAGTTGGAAAAAACAGGCCAGCTTTTAAACAACAAGCAGTGGGGACACTGAGTTCAATAGCTTACCAGCTTTTTCCACACACCTAATGAGAGTAAAATGAAAATAAGTACATGTATCTACATACTCTCTCCCTGCAAACCTACATCTGGACAAATTTGACTATCACCTGGTCTGACTAAGAAAAGAAGTTGGAGGAGTCTGTGGCCTCATGGCAAACTGCTCTGAAATCCCCAGCAGCCCCCCTCTGGTGCCTTTGCACAGATGGGTCAGGCCAGCGCTTTGTGAGGGCCCTGAGCAATTTCCCTTTCCCAGAAGACTCCCAGCAAGGTGCTCAGTACAGCAGCACACTTACCCCTCACCCTACGGGATGTGTGTTGGCGTGCAGGGGATGGCAGCGGCCCTCTGCTGTGGCTGTGACCGCCGTCTGGAGCTGGGGGACTCCCAGGGAGAAGCAGCTTCCTGCTGGAGTGCTGTGGAACAGGGCAACAGTAAATTGTGTAATCTGGGATTTACAAATCCCTGAGTGAACTCCCATGAACGCTGTGGTACAGGAGAACGAAGTAGGTTTAGCCTGGGAACAAAATTACCTAGCTGCCTTCCCGTGCTCTGGCCTCACCTGTGAACTCAGAGTTACCCTGCAAGGAAACCCTCCACTTGTGTCGTGGCCAGTCTGTTAGTGCTAAACCCAACCCTGCAGACAGTGAGGAATTCTTTTCTAAGAAATCCATTTTCTCATCCTCTGCAACTTATTTCCAGTCATGTTGTGCAGCACTTGTGCTGGCAGCAGCAGTAGCAGCCTGAATGAGTCACTCAGACCAGTACCTGGCAAGTGCACTTCTTAATAGTCCAGCGTTTATCCTGTCAGGGAGCTCCACCAGGATGTTTGAGCTGCCACTTGCAGCAGGGAGGGCTGAAAGCTCTCTGCAACGGTGGCGACAAAACCTTGGTTACATACACTGCAGGGCACTTCAGTAGTGTTTCCACCACCAGGAAGATCTGGCAGCTTTGGCGTGGGCAGCTGCAGCTTGGGGAGCTTCAAAGTATGGATTTCCACAGTCCTTGCAGAACTGTTGCTCTCCTGTGCAGCAGAGGGCAGCTAGGGAATTGTCTTTGGATGGGTTGGAGCTGGGCCAAGCAGATCAGCTCAGGTGCATCCCTTCCCCATCTTCACCTGAATCATGGCTGTTTCCTCAGTGCTCGTTCCCTTCACTGTGTTGTACTGGCAGCTCGTTTGGTTCAGTCCTGCAGGGTGTATCCAAGGTAGGGCAACTCTTAAATCCTCCTGCTACCTATACCCTAAGACAGGGTTACAGGATGCCCCCATTTGGAGCCACCTGCCTGCTCATTTCATGTTTCAGACCACTGTTAGACAGGGCTATTCAGCAGCCAGCAGGACTTTTCCTGCATGCTGAGTTAGTTACAAAACTAACTGAAGGACACCTTGGTGGCTGGTGCTATGCTGAGTTCAACGCAGCCACACTGAAGCACATGCCCCCCTCTCCGTCCTGCTGCACATTTTTCCAGTTTGTGCCCTTTTTCTCCCTTGCTGCCTTCCAAAAGCCATACACAGCTGCACCATGTAGCTGAGGAGCAACAGTGATGAGGAGCCTCTGCCCTCCTGTATTTCTGCTGCTCCTGTTAGAATAATGCCAATTCCTCCAGAGTGATAACCCACAATGAGCCTAATGAAACAGCAATCTGGCATTAAGATGCGTATATAGTTGCCATTTGTTAAATTGACAGGTGACATTTGGAACATGCAGCCCCTATTCATTTTTAAAGCTAAATACTCTCTCAAAATAAAGTCTGTGCCATGAGTTTTAAAGAT
Organism: Aythya ferina; assembly: GCF_964211825.1. Classification (NCBI taxonomy): domain Eukaryota; kingdom Metazoa; phylum Chordata; class Aves; order Anseriformes; family Anatidae; genus Aythya; species Aythya ferina. Next base: position 56,294,697 of record NC_140298.1, read on the forward strand.
TTCCAGCCTAGACAGGGCCAGCTGTGCTTTTACACAATTTCTGGGCACAAGGTCAGATTTCTAGCAGCCGTCATTTTTTGCTGCAACGAACTGGACATGTCACAAACAATAAACAATTACCTGCCTCATAGATTACCTTGGACTCTAGTTTTTGTTTTTAACCTTTCCATGTAGAATTATTTATACAACAGAAAACAGGGTTTTGACACACAATTTTTAATTGCCTTGAATTTTATCATCTGCTACCTAGTCCTACTCTTCTGGATTTTTATATCTACAAGAAGATGCCAAAGGGATTCTCTGAACACCTTCTGCAATAGTTTGAAATTTACTCATAAGCATCAAGACCCACCTATCTTACAGACAAATACCTCAGATATGTTATATTTCAGAAATGGTTAAGAATGTGAATGGACTGAGCTCATCCAACTGAGGAGCACAGAAATCATGGCAAGGACTCACTATTCCTTCAAACTGATATCAACATATTCAATAGTATACTTATGATAACTTCCATTTCCAAATCCAGAAATGCTCAGAAAAAATAGGTGCTCAAACTTCAAAGCTGCACAAGCACTTGGCTGTTACTTCTTATTTATTAATTTTATTGTGCAGAGAACTCATCTAACATTTTCTTACTTAATGTATTTTCCAAGTTACTCCCTTTTAACACTAGGATGTTATTCCACTACTGCTAAGCTACCCTTCAGCTTATTTTTGCATACAAAAGAGCAAAAACGAAGTCTTCTAATATGGAGAAAAGCTGATTCTAGATGGCTAGTATTGACCAAAGTAGGGAAGCACCTCCTGTGGGTATATGCCAGGCACAAGAGCGCAGAAGATAGCGTAGTTCACCTCGTGTCCTTTCAATGACTAAGCCAACGTTGCCAAAAGGTAATGTCTCTTGACAGATGCTTTCCCCAGCAGCTAAGGCAAGAGCAGCCAAGAGCGTGGCCAGCAACCCTCTCACACTGCACTGGGTTTGCCAAGAGTCACAGCCACACGGGAACCACAAGAGGAGCAAGAGCCTGCAGAATGTTTGAGTCACAGGGACATTTTCTTTCTTCAAGTTAAAAGAAAATCTTCAATGATTTACATATGAATTGCTTCTAATGAGGACACACAAGCTCAGTTTTCCAGCAGACTTTCAACAAGGCCAAAATTAAGGATACAATTACATGGCAGAATACTAGACTGAGATCTTCATGGTTTTTATGTCAACAGTGAAGTCAGCCGCTGCTGGTGGGTGGGAAGCAGCTCTCTTTAGGGATGTTGAGCTGGTTGATTTTCTGATTACTTCAGAGAATTTTAAAAATAGCAAATTATAATAACAGGCCTATAGACTCTGTAGCAGCTTTCTGATTAATGTGAACCTCAAGATATATGCTAAATTCTCGTCCATAAGGTATGCAGTTAGAAATGTTCTGGATGCTATTTTAACCTATGTCTTCTGAGTCACATTAGTCAAAAGAATTGGCCTGTAATTTAATTATTGCAAATGGTGCATCAATGAGTTATTTCCTAGGAAAGAGAGTTAAGAAAACCCTACACTGCAATTAATGCTGAAATGGAACCCTTTTTCTTTGGCCTTCTGAAATGTTTTCCGTATGACAGGAGCCAAGTGAGACTGAAAGAGTTTTGAAAATTCTATTAGAAAGTCATCTTCACCCAGAGCTTTCCCAGAGACCAGAGGTTTTATGACTCCTTTTTATTTCTTCCTCTGCTATGGGACTACCTAACTGTTCTCTAATTTCCTGCAGAATTATAGGTATTTCCAATTTACTTAAGAGACCTTGAGTCTGTTCAGCTGTGCAAATGACTCAGATTAGTTACAGGATTTTTGAATTCAAAGGAGACATCGTTAAGGTCCACAGAGTTTGTAGCTAATACAACAGATGACCATACACAGGAACAGCATAACACCCTGTGCTTTCCTTCCTGAACTGTACTGCCAGCAGTTCCCAGACATTTCCTCATGGCTCTTAATTTCTCTGCTTTTCCACCATTTTGTAAGCAAAAGATTCTCAACTTTTGCTTCCCGTAGAAATGTAAGTATAAAGCAATTGTGCACCTGAATCACATTAAACAAGAGACCCTCACTATACTGCTTCCTCGTTACCATGCAGCTTGATGATTCAAAGCAGACGAATCAACAAAATCAGCAAAATTAAGGATTCTCTGTGGGATTTCAGGACTGTCCCATATTGAGGCAAGGAACCCAGAAAGGTTTTTAAACCCCATTTTGTTTGAAAGCATTGTGAGGAGAAGAGTATTGGGAGTTCTGTGATCCACTCCTCCAACCTTCCTTCTCCACTGTCAGCTTTTAGCTCTGTATATCATGTAGGTAGTTTGCTTTTGGGCATTCACACTCTATAAATGAAACTCAGGTCTTTCTGAACATGCTGGTAGCCTGATGCGTGGTCTGCCCATGCCTGACTCATCCAGAACACCTAAATGGGAACTTGGGCACTTCCCTTCAGACATCTTCTAGAGCCTAGCCTGCAGCCAGTGTAGATGGCACACAAGGTTTGAACTCGTGAATGAGCTTTGAACCTCTTACAGCCAGTTGGGCTATACCATGTGAGACACTTCAGAAAGTCGGCTGAATTAGGTTACTGTTGCAGTAACACTTTCCGAGGAGTGCCTTCCGAGGACAGCACTTCATGCAATCTCAGGAGATTTCACTTTGTTCTATACAGTGTGCTTGTTTTCTTCCTGACAAAAGGAAAAGGTGAGGAATAGAAGGGACTAGGAAAAAATGTCACAGAAAGAAGAATAATCAAATAAACCCAAAAGAAATGGCAAGCCAATGTGCTGCACGTGCAAAATGCTAATATGCAACATCATTAAAGCCTCGATCCTGTGAAATGTGTAGGGCATACCTGGCAGCCTGTTTTGCTGACAGTCCTATTTCTAATACATCTCTCTGCTAATTTGCTTCTGCAAAAAAAAGTTTATTTATTTATTTATTTTTAATTACTTTGGGGAAAAGGCAAAGGGAATGGTTGTGATGGAGTTGCAATAAAAATAAATGCTGTGAGTTTGAATTAATTAAACAAATGACCCATGTAGTCAGGGAAGATGGTGGAGACCAGGTTTCTGCATTTCAGCTATTTCTGGAGGCTGAAGGGAGAACAAAGGGACGGAGCTGGTTCTAACCTCTACAGCAGGTTGCACCAGAAGACCTGTACCCTTTGTCCTCCAAGGCAGAGAGCAGACACAAGGAGATGTAATTACAAAGAGCCACACAATTTACATACTCTAGTGATCTTAGCAGCAGTCCATCTTTAATTCATGCTGTGTTTGGGGAGACTCAAAGTCTGGCATGCCAAAGTTTGGGATTGGGCTGGAGGCAATCTTTGTGCTGTGGGAGAACCAGTTGTTTAAAACTATTTCTAGTACACTGTGTTCTCCACCACTTCTAGCCACTATCTAGGAACCTGTGAACCGACGCTTGTGTTGGCAAGGTGGCTTCTCTACTCCAGGTAGACTCATAGTGGGAAACCCCATCTGTTGTATAAATCACTCCTCTTTATCCAGCCCCTCCTCCCCTCTCTCCCTGCAAGTCCTGCAGGCTCAGTGTCTCTGTATCCCACTAGAATCAGACTGTAATTACCTGGCTGTAGGTCTGCCTCTTTTGGTGAGTCTTGGGCTTTGGTGATCCCACCAGAGCCTGACCTTCCCAGCATACATGAGTTCAGAGCCACCAGGAACCTCTCCTCCACAGGATGCCTATGTAAATACATCGAGTGTGTCTTTAGTTTAAAGACAAGGTTTGAACATGACTGATAGAGCAGACATACCTTTTATTTCCAGGTTGCATTTTGAATACGTTTGGTGTCTGAACTGACCACGGTTTTCAGATCCTATGGCTCTTTCTCTGTTCCGGTATGAATAACAAAGGCAAATGATCCAGTTCTCAGTGTCTTTGCCTGAAGAGATATAAATCACCTTCTAGGTATTATTTCTTCACATGTTATGTCATTTGCTGAACAATTAAGTGTGCGTTACTGAAGGATTAAAAGTGAGCCAAGGCTACAGAACATAATGCAACTTCACAGCAAGAGATGACAACGCAATTCTTTAATATTATTTCTTGTAAAACCAGATGATGTAAAATCAATTCCATGCTAAATTATGCTTTCATCTTCAGTCCTTTTAAACTTTAACCAAAAAAAAAAAAAAAAAGGAAAGGAAAGATGCCAATGGTCCATAAATAATCCCTAGATAATGTGTTAAAGACCTATGCTAAGTGGCACTCTTACAAACCCATATTTATATTAAAAACCCTCATATGCATACATTACATAAACTATAAATTGTAGCAGCTGAAAGTAAAATAAATGCATTGTGATGAACATACATCAACTTTACCATCCATTTCATGTCATCTTTGTGAGAAAAATACTTTATTTTTTAATTCTAAGCTATGTATTTTAAAAAGTTAACACAAACAAACCGTATATTTTAGCTGTATCAAAATCTAAATACCTATATCCCAGAAACAAGCAATTGCACAGAACTGAATTATAAACTATGCACGGATGAGTAATAAACCACTAAAGTTTTAAATAGAGCTCCAGAGAGAAAAGATGCCTCAGGTGTGCATCTGTATGCCTGGACAGGTAATTTAACGGATTCGTCCTTGTGAAATTCCATTTTTTTTTCAATAAATGCAGCTCTGGGTGTAATCTGGGACAGTATCTTCATAATATAGGGCTGTCCAACATTCAGTGTGCTAGCACCCAGAGCGGATCAAAAAGCAGCCAGCGATTTTGCAGGTTCTGGCTTTTGGCTTTCATCTCCCTGAAAGCCACCTGAGGGGCGCAGCAGGGCAGCGTCGCAAAAAGCCTTGGCACAGGTGCTGGCTGCTTGGGAGGACTGAAAACCAGGGGACGAACCACCCCTCCACTCCCAGCAGAGTGTCTTGGTCCCCTCCTCTGCAGGGAAAGTGTTCTGCTGTTGCTAGCACAGCAATTATGCTGCTGAAAAATCGGCTTCCAAATAATTTAGTCTTTACTTAGTGTAAGATTAAAAAAAAAAAAAAGATACAAGATGAAGGTTAATGAAATACTGGAAAGGGAATTACTCTGCAGTAATAAAATACTTGGCATGTTTCTAAGGGCACAACACCACATACAGGTCTGTAGAGGGTCCTTCAGAGCGAGGTTTCTGAGACCCCTGCACCTGTACCTGTAGCCTGGTAGCAGGAAAGCTGCCACACCAGCCTACACCGTGCTACGAAGGCAGGCCACACGTTAACCCAAGACTCAGCATAGCATGGGCAGCTGGAGAAACCAAACAAGCAGAGGGAACAAAGATGTGCCCTTTCTTTCTACATTAACCCCTGCATGAAGATTTTAATAATGAATTTTGAGCCTAAAGTGGGAACCACTACGTTTTCCAGCTCTGTGGTCCCACTACACAAGGCTTTTGATGCCCTTCCCACGTACATGCAATAATCCTCATTTGGATACTTTTTGAATTAGTTGGACACCTTCAGCCACAGGTAAGCTAAACGAGGATATGCCTTGTGCTTATCTGGCAAACTGTGCTGGAGAGGAAGAGTGCTTGGCAAGTCACACCAGGGGCACAGATCAGGCTCCTGGTAGCATGGAGACCTTTGCTATTTATCGTGACGATACCTAGGAAAGGAAGGATGCAGTGCAGAGCTCTAGGTTTTACTTCTCACCTCTCCCACTGACTGTACAAACAGGGTGATAACTGCTCGGCCTCTCAGTTCGCTCCTCTAAATCACAGCGCTCTCAGGAGTACATCAGCTGGGGGGTTCGAGGCTCAACTTGTACAAACCAATTCTGATTCCTTCCATCAAGTGTCTCATTAAGTGTAAAGCGCCTCCGGGGAAAGGCAGCTGATTAAACAGATTCCTCTGTGACATAATGAATTTACAAAACCCCTCCGGTTTTGCTGGGAGATGTTTGGGGAAAAAGACGTTCAGCCACCGAGGGCGAAGTCCACCGAGAGGGAGAATGACTCCATCTCCCTGCCTGTGGGGCCGAGAGGCGCCTTCTGCTGGGTGCTGGGAGCGAGAGGAAAGGCAGGGAGGCAGGGCACCCACACCACACCTCACAGCCTGAGCCCATCTCTGCCAGCATCCCCACACAGCTCCTGCACTCAAACCCCGAGGTGAAGCTCCTCCAGGCGGGCTCTGCTCACGCAGGAGGTGTGAGGAAGGAGGCCGAGGCGTTTCCTCGCGTTCGGATCCTGTTTCCAGTGTGACTCAGCTCTGCAGAGCCCATAAGGATGACATGGGCTGTGCTTTATTAGCAGTTAGGTTAATGTTTGGAAATAAAAAGACTGATGGTTTTATCTGTTTAATGATTTGGTGCTGCCAAGAGCAACCATAAGCACAGCTCAATGGTGCATGAAGAGAGTACAGGCTGACACTCATTTCCCACCGCTCACATCCAAACATTAGCACACAAGTTGTGCAGCAGGCTGGCAGGGGCAGGCAGCCAGCATCGCAGCTATTGGCCTGACTCAACGATAATCATTTTTCTTCACGGGGATTTTAAACCTCACCGCAATGGACAGGGATAAGGATGGGCGAGGTGGGCTTGGTTTTGAAGCCTGAAGTTCATTTGTGTTTGCCCAGCTTCCTATGCCCTTGGCTGAACTTAGCTACAAAGCTAAGGACTAAAAGACTCCTCTCTTTTTCTCCCCGTTATTATTTCACCTGTGTGGATGTCCTTTTCTATTTTCACATTTTAAATCCAACTCCACCCAGGCATATTCTTTAGGAAACAGGAGCTGCAATGCGGACTGGCCACGTGCAGCCAGGCACCACCACCGGCCTGCCACACGCAGCCAGCAGCAGATACAGCAGCAGCAATTCCTTACTGCAAAGCGATCAGATGGACAGATCCTGTGGTCAGCTGGCGTGGAGGCAACACCGGGTCTGGCAGGTACCACCAGAGCAAAGAGCCACCAGGAGCCAGTGGACACAAGGAAGATGGCTCATCAGATGATCGCTCCATCAGCTAGCGATTATCGCTATTTGTCACGGAGTAAGTGCAACTGCTAGACTTATTGATCCTTCGAAATTTACGTAGAGCAGAGCTGGGCCATTTTTGGCCGAGTCACACAGAACACATCTCCTTCTGTGCACAAAGCCAAGGGAGGGAGAACCCGCTGAAATAATCACCTTGGAGTCGCACTCCAAGCAAAGCTGCCTTGGATGTGCAAACACATGCCTCACCGGCTTCTGGGAAGACGCGTGGCCGTGTATATAATGCTCCAGCTGGCCCAGCAATGCCAACGAGTAAATATTGTGCAGTTGTAAGAGTGCTGCATAGCTCACAACTAGCCCCACAAAGTGCTTTTTGTAAAAGCGCCGCAGGCAGCCCAGCAGCTGCTCGGGGAGCTGTCACACAGGCAGCAGGGCCAACCACGTTAAACAAGAAAGCTTCTGCAGGGCTGGCAGACCTGGAGCACTACGTCTCCGAGACCCCTAAAGCTTCTGTTATTGCCCCCCATCTTATTTATTTCCCCCGTATCTATTGGTATCTACTATTTCCAGACAAAAGGGCCGTGTCAGCAGCCCATGTTCTCGACCACCTTCCTATGTGTCTGACACCTCTAAGACAGAAAACGCCGCCAGGAGTTACCCATGACCTTCACACACCAGGTCAACACTTCAAAGCTTTTCCCCTCTGCCAGAGCTACACTGTTTGCTAGCACAAAAATAAGCAGAGTCTGAGCTCTTCCCACTCTCCCTGCTTTTCCTCATATACTTAATAGAAAAATAGCTGGAGCACAACTCCCACATATTGCATGAGATCCAGACTCCAGCAGCCCTAAAACAGGCTTTTTCCTGTCCTAAGTCTATGCTAGAACTAGTCAAAATTTAACACTTGCAAGATTATAATGTCTTTAGAGCAGGGGAAGGGGGGGGGGGAATCCAAACAAACCCAAACACACCCAAAGATGTGCTGCTGCTTCCACAACTAACAGAACCCCACAACGCTAAGCACTTAATTTAAAAAAAAAAAAAAAAAAAAGTCTTTCCACCACCTCTTTAACCCCAGCCTCAAGGCCACCTCTGCTCAACAGCTACATACTTTCCCTCCAGCTTCACATTTGCAGCCTTGCCATCCTAATGAGAAACCTCTGCCAGCTGGATCCAGCTCCCCCAGCAATCTCTGTAATGAGGACAGGCACCTTGGGACCTACCTGCCTGGCTCAGAAGAAGAATTTGGTTTGTTTTTTCCAATCCCCCGTGCTGCATAGAGTCCTCTGAGGCCATGATAAGTGAATGCCAGACCACCTGGCAGGTAAAGCAGATAAGGAGGGGACTGTCAAATATCTGATGTGTGGGAGGTAGCCAGGGTGGGAGGAAAGAGTTAATCGGGAAAGGGCTAATCAGCCCTCGGATATGAGCACCCAGCTTTGATCCCAAGCCTGTGAAGAGGGTGCAGGGTGCTGGTGCATGTCTGGTGAAACTTCTTTTTGGCTATATAGCTTAATTTCTTTACTACATTCCTTTTTTCCCCCTATTTCATTTGCTGTATTTTAGTCACAGCTAGTTGGGAAGGGGAGGCTTCACTTTCTCATGAAGTTACTGTTCAGCCAAAGCCCAACTTTAAAAATACATTTTCTAAATATGCACTATTCACTCTTGTCCTCAGTAATTTGGTTGGCAGAAATAAGAGCTGCAAAAGCAGATCTTGTCAGTCATTCTCAAGCCTCCCATAATATGGAAACGATCACCTGCCACCTAAATTGTATTTTTAAAGTGCCATAGCGTCTTAATAAGATGCATACACCTGAAGCCTCTTTTTGTTTTCTAATAAAAAACATATTTGTGGTGATGGCACAAGTGCACAGGTGAGATAACTGATCATAGAACCATAGGATGCTTTGGGTTGGAAGAGACCTAAGACATCATCTAATTCCAACCCCCTTGCCATGGGCAGGGACACAAAACCTTCCAGGTAGCCCCTAAAAAAACATCCAGGCCTGTTTTCTATCATTTTCTGTAAACACACTGCATGTATCTGTGCACGTGCATGTACTTTCTATTTGGCAGACACCCACTGGTGCAGCTTCAAACTTCTGTCTCACAAAAGCCAAAGGATGAGTGTTTGCTCATGTGCAGAGGAGGCAATGCGCAGCACCTTGCAGCTCTGGAAGTGCAAGGCACGGGTGTTTGCCCTGTACCATGTCACATGGACTCTGTCACACAAAGGGGCAGCTGCCCCTGCATGCAGACTCTTTGGAATTCAAGGCATTTTGCTCAGAAGGTGAAATTGAAATGCTATACAGAAATATGGTAGCGGATACTCTCAGTTGCATGGTGTTGTCTGTGCAGCACAACAAAGAAGCAAAAACAGTGCTGTACTTGCTCCTGACCCACATGACGTGGATAGGATATGGGCCTGATGCAGAGGAGATTTTACTATTTTCTATTTTCAGGCTAAGATTTAGGAAGGGCAGAGGAAGATTAGGGTTTAGTCACATATGGTCATAATTTGAGTGTTCTGGACACGTACCCCTACTTCATGCAGCCAGTGCCCACTCATTTCAGACCTGTCTTTCTGAACCAGTGAGCACCAGTGATTCTAGCTGTACTCAGTGAGATATGGAGGCATTCAGCAACTTTAAAAGAGGACCAAGGAAATCTGGTGCTTGGGTCTGAAATTATGTTTGAAGAATGATCCCAAAATAAGCAAAACATTTGTTTTCCACTAAAAAGCCTCCTAAGAATTAAACTGGAATTATCCTGTGATAAACTTAGCTACAGAGCTTCTGGGACAGAGTGTCCAGAGGACGAGCGTTCTTCACCTTATCATCTGAATGTTAATTTTGACCCCAAACGCAAATTTGGTGCCAGGTATAGCACCGTGTTTGTGGTGTGTTGCAAATGTCAGTTTGCAAGGGAATGTGTTGGCTTATGGCATAAAAGTAAAAAGCACAGAGCTCTAAGTTCAACTGCATTTGCCTTTGCTTGGAAAAGAAATAATTATTCTATTTGTTTTGCTTCCAAGATGTGAATAGCAAATGTCTTTCTCACCTCACTGAGAGGAAAAAATCACACCCAATATGGTTAAGGTGCACCCCTCTTTACTAAGCAGTGTGACAACCTTGCAATTTGAAAAACTTTTTTTTGGCTGATACTTTTTTTTTTTTTTTAAATGTGATTTCTGTTTTAAAGATGCCTCATGCACAAATGTCTTGGGTTGTTTCCTAAAAAATGGTAGAGCTCATAAATAAAAGGAATAGGCAGAGCAGCAGAAAAGTGAAGAAGTGAAACTTATTTCAAATGTGCTTTTAGAGGAGCTGATTTAGCTGCAGTCTGGAGGCAATACTTGGCATAGGGAAAAAGAAAAAAAAAGCTTTAAAATGAGTAGAGCTGGTCCTGTCACCAGGGCTTGGAGTGGGCATCATTCCCATAGGGTCTAGGCACCTGTGGGAACTCACTCTTCTGGGAGTATGTGACCTCTGATACTGCCATGGCTGCTGCTTTCATTTATTTATTGCTGCAACTGAGATCACCTCGAGCTCAGATATACCTTCTGGACAGCCAGTGTCCAGTTGAGGGTTTTGGTGTTTGTGTCCTGTGACCAAATGCAAGGTCTGGGGAGGACAACAGGCTCACAGCAGGCGTTTCTACAAGGCATGACACCAGAATTGCTGTTTTTTGACTCTTTTGGGGACCCTCCCTCCTTTTTTCAGCCACTGGGTGCCATGACACAAATTTCCTGAGGTCCTCATGGTGGTGTCCTCTGACGGCAGGCCTGTGGCAGGGAGCCCTTCAGCACAGCCAGCGCTTGGTAGTGTCAAGTTCCCCTCCTCCCCTCAGCTTCCATGGCAGCAACCTGTGTCCCTGTGCCCCGACTTGGCCGCGGTCCCCCATGGTAACACGATCCACAAAGGGAACATGAGAAGGTGTTTTCTGGGCCAAGGATTTTCCCCTGGCAGGTTTCAGAAAGGCCCATGTCCTCCTCTCTGCTCTAGTGTTACTCCAACCCGCCTCTGCAGCCTCGACTGTCCTGGCATCACCTGGCAGTCCCTGCCCCGGGTACGTTTCATCCTGGCTGTGCTACTTCGATCAATCAGAGCAAATCAACTGCAGATCAGGGCAAGTTGCCACGGGGGCTGGCATGCCTGGCTCATGCCTCACCCCTGGCCACATGCTGGACTAACTTCTCCTCAGCCCGCACTGCTTTTTCAGCAGCTCTCTTCTGACTGCAATGGTGCTGGTGGCAGTGTAGGAAACACACAGAAATCCCGAATTTGAGCACTTCATGTATAATTTTTTATGTCTATTGAAAGCTCACACCCTATATTGCTGGCCTCCCTACGCATTCAGTAGCACCTACAAAAGGCAAGTATTTTGCCCACACGCTTCACAAAGGGCTGTTCTCCAAGCAGCGCTCACCACATCTAGCTTTCCCCATTTTCCCCTCATTTGGGTTGTCCCCAGCATGGCTAGACACCGCTCAAGCCCACATGTCTGTCTCCTTTCACCCCTGCTGCTTGGGAGGGCCAGGCACGAAGCCCGGAGGGGAGGCAAGCAGCCTCGGCCTGACCTGCCACGTAATGGCTGCCGCCTCTCAGGGCGGGCTGCATGGCGAGCGTCTCCACCCGGTGAGGTGGAGCAGTGCCCTGGCTGGCCCAGGGTGTGATGGTGGCGCTGGCCCTGGCTGGTCCCGGGCGAGGTGCAGCCCCGTTTTCCTCCCCAAAAATCTTGTGTTGAGCACAGGTCCACAGGGGGCCAGCACCAGGGGATTTCACGTGCAATATAAGCTGCCCTAGCAGGCGTGCTGTGGGTGAGTTAAGGACATACTTTCAGCCTTAATTCTGAGTTTCCTAGGTTTTGTCAGTTTAAGCCAGATTCCTAATGTTATTTTAATGCCGTTGTTTTGTGTGTGAATAATATGCTTTCCATGCCAAACCACAAGCCCTGGAACCAGTATCTCATAAAAATGCCTAGAGTCCAAAGCTAATAGCTGTTATTCAGCTGATCGAGTGATGCCTAAAAAGTTACAGATTAATGCTGCTCCCAGTGGGAGGGTAAAATTAGGCTTGCTGTCTGCTGGGACTGGGTGCTGTTTCACACAGCATCTGACCAGGGGCTGGGGCATCCTTTGGGATTGCTTAGCCCCAGCCACAGGCTCTATCTGGGGTCCTTGTGGGCAGAGATGTGGTATGAGGGGTTTACATGAGTTTTTCCTTAAAAATGCCCTCACCCTTCCAGGAACACCCCATCAAGCGATGGTCACTGCAGCTTGCCCTCACCCAGCCCTGCCTTAGCAGGCTGTGATTCAGGGGATACCAAAAAGGTGGGTGGACAGCAGCTCACTCCCCCAGCCGTCAGCATTAGCACAATGGTGGACGTGATGAAGCTGGGTCCCAGATCACTGCCAGGCTAGCCCAGGGCAGGGACATGTTCACATGGGGTGGTGTTGAGAGGGGATAGGAAACGGGGGTGAAACTGTCCCTGCACACTCGCCTTCACTTCAGGCTGGGAAATCGAGCCACAGGATGTCAGTGCAGCCTGTGCGAATGCCAAGCTTTCCGAAAGAAATGACTATCTTTTCTCAAGAGCACGGAGGAAGATCTCTTTCCCAGAACATCTTCTTATTTAGGAAACTCACATCACGATGGCAAAGCAAAGCGGAATGCTTATTTGGGAATAAGAAAATGAGATGTGGCCTGAAGTCAGTGCCTGCGTGTAGACACCGCAGCAGAAAGTTGGAGGGCAAACCAGAGGCAGTTGTGTGCTCACAAATACAGTGCTGAATGGGCTGGAGGCCCAGACAGCTGCTGTTTGCTGCCTGCGTCCTCGGATACTCGCTGTGGATTTGTAAGGTATTGATTATTTTCCTGTTACAACACAGAGGGATTAGCTAGATTAGCTTCTGCAGAGGTGAGAAAGAAATGTGTCATATAGACTGTTTGTTTTGCTCTAATTGGATTCACACCCTCTTTCTGAATAAATCTTGTTTTACTCCAGCTCTTTTGGTTTTTCATGGCGATGAATGCTGAGGAGCTCTTCTCAGAACAGGCAAGTGGTTCTCAGCTCTGGTGGGAAAAGCAAAGGGATAGTGCTGGGGTCACCAGAGAGGCAAGTATCTTGCAAACAGGGTAGCCAAGGAAGCTGCCATGGTCACATCCTAGCTAATGCTTCCCAATCATAGACAGCTGTTAGCAGAGCTTCTTTGTAAAGAGAAATCTAAGCTTTTCAGCCCTTCTGGATGCAACTTTCACACCTGCTCTGGGCAACATGCCTAGAGCATGGCTGTGGTGCTTATCAGAAAGTGGTGTATCCTGGTCCCCATTGAGCAGGGTGCGCTGCTCTGTATACTAAAATTGCATCTAATTTTCAGCTGCAGCTCATCATCTTTCCTATCTGGTGCAGAAGACTGTAGAAAAATTAACTTCATCTGCTGTTTTTCCCTGTCTCCTTGCTCAGAAATGTGGAAAGTACCTGCAGCAATGGTGGCTTCTCAAATTCATCCTTTAAACCTCAGGAAACAAAACAAGTTCATACGGAAAAGAAATAAATGCATAGTTTAAAAAAATCTAGGTCTGTATAGTGGTAAAGTGCTAAGTGTCCTTACTTGGTTAATCCTGCTAAACAAGTAAATGCTATTTACTCCTTTGTGCCTTGCCCAGTGAAAGCTTTTGACATCTCTTTGCTGGTCTTTCCATTTGAAGCTAGGCTCTCTGCCTTTGAGTCAGATGGGTATCAAAAACCTCAGACCAGCTGGACAGTCTGAACAAGCATTCAGAGTTAGGCCTTAAATTTGAAATTCTTCCACTCATTCCATGTTCCTACAGAGAATGAATGAATGTTACATCAGGAAGTCAGACTTCTATGGAGAGCACCTGCTCCTGCAGTTTCCAAAGATGTCCTATGTTTGTGGATCCCTATGGGTCTACACAAACCTGTGAGTTGTCTGAGACACTTAGGTTGTACTGGAATTTGTGCACATATGTTAAACTTGACAGAAAAAATTTATTTCATTTTTGGTCATGTTATATTTTCTGTTGGCTTTATTATTTAATATCTTGATACTGAAGCATAAAATAAATCCATATTCTCTTATGGTACATTCATTTTTTGAGGTGGGTATTTGAGTGATTTGACGTATAGGCTGCCATAATTTTCATTAATACCATTTGTCTTGCTCATTTGCTCATTCAGAACTCATTTATTTTAGTACTTTTAGAGCCAATGGGAGGTGCTAAATAAACATTTCAAACTGTAAATAAAGTTACTGGCCAACTGTGAATGGGTAAAATTAAGTAATTTTTCCAACATCACACATGTAAGCAGAGAATCCAATTCTGCAGAACAGCTTTTGGATTCCTCCTCTTTCTCTTCCTAGCTTGTCCTGCTAGGAACATTTAATACACATCAGATAAGCCCTTTACAGCCTCCTTTCCTGCACTGTTCCCTAAAGCAATATATATCCTGACCAAAAAAAAAAAAGTCTCATTTTTTTTTTTTAAATTGTATGATCGTATAATTCAAATAACTTTTTCTGATATGGGCAATACAGCCCATTTATTTCTTTATCTTCATTCCAGAGTACCTCAGCCATCTTAGCAGAAAATTTCCCCTCGAAACTCAGCCTGAACTAAACATGTAGAATTTTCCTAGCAGGGAAAATTCCAGTCCACAAAGTGAAAGTTAAGTAAAAGGAAAATAACGGAGATCAGCCTGCTACTAGAAAATATGATACAACTTGGACAACGGGAATCACAGTAATACAGGAATCACTGTATCTACTGAAGTTTGCCACCTCTGCAAAGCTGATGCCAGTTGATTTGATTACACATGGAAGAAGTGCTATACAGATTTTTAGGGCAGAAAGTAGAAGAAAATACTGGTTTTAATGGAAACCAGTGGTGGAATTTGGAGAGTCAATGGTAAAGATATTACTTTCCTGTCACACTACCCACACAGCACAGTGGGAAAGGCTCAGTAGTACAGGGAAGGATGAGATGGGCCTTCAGGGTGGCACAGTTAAAACATTAAAATGGGGAAGTAACAGGCTACCAATCCCTCTCCCTTACTGTTCTTCCAAGGGGCAGTGGAAAGATGCTAGTCCTCTCCATATTGAAAGTAAAGATTTATGGATTACCTTATACAGAATTTAAAAAAATAACAAGATGACTTTTTGGAAATGTAGCATATAGCAGAAAGATGCATTTTTCTGTTGCTTTCATATCGAGCTGGAAATTGAAGGACTCTGTATAATCTGAGGAAAAACCCCAACAGTCCTCAGCACAACAATTCAGTTAAATCTCTGTCTTCAGTGGCTTCCAAATCACAGAAACCCTGGGTGGAGGTGAAAGGGGGGAGCTGAGGAGCTTGGGGCTTTAAGACGCCAGGGCAGAAAATTATGCATCTCTTCAAGAGAAACTGAAAATATCACTTAATGTCTCCAAGCAGATAAGTTCATAAATGAGCCTGCCTGATTGTGGACTGGCTTAGTCGTCAACTTAGTATTCAGGAACGGGAACAATTGCCATAGCAACATTCCCATCTTCTGACATGTATCATGCAGATCATGTAGTCAAGGCAGCGCAGCATCCTCTCACACATGTGCTCTATGAACTTTTGTATTCCTGATAATATTAAAGAGAGAAATATGTCTCATGATTGACATTCTTGCCTGTGTTTCTTTATGATTCCTAAAAAAATATATGGAAATGCTTCCCTTCCCCCATCCTCCTCCTTTGAACTGTTTTCTCTCCATCCCACTGAAATGATGAGAACAGCTCATGCCCCAGATCTGCAGATATATGTTCCTGACAGTAGTCCTACGCTATGCAAATGTGTAAACTGCAAAATGTAGAGGCTTTTAAAAAATTAAGTATATCCAGCTGAATCTAAATTCCGAGTACAAGTGCTGAAAGGAATGAGAAATTTTCCAGTACCTGCATAATTAATGTGCTATTAGACAAAGCCTTACATCTTTTTTCTTGTTCTTTTTTTTTTTTTTTTTTTTTTTCTATTTTTTGTTTTGTTTTGAGTTAGTCTGAAATCTCCAGTCACACATGCCAACCATACCTATGGTACTTGCCAATATGTATGTCACCCTACAGGAGCTGCGTTCACAAGCACAGCAGAGTATTTGCTGGAAATGGTGTTTCCAGCCAATGTCCACCTCACCCCTGGGATGGCTTGGGCTCTGTGGACCTCCTGCTGAAGGAAGAGTCCTTCTGCACATCACACAGGGCTAAGATGTGGTCCGGCACAAACAGGATGCTGCATTTTGTGCAGTAAACCTACCTTTGTCACCTTAACGTCAGCAGACAGACTTTACAGGTGTTCCTGGTTTAATTGTATTGCAGGCCATCCAGTGGACCACTTTCAAAGCTTAGCTCCAGTTCAGTTTTGTGTCTCCCTCCAAACACCCCATAACACTAGAAATAGCTGTAATATAGTATGTAGGTCATGTTGGTGGTCGGACTTGGTGATCTTGAATGTCTTCTTTAACTTAGATGAGCTTATGTTTGTACAATCATGCCACCACACCGACATGCCTCCAATTGTGCCTATCCCAGCAGTGGTTCTGCCATTAAAAGTATCACAATACTCCTGCCTGAGGGTTGGCCTCAGCAGCTCCTTCCATTTTCAAAATCCTGCATAAATCTATGGCCTTAGTACAGACAGACTGAAACCCAATTTGACTGAGTGCATCTCTCTGGAGAGGCACACAGCTGTTGGCTACACTTAGGTGATTTTTTTTCTAACCAGGTTACTTATCTTCATTTGTTCTCTCTTACACAGCTTCCCTAGAGCTGCCTCATGAGTGTTCGCTGCAAGATGTCCCTGTTGCGTGGGAGAAGGTGCCACTGTCTGTGCCGAGAGAGTTGCTTTGTATAATGGCTCTGCTGGAGGCAAGTCACCCTCAGATGGGTGCGAGGGTATGGCCAAGCCTGAGACCTTTGGGAAAAAATGTCCTGAGTGTGCCCATCCTGTGGGATACAAGCCCTGCTGGTCTGCACATGTGGGATTTCCTTTAGCACAGGCTGGGGAGCTGCCCCGTGCACACCTGCTGCTCTTGAGCTATAAGGCTCACATGTTTTGCTAGTATAATCTGTGTACAATGTAAATCTAATTTAAATTTTACAGCTGTTTTTAATGACTTTTTTTTTTTTCCCTTTCATTCCTGTCCTTCCCACCACTCCTCTCTGATATTTAGGGTCACTGAACAAAGCTTAGGTACCCTTCTGCCCCGGGGAGGGTGAATGTCGTTATACTGTGGTCAGTATTGCTCAATGGTTCACCTGGGATTACATCTTGAAGGAGTCTCTGTGGTTCTCAGGTTTGAGAACACTCTTCCTCTGTGTACTGCACAGATGATTGCTCGAGAAATTATCATTCAAGAAATTCCTTCTTTATAACTTGTCCCATGGTGACTCTTGGTCATACTACATATAGGTAGTTGAGGTCCCCCATTATCATAATTTTTGCTGCCTAAGTATTTTGCACTTAATTGCCACCTTCTGCTCTGTGACTAATAATAATCCTATTCTGTAAAGCCACCCCTAGAGAAAATGGTTTGCAGCTTAGTACCAGCAGCAGATGAGGGGTGACCTTCCCTTCTTTTATCCCATTACATCTGTCAGGTGCAAACTTGGAAGCCAAATTGGGAAGCATTATTAAATAAGAACAAATTATTTTATTTTACATAGCAAATAAGCTAGGACAATTACATGTAGAAGGCTAGCCAGGCACTGCTCTGCCTGCAAAATCAAATTAAACAACCAGAAATGCAGAAGCAAAAATTTCTTAAGCAATGCAAACTGCACGGAGTTGCACAGTCTGTAAATGTTATCTCCCTGTAACTGCCCACAGCGGAGTGCAGAGTGCTGCAGCTGCAGGTTGTCCCTGCTGCTACGGGCAGCATGTCCTGCAGCTCAGCAGCCTTACACCGAGGGGAAAAGTGGAAGCACAAGGAGCTGCAGAGTTGGAGATTGGATGGAATTACTGTCCATGTCGAGAATGTTACCTTTCATAGCTCCTGATTTCTTTCCATGGTAAGCAAGTAACTGTCATTTAACATCTGACTGTCATTACTCGTTTCTGCAGAAGATCATGTGTGTCTGTGCTGCCATGTGTGCATATATAGATGAATGCATGTGTGCTGAACTTTTACAAACACAATATACATACTGTGGGGACCATTTGTGTATTAAAAAAGCGAAGAGATATTGAGTCCTAGTTCTGACTGTACTGTAGCAATCTACTTAGAAGCTTCTCCACTCTAATGGTAGATGTTTACTTTTTAATACTTAAGCTATATATGAAATGCCAAACTTGGACAACATGATTAGCTACAATACAGATTATATGAAACAGATTCTGTTTTACTTCTCTCTCTCTTTACACAGCTCTAAGGAACAGCAAATAGCTCCTCTGGTGGGCCAAGAAGTCTGTAGCCTACCTTTCAAATTTCCGTACTGGCATTTACTGTGTTGAGGTTCAAATCCTTTTACAGCCGTGGTCTGAACGAGAAAAGGGCATTTAAGGGAGTAAGACTACATCTTGCTCTTCTGGGTTACATTAAAATCCATTGATTTCCATCTGTTATTTGAACAAAGCAGAGTGCATTTTAGATAAAAATAAAATTGCTTATATTGGAGAATATACATTAAATATATTTGCTGTTTATGGTCTGTAAATTGGACGGTTCTGTTTTTAGAGTTTTTTAATAATACAAGTAAGAGGAGGTCACTGTACTCAAAAGGCTCTAAGCACAAAAAGCTCTTTCATTTCACTACATCATTAGGAGCACTGCAGAAAGCATCCCACCTGCAAGTCTGCTTGCACCCTCATTCAGCAAAGCCTCTGCGCTGAAAAGCACCTGTGTGTATGCTTTTGAATTCAGCGTGTGCTTAAGAATGTTTCTAAACAGATGTTGACAGCTAAATCTGTTTACTTTCCAGACTAATTTCATTCCCCTTTGCTCCTCTTGCTTCAAAAAAGAGAGATCATTGCCCCTGCAGAAATTAACCAAACCTGCAAATCCTTTTATTTCTTGGGACTTCTGAAATACTCAAAGCACAAACCCCAGGTTTAATACTGCAATCAGGCACATTGAAGACATTTGCACTTTTACAACATATATGAACACCTTGGGCCAAATATAATGCCCCAAATATATTATAAAACTCCCGGGTTTTACTGCAGCACCTGTGACCCTCATTTAAGTGGTTGGCTAAAGGGGCATGTGAAGCTTCGAACCACAGGAGCAGCACAGAGCAGCTGGGATACCCTAGTGGATATGATCTGTTCTACTAGTATGCATTAGGATTTGGTTAGGAGCTTTCTTTTGTTGTTGCTGATGGAAAATATCTGTCACCATCGTTTGTCCCCGCTCACATTAAAAACAGGAGCATTAAAGACAGGATTGGTAGCATATCTCCTCCAAGGTGCATTCAGAAGCGACCACACTTACACATCTCTCACTGCTTGCTCCTTTATTCCCAGGGCAGGACCACCAAACCTACCTCAGTGATGTTAGCCTCAGGTTGACAGTCTTTTCAGAACTATATTTTATCTCAAGTTTTAGATTATAAATCCTTCTTTCAGTGCTCAATCTAATGGGATTAGAGTCCTCAAAGGCTACCCAAGCTTGTATCAGAGCCCTGCAGACTGCTCAACCTTTATAGAAAGGAAAAGGTGAAGAAGAAATTGTTGTCAGGGTTTGAAATAGCCTTTGAATAGCAAATTCAAAATGAACAATTAAATAAGAACATATGCTTTATCATTACTAGCTGCCATTTTGTATATCATTTGTGTATCATATCATTACTAGCAATACAAAGAGCCTTTGGGGAGCCTGTGGAAGGTTTTAGCCATTTTTCAGTCTACACACAGTGTCCAAGTAGACTTGACGTGCACTGGTAGCAATTTAGCAAATACTACTGGTGGGCAGAGAAGCAAAGAAACAACTTAATATTGGGGAAACTGTTTGTCAGATCCCTTTAAAATAAGGCAACGGTTGCTATAGAGAGAAAGCAAAATACGGCTTTATCACACACAAGCCAAATTACAGACTAAAATAATTTCATTCTGAAGCTGCAGCAAAAGTTAGCAAATTATGGCAATCTCTTTGTAACAGAGTGGTATGAGAGCTGTGCAAATACATTTCAGGGTATCTAAATGCACAGAGAAAGTGAGAACGAGCTTTGTAAAGCCAAACAGGGCATACAGTGAAACTCAAATTCATGGCAACTCTGTGGCTAGTCATTCTAACCAGCTTTAAATAAATCTCTCTTTTTTATGTTTTATACTAAGTCAAGAGAGTATTATTAAGATTGCAAAGTCAGGCATTCAAGAGTGAGGTAATGTCAAAATTAAGGCCGTCTGTTCAACCTTAATTTGGCCCCTTGCGAGTATGAATTATGATATTGCCTTTAATTAGATGATCACACAATATTTTTTCCTCTGCCTCATTCATAACACATGATGGATGGTGCTCACTGAATGATGAAACCATATTTTGTTTTTTCCTTGTGGTTCAAGGTGTGGCAGCCTTCCTTATTTACTGCATGCTATTTTCTTCTCTGACAACAAAACTAATGATTCCTTCACAGAATTTTCTGTGCGGTTTATCATTATAGCTATGACACACTTTACAAATATTAATAATTTAATTTTACTGTGGTTCTCAAGGGAAAGGCTAGGAGTCTTTCCATTTAGCTTATTCATCTACAACCTATTGCTCAAGTTTTCCTCAAAGCTTTGTCTCCTTCATATTTGCTCTAGGCAGCTTTATTTGCATCAGCTTTGGGGAGGTATTGACGATACATGGGAACCAAGATCAAGGTCCCCATTCTGGTGTGCGTCTTGGAAGTCAAACTCTGCATATGCATAAGCACTTTGGAGAATTACCCATGCACTACAGGGAAGTGCAGGCATGTTTTTTCCTACAACCTGGACAATGACAAGTAGAGTTTTGTCATAAAGTGTTACTAACATTATTGCTATCCTTCTTCCACAGAACCAGTTCCACAGCACAAGTAGAGAAAACTTTCTAGACGTAGAAAAAAAAAAGTCTTTTTCATAGACTTTCACTTGGAAATAGATGACTTGTTCTGACAAAAGTTTTCCACCAAAAAAATAGTTCCCCCAAGAGAAATACCTTTCAGGGACAATTTCAGCCAAGATGGTTGAAATTTGGCAAGTTTACAAGTGACTTTTACTTTAGTCATCATTCATCCATCATCTTTCTTAAGCATGATGGATTGTGTAATTCTAAAGGGAATGAACACAGTCTAGAAGAGCACTCTCTGGGTACACAGGCCCCTAAGTTATTTATATCGTTGTTCATACATCATAGGTTGGATTTAATGCTCTAAAATTTTTTTGACTTTAAATACTATGATTCAAAGCTCATAGGAGGTGGAGAACTTTCTGAGACCTGAGAAGACAAATTGAGTTCAGACCTTCTCCAAATACTATAAATTTTCTCAAACCAAATGAAACCTATCACATTCTGTGTCACATATATTGCCTTTGGCTAATATTGCCAACCTCAGGGGCTTAAGCCCATAACTGGTGTCTAAGCTTGGCAATCTATTTTTCTGAGGTGCTGAATATTCACAAATTCACAGATAAAAGGGAAGATAATTTTAATTTTCCCTATGTGGCACCTCTGAACAGCTTGGATACCTATCTGTGGATTCAGTTATGTCAATTTAGTCTCAGATGTCTCTGCTCTCTTTGTTATTACATTTCCAATATTACGTAAAATGACGTGGTAATAGAAGAAAAACTTACCCTGAATGGGTGCAAAGCGTTGAAAAAGAGGAATCTTGACGTCAACTGCCAGTCTCAGCCACTCAGTGGTGCATTAGAATCAGCAGAGGAGACATTCAGAGTGTGCTCTAGCAGAGTGTGTATAGCTCTGTGGCATTTTGGAATTTCTTATTTGTATCTAACCCCTTTCCATCAGAATCCTCTTAAAATCAGTGATGGAAACAATCCATGTGAAATAAAAAAAATCACAAAAACTTGTTAGTTTTAACAGCAGAACATGGCTTACGCAAGTTCTCCAAATGACCAGTGTAAAGGGTTTGTGCTTTGAGCTTCCCACCCTAAGCCACAGTTGATAATTTCTTCACAATGCAGTGTGTGTTACCATTACTGCTGCTGTCAGAAAGTACAGCTACATTCTTTAGCACATTTATTGTCCATCAGTACCTTCACATACTACTAAAGGTTTCAGAAGCAGTGACTTTAAACAACTCATACCTCACCGAAACAGGACCGAATCCATGTTTTCTTCTCTTCCCGAGTTGTTAAAGCCTGTTGCAAATAACAGACATCCAACCACCTCCAATAATAACCATCTATTACAATCAAGCCCAGTTATCTGTGGATAGAGTAACCATGTTGCAGAATTACTGTGCACGTGTGCCAACTCTGCTCAGGTCCAGCAGAGCTTAATAACCTTATTGCAACGCCACATGGCTATAGCTAATTTGCTTCCAAAGCCAGTTTGAGTGCACAGGCAGGGTACTCATTTTTATCTGGTGCTGAGCCATGGAACCCAAACCATCTCCAAGCACAGCATTGTAGCCAGAAGCCCCATTACTGGGCCGTGCTAGCACCATGTCCTCTGACAGTGGTGACCTGACCATGCAATGGCAAAGAGCAGACAAATGCAGGATGCATTAGCTCCTCCTCAGAGTTGCCTGACTGCAGTGACGTGACAGTGCCTTCCTATAGAACATTCATTAGGGACTGCATTTGTCATAATAACTTGGCTGGAAAGGTCCGACTATAGGAGCATTCACTCAGATTTTCTGTTTGATGCAGTTTATAGAACCCATGCTTTAACTTTCAAGATTCAACACCCACCTCGCGTCCTTTAATGTAATTTCATCTGGAGCAGCTAGACATCAGCACTCATGAAACTGAAGTACCTTGGGCTGGAAGTGCTGCTGATTGTGTATCCTGCCCTCTCCTTCTCTGGGACCTTCTCCTGTGAACTCCATCTCCTTTATCAGCCCACATATTCCCATGTACTTTCTAGTAACCTGACCAGCTTTGAAATCTGCAACTCTGACCACCAAATTAAAATTATTGAGAGGACAGAGAGTTACAAAGGCAATACAATCACAGAAGCCTTATTTTTGAATGAAACAATCAGAAATCACAATGTTGAACTACTGCACCGTTTCTGTGATCATCTGTACATAAACAGTAATGGATTTAAAAAACGTACTGGGGAGCCATGTCATGATTTGCACGAGATCAGTTTCCCCAGAACTGTTCCAGAGCAGAAACATATTTAAGTTATATTAAAACTCTGTAATAAAAATCACACATTAACATATACCTTTAAAGTGCTCTGTATGTGATAAAATTAATACACCTAAAAACACTAATGAGTATGTGTGATGTGAACATTAGTACATTTGGATCTTTAAGTTACTTTTGTATAAAGTAATTTCTTGCTGAAAATCAGCAATCAGTTCTACACATTTTTTTCTGCCTACTACAGTTCCCTTTTGATTGTCTGATAATTAAACAGAATTCTGTCAAGTTTCGACCACTACTAGTGTTTTGCAATGGAATTCCAGGCACAAACAGGCATATTTCTGATACAACAGGCATTTGCTTATGTACCTTCCTGAAGTAAGGCTTAAATGTTCTCTCTCGTACTATGCTAATGGCTCAGCCCATATACTGAGAACTTACAACTTGAAAATGCAGAATCAGGTCTTGTATTGGGAAAATAAGAAGAAAAATCCTCACGTAGAAATAATATCCTCTACTGCTGACACTGGAAAACCTGAAAATAAATCATTCAAATGCCATCAATCCATCTAGAATTTCAAGAATCAGCATGAAGAAACATAAACCTGGGGGTAACTTGATCTTTATTTAGGCATATTTAAGAAAAGTTGCATCATATTCAGATAGTCTAGCACTGCAAATAAATTTTTACTGGATTGATAAAATTATTAACATCACTGATTTAAGGCAACTGTTACATGTTACATTAATATTTCAGTCAGATTGAATTCTTCTTCGGCTACATTCATGCAATTAACTGTAATATATTTTTACACTGTACTTTGAATATATAGGATTGTTTTGTTTCCCCATATTAGACCTATCTGGTTAAGCTTTTCTCAAACAATACAAAGAATGGACTTGTTCTTCTGGGTGGAAGTGGACAGCTTTAATGACTTCATGATTTAATGACTTATTTGATGCAAGAAATGCATATTGAGAATGCTGTGGAGATAAATTTACATCTTACTTGTGTGTATCACATGCAAGCATGGATAAATAGGAATGGAGGTTAAAACACAATTATTATTCTTAGCTAAAATCATTTTCCTTCATTAAAAAACCCCAAATATCCTTGCACTGAGCAGAGGGCCCACTAAACTGCCTGGTTTCCAGAAGATTCCTCTCCGTGCCAACCTCTGTTGGGGATGAGAAATCTTCCATGGAGCCACGAACAAGCCTCCATGTTGCATCTATTGTTCAGTCCATTTTTGTCTTCTCTTTTTCTTCTTCAATACCTGAAAACATATGGAGAACAGCTTTCAAAAATCTCATAACGAACAAAAATGAAGAGTTTATTTAGAGAAGTTTCTTCTCGTGCATTAATCTTTCTCTTCCCTTTATTGCTGTTGTTTCTCCCCTCCTTGCTCGCATGCCCTTGCCTGTGTCACCTCACCTGCTGCGAATGAAAAGAGCATCTGCACACCTGATGGCAGTGGTTGTCCAGTAATGAACTGCACAGCCCTCCCTCCCTCCAGACCGTTTTCAGATCAGCCGAGCCCCCTGCCGCACGCTCAGCCTTTGACTGCTGCAGGGGACTGGGAACACTCAGTTCCCTCGGCTCCTCTGCTTACCTAAGAGCAAATTGGAGTAGATGTTATTAGAGCTGAAGCTAAGCAGCCAGATTTATCTGAATGCAAGTTTTAAAAATTCTGCTTCAGAATTTAGTAACTTTAGCTCCCTCCCCCCCATTTCAACACTGGGTTTTTAACAATCTTCATACACATCTCCCTTTTTTGAGAGCACAAGAATGAAGAACCGGTTACTGCTGATAGGGTGCCTCTCTCCTTGCAATGGCCATGTCTTTCAGCAATACCAGGAGGGCTGAGCTGACTGTAGGGCTCCTTAAAGAACTGATCCTGGCTGCAGGACTTTTCTCTTGTCTATGCTGAGCAAAGTCTGGGCCAGGCAGCAGATTGTGTTTTTTCTGGCAATGAAAACATTCAGCTATTTCATATGCCTGTTCCTGGACAATGAATTACTATTGGTATCTGACAAAAGTATTGTTCTTCTGACTAAGCCCTCTCTGCCAAACATCTCAAATAAAAATATTTCTTTTGGAGATTTTTAGGCCTGCTGCATGTTGGAAAAGACAGACCTCTGAGGACTGAAGGCAAAAAAGAAGTAATTTTTGAGAACGTTGAGAGGAAAATCCAGTCACAAGTAAGATCACCTGCTAATGCAATCTATGCGTAGATGGCAGTTACACCAAAAATCACTTTCAAAACACAGCTAATCAATTCCAGGATGGGAAACACTAAGAGCCATGTGCAGCTAGAAAGCACAACTGCAGAGTGGCCTTTGTTGAAAGAAGCAACAGGGAAAGAGATGGGTCTGCATGCTGCCAGCAGCACAAGTACAATGGCCCTGGGTGTCGCTGGCAAACCGATGAAGAGCCATAGTCACAGGTTTAACAACCAAAACAAGAGGCTGGGTCCAAAAGATTACAGTGGGTTTACAAGGCTGCTCCAGAGCCAATCTCGAGCCTTCTGCCTTTTGCTGTAAGGAACTTTTCCAATCGTATTAAATGAGCTGTTTTATTTGCCTTTTAAAAAGAGCCTCTTTCCTTTCTTCTGAATTGCTCTACTGCAGATGCATCAAATACTTTGGCAGGAATGCAGATACCCTCAAAACTGTGGACAGACACTGGCTTGTAGAAAGGGCAAATTTTTCCTTGCCTACCATGTTTGTGGTTTAACTTGGAAAAACTAACTGCAAATCATTTTGTCAGTAGTGAGGTTTTATTTAATGCATCTCCAGAGGAAAAGGAAAAAAAACCTCCGAACTCCAACAACCCCCTTTCACCCCAGAACACTCATGGCAGGCTGCTTTAGTTTGAAACCTTACTAATCAAAAGCCCCTTTTAAAAGTACAGTTTTCAAATGATATTTTCTCAAATCTTGCATGGAGACAGATTGGCATTATTTTAAATTTCTGCTGTCATACACCTCAGGTTTGGTTTATGCAAAGTGTCTCAAGCATAGCAACACAGCAGGTGACTCATGGCATTATCTGCTTTGCAAGTGCTTGAGCCACAAGGGAGCGTGGATCAGTGTTCTTTAACCAAATCAAGGAAATAACAGAGAGGATAACAAGGCCATGGTGAACCTGCTGAAAGAATGACCCGATTAACCTGAGCTGTTCTGGGGTGGAGGGCCACAAGAACCAAAGATTTTGTTAGGCGTACTGTGGAATAGCGAGGGAGATTTTCTGCCTTTTACTTATTCATGGACTTGGTGAGAATATGTGACTCTTCACCACGTTACTATGCTTCATACAGGACTTCATACAGCTCAAGTGGAAGTATTACGTGTGGCTGCCTTTTTTAGAAACTTCTTTCCTGAATTAACACAATTACAATAGACATGACTGTGACATCCAAGTGAGGCCTCAAAACCACACTTGAACACTGCGACCAATGATTGCTGGTTCTAGGGTACAACCAAGGAAAGCACTTTGCACCTGCTTGCTAATGTGAGCAAATGTTAAGTAAAACTGATTTGAGCTCCTGGAATCAGGCTCTACATAGCACTAAAGGCCTTGTTAAATGAGAGTTGTGTGTGCAGTAAGCAACCATGTGAATTTATGTTGTATTAACAAGTGCACATTATGCTTCCCAAACGGGGATGCAGGCTGTTCATATGGTCACAATCCATTATGGGCCCAATTAATGTAATGACAGAATTCCCACTGAGCAAGTATTTCACTCCGTTTGTGACTTGCTCCTGAGGAGATTATGAATGTTGTTTGCTTATTTCATGCATTTTGACAAGTGAAAACCATCTTTCGTAGACTAAAGACATCTACTTTTAATCTTGTGTTCGTCTTATTTTCCCTCTTCCTTTACTCAGCATTGGCTGGCCTAGGCATGGTAGATGAATGTAGAGTATACAGAGTTATGTTTACCCTCCAATAATGTGATTTTTCATTCCTATTATTTGATCAATGTGAAAATATTAATTTTCCTTGAGTAAATTTATAAGCAGAAAACACCTTATCTGAGAATACTTATACATACCTTATATCTGAGAACACAGTTTTTTATTTCTAACTCTAAATTTAACATTAACAGCATTCCTACAAAATGATACTTTATTCTAGCTGCATTTAATGGGTTCATCAGCTAATAAGTGGGTTGTGAACCAAGTGGGTTGTAAACCTTTCAGGTAATTGCCAACAGCTCTTAAATTAGTATTAGAAGTTATAAAAAAATACATAGCTCATTCATAGCTCTTCATGCTTTCCAGCAGCCACTCCATTCATTTGACTGCTTTTAAGAGCAAGTAAGCAAGAAGTTTCAATGGAACTTCTGTCATTTTCCTTTGTTTTAGCCTACTAAATATCTTTTTGACTTTCAGGGGAGCATCTTCAAGTCCTGACAGAGCATTTCATAAGCTAATATTCCTAAAACAATACTCACATTTTTGGGTATCCCAGATGTAGTTGTTCAGAACCTCTCCCATCAAGTAGAAAATGTTAATTATTACAGTAACAGCTGCGAAAAAGATTATTTTGACACCTGGGCTGAGGTGCTCAAGAAGTGGGTACACCCACACTCCTGTAACATGGTGAATCCAGCACACCCTGAAAAAGAACAAAAACACCAAGTACTGACTCTTACAGCCCTGTTTTTTAGAAATAGTTTGGCTTACCTACTGTAACCTAAAAAGAAATCATTTGAAAAGACAGGGAGTTGCAACTAAATTCAGCTTCTTGGAGTGCCCGGATGATATACTTCGAGAACAGACATGAAAAATGATGAAACAAAGACTGATTTCCTGCATTGTTACAGCTTTATTTTAAATTTAATATGAGCACTTGACCAGTTTTCAGGTTTCGATGTAGGCAGGCATTTCCTTGCTGCCTTTATAATTACAAGGAATATACCCTCCTGTTTTATAGAGTAGCATGGAAAGAGCAGCACTCCCTCAGTTCC
This sequence comes from Aythya ferina, assembly GCF_964211825.1. Lineage (NCBI taxonomy): Eukaryota > Metazoa > Chordata > Aves > Anseriformes > Anatidae > Aythya > Aythya ferina. The sequence goes on from NC_140298.1 coordinate 56,322,929, forward strand.
AAGCAAGTTCTTTTTCCAAGGGGTATTCCGTGTTCTTGAGGCTCTCCTGCACAGCCTGACTCTTGGCTTTCTGGAGCATCTTTGTTTTGTTTTGTATACATTTGTGTGTGTCTGCTGCTTTTCCTCTTCACACCTGGCAAGTGGCTCGGTTTCTGGATTTGCCAGAAACACATGGGTCAGCTTCTCTTTAAAACAACAACCTTTCAGCACCTGTGTTTTAGGCTGCTCCTCTTTTCCTTTCAGCTACCTGGTATAATTCGGATCTAATGATTTTTCTCTAGGTGGAACAAACATTAAAAAAAAAGAAGAAACCCTGTCATCAGTGAAGTTCTGCCGACTACACTCAATAAAGGAAAAGGAACGATGGTGACTCACTGGTGTCACAGAGATTTTTAGCATTCAGCCACAGCGGAGATCATCGGTACACTAACCCAAGAGACAGTGTGTCAGCTCTACTGCAATGCAGCCCAAAGAACCCCTCCAGGTACGTGGCTTCTCTGTGTGTGACTGCAATGGGCACCTGCACTCTCTGAAAGGAGAGCTCTTGCACTGAGATCTGAAACGGTGAAGTCAGAAGGGAGCAGACGGAGTCCATACATTCCAGTAGCTGGAACCTAAGAAAGGGAAATGCTGCCAAAACTCTTAGCAAACATCACAGAGGCTAACTGGGAAAAGGCTCAGCAGAGACTAGACTGGGGCCTGTGAGCTGCTGGGCTCTCTGTAAGAATGTAGATCTTTTCCTCTCTGATCCTGCAATTTGAGAGAGAAGCATACAGCGAAGCACAGCTAGAGAGAAGACTAAGCAGTCACAGAGACAATTACTGATGGGGATTTCCATGTCCATATTATTTGCTTCACTTGCTGATACTTCTGTTTGTTTAAGGAAGACTTTTGATCACTACGTCAACAGTCACAGGCTCCCAAAGAGCAGAAACACAAAAGTCTACTCAAAAACACTGTAATAAATGCCTGTCACACAGGGAGTACAGCATCCTTGTTTAATGATTCTCCCTCACCCTGGAAATGTTCATGGTTGTCATAGCTTCCCTCCTCCTTAGAAAAGCTTTTATTACAGCCAAGCCTTCAGCAGTTGCACACTTCATGTAGGAATTTACATGTGTTGGTAAATTAATCTGCATGATCTAAATGCAGACTAAAAACACTTTCTCCAAAGGAGTTCACATATGGAAAATGATCTCTATACTTTACAGTTACTTTCCAAACTTTGTTTTGTACCAGAATTGAACTGACAAGATAAAGTAACTGTGAAAAAATAAAGGGTTACTGTGTAATCCATGGTAACAGGGGATACCTTGTTCCACTTGGTCAAGGAAAAGGATGGGATTGTTGGTAGAAGGGTACGGGGTGTCTTTTACTCTCAGGTTGGCTTAGGAGGAAGCGTCTATTATTGCCCAGCATTTTTTGGTTCATTTACTTTTGTTTTATGATCATTTTGTGAAAAACAAGCTCTGATGAAAAAAAAAAAAAAGAAAAAAGCCAGTGACTCTTTTTCACTTTCCTCTGGCATGATGAAACTGTCCATCAGTACAAGGACCTTTACGGAAGGACTTTTCGAGGGATGTTCTAAACGGCACCTATGTACCCAAGTTCATGAACCAAGCAGAACTGACATTTACTAGAATGCATTTATGCTGGAAAGAAGAAATATTTTCTCAATCTGACCAATGAGTCACCGATGAGCTCACAAATGTCAGCTGTGTCTGGTTAGTTCAGAATCTTTGAGTACATTTTATGAACTCTGTCCTTCGCTGCCCAGAACGGTAGCCCGTTATTTGTCTGGTGACACTGCTCGTGTGTTCAACCTACCTGCTGTACATCTGTCCCCGGGGCTGTGACAACGCAGGAGCTGGTGCTCTGAGGACAGGAGGTACCGAGTGCCGCTGAGGAGATGGCTGCCACCGACTCACCTGATCAGCCACCCGGATCTGCCCTGCTCACTGCGTTTTGATGGAGTGGCGTTAGCCTCCTCTCCACCGAGCACTGACACGCCGGTTGCTCCTGCGTTGCCTGCACCACAAATGGCAGCAGCAAGAGGATGATTGCTACCATGGAAACCTCACCTGATGGCCTTTCTTAGCGGGCTCGCTCCTGCTTGAATGCAAGCTAACTCAACGCTGCACAATAAAGAGCTGATCAACCAGAGGCATAAAGCCTCCATACAAGATTGCTGATTACTAATGTTAATGAATGCCTTTAACATTGCAATTCCAGTAGTCATTATTCCCGGCCAACCTCATTATTAGATGAGCACAGGGGAGCATGCATTAAGATTTACTTAGGAGTACAAGTCTAGATCCAATTTAAGACCCTGTTATTGAACAGGTATAAAGAAGTGGGTTGTTTAGATAAAAATATAGTGATGAGAAAAAGTTTAAGCTAAAACTGGGCTGATTACTTCTGAGAAGATAAAATTAACTTAGAACCTCCCTGTGTCTTGGTTCTGTGGCAGCCCATGTAGATGCAACCATGTGTTTTCAAAGATGAATATGCTACAGGTGATAGAGCTCATGCTTTTGAGGAATGGAGATATTCCCACATTGTATTCAAATTAAAATGTATGTTAAAAAAAGTGGTGATTTGGGGAAATTTTCAACCAGATGGTGTAGAAAACAGAAAAAGCTATTTGAAAACACACACTATTTCTTCTTTTTAAAATATCTGTCAAAAAGCTTGACTTTGTAGCTGTTTTTCACTTTTGGTATACAGTGGATGTTGCATATCTCACCTATCAAAGTAATGAGTCTTCCTGTTTGCCGTTTTTCCAGCAGTAAGTCTGTCTGAGAAGATGAAAATCATGCAGAGAGGATACACATACATTTCTTTGGCAACAGATTCTTTGTTGATGAAGAAAAGCAACTACTTCAAACAATTGTGGGAGCCTTGTGTGAAATGTAGTCCTGGTACAAGCAAGCTCAGTAGGTGGATATCACGGTAGATGACCATGGCAACTGAAAGGTTTTGCAGTGGGAGCCAAGCTGCAGAAAGCAGTTGCTCCTTCATGATGGGTACATGGCTACATGAGTTTGAAAACTAAGTGTTTTAACCTCTGGAATGGTCCACCCTATCTTGCAGCGGCGTATCACTGAGCTCATGATATTAAAAAAAATAGCATACAAGTTTGGAAGGATGTCGTGTTTCCATTTAACTCACTCGTCTGTTCTGGGAAGTATCACGCAACTCTAGGAAGCTTCTGAATTCAGGAGACTGTACGAGCAGTAAGAATGTGCAAAATCATGCTTAAGTTCAAAGAGTACACGGTGTATAAACTATCAAGTCTGCAGGAACCAAGCATCCAGTTTTTGATGTGGATTATGGAAGAAAGCTTTCCTTACGGGGTGGTAATTCCAAAATGGCCTGCTGAATCTTCTTCTGAAGCATCCGATATTAGGAACAGTCACAGTCTTGATACGTGACCACTCTGATCCACTGCAGTAATTTCCTTCTGGTCACTTCTTTCAGCAGTGCAGAAGCAGATCCTCTCCCACACCTTCTGTGCTGTTCTGGTTTCCAGTGAGTGGCACAAGGGACGGCTGAGTCTCTGCCCCCAAACAGATCCCAAGCTAGTTCCCGTTGTGGCTACAATTTATGAAATGACAGAACGTGGGCACTTTCTACACTTTTATTTCATGATCTTTCCTAGCGTCACTCTCCTTTTCCACAGAAAGGGAGAACTTTACCCAGAACTATTAAATTGTGGAATGTCTCCCAGAGGAGGTGACGGGCTTACAGCAGCTGAGTCATTCAAAACTCAAACGAACAAATCATTTGTGGTTACAGACGAGGGACCAACCCTGCGCTTTCAGAGGCAAGAGCACAATGACCCACACTAAATCTGTTCTACTTTTGGTTTCTAATACTGACTGAAGTGATGTGAGGGACATGTTCATCAATCTTTATGATTTTTTCTTCCAAAAACATCGGGCAGCTTATTCTGCATCTCATCAGAACTGTTAGGTTCTCATCCATCCTAAGATGTTGGGATCCTTACAATGCCAGCCAAGCAGGTGTAGGCCACCTACAGTAGGAACGCGTAATGTTTAGATATTTTACATACTAAAAAATAAATTCAATAAACAGCCATCAAGAAATAAAAGCACTAATTTCCTATTTTCCAATTTCTTATGCTGGATTCTTCTCCACTGATCTGACTGCTGCTGAACAATGCGAGAGTCATAGCACTGTCCTCCTGGTATGGAATGGCTGATGTAGTCAGAGGACAAATCCCAGAAAACTGCAGCTGCAAAAAATGTCACACAGTAATGTCATGCAGAACATAGTCAGCATGACACAGTGCTGTCATCCTTTGGGATGAACAAAGCTTAGCAGAAATTTTTGTTTACGTACAGGTAGCTAGAATGACAGAAACTCTGCAGGATTTGGAAGTCATCTATTTTGATAAATATTTAATTTTAAATATAGAAATGGTTGCTATGCTTTCTTGAGCTATATTTTAAGGAGCTACACAAGCAAGTGAGAATGTCTTATCTATGCATGTCATCTGTGATTGTACTGTTGCTTTGACTGAAACACTTGAGGATGTGGAGGTGGAGGGGAGCCAGAAAGTAACAGTCCATAATGGCCACGTCAGACTTAATGGGCTGAGGATCCGTGCAGACTTCTCTTGCTGAAAGCACTTCTGCTCTTCCACCCTTCTTCTGGGTCAGGCACAGGGGATGCTAATCTTCTCCTGGCCTATTTCTGCTGCTTCTACTTCTTCCTACTCTTTCCTGTTCTGAGTAGTCCTGGCTCCAACTCTTTTCTCCTCCTCTGCATTGTCGCATCTATCACCCACCTCTCTGTCAGCCTTCCACCCCAATTTCAAAGCCCGTCTCTCTCTTCCCCTCCAAGCTTTTCCCACTTCCTTGCACAATTTCAGGTTTCAAGCTGCTGACCTGTGAGCTGCACATTTCCTTACCCATGTTCTCTTCACCGGTGGTTCACCTCTTTCACTTGCCTCAAGGATTTTTCACTTGGTTTTCCCCAACCATTGATTCCTCTGATCCCTCCTGAATTTCTCTCCCCAGCGCTCACTTCCAAAAGCATTTATGGCCCTCTCCTGACATACAGACACACAACAGACCCTAGCACAGCCATGCTGTGTCTCCTGCTCCATCTGTATCTAGCACTTCCACACTCAGCCGCCTCAGAAATCCTTCTGGTTTCTGATCCTGCCTTCTTAATACATGTAAATATGGCTGCCAATTCTCACCAAGCTTCACCCTTTTGCTCTTCACCCTTCCCTTCTCAATTTCAAGGTTTACCCAAGCAGTCTGCATCCCTATCCTTTTGCCAACATCTGCTCTTTCTGATCTTCCTCTCCTTCTATGGAGAACCGCTAGTGGAAATCCTACAGCAAGGCTGACAGCAGCTATCTCAAATTCATTCCAAATTCTCGGAGCGTACATTCCTTTCTTAAATTCACTCGAGAAGAATTCAGCAAATTACACCATCTAAATGCTTTCCCTCAGCACATCTACAGAACTCTCCTAAAGTCACTTAAAGTCAAACTTTATTTTCAAATGAAAATTTAAAGGTACCTGAGTTATGGAAGTAGATTTATCAGCTTAATAGATTTATGAATCGAGTCCAAGCCTGGCACTTGTGGAGAGAACTTCCAGCAGATTTAAGATAGCAACGAGAGAGCAGATCAAGCCTTTTGCTCCCAAACACGTAGCCCTGCATGACTACAGCAGTGGAATCAGATTCTTAGGGTCTGATTGTCTGGCATCCTCAAGTACTCAAAAGCAGAGGGAACAAGAAAGCTATTTTAAATAAATGTATTCGTCTCGGTTTATTTTAGGGACATATTAGGCTCTGATATTAGTTGCCATGAGGTCATTCTTATTACAAGGAGCAACACATTTCTGGCTCTTTTCTGTTCCTTGACAACCAACTCCATGCTCCCATTGGCAGTATTTTCTGGTAGTACTGGCAAGCTCTTGGGTTTTCTTAGCACTGTCTAGATTTAACAATTCAACACAAATTGTGACCTTTTCAAGCCATGTTAAATAAAGCCAATTGGCCTTTCCCAACCTAACCCATGGCCTTGATCCTGAAAGTCCATGTATGGTGTGCAACAGGCAATGCAAATCTGTGAATGCTGCGCCTGAGCACAGTTCCTTAAGAGCAAGGCAGAGCTCTCCCTCCACAGGCAGTACATGAGCTAAGTGTGCCTACCAAATGCTCTCCTGATTGAAGAGAGAGAATGAAAACATAAATTTTAAAAAAATACATCATTTTTTTTTAATTCTTCAGTATGTTTCTCAAGTGGTTGAGTCACCATCCCTGGAGGTCTTTAAAAGACGTTTAGATGTTGAGCTTAGGGATATGGTTTAGTGGAGGACTGGTTAGTGTTAGGTCAGAGGTTGGACTCGATGATCTAGAGGTCTCTTCCAACCTAGAAATTCTGTGATTCTGTGATTCTGTGTGATTCTGTGATTCAAATTACGTCTCTGAAAAATGAATAGAGGATATCAAGTTATTTAGCTATATTCTTCTAACTTTGGTGATTCTATTCAGAGTTTTTCCCACTTTCTCATTTATCAAATACATATAATAAAAGCTCCCTATTCCATCATCCCTTCCATATGTGAAAGATTCAGCCACATATGAAGCAAGTCAGAAGATCTTCTCTACCTGTAGTTGAAAAATGAATTAACAGAGCCTCAACTAAACAATACCCTCCTATGTGCTCCTTTAGAGTAAAAGTGAGACTTGATAAATCACGCAGCATGGTAAGAAGGTTTCAGATGAGGTGGGGAGACTTCAAAATTCACAGGTAAAAAACAGAACATCTGATTAGCAACGGCCTACATTTTATACACAATTCTGCTGAGGGAACAATGACATAGGGAGAAGGACTCTAATGCTCAAGCAGCAGATATCTGGCTTCAAGGTAAAAAAACAAAAACCAAAACCAACAAGAACTCTGCACCAGCAGGGGACCCACAGACAACCAAAGATACAAAGGAAGGAAGTTCCAAAAGGCTGGATGTAACCAGGTCATTTGCAGGTGTCATCTCATCTTAATGCACTGTGCTAACCTTGAGGGGGCTAAAGTGTACAGGAGCAGTGAATCCTAATGATATCATTACAAATTCTCTAAGTGATCATAGACAGTACTTCAATGTGCTTACCTAGCAGTAGGAAGACAGTGAACCTTAGCTGTGAAAAGCACGCACCCTTGAGTAAGATGGATGAGAAAAATACACTTTTCATACTTCTATTCCTCATTCTGTGAACATTAAATACACTGTATTGATATAATTGTATCATGATTTACCCTGCAGCCTCAGCCAAATCTTGGATAGAGGCTTCAAAAACAGCTGCAGGCTGCAGATGCAGAACTTGCAGGTGATGGCATGGTACAGCCTGTGTGTCCCTCTTGCCTTCCCAAAGACTTCTTTTCATAAAAACGGATTGAGTAATGGACTGCAAGTGCAGATTTTAGCAGGGCTACCATTAGGTAGAATAAGCAATTGTCTCATATCATCTTCTGCAGAATCACAACTCAAAAGATGAGTCACTTGAGAATAGACCTATCCTTAAACAGCAAAAGCTAAGGAAGATGACAGTAGCCTGTGACCGAATATCTGCCTAGAAGTTAATTTCTTAATGCAGAACCTTTTTCCTCTGCTTTATTTGTCCTACAATTTCCTTTTACATTGTACTTATAGCTGTAGGGTTCAGATGCACCGTAGTAGGCAGGATCAAGCCATATGAGAATCACACTGATACTGTAACAGCTTCTTAAAAGAATTTAAGACACCTCTGTTTTTATTTCATTTGCAGAACTAGATTGCTTCATTTTTTCTATTTCTATTGAACTTTTTTCCATGTGTCTACTCAGATGATCATGAGGAAACTGTCACTGCCATACTAGGTCAGATCACGGGTACAGTAACTCTGCTATCTTGTGTCTAGGCAACTTCAGAGGAAGGTGGTAAATAAATAGCACAGTTACTTATTAGCATGTAAGTGTTAAAAGAAGTTCCTTTCTCCTGAAGAAATCATTATGTGCCTCTGTGCATGAGACTGTTCTTATCTTAAATTGAAAATATTAGTCTAGCTTAACAAGTATATGCATGCTTATAAAAGTAAGTGGCAGAATATGACTAGCATCCTGGGACACAGCATCCCACTTCAGCTGGATCACAGTCGTTTTATGATCACTTGATGTGCGTCGATGTACATGAATAATGGCTTCTCTTTCATTGGACCGAAGGGAAAAATAGCATGGCTGAAGCAGTATTAGAGTACTGCCTTGAGCCTGTGTTCCTCTCTCATTAGTTTGATCTCACTTGACTGGTGGTAAAAGCAGTATTATCCGTAGTTTTGGAAAACATCCTCTGAGCTGAGGGTTGTTGTGATGTGAGAAGAAGTAAACAGGAGGTCATGAAATGCTTGCAGAAGGGATAGAGGATATATGGTATCAAAGGAGCACTGTTAGCAAAACAAAGGCTTAGTGAAAAGTAAAATGCCAGAATGACCAAAGTAAATTAACTCCATCATATAAGTCAGGTGCTTGAATAGAAACTGCCCAAAGACAGAATTTAATGTTGCATAGAAAAGGTTATTGCTGTTTAGTTTTTCACAAACATTTGCATTTTTAAAAATAAACTCCAGAGTGTTTGGATTACTAGGTTATTCTGCAATCAATTTTACGGGAAGAATTTATGAACTAGTAAAGAAAAAAGACAGTGTTCTATCTTTTCTGTTGCCGCGTAAATACCGATGCAGGAAATCATTTGCCTATTCTTGATTTTATTTGATAGAACAAAACCCCTAAGCAATAAAACGAAGGTCCAAGAAAAACATTTAGCCTGAAAAAAAAAGGTCGAAAAATGTACCCTTGGAAAGACCACTGCTTACATGGGATTGTTCAACAAATTCCTGTTGTGTGAGGTTTGGCATATACTTTCTAAAAATATAAGCATCTGGGGAAACCAGACAAAGCCCAGGTCTTGGACCAAACGAGGCATGCAGCGTGAATCTGTTAGCGATTATATCCATAATGAAATATGTGCCCAAATTTAGCAGTACAAAACCCCCAATACAATATGAAAACACAGCATGTACAGCCCTTACCATAAAATATAGCCAACAGCGAAGGTGCACACTGCAGCCAGTCCGCAGCTCCTGCTGGGATACTGATGATGTGTTGTTCTCATCTCGATTAATATAAAGGGCAAAACTGTTGTATGCTAAAAAAAATAAAACACAAAACAACAGGGGAAAAACAGGTGATACAAATGATTCTCACTGCATTTCCATGATAGTTCTGCAACAAGAATCTTAATCACAAAAAAATAAAGACAGTTTCTGGATGGCTAGAAAGAAAAGGTAATATGACTCTATAAAGTAGATCAATAACCTGAATGCTTAATATTACCTCTATAACATTCAATCGTTTAAGAGAGCGGGGGGAAAACTGAGTGAGCAGAACATGCTTTTCATGTTGGCCAGAGATCCAAGGAGGACACTCAGTGAGTGAAAACAGGATGTGGCACGAGGGGACATGGATTCCGAGGGGACAGGGATCCCTGTCCTAGCTCAGCCCGCAATTGCTCTGTGATGTTTGCCACATCAGTTTGGTTATTTTGACCGTCCAAGTTAAGAGGCAATGTGTCTGATTTTCAGAAGCTGTAGGCACAAACAATGCCAAATGTATGAATATAAATGGAGGTATTTAATGCTTCTGAGAATCAGGTTTAAATGCATCTCAATCTGGGGACTTGAGAACAGGGGACATATTTTCAAATGATAGCCTCAATACCTTTGTTCCTTCATCTGCAAGGCAGGAGCAATTACCTTCTTCAGAAAGGTGGTGTGAATCTTAATTTGTTAGTTATTGTGCAAAATGGTTTTAGATTCCCAAATGAAACATATGAAAGCCAAAGCTGTAAAAACCTTTTCAGCCACTTGTCTTTATTTAGCTGTGAAAGGCCTTATTTTGTCATTTTTCCATACGTGTTTTCCTACACTGTCCCTTCTGAGAAGGTCTGTTCATCCAATTAACGTCAGCAGAATGAAAAATTGCATCTAGCCTGCCCCCAGCACTTGATGTCTAGATCTCAGAGTGCTGGCAGGCATGAAAACCGAAGCACAAGCATGTCGTGAAATAAACCCCATCATTTCCGAATACACACCTCACCTAGAACCAGCATTACTGCACGCTCCAGAAACATGTTCTGCCTTGCCACCTCGGGCCCACATTATGTCTGGAAACGAAGGTTACGGTTTATGTTGGCCACAACCCACCATGAGATGTGCACATGTAGTACTTTGGGGTGATGGAGGGCCGAACTGGTACATTTGCAGTAGTTACGCTGTAGACCCTCACGAACATGAAGGCAAGACAGTCTTGGAATAGAAATATCCACACGTGCATAACAGGTTTCCATGAGAAGAAACAGCGGGGTACTGAGCCTTTAACAAATGTGGAGAAGGAAGAATTGTTTGAATGGGAAATGATAAGATAATGGAAAGGCTCTGGCTCACAGATGTAACATAATTTGAATTGGATAACTGCTCTGATTTTCAATACATCAGTAATTAATGACTGGCATTTGGAGAATGTCAGGTGGATAATACAGCAGTTAGGGGAGCTTTCAATATCTTCATCTTTTAACAACTTGTTCCGCCCCCATCCCTTTAAACAGTATAAAACAGCATCAAGGGAACGCATAGATGTTTTACACGCGTTCTGTAATAGAGGTGCCCACTGCTAGAGGAGAGGTCTATTAACTGCTCCGTACCTCCAGAGTCCATTAACAGGGACTGACAGCGATGCAAGCCCTGGAGGATCGCTTCTAAGTCTTACATCGGGGTGAAAAGGGTCTTTAGACAGAGATCAGTACCTCGCTGCACAGCCCCCAAAACCCTGTAGCTGGAGGCTGTGCAAATGTTCCCTGCCCTGGCTCCATAACCTCTTCAGAGGCACAAACAGAAGACGGCAAAGACTTTTAACTCCCAAACCCACCCTTGATATTTCTTGTATGACGTATTCTTGGGACACAGTCACTTAGTCTTAACTGCTTGTAACACACATGACAGTTGCAGAGCTTGGGAACCGTATTTCTCAGTTGAAGCGTTTGCCACTTTGGATACTGCTTGTTGATGCACTCTTCACTGATAATAACAACTCAGTAGCTTACCAATTAAAAAGTAGTTAAAATAATTTCAGTAACTGCTCTCTAATCCAGAATCCTTTTCTCCTTTCTTTTTTTCCTGTGGTTATATAATAAAATAGGTCATTATTTTCCTAAATTCTCCTTTCTGCTCTTTTCTAAAGGTAAGAGAAAAAAGAGGATAATGAGCTATAGCACTGAGGATTTTATGTACAACATCCTGTCAAAAAGCACAGTGCAATTAGAAGCAAAAGGAGAAAAAACAGACATGTATCTTTAATCTTAATCACTTAGAGCAAATGCAGGTGCTACCTGCAAACAGCACAGTTTTAAAAAGCCAAGGATGAACTTCAGCTTAAGACATTCTAGTGAAACCGCCACTTAAAAAAGCTACTGAAGATGCTTTACCCAAACTACAAAAAAGACAAAATTTCCCTTTCCTACACTTCCAGCCCCTTCAAAAACGTTAATTTAAAAAGCATAACCCTTTGTAAGCAGGGATACCTTCTGTCAAACAGACCTATCTCCAAAAACTCAAGCTATGAATACCAAATGTGAATCAGCCTGGCACCTGGATGAAGGCCTGGTAAAGGTGAGCGGGAGTCAAATGTGCTTGGAGTGAGATCTACTGGGAGCAGTACAGGTGCAGAAGGCCAGACAATTCATACCCTCTAACTTTTTTACCACCTGATTTTTGAATAAACTTGGGACAGCTGGAATCTGACACTTCGAAAATAATGTTGATGCTTCCTTGACCTGTTTATTAAAGGTCATGCAGTGCCCACCAAAGATGCCCAGTTGGTATCTCGGGGACTGATCCCATTGACTCACCATCAAGCTTGGTACAGGCCTGGGAAGGACAGCACATTTCTCACCCTGCTTGTCAAAGTATCTCTAGAGGCTTACTTAAGAGAAGGCTCAGGCTTGAGGAGGTTCAAAATGGTGAGGATGATTACTCACTGTAGAAGAAGCTGTCACTCTGCAACATTTAAAGTCTTAAAGAAAAGGGCAACTTATGGAACATAATGACTAGTATTGTGTATTATAACAGTAATAATCTATGCTATTACGAGTGAAAAATACTATATGGATAAGGCATTTTTATTACTACAGAAAGAAATGAAAAGGAAGGAGATTTGACAGATCTGCTAGCAAGTGCTGGTCTCCGCAGAGCAGCAAACTGCAATTTCCTCCCCATTTTGCATCCACCACTCAGTGCTGCTTCCTGAGGTTTGGTCACCTACAAGTGGGGAAGAAATTTGGCTTGCTGAACCTTCAACTGCTGGTAACGACACGTGAAGACAGACAGAGACCACCCTGACTCACAGTCCAGGTGGTATTTGCAGGAAGGATATCGTATGGACAGTTTGATCCAGGAAACTCTCCGAGACTGACTCCAAAGGAGCAGCCTCTGAGTGAAGCTCAAGTAGTGGACACTGCGAAAACCACCCTGAGGGCTGCAGGTGGTTAATTCCTTGAACCACTGCAACAACTTTCTGAGAGAAATTCTGCTTGAAAGACACAGTCTTCAAAAGGTATTTTTAAAACACACATCTCCCCTCACATGGCATATATGTGCCTGATGACATATTAGACTGGAAAAGCACATTATGAATAGGCAGCACATCTGAAATGTTGGCTTGACAAACCGAGGTTTGATGGAGGGCTGCACTTCTGCAACAGGTAGCTGGAAGAAGAGATTTTATGTAAATCAAGTACATTAGGAATGAGTTCTGTAATAGTCTTTAGGCAAATTAAATGCTTGCTCTTGAAAGCCTGATTGTATGTTTTATCTTCCAACTAGTAAGTGCTGCTTTTTTTAACACTGTTTTCATCAGTACCTTGACTAGCCTTTTGTCCTCCCCTAACTGTGCTCCAAAGGGAACTTTAAAGCTTTTTAGAAGGTGCTAAGTCAACAGCTTTGAGTATTGGTATCTTCTGTCCTTAGCACAACCTGTGGTGCTGCTATTTTCCCACTAAGCCACCCAGCCCTGATCTGCAGAGGTTGACCAGGATTACCTTTAAGACCAGGAGTGCAGTCTAAAAGAGCACCTGCCTCCTCAGATTCCCAGTTACGGTGCAGAAGTTTTCTTGGAAGCTTTCCTGGAGTAAGGAGCCTACATTTATGTGCTGATCTATATAATTTCTGCAGCCTGGGACCTGGAGGGCTGCTCCCACACCTGCTGGGGAAGCTGCCCAGTGCTGTGTCACCACCACACCAAAGGCTGCTGATGCTGCCATGAATCCGTCTGAGGCCCCTCCTTGGTGCCCTCTGCACAAATGGCTGTGTGAACTGCTGCATCTGTTGGCTGCCTCCGTTTTCTGTCTTCCTAAATTCCTCTCAAAAATCTAGTTTCCATCAGTAGGACGCCATCCTTCGCTTCTTTTTCCGAGCTCCCAACTTGATTATGTGTTGTTAAAACAGCTGCTGCATGTCAGAGTGAGTGAAGCAACCTGTCTGCATCTCCTTCTTGCTGCTCAAGAGTTTGTGCAGCTCCCAAGATTAAAGACTTTACAGAAATGTTCAGCAAAATAACCTTGCCCATTCCTCTTCATTTAATATCACAACCAGTGTATTCTCCCTAGAAACCGATACTACTAGGCCTAAAATCTCTACAGTTGTAGTCAGCACCATTTGCAAAGTAATACCAGTAATAAAGCTGCATTTTCCGCATGTTCCTACTGGAGTAAAGTGGAGAACCAGATCAGAAACTGGTAAAACAAGGGGCATGATCGTGATTTACTTGTTGAGAAACTTCTGAGAAAGGAACAGCTGGCAAGAGTATTTATGTGTCATCTGAAGGATGATACCTTCCACCAAGGCAGCCTAATCCATAAAGAGAGCAGCAGGATATCAGAAATGGGTGCATAATAAATTGGAATCCTTGAGTGAGTCTGAACCCTTCTGAGACTGAAAGTGCTGGTAGCACTTTTCCTTTTACAAATGAGAAATTATGACTATTAACTGAGACACACTGATGCACAGGATGCACTCCAAGGCAGCCACAGACAGCTCATTAATTATTATTGTAGGTTGGAGAGAGGAAGAAGTATTCCATGATCTGAACAAAGACTAATACCATACAACGCCACAAAACACGCAAGAGCCAGAGACAACCATTTGCAATCAATATGAATGTAGAGTCCTTTGAAAAGAAAATTAACACTTCCTCCTTAATGCTAGCCCCTCTTTTCCTCTTTTCTGTACATACATTCAGTGGACATGGTGTATCTTATGTAATCAGAATTGTATCCTTTTCTCCACACATACCTAAAGTTGACGGGTTTGTTCTCCTTGTTCCTGACATATGCAGTATACACTATATACTGAAACAGCATTGTCAGTCTGCTCTCACCCCTGTGACTGCATTAGTGTCAGGGAAGGTTATATATAGGTGCTTATCTATAGAATTTCCACAGTGCCAATCACTGAGGCACTTCAGCACCTCAGAAGCTTCACTAAACATACCCTTGCAGCAGTCCTGCTCTATAGGGGCAGGATGTCCTATCCCCATTTTGCAGAATGGGAAGACAGAGATGGAAGGCCTTACTCAAGGTCATGTAGGGTAGCTATGGAGGAATGGAGGATCGCATCTCTGTTCCTGTGCATGGTGTCGGCCTAGGAAGAGCAAGCATATACAGAGAAGTAATGGAAATCTGGTAAGAAAGTGCCTCTACTCAGTCAAGTTTATAGCTCTGAGACGTCTTGGCCCTTTTTGGCGTCTCTCGGTGAGATCACCTCTTTCACTGTCTTGGTTCCTCTCTGCATTTGGACGTTTCTCAGCTGTTTCCCTCTGAGCTGTCCCTCTCCCATCAGTTCCTGTCCTACTGGTCCAAGAGACCCCCTCTGTGCCTTCCTCACCCCAATTCAGTAACTCCTGGGGTGATGCCTCCTCACTTCTGTCTTGGCCTCTTTGAGTTACTGCAGGTCCTTCCTGCACATCAATCCGTATGTTTGGCAGGTGCAGATGATGCCTTAATGTAAGACACAACAAAATCTTGGTCTCCTGGACTTGAAACAAGATGGTGGCAGGGACAGAATGGGATAGGATGTGGCCCATCTGGAATAGCAAAATTAGGTAATACCAGTGCCATGATGCCAACTGAAACAGCACTGTCATGCTACATGTTTAATATTCTTCACCTCTGTACAATTTGGTATGATTTTTTTTGGTATGATTTTTTTTATTAATTTTTAATACACGTCACATATCTGGGTATCATGAAACACATGCAAAACACAATGTCATGTAAGTCACCTCTCCCTCTCTGCTGGAATCCCTTAGCCAGACTTTCTGTTCCTTCAAGGACGTGCCCAAACTCCCCCCATCAGCTCCCAACAGTGTGCCCTGCATTACTGGTAGGAGACTTTTAAAGTACGAGGGCAACCAACAAAGCTCAGCTGCTGTTCAATCAGCCACACCTCAGCAAACTCTTGTGAGGTCCAGTTTACTTTCAACCTCAAGTCCTTATTTTTGCCACAAAATCATTAGAAAATGTGCCAGTAAGGACTGGAACAGACATACACACATGCATGTCCTGTGCAAGGATCACTCACTCATTAATCAAAATATTAGGCAAAGTATTTTTCTATATATTTTATTCAGCCTATTTGCCTCTTACCGGTTAAACCATTTGTCCTAGAACTTCCTAACCTGCCATTTTCAAAAAGGTTTATCCAGGCAAGGAAATATTTTCTCGTGTCTTACAATTATCCTTAAAATCAATGTTTATAGATATATATGGACAGACTTACGTGTACAACAGATTTAATTTACATGAATGATTGCCGGGTGTTTATGCAGGTCATGATGAAGAAGTGCTAGTAAATTCATTGAGCCTCATGTATTCCTAGCACAAATGTCGCTACAGAAAGCTTGCAGATGTATTTTAGCAATGGTTTAAAGCAATTCTACTCATATGGAAAATAGTATTCCTCTCCTTGAAAAGCCAGTTCCTTCCATATCATGAGGCCAATTACACAGGCCTCAAAAGGAGAAAATAATTTGTATGAATATGCTTTCTAAAGCTCTTTTAACTGATTTGAAAAGTTTATCTATACATAAAATGTGCCGTGTTAGATTTTAGTGTCTGGCATTCTTCCATGGCCAGCACTAAGGCTTTCACAGAAGGATATTTTTGGCTTCATGATAGCAAAAGGATCCTCTTTCTAACCTGAAGACATTGGACTTTGAATCTGTCTCTGGTCCAGGATTGAATATTGCTTGTCCTGGGCTTCAGGCCAGTGTAATTTGGGGAAAGAAATTCCACATTTGGGAAAATCAAGAATCCATTCTTTGGCAGTTTCTTTTTCAAATGGTGGCTCTTTGATGCTATTCGGAAATTTAAAATCTTGGAAGTGGTTACTGAGGAGCTGGATTTATTGGGTGTTGTGCAGGTGAGGTAGCCAAAGGTCAAATGTTCATCTATCACATGGTAACTGCAACTTATCTGCAAGTTGGTTCAAACAATTTATTTCACAGGCATTGTCATTATCTATATTTAACTATTTCTTTAGATTATACATGCAAACTCCTTTGGTAAATAATTCTGTGGGGAGTGACATGATTTCCTAAGCCTTTTTGCTCCCGTATTACAGAAAACAGTAGCAGAATAACACGAGTGTGGTCTCATTACTGCACCCAGCAATCTGTCCGTAATCAGCTTTGCATGACAAGCACTGCCCTGCGTCTCCTAAACAGTGTGTACTCCACTGCAAGGCAGAGGTGCGTTAGGAAACAGCATCCCAAGCAGCTGTGCCTGTGCCCCTGGACAAACACTGCGCTAGCACCAGCTCCACGCTCCTCCAGCCTCTGTGCTGACACTGGGCAGCTGCCTGCCTTTGCCAGGGGCAGCCCAAATAGCAGGTATGGCTGGAAACCTTGTCGAGGGGGAAAATGAAGCTGTGCAGGAAGGTGGGAGAAGACAGAGGGAGGTATGCCCCCTGCGTGTCCTCTAGAGCTGCTTCTCTGCAAACCAGCCTGGGGAACATCCTGAACTACGGTCTTCTGTCACGAAAATACACTGACAGTCCCTACTTACTTTGCCCACTGTATGACATACTTTATTTAGGAGGATCACCATGCTTCAAACTCAATTAGTCCTAAATGGTATTGTTCATTTTAATACAATTGTTATTTTGATTGATAATAAAAGCCTACACTCCATAGTAAAAGCAGCAACGTCGGACACAAAGACATTACAAAATCTATAACCTGACCCTTTAAAACCTGCCTTGAACCATCAGGCTTGACTTATGAGACCAGTTACAATAGCGCTTCATGCAAAAAGCATTAGGTTAATGCTGGATCAGGCAATGTTGCCAAACACACCCTGGCATAATTAATCAAGAATATTTCAAAACCAGATCACCTCCAAGAGGTTATTGATTTCCTGTCACGACACGTTTTCCTTATGAGGTGCTACAATGCTATGTATCTGAGATGTGCTGGCATGTATTTTTCAGTGACTAAGCCTTGATCTGTCTTCCTGGATTCCTGCCACTGGTGCATTGACATCTGCAACTACTCATGTTTGACAGTCTCATGCATGAGCTATGTGGCTTCCAAGTTGGACGGGATTAGTATAGGAGACTTTCTGAATACTTGAAATGTAATTGAAAGCAGATAAATACAAGGGTCTCAAGAGGGTGGCATACTTTGTACAAATGGTATCACATTAAATCATGCATATACATGCTTAGAATGAGAAAGATCGCAGTGTTAACCAGCATAGTATGCAAGGAAGTTTTTCCCCTTGCTCTAAAATAAGTTTGAATCCTGATAATGTCCCATTTTTCTGAACTCCACATATGCTGCATGGCTGAAGCATGGTTGGACAAGCACACAAATGTACACATTTGGGAGAAGGGTCATGGGAAGAAGAACATATATGGAGACTGGCAGGTGTTTTGCCTTTCATTCATGCTTGAACTAAGGCACTTGTCTTCTCTGAGCCATGCCTGCTATATGATGACAGCTGAAGACAAACTACACATCAAGTAATCTCAAGATTATGCCGTTATAATGTAAAATGTCAGCAAATAAGAAATGATCTTTTCTCTTAGAGCAAAATTCAACTTTATTCCTTACATAGAACACATTTTACTTACCTGTTTTTCTTGGTGAATGTGGACATTGAAAACCTCATCTGTAAATGCATGTTTGTACATATTTACTGAATATTGTAAAATAGAGGATGTAAACTGCTGTACAGAGTTTATCTTTTATGTTGCCTTCTTTTAAATTTTGAACTCTGCAAAAACAAGTAATCTTCCTTTACTGCAGATAATGCAGAGCTTGATAAACTCTGCTAATGGGAAATACACTACTGCTTCCTGCTGTCAAATACTGATTGAGGATTGCAGTGATGGGTAACATATCATAAGCACAAGAGGACTATGATATTGAATATATGTGATACCAAAGGGCTTCAAGATAATCAGACTGTAGCAGAGCTATATTGGCTTCTCTGTGTTGTCTTGCAGACTTTGGCCTGCTTTTTTCTGTTCACTTTAACCTTGGTAAGCCTGGCTCTGATTCCCTCCTTACGAGCTCTGTCCCCAGCCAGACTGGTCTCACTGAGGTATCGGCGAACTGCATGGCCTGTCTATCCCAGATGTGAAACAGGAAGAGCTGGAGATGCGATGTGATTCTTCTTACCACATGGTAGCTTTTTTCCTAGTAAGGAGGGCAGCAGAACTGTTGTGTGGGGCCAGTGGTTCCTCGGAGAGCAGTAGTTGAGGGGAAGAGCTGCAAAGGGATAAGTGGTCTCACTTCTTAAACACTGGGGAACCCTGGAGAAAAGAGGACTTCCTACTCTGCCTGGTGTTCCTAGAATGAAGTCCTCAAAGACTTCTGTTCCAGCCTCGCAGCAACAGCAAATCTGCTGAGGTCCTAAGCAGCTGGTGTGAGGTATCCCTTGGTCTCCTTCCCAGGACCCTGCTAAATGTGGTCAGAGAAGTTTATCAGTTTAGTCATAATTGCAGGATCATAATGCATTCTTCTGGTATCAAAAATCTTATCCATATTCCCCTACTGCTACAGGGATTCAAGACAGAACCTCCTTTGCAGCACCTTCTCATAAAACTGTAAAGCAAGGCAGCTGTAAGGTTTTGCCATGTATCTTTCAGCTGGTCTGATCTCTTCTGTATGGAGATGGATGCTTGTATTGGGACTGAGGTCACCCATACATGCAAGTGACTCAAGACACTGTTCTTTAAAGGTCAGAAGTATCTTTTTTTTTTTACTGTAAGGTTATCCAAACACTGAAGGCTGCAGAGTCTCTGTCCTTGGAGATATTCAAAAGCAGACTGGACATGGTACAGTGCAACTGGCTTAGGTGGCCCTGTTTGAGCAGAGGAGGTGGACAAAATGATCTCCAGAGGTGCTTTCCCACCTCAGCAACTCTGTGACTCTGATCCATGATCAGAACGTTCTTGGGAACATCATCTGTGTTCCCAAGTGCCCGGCTGTTTGGTTACTGGCCTTTACATCCAGTACTGTCAGTCCTCCCCACCCCTTCTTCCATCTCCTCTTCCTGGTCAGGACTGGGACCACAAAAGTTGCTGCATTTTTATGCATGGTCTTGACACCATCTCCTTGGTTCTCTGGGGTGAGAGCGGAAAGGGAGAACTGAACTGCCCCGACCTGCAGCATTTCACCACTTAAGAAATCTCTTCTGTTCACACTCAAGGTATTTTCTAAATGCAACAGTCCTGTAATTGTCAACATTTTGTAGCTGAGGAACAGAGAGACAACAGGAAGGCCTCAGCTCCACATGCAGTTTCCTCGTCATTAATGATCAAACTGTGTGCGACTGTGTTTGAGGTGGAAGATTATGGAGATGCCTTTCAGGTGGGAACAGCTCGGTCAGTCACTGGATGTGTTTCATAACATTAGCTGTAACATCATTCTGTTGCAGCTAAAATACCCACAGTGTGAGAACTGCAGAGCAAACCCATACACACAGGGATGATCACTACAGACGTTCATTGGTGAAGAGAGATAACAACAACCCTGACATGCCTGAGGCTCACTCCTACAGAGGCCTTACACTGGAGAACGGCATCTCCGGGAAAAGAGACTTACCTAATACTGTCAACTTATTATCAGTCACTGGCTTTCCCATGTTACATGTTTATTTTTTTACTCCCATCAATAAGGCTGCCCTTTAAGCCTTTGGAGCCACAGCTAGCAAGTATCTATAGACTGCTTATTAGGGTAGGGGCACCCACGTGTGTGATTCACCTCTGCAAGTCTCTATGTGGGGTCCCGAGCCAGTGTTATTTTCAGCAAGAATAACAAAGTGATTGAACCTGGCCCGTTCTACTGGCAACAGCACTTGATAAACAGGTTACATGAGGTACATCCATGCCAGGCTGGGAACTTCAGTCCTTTTGTTTCTCCTCTTGTGCTGCGGCTTCAACATGCTCTTAGAGTGTTACTGAACTTTCCCTTGCAGAAAAATCTGTTTTTTGTGTGTTTTGTTGGTGGTTGTGGTTTTGGACTGGTGTTAGTATTTTAATTACTTGACCTATTAGCCTCCAAAACTGTGGGGTACTTTTGTTTAGAAATCTTTTTTTTAGTCTCAAACCAACTTTTTAATGCTCTCAATTTTTGAATAAAATTAAACAAAACAAAACAAAACCAACAAACAAAAAAAACACACTATCCCTTAGATGAAATGTCCAAGAGCAGCAGAACTACTAATAAAAGGCCTGAAACTATATTATGGCCCTTCAATAAATCCTAAACTTTAAAGAGGTAACTCTAGTAGATGCTAACACTTCTTTCTCACCTCAGGAACACCAGGTACCACTTTACCATGTTGCCATTTTACTGCAAAGAAAAAAGCAAAACAAAACCAAAAAAAAAAGAGCTTTTAACAAAGGGATGAGAAGTATACTGAGACTCCAGCCAATCACTGTGGGACCAGCAGGGATTACCACTGTACATTTCCTTGCCGTGTGGTATATTTTTAGTTTTATCAATAATTAAGTTATCTTTTATTGTCACTATGCTCTATAAACCTCCTCCTTACCCTTGTTAGATTTCTGTGAGGCTTGGAAAAAAAAAAAGCATGTAAAAGCACTTTATCTGTGAAGAAACGCACGCAAACAAAGAACAAGCATCTTGTCTAAACCAAAGCAAGGGGAAATCAGTGATGGATTTTGTTGTGGAATGTGGGTGTTGGCAGTGCCTTCAACTGGGCTCAGCCCACAGCACCACACCTCTCCCATGTCCGGAGGTCAAACTCGGAAAAGTCCTGGTGTGAGGTCCACAGCCACATAAGGGCCTGAAGGTACTGACCTCATACGTTCATGGCAGCGGGAGAAGAAAATCCCGTGGATAAAATCCAATAGTTTAAGCACCCAATCTAAGCACATTATTTAAAATCATTTTATTAAATGTGAGTGTATCTGCCTCTGTAAATGTCAACGTAGACATGCTAGAAGAAGCACAAGAGGAAAAGCCAGAGGAATATTTGGGCTGTTGCCTGAGAAATTTATTCTTGTTCTGACCTCTCTCTGCTGTTGAAAGCAGAGAGCAACTGGGACTTAAAACTAATGGACTGCAGCTCCAGGGCAACTTTAGACAGGGTCCATGAATGTGAGCCCAGGGTTTGCAGCATGCATCTCGGTGACTCATGTGATTGGGATTCAGGGATTCACGGCATGCCTTCAGCTAGGCATATCTTGGGAAGCAGAGAGGATGCAGTAGGTTAGGGAGCCAGGCAGATCACAACAATGTTTGGGAGGGAGTCGCTGCACTGTTTCCAACCTCCCCTTCCTAGGAGAAGTCACAAAACATTGAGGAATAACCACAAGACCGAGGAAACTAACAGGAGCTGGCACTTTGGTCTCCCCCTCCATCAGCCTTCGGAAGGGATGAGGGAGCTGAAATGACTCTAGCAACATTAGTGGCTGACCTCAGGGTGGCTACGGACGTACTGCAAAGCGTCGTGCCACGACCGACATCTGAACAGGCGCTCGCTCCATCAGCCCCATGCAACAGCTGGGAGCCTGGCAAGCGCCAGCCAGCCTCTAAAGCTCCTCTAAAGCAGGGAAGCACTGCCTGTGTTTTAAAGACACCGGAGCTAAGTGGCAGCACTAGGAATTGTGCCCTGATCCTTCAGGAAACCTTCTCTGTGGACAGACCATTCTCCTCTGCTGAAATAAAAGCTCCCCCCCCCCCCTTTTTTTTTTTTTTCAAAAAGTGGGGAATTCTTCTTACTCTGTATCTGGGAGAGGTCAACAGCTCTAACCAGTAAATCCATGGCTGAGCGTTGAGAATTGCAGATTAATTAAATTGCAGGTATTCAGTTGTTTACAGCTGGTTTTGTGCAGGGAGGGTTAATACAAAAACCTTCTATTTTTCAGAAATGAAAGCAGTGTGGATTTAGGCTTTCTTTAATCTTTAAAGAAAAAAAAAGTTTGAAAAAAATCTATTTTTTCCCCTTAAAATAAGAAAAATAATTAAAGTATATATTTGATTTCAACTGAAAAGTCATTTTTCATTAAAAAGTAGCATGAGTTTAATATGTGACCAGCTCTGGTGGTAAAGTAATTGAACAATATTATTGAAAAAATGTCCTGGTGCCTACTAGAATTCCTTTGTGAAGAACAGATGCATCTAGTGGGACTGAAATACGGTTGAAACAGGAGAAAATATTTGGAAGACCTTGCTAAAAGTAATTTTTCATCAAAGACATTAGCACTCTATTTGTCAAAGCATTCAGAAAGCTCTTTAATTCTGCTAGACTTGTTGTTAACACTGCTGCCTATGTTGGGACAGTAATAATCTCCCATTTAATAAGAAGCCACATTATTTAATTTTGGGTGAGGATTTGCAAATGGCAGTCTATTCATTCATTTATATATTCCAGATGTATTTAATAGTCTTCAAACTGCTTGGGGCTGAAAGTGGGGAAACAAAAAAATAGATTGACTGGAATATGGCAACAGTCTTCAGTACATTATACCATGCTTTCTGCCCTCTGAGGAGTCTGAAATCATTTCAACTTCCATTTTGTTGCCTTAGTTTTATTGAGAGGAAGGAAACCCATAGCCCTGACCTCATTTGGGAAGAGCAATCACCACCTGAAGCATTCTTTCTCTTCCTACATTTATCTGTCTTTCCTCTACAGAACTCCTCTTTACCTTTCTGCTTCCAGCCTCACATTGCCTGTGTGCTGCTCTGCTCCTCCAGTCTCTCTCCACTTGTATGGCACGGTGTGAGGAAAGGTGTTAATATGGGCTTCATCACTGAATGTCGTGTCTGGCTTTTGGTGGGGAATTAATCCCCTGGCCCATCCTTCTTCTTAATGCTGTGTTCCAGCAGCAGCTACAAGAGAAGCTGCCTCGTCATTCATAGCCATAGCAAGAGGCAGGCTTTCTAGAGACAGCACAGCTATTAAGTCCTCCTAAGAGGAAAGCTCATGGAAGTTGGAGAAACAGCATTCTTGGTTAAAGATGCTCAGGTTTAAAATGCACAGTGAGAGGCAAGTAAATATGTCGCCACTGATATTTTCAACAGTGGGAAAGACAGTATTTTGCCCAGTCTTGTAAGGATGAAAAAAGAAAAAGAAAAAATAAACTTACTGAGCACCCTAAACTCAGGGAACATAAAGGATCCCAGACAAAGTGCAGAATCCACTAGAGACAATGCATTACATGTCTCAAGTGCCAGTTCTTGCTACTGATACAGCATGAGGTATTTATGCTCCCTGCTTACTTCTCAATGAGAGATGGGCAACTTACCTTGCATCTCGAGCAGGCGTGTGTGAGGCAAAAGCATACAGACAGACAGAGCAGATGGAGAACATATGAGTCAAAGCACGCTCTGTAAACAGAAGTTACAGAGGAAGATAGGTGGAATGAAAATTATTTTTTATTAAGTGCTCTTAGCATGTCCTTAGGAGCCAATTCCTTTAGCATTAGGAAACAGTTCTTCTTGTAAGGAACTCCAAACTATTTGTTTTACTGATTGCTTTGGTAGAGATGTAAGTTTTGGGAATCCAAACTGTAAGATGAAAGTTCATCACTGATAATGATGTTTGCGTAGGATGTATGTATCTTAGCCTGGAGGCTGACACAGGCTGAATACATAACATTCGAGCTGTGCATTTCAAAGAGGAGATACACAGCTTTCCAGCATTTTCTCATTTCCATTTCAGCTTTTCATTCTTTTTAAATCTCTTCTTAGGGAAGAATGAAAGATGAGGCAAGTTCCTGGATATCACTTTTTTTTTTTTTTTTTTTTCATTCACTGACATTAAGAAGAGAAAATTGCAGAAAGATAAAATGGGAGGAAGAAAACCCATACTGGTAAAAATCCAAAACACTGAAGTTTAAGTTTTGATAAAAACTCAGAGATTTAAACAATTATGAAAATGAAAAGTTTCTGCCAAAGGACAATGGTTTGGTTTCTTTGTTGGAAACTACTTTTAATAATTCTATTAAGCATTTGATACCTTCCAACTATAAAGTGCTATCAGTGCAAAAATTTAAAATTCAAACAAGTTACATAAGGCATTTAAATTATGATGTCCATACATAGATGTATCAGTATATATTGTATAAATAAAACTCCTAGCATTTTACAGATAAGATTTCAGCAATCTTAAAATGTCATGCATCTGCAAAATACCATGCTTAGTTGTTTTCACCATAAGCACATATGTCTGAGATCTATACGGACCTTCTAAAGATTTGTATAAATAAAGTATTGTTGTTTCTAGAGGTACATTAGCTTTTTATAATATTAGCTTTTATAACATTAGCTTTTTATAATATTTCCTGTAAAAAATCTGATGTAAAGCCTGCATATAACTAACCAGTAAATGTATGTGTCTCCTGGCAGGTCACTTATTCTCCAGGTTGCCATCCAAAGATGAAGTCCTAAAATTCACTCTGCTTTCCCTTCTCTCTCCTCCTTATGTTTGAATTCTGATGTTTGCTTGCTGAAATGATGAGTTAATTTGGAGTTAATGGTGCTATATTTTACCTGCCTAAAGAATGGCCAGCAGAGAGGGACGCTTTTATTTCCTTTAAAGCCATCTTGCCATAATATTGTGTTGCATAATAGTCAGATGACTCTTACAGTCCACACAGAACTGGAAATGATGTTACTGCTTCTGTTGCTCAAATAGTCTTTTTTCAAAATGACTGGATTACCTAAAACCACTTAGATAACCTTGGTGCAGTTTAGATATACAAGAGAATTTAGTATAACCAATGTTTTCTGCCAAATGTTATTTTTTAACACTTCCTCCTATGAATCCTAAACCACTTTTTGTTATTCATCTCACTAACCATTCATGGATGAATGGCAATTGCTGAATGTCTCAGAAACAACACCTTGAAAATGTCATTCAAATCAATTTCTCAACAGCATGAGAGGCTAGGAGGTAATTCACACTTCTTTTATAATAATATTCTATAAGAGGTACTGTAGTCATCTGCCTTCCCCCACCCCCTCCAAAAGTAAAGGACTATAAATTCATTCTCATTTAGTGCAGCCAAATGTAACAGGCTGAGAAAAACACTGCAGGCAGAATATACTATGAAGACTGCTAAGCTGTGGGAAAAAAACACCTCCACCATTGCCCCAGAACTAACCCGTTCCCCCAGAGCAGCAGGCGCATGAGGAGAAGGATTCTGCAAGGCAAACCTGGAAAATTTCCTGCCTCCTTCCATCTAAGCCCAGTGCCTTGAATGCTGCCTCCTTTCATCAAGAGGAGCTCTGAACCCCGCTGTTGTCTCACAAATATTATTTACTTGTGAACACCCCCAGGGTCCTTCTCCCTGAAACTTCCAATGGGGTATACACACTTTAGGGGTTCAATGATCTCCTGATCCTCAGCTGTCAAGACAATATTATTCCAGCATTCATTCATATCCAGCTCTGCCCTGACTCTAAAACAAGCAGCGGTTCAAGTCCCAAAGCTGGGTCAAAGGGATTAGAAACCCTGCGGCTAAAAGACTGCTTCATCCTTTCAGGTGTCAGCTGGTGAACGAGGAGGTACCAGCCAAGAAGCTCGCACCACAAGATCAGTCCCACATCTGACATCACTGTCTGGCAGCCGCACCACAGCCCCTAAGCACCCTAAACCACTGCAACAGCAGATTCGAACCACTGCAGAAGAGGGAATGAAGCAACCAAACCCAAACCATCTCTTTTCAAAGCCTGCATATATAACCGAGAGCAGGTGTAAAAAAATATATGCTGCCTCTTTCCCTGATCAGACATGCAGACCAGGCACATTCCTGTAAGTCAGTTCCTTTCAGGCAAAACCTCTGATAAATCTTGCAGCTAAGGGAGGACCCACTTTTTAGCACAACATTTCAACCTGAGCTCTTTGCTTCTGGTGACTTCATATGAAGGATGTCGGCACCACACAGTCAAGGACGCCGTAGCTCAAACTCCTCTCAAGGTGGATGCTGCATAATCTCTCTCATTTCACACGCAGAGCAGAACAGCCTACACTTGCCGTGAGCCTCAGCCTTGCAGGACTGTTGGGGAGCTGGCAAATATTCTACTGTATTTCAGTGCTGCTCCAGCTCTCCTTGTTAGAACAGCTTCGTGCTCTTTCAGTCTGACTGGTGCCTCACGTAGGAAAGATTACTCTTCCCTTCCATCACGCCTGGAAGCAACAAAGCAGACTTGCAGGCCAAAACAAACCCCAACCCAACCCTTCTGAATTCTGTTTTTCAGCTTTTTCCATGACGATTCCCAGTCTCCACCACAGGGCTGAGGAGTTCATCGCGTGCTCAGCTGTTAAGACACCCTTTTCCCCACAGCTCACCTGCTAGCACTGCTGAGCAAGAGCACCACTGTGCAGCATCTCCCTCGTCATGGAAGACACACCCTGGGGAGAAAGGGAACTTCTACAGCACCGATTTCTGGGCTGCTGCACAGCCAGATAGGGCTCAGGTAGGTCGGGGAGCTTCAGAGGCTGCCTGGGATGAAAACAAAGCTTTCACCTTTTCCTGATGTAGCAGGAAGAATTTCTGAAGCGAATTGCTCATGTTCAAAGGTTTGGACCTACCCACAGAAGCAGCAGAAAATGTAAACCCGCTGTGGTGCTCCGTAGCTATTGAGCTGCTCACCCGGCCTGTCCTTCTGTCCCACCAGCCAACATTTCTTGCTAAAAGAATTTCTGGCAGGGCCACTTCATTCTGTGCAGGGGGCAGAAAGTCAATGCACTGATCAGCAGTCGCTTTGCTAAAGAGTACCCCACAAATCCGATCTCGTCTATCTGTTTGCCTTCACATTTCTGCTGGAGCCTCTATAATTAATTTAAACAGATATAAGCACTCCTTCTCCTCTCCTTTTTGATGCCAGCTATTCCAACAGGCTGTGCACTGAAGCTGCAGCAATTTCAAAGGCTTCCGCTCCCTGTGCAGAGCTGAGCAGCTGCAAGAATAGTTTTTTGAAGAGGAAATGGCACCCAATGGGACTGGCAGGCGGCTGCGAGCTGAGCTCAAACAGCCCCCAAAGTCCTTGGGAGCATCTGAGGACATCAAAAGACAAAAGATCCAGGCTGGGAAAAGCCTGAAGAATTAATTTAACAGACTCCCCCCCTCCAACCCTGGATCTTTCTTCTTGCAAGCAGTGTGTCTGGGAAGAAGTCTTCCTCACATTTGGTTCTGATGATCCCATTCCCATTGAAATGCTGGAAATACAGGGCTGCACATGAGGGGCAGTTGCATTCCTTGTTAGTTTTTTAAGTTAAAAATGTTTAAATGGATAACTCTATATTAAAAACTGCATCTCTGTATATCATTAAAATGACATTATTATGATATATTTCTGTTAATATAAATGTAGTTAATATAAATAAGCACACTGCCATATTTCAAAGTGACCGTAAACTACTCATGGTGCTTCATGCATGTGTAAGTGGTTAACAGATGGACTCACTGACATGATTGATCTCAATAAAGCTGTACTTTTTATGATAGCTGGCAAACACATTCCTCTGTTATTTACAACACAGCACACACATTCCTCCTATCCTGTTGAAGAGATGTATAGAAAATTTAGCACCTTTGTTTCACATACATGAGCTTGTGCACAGGTGCACATGTTCTCTCCTCCCAAAGTGTGTAAAGTCAATGACTTGGAGTCGAACTTTGTAACCTTTGTGAACTTCTAGAGCTGATTCAACAGGCTTCAGACTGAGCAGCGGGGCATTCACTGAAGCCCTGTAGCCACTGCCACTCCTGCAGGACTACTGTAGCTGAAGCATGCTCTTCAAGCAGCAGTCAGTTTTCATGGCAGGCTCACAGACCAGAACTATTAGACCAAATGCATGTTCTTTTCTGAAAGCTGCGTGCTTCCTTAATTCCCTGTGTATAAATAGATGCCATTTTACTAGACTCTGCTACCGCACATCATCGAGAAGTTGTCTAGAAAAAGAACTGACACAACACATCCTGCAAAAGCCTCTTCTTTGTCAGATTGCACTAATTATACACCCACTGCATCAAACTTCTCCATCTTCGTCCTCCTAACTGGCAAATTCTGTCTTTCCCCATCAATTTCACACCACTCTTCTCTCTCTTCACTTCTGAATTTTGCTTTTCGATGAATTTAAGTTCACATACGTACAAGTCTGAGTTAAGTGGTGTGCAGACATATCGTGCGTGCCTGTTTGTGCACCCAGCTCTGCACACCAATTGTCACAGATCTGGGCAGTCTTTTTTTTTCTGAGACCTTGCTGTGTTCGGCAGGACAACACAGTGTACTGTCAGGAGCTGCCCTGAAACAATTTTGCTCTATTATCAGTTTTATTTTGTGATTAACATTATGCCACACTGTTCTGGTATTGCCCAACAGATTATGATATAGCATTATATTGTGACTATTTCTTATACATTACTATGAATTGATTAATTAACTTAATTAAAAACATTTTACTTTTCCTAAGCATATAGGCTGCTTAACTGGGTTATTACATGATGTGGAAAAATAATATAGGGAACTAAGATGAGCTTGGTGGAATAATTTTCACTGGCACTTTTCTCTCTGAAGTACAAGGTACACTGATACTCCACGACATCTCACTTCTTAGAAGTGAGAAGTTTTAGAAGTCTGACAGGGTCAGGTGTTGTGAGACAAAAATTCCACAGCCAGTTGTTTAACTTAGGACAGCAAAATTAAAATGCTGAGCGAGAAATAAACTAAAATGGTCTCATACTTGAATGGAATATAAACATGCTGCTTAATTAGGTCACTAAGCATATGTTTGTTTACTTGGATATTTTCTCTCTGGCAGTTCATCTTTGGGTAACGCAACTACCTCACTTCAGATAGTGGAATTCCCATGGCAAATAACATGAAATTTATAATTTGGGGGCTGGAAAAGTGTATTTATTAGCACTATTTCAAGCACTTGATAATGAAGAGAGCTGAAGTGTGAGAGCAATATGTAGCTCACCGGCTTCTGTGTCAGATTGGTGTCCGCACCAAATTTTTGCTTAGGATAGCAGAGCCATCTTAGGACAGCAGAGCCAGCAGGGAGCTGGCTGTGACTGAATTTCTGCCTGTCCCTGATTTACCTTCTTGATTGATTCCAAGGCAGAGAAGGGTGTTGGAGCTTCTGATGCTTAATCTGTACATATGGAAAATCTTCCTGTGTTGCAAACTCAGAGGCACAAGCAATCTTGCCGCCTACATTCACCTCAATCCCTACATAATTTTTTTTTGGAAGGGCTGCAGAGGAGAAGCTTTGAAATCTTGCACTGTTCCCCTAAAGCTGACGAAGGAATTAGAAAATAATTACAGCTTTTAAAGTATTCCGTACAGTTGATCTGAACAGAAATGGCATCAGCAGCTTGGAGTGCCAGTCTGCGTTCAGAGTGACCCTCTCCCTAAAGCTGTCTGGAAGCAAATTGAGTTCCTGATTTTATTTCAACTGAACAAACTCCCATTAGTCCACTGTACCCTGAAGGCATCAAAGCTACGTCTTGGCTTTGCAGTGTTGGCTAATCCTTTCTGCTGCAGCACATGGGGCCTAGAAATCCCTCTATCAGCTGTGCCCATGCTATCTAAAGCAGAGCCTTCCCTTATTTTAAGAGTTGAAGAAAGCCAGTCACTAGGAAGAGCTGGAGAAGCATACTCTACTACTGTGATTCACACCTATCTGGTAATGGTGAAGCTCAGGAAGAAAATCCTGAATTTTGGGATTCATGGGAACATCCACGGGCACAGAAATGTTAAGCCTGACCCTTCTGCCCAGAGCCTTGCCATCTTGTCGTTACTCTGTTCACCTCCTTTCTGGCACTATCACAGGCTTCCCTCTTTTTACCAACCCCTACACAACTCTCATGGGACTTCAGTCCCATCCCTTACCAATCTCTCTGTGCTGCATCCTCATCCACCTGCTTTCCACATGGTTGTTTCTTTCCTGTCCCCCGTGCTCACTACCAAGGAACGGGTATGGGTATAGAAGAGGAAGGTTTGCAACAACTCAAAAGCCTCAGATTGCCACACACATCTAAGAGTCTTTGATTTGGGATCCTATGCTAAAGCCCTGGCTTTCCCAAGGAATATGGGACCAACCACTCGAAGTCAGAGCTCTGGCATGTCACAGCGCCAGGAAAGCATAACATGATTTGAGTCCTGCCTGAGAAGGGGTATCTCTTGCACAAGGTTCATAAGGAAATCTGTCAAGCAAACAGTTTGAATGTTGCTGTTTCATTTGTCATGGGCAACGAACCTGACTGCTTGGAAACACATTACATCACTTGAATCTGCATGTTGCAACAAACCTGCCAATTATTTTTTTTAGAAAAGCATGTTATTTGTAGATTTTGGAGATGTATTTGATCTCTGGTACTCTGCGATACTATTACAATAACTGAATGTAGACAGAAAAAGGGAGGAAAACCAGACCGTTAACTCAAGAATACCTTTGGTCACCCAGCAAAGAAGAAAACAGGAAAAGACCTCTGTTAATAGGAGAGCTTGAGTTAAATCACTTAAAGGCATGCCTGCACAGATGTATTTTCTACTTATTGTTCCCATATTGCCAAAGCAATCCTCAGCAATCCAGAGGAGCACTAACATCAAAAATCAAGGTCAAAAATTGAGGTAGCTCCCTCCCACTTGTACTGGGTTTACATGGCAGGGTTTTCATAGCAGGGGGGCTGCAGGGGTGGCTTCTGTGAGCAGAGCCCAGCAGCTGCCCCATGTTAGAGCAGAGCCAGCTTCAGCTGGCTCCAAAATGGACCTGCTGCTGGCCAGAGCTGAGCCAGGGAGTGATGCTGTTTGTGCCTCTGGAAGAGCAGACTGAAGAAAGGGAAAAAAACCCTGCTGTGCAACAGTAGCTGGGAGTGAGGAGTGAGAAGCAGCCCTGCAGCCCCCCAGATGAGTGCAGCAGGAGGGCAGGAGGTGCTCCAGGCAGGCAGCAGCAGTTCCCCTGCGGGCTGTGCAGGGAGAGGCCCCTGGTGGAGCAGGCTGTCCCCCTGCAGCCCATGGGTCCCACATGGAGCAGATCTCCACGCTGCAGCCCCCCCGTGGGTGGAGGAGCCCCCGGTGGAGCAGGTGGATGTGGCCTGGAGGAGGCTGCGGCCCGTGGAGAGCCCCCGCAGGAGCAGGCCCCAGGCCGGAGCTGCAGCCCGTGGAGAGGAGCCCACGCAGGAGCAGGGGCAGAGTGACCATGAAGGAGCGGCAGAGATGAAGCATCAGGGACTGACCACAGCCCCCATTCCCTGTTCCCCTGAGCTACTCAGGGGGAGTATGTAGAAGAGGATGGATGGGGGAAAGTGTTTTCAGTTTGTTTTTATTTCTTACTGCTCTGATCTGTTATAAATAGCAAATAAATTATTATATTAATCTCTCTACACTGAGTCTGTTTTTCCCATGCCAGTAACTGGTGAATGATTTCCCTGTTCTTAGCTTAACCCTTGAGCCCTTTTTCATTGTACTTTCTTCCCCTGTTCCTTCAAGGTGGGGGAGTGAGAAGTGGTGGTGGATCACTCTGCTGTAGGCAGCAACACACTCGGCCCCTTTGAGGACATGGTACATGCGCAACATGGTCCTCACTAGGAGCCTGGGGAAGTGCCACCTCTGTGGGACTGAAGAACCAGGTGTCCAGTTCTGAAAAGCCTGGCCTGAGTCTGAAGCATGTCTGAAGCTTGCTGTTAAGCCAAACCATGACAGATACATGACAGACCTGCGAAAGACATACCTATGCAACATGGTCTCTTTGGCAAAATTCAGCCCCTTGCTCTAATGATGAAGGTGTTGGAACACCTCCAGTATCAAAAGGAGCATTTTCTCATAACGCAGCTCTGATAAATGGCTGACCTCTGTTTCTGAAGTTCCCTCCTGAAAAGATTGGGTAGGAAGGTGACTCCTCACAAGGAAAATTTCAGGCTATCCTTTTTATCTTGATGAATTTAGAAGTAACTGAAATTGTTAGGCAAACTTAACTATAAGCACTTTTATGCATAAAATTTATCTTTATAAAAAGATGCACCAATCTGCATTTTTCTTCCTTTGATTTAGCCCACATCCCGTTTTCCCCCTACACCCATCCTTTCCTTTTTTGTTTTAAGAGCACAGGCTGCTGGGAACACGTATCCAGCCTTCATGTCTTCAGAGATCACAGCACACTTCTGGCGGTGGATAAAAAACTCCTTTTTTTTTGCCTTGCAGGCCCAAGCCCCGGCTGAGACTCAGGGAAGCCCTTCTGAGCTGGCTGCAGCATGGCACAGGCACTGTGGTGACAGCAGATCCTCCTCACCCCGGCAGACCCCTCCTTTTATGGGCCTGAGTCGAAAGCAGGACGGGGTTTCAGAAACTTGCAGCCTCCGTTCCCCCCAGATCCCACTTCCCGGACGCAGACTTTAAGGACAGGCGTGTTTTTCACAAATAGCCTGTATTTTCTGGACAGAGTGCCTGAGCAGTTGTTCCTCCTCTATCAGCCTCACGTCATCTCCTGGGATGAGTTCTTCTGATTTCTCAACACAGATTACTTGCACCTGGACGGGAATGACAGGGTGTTGGCAGAGACGCCGAGCAGACAACAGGAGCGGGGAGAACCCTTGCCAGGCTTTGTGTGTGCAACTGCTGAGTCAGTTCAACAGCCTCAGATACCCCCACCCCACAAACACAGGTGCAGATGACCATAGAAAAGTAATCTTAATTTGGCTGCCGCCCAAACCCCAGATTCCTCTTGGCTCCCCCGAACGCTTCTCCCACATGACCTCATCTCCCATGCCCTTGCAGCAGATAGCCAAGCAGACAAAGCACAGTGGATTTCCGAAACATCCAGGAGTTGTGGAAGTGGGAAGGAGATGAGAGTCTGATACAGGAGAGAGGAAGAGCAAATAGGCATGCCTGGGTCTGGGCCTCTGACCCTCAGACTTCCCCCACGCCCATTAAAGTCCAGGAGACACATCCTCAGAGCTCCCGGGTTGCCTTTGTGTCCTTCCAGCAGCAGCACAGGGCTGCAGGAGCTCCCTGTATGAGGAGGACTCTGCTAGGGTCAAGCCGCTCTGCACAGTGCCCTGCAGTCCCTGCTTTGTCCCCATTTGGGACAGGATCAGACTGCTCCATAGCAACCTTGTGAGATTCTTGAGCTGTCGCTAGTGAGCCCCAGACCTCAGGGAACTGGTCAGGCCCCTGACCCCCTCCACTTCAAGGCCCCCTGTAGATGAAGGCCTCAAGTCTCCAGGCTTGAGGACTGAGGGCTACTTCCCGCACTCATCCCTACATATGAATTTAGGCCAAGTACAGCCAGGGCATGCAGAGCTCACAGATCCCAAACACAAACACAGAGGATTAAAAGTTAGGTTTGACCTACACGACCCATAACTGTGCTCTTGACTACCATGCAAACCTCTCCTACATTAACTATACTCTCCTCTACAAAAGAAGAGAAAACCCTTTCCTTTCTAATCCCTTCCTAACAATTAGCCAGCCCTCACGTCCACCAGTTGCTAATGAGACTCATGGAGCCGGACCCAGTGGCGATGCACAACACCTGAACAAAGGCTGTGTCCGTGCTGTGTTGCAGTTTCCAGATGAAGCCACTTCAGCTGCACAGCCTGAACTGTGTAACTTGCGTCATTTTGCTCTGGGAGACTCCTGCTTTTTCCCCCCTTTACTGATATTTCACAGAAAAGTAATCTTTTTATTTATTTATTTATTTGCTACTTTTGATTATGGTGAAGCAAAACAGATCTCAGAGTACTTCAGCTAGTGGAAGTTTCAGGAATTTACTTGCTGTTTGAATTGGATGTGGACTAGAAACCTCTGCACACCCCCAGCTGTAGGGACCACTGCTTCAACAGCTATGATTTGGTGAAGGAAAATCAAAATCTGTAGCACTCAGATGTGTATCACATTTCATGATGCATATTTAAGAACCACCCATTCCCTCATCTCGTGTTTGCATATCCCATGTGTTAGGGCAAAAAATAAAAACCTGAGCAGAAGGCACGAGAATGACAACACCATCGGGAGCCTCCTGCTGTCGGAGGCTATATAGAGGGGAACTTTGTCAGTTTGGCTGAGCTTCAAATTTGCCCTAAATATGGTACAACTGGCTTAGAAGAGATGGGACAACAGGGTGAGGAAGCTTGCCACCGGAGAACTAACAACATAAGCTGGTGGCTACTTTCAGCTTTGCTGGGCTCTCACACAGACTGAGCAGTGAAGGGAATGCTAATAAATACTACCAGGTGTTATGCACGGTGTGTGCCAAGCTACCATCAGACTACTAACACACGGCAGGGGTTGGGACCCCATGGGACAGGCCACCAGCAGGGTGGCACGCAGGTGTCTGCGCCCTGTGGAGCTCCTGGTGGGAAGGAAAACATCAAGTGCGAGAGGAATTCCTTTTTTCACACAGTGCGAGAGGGCGCTCTGCACCTATTTAAATCTGAATTGTGTAAGCAGTGGAAGCGAAAAGGTAAGGGTGGGCAAGGTTAGGACTGCACGTAAAATTTCCTGGATCAGATGGGAAAGATTCCTATTTGGCATCTGAACACACTGCGGGAAGCACTCTTGACTTTGTGTCTATACTTTCGGCCTCCTTTAGGGCTACAACCTTGTGTAAGAGACCTTTGCACAGTAGCCATGAAGTTGCTTCACAGTCTTTGCCGGCTCCTAGGGAGAAATACTGAGTGGGAAGCTTTACTCTTTCTGTCAACCTGGACCGCAGTCATTGCAACTTTCCAGGGTTGCAGACTGTGTCCAAAGAGCCTACAGACATCCTCTTGCACATGGGCTCTGGGCTAGGCTTTAGTTCGAAATCATGCTGTGAACCTGGGAGAAAGGAGGTGAGTGGGAAGGAAGATATGAGAACAGAAGGGAAGGACAAGGCAAGAGCCAACAGTACAATGGAGAAACAGAGATTTACGTGAAAGTTGTCCTCATCAGAAACAGAACAGAAAATTGTTGGCATGACACACTACATGAACCAGAGCTACAAAAAAATACTATTAGCAGCGTTGGAGGTGTGCATGATCAGAGAGTAACAAGGAGGAAGAAACATCCTGAATCTGAATCACTATCTGTCCTCGAAACAAACAGCTAATTAATTTTTGTTTTTAAAAGCTGGAAGAGATCACTGATCATTTGAGCATGTTTCAGCATGATTAAAAACAAATAAGGACAAACCTAGCTTACAAGTACCAGCAAGCCATGTTTGGGATGATTTGTTTTTATTAGAATTTTTTTTAGAAAGAGCATTTATAAAAATACAAATATAGATTTGCTGCTCCGTATGTACGGTAAGTAGAACATTTGGTTGCACTGTGGTCATCTCAGTGGTATTAACCTGCAGTCTCGTGATTCATTATTTATAACATCACTCTCTGTGAAGTACCAGGTCACAATCATCATAAAAACAGAGATATTTCACGTCAGTACTAAAATTGTGATCAGTCTTGAAGAATACAAAAGGAGCAGAAATTAAGTCACTCAAATGGGCAAGATAATTAGATTCTGCGGGAACACACACGAGGACAAGCAGATCATGTCAACAGGAATTTTGGCTCTAATAGCTTAAAGTGTGGCTAGAAGCTCTCATGTCATGTTTGTCAAAAGACCATACACAACAGCTCCACCATGTAAGCAGTTGCCATAACCTTCTGTGGCCCTGCAAACTGAATGTGCACTACTGATCTCAGCTCGTAAAATTCTGCCCTGCTCCCACTTGTTCAAGTTGTGGTAGTTCAAATTCTCATTAAACAGCACGAATTCAGGGTAAGGATCACCCCCCACTCTCTGCTTGCACAGTGCCAAGCATGAGGGGGTGGAGGGCTCTGGGTGCCACACAATACAAATAATAGTGATTCATCTTTCTGATGCTGCACTATTAGTTTGATTACCTGGCTTGATTCACCTGATGTCTGTAATGGCTTCCGTGGGCTGTCAGCAGCCTTATTTCATTAAGATGTTTCCAATGGTGAAAAAAAAAAAAACAACACACCTGCTTGGAGGATTGGTTTGAGGCATAACACAGCCTCTCCTCTCAATGCCAGCGTGCACAAGTTTGCCTGAGCTGTGGCTGAGGTGAAGAGGAAGGGTAGGAATCCAAACCCTGTACCTGCAGCCAACAGTAGCTTATCTCTACTTCAGGTGAGAGTTATGTTTTCGGGGAAACAACGCCCCAAATTGTGCTACTGCTTCTCACCCCTGCAAGGGACTGGAGGTTCCTCCTGCTCACGGGGCATGCTGCAGCAAGCAAGTCCCAGTGCCCTTGCTCTGCTCTAAACTATGTCCTTGGCACACTTGCTGCTACAACAGTTCTGGGGAAGTAGGTATTTGTTAATTTTAATAAAGCCTTGCATCTATTAATTCATCTTGTCCACATTCTCATCAAGATCCAGACACTGTGTGGTTGTCTGGGACATTTGGATAAAAACCAATGCCTTGTTATTCCAGCCACACTCATCTATCATTTGTTTTTACAATAAACCATTTCTTTTGTTTCTTTACAAACCCTTACTCCATGTCACAGTTTGATCAACCCACTACCTATTTCTACCTTTCCTAGATTCATTTGGTTTAAGTATTGTGCATTTACCTGTGCTGGACTAGAATTCAGCAATTTTCAGGTTGTTCAGTGTCTTTTTGTGTTCACCCCGCAACTTTTATTCCCAAGAGCTGATGGCTGCTGTGATAGCCAGCCTCCTTAATCTCAGAGTACTGTTTCTTTCAGTATAAGGAGTAAATTGTTGAGGATAAAGTAAAACTAAATAGGAACCCAAATTTTAAAAACAGGCCTCATGCCTGCCTCTTCTACTCAAATGCTAACAATATCTCTACCTACCTTTGCAAGTGTAAGTTTTTAAAGTTTTTCTTTCAATAACCAGTCTGATTTTGCTGAACAACTCCTCCC
Source organism: Aythya ferina (assembly GCF_964211825.1). Taxonomy (NCBI): domain Eukaryota; kingdom Metazoa; phylum Chordata; class Aves; order Anseriformes; family Anatidae; genus Aythya; species Aythya ferina. The sequence continues at coordinate 56,360,443 of NC_140298.1, forward strand.
CCCATCAACAGGATTCCCTTTCATTTCTTACATCCCCCTCCAGAGCATGCTTTTTTCTTCTTCACATCCTGGCATTGTCCTTTAACCATGCTTGTAAAAAATGTGGAAAAACTGCGCCGCTCTTTGGCCTCCACTATTTCCGTTCTCTTCTGTCCAAGACCTATGACCAAAATCCTCCTAATCATTAAGAAAGCTTCTAAACTGTACACATAACCAGAGACAGAGACACCTGACAAAATTACATCTTCTGATCTAAGCCAGTTATAGGCAGAGTATCACCTTGACTAATTACACAGTTACGAGCTGTTTCAAAAGCCTTCTTCCAACCCCACAGCTAAAGCTGGCGAAAGTCTTCAACATTAAACTACAGCAGCTTCTAAAAGCAATGTCATGGCTCTTTTCCTTTTTGCACACGATTATAGGTAATCTAAACTGTGAAGTTCAGTCAGTCACAGCACCAGGTGCACCTCCGATCTCTTGCTAAACATTCACAATGTAAGGCAGACAGGTTCCATAGTACGCTCCTTCTTGAGGAGTACAGGCCATTAATCTCTCTTGTGTAGCCAGTGTGAAGCAATTCCCTGTCAGCAGACACAGAAGAGGAGATGGGAAGATAACCTTTCCCTATCTGTGTTGCAGCAGCCTCTGAAGGCTGTTAATCTCTCCAGAACGGCCATTACCATGATGGCTCTGCATGCTGTGCTTGAGAACAGTGACATTCAGCCTGCTAGAGAGGCTGAATCAGTGGAGAATTACTTTACAGTTTTAAAGGGACAGACATGACCAACAATGCATGCTGTATCTGCTAAAGCTTCTGCACTGCTCACTCACACATTATTAGTAATTTTCCCATGTACTCCTCCTGAAACCTCTCTCAGACGTACCAGCCCGTAACCTACCCTGCTCTGCTGCAGAACCTCTGCTCAAATAACCTCACCATAGCAAATGCACATCTTGGCATCTTGCTTTTCTGGGCTTGCAACAACAGCTCATAGTCAGCATTTTTCTACTTCTCCATATTGGAACAGAGCAAAAAGCCAAATGACACCACTTTAGGTCACACACAGTTAAGCAAAGGTAACCTTGAATCAGGATTGATGTTAGCTACTGCTTTGTTCTGCAGCCTCCTGAAAGATCCATTTCCCAAGTCGCTAAGCATGGGACAGACTTTTCCAAAGCTATCTATATACCCAGAGCCCACATTCCACCTTTAAGTGAGGGAGGAATTCAGGAGCCTCTGTATGTATGTTTGTTTGATGTTTGTTTGTTTGTTTGTTTGCATGTGTGTTTGAAAAGGTAACTTTGAAATCAGAAAATGAGAGGATAACTGCACTGGAAAGGGACCTCTGGAAATAGCCTAGCCCAAACCTGCTGCTCACAGAAGGTGATAACTACAGCAGGTTACTCAGGGAAGTGTCCAGCTGGGTTCTGAGTATCTCCAAAGATGGAAACCCCACAGCTTCTCTGGGCAGTACGATCCAGTGTTTAGTCACCTTTACAGTTAAAAAAAAAAAAAAAGTTTTTTCTTATGCCAAAGTAGCTCAGGATATCATGCAAATATTTCTTCCTCTCTTCTCTGAGTAACCTGAGAAGCTGCCTACTCATTTGGGGGAAACTCCCCCAGCAAGTGGGAAGCGTGGGTTTCCTGCCCTCACACATCATCATGAATTTTTTAAGACAATAATTTACAGCATAAATTGCTAATACTGAGTAGAGTTGTTTATTACCGTGTCTGTTTTAGCAAACAGCAGAAATTATGCAAACATTGTGGAAACAACATTAAAGAAAGCCCGTATCTCAGCAGTCCCTCTTCTCATCCTCTTTTCCATCTCCTAGTTACCAGTGCTGATGAAGTGGAAGAGTAGAAGATTTAGCAGAGGTTTGTTCTTCCTTTCATTACAGTATAGGATACTGATGATGCTATCTGCCTCTGAGGTTCATGAGCAGGATGAAAACAATGCCAATGTCATGCCTATCCCTTAGAACCTAATGTTCAGTCTAAGACCTGCATACAGCATCTATCTATCTGTACATCACAAAAAGAAGGGCTTTCAAATGGGACTTGCAGCCAGCCACCAGGGCCAATGAGATTTTTCACCAGTTTGTCCATCACATCTCCACCTTTCTCTTGTAAGGTCAGTTTTTTTATCACGCTTACTAATATCAGGATTGGTTGAGTAATCTTCCATATTGTAGCAAGCATTTTCTTCACCAACATAAATTGGTAAATTCAGAGACTTGTTGATCCAATTTTACAATAGTTAGCTACTCATTATTAGCCCCAATTATGCTTCAAATTAAAAAAAAAAAAAAAAAAAAAAAAGTGGGAAACAAATCCTCTGAAGTCTAGAAGCAAAGCTCCCAAGTCCAAAGAGGATCATTGCCAAAGAACCAACTGAGGTGACTTCTACACGGACAGGGTTGTTTAATACAAAATGCATTTTGGTTGAAGTAGTATCACCTATGCTGCCAGCATACTCTATGACCTAAAAAATACCTGATCATGAAATGAGGAAAATGATGGGATGATACAAATATAACCAACTTCCAAAGCAGTAATTAAGTTAATGCTATAAGATAGTCCATGGCCAAAGAGGGAATCATGGGTCTTTTTTTGGTAAAGCTGAGAAATGGATATGTCAGATCAGCTACCTAGTACAATAAAAATAAGACAGCTTCTAAAGTACAAAGTGTAATAGATGTACTAAGTCATTGACTGCAAAGGTTAGAGACACCTGGGCCAAGACAGGATTATCTTTGCTGGATTTTTATATGGAAATAAAATGTCAGCTGAAGTCAACCTTGTCTGTACCAGAAAATTATATTCTATTATTATGTATAAAATAACTCAACATGAAAAGATTAGGGCAGACAAAGACTACTACATTTAAAGGACCCTGATGTTAACTGGAACAACAGACAATGATATGAAGTTAAGGACGACAGTACTACATGCCACGTCAAATTTAGCTCACGTAAACTAACATGATAGCTAAAGGATGTTCAAGTATAGCTTCCAGATGGAAGAGGGAGAAAAAAGTCAGAAAAAAACTTGCTTAAGATGAATTTTTGATGACCTTATTACTGGAAAGGCATAATCAGCCAAATAAGACTACGCTAAAAAGAACGCAGCCTCTTGCAGGAAGTGTACTCCACCAAACAGAGCTCCATCCATCTACATATATGCACAGAACTGTTGACAAATACTGTGACAGAATAAATGTAAATACAGAAAGTTAGCCGTTTCTACCACTTTTAAATATTTTGAAATGAGTAACTGATATAAGGACATAATTGGGGTAAAGCTCAACTCACTACTTTCTCAGTTACAAAAGGTTTTTACTAAGATAATGTCCTATCCTGCTTTCCAGTAGAGACTGCTATATTGCTTATGCTAGATTGCTCAAGGATAAAGAGGCATTAGAGAGATACCTTGACAAACGAGAGGGCTGAGCAATCACCAACCACATGACATTTAACAAGAGCAAGTGCTGGACTCTGCACCTGGGATAGGGCAACCCTGGATATACACACAGAGTGGGGGACAGGAGGCTGGAGAGCAGTCTCACAGAAAGGGATCTGGGGGTTCTGGTTGACACCAAGTTGAACACAACCCAGCAGTGTGCTCTGGCAGCCAAAAGGTACAACCATGTCCTTGGGTGCACTGAGCACAGCACGGCTGGCTGGTCGAGGGAAAGGGTTGTCCTGCTCTGCTCTGCGCTGGTGTGGCCTCACCTCGAGTGCTGTGTGCAGCTTGTATTGTGTTGGTGCCACAATACAAGAAGGACGTAAAACTGTTAGAGCTTGTCCAAAGGACAAAGGGCTACAAATATGGTGGAAGGTCTGGAGGGCAAGCCATATGAGGAGCAGCTGAGGGCCCTTGGTTTGCTCAGCCCCGAGCAGAGCAGGCTGAGGGGAGGCCTCATGGCGGCCTGCAGCTCCCTCACGAGGGGAACGGAGGGGCAGGCGCTGAGCTCTGCTCTCTGGGGACAGCGACAGGACCCGAGGGAACGGCATGGAGCTGGGACAGGGGAGGGTCAGGCTGGGGGTTAGGGAAAGGGTCTGCACCCAGAGGGTGGTCGGGCACTGGGACAGGCTCCCCAGGGCAGGGGTCATGGCACTGAGCCTGCCAGAGTTAAGAAACATTTGGACAATGCTCTGAGACATAAGGTTTGATTTTTGGGTGGTCCTGTGTGGAGCCAGGAGGTGGAATCAATGATCCTTGGGGTCCTTTCCAAGTTGGGATATTCTGTGATTCTATCAAGTAGAGGTTCCAAAAAAATAATAATCTAGATGCAATAAAGACATTTATAGTGTCTTTCAGTAAAACCAAAATGTGACGTATGAAAACAACTTGCAGTGAGATATTAAAGCCCGAGGCACAAAACTTTTGAACTAAAACAGAATACTTGTTAATCAAAAGATACATGCTTTCATTATGGACAATTATATTTATGGATGAGTCTTTAAGAGGAATTTGTTGGATTGCTTCAGAAATTAACATACAGTTGTCAAATGCATTATAAATAAAAATATGGATATCAGAAACAGTCTATCTCCATTCTAGAACATAGAGAATTCGCTCCATAATCAGGAAAAAGTGGTCTTCAAGCCCTTCTAGCACTAGAACCGGGTATTTGGTAATTGCTTCTATCTTGGATTATGGGTATCAATGTCTTCTGAATTGTAGTTTTCCAACGATAAATGCAACTACTGTACCGCCACCTTCATTACAAAATAGGAATATAGGGAGAGGACAAGACATATGTAGGAGAGGAAAGCAGAAATATTGTATTGAAACTTTATGATGCTGGACCTTCTCTCAGGCTGAGAAACATGCTTTGAAGCTGCCATGATGTGGCCAAGCAGCTGTACTGAAAGTGAGAGCAAGACTGCTGTATTGAATTTAAAGGTGCCGGTAAGGGCCATTATTCTCAAGCTCTAGCCAGCATAAATGCTGAGCAAGTATCAGCATGCAAACATAGAAACCCTTGACCTTTTGTACTGCCTGGTCATAACCAGAGCCACTAGTGTCGGGATCCCAAAATGTAATGAAGACTAAGAGAAGTGTCTGCGCAGATACCCTACTAAACCTAACTCAGCACTGGCGGTTTATGTTGGCAGGAAGTTCCTCAACCAAAATACACTGCAATGACAAAAGTATTTTTGTTAAGTATAACCCTGGTATAGCCACATCCACTTTGGTATAGAAAGGAAGCAACACCAGACAACCCAAATCAACACCGCCATGGCAGGAAGAGTTTCAAAGATAACCAGCTTCCATATGTTAGCTACCACATAGTCTGCCACATTTCTTCTAAATCAGTCTTAGATATAAACTGCTGTAAGGGACTGGCAAATGGCAACTGTCGTGGGAGAGAAGGCCTTCTCTATCCTCTGCCAATGTGATACATCCTTGCTGCAGGAGGAACTCTCCAACACCCTTCTCCATGTTCAGATTTTCCCACTATTTTGCCACAACAGCTGAAGAAGTGTCATCAGGCTGGAGAAGGCCACTCATTCTCCCTTTGCCATTTCTTCTCTACAAGCATTAGCTTGAAGGGGAAAAAATGAACAACAGAAATACCGGAGCTATAAAATGTACTATTGTAATAATAGTATTTTCTCTCTTTGGGAGAAAGGGCAAAGAAAAAGAGTACTTATTTTATGCTCTTCTTCACATTCCTTTCCATACACCACATCCCCAAACAGGACGTAACACAGCAATGGAAACAGTGAGCTATGGTTTTCCTGCCACATGGCCCCTTACTTGTCCACCTGAAAGTCCTGCACTCTGCTGAACTGAACCGGGCCCAGAGAGACAACGTAAAGCCCACTAGTATTAGCTGTATATGAAGTTATAAAGCTAAATTGCTTGAAAGCATTGTATAGATATGTCTTACGGTGCTTTTTTTTTTTTTTTCAGTTTTCTTTTTTTTTTTTTTTCTTCCAGAAGATATAGAACTGGTGAATTTTCACCTTTCCTTGTAGAACGCTAAATACTGATTTAATTCTCTTTTCCAGATTGTTACACATTTTCAAAGCCCACTAACTGTTTTAGGAAGAACTTGAATTCTGACCTTTTTATCAATTACTAAGAGAAACTGAGAGTTATACCAACTTTTCTTTTTTTGTTATTCTTGTTAGTTTTTAGTTGTTTCTCTGGGCATTTTTGTTTTTAAAAACAATGGAAAGGAAATCATGTGTTTCTGTAACTGGCCAGGGTTTCTCTATCGCATCAGAAAATATTTTTGAAGCTTGGATAAAAAAAGAGTGACCAAATGTTTAAATAACTTTTTTTCTTCCTGGCAAAATTCCAAGTATTTTTCTTCAAAAAAACTGTATTTGCCATGACTTTTAAAGAGCTGTCAGAGGCTTGGCCACACATCTTCTATTAAGAAAAAAAAAAAAAAGAAAAAAGATGTGGGTAAGCCTTTTCATCCAATTCCCTGAAAATTTCAACCTTTGATAAAACAGAACACCAAAACAAAAGTAGTAATAATGTGGTTGATGTTAACTTGAATGGTTCAGATTTTTAAGCTTTATCTGATTCCATGCTTCCTGAATATGGATAATTTGGTTTCTGGAATAATAGCAGTTTGGATAGTTATTTCATTATTTCATCTCAACTGGGTTTTTGAGGAAATGTTAGTTGATTTGTGGGTATGTTGTTCTTATTTACCAAGGAAATATTATATTCAAATACAGCAAAGGCTTTTTCCCATTTGTGTGATATATAAAATAATAACAATTCAGCAGTATCCCTGGAGGCTTTCTAACTGACAAAATCCTTCCAAGGGTTATTTTATCCTCTGTTGTGTTTTTTTCTGTTGTTGTTCTTGCTTCCAGTTTGTCAGCAATTGAATCAATAATTAACTTGGACTGTCATGCTTTCTGTAATATAAATAGATCATTTAAAATAACAACCCTGAAAAGCCCTATTTTCCTTAGGTTACACAACAGCTCAAAAAAAAAAAAAATAATAGACTGCAAACCACCACACAACTGATTTCCATGTTTTGAGTTCTGAGGGAAAGTCATCTGCAGGACTTCTGTGCCTGTTCTTCAGAGGCTTAGGATGAATGCAAAGTGACCGCTCTTCACATGTTTTCTAAAGTAGTGTATGATGGTTGGTTTTTTCAACTGTCTATGAAAGTGGCATTTTATTGCTATCCTTATGAACACCTTTGATGGAGAGGTTAGGACCTATCAAAGAATCTCCTTTCTTAGGGGCTCACAAAAGATGACAGCAGACAAGTACACGCTGCTTTCTAGGCAGCAGTCATCCTAAACTCCAATTCATGTGACTGATATTAGCAAAGACAGATGTCTAATCTATTAATATAAAGAAAAGAAAACAATCCTCACTTGTATCTGCTCTCTTCAAAGCTCTCTAGTTATATTAACTGTGTCATTCTGTTTCTTAGGGAGATCAAGCAGTATATTTCTTACAATTTTAACAAGATGGGAAAAACAGTGACATGACATCAATGGATATAAATGCAGTTGCAACTAAGACTGTCAAAAATTTCTTGACTTATGAAAATAGTTTTGCCCAGATTCAGAAGGGTTCAATTATTATGCCTCATTATTTCTGATATATTATGGAGAGGAAAAAATACACTAAGAATGATACGTGGCAAACAAAAAACATGGAGTCTGCCAGTAATACTGACTGCAGCATTCTACGTTTAAGCATGCAGTGATGTGTGATCTTATTTCTAGAGATATGTTGTACTATTTGGTCTAAAAAGAAGGTAGTGTTGCTAAAAAGACAATGGAATATAATTACTGAGAGGTTCTTTTGAAAAGGATCACGGGAGGACAACGTAAAAGCAGGAAAAAAAACACACAACATGACTATTTGACTTAGGATTTTGTCATTATGGACTTTGTTGTGCTGAAGACAATTTACTACATTTTTTTTCCCCTTCATGATTTCTTAAAAACACAAGGGATGAAATAATATTAAATGCAAGTTTTCTAGACTGAGATGAACAGCACACCATGCCATATGTTAAAACTACAGTCTTGTTCTAATGGCTCAATAATCCTTTCCCCATGGGCAAACACTGAAGAAGCACCAAAAAGGAAATGACACTCTGACCCAGCTCGGGCTAAAAATTTTGGTGTTGACTTTGAACATGGGGGATCAGTTTAGGGAAACAGCCTTTTTATGAAGGGCCGCTTTAATAAACAGCAGAGAATGCTCCCTACTGAAACCGCCTGCGCAAATCTACACTTCAGACTGAGGATGTGCATGATGTTGTCCTCACTATCGGGGACCTGGCTGCCCTCTGCACTCCTGTATCCGAAGAAGCAGTTCTGCAGCTCAGCGATTTGATGAAGCGCTTTCTCATGACATTCTGGAAAATGATTCAGCTAATGGCTTGGTGGGCAGGTCCAGTTTTTTGCCTCATTGTCTGTGTTCTGACTCCAACTCTGTATAATATTTTGGAGAAAGTTCGCCTTTTCTGTACTGCGCCGAGTAAATATTTTGTCAGTTGTTAAGGATGAGCTACAGAGTAAGACCCGGCAACGTATCCAAATTCAGCAGCAAGACTTGGAACTGCGTTAGAGCTTTTTCCAGATTGTGATTTGTAATGTATTTCAGAAGCCAGCAGAAAACCAACCACTTGAACTATTACAGAAAGGCTGAATGAACCCTTTTCAGAGCGCTGAAAATGTTTTTTTTTCTTTTCCGCACAGTTGGGAAAAAAGAAAATCATTAACACTAGCAGAAAGGGCTGGGTGACAAACAGGGAAGTTCACTTCCCAGCTGGCCCGTGGTGTGGCACCTTCTCAGACCAAGAGCTGCACCAGGGACAGAAACCTTATTGGGATGAGGCAAAAACACTGTACAGGCCAGTGCCAATGTAAGGTTTTGAGAGCTAACTGCATGTGCCACAGACACATACACACTTGCAGTTTGGGAGGAATGAGCAGGGAAAATGCAAATAAAGGCTGCCTTACTTCCTGTCGCCAAAGTGGAGCTATAGAGAAGGCACAAAAGAAGACTAAACAAAGACTCATTTCAGGAACCTAATTATTTGATCTCTGCTGCGGCCAGGCAATTATTAGAAGTGATCATTACTAAAGCTGAATTCCACTGCTAAAGCCTGAAAAACATGCAGCTTATATTGACTGAGTAAAGAGAATGAGAAGTCAACGCAACTGTGCAGCTCAGCATCAATCTATAGCAATGTCATGGTAACCACTTGTTTGCACTTACTGTGTTATGCCTAACTTAAAATCTCTCCAGTAATATCTGTGGAAAAAAAAGAAAAAAAAAAAAAAAAAAAAAGCAAACACAAATAGATCCATAAACGAGGTGCTGTTGTTTGGATCAATGAAGAGATAAAATAAAAAGCACCATTATTTCCAATAAAACAGTCTACCTGGTTTACTTTTGCAGCTGTACTAAAATATTTGGTATCTTGAGATGTCAGAGATATTGCATCTCTTTTACTGTTATGATTGGGGCTCAAAAAATAAATTTTACATGTGGCATGACGAGGTACAAAAATCCTAAATCACTGGTAAGCACGCAAGGGATGGAAAGGACCACCAGGAAAGCCTAGACTGTGAGAAGACAGAAACTTGAAAAAATGATGTTCCTGTCCTCAGTAAAAGGTCTACCTGTGAAAAATTCTGTCACTACCACAGCTATGCAACACAGAGACGGCAGTTTTATTTCTTTTCATCCATCCATCTTTCCTTGCCTTGCCTTGCCTTGCCTTGCCTTGCCTTCCCTTCCTCCTTCTTTCCTCCCTTGCTTCATTCCTTGCTTCATTCCTCCCTCCCTTCTTGCCTTCCTTCCTCCTTTTCCCTCTTTTCTCTTTCCTTTCCTCCCTCTCCCTCCCTTTCCTCCCTCCTTCCCTTCTCCCTTTTTTTTTTTTTCCCCTCTCTGTATGTTTATGCTGTTTGGAGGTACAGACTTTACATGGGAGATACTGCTAGCAGAGAGCAACACTTCCTCAATCAGGACATTTTTTAGATAGCATTTACAATCAAGCCTGGCTAATTGTTCTAATCACAAACTGACCTTCCTTCATGCGTGCTCAGAGCAAAGAAAACCAGTCCTTGAGTGAAGGTGATATAGGAAAGCCACAAGAAGGCCAAAAGGATTTAATTTTTGTTGCAGCTCTACTGTGCTATTGGCAACAACATCCAAAATGTCTTGCTGAATTATCAGGCAACAAACTGAGGCATAAATTGATACAATCTACTGATTTCGGTTTGTAAGAAAAATGATTCTTGACAAAATTTACAATTTGCACTGTGAAAAATATTTCCAGGTTTGTTTCTTTAGCATGTTCATAAGCTTACCTTCTTGCTCTCCCTCCAGCCTCAGGGACACCACATCAGACAAAAAAAAAAGCACCAGCTTGTATATTTTCTCCAGACAAGCATGCCCTCAGTACTGGCTTGCCGCAGAAATCCTCTATTTGCTATCCTACCATCCCATCTGATTTCAGGAGCTTCCTGCCATGCTCTCAGGCCAAGGGCACCCACGTACCACCACCTTTCCCTCCCCATCCATTGGGTCTTCCATGCCGTCCCCTGAGCTCTGGGTGTCCCTCCATGCCACATTACAGCCCCTTCCTCCTCCTTCTCCTTCTCCCGCCTGGGGTTTCATCCACTCTTTCCTCCCATCTTACTCCTTTTCCTTCCGTCCACCATCAATCTTTTCTGATTCATTGGGACTGAAACAGAAGTGACACCACCAGCTGAAGAAGCCAGAGGCAAAGAGCGTGGTTTGTCCTGCTTTCCTGCAGCAGCTCAAACAGCAGCGCCTGCCAGCAGCCAGAGCCTTACAGCTAGAAAAAAATTGCTAGAGGAATATAAAACTTCTGAGGAAAGTCTAGAGGGAAGTGGTTGGTGGGGTGTCTCGTGACACATGCTGCTCTCTGTTTCGAGAAAGGCTTTTTAATCAGATTTCATAAGGAGTCAAAAGTACAGATAAAACAACAACAAAAAAGATTTGGAACAGATATTGCCAGTCTATTTCATACTTTTCAGGCTACTTCTGAGAACTACACTGCAGACCAGCCAGGGACCAGAAAGTCAAAACAGGCTGCAAGATGCACCCTCATGGTGCTTCATCTCTGGATAATGCCAAAGCCCCCTGGTATCATGAACATAACGAGGCCAAAAAGAGGAAGGAAAATGCTTACCCGATTAATTCCTACTACATGTTGGGAAAAAGGCATGAGATGGCACAAGGATCTCTGCCTGCTCTTTAAGGGCTGCTGAAGCAGGTGCGAAAAGAAGCTCTTCTATGCTTAGAATTTCTTCATATAAGCAAATACCACAAGAGGGATGGGACAAGGCATTAAACCTGCAGCCTCCTTTCAAGGTCTGCTCCCATTTTCAACCCACATTTATGTCTTTATCAGTGTAACTTTGCTCACTTAGGGAGGCCCAGGCCACGAGCCCATTTCATTTTTCTCAGCTTGTGGCATTCTAGAAGACCATCCAACAAGAAATGTTATTTATATACACATTCAACCAAATCCTGAAGGCTTTTATCATCTGCTCTCGCAGGCAAATGTCAATGTCCATCCCAGAATATAAGCAGTTTGCCTGAAGAGAAAATGGGTAAGGATCTAATTTCCATTGACTTCAGCATCAGAAAATCTTTCATCCCCTGCCACTTCCTTAGTGCCCTTCTGCTGTCCCAAGTACTATTGCTAATAGCCAGCTGTTTGAACTGTTGTTCAGAAGTTGTGCTTGCCTGAAAAATCTACCAGTGCCACAATCAATAACAATAGGCGTGGCAACGCTGCAGCTATTTCTTACATTTTAATTATTTGCTACTCTTGAGGAACTGCGTTAGCTCATACACCATCAGTAAAGAATTTAACTTCTCCTAATCAGAAGGGACACAATAAACTGTCATTGCCTCTTTCTGGTATGCACGTGGTATCTCAGTGAGATTGTAGATGCGAGTCTTCTCAGCGTTTCAACATTCGAAGTCCTTTCCTTTTGTGTCAAATTTGTACTCCCAGTAAGAAACACCACTGAGCTCCCAAGCCATTTAGGCATGTGTTTCTAATTATTTTCTTTCCGTCTGTTACCCCAAATTAGAAATTACATTAGTATATAAACACAAGTTTTCCCAGTCATGGTTTATCTTTTCATCTTCCTGCCGGCTCAACGAATGAAGTCCTAAGAAGTTATTTATATATATGTTAAAAGTTATAGCCTGCTTATGTGTATTTACTTGTATATAGAGCCAAGAAAAGACTATGCTTAAAAAGTAAGTATGGTCCAAATGAAGGTCATTGCTTCAACAAAAAAATAAAAGGTATTGCTTTCCTCAGTAGTCTGTCTCAATGAGGGGTGTTCCACGTTCTTATCAACCATAAAACCTGACTGAGGTTAAGTGAATGAAGGGAGAGAGTCAGCGACTAAGTAAGGAGATAGCAGATAACAGAATCAGGAAATTAGGTATATGCCAACAAAGGATTAACTACACACACACAGTCCTCTAATCTACTCTATCTGGCATCTGGCCTGGAAGAATTTGCAGTGCATATACGCTCACTACCTACATCTGGCTTCAGCAGTGCACATGCACATGCCTATCCCTAAGTTCTACCACGTATCTGAAAACACAGCGCAGACATCCATTTTTTTGGCATGTGCATGTTTAAGTTACTTGCTTTTAAGAAACACATCACTTCTGGGATATCTGGCAATTCAGACTGCAGTACTTACTTCTTTAAGCCCAGTGACTGAAAGCAAGTTTCTGCAATTTTGTTTACTGCTGTGAAGAAATTCGCACTGCATCTTGACAGCACATAAGATGACATATGATGAGGAAACAGCTTAATAAGGCAGGCAAATATCAAATAGCAATTCAATGCAGCTTGAGAAAAACACTTTAAAATTTTGCTTTGAAAAGTTCCATTATATGTATTTTAAAATCCGTGAGTGTGCTTCTTAAAAAGCAAACCATTGGATAATTCCTTGCTGCACTGAAAGAAATGACCAAACTTGTGTTGATGTCAAAGGGGTAAGACTTCACTGCATATATCAAAACAGTAACTACATCAAATGATAAATAGCAAAATGTTTTGCAGGGTTGTAGAGTATGTTGAAAGCATGGGAAGTATAAAGACAGTATTAATTAAAATTTTTTTCAGAGGCAAGAACCAGATTTGTGTAAGTATTCCAAACTTGTCCTTATTACGTGCATTATCTAGCATTTTGAACAATGAAAATTTCACCCCTCTTGAGGAAATAATAAAAAAAAAAAACTAGAACTTTATTTCAAGAATGATCCAAGAGAACTAATGAAGCAATCTTAACTTCACCAAAAGGAAGGCAATATAGCAGACATCCTTACTTTTTAAAAAATTTATTTTATTTTATTTTATTTTTTCTTTTATGCTATGGGAAAAGGAATAAAGCAGTGAAAAGCTAGAAGCAGCTGGGGAGGATTCCTCTTGCACAAGCTCCATGAGGACAGCTGTATGGTTATCCTCAAGGGTAATGTATACAAAAGTGGAGATTTATCTCACAGCACAACTGCAATTTCACACCATACACGTCCTGGTGGGCAGCCTGTGCAAATCACTGTAATTCTGGCAATATAAACCACAACACAAAGTCTTTCTAGCCTATAGCACAGAAAAGATGCAGGAGGACTTCAGAAGAGCCTACTATCTCCATTGCTCCTCAGTTCCTTGGGGCACCTTTCAGAAGCTCCATGCAGTTCCTTGCCTGAAGCTCCAACCATCTGTAAACTAAGTATTTCTTCACATTTAATTTATAATTATCTTTTTCACACTGTCATCTGACCTTCCATTCAGACACCTAGTCAGGACTCCTTCTCCCTAGAAATCTGGAAGGACGGGATTGTTGTGATTTGAGCTGTGGCAACACCTTTCATTTTCATCTAAAATGTCAGAATTGGGAGGGATGAGAAACCAAACTAAACTGAACAGTGAGGTGGGTTTTTAAAAAAATGTACATCTATTGTTAGTCTCCAGCTTTAATTTTGAGAACTGTAATGAACTATATGTTTATGGAGGCAAACTTGACAAACCCTTAATCAAATTTTTCCTTTCAGAGTATAAATTACAATCATTTCCAAAATTATCTTCCACACATCACTGCAACAACAAACACAAGTCCATGCTGATGAGAATATCATCTCACTGGCTGATCTAATCTCACTGAGAGAAAGGGAGGCTTATAAAAAATGTTTAAAGACTAAACATTACAGCTAGTGCCAAGTTTCGCTTGACTCATGCTATATGGAAGCAGAGGCCCAAATAGCCAATGTTCTTCTCTGCCAGAGGCCCACGTTCTCATGTACAAACACATTTTACAAACACATTTGCCAGTCGCATTTCCAGGAACCACCAAGTTCTATTAAAGAAGACATTTAGTAGCTCATATGACACCATATACTATATTTAATTTTCTCTTTAAAATGCATTACGATATGTTTTCTCAAATATAATTTACTCATAATCTAAACATAATCCCGATGGCTAGGAGTACACAGATGTCTATGTGTGACAGATATTTTGGAAAGGAAAGGCTTGAATTCATTGTTTCTGAGAGGTTCTAGATTTTACAAGGTCACTCCAGGAACTTTCAAATAATATTAAAAAAACAAAACAAAACAAAACATGAATGCATAGAAGTAACAAGCATCTGTCAGGCCACAGTTCATACTGCAGTTCAAAAGCAACACAAAGAAATGCATGCAAATAACATTCCAGTTTTGGTGCTTCTGGTGAGATTTTAACTAACCAGGAAATTTTTGGTTAAGAGCAAACCAGAAAAAAAAAGCTATGAAAAGTCAGCATATTCCAGCTCCATCCTCCCTGAAGGCATCGCCGAAATGAAGACTGAAACCTCTGGCATTTCTGATCCTCCTTCTAGAGGGAAGCAGAGAGTCGGTCTTCCTTATCCCAGTGAGTAGGCTGTGCAAGTGTATGCTGGCATTTTGAGAAAGAACAGGGACGTATCAGAGGCCAGAAAACCCCTTTCCATAAGTTGTCCTCACTGAAGCAGACCCATGGGACGAAGGAGAGAGGAAGCAGCGCGGGGTGGCAGGCTGCGGCTTGGGCAGGAGCCCAGGCTGCTGAGTGCGCAGAGCCTGGGAGCGGGACCGCGGGGAGGGCAGGGCACGGCTCCGCCCGACCTCATCGAGAAGGAATCCTGGAAAATGTAATCCCGGGATCTGCTGGGATTTGCAGACCTCCATAGAAAGGCATATTTGGAAGGAGTGCAAGATAGGAGCAGTCTCCTTTCTAATAACTGAGGGAAGTCTGAAAGGAACAAGAGCTAAGAGCTGGTGCTGGTCTCTCCAGAGAGCAGGGCCACAAACCCCCGTGTTGGACTGTCCCTGCCGAAGCCTGGGAGGCAGCCAGTAACTTAACCACTGCAACACCTGGGGTAGCATTAAACCCTGTGAGCAGGCCTTAAAAAACAAAAACAAACAAACAAACAAACAAACAAACAAAAACCAAAACACACAACACAAAACAAACAAAACAAACCTTATTAGAAGTGGTTTTGGTTGCTTGTTTGTTTAGACTTTGCCACTGGGGAAACAACTTTCTTCAGAGTGAAGCCGTATTGTTTGTCTTGAAAATAACTTGATAGGCAAGGCCTGAAGGGAGGATTGGCCTGTAGCATGCAGGAGAAGCACACGCAGTGGTAATGGATTCAAAGGTTAAGGCAGAGTCAATGAGGAAACTAATTGGGTTAATGAATGCCCTCAGCCAGCCACCCACCCACCCCTTCACCCAAATACAATGGCGTGGCTGCACTCCAGATCTGGGTACACCCCCAGGCGGGATGAGGAGACCCAGACACCCCAGCAGCACCGTCAGAGGCATCACACAGACACGTAGGTGGTGAGCCCCGACCGTGTAACCAGACAGTGGTACCGCGCATGGTGCCCGGCAGCCTGACTGACCTGGGGCTGGCAGAGGCCCTGCTGGCTGCCGTTTGGCCTCCTGCAGTGCACAGGCTACAGGATTTTGTTCTGCAGCTGAAAGAAGCTGTTCTTTTTAAGCATGTGGGTGTCACTGAGCCCAGTGTGATCAGGTTTAACTTAACTACAGGCCATAATGCAGGCGGAAGGCTCGCCTGCTTCCCCTGCCACCTTTATAGCTGGACTCTCTCACACCGGCCCCTGAAAAGACAAGGCAGCGAAGTCAATATCCCAGCACGGCTTCAATTCAAGCAACATTTTGGGCTGCTTCACCAGCTCTAGGTGGCCCTGCCTGAGTGAGGGGCTGGACTGGATGACCTCCACAGGTCGCTCTGGCCTCAACCAGCCTGTGACGCCAGGTGGCTTCTGGAACAATCTCCCAACCTTCTCCTCTCCAATCCCGGATTCAATAAACAAACTCTAGCCAAAATTCCAGTTCACAGCTGGTAATCAGTTTACTGTGACTGGCTTATTGAAAGTTATCCCCCTGGATATACTAAAAAGAGGTGAATAATGGCTGTGCAGGCTACTGTATGTCCATATAACAGCGATGTGTTTCAGTCTGTCAGGTGTGAGTCCCTGGAAAGCTAGGTGCTACGGCAGGGCTATCTGTGCCGGATTTATGAGCATATACAATGTACCTTTGCTAAGCTCTATCATTCTATCCAAAAAGGAGAAACTGAGACTGTTGTATCTTCTGGCTTATTTGGAGCTGTGAAATAAAAAGAGAAACAATAATGCAAACTCCATGCAGGTAAACTGAGCTGCAGAATTTGCTGTCCTTCCTGGGGAAAAGCTTTTTCAAATGCAAGAAAAAAAAAGGATCGGGAGGGCTTTAAAATGAGTCCAAGGGCAGGGAGCCTTAAATTCAGCAGCACTGACAAGTAATAAGCTCACATCTGTCTCTAATACAACCAGAAGTGGTTAAGTGTTACACCTAGTCGTCTAGGTCAACTGTGTGTAAACTATTTATTGTCTACTACCTATTTTCTCTGTCAGGCTTTCCTCCTAAAATAAACAGCAGTGTGTTCCACAGAAGGCAGATGGTGACCATCTCAAGTTGTGTGTGTGCTGATGTGCTAAGGACGATCAAAATGAGCTGCGAGGGGATGCTGAACCCATGCATCTGCTCACAGCTCAGGTGCCCGTTATTAAAAGAAGGTATTGGAGCAGGGCAAGCAGATCCACCAATGCTACTGGGAGACTGCAGGATATCTCCTGCAAGACTCTGAAGGGTCTTAGGCTGATCAGTTTATCCAAAAGAAGGTACTCACAGAATCTCACCCTGCACAGAAAACAGTGATACTAAACAACAAATAAAGGGCTCTTTAGCATAGCAGTGGAAAGCATAGCAAGCTGAAGTCAGACAAGTTAGAAATTTGGAAAAGAATTAGCAGTGACAATGAGTAATGACAGGAGCAAGCTGCTAAGGAAAACAGAAGATTGTTTATCTCTTCAGTTCATGACCAAAGGCTTTTCTGAAAGATAAACTTCAGAGAAACTAAAGTTACTGGGAGCACTACAGGTGCAAGTGAAATGTTAAATGGGCCTGTGTTAAACGGGAGGTCAGACAAAATGATCTAATATTTTTTTCTGCCCTTAAATGCCATGAATGTCTGGGTTTGTCTGCGTGGTATTTGGTTGGTAGGTGAGAACTCACTCTGTTTCTGAGTCTGGATGAATCCAAGCCAGCAAGGAACCTGGAGCTGTGTAGCTGTGGTTAGCACGGTGCAGAATCCAACCTAATAAACTTGCTCCTGGCTCGGAGCTGGCTGATGTCCGGCCAGCTCTGAACACAGAATAAAGTTGCATGTCTGCAAAATACCATACAGACACACCTACCCCAACCCAGCAAGCCAGCCGCCCTCGCGCATTTTCGCAGATAAGGAGACAAAAGGCATGTCTGTGCCACGTCCTGGAACGCGGTGCAGAGATTTTGGAGATGGCACTCACCATGCCAGCTGCGCAGCCCGCAGCAGCACCCTCCCCTCCATCCCAACGAAAGAGGCTGGCAGAGGGACCAGCCTGTCCCCTGGGGCCCAGCCTGTGCTGACCGGGCTGTGCTGCTTGCAGAACCAAATTTGTTTGTTGGCACAGGGGCTCTCCTACGTGGCGCTGGCAAACAACCATCCACAGCATGGGGTAGGTGGTCACAAAGTCTTCTCGCTGCATGTGCCACTCTGAGGCAAATTATATCACAAATTAATGTTTTCTGGAGCAAGAATAAGGGCTCAAAACATGCTTGCTGGTCATGGCTGGAGCTTAACTGCTCCAAAAGGACAACCTGCATTTCCCCTCCATAAAACTCTCAGCACCTCCTCTGTGACCTCTCTCGTTTTCTCAGCACGAACCAAACTAAAGCAATTCTGACTGCAAAAGGAGCATTGTGGTTGCACACTTTTCTGTGCTTGGCATCTGAAGAGTAAAATAATGAACAAGATGATAAGAATGTGTGTTGGACAGGCAAAGAAGGCCAAACAAGGTTAATAGATGCTAATATCATTGTCACCACCCAGCCTACCTTTACTGAAAACAGAGTAAGCAACACATTGAAAACCTCACTTTCTCAGCACAGAGCTCTGCACCAAACTAGAACAGCACAGCTTAAGCAAAGAAGACAGAACATGGTCCTAAGGGAAGACTATTTTCCAAAAGACCTTATGCCACAGGACAGAATTCATGATGTGAAGGAGTTATTCAAGTAACACTGCAAACCAGAAGTGAAATTCAGATGTCCACTCCACTTGGGATCAGCTAGCCCAAAACAGTAAGAGCTGGGAAGGAATTAATATGGGAGAAAGGATTAACCACTTCTCCATGAAAATGAATATAGCAGAGTACTTTTTAAAATATCTTAAGATTTGGAAGAAGCACCAGAAGTTTACACAGAACTCAATTAAAAAATAAGAAATACAAATGTAGAAAACAATCAATATCAGCTAATGTGTCAAGCAAAACTCCTTGGTACCAGGCTGTACTTACTGTGAGACACAGACTCTTCTAGGAACAATTGACCCTTTGTCATGTGGTTTTAAAGTCATTTGGTTCTGTATTCAAAGAAATAATGCAGCTCTTCCAAAGACTAATAAGCAGTAACTGTATTCAAAGTGCAGTAGGTACGATTCTATAAAAAGTCCTGAAGTTGTAGTAAGTGTGAAAGATGAAAATGAAAAAAAATCACTGATACTAAGTACATGGCACTGAAAGTTAAGCCTTTCCTTCAGTGTAGTAAAGTGGGTGACACGTCCTACACTCACAGCACTGTCATGTATTTCGTGACATTTGGATTTTTTTCTTAAGGCATCAGATCCTCAATTTACGTGATTAGTTGATAATCTCAGGTTTTATTCAATAAAAAAGGTATTTCAATCCTTCATGATGTGAAGAAGAGAAGAAGAGCTTAACACCGTCTGTAAGTATTAAACTACAAAGGCAAAACTTCAAAACTTGCATTTTTCTGAGCTTCTGCTTTTTCTAATTTTGACCATTCATATGTTAATGCTTGCAGGCTTACCTTCCAGACCACTGACACCTGGTAAAGAGCCCAAAAATACTGGCACCGATACAGGATGCTCAGGGTTTATCCACATGTTTCACACTGAGACTACGTAAAGAAATACTCAATGAGAAGGACTGGTGCAGGAGCAGTACCAGCACATACGACTTTCTCCACAGGATAGCTCCTGAAAGCATCCTGTGTAGCTATGTGGGTGGACAGTTCCTTGAAAGAATAATACCCAGTTGAATGAGCATAGTATTTGGAAAGAGGCACTGGGAGTGAGGGGTGTTAAGCAGTATTTCGGCTACTGCAGATACACTATAAAACATGTTAAACAATTGAAAAAGACACATTGATGGCAGAAAAGAGACATCTAGGATGATAGCAAACAAAGTTAAGTTTTTCTGTAACCATAAGACTTTAAAAGTTGAAAACTCTTTCTTCCATCTCTATTGTGCACCAGTATGATTCTCAAGAAAACACCACCTCAGTTGCTGTGCTAGGAACAAAAACAGGATGGATATTAGACATTGGAAACTCTCCATTTGCCTTTACCACAAGTTTTGTTTTTTTTTTTTTCCCTTCATAAGAAGGGCAGCCGGGCATTCCCTTGAGGCAAACAGCGATGTTTTCAGAACATCATGCAACAGGAATACTCCCTGACAACATGTCTATAATAATATGTTCTAAGTACAACTTTCTGTGCTGCACCTCAGGCTGTTTGGTGGTGGACATATTTTTATGCCCATTCATTCCCTTGGACCTGTGCAGGGACCAATGCAACTACACAACAGCCTTTAAAAAGCAGGACATCTCATTTGGCCACACATATGCTCCTAACTAGTCAACACGTCCATAAAACTTTCTGAGAAAGTATCTATGTATCATCATTATCCAGTTTCTCAATCAGCAAGGTGGAAAAGGTTATGATGAAAGAAATGTACTTAGTCACTCGGTATCTGGCGAGAGGCAAGATTCCAACCCACTCCTCATCCCAGCATCTGGTTTCCTTACACAGCCTCTCTGTGGCCAGACTTTGATAAAGAAGTGAAAAGTGAGACAGTGCCAAATGCCATCCATGGCTCTGCTGTGGATAGACTTGCAAAGGAAAAAAAAAAAAAAAAAAGGAAGGAAGATATTCTGGGTTCGTTTCAGTCCCCCAAGGCTTCACTCAGCACACAGCAAACATAAGTACCACCCCAGGCGGTGCTTCCCTATGCACTAACAACAGGTCCTGGGCTTGAGGGGTATGCTAGAAAGCCCGGCTCAGGTTTGGTAGATGCCCTGCTATGAACGCAGCAAGAGGAAGAAGATTTTTGACTCTCACATGCTCTCAGAGCAGCTGCCTTCTCTTTGCATTGCTGTGAACCACAGCTGCAGTAGCCCTGTTCACTGAAAATAAAATTTCTCTGTGCTGCTGATGGCCCTTTCCTTTTCACATCTGGAGACTGTTAACTGTTTCCCATGTGGTCCGAGTTTTAGCAGCAAAAACACTCCAACGAATTCTAGTAAAATTGATTTATTTTTATTAACTGGACACTGGATACCAAAATAATGCTGTATGAGCGACTTTATTCTCCCTTCCTCTTCAAATTGACATTTCACCTCGACCTGTTCTGCAAAATAAATAGTAGGGGAGCCTCATGTTTTAGCGGTTGGAAGTTCAGAACTGAAAAGGTCAAAAGCTGAAAATAATTTAACCGTGACATCTCTGCTGTTTAGGAGAGCCTAAGTACCTGTGAGCAGCAGAAGTCGCAGCTGAAACTCAAACTTGACTCTGTGAGGCTGTGACTGCCCTGTGGCTACCAACAGCTCGGAGCCACCCCACTTTGTGCAGTCATAATTTGCTGACATGGGAAGAATTATAGTAGCAGAAATGGAGCACACTGCTTCAAATCTTCGAGGAACAAAATACTACAGGAGCAAAAAAGTACATATATATATTTATATTTATTTTTTGCAACTGCATGAAAGAAGAATCCAGATAAATACAGCAAGGGGGAATGCAGAGTGGCGCTGGGAAAATGGTTTTAAGCTGCTGGCATGGAGGAAAAATTACCCACGTCTTGGACAGCACAATTTACTACTCTTCCGGGCCCTCTTCCCAAGCTTTTCTGCTGCCCACGCTGCTACAGCATTTGTTGCTGTGTGAGGGGCTGACAACCCAACACACCCTGGGCTGCAGCCTGAGGCTTTCTGCTGCTGCTGCTGTGGCAGAGGAGTGTGCTCACACTGCGACTGTGCTAGGGAGGGTATTTCATTTGGGGATTTACGTCGTGGAGAAAGGTGATGGAGTGCAGGATGCACAAAGGCTGTGTTTGGATGGCTTACATCTAATTTATGCACGGGTGTATAGAGGCATGGACTGCTCAGAGAAGGCTGCCGAACACACCAGGCTCCAGCTGTAACGTGGTGCAGCAAACCTAAACAGCTCCTGCCCCAGGCAAGCACTGCCTTCTGGAGAAAAGGTTTATTGCTCAGCCCTCATTGCCACATACTCAGGAAAATGAAAGAGAACGGATTTTATTTCCACTACAAATCATGCACAGCACCAAAACCCTTTGTTGCAGTCAGAAGAAAAGCAAAGGTCTTCCTGTTGTATCCCCAAAAGTAAGACCTAAGCTTTGGAGATTATGGACCAGAGAATCATTTTAAGAGTTTTAGATACCATTCCCACTTAAGAAGAAAAAATGTGAAAATCGTTAAGATAGTGGAGAGATTCCTACAGTATAAGAAGAAATTATCTTTGAAGATTTTGAAAGCAGTGCCACCGAGCCTTGCAGCCCCTAGGGCAATGCAAGCCACTGATGCTAGAGCTTGGGCAGGGAGGGAGTGGCTGCCAAATTCCTCCTAACTGAAGCTGAAGACACTGGCCTCTGAAGGAATAAGAAAGATGGAGATGGTGGACTAACTTCTTCAGAAACACCACCACCTCTTCTGAGGGGAGCAGGAGATCTACAGGCATGGATAGATAGAGGCTGGTGCCTATAAATAGCCCCAAGCTGGCAGCACTACAGCAGTAACAGAAGCCAGACTGTGGTAACAGCCGGCTTCGCTGTAGAAATTTTCATCTTAATGCCATCTCCCTTCTTGCCTTGGGAGACGCACTCAAAACAGGTCTGGATAGTATATTAAAACTCTATCGTGCTTTCAACAAGGTTTCACAAGGTTACACGGGTAATTTTTCAACATCGCTTTAGAAAACTGCATTACTTTTTCTTTGGTTCAATCTCTACGCAATAACCTATAAAATTCCTAGATTTCACTGCTTATATGAAAATGCCAAGGAATCTGACCTTAAAATACAGTTTATATACATAGCAAGTTTTCTTTACAACAGCAGTAAGGAACTTTATAGCGAAAGAATTCAGATAAACTAGCCAGATTAAAGCAAATATCCTTCACTCCTTTGGCTGAAGTTGTTATTTTAAACTGATATATGTGATTTATTCCTTCAGAATTGATGTCACACCTCAATATATTAAAAAAGAAAGAAAGAAAGAAAAAAAAAGCCTAGGTAAACGGTCTGCAATACTCTTGTAAAGTTTAATTAATTTGCTTGCAAAGTAACCTGAGCTATCTGGAAAGATTAAGTACTACTTTCTCTTCTTAGTAAAGGTTAGAATATGGTTGGCAGTTCTGCTGCAGTGATGCAAAAGAGGTTGTTTCCCATGAATATAACAAAAACACGAGATTCTCGTGTACATCACATCTGCGTTGCATGCAGAGTGAGAGTAGGAGCTAGAAGCAGAGAGGAGTGAATCCCACCACTTTTCTAACCTTCTGACGCTATGGGGCTTCTGGGGCCCACATTTCCTGCAAGAGTCAAGGGGAATAATTTGCTGCTGTCACTTGTACTGACAGTAATGGCCTTGTCTGTGTCATCTGTCAGGGGACTAAGCAAGGACTAGCTCTGTTTAAACGCTGTGTGGTAGAAACATTGTCAGAGACTTTTAAACGCCAGCAATTTTACATATTGCTATTTATATTTTGAAATTGCAGTCACAATGCCATTTGAGTGTTCAGACTTGCCTCTCTCTGCTTGACAAGGTATAGGTGGGATGTTCCATGTACAAGCCAATTTGATATAATTTGCTTTCAGGTTCACTGCAAAATGTTCTTCTTTACACTGTAAAGAGGCTTACCGCTTACCAAGAGGCTGTACAGTATTATATTACATGGTAATGGTATTTCCAGAAAAAAAAAAAAGAATTGCACACGAATAAGGCAATGAAAATATGCAGGTAACCATGGCTACTGTTGTGAACTAAATAACATTTTTTATACAGCTGTGAATATTTGTATTGTTGCCAGTTAAGCTGTAGAGTTCAGATTCGAGACAGGGCTAGTAAACACTGAATTCTTGCCCGAAGAAAGGTACTTCCCAAAGTGAATGCAGGCCTCTACATCATGCCACTGCCCATTTTAGTGCAATTTTTTGTCTAGTAAACACTTCTCATTTGAAATAATCAAAATACAACCCTTCATAGCCAGTAGTCAGTGATAGACTTTTGCACAAGTTACCTTTTCTGTCTTAAGGATATTTTTACTTCTGTCCCTCTTGCCATGTACCTGCAACTGCAGTTCCATAAAGGCCTTTGAAATATCTTTGTCTCAATCAAAGAGACTTTTGGAAGATCTTAAAGAGATTTCCAAGCAGAACTCCCAAATTTTCTTGGTAGTTTTACTAATGGTAACATCCATCTGGACAGCAACAGAAAAATCAAGTCCAAATGACAGGGGAGATGAGAGGGGCCTTTTCTGCTTTGACATTTTTTTGAATTTCCAAGTTCATCCTTGTTAAGTTATCCTTTTGTTTACATGTCAGAGTCTTTCCTCTCAAACCATCAGTCATCAGAGGACGAATGGAAAACTAAGGGATCTTTCGTCTGATAAAAAGGTACGCCCAAAAAATTATTTGGAACAAATAGATAGTAGTTGCTATACTAAAAGAAAACAAAAACCCAAAAGCAGCTAGTGAGATGGACCTGTACTCCCAGTAATACAAACAAACCACAAATAATGAAACGCCTGTTGTAACTAAGTGAAGGAGAACTTAGAGCAACACCTCTCTGTTCAAAGATCGAGTCACTTCTTCCTTGCAATAGAGCGAGAGTTTGAAACCCAAGTGTGTGCTCTTTCACTCCCTGTGAATCTGTCTCCCTTGCCCAGTTTGGAGAGGAAGGATCAGTTCTTAGTAAAAGCTCTGGGTATCAAAGTAAATCCAGATTCACTTTGCAGTTGGATCTCTAACAAACTTCGGTAACCTCAGGCAAATCACAAATTCTGTGTTTCAGGTTCTTCTCTGGAATATAAGCCACTTTTCCCAATCTTTAACTCTTTTGTTCATTTAGACTGCAAGAGGTTTGAGGAAAAAAACATTTATCTGTATCAAGTGCTCAGCTTAAAGTTACTTGAGATGTCATTAAAAAAGGTACTGTTGTTATTACACCAATAGCCAACCTACCATACTAACATCCTACAATCTTAGCAAGCCAAGGACATGGAGAGCACGACTGCGGGAGGCTCAGCAGCAGAGTGCTTGGGCAAGCGACTGGGTGATCTGAAGAGCCCCAGGGACAGGGGACAGAGGAGCAGTGAGGGTATAAAGCACTTCTTTTGTTTCTGTATGCACAAAAAAGTCAGACAAAATCATTCTGCAAACAGTGATCCTGCACAGTGCTCACAGGAAACCAAACGAAGCCGAATTTCTGCATGCTGCTCTAGGATAAATGGAGGGTCGCATTTTCAATATATGCTGGGTACTTGAAGCTTCTCTTTCAAGCTTTCTCTCAGTGATGTACAGTACACACAATTATCACCTCCACGTTCTACGTCTCTCTCCAGCTGACTACTATTAACACCTCTTTATTTCAATATTTGGTTTCCTCTACTTTGCTCGCTTTTCTGTCTTTTCCTCTTGACAGCCTCTAAGACTATCACTTTTTCTCCCAGCTTCTGACACATGCATTTCTTTCTCCTTCTAATTCTCTGTGATTTTTCATCTTTCATTCTTCTGTTTCAGGAGCGAAGACCAAAATGACAGCCCCCTTATGTCTCTGATCTAAGAATACATATATTCACCTTTCAAAATGATTTGCAGCTGTATTTTTAAACAACTTGCAGCCAACGCACATTTGTTTGTTAATGGGAACATCAGTAAATCTGTGTACTAGTAAAAACACATTTTAATGGATGTTTCCTTTTTAGAATATGATATCATTTCCCATTTCATTTTTAAAAGTGCCTTAAAATACAAAGTTCAGTAGACCAACATACATATTTCATCTTTCCCATAAATAGTTCATGAAAATTTTCTACATTACATATTGTATTTGCAAAAGAAGCCACAAAAATGTGCATAGTAGTGACTCAGCAGTTTGGAACTCTGCATATAGGGTTTATAGAAAGAGGGTAAAACTCAAAATAACAGAATAAAAACCTAAAAGCCCCAAGATGCAAATAAAATTTCTTCCTGTGGGAAACAAACTTAAGGATGTGATTTGAATATTAGAGCCGTTTTTGATAAGGAAGGATTTCCTTTCCAGGCTTATTTGAACTTTCTATACTACGCATCACGTCAGCCTACAGTGTTTTATGAGATACTAGTAGCCTGAAATTCAGTGCACAGCCCTAGGTTATGTTATTATTTGGAGTGGAGGTCACTTCTGTTCTACAGAAGAACGGACAGCAATACCAGCTTCTAGCTCTTAGCTGTGTCTGAACCCATGAACCTCAAAGTAATTAGTAAAAAGGCCATTCACTTCTTCACTGCAACTGAATGAACTGGATGCTAAGGCACATGAAAGGGGAATATCTGTGAACACAGTGGGTATTCTGGTCTGGGGCTGCAGCTGCCCTGCTTGGGACACTTCATAACCAGAATAGGGCACGGTGATATAAATCCTGTAACAGCCACCACTGTCGTGTTAACTGTCATTACAGAGCCACACAAGATGCAGATGTTAATAAAGACACATAAAAGCTGGCTTTTGATCGAACATTATGCAATTTCTGTAATTATTCAGTGAAATAGTGGCAGAACCAGGAATAAAACTGAAATTTAAAACTAGGGTTTAAACAGCGCCTCAAATACACAGCCTTACTTGTTTTGAAGAGAAAGCAAGCTATGCAGAGTTAAAGGACACCAGCTAATATTGCAAGAAACGGGTCAGAGGACACACAGGCCTGCCTTTTGCCACCTTGAAGCACCTCCGAGCCCAGTGCTACTTCTCCACGGTGGAGCTTTTCCTGCTCGGGAAGCTGTGGTGTCAGAGGGAGGCACAGAGCCACCTTCTCACCCTCACGGTCCCTCTGAGAAGTGCCACCTCTGGAAGGCCACTCTTTGTGCCGGGCAGGGCACCAGGCTTGGACATCGGTGATTTAGGTGAACGTCCAAAGATAAAAGGGATTATTGCAGACCTGTGTGACTAGTGGCAGCGGCTTACACGTCTATCAAAAATACCCCTCAGGCTACACCCCAAATTTGAATCTCTTGTATTTGAGGAGCTACTAAAATGCAGTTTTTACCAATTTGTTTCTATGTGGGAAAGTAAAAATATGGGGACTGAACTGCCCAGCAGGGTAGAAACCAGGTTATGTCAGATGCTCATAGGCCACCATGAGCAAAAGTAGTTCCCAAGCTCAGTCCAAAACCCTTGATTTCTACAGATCAATGTGCACAAAACATTACTGCTGTGGCACTACTTCAACATATTAATCATCTGAATATGAAATGCTTTCTCCAGAAGTGCTGTCTGTTTCCAAATACAAAGACGTGTAAAAAGACAGCAATTAACAAAGAGAAAAGTTACTTTTAAAAAGTGGTAATTTGTTACAAAAACAATGTCAAAATATTTCCTTGTATTAGCATTCCTGTAGCGCTAATGATCTCGTGATGGAGGGAGAAGTAATATCTTTTATTTCACCAGCTTCAAGGGCTGGAAAAAGCATCTAAGCTTTTGGGCTGAAACTCCCTTCACCAGGTCTGCTGATTCCTCTGGTATCGTGTCCATGAGAAATAACCCACTTTCCAACAATGATAAATAGGTAAAAATCTGGTCACTGAGTTAGTGCATATGTCTTCAATTGAAGGAAATGCTGTCTGCCAAGCTTCAACCAAGTAGATCATAGGTCTGTGAAAAAAAAAAGAATCTAAAAGCATGGAATCCAGTTGCTATAGCGGCAAATTAAACAAATAAATGAGATACCATGGAATGCTGCAAAATATTTGTGGTCTGATTAAGTCATATTTGCCACATGTGTGAATCCTAACAGCACAGTTTAGTACAGTGGGTACAACATAGTACAAATACACTTTTATCATATATACATATTAATTCTTATCTGAGTGAGTGCTAATGAATGTTAAGAAGTGTGTCCAAGGATACAAAACACTGCGCTTTATTGTAATCATAAGGCAAACTATAGTCCTCTTAAGTGCATAAAGATAGACAATAATTGCATATTAAGCTATTATGTCTTTGAAACAATACTTGCATCCTTTCCTGTGTTTGCATGGCCTGCTGAAAAGACAAGGCTTTTTTGTAGTGATCACTTCTAAGATGACTTTCAGATGGGGTGCTTTACAATACATAACCTGTAGCAGGGAGCTGACATTCTGAACTTTCTTTAACATGAGCAACACCCCCAGTATATAATTTTTTTTTCCAGTGAAACATTCTCCTTTCTTGATAAAAGATGTTCTTTGAATGTACTTATTGTTAATCATAATCCTGTATCAGTCAGTTTGATCTGATCACCTGCCTATGTTCACAGGAAAAAAAGCACATGAGAAAAAACAGAAATCTATTATGTTGAAAGATAAAGCAGGCACCTGATTTTAATTAAGAGAGAAAAAGGCATGCAGATTGTTATCAAAATGCTTATAAATTATTGACGCGTTTTGTACTGATTTAGAAGTTGAACATTATTTTATACCCTGCAAACCACATATCTGCGATGTTGTGTGGTAGCAACAGAAAGACATACCAGCTTAAGCACCCCAAAAGAACTGTGCATGGCTCCAGCAGTGACTAGGATGAGCAATGTAAGCTGCCCTGAACGTGAATGGTCAAACAAAACTGGCATTCTTAATGCTGTCAGAGTTATGGGGCCGAAGTGAATGGGTTCCTGTCCCACTCTGCTGCTGGTTTAACAAACAAACCCTGCCTTCCAGGGCCAAACCCTGGTTCTAGGAAAACACTGCTCAGAGCACTCTCCACACCCAGAGGAAGACAGAAAGTCTAAGACGCCCTTTGGACATCTTTCTGGGGCTTTTCATTGGGCGTTTGTTTTGTGCCCATAGTAATCGTTTTGCCAAACATTTCTATGAGCAACTTCATCTGAAAATCTGTTTCTGAGCTTTATTATTTCTATTACCACTATTATTAATTTCAAGGTTACCCATGGCTTTTTCTGTTAAAGCAGAAAGGGTTGAAATGCAGGCGGTACTCTTCCTTACCACTGGTGCCTCAAATACGTGATCTTCCAGCATGCTCGCATCCCTCAGCAAGCAAATAAGCTCATCTGACTGCTGTAACATGCAACACAACTCTCACTTCACATCTGATTGGGAAAAATAAGGCACACTCTGAAGAGGCTTGTTTTCAGCAGCAGGTCTGGAGGTCTGAGGGTCGGAGTTTTGAGGGTCAGTCAAGATAGTGGACAGCATTGCCAGATAAAAACAGAGATAGCGAGGCACCTGTGCCATTCTACAGACAGCACCTGGATACAATTCATATGAACTTCGTAAAAACAAGTTGCATGTGGTTTTATCCCTAAGAAGCTCCTGGCATTTCACCATGCAAAAATTACTTTGTCTACCCTGTAGACCTATGTTCAACAGCAACAGAAGCCATTATACCCCTCTCAACAGCAGCACCTCTGAGCCATCTCCTTGCTCTCACCTCCTCTGATTAGCAGATTGCAGGGAAGTTTTCCCAGGGAAGTGATGGAAAGATGTGGTAAGGAACTCATACTCTTCAGTTCCTCTTTTTAACTTTTTCCTTCTTTGCTTCCCTCCCCAAGATCCTCTTTATCATTTTGCCTCTTCCATCTTGTTTACATTACTTTCTGTTTCCTTTTTTATTCACTTGCTTCAGCTGCCTTTTTTTTTTTTCTTTCTAGGTTGGAACAGTATCAGCTGACTTTGATTCTTTTCTTTCCTCACACCTATCTTTTCCTCTCGTCTGACTATCTTTCCCTAACCTCTTTTTTTGCTCTCTCCCCTTCGCCCTTCCTTTGACAGCCTCCCTCCTTGTTTTGCTGTGGACACTATGGGCTTTCAGCCTCTGTGCTAACAGGCTGAGTTACATCACCTTGTCAGCAAAGGAAGGCAAACTGCAGAAAAATATCTGATCTGGGGAGCTTGGCTCTCAGGCTTTTCATTTGTAATGCTCACCTCTAGAACAGGGCTCACAGGTTTAACTTAAAGACTCAACAATATTTTATGACAGGTCTACCATTATTATGTGTTGGGTGCTTATGCATGGGGAGGAGGCTGCGTGTGTGCTTTCTGTGGATTACTAGAAATAACAAATACCCAGAAACATTCAGCACCTGTGCTCAGTTAGAAAGCTGTCTTCAACTTACTGTGAAGAGTCTCCTCTGGCAGCTATACAGCGGTGTTAAGGCCAGCTGCCCACTCCACAAAAACACCGTGATGTTACATCATTAGGTGAAAGGAATTTCCTAATGGTCTCAGGGGATGCCACCCACGTAATTCCGTCTTCTTTGTCTAGAAGCCTCTCTCAGTTTGAAAGTGCTAGCTATCACAAATTTTGACATGCAACCAATTTCCAGGCCCTTCACATAAGTAACAGAAAATCAAAAACAACAACAACAACAACAACAACAACAACAAAAAACACATTTTTATGCGATTGCTCTTCTTCTCCCCAGAGTGGGGGGATAATTGGTCCTACTGTATTCATGCTCCAGTTGTGGAGCTGGCTGATAATGAGGAGCGATACCAGACACAGCAGCATAACTACAGTATGAACATGCAAGGAGTGTACAGATCCAACAGGATTATTTTCACTCTTTTTATAAATACTCTGAGTCCCCAAGGGACCAACATCAGTGCTATTCTTTTCTTAAGGCAGATGTTTAAATCATAGCCATCTAGAACTGGGTATTCTGTGGGAAATGAAGTTTATAATTAAGCTACAATTTTTCCATGATTGCTACCAGAAATTTTGCAAGCTATGTAACAAGTGGAAAATACATCCTGGAGCACTGGAGATCTTATTCACACCTAGTATAAGAAAATAGTATAGATGATTCAAGAAGAGCACTTAACTTGTAATATCTTTGAGAGCCCTAAAAACTGGATTTAGAAACAAATCCAGGAACAGGTTAAATTTCTAGATATAAGCATGAGACATTACCAAGGTGCACTATATAGAGTAAAAACAGCCCCCATATGGGATGTTGGTGTATTAGCATCCTCAAGAAGTATAATACTATACTACACTACTTCAAATGAGTCATTTATGAATAGGATTTTAGGACAACACACTGGATGAAAACACTTTGCTGAAAGAAAGGTCATTTCCTTGTTTGTACATCAGAGTGAGCATGGTGTAGCAACTGACCTGACTAATGAGGATGAGACAGTTTCACCAAAAATCACTAGTTTTGGACCTTTGAACCTCTACAGGTCAGGTTAACATAAATTTTAATTTTTGCTTAGCTTTTGTATTTTTATGCTCACTGAATCATTAAGGAAAAAAGCTTTCAAACAGAAAAAAAAAAAAAAAAAGAAAAAAAAAAAAGGAACAAACCAGCCAAGGCCACTGGATCTAAGACAAGACTGCCAGGAAGAGCAAAAGTCAGATAGGTGGCGGGAAGGGCTCTGTACCACTCTCCAGTGGGCTGAGGTTTTCAGCTGAGCAGCCAGAAAGAAAAAGAGGGGCAACTTGACGAAGAAGAAAAGATGTGTCACTTGGACAGGCTCCTTCCTCTCTTGTTTGTGTCTGCTATTTGTCCCTGGTTTTGTGCAACCTCTTGAGTGCCTTTGTTTCCAAAAAGTGGAATGAAAAGAATAGATTGCTGAATGGAAAGAGTGCATACAGATTGTAGTGGCACATAACCCATACAATAATCAATTTTCCAGCTCCTCGGAGTCTGAGTGTATTCCCCTTCCCCAGCCTCTCTCCTCTATAGAGTTTTCTTATAAAGACAACTCTTTGTTTCCGACCTCCAGAGACATTAAACTCTTCACTAAGTAAACTCTATCTCTGTATTTTACTTTCCTTGCCACAAACAAAAGATGATTCACATCTTTAAAAGGAATTTGGGACAGTGTCTATGAAAAACACAGAAGGACTCTTGCTGAAATGGTATGCTAACTTGGATAAATACTGTATGCAATCCTGCCATGTAACCTGGCTCAAAATCAACAGTGCTCAAGCTTAAATTAATTCAGACTACAGATCTGTTTATGTGGGCATCAGTTAGAATAAGGGCAACCTCTAGTTTTATAGTCTGTGCTAATATCGAAGAGAATATCACTTTTGGAAGCAGATGCTCTCCGTGCATCATCCTACCCAGTCCCAACACAAAAGGGTAAAACAAATGAACAGATATGAATTCTGTTACTGTGACATACCAGTATAAAGCACTGAAGGTTAGCCTTTGATTAAAAATGCCCAACACTGTTACAGATCACATAGATGGCCATCGGAAAAGGGAAATAATATTTCTCATAGAAAATACACCTATGGAATATGGGGTTGATGTGGATCCACAGTGCAGGGCAGTCTCAAGAACATGAACAGCATCTTTGACGGAAAAGTTCAGTAATTTTGCAGCTAAAATGGTAGCCAGCAAAGATTAATTCATCTGCATAATACCTAATAAATACAGGAAGTGAACGTGACACTTCAGAAACAGACCCAGGCTTAGATGTAGCCTTACTCTTCAATATTCGTCTTTACAGAGGTAGATTATTCCTACTGAGAGAAGCTTAACATCAGCTATTCAGATGTGGTCCTTCGCGTAATAAACACAGATGAAGTCCTTGCTCTGCTAAAAGCAACAGCAACCCTGCCCTTGCTCCCCCCATGATTTCTCAAGCCTTAGTGATACCATTGGTTATGAATGAATCAACTGACTGAGGTGGTGAAATATATGAGCTTTATGGAACGGTACAACTCTATTAGTCATGCCTTTCACAAGTGTACAAATCTGTATGTATGGGGTACCATCTGGTACCACAATGTGCCACCAACTACACAGATCTTCTGTAGACAAGAATTGTATTTTTAACGATTGTAACATATATGTAATAGAAACATCGTTCTTAAAACCAAAGACAATTTTCATAGTCTGGTAAATCGTTTGTGATTTGACATTTGTGTACTGTGATGAGCCTTTGAGTCTTCTTCTGTTTCTACAAAACTTTATAAACAATATTAAGAGTAATATTAAGAGTGAATTGGTAATGGGATTGCATAGCCCTGGGGCTCATTTCCCTTAATTATATACAAAGTTCTAACTGCAGAGAATGGATGCAAAGGTGGCAGAAGGAAAAAGGGTGAAGAAAACTAATTACTGTGAACTAACAAAGCAGCATACACTGCTGCACAGAGTACTTCTGCTTGGGCCAGTGCACTCAATCAGGCCAGCCCTTCGAACAATTCTTCATACAGTCTTAAAGACAGTCACCCTAAAATGGTTTTAAAGTATGAATACTCCACAGTATTTGATGTATGTCCATATTACTGTTGAGAATGATTGCTGTTATTAGAGCCACAGGTTTTATGACTTATCTTTCCTTTTCACCTTGTGAATTTTGCAGGCTGATGATGACGGTTGAGCAACTTGTTACAGCTAGTTATAATACACGTCAGAAACTTCTGAAAAAAATGATTTTTCATTTAAAGTAGGGAGTCTTCTCACCATGGAAGACCTTACCATTTTTGTTGAATTTTTCCACTTTTTGTGGCTATTTTTTCTAAGCACGTGCTTAGGGAAAACAGTAGGAAAAAACCTGGACAGACTGTTTACAGGTGAAATTAGCATTTAAACTCAAATCATTAGGAGCCGCACCAGGTACTGTAGGGAATGTTCACGGAGAACAGGAACTCATCATCAACAATGTAGTAACAGAAGGACCCAACTCTTCCAGTCTGATTTCATTCTGCCAAGGGTAATGAATCTCTTCTGTAAGTTTTGTTGTGCAAGGTTAGGCTCCAGCACAGCCACTCTTGAGTTCAGAAAAATTATCACCAAGCGTGCACAGCTGCTGTCAAAATGTACAAGAAAAGACGAGAATAGATGTTTACTTCAGTACAAAACAATAGCTGTGGACTTCGACTTTTCTGAAACTCTGTTGCTAGAGGTCCTACCCTTTTGCAAGGGGACCTTTATCATGTTCTCTAAAAGCCACCATGTCAAAGTTGTAACTCCGCTAATAAATGAGGCCAGCATTCTCAAGGTAGTTTATGAAGAACAATTTCTCCCCAGAATCTCCATCCTCATCCCCCAAACCCCACCGTATTATGATGGGCAATGCATCAGAATTAATTATTATGAAAGCTGGTGAAGATAAATTGATGGCTAAAACATCAAAAAGAATTAGACTGAAAGGTGGTGAAAAGCCCAACAGTCATGAGCCTTCCCTGTGACCGAGCTGAAGAACACTTGGATAAATGGAGACCGACACAGCAAATGATTCCTTTACAAAGGACTGTCAAAAATGCCTTCTATAATGTTCCAAGCTGAAAATAAAGATGTCTAAGATGAATGCATGCAATTCATTTCAGCAAATGCTAGTGTGTCCAAAAATTACAAACAGAAGACTTCTTCAAATCTATCAGTAAGTATATACTTCTAACAAAAAAACAGGAACTTGAATTGCCTTTTAGATATGGCAAAGAAGAGACTTCCTGAATACACAGGACCACTTGTTGTCAAATGCTTCACTTTCATGAAAAATGTTACAGGTCAGGCACTTTCAGTATGTGCAATGTCACCTGGAAGAAACGTCATTGGAGTCGGCACTGATGTGGTGTTGGAAAAAATGTACGTATGGCTTGGTAGTGCTTACAAGTGTTCGGTTTGTGACCTCAAAACTCAAAGGAGGACAGTCCAAACAAACACAGTAAGATTCACCAGTCTCTTTGCTCAGCTCTACACATACACATCATCACGCTGTTTTTCTCACAACATCATAAAAAATTACAGTACCTAGCAGAAGCTGATGCTCCTCTTATCAGTAGGAACTCTCATACTGCTCCTTTAACACAAACAGTTTAGGGAATGAATAAATAGCAATGCCATCAGCCCCACTCCACAAAGGAGCAATTTATCAAAGTCAACAGCAGTGGACAAATCTTGATCTGCTGCAGATGTGCTGAAGGATAAGCTCTGTCGTCATCTACTGATGAACAACAGTGCCAAGTGGATTGCCATGGCTTGCTATGGAAAACAAAATAATAAAGAAATATTTTGCACCAACACAGCAAGAGAAGCAAACATTGCATCTTTCAACTCCAAATACTGCATAAAATGTAGTAAGTACCTGTTGGAAAAATGTAGCCCTTACCATTTAAACATACAGTTGAGAGAAATAATGTCCTCCTTGACATACCAGATAGGGATGGAAAGTTCAAATTTCTTCAAATAAACTACTTCTATGAGTACAGATTCAGCAATTTTAAAACTACTACACCTTTGCCTTAATGCATGTAATTCCACATTTTAAAAAAATACTCTGATACAGGTTCTGATATACAAGTGTGGTATACTTCAAAAATTAGAAAGATTATTGCTAAGTGTACACGGAATCATACACATGGAATCTTAGACTTTTATTCACACAAGGAAGCATTTGTATCACTTTACTCACCATTCCATGATTCAGCCATGCTGGTATAAAATTATCAAGCAGCTTTGGGTAAACCAGTTCCCTGTCATAGATATAGATGCTCCAAAACATCGTCACAACAAACTAGGAAAAAAAAAAAAGAGAGAATTAAATAAATGTTTCTGAGCAATTAGCTATATATTCTAGATTGCAAAGTGAGGCATTTAGCAAATGAACTACGGACAGGTATAGATACAATTGTTCTTCAACCCAATCTTGCTTTAATCAATAATGTGAACCTGGATTATTCTTTGCATTCACTGTTCCAATTTTTCTTTTTTTTTTTTTTGACTTTCAGCCTGGAAAAAAAAATCTCTTCTTTTGACTTATGTGCCTGTGGCCAAATTACAACGGAGTACTGTACTTTAGTAGCAGATGTGGTGCATAAATAATGTTCCACCACTAATGGGACAGCAAACAAATGGAAAATCAGACAAAATATCACTTGGAATTCATAAAACGTATAAGTATGAAGCATTCATCCCTGAACGGAAGTCTATAAACTCATCTTAGCACTTTTTAATGTCAGCCATCAAAATAGCATTATTAAAAAAACCATTAACACTTCAGGCAGCCTGCACACAATTCGCGGACTGGGATGCACAGAGAAGAGTTCCAGTATTCCCCTCACTTGTCAGCACAAATTTTGCCCTAGCTCTTGTCAGAGACTATTTACTAGGAGCCCAAAGAAAGACCATTATTTCCTCTAAACTGAGGGCAGGACAGATGGCTCAGACAAAGTTTGTGCTAGGCTCAACATTTGCCAAATTGTCACTAATTCATTAAAGATAATCTGATGTCTGAAAAGCAAAGACAATATAAAACCACAGAAAATTACAGAAATAAGAGTTTTAGATTACCTTAGCTGGGGAAAGCACAGAATCTGTAGTCTTCTAATTAAAACACAATTGCTTTTTTACCTTGAATTTGAGCTCTTAGTTCTGTAGTAACAAAAGGCTTACTGCTTACAGCAGTAAAAAACGATACCTAGGCCAGGCACTTTTCAGGGACAATTTGGAGGGGACCTCTACACTGTAGCAACATGTCCAAGTTCCAGGTTTGAGAGACAACAGATAGGACTTCCACTGAAATCAGCAGAGAAATACTCATTTACATCTGAACCGATTTGGCCCATGATCTTACTTAGATGGATTAGGAGTAAACTTGGAGGAGAAGAAGAGAGAAAGTGCAAGAAACATGGGGTGAGCACAGCGAGGCCAGCAAATTACGAGTATGTGTGACAGTGTAGGTATACATGTAAGTTGTTTTCATGTGCTTCTGAGTCTGGGAAGCTAAAACTGAGGTTATGGTTTATCGACGGCACCTTGTTCTAGCTCAGAAACACACGCCTCGGCCAGGCAGCTATGTGAGTGATCCAACGCTGTACGCTGTTCCCCCGGCGTGCATACAGTACATAGTTTCTTGGTTTCCAGCACACTCGCCCATCTGTTACGACAGCTATCAGTGCCTGCTCGGAATAAGCTCGGAGACCATTTGACTAGTACACAGAGGCCAGGAATAAAAAACAGGGTATGATGGACGGCCTGAAAAATATTGCGAGTGTAAAGTACCCCACAAGAAGTCTCTCGTCTGGCATTGGCACAGCCCAGCTCTTTACACACCTGCTGACACATGAGTGCCAAGATAGGAATAGCTGAACAGCGGGGAAAATGGAAGCAAAGTATCCTCTTCTCTATAGGCTTCCTAGAAGTCATGCATTATTACCGTGGGTCTCTGAGAACCTGCTAAGACCAACAGGGACATAAAACCTCACGGAGATTCAGGTGCATGAAGAACAAGATTAGATAATGCTTTTTTCCAAAGGAGTCTCACAGCCAGGACAATCACCCAGAACTACACTGAACCTCATTGCATGGAACACAACATAGCTGGCATGTTTCACTCTGCGATTTCTGTGTGGAGCAGCATAAAACAATTGACTTTGCCATGGAGGTAAAGATAGGAAAAGAGGGGATGTGCCATCTGTCCCTTTACCAAAGTCAGCCAATGGATGGAACGAGATCAACCTAGCTGGTTGCAGCCATCTGGAGGTACAGACGGCAAACGCTGCTTAGCGAAGCACTATCGCAAGGTAGACATAAGGTAAGGGAAGTGCGCAAAGCCCAGAGAGTTACAGAACCAACCTGTCCCAGAGGATGGCCAGACACGAGACAACACAACGCCCTGGGGAAGATCGCTCCCAGTGTCTGGATGGTTCACCTTGCCTTTCTTTACGATTCGCTCATTTGGGTAAAATGAATCCCAAAAACGAGCTGTTGAACTGTGAACTAGAATGAACTACAAAAATGAACAATTTGGATAAAAAAAAAAAGTTATTAATGAGGACTTCCTATTGAGATCCTTTGGCTGCTTCTGAATTTGTTCTTTGATTAATAAGCAGCTCTTGGTCTGCTACTTTAGAACCACCTCTGCTACTGGTAAAACGTCCTCTGAGCTGGGCTTTGCCAAGGTCACACACGGCCATGCACTACGAAGCCACTGCAAGGAGCTGCTTCTTTCCGCTGCCTATGTAAGGCTCAGAATTGCATCTCCCATGCTTATAATCCCATCTTCCTTGTGGCATGGTTCATTGCTTTTAGGGCCAGAGTCATGGAACTGCCCTCAAATGCCAAGCTGAACAGGCTGCTCAGAGGCAGCAGACAACGATTATTTCTGGGAGTCCTGTACTTTGATTTTCTTTTGTTCCCAAGCCAAAATGGCACAAATGTCACTCTTCCACCTCCTCTTCACACAAACTAGAGGTCTGGAATTGGAGGAAAACAGACCCCAGCAATTGCTTTTACACTTCTTTGCACAGAAGTATCCTAAGACTGCCAACTTTTTGAAGACACTGATAACTTGGTTAAACAATATATGGTTAAGCAACATAAAAGAACAGAAGAGTCCCTCTTTTGCTACTTTTCCTATCTAGGATCATTACAGTCCAAAGGGAACCTCAAATTTGCAAGCAAACCTTTGAAAATGTTTGAAAATACGGAGTCGCTACCGTCACAGACATCTAGAGTATCGCTAAATAAATACACGGCAGAGGAAACAACAAATAAGGCTGAAAACAAAACTCTGTTTTCCCATTTAAGGAGATTCTCTTTAAGCTTTTGTTTTCTGTCTCTGAAGTTTCAGAGAAGGACATGAGAACATGTGGCACTGCCACATGAGCAATTTTAGAGGACAAGCTGGGAAATGGTTGGTGAGTCAAAAAGGAAAACAAGTAGCTTTATCAAAATACTGTGAATGGAAGCAAAAAAGGAACTAAGAGGGGGAAGCCAATGAAACGAATTGCATAATTTGCTGTTTTAGATGAGCCCAACCAAGAAATGTTATGCAAAACAAGAATGAACCCAGTGGATCTTTATTTTCCTGCACTATGTATTTTGGTTTTGGCTGGGCTGCACAGTTAGGTTCACTCATTTCCTGGATGGCTTCATGACAAAGTAAAAAAAACAAAACAAAAAACAAAAAAACAAAAATACTCTGACCTTGACAAAATTACATCTAAGTACACGTTGTGCAGTTAAAGGTAAGTTTTCTGGCTGTCTCCCAAGACAGCTGTGGTTAAGTGCAAGTATAAATATATCACTTGGGAGCATCGTTGAGGGTTAAAGGCATTACATATAGAAGTGAATTGTTATTAAAAGCAGACTGCCAGAAGTGCAAACTGGCATGGTACTGCTGGCTTTATGTGGGACCTAGCGCTAGCACAGAATCACACCAACCGAGTTTGAAAAGGGCCAATGAAAGAAATCACAAAGAGTGTGAACTGAAAACCAGGGAGGGCTCTCCTTGGAAAAGAGAGTTCAGCAGTCAGCTGCACTGCTTGCTCATGCTTCCCGCACCAGTTGCTATCTCACCACCAATGAGGGCAGAATCTGGAATAGAGATTTCAGCATGGCAGAATCAATAAAAGTGTTTTGTAGTCCAGTAAAATACCAAGGCAAGTAGGGGACTGCAGCAAATGCCTACACATCTTTCCTTGGGATAAGGTCCCTAATCACCGTTATTAATTGTCAACAGAAGAAGGGTGATCAGCTTTCCTTTTGACTGCACTAGCGCCTTCTTAAAATACCACAGAGAAACAAGAGATATGGAAGCATGCCTAGCTTTCTGTCTTTAGCATCACAGCTTTTTAAAAGCATAAAAGTATAATTTATGCAAATGAGATCATTCTTGCCAGTTTAGACTCAGGCCCAAACTGATCTATTAAAGCTACATAATAATGTACAGTCTGTGATTTTCTAGACAGCAATTGCTCTTCTAATATGTGACAATATCCATTTTGTTTCTTTGTTCTGTTTCTATTAGCCATGGTCTTAAACACCTAGAAATGCCCGTTCTATCTCTTTCTCTTCTTGTACAGTACAAATGAATCACAATAACCATCGATAAAGCCACATGCAGTTTACACAAAACACTAAGTAGCAACAGAAACTTGGAAACTTCCTTAATCTATGACAAACAAATAGAAAAGAGTAGGGATAGTTTAAAACACTAGTATAGGCTTTGATTTTTACGCTTGCCTTACATTTCTTTAATAGTATAAACTATTCCCAACACAAATCTCCTTCAGGATGATAAAGGGGTGGTAGGCGTACCCAGTACAGACAATAATTGGTAGTAAGCCTCTAAAATGCCTATCACAACCCTTTTTTTTTTGATTGGATGCTTCCTCATCTCTTAGGCATTTGAATAGTATCCCAGCCTTATAGGAACCTTAAAAAGGGACAGGAAGTGTTGCCCAGAGACTTCTCATGGAATAACACTTTGCTGCACAGAAAATTGGTCTGATGATTTCTGATTTGATTCACTTAAAATCTATTCTAAAAGGAACAACAATAGGTAAACAGTAGTCATTAGGTCCTTCAAAGAGGTTCATGTTTATTGCTTGATGCTCCTAAACCTAATAGCAGGTTGGCAACTCTCAGTTTTATCGGAGCCCCTGGAGATATGCAATGCATAGCACAACACTGGAGAAATTTGATTTGCTGCAAAGATTTTGCAAGATTTGATTTGTTGCAAAGCCACCCAAGGAGTTTGTTTGCCCTTGGGCTGGTTCTTTCCCTTCCTTTGGAAGGTGGGAGGAGGTTGGTGGTCAGACTTCCCAGGTGGTTTACATGTTACACTTTTTAAGGAAGTACTAAAAATGAAATGCTGTAGTTTGTTACGTGTTTTTTCACACATCATTGTTTGACTTGGGAGTGGAAACCCCTTTTCTCATCTATATTTCAGAGTAAGTCGTCTCAAGGGCTTCAGTAAGCAGGAAATAAAGAAAAAAATGTGTTGAATAGCTCTTGAAAAACTACAGATAGTGGGCTTTAAAATGTTCCCCTAGTATTTGCATTATTCCCTAAATATGCCCTGTGCAAAACACTGAGCAATAAAAATAATTTAGATGTTAAGGTAACTGACAAGTATTTAAGCATGGCCTCTGTACTGTTACATCAGAAACCCAACAAGGATTTTATTCACATCTGTTCAATTTTTCTGTGTGAATATTCCCTCGTGCCGCTACTGGAAAGCGCTGAGAAGCTCCATGGAGAGCTACGTGGGTGAGACTCAAAAAATAAAAAAATCTGCATTTGAGCTTACATTGTTCTTTTTTTATTTTATTTTTTGGAGTGAGGAAGCTGTTAAGAGAATATGGGAAATAAGGGAACTTTAACTTTTTTCCTGCAGACACTGTGTTTTTTAATAACTTCCTCCTAACAAGCACCCCTGGCATATCAGAATTTCACTGGGTATTTTCTTGCACATAAATAGGTCTTTAAAAGAGCAAAACCAGCATTACACATTCGCTACTTTCAGGCAAACCCTTCCTACTCGTAACCACATTAAAGAAAAGTGGTGCCAGCCTGTGGCGGGTCTGCTGTCCCACAGGCACTGCCTAGTGCTTGGGCACATGGTAGCTGCAATGCGGTGATGGCTGTCAGAGAGTGTCAGGTTTTGGGAAGGAGCTGCCTTGGTGTGGGTTACACATGTAAGCCTGAGGCAGGGCAATGAGACCAGTGCTACCTTCCAAAGCTCTGCTGTTTGTCTCCCAGTAGCCAGGAGAAGAAGCAACAATAAAAACAACCTTTTTAGGCTTTCTTTATTGGAAGTAAATTGAAAGAATATGTGGTCAACAGTTGTTCCACCTCCCCACTGAAACATTACATTTAGGAATTAAGAGCATCTGTTCAATGAGCATGGCCATTCCTTATTATTTTCTGGATTTTTTTCTTGTGTGTGTGCAAAAAGTTATTTCTGCACACAACCACTGAAAAACAAGCTAGCTCCAGGTATGCAAAATGTCCCTTGGGAACTGTGTAAGTTTTGCAGCAGTACGTCTAGAGCAGGGGATGACTAGAGGGGATTCCTTGCTTACTAGTGGCAAGCAAAACACTGCATGAAAGAAACCTGCAAAACATGCAGCTGAAATTGCTCTCTGAATTGCCAAGCCAGCACGAATCTAATATTCTCCAAGATCTTGAAAGTTTCAAGGTCAGAAACACTGCAAGAGAGGAAAAGTACACCAACATCAGAACAGAGCTAAAACAGAGGCAGGAGAGAATCCTTGTAGATTGTTTTGATGCTTACACTTGTATATTGAAAAAGGCACTTAAACTCTTTAAATAAAGACAAGTAATGTTATATTGTTCTCTTTCTTCACTTCTAGTATCAACATGGTAGGAAAATGAGCTGCTGCCGATCACAGTCACAACTACTTCACAATTCCCAAACTCCCTCAAAATACACATGTAACATATATATCTCTGCACACATAAAATACCTATTTGCAAGCCTGCTTATTCAGAGATTTATTTTTTTTTAATGTATTAGTTGATACCGATTCCTCTATCACGGCTGGAAAACTGCAGTTTCCTACCCCAACATGAACTGTGGCAGCTCCCAAGAGCTAGGCCAGCAAGTGCAGTAAGTGAAGGCTACCAAGTGGGTATTTATAAAGGAAACACCTTCACCTTCACTTTGCATTTTCTAACTTTGAAAAAGCATTCTTTATTTCTTATATTGTGAAATCTCACATTACTGAGAATCACATCTAATGAAGCATCTCTGAATATATCAAACTATAAATGATATATGGATAAGTTGGGTTAAGTGCTGTTAATTGAAAATGAGTGTTCATTGAAACAGTACAAACTTTGAGAAAGTTTTCTAGTAGTTCTACAGTGAAAAAAAGTGAACGTATTTTGAACTACTCTA
The DNA here is from genome assembly GCF_964211825.1 of Aythya ferina. NCBI lineage: Eukaryota > Metazoa > Chordata > Aves > Anseriformes > Anatidae > Aythya > Aythya ferina. The sequence continues at coordinate 56,402,998 of NC_140298.1, forward strand.
TATCGAAATTAGAAATCAGAAATAAAGTTTCATCCCAAATTATAGTAAAAGCGGTACTTTCATGAAAGGTTCTCCTTTCTTTTAATGTAGCCTAAACTTGGAACTAATCTGAGACAGCTTTTTACGCTTCCGCATAAAAACATGAAATTCTGGATTTTCAGACATTTTCAGTGTGTGGTATGAAACACCTCAAGACAATGAGCACCTTTTGCCACTAAAAGGGAAGTGCAGTGTCCCAGTGGAGCGGAATCCAATCCAAAGAATAGTTTTCTTTTGAAAAAGACATCTAAAAACCAAATTATTCCATACCTTCTGCGTGCCTTTTTTTACATTACTGACTAACTCCTTTTTTCCTTCCCCATTTCTTCTGTCAGCTCCAAATCCCCCATGGGATTAACACGGATCAACCTGGATTTTAGCTTCCCTTCTTCTCCATGACAGAACAGCACACAGCCTGGGAGCTCCAGTCAGGTCGTTACGGTGTAAGACATGTCAGTCAGCACTTCCTTTACAACTGATGATGACACGAGGTGCAGAAGAAGCCCAGACTGATTCCAAGAACCCACTGGTAGAATTCACATTTGAAATGACTTCTACAATCTACTTCCTATTTTAAAAACTTTTATTATTTAATGAACCAAAAATAATTTCAGCAACATCAGTGTTCTCTTACACCTGTGATAAGTACAGTGTAGTAAAATCACCTCTACCATGATTCTCTTTCTCTGTAGTCTCATGTGAAGAGATGCACAAGCCTTCCAGGCAAAAGACAACCAGCAAACACCACCACTCATCCAGTCTGTGAAGATGAGCACAGATTAACACCACACTTACCACTCCGATGGGGAAAGCCAGAACAGCCATCATCCAGTCACGGAGGGAAATGAGTTTTTTCAGCTGCCTTTCTTGTTCTTGACTGTCATTTCCTTTTGTGAGAAGACTGGAAAGGTCGGTCAATACACAGATCCCGAAGAAGACAGCCTGGATAACCTGCATAGAAATGGGAACACATCTTCAACAGTGGAAACACCAGACTTTGGCTGAAAGCAGAGGCAGAATCAGGTACAGGTGAGGAATAGCACCTCAGAACTGACATGGGGAATGGGGAAACATCCCTTGCTTCAAGATGAGTAGAATTTGTTCACATGAAACATAAAGGTCCCTTGTGCTTCCAGGCTGGAAGTTATCTGGGTAAGTACTGTATTCACCTAAACCAGTTTTCCAATTGTTTGTCCAAAAGGTTCACATTCTGAGCACACTGAAATAAACACTCGGATCAGGATGCCAGTGCAGGGGAAATACACTAAGTAGGTAGGTAGTACAATTAAAAGAAACCTGATTTTGCTGTTCGTGGTTTTCATGCCCATAACTTCAGCTGGAAGACCCTGGCATAGCTCTGCGTATGCCTTGCTTTTCACGTTTCTGTGTAAAGCTGTGCAAATGGAAGGACTGTTTTGCTGGTGGGAAGCCCACCCGTGCCTCAGCCAGGTGCCACCTTCCCCGGGGGCTGTACTACAACAATCGCCCTTGCTTTGCCCCATAAAGCTAGGCCCCAAAGCCTTCATCTCACAGGTAGAAAAAGCGAGAAACGCTGCCTGTTAAAACAAAGGAAATAAAAAGGATGAGTGGTTCTTCCTCACGTTCCAGGAGCCAAACCTGGAGACCCCCCTGCCCAGGAGCGAAGAACGTGCCTCAGGCCTCCTGAGAGCCTCGACACGCGCCACAGGCGCCGGCGGATCCGTCACTGCAGCTCGGGTCACCAGCGACACAACGAGCAAGCTGCAGGAGTCAGCCAAGCTCTCACTTCGTGATGGCAGTCTGCCATTTGCCTGTCCTCTTTTTTTTGTGTGTTTATGTGTGCAACACTGTGAGATTATCTCTCGCATTAAATTGGTAGTTTAATCACCTGAACTCACCGATTTGGTTCAAACTTGACTTGGTCTTAGCTTGATACTGTGTTTTTCTTCCTTAATTAGCTTAGTAAAATTGTAGTAAGTTAGCTCAGGAATGCTCTTGCCTGAGGATGTATCAACTTGCTCATCCTTTTTAGTACAGTTCAGAAAAAGTGCACAGAGTTTGTTTACTCCCAGAGCTTGAAGCCCGGGTCACAAACCCACATGCATCGGGTAATCTCAGGTAAGAAATTAACAAAACACGGGCTTGGTTCCCAAACTGCACAGTGATTCATCAAAAACCATACACATGCACTTAAAATACATACTAGGTGTTTTTTTCAAAACAAGCCTGGAGTGCTAGTGTAAAAGTCTAATTGTAAATCTAAGCATTTGCCTTACTGGGAGCCTCATACTAAAAAGCAGGCGGTCTGTAAGTAATACGAATAGCACATCCCCAGATTTTGCAAGATACAATTTATTAAGTGCATGTATCTTTGCAGAATTTGAACTATAATATAAGTACTGTAAGAAAACACCTCAGGTTAGGGAACACTAATTCAGAATAGGGGAGGAAAGAAGGAGGGAGGAAGGAAGGAAATACCAAAGAGATGTTGACTACTAGAAAGAAATCCAGAGAAGCGAAATGGTTGGATGGCTTAAAGTACATTCCCTTCCTCAACAATCCTCATATAACCCAAATACTTATAAATTCTGGCTGTAAAGCTGTGAACGACAGACGTTCAAATGGCCCCTGAATATCCTGTCATCAACATAATAAAGGAGCTGCTTGCAATTCTGCTGCCATTGCCCTCCCCTCTCCCTGCTGTAGCTCCATATAATTTGCTTGATAAATAGCACAGAGCATAGACCGGCAACATTACAAAACATTCCCTGAAGCTATGAAATGTGACAGACTACTAATGTTGGACCTGAGTATTCAGCTAGAAAAAGGTATAACTTCAAATGACTTTGGAAAAGTTAATGTTTTCTACGTAATTCCTGAAAAACATTTTAAATCAAAGTAGGGGCTCCTTGGAGCTACATAATCGCAGAGTCCTTATGCACTTTTTCATGTTATTTATTTGAAGGAAGCACTTAGTAGAAAAAAATTCTTCCCATCCTTAGCCCTGTTTTCCACCAGACAGATGGCCTATTTGGAGAGAAGGAATAGAAGCACTAATTATGTATTTGCTTGACTTAAGAGGAGATATGATACCATCTACACTATTCGCTCAAGAGTGTGAATGCCAAAGAAGGAAAAAGATTCAAGACAGGACTGAAAAAAAAAAAAAAGAAAAAAAAAAAGTCTACCTAACAGTAATGAGATCAATCTGGGTGTAAAGAAGTTTAGGCTGAGTACCAGGAAATATTTCCTAACAGGGAGTTCTACCAGACCATGAAATAGTTTCTCAGAGGAAATGGTGGAAGCCTCATTGCTTGAGTCATTCAAACTGATATTGGACAAAACATTCAATAATGTACTGCAGGGAACAATATTACACTGGCAGGGCTTGAACGAGTGACTAATAGATTGTTTGCAGCTCTAACTATGATTCCCTGAAATGGTCGCTCTCCAAAGTAACACAGACTCAAACAATCACACACCCACTTTCCAAGGGAATTGGAATCGTACATCCACTAATCAATCATAAAACGAACAGCTTCTCTCCCCATTATCCTCTTACGAACACACTGTTTCAAGGGAAAATACAATGATATCATAGGGAATAACTGAAAATTCCTAAAGGGAAAGACAGTACCCAAAGTCTTCAGCAAGTAGCTATGAAAGAAACCGTTCTACAAAAAGATTAACAAATAAAAATACATATAGGAAAGAGAAAATTACATATTTATTGAGAATTGTTGAACATTCAGAGCCAGTGAAAAAATCCTACAGTGTTCAGGGAGCAACATTTCCAGCCTATTCACACAAACAGCGTATGTATAAGCATCACAGTACTTTCTTTCCTTTCTAGAATGTGCAAGAAAATTCATCTGACAACTATCAACATTAAGGATTAGACTGAGGACGGCCAGAGCTGCCTGACTCTCAGCAGCATAATCTGAACAGCCACAGTCAGCAACAATTTACATCCTTTGGGGGTCTGGCATAAGGAAAGCATAGGATGCTCACAGAAGGCTCAGGGGAGACATTATTGCTCTCTACAGATACCTGAAAGGAAGGTGTGGGGAGCTGGGGGTCGGCCTCTTCCCAGAGATTACTAGTGACAGGACTAGAGGGAATGGCCTCAAGTTGCACCAGGGGAGGTTCAGGTTGGAAATATCTTTTTGTTTCTGTTCAGAAAGAGCAGTCAGGCATTGACACAGGTTGCCCAGGGAAGTGGTGGTGTCACCGTCCCTGGGGGTGTTTAAGGAAAGGCTGGATGTGGTGCTCAGGGACACAGTTTAGTGGGTGACGTTGGTAGTAGAGTGATGGTGGGACCAGATGATCTTGGAGGTCTTTTCCAACCTATGATTCTGTGTAGCTAATGGCAGTTTATCATATGAAACAAATTTCCAAAGTACATACTCCTCAGTGTGAATGTTGCATAACAGATGTAAAAAGTTCACAGCGAGGGAGAAGAAACTCCTTTTTAGCCACATGCTCAAAAGCACCCTGACCTTACCTCAGATTTAGGATCGCATTTTCAAAACAAGGACCTTCCTTTGAGAATCTGCAGGTGGTCAATCTATACAAGAAACAGTCCCAAATGTTAAGCAAATAAGTGACTTTTTTTTTTTTTTCTTGGAAATTTAAGTACTAAGAGTGCATCGGAAGGAACATATTCCAATTTTTGCATCTAACTAGTGTTTGAAGGAAAACAGTGATTAGAAAATGACAAATGCAACATGACAGGAAAGAGCCACACCTTCCTTACACCATGTAACAGTGATAAAGAGGCAGAAACTTGTAAGCAGAGTATGGAAAAACAAGCAAATCACTGACATGGGTATAAAATACTAACTTCCTGCTGACCCCATTTTTTCCACTGAAGCCCAGAGGGGCAAATGCTACTGTGCTTGATACTACAGTACCTTTAAGCTTTGTTATGTAATGGCAAGTAATGCAAACAGCCTTCTACGGGTATTTTAGTAACACAGAGCTCTGAGGAGAGACAAAACTTGTTAAAATGCTGCAGGAGAAAACAGCTATGAATAGAAGATGAAACCAAGCAACCAAGAAAGCTTCTCAAACAGTGAGATCTGTTCAGACTATGTATCAGAAAAAAAAAAATTATTTTTTACTGCACCTTATGAACAATTAGGATCAAGTAAGCTAATTGTACATGTCTGTCTCCTACAAGATAATAACGGATTGCTTCAGTACAGCTGTCTTCCACAAGATGCTTGCTGAAAGACAGCAGCCAACAACCTCCTTATATTCCCCCTGACTTCTTAGAGGCCTTTCAGGTTGAGCAACCAAAAACATATTTCCTCATAAACCTTTCTTCAGTCCATGCAGCCTCTCTTCTGTCCCATGCTGTGGAGCCCCACAGTGCAGATATACAAATATCTGCACAACCAAGGTCAGCAAAAATTCTGTCACCATTCTTAACAAGGCAGAAAACTCCTACTAAATTCACTGAATCTAGGATTTCATTGCCTGTGGATTGTTCTTCTTTCAGGCTACCTCACAATGAGAAGCATTCCTTAGAGCTCAGAGCAGGAGAACTGGAAAAGGCTGTGGAAGTACCCCCACAGCCTTATTCACAGGTACGTTTTGCTCTATATTCTTTGACAATGGAGAATTCACTGTCCTCCAACATATCATTTTTAAAGATTGCCAGCACTTATGAGGTGTTTCATGCACCCCTCTATGAAATAAGGCATATGAGTAGGCTAGCAAATAGGCAGGGCTGCCAGAATAAAACATGCACGTAATACTTAAAAAATCAGCAAGAAATAAAAAAGGATGGAAAATTAAGTAACATTCAAATTTTCCAATCTGTGTTATACAGAACACAGTCTGACTCCCTTTTTGAACAAACAGAATATGATTTACAGCTCCAGAGTATGTTACCACTCCTCGTCACCTTGTGCCACTTTTGCTTTCGTTCCTCCAATCTCTATATTATTATCCTACATGAAAATGTGTTACATGATTTAGCAATGAGGATGAGTGTGTTTTAAGAAACTGAAGTAATTTAAGTCAGATTTTTATCTCTCTGCCCTAACTGGACTCTGTTTTGGGACCATGCTTCGTTCTGATTGCAGTGTACTAGACCATATCCAGGCACCTGTGGATATCCTGCATCCTATAACACATGTGGACATCCTGCAGCCTGTAAAAGCAGCTCAATGAGCTGAAGTTGCAATACAATGAGCTAGTCTAGGTAAGGCAATAGCAACAGGATATTTTTGATAGAAAACATACTATGTTTATGGAACAAAGCCATGGACAGTAGCTGTTTATTAATCTGTTGTACCAATCTGTTGGTACAAGATTCTAGATAAACTACTCTTGACTTCATGAAGCTACCGATTCTTTTGTCCGCTGCCACTCCACTGGTACTCACAGGCACATGGCTTTTACTCTCGACATTCGTCCTCTTCTCTCTGTACCTTTGTTAGTTTGAACAGCAAGCAGAAGCTGGACAATATGTAATCAAGTGTTAAATCTTTGTACCAGAGAAGCTACTGACTTTAGATAAGAAAAAGACAACTCTTCATGCTTACAGACAAATGAAAGACTGAAACAAAGACATAAAAGCAAGAAGCAACAACATTGAGGTATTAAAATACATGTCAGTGTAGTGTGTCTAATTACTCAGTTTACAGTTAAGTAGATATAAGTGCAAATACCTTGAAGAAATATTGTGTGTTACACAGAATCATTACTCCCTTGCAAGAAATGAGGAAGAAGACTTGTATTTTAAAGGCCAGAGGTAGAAGAGCAGCATCACCCTAGAAAGTTCAGCCCTCGTATCAGTTTGGGAGCAATCTTCTTCCACACTGACTGCAGTGCATGGCTGTTCTGTTTGTCAGAGCAGATTTCCATGATATCATAGCCCACTGCAACAGAGACAAGGAACACATCCCCTGTGCATCACAAGCCAGTGGCCTGAGAAACCAAATACACAACGTACAGGCACAAAGGTAATGGGCAAGGGAACAAAATCAGAGTAAGCCGAAGGAATACTATATGCAAATGCCATCTACTTTGCTCTGAGTTGTTTCATGGTTAAGCATCTTGAAATATGTTTTTCTTCCTTCTCTTTCACTTACACAAATTAGAACTTAAACTCCACCAGTAAAACATTACACTTATTTCTATCAGAGGAGCCATTAGAAATTTGGTAAGTGCACATATTTCACACTGATGGACAGCCTTATAAATATCTAGCATCATCCTCATCCAAAACAATGACTCATGTCTCCCTTTACAGCCTTCGGTGGGGGGCAGGTTCCTGTAACCAGGATGTCACACATGAAGCCAAGCCCTTACTAGGAAATGTAACTTCATTTTCATGATTTAGTCATATGACATGAACCAGAGCTTATAAAACATGCATAATCCTTTACCATACAATATGTGTTCAGGGACTGTTTTAAATATCCTTCACTTTCTACATAACCTCCTGTAGTCTTTTCCTCTGAAGCCCACCAGGATTGTCCAAATGTAACCAAGGAAGGACAGGGCTTTAAACCAATGAGATTTTACAAATACAGAAAAGAATAAAGTCCACTGTGCAATTATTATGCACGCAGAATAAATCTATTTGGCTCCTGGGTCTAGTTTTTATAGGTACTAAATCATTTGAGCCCAAGTGTTCAAGTACCTATGTTGGAACTGTGGAAAGGGGACACAGCTGTTAAAGACAGACCTTGTGTTTCCAAAAGGTGAGATGTACTGTAAAATTCTGCCTGTTGGAGCACAAGATGTGTTTTTATCTGGACAGACAGAAAGCCACTTTTTTTTTTCTTTTTTTTTTTTTTCTTTTTTCTGGAAACTAGAGCAACTTAAATAAGAAATCAGAAATCTAAAACAGATGTGGGTGCCTAAAATGTCACTTTTATAGCATTGCCTTTCAGTTTCTGTTAGAATTCACAATTGCCGGCAAATGAAATTAAACAATCTAACATATAATATAAGCCTATTGCATGCACCTCTTCCTTTCTCTCTCCATCATTCCACAACTTTACACAGAAAAACACCAACACCTTACTGCGCTACACTTACTGGAGAGGCTAAGTCTCAGACCGTTCTGTCTTAACATGATTCTTGCCCCTCTTGTAATGGTTTTCAAACACATGCCACACAGCTCTCACAGAGCTAATGTGGTTGTGCTAATGTAGTTTTACAAGTAGTCTCCTTAATACTGTCAGAATTTCTATAAGGACATTTATAATTTCTTACTACAACAGACTAAACTGAAATTTGGTAAAGTATCAAAATATTTGGAAATGCTTTAATGTTTAAAGGCAAAAAAAAAAAAGCATATTTCATTTTGTGCTTCACATGGGTAAAATGCTCCCAACAACAACAACAAAGTTGCCCAAGTGGACGACAATTGAGAAACTCATTTTGAAGTACGACTATATCTCAGCTGCGTTGCATAGATGACATTTCCAGCATGATCTCAGCGTGAGAGACTATATGCCATCTGGCTCAGAAGTGTTAACAGCATGGAATCCACTACCACTATCAGATGAAGAGATGAAATGGACAAACACAGAAAGAGGTATCAACAAAAATTTGACCAGACGCTCAGAGAGCGTTATATTTTCTCAAATCTTCTGCATTTTTTTTTTAGCTGTGTCATTTCTCTCTAACCTCATGTCCACCCAAGTCTTCCTTCTTCCTCTAAAAACTACAGGCATTTTTTCTGGATGCTTCTGAGTTAGAGATCCCTGAATATCTTATTTTCATCTTAACTAATACACTCAAAGAAGCACTAAGTTCATTGTTCCAGCATTTAAGAAATTATTATTCTATTTTTATCTTTATCCTTTTGATTTTAAATTGTTTTGACTAAACTCATTTTCTAATAATACCCATTTTCTTTCTTACTCTCTTGCATTGTGTATAGAAAAGCTGCCATTACTACTTATTGTATCCTGCTTATAAGACACTATAATTTCATTAAACTTATATAATCCATTCAGCAAACATGTATAATACAGTTTATTCAGAATAGATTATGATTTTATTAGGTTATATCTTTTATGTTTCTCTTTGCTGAAGCTTAATCCTATTAGGATTATACACTGCTCAGAAGGTTATGTCATTATTTTGGCTTAAATGCTAGTTTTACACATTTCAGCATGATTGGTACGGTCTCTGCAGCAGTGGCCTTGCACTCAACCAGCAGGAATGGCAGCTCTCTAGACAATGTTTGGGATAGCTAGCTAAGAAGCTAAGACTTGTTCTGCAGCTGTCTGTGCTAAACTGAGCTTTAGGATAGGGTTTCTGATGGCTGGAAAGTCCCTAGAGCTTTGCAGGTTAATTACCCCCAAAAGAAATTAAATTTTATTAAATACAGACTTCCTCAAAGAAACGTCTTGCTTAAAACTTCAGAAACTTCTGCATTGCACCAACTTTTTCACGTTTAGAAATACTAGGTGAAAGCCACTAGAGGGAAGCAATTTTGGCAGACCAAATTTGAAAAAATAAATAAATAGAAGCTCTTTAACATGAGAGTCACTGCCTTTGCTTTTTATTTCTTCCCTTTTTAATGAATAAGGTAACAGCTGCTTTCTAAATTGCTGAATCTAGAAAAGGCAATGACTGATATATCTCAGCAACATGGTTACAGAGCTGGAAATGCAAATGGAAAAGGATTACAGTTTTCTGAGACACAGTAGCCACAGTGCTGCCCTACCATTTCTGCAGGAAATAAAAGGTTTTAATCCTGTTTACTGAGTACTGTAAAAACAATAATGAATGATTCCTCACACCAGTCCAGCAAGGTAGAATATTAAGTGATACTGTCTCAGTCGGGCAGTTCTCCCTCTCTCCAGGGAAGGCAGGGGAAGGAAACATTATGCCACCTCTTCATACAACCAGTTTACCAACAACGCACAATCTAGGTAAATTGCAAACCCACATTGTGAAAAATAGCTCAAGTCTCCAGTTGGGGTAACCTTCAGCTTTTGCTTAAAGCAACTTTTCTTCTTTGGCTCACTGCTGCAGCAGCCGAAAGATAACTTACGAGGGACACATAAAGTATGTTCATAAATAAAGTTATTACTAAAACAAGGATGTTTTGTAATTAGACCACAGCAAATGATGCTGTTATTCAAGCTCCACTTAAAAAAAAAAAAAAAAAAAAAAAGAAAAAGTGAACATAATCTTGTACATTAATTATGAAACACATGATTAAATGAAAACTGATCTAACATGTTGTACTGTCCTCATAGACAAGACTATTCTTTACAAAACATTTCAACATGGCATTATAAGTTGTAAAGAGTTGTATTTCAGGGGAAAAAAAGGTCTTCATTATCTCATATCTCTAATGAAAACATGGGAAAAACCCTGACATAAGCTAACTGTATTTAAATTAAATAATACGAGGGAGGTTGAGTGTTCACTAGGTGTGTGGCATTTCAACCCGGAATAATACTACTTCCCTGTGTACATTGTCTTCCACATAAATAAATCTCAAAGGAAACCGAGGATTTGTTTCCCGACTGTCCATGGGTGAAAGTGAGGCACGGGGCAGCGCGCTGCTCAAGGTCACGCCGCGAGTCAGCAGGGGAGCCGGGAAGTGAACTGCCGAGCCCTGACCTCCAGGCAGCTCCCTGTCATTAGATCGTGCTCTGTTCCTTGCAGCTGCGCTCCTGCTTACAGTGAGAGCTATTTCAACTGCATACGAAGGAAACACTCCTGGCTTTCTCACAGAAGTAGGGTAGACTGTTCCTGTCCCTCCAAATGCAGCCAGACAGCTGCTAGTGTAAATACAAATACTTTTCCTCTTAAGAACCTCGTATTAATCATAACTTCCAAAGACCTTTTTTTTTTCTTTAGTGAAGTTTTTAAAGTTTTCTAATGGTTAGATACTCCATTCCTGACTACCTGATCTTGTGCCAACCAACAAGTCACCACATTCTGAAATATGACAGCTCTGGAGAGCTTGTCTATTCCCACCTTCACTGTTCTTACCCTTTAGTTCATGACACCAAACAGTGATTTTGAGCAACATTAGCACTGAGAAAATATTTTTTTTTTCCCTTCACTTGTTCTACTCCATGTTTTTTTCTTCACTTGTTCTACTCCATGTGAGTAAGTCTGAGGAGCTGCAAGATCAGTGTGTTGCACACCTTGCCTCCCTGCATCCCCACAGGACAGAGTGCTGGATAGGAGAAGCACGGCCATCCCATCTGCGTCCTTCACATTGTCTTCAGAGGAAGGTCCTGAAAAAGAAATGGCCTGGAGCCCTATCTTGCCTTACATGCCTGTGAAGGCAGGCACTGCTCAAACCTCTGTGCCTATCAAGGGACATGCTCACACCACCCGTGCCTATCAAGGGACGTGGCCCACAGGTCAGCCGGGCAGATCACATCAGGAAACGCACAGGCATCACGTATCCTCTGCTAAACCTCTCAGTACTCCAAGACCAATGACTCCCCGCAGCAAGTAGGTGCGGTGTCCTCTGAATTACCGCTCCAGCTGCAATCGCAAGGCAGCTGGGGATAAGGGCCGGGCCGTGCACATGCCAAGAGTGCTGACTCACCAGAGGAACTCCCTGGGCAGTCCCGGGAACTCCCCAGACAGTTTCTGTGAGAGGAGATAATGGACTGAGGGCTGCGGGAGTACAGGAGCCCGCCTGGCCCCGCCAGCGACAGAGGGATTGATGAAGGTCCCCGGGCAGCCCCAGTTTGGCTTCGTGTCAGCCAGATAAGTGAGGGTGTGACAGGGGCTGGGGCAGCAGGGAGCTCCCGGCAGCCCTGGCAGCAACACGGGGAGCTCCTGCCCCACACACGTGAAGGAGCTGGTGGCCTGGCAGGCACTCCTCGTGTGTTTGGGTATGTTCATCACCAGATGGGGCAGTTCCTGCACACAGCTGAGTCGATAGAAACTCATCATGTGTGCACCAGAGTGGTGGTGTGGGCGCATAGGCCAGCTAGATTGTAAGAGTTCACCAGCCAGCGGTCTGGGGAGTCTGATCTGAACCAGCTGAAAACGCTGTTATGAGCACACTCGCAACAGAGCCTCCTATCACCACGTGGCGACACTGTCACAACAGTGACAACATTCACACAAGAGCATTACCTCATGCGGATGACCCACACTAGATCCTTTAGCTAACACGTACGCCGGTGTTTGTGTAACACAGACCAGAAGGATCTCTATGAAAATGAGAGCCCACTACCAAGCAAGATGTCCACAATGAAATCACATGAGATATGAAACACTGCCCCAAAGTGTTAGGGCATTTATCCAAGGAAGTGTATCTGACGCCACAGTCGGATATTGTATAAGGTAGCTGTAATTCTGGCTCGCAGAATACACGCTCCTTTCCCAAAATACCTACCAAATAACTGCATTTCCAGTATCCTGCCCCACTCCTCACAACACAAAATTGCTGGTTACACAGATAATGTTCATAAGCGTTGGTGGTTTGTGGGCAATACCCATTTATTTATAATCTGGCCATAATCCATTACAACACCAGACACAGATGCTCCACTGGTAGGAACAGGCACTTCCCTTCAGGCCGTCCGTAAACATGCAGCAAGAAACTTCATACCAGTCTCTGATCAGAGCTCCTGACCTGCTCCCTTGGCATGCCTGTCCTGAGACTACCAGCCAGACTAGGTCATGCTCATCCTCTTGCTTTAATCAGCCAGGAATCCTGGCTCTGAGACTTGTTACAAGTCTCACAGTACACGGCCTGAGCAGGGACCCGAGCCCCCCAGCCCTCCTGCCATGACAGCAGGGCCAAACGCTTGATGCAGAGCTGAGATGAGCCCCACCTGGATGCTGCCTGAGGATGACCATGTGGGACTCTTCCTCCTGTGTTCAGGAAAACGTGGTGTGGGCTAGGCCTGTATCCACAAGGAGGTTTAGGTGTGACACTGCACAGGGTGCTTTGACACCTGGCACCTGAAACGGAATTCACAAGCCCGAGCTGTGCACACAAAATTCAATTTCCAAAAAGCAGACCATAAAGGGGAGAGATATAATTAAGCAAAAAATACCCAGATATAACTGGCAAGGAAAGGAGTATGTCCAGAATCCCTCCAACAAGGTACATGCATGCAGCACTAAAGTGACTTCAATTACTTGTGTGAGACTGGTATTCACAGCTTGAAGCTCAAAAAGGTGTTAGGTGTGTAAAGAGTCAGCCATTATCTCTAGGGACTGCTAACTGTAACATATGGTGGAAGGAAAAGACAAATTATTAATATTGACTTTAGTGCAACGCTGAAAGTAAGTATAGTACTCGTTATGGAATGCACCTTCTACACCCATTTCAACCCCAAACGACCTTAAATAATAATTCTTAATTCAAGAAGACACATATTAGTGAGCATGTCAAAGACCAGGGTGTTCCCCCTTTCTGCTAAACTGTGCCAGTGTGAGAGCCCACAGATGTCTTTGGAGGCTTATACTGAGGTCCCAGTCCTTCAACTACATTCCATGTGGAAAACCTATTTGCAAAAATGCTTTAACTTCATCTGGAACAAGAAATAGAAACCAGAAATCAGGACTACTTCCTTCTGTCCCATCCTTCTCCACACAACGTGCAAACGGGACAGAAACACTCTTCTAGTATAGCTCTCTATGAATGCTCAGTCTACCATCTTGTTTTTAAATTACTCTGCCTAGGGAAAAACTCTTGGTCAGAAAAACAATATGCTCTGCAGGCCTCACTGCAGAGCTCAGATGTATCATACTTCTTAAGGTATCCTTAAGGTATGAAACCTCAAGCAACACACATACCAGAGATGTCTTCAAGGTCCACTTGACTCAATTTACCTTGTTCTTCCCACCCAACTGAAGGGAGGAGGCAGGGGTGAGCTCTGGCCATGTCCAAAGCTCTGTATTAGTCTGCTGTCAAGACTGGACCCTTTGACTTCTTCAATTCTATTTATAAACGTAGTTAGGTATTACAAGAGCCAGACTACTTAACCATGAGGAGTGTCAAAACAGATAATGTATTGTGTCTCACTGAATTACAAACTGGCTGGGTGCCTAGCCTTTTGACTTCAAAGGTCCACTCCATCATAGCTCAAGCAATGTCTTCTATCTACTTTAAAAGTTTTGACAACAGTTAACTGTGAAATGACTATATGGATCATCCAAATTGTATTTGTTAATCATCCTACTGGTTCACTGCACCGGTTGCTAGATCTGATGCCAACTTAGGAAGAGCAATACTTTACCAGAAAATGCAGCTACGACCTTCATTCTAACAAGATAACGCTCAGCAGTGATCTGTTGTGGTATCCACACCGACGTGTGCTCAGAGAAGTGAAGGTGTTAACTTACTCTACGGGTTGTCTGAGAAATTGCTTTCCTCATGTATGTAGGGAGCCCATGTGCATCCACAGTGGGATCAAGATTAGTATTACATTTCAAAGAACAAAGTACTTAACTGTAGTAACAGCTACAGCACAGTAACTGTTTTTATGAGGCCCATGAAATTTTATTTACCTCAGTGAAGACATTGCTTGTATCTGCTTCCATTAGTTAGAAAACTAATGGCATTTATGGGGGTTAATATGGGTTAATAAACCTATAAAAAACCTGCAAGAAAATCTACAACAAATACAGCAAATCTAATATAGATAGGAAAACATCCCCTTCTGAGAGGAGAATGCTGAAATAAAACAATAACCCAGAAAAATACACATTGACTCCAAGTTAAAATATCACAGCTTGCTTTTATGTAAGATTGTACTAGCTGATCTTTTGGAGGAAAATATAAATTAAATACTGCCTTGATTTATAAAATGCCTGACATCTGATTGTCTGATCGCTAACCTGCACACACGCACTGAAGGAAGTGCAAGCACATTCTGTTGCCCCAGAAAGGGATTTCTTTTAAAGATGGAGCTTTTATCCAGCTATGGATGTTGACAAAACATATATTTAAAAGCAAAATATGATATAGTACAACAATACCATAGGATTATCATTAATATAAAACCATAAGCTTCATGAATTTCATCTCTATATTTACGACATTTGTATAAATGCAAAGATAAGGTGAGCACATCAATACATAGTGCATTTGACTATGGCAAGGCCAAAAAAATCAACAGCAGAATGAAAAGCCACATATTTTAATCTTGTGTTTACTAATCATGTATGCTAAAAGGTAAACCATCATATCATGATTTACATACTGTGTCAAAGAAAAATTAATCAATTTGTATATCACAGCATTACTACGGCATTACAAATGTCTCTCCACAAACATTCTTCTCACACTTTCTTTTCCCCAGTTTATATTTCCCAGGTTTTCAGACTGAAGATGGAGAGAGCATGAGAGAGACTCTTGCTTAGATATTTTTTAAAAACTAAAGAAAACCCTTAAAGCAGAGACCAACTGATTTTTGACTACACTTAAAATCTGGTTCAGTCCTTGAAAACTACACAGTACGCTTCTACCTTCTTAATTATTCTTAATAGAAATACCTCATAAAACTCTATAAAAGTGGATTTCCTTGCAGGTCAAAAAAATTATTCAAATCAAAGCCAGGAGTAAGATTTAAAACTGAGGAGATCCACTACCAGTGACCATTTTTGAACAAGGCAGGAACAGTACATCTGTTAACTTCAGTGTTTGTATAATAGCACATGAGGAGCAAAGAAACAGTAAAGTAGGCAAATCCAAAGCCATTCACTGCTTACTAATTCAAACCAGCACTTTAAAATCAGCTGGAAAAAAATACAGGAAAAGCTACTGTAGCTGGACAAAAGAAAAACAAAAGCTAATTTGGTTGTGCCAAGACAGACTTAGGAAGCAGACTGCTACATTCTGTACAACTTCCCATTTCTTCCACAAAGACCCTGCTGAAGAGCACCTCCGAGAAATAAGGCATGAGGCGCTGTTGCCACATAAGCATCACGCAACAGTCACACTGAATGCAACCTCCTGTCAACTACAGACAGAAAAAAAGGACTCTCATATTTTGGAACATAACCTGACTTGCAAGGGCCAAAACGAACAGAATGGCAAACTCTTCTCTCTAAAGAAATAAAAGCCTTGTTTTGCTATATTCCTTTATTATTATTATTACACTAAGAATGGGTGAATAAACTGGTGCATTTATTTTATTTCTAATAGATAATTATCATGACTGGTGACAGGATGAATTTGGATAGAAAATGGAATACATGAAAACTGCTCCAACCAAAAGTTTGAACTGTTTTAACTACATAAATGAACTTTAATAGGGTTGCACATGCAAAGAAAAGCATATCACAACACATTGTGTATTTAAATCTGACATACTCAACAAACGAATTGTTTTCTGTAGTATGTAAAACCAGACTTATTGTTTCTTTTCACCATGCCCTACAAGATTTTAGAACTCATGGATCTTAGCCTCCCACACTCATTGTTATTCACAGACGAGGAGAAGGAAAACCAGCTTTCCTACTTTTTAACTTCTAGTTGTTTTCTTGGTTAATTTTTCTTTATTCTGTTTGGATGAATTAGTTATTGAACTAAACTAATGAATAACAGAAAGAAATACTTTATATCTGCGGAGAAGGCTACTGTTGTCAAACAAACAAACAAACAAAAAAACCAACGAGGCAAAACCTTATGCTTTTGTATTATTGCATTATCTGGTGCTTAAGCATTACTTTCATTATCTCTGTGGTGTGGCTCTTAAAATCTTCAGTAACACATATGCTGGTTAGGTATAACAAGACCTGCTGAAAAACTTGGTTGCGGAGCCCATGCCCATAAACAATTCCAAAAATAAGCTGTATCAGGAGAGATGACAGATTATGAGCGCACATGCTACATTATCAGCAAACAGGATCATCGACAGCGAGATCCTTAACAGGTAACACGGTTGAGCAGTTCTAAAATACAACAGAAGGAGATGGATGTGGAAATGTAGAAGATTATTAATGTACTACATTAATAATCTGTGGTAGGAGGGATCATTTTGCTACCTCTCCCCTTACAAAAAAAATATGACCTACATATCCAATACATATTCAATTTCACAAGCAATATTCACCCTCATCGTGTTACGTTTCCTCCTCTGTTCAGCCCTGTAGTACATTCTGGGTGGGATCTCACAAATATGTGGTCTTTCTTGGGATTTCTACTCCACTGATGCCAATAGGCACCTAAGATTAACTGAAGCAAAGTCCACTCTTCAGAGCGGAGGTTTTCAAGCCATTGGTCAGTACCCAGCTGGACAATATCCTAGGAAACCTGGGTCAGTGTTGAGCATGACCTGAACAAGGGGTTGGACTTGATGACCTCCTGGGTTCCTCTCCAACCTGAATGATTCTGTAACTACATCAAGTCTGGGTGTTCACATGAGGGAAAGTCTTTAGTTATATCAAGGAGTGTGAAATTCCTTCCCTGTTAGCAAAACACAGATAAGTCTTGAATGACTGCATCTGATTATTACATCTTGAACAATTCTGAAGTATTTGCACAATTTACTGAAGGATTTTTCCTACAGTCATTATAGGTTTAAACTTCACATGAGGATATTGATGCAGACAGTACAGCAAAAGTACTTGGTCTTGCTGAAGTGTCTTCCCTGATGGTGCAGCACATTAAATATGTTACTCAATTTGTGGAAAAGTAGCCAGGGGACTCTTACCAACTGAGAATTTGAGCTTAAACTCATATAATGGATGATCACTAAGTAATATGTACTAGGTATTTGATTGCCATTTTGTATGTTCATACAAAAACAGTAATAACAAAACTGGAGATCTTTCTGTGACTACAATGGCAGTAAAGAAAATCTAGGCTCAGTTCACCCATCAGAATAAAGACAAGCTCTTTTTGCACGTTTTAGCATGTTTCTGTTACTGACACACAGAAGGAGCGAAGACATGTAGCTGGTTATTTCATTGCAATTTGATGTCTAACAGGTCAGTAAGTTCTCTTGACAGTTCACACAGTTCACACCAGTGCTCCCTTTTAAACTGCTGTTCGACTTCTCACACATAATCACAGGTTGATCTCTCACCTCTGTGGTGCAAGCCCCAAATCTGCTTTTATCTCTATGAAACCAAAATAAATAAATAAATAAATAAATAAATAAATAAATAAAATAAAACAATGGTTTCGTCTTTTACATGTAATTTTACAGTCCACCATTTTCCAGTCATATGAAGAATTCTTACTCACATCCTGTGTCCAACCCTTGGTTCGCATTAAGGTTATGCTACACATTCTTTGCTGAGGTCTTCATTGTGGTATGTGATCCTGGATCCTTCCAAGTCCTGGTGCCAGCAGCAAACTGACACCAATTCAACTTTTGCATGATTAAACATTTGTTGATTAAACGTTTGTTACGTAAGTATCCGTAAGAAATTTGTCATTTACTTATCTGGAAGACAACTTGCAGGTGAAATACAGCACTGCTGTATTTTCTTTAAAAAGTTTATGAAAGTCTTTTAGCTAGCCTTTCCACCAGATAATGGCGTATTATTGAAGTGCTTAACAACAAGGAGAGTGTTCTAAGGACTTGAATTTTCATAGGTTTTTCATTGGCATCTGTGTGCAATGTAGACAAAATGCTAACGAACTAGGATGGAAATGTTTTCTTCTCACTTTGTGGAGTCATTTGTCAATGAAAATGCAATACACAAGAAAGGGATATGCATGAGAGCATGTAGTCACAGAGTTGTTTTCTCTTTTGCCGGAAAAGGCTGAAATCAAAGCTTCAGTTTGTCTTAAGAGATTAGAGTCACGTTAAAGGTGTAGAATTCAAAAATTGGCTAGCCACAAAAGAAGTCTATCATTCTTCACCGCTGCTAATTAAAACTGATCAATAGAGAAAGGACCCGGAATCTCAGTGCCTGTTACAGCACCATAATCACACCTACAGCAGTCTGAAGATATATATTTAACCAGGGGAGAAAACAAGAACATGGTGACTGCGGTAGGAGGGATTGTTTTGCTACCTCTCCCCTTACAAAAAAAATATGACCTACATATCCTGCACATATTCAATTTCACAAGCAATGTTCACCCTCATCTTGTTACTTTTCCTCCTCTGTTCAGCCCTGTAGTACATTCTGGGTGGGATCTCACAAATATGTGGTCTTTCTTTCATTCTGGGTGGCTGCCCAGGGAAGTGGTGGAGTCACCATCCCTGGAAGTCTTCAAAAGACGTTTAGATGTAGAGCTTAGGGATATGGTTTAGTGGAGGGCTGTTAGCGTTAGGTTGGAGGTTGGACTCGATGACCTTGAGGTCTCTTCCAACCTAGGAAATTCTGTGATTCTTGGGATTTCTACTCCAGTGATGTCAATAGGTGCCTAAGATTAACTGAAGCAAAGTTTTTGAAAAATCCCACTTTTCCTAATCATATCTCATATGAAATGAATACGCAAAGCCTACATGAAGGACTTTCACATAAGTCTCTCTGAAGGTCCACAACCAAGTCTTATATGCCCTGTCAGGTGACCTTCCATTCATTGCTGGTTTTTTTTCTTATTTTTTCCTGGACATTCAGAACATTTGATAAAATACATGGATGCTGGCTCCATATGCTATAAATTAAGATAAGGAATATTTTCTAGTGCAGTTATACAATATTACATTACCAGTTTATTTGAAGAAACTGTGAAACAAATTTACAGCTGGTAAATGCTACAGCAAAGTACTCATGCTTTTAACATTTATAGCTCGGACTTCAAAAGAAATTGAAAATGAAACCTACTAGACTTCATAACACAAGCCACAAAGCACAGAAAATCATGTTTCATTATACTTTATGGCATTACCAATGAAGCAATAGTAGCTAATTTTATTGTCACATTTTATAGATAAACTGAAGCACACAGTTTATGAATTATCCTGTGATGACACGGTAAGGCACAGGAGATTCTGGAATCAGAAGACAATCAGACCTGCGGACTGAACTAGACTCCCGAATAATCCTTTTGCCCTTGATACAAGACAGTTGGCAGAAATTCTTCCAGATTTGAATACCTGCCTCCTTTATAGCCATCTTTGAAAGGTCACACCTAAATATAGTTATACGCGCTTCTAAATAAACACCACTTGCTTTTCCTTCCTGTTGATAAAGCTATGTCCACGTGGTAAGTCTATCATGGAGAAAAGTAATTTTCATGTGGCAACAGTGAATAGTTACAGACTCTGGAAACAACTGGAAAAGTTGCAGTATAAATTTAAGATTGTTCTCCATGCTTCGGTTTGTCTATTTACCAGATTAAACATGTTTCTAACTGGCATCTGCCTCATGTGAGACAGAGCCTTCATCCATCCTCAGTCTGATTTCCTATTGCCTTGAACATTCAAACTTACCTATGTCTCCATACAAAAAGAAGATAAGCTACTAGCAAGATCAGATGATAATCATGTGCGTTCACCTTACTAAGACGTAAATGGCAACACAGGGTGCAAGCCAGGGGCGTTAAAACAGGATGAAGAACGCACAGAAGTTTAAGCACTAACAAAGCTAAATTCTGAACTCATTTGGAAGACAGAGGAACAACAATAAAACTAGCATAATTTTCAAAGGGAAATTGTCAGAAGCAAATTTGGACTATGATTAATCAAGAATATAAACACCTAAAATTCTTTTGCTGCCATGATTGTTTACTACTAATTAAGCAGATAATTTTTTCACACTCCATTTGCAGCAACATCTTCTGTTTGAAGTGTTGTAAAGATGTTGTGTTTGTCCAATACAGAAACAAACACTTGTAAATTTCTCTTTTTGATGGTTCTACACTTTGATCAAGTCAAAGTGAATTTTATGACTTTCATGACTTCAGAAAACCTGGCTTTTAGATATTTAATCAATTTCCTGGTCTTAAGCACAGCGAGAAATGGTCAGACGAAGTGTTTGATGACCACCAACTTTGGTTCTTTACATTGTTGCTCTGTGTCACAATTGAGGCAAGATAAAAGTAAAGATGTGCTAAAGTCAGGTTAAGTACAAATATTAATACTGCTTCCTTTTGCTGTTGTGGTTCTTTGTAAGATACTTTGACATACTTGGTGAATGGAAAAGGTCTGAAGCATGCTTTGTTCACAGATCTGCAGAAAGAGGAAAGGAGGGATGTTTATAATGGAAATGGGTCTGACTACTCTAAGCTTAAAGCTCGAATCAGATAAATTATTTAGGATACAGATTTTCAAATGATAAAAATCTGAAAGCTGCTGTCATATGATTACACATTTAAATGGCAGCTGCTCCCACAACTAAGTGCATCTGGAAGCTATCTCCTATGCTTTGCTGAAGTCCCGCGGAAGCAGATACATGACCTTATCGGAGTGTCAGGTGCAAGGCAGTCTTCCAGTGCTGGGGTCCAGGGCAGTATGAGCCATACTATAAAGCAGAGTAAAGGAAATGACACCAAACCTTGCTCTGTGATTCAGAAAGTTTGTTATTGGGGTGCTTTTGCTCCTTTTTATGTTCTTCTAGTATACAATTTTGCATCTTCAGATTTTCTTTGTACATCAATTTTCCTTAATTAAGGCAAAGACCTTTTAAATCCACATAGCTGAAGAAGATACTAGGAAATTACTCAGACAAGATCAATTTCATGCTTTGGGATGGGAATGCAAAAAATGTACTCACAAAATATGCTTGGACAGCATTCTTGTAAGAAAAAGAGTAAGCCATAAACCCTTACCGTCTCCACAGAAAAGTGCTAATTAATGAGATAACTGAAAATCATAAAACATAAATCTACAAAAAATATAAAATCATGAAGAGTTGAAGAGTTTGTGAATTAACTTGACACGTGGTCCACTTCAGCATGCCATCACGATACTTCCTGTTGTACCCCATGTCCTTCTTTCTTTTTATATACAATAAGAACATATGTATGCATTCTGTCTTGCATCTCAAAACCTTTGGGCTAGGGATGGCATTGCTTTTTTTCCTGAAACGGAGCAACCTGCTCAGCAGCTATGAGAGCTGGATGCCCGTTTCTGGAATTCCTCATGGGCTGCAGCAACGCAGCTGCATTTATGAGCAGGGAGAGGAAGGAGCATGCCCAGCCTGACCCCGCTCCCCTGGATGAACGCAGACGCTCAGGAACCAAGTGGCAGACTGCGTGTGGGCAGCGCTTGGCTGTGAGGCCACTCTGATCTGCCCACAACTGCTCCCCGTCTGCCCCCAGAGAAAGCCAGTGAGCCCCTTGGGCCATTTCTCCAGCAGCATTGCTATGGAGCAGCAGTAGCCACGAAGCAGGGTCCCTATGCACAAATGCAAGTCGTACACAGCCCTAAGTGTTTACATAACCACTAATAAATATGGGCACGCACAGAATCAGGATCGGGTAGACAGCCAGAACAATATGTTCCTCTCTAAAGAGCACAGACAACAAGTTCAGCCCAGCTTTCGAGAAGAAACCTTCAGATATAGAGGCCCAGTTCAGCAAAACAGGACTATTCATGAGGACTGGGGGACTGAAGAAATACCGACAATATGTTTTTTGCAATCTTCTCCACTGTAACTCACTGATCCTTTACAAATTTTTAAACAAATAATGAATAACAACATCTGAGAAAAAATTGTCCAGCACAAGCGAAGCAACAATCCACGGTCATGAAATGCATTCCTCACTTCTCCCTCCATTCAGCTCTGCAGCTACATGAAGACAGCAACACAGTAAACAAGCCTCCTCCTCCTCAACACACTTCAAGTCATTCTTCCCACACACAGCTGCCACTATCATGCATATTTCAAAGCCTCCATCTGGGCTTGACAACTGTACCTTCCTCTCTCCCAGCCAAAAGAAATACACGTCCTACTCAAACATGCATGGACGATATCACGCTGTTTATTTCAGAAGAGGAGCTGCCACTGGTGTTCCACAAGTAGGTCATGTAGGTGGAAGCCCCCATGCTAACCTACATGCTAACCATGTAGCTAAGAGCTACCAGACGTTCGTTTTTCCCCCTTTTCCAGCTAGAAGATGTCTCCAGGCAGAACGCGGGGATTCGTGGTAGTTGTCCAGGCTGCTGAATGCCTGATTCTTCTGGATCAACATCTACTGCTCACGCAGGGATTGACTGCACAGTGTGTACGCAGCAGGTTCAACATCTCCCAGCATTTCCTGATTTGTGCTGCATGCGCTACATGGTGCAGGTACACCTCCTTCTGCCCAGAAATAAGCAATAAAACCCCACGGCTGCTGCCAACTTGGAGGATGCCCCCAATTTGGCAAATACAGGGGCCAGATCTCTGGTCTGGGGCCTCCTCCCTTCCTCCTCAAAGTCAGCTCTCCATGCTCCAGCTATCCTTGATGCTCTGCTGCAATAACCACCCACTCTGCACTCACGGTAGCCGCCTACGTTCTGCCATTTAAATGAACTATTTCTCTTCCTTTCTCCCTCATCAACAGCCTGGCCGCAGCACACCCTTCCTGTACCATCACATCCACCTTCCTAGATCCACCAGGCCAACCAGCACCCTGCCCCTCCCCACCTCTTTTCCTGCAGCAAGCTGAGCACGGTGCCTGCTGCTGCAGCCCTGGGAAGGGCTGAGCCCGAAGTAGGACGTGGGGCTTATCTTGAAGAGCAGATGAAGCTGGGGCAAAACAGGAGTCAGAGTTGAGCCTGGCTGCTCCAAAGGGGCAGCAGCTGCCTGTAGGAAGAGTGCAGCCCTGCATTCACTCCTAATGGCAGGCACCGTGCCCCTACAAACAGCCACACGCTTCCCACCTCTTCGTGAGCAGCAGTGGCAGCACCTGAGTCAGTGGGCGCGACGGGGAGGGCTGGGGGTGAGGTTTCATTACCCAGACAGCGCTGCTGGAATAGCCAGTCCCAACCCCAGCCCCACCTCATCCTGCAAAAAAGCCCAAGGACTGAAGGGAGTGATCGCCTCCTGGACCACCTGAGATTAGCGGTGTTCTAAAATACAGGTTATACAACTAAGATAAGACCGTGAGGATTTTAATGACTATATATCCAGCCGATCTGTTGCTTCGCTGCAGAGGGATGTTGTGAAACTCAGTTAGCTAATACTCCCTAAGTGCTTTGAGATCTTGTAATAAAATAAATTGGCACTACAAAGCAATTTTACTCTTAGCAAGATACTGGCTAGCAGGATTTATTAATTTGGTCGTAAAGAGAAATCAGAAGATGTCCATCTATGTGTGCATTTCTTTTTTCTTGGATGATGAAGCACTAAAGAGACTATATGGAAATATGAATATACCAAGTAAACAGACAAGGTTGGCTATTTGGAATAAGCATTCTTCATGCGTTTGTCGTATTTACCTATGCTTTCTTTTGGGAAGATCACCAAGGAGGAAAACTGCAAAGAAAACCTAGCAGAATGACACTTTCCACCCAGAGCACTGACTCATTTTGGGTGCTATGGAGGAGATGTGGCCTAAATCTTCTGCCACTCTGCAGCCCCTGCCTGCCTTCCTATTCTAACAGCATTTCCAACACACTGAGATATGGCTTTAATTTCTATAACCTGATCATTCAGGTTTTAAAATTTTTCTCTGATATTTCTCATAGTGCTTTGGAGGTCACCCAGGCATTTTATGCAGACTGCCGGTACGCTTAATCATTTCAGTAGCTTCCTGCAGTAAATCAGGAGACATTATATTAATAAAAGATGGGGCTGTTCCAGGTCTGATTCATAATGCTGAATGCCCATCTACCTGGCTTAAAAGAGTCCTTTAGAAAGGTCAGTTTACTCTAAGGAATTCTGAATGGCAAGGACGTGTCTTCTCTGACACAAGACTCTTGCAGAACATATACGCTCCAGGCCAGCAGCCTGAGGGGTGCAGAAGACATCAAAATGATTCAGAACCAGGGCTCAAAGGTGTGCAGGCCACAACCCAGCCATGACCTCCTCTGAAAATGCACCACTTATTTGCACACCATGCAAATAAGCAACTCGTTCAACAGCTTTACCCCCACATTGCCGCGCTTCTTTGCCTGGCAAACTCCATCTAGACACCTTCATTGGGCACACGACCCAAAACAGGTGAAATATCAGGACTAGGAGGGGAAAACTGGCCAACAGGAGACTTTGCTTGTACCACAGTCTTATTGTTTGGTTACTTCTTCAAAATATGTACTAATCCCTGTAATCACAATGCACCTAATAAAATAATAAACAAAGAGATTAAACCATTTTCAGTGAATATAGCTGGCAAAATATTGCTGAATGACACTTTCTCACTGCAAATGCTGATTTGTTTGCAATGTAATTTTTTTTCCAAGTAACTTAATGAAAACAATCAAGTGTTTTGTTTTCACTTTGTCAGTCCAACTGCACTGAAACCATGAGTTTGAAATACTTTTTCTGTTTTTTTTTTTCCATTAAATTGTGAGACTGACTTTTTCTTCCCATAGAAATTCACAGTTGCTAAATTTACAATCACAGCAGAAGAGACTTTAAAAAAATAATAAAAACTTCAATATTTCAGGGCCTTATCTTGCAAGGTGCTGAAAATTCTCATATTTCTAGCTTGCAAGCAGCACAGTGAGTGTCACCTCCCATCTAAACCAAGCAGAAGGAATGTGGATAATACGGAGTGAATACTTCTGCCATTAGCTGGCAGAAGTAATGCCAAAATACCTCTCACAAGATCCACAGATCTTTTGTGACATTTTTTCACTAGGCCATCTTGAGCATTGGTTCCAATGACAGGGCACACAAACTGAACCCTGTGGTAAGACAAAACACACCGTGCAACAAGCTGCATTGACAAATCTGCTCCCATCATAGCGATGCCCTCAGCCTGCAGCCCACCCTGTGCTGGTCACAGGGAAGGAAGAGGCTAACCCGGGGAGCTACGGACTCTGTGTGATCATATGCTGAGCGCTCCTTGTTCCAGCTGTCACTTGACTATTTGGCTGACAGATCTTGCAAGACATTCTTGAATCTAAACCACCTGGCCCAGTCAGAACTTTATTTGTATTGGCCTACATTTCAGAGACCTGTTTTTGCACTTACAAGACACTATGGGGAGATGCCTAAGGACTTTGCGGGGCACTGCACTGGAACCCAAACCTTCCCTGCCTGAGTAACCACTCTGGTGATAAATGTAAACCACAGGTGGTCTGTGAGCAGCAGGCAGTGTTTCAGTCAGTTCACTCATTTTCCAGGGAAATTTTAAGCCCTGGAAAATTGCTGCATTACATGATAAAAGGCGTACACTCACACACACAAAGGTGCAGAGGGAAACCAGTGCCACGAACTGCAGTCAGACCATGGCCTCGGGGACTGTGCCTCTGTGTTGTCAGCACCCAGAGCAGCGAGGGTCCATATGTGAGGGTCAGTGCACGACCCCTGGGAGCACCCTGTGGTGGCTGAGTGACCCCAGCCACTCACCGCAGGCACCCCCACTGTATGTCTGGACATATTTCCCACCAGCAGGCCTCCACCCCGATCAGCACGAAACGGGAGCAGCAGCAGGCTGCTGGCATTGTTTGTGTGTCCACCAAGTGCTGCTGAGTGTTTCTGCCTGTGCTGATCTCTGCATGCAAGTACATACGTATCATACAGGTGTGCTTCTGCGTGTGCCTACTGGGCACGTGTTTGGCCTTGCTCCTGGCTGGACCTGGGGGCACCGAGCTGTGGCAGGCTCATCTCTCTCAGACTTCAGGGTTGGCAGCCCTTAACGCGAAGGAATATTCTTCCCTACAGGTTTGAACAGAAAGTCACCGCTGTGAAATGCAGATTTCCCTCTTCCCCCATTCCCCCATTCTAAATTGCAACATACGTGTCTGCATGCACTCCCAATCTGCCCACACAAACAAAGAATGAGTGCTTATATACGTTCACATGAAAAAAAAAAGCAAGCTTCCTCTATTAACAACAATAATGGCTGATAAGCTAAGCAATGTTTCAAAATATTTTTGTTCATCTCACTGCATGCAGCAGATTTCAGACCTCACAATTACTACTACAAGATGTGTTTACTTGCTAGGAAATACAAAATACAATTAAAAGAATTTCAGCATCATTTAAAATATACAAACTGCAAAAAAATAAAAGACATAAAATGTCTGAATAAACAGCGACTGACGATTCCCTACATCATTTTGATTTTTCCGCTGGAACATCAATTTTTATCAAGGACTTGTTTCTGAATTGGAAGATTTATCACAAAAACTTGCATGGCAGACTACCAAAAAATGACAAGATTTTAACACCATAACAAACATTAGGCTCTTGATCCATTATGCTTAACACTTCTGGGTGTTTCTTCCTGTAACAAGGATGCTTAAAAACTTGCTCAGAAACAGAGAGCAAAGCTAAGCTACTTATGTAACAACATGATTCCAAATGTGGTTCTTTAAGGCTATCGCTAGTCTGAAATCAGGCTTTTTTGGTGAAAGGCGGCTGATTCTTCACTGTTACAGGTCTGTACTGGGTGCTTTAAGAAGACACAAAAATTAAGGAGATGGGGTATTTGGGATGGACAGGATGAGACAACGTAAGGCAGTGAACGCACAGGGAAAAAAGACAGGATGTGTGAACGGTGGGAAAAGTACAATGAGCACCATGGGGACAAGAACAGAAGCTCTAGAGGGGAAAACAGGCTTCTGGAAGGGGACTGGGTGTGCAACTGGAACTAGGAAGCTGAGCCGAAAGATCATGGACACGGTGCTGGGTAAGAAGAGGTGAGAAGGAATGAAACAAGGGGTGCTGCACAGGCAGGGTCCCACAAGGAAAAAAGGGTAACTGTGAAACTGGGGAGCCTGGCTGGGTGGTAAGGGACACAAATGGAACAGGGCAAGGTGGGAGCACTTCTGTTCATGAAGCCAGATGACTTGAATCATCCCTTGCACACCCTCAAAGACATTCACACTTTGCTTTTATGTTCTTGGTTGAATTTTAAAATTGAGAAGTTCGGATCCCACTGGCTCAAATCGCCAGAGTAAAAAGAGCTCCTTCTGACATTTTCTAAAATACGTCTGCATAAAATACATCTCTTAATTTTAACTCAGCCTCATACTTCACGGGGAACAAAACAGCTTTTAATTAATTTGGCAATACCATTTTTGTAGCTCCTGCCTCAAACCATGAGAAAAAGAAAACAAAACCTAGCTTGAAATGCCACATGATTTAATAGCACAGGATATTATCTCTGGTAATTTAGAGGTGTTTAGCTTCTGAAATTATGCTGGCATTGAGTCAAGGAGATTTGAATACTAATCTTCTATAATCACATGTTAGAATTAGAAACAATCATTAGCTTCTTAATAAATACAGGAATATCCCTTTCTAGCCCTGCTAGGTCATGCGACAGCTGACCTGAAAGCTGCCTGCTCTCCCTTGCAAGCTCCAGTTCTTTGACACTTGAAAACTGAGCAGTGTCTGGTACCTGGAACCACTCACACCCTTCTACCTACGGTTCATTAACTGGTCACCTAAGCAGACTTCGGTGGTTAACAGGCCAATTTACTCTTATGTGTGCACAGCGTATGGGGAGATTAGAGCACAGAGCAGCTTTTATGAACACAGCTTAATATTTTCATAGTGTGTGCGGTGTAAGTAAATAACAATTATCTCAAACGTACACAGCGATGCATACCCGTCACCAAACACCCCAAAACCCTTCCAGCCTCCTGACTGTCCAGTTCACCAGCACAGTGCTTGCACCAGTCCCACATGGTAGAGGTTTCCTCCGTGACTCACAGCTCCTCAGCACTCACTTCCCGGGCCGTAGAGGAAGGCAGCTAATTGTGTCTAGTGCTCATGCAAATCCTCAGCTCTTGGAGCACTGCTAGAACAAGTAAAGTAAGGTCAAGAAAAGTTTTCACAGCGTGGAATTTCAATTTGTTAGGGAGCCTAAGTGAACAGCAAATGGGGACCTCTGGCCGCTTCCAATCTCCACACCTCGTTTTCCCTCATTTCGCCCTCATGGCTGGCACACAGCTAAACACCAGCTTGTCACAGCACTGGGCTCATCAGATGGCGCGCTCTCTCCCCTGCTCACCCCAGCGCAAAGTGCTGTCATCTCTTCCTGTTCTCTCCCACTTCTTCTGCTTGCAGCCTTCGCAGAGCTGAGCCTGCACCAGCAATTGGGCATGACAACTCGTGTCTGCTCTAGGGAGGAGAGCCCTGCTGCAGTGTCTCAGGATCACACATAGATGCTAGCCTGAATATTAGCTGTATGAAATGCTTCCATCACTTCAGCCATGAGCTTGTCAAGCGCCTCGAAGAGAAAACATTTCTTTAGCATTCATGCATTTTACCAATTTATACAGCAGCATTAAAAGCAGCTTCTTTTTTCTTCCTCTTGCATCTGAAACAAGTACATTTAGGAACATATGCCACCTGTGCTCTGCATGTGGAACTCCCACGCCTACCGAATTCTAATAATATGAGCAATAATAATAATAAATAACATTTTGTTACTTATGTGCTGCCAGGGCCAGAAGGCTTCAAGATACCTGATAAAATTTACACAAATAGAGGAAGGGAAAAAAATAGTAAATTCACCCTCAGGTACACAAAGGTTTAAAAATATATAGAGATACAGACAGCACTGCTCAAAACCAAAAATAAGCCAGAGTAAAACTGAAATTCCTTGCAAAGCCCTTATACAACCAACTCAACCAGTCTGAAGCGTCTAGCAGCATTTGTGCAGGTAAACTTCAGTTCTCATAAATTGTTTCACTTAAACTAATTCGTTGCAAAAATGTACCACTCCTTGTGCTTTGCTAGCAAGAAATTAGCAAGGGATTTGACATTCTGCTCTCCTGCACATTCTGTTCTACTTTATCTTTATCAGGACACCTAATATGCAGCTGGTAAAAATCCAGCGCTACTAGTTTTGTTTTAAGCTCTACTGTAAGCAGTCCTGAAACACCCTGAAATGACCAACCTTACAGACAACCGTGGCAAAAATACCTGAGCTATGTCAGTTGCACACAGATTTCAGTGGAAATTATGATATAATTGCACCCTTTGACAAGTATTTGTTTGGAAAACCCTACTGTAAACAGAATGCCTGCAAGGACAGTGGCAAGACAAGATGTTCAGGGGTTGTTGCATGAGGCGTTCAAATGTTTCTTTCCACCTTCAGAGGGAAAACAGGGACTTACCTAAAGTGCCAGAAGGAGCCTTCATACAAACGAAAACCAGGTTCAGATTTCCTCTCAGCACTTCCTATGAGCTTAACCTGTTTCCAGCCAACAGAATCTCTACATTTTGCAGTATGTTGCAAAACAAACAAACAAAGAACAAACAACGCTAACTATATGTCAAGAGCGTGTAAAATACCCCAGGATAACCGGTAAATTGCTGACGAAAATCCTCAGACCTCTTAATCCCAGTTCAAACTGGGGAAAGGGACTTGTGTTTAATAAGTCTTACCGAAAGATGTTTAGTTATTTTATTTTACTTTAGTTTATTCCTCTTTGAAATGGATAGAAGTTTTACTTCAGCTTCCCACTGCTGTATTTGTTTGCTTTTTTCCCTTCAGGCTGCTGCTAACTTTTCCATCCACTAAAGATAAACACAACTTTTTCTGTTGCAGTAAATATCACTACGCTGAGTTGAATATATCTTGCATCTTATATAATAAAAACGTAACAAAGGATGTAAGGCTTTGAAGACTAGTAACAAATTCAGAGCTTTTGAAAATATGGGACGGGCAAAATGTAGTTATTCAAATAAATGCAGGTGAATAAGGCAAAACTTGAAAAAGCTTTCATAAGAAGCAAGCAAGCTTTCTGTATTCACCCCATTCACAGAGCAAACAAGAGGTTTGTCTTTCACTTAGGTCTTCAAAATAAACCAAGGCATTGCCAATTCTCTTTCTACCTTATAAATCACATATATACCTGGACATCCAAGGAGTGAAACTGACCCTCAGACTCTGGTTTCAAATACAGGAATGTGTCCAGTATCATGTGAAGTTATTACATGCCAATATTTCTTTCACTCTTAATTCTGCATAAAAAATATAAACGTGCCACTGGTGTTGGTCGTTTAGTTGCATTACCAACTAGAACTCTAAATGCCAAGGAACTCTCCACCTGTCCTGAGCTCCTCCCAACATCAGATTCTGGATTAAATTAGCACCATTAGAAAACTGTTTTCTATACCACATTAGGATAGGTAGGCACTGACAACTCCACCTATTAGATATGGAAAGATGCAGCACAGAAATGACTGCATGAAATGAAAGCAACCTGAAATATTTTGACTTTCTTGCTTTGTTCACACACTTGTCAATCTCTTGTAATACATCTACATTATATCATATTTCATACATTGCAGAATTGCCTATTTTTTCAACTCGATTTTATGCTATTTTATTGTCATTTTACCATTGTACTTTGTTCGAGTCTGCAACTTTATTTTGTTAGGAGGACATAATGGCACATTTGATTTTTCCATCACACCAATAATAAAAGATTTTTATTGCTAGTTTCCCTATTTTCATGCCATGTATCATGCCATGATACTTTTTTTTTTTTTTTTTTTTTGCACCCCAAGGATGAAACCAAGTAACAACCTGCATGGACTTCTACCATGCAATTTTGAGTACATCCGCAGATTGTTCTAAATGCAAAGAGTCCTATGGAATTTGATTTTATTTAAAATATTTCAAATTTAAAAGATTAAGTTTGCAATTTTCTATATTATTTACAATATTATTTAATAGACTATATAGATCTCCAGTTCAACTTAAGAAGGTCAATCTCTCAAATTTATTTCTTATATAAGCTTATATGGCCCCATTAGTATAACAGAAATATAATATCAAAAACCCATATAGTGATTAAATATTTTATTCTTGATTCATATTCACAAATAATTAGTACAGCCCAGAACCCCAGCTTTAATTTCAAGCACGGGAATTCCTTGAGATATACTGGATGTGTTGTCATTGTTTAAATTTATTATTTAAAATACTTAATAACTTTGTTGCATGGCGACATAGAAGAATAACTGGGTTATTCTTACCACTAAAATAAAATTCTGAAGAAAATCCTTCAACTGCAATGCAACACAGATAGGATTTTTTTCAAGGGGAACAGAAAATCTACTAAACCAACTGCTTGAAGTTGTCATCTTCTGAAAATGCTTTCACAAACTTGTTCGGACTTTTCATTGCTTTATAACATAGCACTGTTACCTATCACTTACATACTCCAAGTTATAAAATAATATTACTGTCATTAGTTAAATCTATCACCATAGTAAGTGATCCCAATTTGTCCTCTCTTCTATTCTGCTCCCTTCCCCTGCCAACCCTTCTGCCAACATAAATATTTCATGACAGCCATAACTTTCCCAAGAATTCCCAAATTAAATGTCGAACATACTTAAGTCCAATTGTAAAATAAAGACATGCTAATGTAATGTGAAAACAGAATTCTTCATACGGCGCTCGAATTTCACTGGATTTGTGCAACCAAAAGCAAATGGCAAACACGGTCTCTCAATAACAAACAGTGATACCATTATGCTTTTATTCCTACAGACAGCACTACACACAACTGTTCCTCTGACATGTTTACAGCCAGAGAGGGAATAAGAAAGCTCTAAAAGACGTATTTATTAAAAGGCTCCCTTACCTATATTGTTGCCTATTCTCTCAAATACATTAAGCACCATTAGGAAACCTCACTTTTGTTATTCCTAAAGAAGCAAGCCCTTAGTTTCTTTCTCCATAAACTGATAAACACTGGTGGCTGCATTCTATGCTATTGTAAGACCACTGAGATACCTAGACTTGCTGATGATTTACCTCTGAGAGTAATACAAGACAGTATCTTACACTTCTGTAGTCGTTTCACACAGAAGCAATAAAGCGCTTGACAAAGTGGGTGCATATCAGGGTAACTTTACAGATGACGAAAGAGAGGAGCAGAAGGTGAAATTCATTTCAGTAAAGGAAATCCTGGAAAAGAGTCATGTAATTATATCACACAGAGTGTGGAATACGTTTTCACTTGTATCCTCTGCGTTGCAGCAAGTTTAGCCCATGCAGTTAGCGATGAAACTTGCCCAACTTCAGGTAGCGAGCCAACCACCCAGTCTGGAGCACAAACTGCCTTTTGATCTCCAGACCTCTGCTAGGAACTGCAGCAGCTCAAAAAGGGCACGAAAGCAACTACGAGTTTACGGCAGTATATCAAGGGGATCTTGCTAATAATCTTTAACAGATGTGGTGAATACATGCAGGATAATACCGCACAGAGTAGAAACAAGAATTCATATCTGTGTTTATGACAACAGTAGGAAATTTGTGAAGTATTTGATTATATGGATAATGAATGACAAAGAAAACCAACGTAACTTTCTAAACCCTGCTTTACCTCAAATACCACTACCTGGTGGCCAGCTAATCACCCTTAACTTCCCTACATTTATAGATTCCATTTCAAAAATGAGTTCAGAGCATCTACAGTGGGGACTTTCAAGTGTAGTGCCAGAGAAGCACAAGCTCAAAGCAAAATCTGTATTTTGTTAACATTGAATTAGTATTAGCAGTAAGAGTCTATGTAGTGTAACAGAGTTACTAACACTAAGGCGTTGTGATTCCACAAGGTAAACAGTACATCTTCTTCTAATATAAAATTATCTAATTTTAGAGCAGGCAATGACTACATAGCCTGTTTGCAATCAAGCTGACTTTTTGACTTTTATTTGAGGAAAAGCCTCAATTTATTCCTCACTTCTGACTTCTTCTGACCACTGGCATTTACTGGTCATGCCATTTCCTATCAGCACGACTAAATTCAGAATGGGCACAAATCATTTATAATTTCAGCCATGCTTTGTTAAGCAGCTATCTTTTTATCTAATAACTGTACCTCACACGATTTAATAACTAGTAACGAAAAATTTAAAGGATAAATGACGGATCTACAAATTCTAGTTCCTAGCACTACTGTTGGTAACATGCCCCTCTGAATTCTTCCAAAGGCAAGAAATGAGCTAAGTTTTGATGACTTATTTAAACTTAATGAAACTAAATCTAAGCATATTTTCTACACAACAAATACAACATGTATTAGCAAAAAATAAACTGCAAGCAAAACTTGTAATTGTTTTTTTTTTGTGGAACTCAATCTGCCAGCAACATGTAAAAGTAGATGCACAGACATCTTGCTATTTCTTTTACGGGAGTAATAAAAATCTATGGCCAGACAGATTTATATATAAGCAAAATGAATTCCTCCCTAGCCTTGGCTGCCCTGAATCGAGGTATGAATACTCGTGTTAACATTCTGTTATTCAAAACAGGGACATTAATCATAATCATAAAACATAACACTTCAGACTGCTTCCAAAAAGCCAGGCTTGTTTTTTGTCTCTGTAGCTACCCCAATCAGCCTGTCAGAGAGCCCTGATGATTAAAAAATCCAAACAGGATTTTATTATTGCAAGCATATGTGCGTGCAACAGTGTATCTTGGTTTATTCACGCTTGTTTGAAAAGTAAAATTTCCACAGAAACAGCACAATAAAAGTTACAAGCTATTTAGATGAGGCACCCCTTATTAAAGTGATACATACTTAGGTGAACTTTTCTGCTAATTATTGCACAAATCTAAACACAAAAAGTAGAGGTGGTCTTCCTTTGGCACCCACAGGCTCCACTTCCTTCCAGAATACAAATTGCATTTACTTTTTGTCTCCTCTCGTGACAATGATAAAAGAACCAAGAGAAATAAAACTTAATCCCTTCAGCAGTAAGAATCCTGCCAGATCTAGAAAAGTTGTCACAAAGGGATCCCTCAACAAATGTGTGTTTATAAAGGCAGGTGCACGATTACAGTGTATGCAGAACGACCCAGTTATCTTTAATTTGGCTACTTCCAGCACTTACACAGCTGAACAAACAGCGGCACAAGTAGGGAAGATTTCTGGAAGATTTATGCAGCTGACAAACTTGTTGCAAAGAATCCTTTTGTACTGGCATCATTTTCACCCTCACATACCTTTCACTATAAGGCTCAGCAATGAACTTACGGATAACAGTGCAGGGAACGGTGGAGCAATCCACTACTGAAGCACCAAGTGGTGAATCTGAGTTTAACAAAGGCAGCTATACAGGAGATTTTAGGCAGATCTCTTGAAGTTTACCACCTAAATCCAGTTCTTTGCCGTTCCCACAGGAATTAACCCTGAAGCTTGGTTTGTATTGTGAGGCTAAATGGTCTTTGATTTGATCTGCTGGGCCCACTAAGTGGTCTTGGCAGCAATTATTAACGTCTTTGCACCTCCCTTTTGTGCTCTGTAATGACACTGGCTCTAAGCAGAAGTCTGTACCACTTTTGGAATAAGCGGGGCAAGCACCTATAACCTTCACATACATGGGAGAAAACCCCAAGTGGAGAAATGATCATTAGTAACAGTGAGGAGCATCACCAGTGTACTGACAAAACATACTTTCGGTACGTTCTCCATTCCACTACATTGCTTCATTAACCAGAAAAATACGGAAATTGAAGCATGTCCGTGGAAATAGACAGAGATGTTTAGAGAATGTTGCCACCATATTAGCAACTGCAAAGAAACAGAGTCAGTAATTGGAATGACAGCAGTTAGAAGAAGTCATCAGTAGTGCTTATTTTCCTTCATAATCCAAGGACAGGTGAGATTAAGCAGGAATATTGGCACCCAAGACAGTATTACTTAGGTATAAACATCCAAAATATTATGGATGGACAGGTACCTTACAGCTTTAGCTTTGTATGAAACAGTTTCCTCTTAATGCTGGACTTCCACAAATCGCGTAAGTGCTGTTCAAATCAATAAATACATTTAGAATATTTTACTCTGTCTAGTGTGTCAGTGTCCAAACTACTAGATTTTCATAATTTGACTCAAAATTGCATTACATGCAGGATAATTTTAAGTCATTTCACATAGTACCTCTGCAAAGCCCGCTACCTGAATTTCTGAGACATTTACTGACGCTGAGAGTGGAGAGGAATGTTTCATTATAAATGGGCAGGTGAAAAAATCCAAATGATTTTTCATATTCAGCTCATAAACTCGCTTTTCTCTAAAAGCAGTAGCTGTTTTTGGAAACAGATTTTCTACGTGCTTCTATGATGTCAAAGATGAAATCTCTGCTTGTTGGAGGTACAATCTGTAGCAGGAACACGTCTGCCAAGACTCTGGCATGGCTGCTATTTTGTCTAGACAGCCTCTGAAAATGACTGACAGAGGAACACTGCACATGGCTGAGGAAACTGAAACTTATGGAAGAGTTTTTCAAGACTAAGCCAACACACAGGATTTTGGAAGCGTGCCTAACATCCTCCAACCTCTCCTCCTGGTATCCTCCTCACGAATCTAACAGTATTTTGTTTCTTCAAGTCTCCCAGTTGTCCTGGGAGAAGCGAAGGTATATTTGCTTAGATAACACGCGACCAGGGCCTTTTGGCCATAAGTAAACCTTGTCAACAAGTGGGGAGGTCTGTTTGCTGGCAAGTAACTGAGAAAGGCATGCAAGCAGTCGTGTCTGTTATTCGGAGGAGTGAAGACTGTAAGGAACTATTAACCTTTTCTCACCTATACAACTTGGTAACTATGAGAAACACGTGACAAGTATTAGCTAAATGACAGAAATGACTAGCCGCAGCTGATCGCTGTTCTAGATGCTTCAAAATGCACTATATATTTACCTTGACCTTTAGGGCCACGTCAGAAGTAGCCTGAACCATGTGTGTGTTTTGACAGGAAAGTCCACACGAACTTGCTACGGACAGCAGACTGTAATTTTGCAGAAGTAATGAATATAATGTACTGTCAAATGTTATTTTCAGTGCATGACAGCCTCAGTTCACTTAATCCTCAAGCAACTGTCAAGGCTAGAAGGGGGGAAGAAAAAGGAAGAGGCTCGAAACCACATCACTTTCTTTTAGCTTTAGTTGGTTTATATCCATTTCAATCCCCACTGAAGTCGACAGCTCCCCCCTAACTTACTGGGATTTGATGCTAACTTCTATCAATAAATATCATTGCCTGTGCTGTTCAGTAGCCTGGAAGAATAAAAAAAGGTGAATTTAAACGTTAGTTTGTCTCTATTCTGCCTTAAGAGAAAATCAGGCCTTAAGACACCACTTCACAATAGTGTTAAAGCACTAGTTGGGGCTGTGGATCCCCAGAGATCCAGCCAGTTTTCCACACCCAACACAACATTATCCTGGCTACGTGAAAAAACGTGGGAGCTGCTGCTTGTCTCTAACTAAAATATGAACTGTGAGCAACCTTTGCTTAACCCTGATAAGGAAACTTCCCCGCCCCACCTACGAGGTCAGCAGTGGTCTCCACAAACCCAGCCTGGGGCTGGATGCGGGGCGCTGGGACCCTAGCAGGAGGCTGTAAGAAGCCCTGGCAGCTCTGCTACTGGCACCCTGAGACACTTCTGCACCTGCAGGCCCCGTGAAACGCCTGCAGACTCGCAGGAAAGGCACCGACGGGCTTTGTTGCAGGCGCCGAGGGGAAGCAGCTCCCGCACTTCCCGAGCTCGGCGCTTTCCCCTCCCCTCCCGGCCCTGCTCCCGCCCCTCCCCTCCCACCGCACGGCTCCGAGCGAGGCCAAACGCGGCCCCGCTGCCGCACGGGGCTGGCGGGGCAGCGGCCGCCGTCCCCGGCCCGCATCCGGGGCGGGGAGAAGCGGAGCGGGGCCGCCTCGGGGCCGGGGGCTGCGGCGGGCACCGCGCGGCGCCTCCTGCCTGCACCTGCCGGCGGCCGAGCGCCCCGCGGCGCCGTGCGGGTCCCCGCGTGGAGGTCGGGTGGGACGGGGACGGGGCCAGGGACACGCACACAGACAGACAGACACAGACAGGCAGGCAGACAGGCGCTTACCAGGTCTATGAAGGTCAGGAATTTCCAGCTGCCCCCGTAGGTCTGGTGCGCCGGCATGTCGATGGCCTTGTAGTTGCAGAGGATGGAGCAGTAGGACAGCAGGATGGCGGCGCGCAGCACCTGGCACGGCACCAGCGCCATGTTGCGAGCGGCGGCACCGGCCCCAGCCCCAGCCCCGGCCCCGGCGGTGGCGGCGTGTGGCGGTGCCGGCCCAGCCCGGGCTGCGCTTCCGCCCCTGCCCGGCCCTGCGCGCCGCTGCCGCTGCCGCCCGGCCTCCCGGCGCCCCCGGCCGGGGCGGAGCGGAGCGGGGCGGCCGCGCCGGTGCCCGCTGGGGCCGGGGAGGCAGTGGAGGGGGTGAGGGGGGGGTAAGGTGAAGGGACGGAGGGCAGCGGCACTAGGGAGGAAGGGTGGAGGTGGGGGAGCTGTTTTGGGTGCCCCAGTGCTGAGTGGGGAATTAAATCCGGCCGTAATTAGGGTTTTTAATCAATACGAGAGATGGGGGAGGTGGGGCTGCTGGCCCTACTCCGACACTTCATGCTGGTTGTGATCCACAGAGCGGCTGGCGCCCTGTTGGGTTTGGGCCCTCAGCCTTGCCCGTGGTGCTCTTGGATCTCCACATGGGTCTGAGCAGGTCCTCGGAGCTGGTCCTCTTCCTTTAGTCCAGGAGAAAACAGAAAAAAAAAACACAATATGGCACTAAAAAAATACCTCATAGGTGTGAAATCAAGCACAAGATGGTGACCGTGGAGGTGAGCACCCCTGTGATAGGAGGTATCACCATGCTCAAGGGCAAGGCCAGTTTCTGTCAGCTGAGGTTTGATGCGGCAGGCAGATTGATGACAGCAGCAACTGAGAGGTTCCTGTGCTTGGGCTTCTGCACCCCGAAAAGGAAAGGGTCTGAGAGTACTTGGTCGTGAGGTACACATTAAATCGCTCCACCATATGGAAAAGTTGTTGTAAAAACACATGGCGATGCCTGAGCCTGTATAGACAGACGTCTTCTATAAATACCATCTCCATACAAATATCATCTCCATACATCTGTCTTCTGAAATAAATATTTGAACAATAAAAATTTGAATCAATGACTGTGCAATGTGTTTTATTCGTTGCATAATGAGTAAATCTTAATCTTGCATGCCTCTTAATCTGGTATCTGCTGCGTTCAAGTTCTGCTAAAACAAAGAACCATTTGGGAGAACATGTGCTAGCAGCTATCCTAGACGAAATTAGGACACTTTAAGACCCCTGCTTCTGTAGAGGAATTGTAATTCAGGCTTGGTCAAAGAATCTCCTGGTGGAAGCACGGAGCACAAATTTCCCACCAGATCATTCAGGTTATTTTACCAGTCAGTTCTGAGCCGCAAGCAAGCATTCTGTGGTATGTATTAAAATACTTCTTACAGTCTGACAGGCTAACAGGGTTTGCTTTCAATGAAATCTTAAGGCCCAGTAAGAGGTAACTGGATGAAATGCAGTGGTCTGCAATACAACAGGAGACTGTGCTAATAGCACCTGTGCTAATAGCACCCGTAGTATGCCCCACTGCAAGCGGAGCACTGCTGCTGAGAACCCAATGCCTGAACTGCATGTGATGGATGTCAATTTACAAACCAAAGCGTGGTATAAGTCCAGATGATCAGGAGATTTACTGCTAAAATACACTCTTGATCTGAACTGTAGTGCTGCTGTAGAGGCACCCTCAGTGTGTGAGTCTCACTGCACTGCAGTTCTGTAAGCTCTTAAAGACAAGTAACCGTGCGGAGCTCCGCAGCATGACTGATCATGGACATACACATGCACACGCTTGTGTCTTGAGATCTGTCTCAGACATGAAGAATTTGGGGCTGTCTTGAGCCTTAGGAGGTCTGTCCTCTACTTCTCTAAGTGCACCTCTGTGTCACTAATACAGTACCACAGACATGAATACTCGCTGAACACATCTTGAAAAACACCATTCCCATTTTGCCTTTTAGTCACATGCTTTTAAACATCCCCCAGGGTTTGTGCATCCTTAAAACTTTTTTAAAAAGAAAAAAAAATTACTCAGACTTTTTGGAGCCCCGTTTTCAATGCTCTTCAGTTCTACTCTCCAATCTTCCTTAGAAATCTCAACAAAACTTGCAGAAAATCCTAACCTCACACGAAGAAAAACTTCACTCGGCCTTGTAATCCAAGGTGAAAGTCTAAACAAAGCAGAATGTATAAACACTTTTGTTCCCTATTTTTTTTTCTTCAGTCATGAAAATCTCAAGGCAGGCTAACGAACATGCCGGGCCCAGCCAAGCTTCTTCCTGGTCAAAGACTCCTCTTTATTAAGCATTTCTAGACCTCTGAAAGGAAACTGAATTCCTTTGTGGGTGGGCTGTTTGTGCCTGTGTCCTTTTTAAAGAAATATCTGTTGAATCTCTGGACAGTATTATAATAAGGACTAATTAGATTGTAGGCTGCCATTAGCCTTTATGTGCTACTTCAGAGTTTATACTCCCTGTCTATTGAAAGTGAAGCGGCAAGGTCTTTTGTGGCTGTGGTTGAAATGGGTTTGCAGTGGATTTTATTCTCCTGTGAGATTTGGTCTTATTGTTTTTCAGCAAAGTAAAAATGAGTAATTTACTAATTTGCCCTTTCTATTGCTACATGAATGCAACTTTTCCGTATTTTGTAATATCTTTAGATCTCAGATTTTTGATTATGTACGTAAGTAGTAGTAAGGTAGACTACAAATGTGAAACATGAGATTCAGTACCAAGCTGTGATTTTTTTCAGATAAATCCTACATTTTTCCAATTGTAAATTGTGAAAAGCCTCAACTGAATTTTCGAAAGTCACATACTGTAAGTTTGTTTGAAAGTGAGAGTTTGACTTGGATCATCCTCCTCATTCAGTAGAGATGGAAAATGGGTTTAGAAAGGAGAGAGAGTCAGACACACTGGTATATCTGGGATGGAAGATATTAAGAAACACTAGGTACAATGGGGGATAAGAAGCAAGATGCCTGAATATATGTCACAGAACTGAGTGGAAAAAAAAAAAAATCTGAAAAAGTGGGTTTCCCATCCACTTGTTTATAGAAAATGCATATTTTGCTGTTTGGCACTTTGGGAGAATAGCACGTAACATCTAGCAGGTGAGAATGCTTGTGTGGGTATTTTTTTCTCTCTTTTAAATTTTGTTTCTACTTTTTTTCTTTTTTAAATGAACAACATTTGAATTCCTGAACAGCATTATATTTTGCGTTAAGGAAAACACTGGTGAATGATCTTTTAGAGATGTTTTGAAACTTTTGTGTCTCCTTTGCCTTCTCTTATGCAATTGCTTTAGATGGAAATGTGCTGTTCACAAGGAATTATGCCACAAGCAGTTCCCTCCTAAGAATAATACACAGTAATGCATGCTTGAACTCATAGGAAATTGGTAAGTGCTGCCTCATCACAGTGTGTTCTTGGCAATGCACTTGATACTGCAATTCTAATATTTGAGGCACAAACTGTGCCAAGGTAAGTGTACTTGGATGTGTGGGAGGGTGAGTGCCACAGAAGAAGAGATGCAAAAATTAAGCTTTCTTGCAATGGATATAAGTGAAATTAATGGCATCGCTGCAAGTTAAAGATCAACAGGCAATTTTTGAAAATAAAATAGCTTGCCTTTGTCTAAGACAGAGGAGTCTTTAGAAATGTTCTAAGATTGTATGTATGTATTTAATATATGGCTCTTCACTCTATTACCTTAGCTATCACTAAGGTAATAAACGACCCCATGTATTGGAGGAGGATTCAACTCAAAGTCCGTGGTAAACACTGCTGTAACTGAGTCCACTGTTAATATCACTAATAAAAATTCAGTCAAGTTTTTATTTCTTCATTCCCTATTTTTATTTTCTTAAATCAAGGATATTTACTCTGTACAGATATAAATGATAAAATTTGAGGAATAGATTAAAAAGAGAATAAAATTGAAAGAACACATTTGTGTGAGGTCTGAAGAGCAATGTGTTTAATAACACTTCTGGAGCTACTTGATGGCTGAAAATATTGTTGCTAATTTTGTTTTAAGTTTAGGTTTAAGAATGGCAGTGAAGTTACTAATTGAACATTTTGTACTGGCTATTCTACAGTATATATCTATCTATACTTTATAGTGGAGCTGGAGCAGAGACAACCAGGAGATAAGTGGAATAGAGTTTGGGGGAGCTGGAAATTCATTCATCCCCTCTGCAAGTTAAACTTTGTTTTATCCTGTAAGACCATGAACATAAAGTCCAATAGAATAAACTAGAAGAGGATGAATTGGGCGGTCATTTGTGTGAGTAATTGCAGAGATAAATAGGATACGTTTGAAAACCTTTAGGTGCCTTTTTGACTAAATTATCTAGTAAATCTGACTAGTTACTATAGTAATTGGCAATTGCTAGGGATAATTAAAAATGCACAAGATTTCAATTTTTTTTTTTTTTTTTTTTTCAAAAATGTTTATGTGAATGTAGGTACCAGAATGTCTATGTGAATGTCCAGAAATTCTGGTTCTGGACATTATGCACAAAACATAGCCTATTTCAAGCATCTTCAAGTCTTGCATGTGCTTATGCAGCCACTAACCTAGCAGCTTTATCATTTATGAGCAGCCCAGGTGGCACACTGGGATTCAGAAACCAATCTAAATCCTTGGAAGACTACATTTAACTTGGACTGGTTTAGATGAGTCACAAAACTGACCTTTCTCTTCATGTTTTCTGAACCTAAGCAGTCCAAACTTTGAGAGTGTTTTTATTTGGGGTATTTTTTTTTCCTTGTCATGTAAGAGAGATCTTTCTGTCAACGTAAATGATATGAACATTTAGAGCAACAATTAGAGAGAGGGATCTTTAAAAATTTCAAGCATTCCTGATGGAAACTGGG
The DNA here is from genome assembly GCF_964211825.1 of Aythya ferina. Lineage (NCBI taxonomy): Eukaryota > Metazoa > Chordata > Aves > Anseriformes > Anatidae > Aythya > Aythya ferina. The sequence continues at coordinate 56,445,694 of NC_140298.1, forward strand.
GAAATTCGGTATTTTTCGCTTTGTCACTGAAAACTTATCCAAGGGTGTCTATTATCCTAGTAAAGGATTCATTATGGGACAACAGCATGCTGCCTATTAAAGAACTGAATAGGGTATGATGGATTCAGACAGAAGACATCCACACTTTTCCTTCTTCCAAGACCAACACAGCTAGTTAAAACCTTATTAACTGTAATATGATGTTTTTTCTCTTGGGACTTGCTTGCTTGTAACAAAGATAGGGTGTATTGCAGGGGAATGCAAACAACTAACATTCGGTATTAGTACAAATTTAAATTGGTTACCTAAATTTCTATGAACCGAATCATCTTTATGGAGGTCAACTTTTTAAGATAATTAATATAATGGGAATGCTTAAATACTATATTTTTTCCACTTATCCAGTAGAGTTCTTCTATCCTTCATGAATAAGTTAGCATGCTTAAATAACCTTGTTCTTTTATTGGAATTAGTCTTTAAACAGACTAAAAAATTCAACTAACCATCCAAATATGTGTTCAGTTTTAACACCTTCAGTGGATCTGAGGTGAAAATTTTAACCTTCTTCTGAATTTAATGATATAGCTTCCAGTGATAATAATAGGTGATCAAACCAGTGCTCATGTAACTTATTTATTCAAGGACAGTTTTCTGGTAACATTCAAAGTTTCAAAACAATGTGTAGAGTGTAGTCTCTGTGCCACAACTGGTACTCAATACACGTTGAATAACATTTTTCTCTCAATATAAGCAGATATTCTTAGTATTCATAAAATGCCAGTAAGTCAAAAGGGGAAAAAATAAATGAGCAGAAAGTTAAAGTAAAACAAAAAGCAGTTCAAAAACAAACAAACAAACAAAGAAGCGTGCATGCAAATTAAAGTATGTTATGGTGGCAGAAAGTGATTGCATCCTAAGTCCTCTACCTTTTTCACAGATTTTGCATTATTCTCTAAACTCTAAGATTATAGCAATGGATCAAATAACTTTCATAAAAACAAAACAAAATCCACTGTTATTAGGCTGAACAGATATACCATGTAGACCTTGTTACTATTTGCTAATTTTCAATTAATTCATTAAGATCATCTCTCATTTTTTAATTTTCAGTAATCAGTGTCAGTCTGTTATGAAAGCACCTCTGCAGTCTAGACGGCACATACTCATTTATGTGATAAATAATGGATAAACACTGAGTGTGCCATTAGCCGTTAATGCAGTAGATTGATTCCCTGCAGCACATACTCTCTGTCCTTGTTTTAGCACTTATGCCACCTGTCTCTTGCACTTACTGCATGATGCTTCAATAATGCAAATGGGGTTCCCTGATCATTCTTAATTTAGCTCATTTTTATTACCTCATAAATAGATTGGCACTGATATGACAGATGTGCAAATCAGAAGGTGCCTCACTACTACATTTATGATTGCTATTACTGCTCTATCCAATGGTTTTGGTACAATACAGACAACTTGTGGATAACCAGATAGAATCAGAAGACCCTTTTTCTTTTCACAGATTTCCATTTTAAATATTGCTACTGCTTTGTCTGATGGCTAGGACAACGACTAGCTATTTAAAAGCTCTGGTCCCATTTCCTTGAGTTACAGGAATGGGGATTCAAAGTGAATTAAAACAAATTCAATATCAGAAAGACACCAGGACAGCTTGGCATTCAACCAAGATTTTGAAGGAGCTCAAATGTGAAGTTGCAGAATTGCTGACCAAGGTGCCTCACCAGTTGTAGAAATGGCCACTGTACCAGATTGCCAACGTAACTTCCTTCTGCCAAATGGGCTCTTAAAGAGATCTGGGGAACTACAGACCAACAAAGGACTCTATTCCTGATGAGACAGTAGAGAATATCTCACAGAGTTAGATATCTGGTCACACAGATAAACATCATCTGTTGGGAGGTAGTCAGCATGTCTACTTTAAGAGGAAAGGCCATTTGAAGAACACATTGCACCTCATTTGCACAACTTTTATCCCAGTTTTCAGTCAAAACCAGGAAAATAAGGAAAACAATGTGCTTCACACACACGCAATACAAAGACTGATAAGCAAACTAGAGGTGCTGCAGTAGTCAATGGTGCATCCCAGAAGTAAAAGAGGAGATTCAGAGTAGAAAATTTACACAGGAAATGGGGAACACAGTTTCAACCTCACTATGTGCCTCAGCATTGCCAATGGGATAGTAGCTGACGGATGTGACTGTTGTTATTCTGTGTGAATTGGACATCTTTGACCCATGACAATGTGTTAGGTATGGCACAGTGACAGATTAGGACAAGAATGCCTGTTATACTGTAGGAAAGATGAATGAAGGAAAGCACAGGAAAGGAAGGACACATGCAACTGGAAGATGAACTCTTTTTCCTGAATAGTTCAGTGGTTAAAGCAGTCACTTGATATATGAGAAAGTTTGGTTCACTTCTTCCCAGAAGCAGAACAGAACAGAATCTGTAGTTCCACTTCTTGTTCTCTCCAATATGCTAGAAGATATGTTTGGGGTGGGGATAGGATGCTTCTGATTATTTTTGGTGACCGTATATTTTAATAAAAAATAAAATACTCTTTATTTCGATGATTAAGAGTCAGGTTTCATCTCTGAAGCAGGGCTGAAGGCTCATTATGACTGTGGCTGCCGACTTTTGTTTTATGCAAAGGAAAAAGTGGCATCTATAGAAAATTCTTATATCCCATAGCTGAGCCATTAAGGCTGTCACATGCAGATAATGGGAGAGCTACTCTGAATCTACTCTCTGCCTCATTCATGCATACCCATGACTTTTTAGCCTTGTATTTGGATTATTCTCCAAGCAAAGAATAGAACTTCTGTTGCTTATTTCTTGGGTAAGAATTTTAACTTTTAAGTTATTAACTAAACAAGAGGGAGAAAAGATGCAGGGAAAAACAGAGGATTCTTTTTGCATCTCTATGAATAGAATCCTCCCCCCCCTCCCAAAAGCACCCTTCAGTCAAAGGGATCCAAGCATTTCAACAGATATCTGCAAATAATTTCAAGACTATTAAAAATGCATTTTCCCTGAATCCATTATTCCTTTCTTACTTGTTTAATTCTACATAGACACAGCTATCTGATTTTCTCCTTGGATGGGCACGTGTGACTTTCCTAAGCATGTGAGAGACCGTTAGCAGAGAAAATACCCCTTGAAAAATACCTCTACAGAGAGCTCGTTTGTGTCTTAGTATACCAGAGCCAAGAGCAGTGCAGGATGGCCAGAGATTTCAGGAGGTCTCCAGCACTAATTTTAGCCCAATTTTCACAGGAGCTAAGTCTTTAAACTAGTCAGGTTTGTGTAAATATATAACAGAAATATAGTAATCTGTTGTGATACATCTTTTGAGTTCCACTTACACTGAGACAGTTCTTCCAGATTCAATTCCTCACAGGGAGAGTTGCCACTATAAGGTATTTATTCAGGAAGAAGAATTACGTCTTGCCATGTCCATTTGTCTTTGCTAGAGTCAAAATGGAAAATTAAATTTTTTGAAAGGCTTTTAGTCGGAGAACTGATTCTTTCTTCTTTTTGCCAGCACTTGCATCTTGCAGAAGTACTAATATAAGAATATTAGAAATTAAAACTGAAGATCATGAGGAAGATTTCAAACTGATACGACTGGAACTCAACCAAACATTGGGATGAATATTGTTATTGAAAATTAGACAATTATTGCTTGCCAGGAGAACATTATTCACCAGCAGTACCAGAATATTCCCAATGTCTATGGCTAAAGCTTGATAGGCAGGGCTTAAACAAAAAGTTCAATAAGAAATGAAAAACCATCCTAATGCCTCAGAGCTGCCTTTTCCTCCCTATGTTTAATGTTTGTTGTAGTTGTTTAATGCAGAACATGTACTGCCTTGATTGAAGATATAGCTCACGTTAGTCACTAGCATTAAGCCATGTAGGTAAGGATTTGGGTTCCCATTAATAATAATGTTCTGCTTAGGTGGAGAGGAGTCCCCAGACATGGTCATGGCACTGATACATGGCACTGATGCTGTCTCTTCCCTTGGTAACAAGAACCTCCTTGCCAGAAAGCTCAGGAAAACAGCTGGACTGCCTGGAAAATACACCCTGGTGGGGCTCGTCACAGCACCAGCCCCAAAATCTCTCCCTGTTAGATAAGCCAGAAGGTCCCTACCCCGTCTTTATCTCACCTTCCTAGAGAGGCTGAACTTCATCTTGGGTACCACAAAGTCCTCCTGCAGGAGAGGTTTTCTTTTTCACTGGCCCTGGTGAGGTTTGCACCAGCTCCGGCTGCTGGCTGACCAGAGCTGGCCCTGGGAGCTGCGTGTGCCGGAGCGTGACTGACGGGCTGGCTCTACAGAGGCACAAACGGATTCGACCGTAGTGAAACAATAGCAGGAAAGGTCAGATGCAAGTGTATTCAGTTTAATCAACAACAACTATTTCCTCAAAGGACTGTAGAAAAAAAAAAAAAAAAAAAAAAAAAAAAAAAAGATTCGCTTTTATTCAATCTGCTCATTTTGTGGGAGAAAGCTACTTCTCTTATCCTCAAATTAAATTTATTTATCCAAGCGTGAGGGAAGAAAAGTGAGACTGAGTGATGCCCTGAGATTTAAAATTCAGTATATTTTGCTTCTGGCTCCATTAGATCCTTTCTTTCTTGAATTTCAAAGACTTTTAAGCAACTGAGTCATGCTACCTAGGAAAATTACACAAAGCAATCTGACTTTCAGAATAATGATTATTATGGCTGAACCTTGGAAAAATCAGTAAGAGGCCAGCATAAAGCACTGGGCACATCTTAATGTCAGTCCTGTATCACTGAGCGATGTTCAGCTGTGATAGTGTACTTTTCTCAGTATGTTTTCGTATTGCACTCTTTGGGTGTTTGCTCTGGCTCCTTGCCTGTGACCCCATCCATGGAGCAAGACATCCAACCAAGACCAGGGGCCAGTTATATCAGATGCTGATTCTGCCACATTCTTCCCCGGTGCCTTGAGGAAAGTCCAGGGCAGTGACAGAAATCTCCCCACTCTGGGAACTGGGCAGCATATCCCATCTTTGCTCCTGCAGCAGCCTAGCTATACTGCCCTAGGAAGAGCACTGAGAAGGAGTTATATGAATCTGTATATACATGCCTCCCCTTTCTATGAGAGGCAAATGCTGACAATGACAGATTGCTTGCTTTTGACGTCTGACTCCTGATAGATAGAATTGAGCCCTTGATTCCACTTGACATTCTACGTACAAAACCCATCAAAGCTTGTGTGGTGGAAATGCACCAAAAGGAAAGAAATTGCAGCCACTCTATATGAAAGTCACAGGAAGAACCGGGGGGGTCTGCTCCTCCTCGTTTTCTTGCCTGCCAGCACACAGTGAAGTCATAATCTTTTAGCTTCAGCTTCCCATCAGTAGAAAAGGACTATATTCCTCCTCTTACAGAAGGCCTAGGAGAATAAAAAGTGAATCTTTTTAGAAGCAGTCACACACTACAGCAACAGTAGCCACAATAAAGAGACAGCCTCCACTGGTGAAACCTTCAGGGGAGCCAGGAACTGGCTTCCAGCTGAATCCTACACTTCAGCATGCATTACGTATAGGTATGTGTATATACGTATATGTATCACTGCTTGGCACATGTAGCACTACTGAGAAATAGCAGGCTTTTGAAATATTCAAGTCAGTTAACTGGTATGATACTCATATCTGTATCCTTAAAAAGATAAAAGTAGATGTTTAGGTTACATAGTTAATAAAAAGGACCTTTATTTTTAAAATCTTCCCTGGTACGTCTTTGACTTTATTCTGTCCCTTCTAAATACCTGTAGCCTCTCTGTGTTGCAGCCTGGATCTCTGCCTGTCCCAGCAGAGCAGCCCATGAATGCTCAGTCAGCTCTAGCAGTGCTCTGCCTCAGTGGCAGCAAGGACAGCCTGGTAGGCTTGTCATCTGGAACACCCACTCAGCATCCTAACTCCTACTTTTTCAGATAATATATGTTTGGCCTTCATCACTGTTTTCTTTAACCTAAGTCCAGTAAAATCTGAAGGGAAAAAAATATTTTTCGTGGTGATCAAGAGTTTTCTGACTGATAGAGTTGTGATTTGCTGGAAAACATCTTGTAGCCCCTAAAGAGAAAAGAAAAAAAAAAATCCATCACATAACCTATAAAAATGCTCTAAATACTCTTTCATAAATTGTTTATCTGCTTTACATGTTATGAAAGTCAATTTGTCAGAGTTATAAATAACATCACAGTAAAAGTCAGATTAATGTATAGCAATACCAAACGTATTCCATCAAGCAGTACAGCCATTCATGTAGATAGCTTTGGTTGGTGTATTACTAAACTGATTGGATACTCAGGATACTTATAATGGATTTAATTTTGTAATAATAAAGTATTGCTTATGCTAACTGTGCTATCCAGATTAATAGGTTTTAAATGGTTAGTGCTATTTTATTGTCTCTCCCTGAGTAATGAGCTATGTCTATATATGTACTGTACATTGAATGATGGAGACGAATAATTCAGTCTCATTACAATGTCCCAGTATGGGACAGCCGAGAGGTCTTTTTTTTATATGTTAAAGGGACAAGTTGAAGTTTATGGGGGGAAAAATGCTCTCAGTTTTTAATGCATGCAACAGAAACTGTAAATAGCTGAGAGAACACTAGGAAATTGGTAGTGTCTGAATGCCTCACCACTACTCACTCAAACCATCTGTCACATACTTCTTCAGGAAAAAAAAAATCAGAAATGTTTGTTCTGAAAATGCAAATTATTATTTTTTATTTATTCCCAGTCACGTAGCTGGATCTGTTTCTTACACCACGTCTGCATGGAGATATGGTGCTTATTTAACTGCTTCAGAAAAAGGTTGTGAAGGCTTGGGAATTTGCAGTCCCCATCCAAGATAAGCTTGAAATCTCTGTTTAGCATTGCTAAAGGAAAAGAGGAGCGGATGAGGACACGCAGAGCTCAGTTTAACAAGTGCCTGAAGGTCATGTCCTGCCCCTGCTGCTGGATATGTTGCTGGATATGTCGCTGGCATTTTAATGGGAAAAAAAAATAAAATAATGTTTTACCCTTATCTCTCCTGCTTACACTCTCCAGCCTCCATCACCAGTGCTGGCACCAGCTGCATGAGTGAGCTGGTGGTGCTGGTAGCCCAGCTTGCCCAGGTACTAATGCCAGCAGAGGAGAGGTGGTGGAACAACAGGGTGAGGGGCAGTGGGAAGAGGAACATCACCTCTCAGTGGCACCGTGGACTTGCCCCACCCCAAGCAGCTTGTGAAACTGCTGCAGAGCCCCAGCTCAGCAAGTTGCTCAAATATATGCCTAGCTGGAGTCACACATAATATTGGTATGAAAGTAATGAATCATGTGCTTTAACTTAAAATACATTATTAAGAGCTTCCTGAATTGAGATGACTTCCTTCTCAGTACTTCTCTTCCCATCCAGCATAATTTTATTTTTTCACTCCCTGCCAATATGTGCTTCATTTCCCTCCTTGGATATTGCCAGCTATCCCTTTACTTTCTGGCTGCCCACCGATCTATTCTCTCGGACAAGCTGTCTGGCCATGCAGAGCAGGACTAGGGCACGGTGCTAGCCCTCTGCTTGCAGTCCTGTCTGCGTTCAGCAGTTCCCAGGTGGCCTTGAGGAGGCAGATTGGGGAAATAAAAAGCTTTTAAGTCCTGCACTGTAGGGGAGCCAGGCAGTGCAAGACAGTGCAATTAGAGGTCCCAAGTTATAGACAAGTGTAGGTCACAGCTACCTGATTTGTAGGCTGAACTATTTCAGTATCAGAAGAAGGTTTTGTTCTTCATTGCACTGACAGCACTTCACTGAAGCCAGACTTGAAATCTCCTGTTTTCTCAGGACTAAGGTCTTTGTTACACTTGGTCCACGAATGTTCTTCAGTTATGGTAGCTTTAATGATGCAGTGTATGCAGACAATAACTTGCTATACTCAACTAAATGGGTAATGCCTATACGCTTTCTGAAGAATTGTTGGGATGATACTGGAGGACTAGCACTGAAGAGGACTAGCAATGACATTTTTTTTTTCTCCCCAGAATGCCTTCACTTTCTTGCTATATCTGTCTTATCTGCTGGAATATATATATATATATATATATATATAACATATATCTGTTTTAACCAAAATCCAAGTTAATTTACACTTCAGGAATATCTTTTGTCTACAGTCATAAACTCTTTAGCCATTTATTTATTTATTTATTTATTTATTTTCTGTCAAACCAAAAATGAATTTTTGATATTTTGGAAGAAAAGCACTTCACCTAAACTGTTTAACAGACCTCTATACCTACCTAGGACAGAGAATATAAGACAAAAAGGTGGCCTTTAAGTTATTATATGTGCATGAATGAGGCTTCCCTGCTGATTGCTCACAGCACACAGGGATAGCTGCTGCTAATTTCTCTGTAGTATTAAACATTTATGGAATGTTAAAAAATGAGTGTAATTACAGTTCAAACAAAGATGTCACAGAACTTTTAATTTGCTCTTTTAGTAATCTCTACATTCCAGGGACCTTGAGACAGGAACATTTGTGGTGATGCTGTTGGGCCAAGAGTGAATTTCTGTTTCTGTGTGTTGTTATCCACCAAATGGCTTTCCCCAGCTGACTTTCCCCGGCTGTTCCATAGCAAAATATTGTTACTACTTGGACAATGACAATTTTTAGCTTTAGGGTAAAAACATCTTTTTATTTTTTAACAACCTATCAATGTCCTTATTGACCCCAAAGACAAAGTGACTCCTTTTTTTTTTCTTTTCCCACCTCCAGTAATTCTTTGCAATTATACTGAGACCACAATTATAATTTTAACTCATCAACATGGAATGTAACCTTTTTGAATTTAACAGTGCCAACCCACATGGAAAAGCCAGTGATCCTCAAAAAGTAGCAAAACCATGTACACACATACTGGCAGTCTCTGAAGAAGGGAAACTGTTTCATTAAGTGTACTGATTTGGGCTAAATTGTACTTGCAGAGGTGTGTAAGAAGTGTTCCCATACGAGAAAGGATGGAGGGCGCAGGGCTGTGAAGTCTAGAACACTTAAACATTTGTTTAACCTTAAGCCCAAGAGAGCATCACCAAAATCACTGGGTTTGTTCCTGCACTTAGCAATAAGAGTACCTTTAAGCAGCGGCTTAACTTCAGACTTTACTGTACTACACCAACTGTGCAATTCTACCCAGCTCCCATTGATGTAAGAATCGTTATGCAGTCTTTAGAGGGTCATAAGTGAGATTAAATATTCCATTAGAGAAATGTTGTTTCCATTACAGTTTACAACAATTTTAACATTTAAAGACTATCATTAAAATATGTAGCTTTATAACATACTTTATTCGTATATGTAGCAGATTGCTACTTGCTGGCAACTGGTCATGTATTAATTTTTTTTTTCCAGAAATATGTTTCCTGAATATGACTAATGACTCATATCCCTTCCATATCTCTTTATTACTGATGAGTTCTATATGGATTCTAAAATGCAAAACACATGCTGACCGTCTAATTGGAGTGATACTGTCTGAGAAAATATTACAAGTTCAAAATATACAAATTTAATACAAAGTTTCCTGTTTGGGTATTTCACATTGAATACTTGTGGCGTTTAGAAATAGAATTTATGTTGATCTTTTCACTATTAGGATTGATTGCATCATGACAAATCAATATCTTGCTGGAGATCTTTTAATATGTTTGTGTTTTTAAAGCAGAAAATATAAAATGTGCTTTGCAATTTCTCTTTCACCATGTAGAAAAACAGTTCAAGGATGAGCCAACATTTTCTTTGAATGCTTCTGCATATAAGCTTTGAAACTGAAAATTATGAAAAAGCCGAAAAGTATGTCTACAGAAAGAGATGCTAATGGTGACTGAAAAAAAAATAAAAAATCCAGAAATCAGTAGGAAGAAAAGGGCTGCCACTGTTGCAACCAGATGGAAGCTCTGTGTAATTTATTGCCCACAAAGAGTGTCCAGTTACAGTGCTGAAGGAAGGAAGTCCCACTTTTTGTCTCCTGTATCTTTCCTGTGATACAGCTTCTTCTGCCAGACAGCGAGGGGTACAGATCCCCTGAGCATCTGTGTGCATATGGGTGTTGTTCTGATAACAGGTTATCTCACAGCTAATGGGGCACACCGCTTTATGAAGATGTTCATACTTGGGCAACCCAGGGATTTCTTTTGCCCCTGGTTTACACTTCCATGGTGTGCTGTGCCTCTTTTCACTTGTTCTAAATCTGCGACTGGGAGATTCTCTTCTCTTGGAGAGAGGCAGGACACCCTGCTAGCTTTTGGGCTTTGAGAGTGTTAGTGAGTATTCAGTTCCAGCTCATGCTCTCCTCATGACTAATGTAATAGGTGCTACCAAAAGGATGTCCACCCCCTGTAATCCACAAAAACCCTCCCTGTGCCTTAGAGACACGCCTCAGGAGCTGAGACAGTGCTGGAGAACTAGAGGTGGGCTTATGCGCCACATACCTGCTGCACTGCGTCCGGCATCTCCTTTCCTGTCTGAAGACATTTTTTCTGGTTTGTTTAGTCCCATTTGGAAGCTGCCCTAGGTTGGCCTTGTCACTCTGCTCTAACTCCATCCTAGAGTTTTCTTGTAGATACTGCACTCATTATGTGCCATCCTGGATTCATACAGAGCTGTATGAACTAGTAACTGTCCTAACAACTGTTTGTCTTCTTGGCCACTGCTGAACGCCGTGCTGATGTTCTTGCAGAACTGCCCACAGTGGCTCCTAGACCCTTTTTTTGATCGCTGATAGTAGCGATGCCATGAATCTTACAGCATATTTAGAGTTGGACTTCTACCTTGGTTTGTGGTTGCTGACAATGAATTTTATTTCCCTTGTATCTCCCACATATGTGAAACCTTGAGCAGCACCGTTTCAGGCACTACAGAGGTTTTAATGTACCTCATGAAATGTCAGTTAAAACTGCACGTGACAAAGCCAGTAGAAACACTTCAAACTGTTATAATACACATTTCAGACTGTGAATACATTAAGATACTTACTTTAAAACATTTTATTTCATTTTTTACTTTCCAGTGGAAACAGAACAAGATTTCTCAGGAATAAATACGCCCAATACAGAAGTGTGATAAGCTTCAAAGACACATATTATATGTTAGTTTCAGTGAATCAGAATTGTAGTTATTTTGATCATCTACTATAATGTACGCGAGAAGAATTTAAATCAGACTCTGATATGAAAGGCTCTCATAACCAGTTTTTTAGTCACTAGTCCCACGGATTTTAGTAAAAGCCATTATCTTGTTAAAATATTTATTTATCATCTGCTATTACAACATGGATTTCTAGTGGAATCAATGCTGGCCGATGTTTCAACTTTGTTGATATTTCAGTTATACTCCAAAAGTGATGCATTCCCCTGTAGGAAGAACTTCATAACATGAGACATGGGTAACCGAAGGACACTGTGTAGGTGTGTCAAACAAGTTATGGCAACGACTCTCTGAAGTTTCTTTTGAGCTTGTTCAACTGAATGATTAACTCAAGAGAGTGTGCTATCAAAGGGATCTGCTGTCTGACAGTGAAGGAAGTTGTTCACTCATTTGTTAAAAAAAAAAACAAAACACCTTGCTGCTACTTAAACAGCAAATACCATGATGTCAGTGTAACCAACACATCCATTGGTTGTACTGATTACCCCAAAAATCTAAGCTTTCTTGAAGTTATAGCCTCAATTCTTGATATTCATCCGACTTTTGGCAAAAGTGGCAGTGTAGGGGTAACACAGTTGCTTTCAGACAGAGGATTTACTTTGATCTCAAGTTACAGTGCTTACGCATGGATTAGATGGAACTAGCCTGGATCGCATTTCCTCATGTTCACCTTCATGACCTTCCAATTGCTGAGTTTACTAGCTTTCATAAGCCTAACTCCTAATAACTAATTCCTAATTAAAAACCCTGGTGTGAAGACCTGGAAAGTTGAGGAAAGAAACTAAAGCACGTCCAAGGCATATAGAAAGTGGCCGAGGTCCTTCAGTAGGTGGCACACTTCCCTCTGAATCAGTTGTGAGCGAAGGTTACTGCAGGGTGCTCGGGGCACCAGCCTGTGGGAAGCCTCCTGAGATGTAAAACCAAGAGGGCGACCAGTGTGGTTGGGAAGGCTCCCAGGGCAGGTGCCAGAAGAATAAAGATGGGTTAATGCAGCCAAATTCTAGGCGGCTCCAATGCAATGTAATTTTTCTTACTCAAAGTGTCCTCTGCCACTTTGAGGAGGCAAGATGTTCTCCCTTTCCCCCATTTTCGAGGTGTCACTGCACACCACCAAGGTGGCAAGCCCCTCTGTCTCTCCCCAGTCCATATGGGAAATTCTCTATACACAAAAGCACCTGAGCTTTCTTTGAACTGGAAGATGACAGAAGACGGAGAGTCGCCTATTTGAGAAGAGTGCTGAACGAAGGGCTACCAGGTCTAATGCGAATACAAATAGGTAAGCTTTTTAGAAAATAAAGTCACTTAATTATTCAGGCTATATATAACTCAAAAGTTGCTAAATCATGCTGTGCCTTTGGCAGGCTCTTACTTCAGCTGTTCCTAGAAAAAGTGGGGCAGCAGGAAGGGTGGGGTGGACACACGACTGGGAGCAGTACACCGAATCAGTAGGAGCTCCTACATCTCCTTTAAAGAGAAATAACCAGTAACGAAGTGCTAGGATGGCCTGCTTGTTAGCAAGGCAAAGTGTTTTCCCCGCATGCCTAAAAGTAAGGGTCTTTCAGAACCTTGCCTGGGCTGTGATAGTAACAAACATGGCCAAAGGGGATCTTGTGGCAGCACTCACAAGGCTCATTTATCGCATATTAGAGGCGCACGGTGGGTCACCTGGTGGGTCTCTGGTCAGCATTGGGAATTTTCATATTCAGCCTGCTAAGTGACTCTGAAATACGGAAGCGGGTAAAAACAATCGGATTTTATTTAAAAACCCTTTCCCAGAACTCACAGGCTTTACAAAATATTCATACAACGAAGGGGGCATCATTTCAGAAAATTGCGAGTTATCTGCACGGCGAACAAAACACAGGTTTGGGGAGCAATCTGTGGCGTTGCATAAACGGCTGACGGGCACCGCTGCTGAAGCATCGCGGCTCCGCGCTGTCGCCGGCCGTTACCCGCCGTTATTAACGGCCCGGCCGCGGTGCCCCCGTCAGGCTGAGGCGCGGCCCCGCCCCGCCCCGCCCCGCCCCGCCCCGCCGCGGGGGATTCCCCTCACGGCCGCTCTGCCCCCGGCTGCGGCGGGAGCGCGGCCCCGGCCCGACCCGGCGCGGCCCCGCCCCTCCCCGCACGACGTCGCGGCCGCTGATTGGCTGCGGGCGGCCCCGTGGGCGCGAGCCCCGCCGGCCGTTAACCGGCCCCGGGGGGCTGAGTGCGTGTGTGTGTGTGGGGAGGGGGCGGCGGCGGCCGTTGGATATAACGGCCGTGTAACGGCTGTGGGCAGGGGGGCGTGAGGGGAAAAGGAGGGGAGGCGGGCGGCCGCGCGGGGAGGCTCCGCGCTGCCCGGCGGGACCCGCATGGGGCCGGCTCCCCGGGGAGTTCCCTGCGCGGGGAGGGGCCGGGGGCAGCGGAGATCTCCCCCGGAGGGGCGAGGCCGCGGCCGTGCCCCCGCCCCTCCGCCCCGCCTCCCCCCGCCGCCCCGCTCCGCTCCGCTCCCTCGCACAGCCGCGCGGGCAGCGCCCATCACCCCGCGGCCGGGCGCGCCCCTCCCCTCCCTCCCCTCCCTCCCTCACACGCCGCCGCCGCCGCCGCGCTGGGGGACCCGGTGACGTCACGGGCGGCGCGCTCCCGGCGCTGGCTCGGCGCTCGCCGCCCCGTAACTTGTGCCGTGGGAAGCGGCGCCAGGAATAGCCCGGCCGCGCTGCGAGCTGCGAGCCCTGCCTCGCCTCCCCGCTCCGCTCCGCTCCCCTCCTCTCCTCTCCTCTTCTCCTTCCCGGCCCCGGCCTCCGCCTCGCCCCCGTCAGCGCCGCGGTGATGCTGGTGCGTTCCCGGCGGAGGGGCAGCGATGAGCTCCCTTAAGATCAATACGCGAGACAGACGCCCCTTGGCCGCTGGAATATCTCTGCCTGGCCTTATATAAAGACACGCCGCCGGGCCGCCGAGCTCCGGGCACACGGAGCGCCCGGCGGGAGCACCAGCACCGCCGCCAGCAGCAGCAGCAGCAGCAGCAGCAAGGGCACCGGGAGGGCTCCGCTCCCTCCTCCTCCTCCTCCTCCTCCTCCTCCGCCACTTCCCAGGTGAGCGGCTGACAGCCGCCCCGCGGGGCCGGGGGGCACCGGGGCTGCGGTGGGAGGTGGGGGGGGGGGCGCTTGACAGGCGGCGCTGGGGTGGGGAGGTGATCGCCGACCCGGCGGTGATCCAGCCGGAGGGGCCCGTGGGTGCCGGGGCCGGGCCTGTGCGGGTGACACGGCGCCGGGGAACGCGGGGAATACCCAGCAGAGCGCACGCCGCCGGGGAGCGGGCTGCCTTGCGCAACCCCCTGCCGCTGCGGGGACGGGGACGGGAGGGGGGGGGAGCGGGGGGCGCCCCGGCCGCGCTCTGCCCGCGGCCCCCCGGGGAGGGGGGGATAAAGGACGGCAGGGGGGGTGCCCGGGGCCACCCGGCGCGGCGGCGGCGGCCGGAACGGGCTGGGGAGGGGGCGCAGCGGGGGGACACCCGGCGCCGGGCTGTGTGTGTGTGAGTGTGAGCGTGTGAGTGTGTGTGTGAGTGTGTGTGTGTGTGCATGTGAGTGTGTGCGGCGGCTGTTCCCTGAAGTGGGTGGGCCGCGGGCCCGTTCCGGGAATGTTCCATGACGTGTGAGCGCCGCAGGAAGGGGGTTCGCCAGGGGCTCGGCCGCCGCCGCCGGTGGTGCTGGTGGCGGTGGTGGCGGCGGTGGCGGCGGTGGCAGCGCAGGGTCTGCCGGGGGCACGGCCCCTTATGTAAGGCGCGCGGCCCGCCGCCGTTATGTAAGCGGCAGCCCCGGGAGGCAGCGCCGGGCCGCGCAGAGCCCAGCAGAGCCCAGCCGAGCACAGCAGCGCAGAGCAGAGCAGAGCAGAGCCGGGGCGGGCGGCGAGGAGATGAGAGGGGAGGGGAGGGCAGGGGAGGGGCGGGGCGGGGAAGCCCGGCCGGGGCTGGCGGGCAGGCGCCGCCCGCTCCTGCGCCGGGGGAGCCCGCGGCGGATGGCCGGGGGGGGCCGGGCGGCGGCGTCCCGGCCGCGGGGGCTGCCCCCGGCGGGGTCCCGGCGCCTCCCCTCGCCTTGTCGCCGCGGGCAGGCGGCCGGGGCGAGCCCCGGGGCCGCGATAAAAGCGCTCCGGGAGGAATTCCCGGAAAAAAGGGCTCGCCGCTTTGCGCGTTACTTGGCAGCGCGCTGGTCAAACGCTGCCGCGAGGTGTTTTGTTTCCTTAATATGGTAATTGCAGGAATTCAGCTTCTCCTCAGACGTTAAAGATCTTTTATTCCAGCAACTCCGAAGTACCCTTTTGCATTAAGCTCACCGAAATAGTCCTGAATTTCGGTAGGAGCGTTCAGCTCGCTAATTTCCCTTCTCTCATTCCGCAATGAAGTAAACTTCGGCGTAAAACCCGGCTCCTATTTTTTTTTTTTTTTTTTGTACGCTATTAAATACGGAAAACACATGCCTACTTAGCCAAAGGTGTCGCTCTTATTTATTTATTTCTTAATTTACTTCAACTTGCGCTGCATCTTGCCCGGGGATTGCTCGGGGAGGAGCAGGAGCGGTGCAGGAGGGCGGCGGAGGCAGAGCCCGGGCGGGCCGTGCTGCTGCAGCTCCCGGCGCAAGGGGGCTCCGGTCATCGCCCGAGCGCGGGGACACCGGCTCATTACGGTAATTGCTGCGCCCGGGGAGCCGCCGCACCGACGAGGAACAAACGCGGTGGGCCCGGCTTTGAAATCCTCTCCTTGTAGGTTACCGCCGGCTGCCGGAGGAGTTCGATCCTCGGGCCGTGAGGACACGGTGCGGAATCCCGTGTTTTGATAGTGAAAATGATAGGCGTGCTCCGAAAGTGCAGCTGGTTTTAAAGATAGGAGCGCCTTTGCCTGGTCGGCTTGCAGCGTGCGGATGTGTTTGGTTAGGTGCACGGTAACCAGGAGATTATATTTATTTACAGCTAGATGTTAAATCTTTCCTTATCCTTCCAGGCAGCAGATACTTCTGAAAGTTTAGATATGGATTACCCGAAACTTTCTGCGGGATTTTTTTTTTTTCCTTGCATTTCTCGTTTTACAGAAAAAAAAAAAAAAAAAAAAAAAAAAGCAGCATTGCAGTTTAGGCTGGGAGGCTTTTTTTTTTTTTTTTTTTTTTTTTTCCATTGAAGTTTTTCAAAGTTACTACCATCTTCGGTAAATAAATCTAAGGTTTTCAGCAGTGCAAAGGACAGCCACGGTATGGTACAAAGCCAGGGCATCATTGCTTTTATTGATGGAACAACCCAAATTCTTCAGGTTTTATAGGATGCAGCGTTGCTGTTATTTTCCAGTGGCTACTGGGCAAAGCAGGTATACACCCCGGCTGTGGTGGCGTGCCACAGCGTCGCTGCTGTGCTAAGAACAAAAGTGAGCAGCACTTGTCCCGAGGCACAAACGCAGAGGACTTTTAATTGTGTATCCAAGTCCGGTGGTGTGGCAACAGCGCAGAACGCCTCTTTGGAGAGACAGATTTTTAGATTCTCAAGTGACTAGATTGCCTCATATGTGAGATCTGTTTACAAACCTTCTTGTTACTATGAAGACAAAACAGAGAGCCATATGCATTCATGTGGTCCTTGCTGAATAATGGTACATGTGTCTGCTTGAGCGTTTGGCAGTATATCGTATTTAGTTTATGTGGTGGCACCCTGCAAGGCCATTCTTTTTTGGCTTTTAACTGTTTCTCATACCCTCGGCTGGGCTCAGTTGTGTGAATAAACTTAGGGCGCTAGTCTGCGTGTTTGCGACCAAGCTGGAAGATTTTAAAGCGTGAAATTTACTGTTGAGCGTTTTGCCAAACTTTCTGGTTTATTTGCATGTTGAGGTGCTTCTTTTCAAAAGAATTAAAGCGAGTTGGATTTAAACAAAAATGAAAGTAACGAGTGCCATTTTGCACGTCTCCTCGTTGCTTTCAAGTCATCGGCAGGGCAGTTACTGTTACTGCGTTTGACGTTTAACCATACCGGGTGAGGTAACAGGAGCAGAGGAGCTGCGTGTCCGGCAGAAGAGCTCGGTTTGGCTAAATGCTGCGATACTTACCCATCCAGAGAGAAATACTTGCTATTTAAGAGTGATACTGTAGGTGGGAAGATCAGTTATGTGGCTTGTAGCATGTTATGAAATGAGGCAAGCTATCTTTCAAATTTCAGTACGGCGTGGTTTTGTAACACGCTGTGGTTGGCTGTATTGATAGCTCTGTACCCAGCTCTGCAGGTGGAGCTCAGCGAACACCACTGCCACGGCACCCGCGCTTGGTTCCACCTGGGAGGATTCCAGATGAAATCCTCAGAGCTGAGCACCACCAGCTTTCTCCAGCTGTCCTAGCTCCTGGTGCAAGTCAGGTCCAGCAAATGCTGGTTCTTACGTCAGTGGCCTTCACAGGGTGAGGAGGGGAGAACCTTTCATCTGCCTTACCTCAATCATGGGGAAGAGACACGCGAACCTGAGAGTGCTGGGTTATAAACCATTGGTCCTCCCCGCAGGAGGACTGCAAAATCATGAGCAGGTCTGGTGGGTTCAAGTCTTCAGCAAGAGTTAATTGCTAGTACTCTTGGGGATCTCCACAGAAGTGTTGTATGCAGCCTCTGCATACCTTTGCTACTTGAAAAGTTTGATAAGTTATGAGGAAGCTGCTTTAAAAATCTTTGGAGAGGCAGGTTATTTTTTCTTAACATATTTCTGAAGCAGCATCTCTGAAGTGGTGTTATGGATTAAAGTAACTATTTTTAAAATTACTTGGGTTTTTAGTGATTTTTTTAAATTATTTTTTTTTTTTGAGTAGAAGGAACTGTCTAGCAGTTCCTGAAGAAGTAAAGAAACTGTAGGCTAGACAGAAAATAGAGAATAGCGTTTTTCACTGGTGTGTTTCAATCAGTAACTTTGGATGCTGCATTCAATTAAAGTAGCACAGAATTATCACATAAGAATGACAGTTTCAAGCTGTCTGTGACATTTTATTAGGAAACAGCAGCTTTCTACAGCTTTGTTTCTCTTTGTAGAGCTTACATGGTTTTTATAAGACATTGCAACAACTGTTATATTATGGCAGGAAATATTAAAAAGCAATTCAGTGAGGCTGTATTTTTCTTTCTCAAGTGAAATTAGGACTTTTAAAAGTGCTTGTCTGACAGCCCGAGAGCCGAAATCCATTGCAAGTAGAAGTATTGGAAGTTTTTCCATCATAAGCAACTGGCGAGCCACTACTCAGACCATAAGAAATCATCAGTGAATTGAAAGGATAAATTAATCTGTGGAAGCAATCAATCTTTGCATTTTTTTAATCTGAAATTGGCAAATGAAGCACTGCATACTTCTGGTCTTAGTATAACGAATTTTTGTTCGTAAATTAAACAGTTGACTTGAACTAATGACTCATTTGTAGTGGGTTGCCCTCAGTAAGATTCGTCCCTAGGAATCTCTCTCACAGCACTGTGGACGTGGAAAAGGGGTGAGAGGGTATGGGTTGGAGAAGCAATCTGATGCGCTGTTTCCAAATCCCTGATGTGAAATAATCAGAGGACACACAAGTATCTTTGCCTGTCAAGTTAAAAGTCTCTTAGCCTTTTTTTTATTATTTTGTGATGAATTTCTCTCCAACATTACTACGGTCTAAATGTAAGAGTTTCCTCTTGCTGTGGAGGGTTGTGGATCCATTGCTTTGTGGATTCTGGATACTCGTTTTCGTTTGTCTTTCAGGTACATTTTGTATGTCTGCAAAACAGTTGCTCTCTGTATGCTAGCAGAGTGTGGACCACGAATGTTTATGCTCACAGCATTGCTTGTGTTTCTGCATTTCCTCCTCCTGCCCTGGGCATGCCTCTTTTACTGTTTCATGAAATTGGATGTTGCCTCTTACTTTGTCAGATCTTTGTGTGAGGAAGCAAAAACCTATCCGTGTTTTTTTCCTCCACTTTCCCTAGATGGAGATCTCAGGGCTTGTGCTCAAGAAAACACACCACTTACATGATACTATTCTTCAAGTTCTACAGCGTACCAATGTGGATGTAATTATCTGATATAAATTCCCCCAGCATGTGGTTACGTTGGCATGACTAGTTTGTATAGTGATTATATCCATTTTTTCTGAGTGTGTTTATGCACATTCTGTCAGACTAGACTAGGTCTCAATGGGAAAATTCTTCCTAAAACTGATGTGGAAACTGTAATTAAGGTAGTAAAGTAGTTGGTAATGTTTGTGGTCATTTTGTGCACACGTGGGTTTGTTTTGTTGCACCTCAGTTTGTGTAACAGAAAATAGTTTTATTGGCTCATTTTTTCATTTTTACTTGCAATTGACAGCGCTGTCCTAATAAAGCCACCAAGTCTGAAAAATACCACTCGAATGTGAAAGAAATTTCAGCTTGCAGGAAAAGGATTATAGAGAATATCTGTATGTAATTTTAATTCATTGCAATTTAGTAAGTTGTAAGAAGTTGCTGCAACTCCAGCTGAAATCTCTGATTTGTGTAAACTGCCAAAGGGTAGAAAAGGATTTACAGTATTTTTTTTTCAAGTCACACTTTAATTGCTGTTGTGTTGTCCAAGAGGATCTCCAGGTTTGATTGCCACGGAAAGTTAATTTTTTAAATAGTAGTATATCATAAATTCCATACAGAGGAAAGCAGTTAGGTAATTTGCATGTATAGTTCAGTTTAGCAGAAAAGTAAAAACTAGAGGAGCTAAAGGGAATTGAAATTACAGAGCCAGGTGACGTTTAAAGGTAGTGAATAAAGTTAAAAGACCTTTCCCGAGCCCTGGTGGTGCTCCTGGAATGTCCCCGCGCTGGGCTCGCTGCTGGGCTGCCAAGGCTCAAGTGCCTGCTCCTTATCCAGTGCTTTGTGAGTCAGCAGGAGTACGGGACCTGTGCTACTAAGCAGTGTAAAAAGCTGAAAGAAATACCCAATTACATGTTGTAGGATGTGATATCATCTCAGAGAATGTAATAGAGCAGAATGTTTAATTTTGGTGAAATAAGATTATTTGATGAGCGGTTTTCCCGTAAAGCAGTATCTGTGCTCAGGCAAGGCAGAAAGGAGCTTTGTGTTTAAAACAAGCGAACAGGACCGGATTGGGATTATTAGAATTAGTTCTATTAGGCAGTGGAGTTTTGTTGAGTATTGTTTTTTCTGCTCAATAAGAGAAATGGCCCATTCTCTTTTTTATGTATTTTGTATTTGTGGTTTGCATTAAAACAAAACACGTGTGGCGTGTCAAGAAAGAATAGTATGAAATAATTACTGGGGTTACCCGTCCTTGACAACAAGGCATGACACTGTTTAGTTTAGAGCAAAAAGTATTTAGTTTAGAGCAAAAACTATTTAGTTTAGACCAAAGTCAGTATTCAACAGAGACTGAGCTGCTGGCACATGTTAACAGCGTTCATAGTTCAGTGCACGGCACTGGAGTGTAGTCTCTTCACAAGGGTCCTACCTCCAGGTGTGTGCAGTTTTGTGTTCCTTGTCTTTCACAGACAGCTCAAATAGTTAATCACCTGGAAAATGTATCATTATTTGCTCTAACTGCTGTTAGCTTATGTGGCGTTTGGGAGCGATTTTCTTTCTTTCCATACACGCATCAGCGGTGGTAAAGAAATGCTCTAGGGAGTGGTGCCGGCCCCTCTGTAGCTGCCGTCTGCGTGCTGACAGCGCTACCTGCATCCGCTGTGACACCTCCGAGCGCCGGTTCCCTGGGGAATCAGAATTTCTAAAACTGTTCTGCTGACGTTGTAGGAGAGAGAACCCAATTCGCCATCTTCTGTCACAACAGAGAGAGACTGGCTTTTGACTTTTTCCTGTTTAAAATCAACTATGTTTGGGAAGACAGTTTTGGAAGCTCTTTATGAAGCAGTGTCTCTTCTTACATTTGTCGAGGCAAAATAGTTATTTAATAAGGAAGTTATGTATCATTGGCCAGGCATTCGTAGATTCCTACAGTCAAATCCCAATCCTCTTGAAAAGCTTGTACACTCTGGTAAAGGTAGGATGTAACTGTGAGCTTTCAGACCCTAGTGTCAGATGTTGGGATGCAGTGTGATGTGATAGTCTATTTGATCACCAGGAGAGGTCATGATACTAGGCTCTTAGAGCAAAGCGACTTTGCTTTAACATCTCTGCAAAGCTATGTGAATAGAATTGCTTTCAAAATTCGTAGTGAAATTATGTCAAACAGAACTTGTAGCCCCTTCCATTAGTTTGTGCTTGGTCCTACAGTAATGGCAAAATTCCTTCAGAAGTGAGTGACTCGAGTCTGTCTCCTTAAAGCTTAAATAAGGGGTAGGCTATGTGTATTTAATTGGGAAGTACAGCTGAATTTTGGTATGAGCTTGCGAAGGTGTTGCTAATTCACTGAAGAAATTTGTGATGAGTGTGAGGACAGGAGTCATTTACAATGCTCTTGAGTTGGAAATGATGTTAGTGAGAGGGTGTTAAGCAATGTTAGCATGATAGTGAAATAAAAACTCACAGGAAGGTTTTTGTTTTAGAGCTTGCATGGTGCCAAATACGGTGTTGCTACCTCTCCAGCAGTTTGGTGTGGTGGCAATGAAGTTGAGATGGAGAGGGAGTAAAGTTTGTCTAATAAGTTATCTGTCATGTTTGATCCATATTAGCTCCATAGTGTTCACATCATTTTTATTTTTTTTAATTTCTGATTTACTTAATTACTAATTAAAAAAATACACAAATCTGTACTCATCTTTGACCTAATTTATCAGAGTGGGTAATGTTAATTATTGGTAGAAAACTTCAGAGTCAGCCATGCATTAGTAAAACCAGCACATAATGTGGTGTAATTAACAGTGTGTGTTTGAGGCAGCCACATATTTGTGAAGGAGTAAGGCTGTGAGTTGGAACTGGTACTTACTGGTATGAAGGTTCCCTTAGCACTTCTCTTTGGTTTGGTTTGTTGTTGCCAGGACTTCTGTCCGCAAATGTCAGGAGACAAAGGGATGACACAGAACCTTGATTTTCTCTGCCTTTTTTTTTTTTTTTTTTTTTTTTTTCCTCAATCTGCTCACTAATAGCTGAAAACTGTTACTGTATAGCTGTTCAGTGATGCCATTAAATTGGTTAGTGATCTAATCCACACTCTGAATTCCACACTCTGTGTGGTGCTGTTATAAACAGGCTTAGTAGAGAGGTAAGAAAGTAATAGGCAAGGAAATAGGCATGTATTAGATCCTCCAAAACCTCTCTTCTGGAGCAAGGATGGGGTATGTTTATACAGCACCATGGTAATGTGTGTTTTGCTTTTGGGTTGTACAGATTTCAGTTTCCAGAGTTGATAAGCCCAAACCTTCCTTCATGGCAAGTTAACCCAGGCGCATTCACTTGTAGAAGAAGTGTGTAAAGAGAGAGCTTCTCTTTTTGTTTTGGTCTGTCTCCTCTGTGATACTTTATACTGGTCTTTCTGGGATCTCTTCTTGCTCTTCTGTAGCACTGGTGCAGTAGCCTTGTGGAGATGCACCCTGATTTTCCTTGCCTTGCTCTCCAGATCACCCTCTGCATGGCAGGAAAGACAGAGACGTGCGGGACAATGCAGCTTCTTTACGCATGCCTCTCCGAAGCTTCAGTGCAACATATTTTCCACAAAAGGAATGACTATGAGAGAAACCTTCTAATTTACTTCCTCTCTCTCACACAGCCACAGTAATTAAAGAAAAAAAAACACACACACACACAAAAAAAAACCACAAAACCCAGGAGGTTACTAAATAGACATTTTTGGATGTACGTTGAATGAGGCGTAGAGGGGAGGTTTAATAAGATGGGGAGGGAGGTTTGGATGTAGCTGGCAATGGATTATAATTGTCTACAAGAAGTTATTTGTATTAGATCAAGTCTCCCTCTAATGTTAAGCCCTCAACCTAAAGAATATTAGTAGTGTGGCCTTTAAAACCCCTGTCAAATTGTGGGATGTCCAGTCTTGACAAGTAACTAAGATCCAATAGAAGTCACTGAATTCAGTGGTAGCAATCTCTATTTCCATTGTTTGACTTCTCCACAAATAATTTACCCTCAGAATACATTGAGGTACACCTTCTTATCTTGCTCATTGCTTGCAGGTGTTCTTTACATTTGCTTCTGTGCTGTGTTGATTTAATTTAGTTGCAGTATCATTTGATCCTGCTCAATAGTTCAACATGGTTAACTAGCAAGCAAGGGAATAAATTTAACCAATTTTGGGCAGACTCTTTCTCTGTCAAGTGGGTTGTCTGGCAAGCCAAGAGTGTAATAAATAGATTTTGTGGCTATTTACAGACTTGTGCACTAGAAAACAGACAGCCATGCTTCCCAGTCTCATTGCGTAATTCAAGTGGTGTCACATCCAGATGATGGGATTATACCTGTGTTTCTCTCAGCCAAAAAAAAAAAAAAAGAACATTTTTTTCTCCTGAATTAGTGTTTTCACATATTTTTTTTTTTAGTGTGATCTGTTTATTTTCAAGAGCTTTGCTACGCTGCACAAAGAAATATTTAAGTGTGCATGTACAAGTGCATGTGTATACACCTACATTGCCTTATGTGATCACAGCTTTTGCCTCCAGTCATGTTCTGTCTCCTCTGTATTACTGAATACCAGGAGAAACTTCATGAGAGCCTCTGGTTGCAAGTCTGGCTTATTTGTCACTGAGAGGAAGATTTGACCTGCTGCTAATCTAGATTCAACTTGTGCTATTTTTTAAATTTAAAAGAAAATATTTAAGCAAGCTTGGTTTGGTTATTTATGTGTGAATATTAGCAGTTATTGTACGAATTTGCATATAGATGCCTATCCACGGCCACGTTTTGTTAAACAAGTGAACAGTCATATTCATTCTCTGTACCCTACTGTGCACTCCCTGTGGGGTGGCTGGCTCCGCAGTCTGCCCAGGTGACCTTTCTGAAGTGGTGTTCAGCATTGGTGGTGCCACCAGGCTCAATATTCATCCGATAACCGGGCACAGCTCTTCTTACTGCCTGTGACTGATCAACCAAGAACGTGTCTTGTGAGCCCCTGAAGATGTTTGCCTTCTAAATTGAGGCACTTTGAATTCCTTTTATATCCTTTTGTTTCTGAGGGCCATAACCATTTCACTCAGTCTAGTCAGGAGGTTAAAGGATTATTTCTGAAGCCCTGTTGGTGGTGGTTCACGGCAGTCAACTTGTGCATGGTGCTCATTAACCCTCACACTGCTGGTAAGATCATTCAGCTCCGTGGCTGAACTAGCGGGGTGCCAGGTCTTTATGGCTGGAGCAATGGGAGTAGAAAGTCAATTTGTGAACAGACTGACTGTGTAAATAGATTATGTGAATGAAAATACCATTAAAAAAACATTTGATAATGCCAACTCCCGTCATCTTGTTGCTTGACCTTCACTTTCTCTGTCAGGTTCAAAACTATCTTACCCTCATCCCCCAGTTTTCTGACCAGTGCCCCACAGCTGAGATGGCACCAAACTGTGCTCAGCACATCTTGTGTTACCTTGTCAACTGCCCCATCTCCTGTGAATAAAATAAAAACTGCGCCCTTTTGCATCAAATCCTGACTCTGACAAAAGTGCAGAATGGCAGGTTTTTATTAATTTTCATGGGACCAGGATTTATAGTTATAGGTAGGAGTTGTACTGCTGAAGTAGCGCTCCTCGTGACTGTCGGCGTGTCAGTGGAAACCTTCATGATACGAGGTTTGTTCTTCAGAGGATATAGGAACACTAGATGAGAATATTGGAAAAACTGTCTACATGGAAACAGCCTCTGGATACTTGAGGCAGAGAAGATAAAAAACAAAAGGTGCTCTCAACAGAAATGATTGTTACATTGCCAGATGGTATAAGGTAATTTGGAAAGAAAGAGTAAAGATACATTACCTACCCCAAGGTGCTGCCATTGTGATTTGAATATAAAATGTGTAAAGTCTTAGGTACAAGTGTTGGAACTGACAGTGGCTTAGAGCTGTAGTTTCAGCTTTGTTTTATTTTTTAACTCATCTGACAAAGAAACCCACCTCTTTTCATAAGGTCTCATACCTTCTAGTTTGGCATTATTGCAAAGTTGTTTTTCTTTTGCTTCTTGTACTCTTCAGCATTAAAAAAAGGCATAAGAAATCATTGTTTACAATAGGATTGCAAGGTTCTAGTATGCTGTTGCACTGTAGTGTAACCTACCTGTACTGTGTAGTTTGTGCTCCACCTGAAACCCAGTGGCACCAGCTGTGTTTATCCCTGATCTCTGGGTTTTTCTTTGCACTTTCACATTTTTAAAGCTAATTTTAAAAGAATCTTGTACCCCTTGGTTGATTAGAGGGGAGGCGGACTGTTTTCTTTTCTTATGTGCTACAAAGAAAATAAAAAATAAATGTGGGGGAAAAACCTAGATCAACCAAGGCTTATGACGTGATTTTAAAATGTGTTACCTTGGGCAAAAGGGGCCAGTTATTGGAGTAGTTCTTGAGTAACCTAATTGTTTGATAAGGATCCTTGCCTGTTTAAGTTGTTTGGTTGTTGGAAACATTCCATTTCTAAATTTGTGCCTTACTGCATACCCTGAGGTATGTGCACAACCCACTGTAATTGCACAGTTTATTATTTTATTAATGAGAGCTATGATAATGTGTTGGCTCTTGAGTTCTCTCCAATCCAGGTTTGGTCTCCTAATTGCCCAGGGTTCTGCGATTCCATCGTTTGTTCCGGGCATGGTGATGGGGAGCGAAAACATGGTTTGAGGAAATCCAACCTTGCCCTGCAGCCTGTAGTTGGTGTGCTGCTGCAGCCAATGGCTGGAAAGGCAGGGGATCTTTTTAGCACACCCCCGATGAATAATAATAGGAGGCAGAAGTAAATTCTTACTACATAATCCCAAGTACCTGAGACTTTGCCAGCTGGAAGGAAAGGGACGCACACCTTAATTGGCCCTCCTAACCATAACAGAGCACCCCTTTCTGCTGCTTTGATCTGGGTCTCTCCTGACTGCTGCTTTGCTCGAGTGGCTGGAAGACTCATACGTGGTTTGCTGTAAGGCACAGCACGGCATGCAAGCACCTGGCGTGCAATAGCAGCTCCTATTTTTAATGAGCCTTAGGGGGAGCAGGCGTATGAGGGTGCCTGCTCCTGTGTTCCATAAACTACGTCTGTGTCAAGACACCAGGCTTAGTAGTAAAAGAGCAGGAAACAGCATCAGCAGAGGTGTGGTCTGCAGAGGAGTTAGGGAAATCCAGTGTGCTATGCCTGTAGCACTGGAGAAAAATCCGATCTTCCTGTACAAGAGAGGCAGCGAAGCCCCACCACCTGAACTACTGAGTGCTGGCTCCTTGGTGCCACCAGCCCTGGGCTCTGGGGACATGGGGACAGCCGGGTGCCTTCAGCCCACAGGACGAGGACGGTGACTTCTCAGCGAGAGCTGTGCATGCTGCCTCCATACTGCACCGGGTGGGATGCTTTTCCACAGCTTCTCAAACTGCTCATTGCAGCGTTTGGCTCCTCTACAAGGGCTTTTCATAGCTGTAGCCCCTGTGGCTTGCTGCGGCATGGTTTTCTTGTGGAACAGATGGTGTATTGCGTAGAAAGTTACTGTATTTTTGTATCACTCATTTTTATTTATTCATTTCACTGTCTCCCCTTCTCTCCTTCCCCCCCCCCCCTTTTTTTTTTTCATGGGAGGCTTATAGTGTAATTGCAGAATTTGGAATTGCTGTCCAATTTATATTTGTTATATTGATTTTTACGTCTCTGTGTGTGTGCGCAGTATTTTGCAGAGCAGCGCCTGCTTTCTGAAGTGTTAACGCGTTTTTGTCAATTTGAAATTAGCTCAAAATACTTTAAGGGAAAATAGCTTATGAAAGAAGATCTTTGAAAGCAAAAGTACATGTCTTAACCAAGCATTGTACTCATTGGAGTACAGTTTCAGTTTTAAGTCAGAAGATGGACTTTCTGTATCTAATCTTTGTGGTGTTGTTGTTGTTTTTTTTTTTTAATTGATATCATCTGGTCAATTTGAGGGGAAAATGCTATTCCCATAAGAAAAATATTTATTCTAAATATTATTGTTGCCTAGGATCTTGTTGAATTCATGAGATACAGCAGCAGTCAAGTTGATTTAATATTTTTAACATTTTTATAGTGTTTTCTCATTGTTTCCATGAAAGCAATTTCAATAAATATTTTTGCAATTGCTTTTGGTTTCTTGAAATTAGGTTACCTATTGTTGAAAACTGCATGTTCTCAAACATGGGTTTCAGATCTGCTTTGTCACGATTAGGCATTTGAAATAAAATATAAATATTTGAGTAAGCCTCAAAATGAGCGCTTGCCTTCCCCCCCGAGCTGCCAGGACATAATTTGTTCTGCCCAGTAAATCTCCATAAGGTGATACTTGAAAAAGATAGTTCCAGTCATAGGAGTTTAGTTCCATTCAGCCAAATCACTTTATATATTCAGTTGTATGCATGTGTGAATGCATATATGTATGTATACATGAGAGTATGTATATGCATGTGTGTACACACGACACATTTATACACTTACATGTCTATGGATGTGCACACACACCTTAAATGTATGGGACTGTCCCATTTGTAAGGCGAGGGTCATGTTTTCATCCTGTACCCAGGCCTTACTACACGCTCACAGCAGTATTTTTCCAGTTGCAACGCATTGTTTTTCCAGTAGCTTCTGAACGCGAGGCCGTGCATCCTCCTGTGTGGAAACCTGCTGAGGTATGTGGGAGGAGGGGTGACTTGAGCAACTCCTGGGAGGCCAGGCTTTACTTCTGGCCTCCTGGCTGGGTTGTGTCCTTCTATAGGAGGATGTCCCTCATGGTGCCGCATTTAGCCAGGCACCAAGCACGGTGAAAAATAAGCCCCCTGCTTCTTTTCTCTGCCACAAGTGTTTTGAAGGTAAACGATTCCCTGCTGACAGGTGTTGGACAGTTTGGACCCTCTCATCTTTATGTGCCTTGTTTTCCTCATAAAAGGACATTGGAGTAATCTATTTATAGGATTGCTTGAGAGAATTCCCCTAATGATGAGACAGTTCAACAAAAAATCTCAAGATAATGGCTTTTCCATTTGCACCTCTCAAACATTCTTTCAAATGGAAGTGAAAGAATTATAAAACCCTTGTCAGTAGTTTAAGTTCCCTAGTGATATAATATAGTGGCTTTGTTCTAAGCATTACATGGATGGGTTGTAAAGGGTAAAAGTATAATCGAGTTTGTGGGAATCTGTAAAGATGTTAAATACTGTGTAGGTAGCCAACTCTAAGAGTCTTTTCTATACATATTTGCACTTACCACAAACAGTTTCTATTTTGGAGTGGAAAAGCAAATACTTTCATCGGTGTGCTAAGGGCAATTCACACTTTGCATCTGTCCAATTGCTTCAAGTTTCGGAGTTTAAATGAACAAAAACCAGCAATAGATACAGCTCTTTTTAAATATTGTGGTCATATTTGGATACAAATTTGGATAAAGCATATTGCAAAGATCAGATGGCATTTTATCCTGGCAAACCATGGTAGAGATGGCTTAATACCATTCCTCACCTGATGGAGCATTAAGATGTAGTTGCCTGAAGATCAGCTTTCAGGATGGGGATGAGTATTTCAAAGAGCTGCTCTTCCTTACTGTATTCTCTGTTCTTCAGCAGACAGTGTATGGCAGTAGGTGCTCATATACATATCAAAAATGCCTATTGCAATAGTGTGTGTCTGTGCCGGATGGCTGCGCAGTCTAGTGGCCTGCTGCTCTTGGGCCATGTGTGATAATCTTGATGCCGTCAGAAGTACCAATTGTGTGTGCGTTTTTTTGTTCTCAGGTATGGGGCTATAAATACTTGATCAAGCTTATTGTGAGGGAGTATAGTACTTTATGAGCAGATATCAGAAAATCTAATGACTCTCTTCTTATGTGCCGTTTAGGATGCTGTACACAGTGGAAACATCCTCAGAGTACTTGGAAAGTTTTGTCCCCTGTTCCCTCCTTTCAGGGGATCATGGCTTTGCACACCCATTAATCTCTTGACCAGGACTGGGTATGATGAGGGCCAGGTTCAGATCTAGCACCCACAACTTAGGGGCCAAATTCTGATCTCTTTACTGAGATTGAAATACTTCAGATTATCCTCGCTAAAGTTAATGCTTTTTTTTTGTTTGTTTGCTGCAAAATTAAAATCAGCTCTGCTCCCTCAGATTGTGTATTATGTACACCAAATGATCGCCAATACCAAAGACTCATTTCTTTGCCTTCTCTTGTATTGAAAAGAGTCCTAATGATTTAGTGCCACACCAAATTTCAGGATTAAGTCCTCAAGTTAATGTCAGAACAAGAAGCAGTAGAGGTTTATTCATGCTATCTGGGCAATGAATCTTTAAGATAAATACTCTTTGAACAACTCAACTCTGAAAAGAAAAGGGTAGAAAATAAACCAGCTCATATCCTTGTAGGATATGAGCCAAAATGTTTAGTTAAAAAGTTTAATTGTAAAATTGTTACTTTTCACCTTCTTCTAGTAAAATGAGCAGTTTAGGTAAGCCAATGGCATTGCATATGTCCAACAAAAGATATGATTTATTATAACTATGAGATACAGACATGTGGTTCCCTGGTTTCAGCACTAATGCTCTGTATTACCAGGGCTGAAAGGTTGCCTTCAGTTCCTGGTGTGACCACAGGGTGGTTATTGCAGAAAGACAGAAAAATCCTTTTCAGCTAGTGATGGTAGCATGAGGTGAAGGTTGGGACAAGCGCTTTCCAAACTCCTCTTAACTGTTTTCATCAAAATACTTTGAAGTAAGGGCTGCTGTTTAAATATCAGTTTATATCAACCAGAGCACTGCTGCTCAGTCTGCCTCGGGGTCTAGAGGGAAAGTCTGGTGTCCCAGCCCCCAGCGGATGTTGCTGGGACGTGCTCATTGGGGAATAACTGTTTTTATCACTGTGTGTGGACATGTTGTTCAGAGACTAATGCAAATGGCTCTAGAGCATGTGCCATGAGTGAGAGCGTACTGCTGGTGTGTCCATCGCCCTGCTGAAGGGAGGGCCTGCAGTGACCACAGTGCTTCCCCCAGGTGGTTTTTGAGTGGCTGTCCAGCGGACATCCTGTGACCTCCCACATGCCCTCATTTGGGTCACGAGTGATGGTTTCCATCAACAAGTGCTTCCAGTGTTTGGTTTTAGGGCAGTGACTGTAAGTAGGACTGTGAGCCAGGCTCTCCCTACGCTTGTTCGATAAGGGTACTAACGATTCACTTAGGGTCAGATGGTCAGCCTGGAGAGAAGCAGTTCCTGAATGCTCAGCACCCATGGCATAACCCCAGCGCCTCCAACTCTTTCCTTACGTCAGGCCCTTACTCGCTTCAGAAAGGCGGGAGGGAAATCGAAAAGAAGCATCTGTATTCACTTTGCTGGATTGTCAGCCATCTCTGACAAGTGAATCCTGTAGTTTTACGCTCCAGTTTTGCCCCCAAATGCATACACAAAACATGTTTTACTCCACAGGATCCCCAAATATGTAAGGCTTCATCTCCAGATGCTTGCAGAAGTATGGGCTGTAGCAAGAGCTGAGTGCATCTCTATATTGTAATAATGTTCCTTACACAAGCTGAACAAGGAAAACTAGAGCAGCATGGCTCCTGAGCAAATATTGTTTCTAGTCACATACGATACTTTGCAGCTGAGCCTGGTAACACGCTGCTCAACTGTTTTGCTATGCAAGCTCAGCGAATGCTGTTAGCAATAAAGCCGCTGCTGGTTTCTCCCCCAAAACCTCCCTCCTCGCCGTGCGCTGGAAATGACTGAACTTTGGCCCTCAATCTGCTGACACCCTGAGGGAGTGTAAATGTAATGACGTCTTTGCTTGTTTCAGCTGCACAACAGGAAACGCTCATGGCCTCCCCGTCTTCCTGCTCTGAGAAAGCGCTGCCTTCTCTCCCTCCCTTCCCCTGCGGCGAGGCGGGCTGAGACCTACTTTCAGGTCTGCTCTCTGCAGCGAGCCGTGCTCGCGGGGCCCTGGCTGCTGCTGCTGCCGCTGCTCCCCCTCGCCGGGGCCGCCAGCCGGCTCGCTGTCAGCACGCCTTCGCCCCAATGCAAAGCGTGGGGTAGTTGGTTGGTTTATTTTCCCCCCCCCCGGAGAAGGGGCTGAGAAGAGAATCCAGTCACGTTGCAATGGCTTGCTTCGCAGGGCACGTCACTGGATGCACCTCAGCTGAAAAGACCGGGATGGTCAGGTGATAATTTGCCGTGGGGAGACTACATCACTTGCATAATATAGAGGACACGCTGTCAGGTGGGCACGCAGGGATCCTGGAATACGGCCCAAATAGTGCTGAGTAATGCTGGGCACGAGGGGCCTGAAGAGATTTCTTTGCCGTGGTGGAGCGCGGAGCCTTGCTTCTTGCACAGCAGCGACAGGAAGCCCGTTTAACCCTCTCCAGCTGCAGCTCTCATACTTTGTAACCAAACCAGGGGGATGAGTAAGAATGGTTGTTGAGAAACACCAGCATTTTGCAGCTAGCTGAGGGCAGAGGATTTTGTCCCATCAAAGCCAGCCAAAACATTAAAGCGTTGCGGAGCTCTTGCGAGGGAAATTAATTGGTTCAATATTCAACTGGTATTCTCTAATGCCTGGGGTATGCAATGTGTGTGTGTGTGTGCGTGTGTGTGTCACTCTTTTAAAAATAAGGTGCATACGCACCGGTGAGTTTGCATATTGTGGTGGGAGAATAGGAGCTGAATAGTCTAGAATACAGTGTCCTGAATTTGCAAGATTGAATTAGCTTTGAATGTAGCTGATTCTGGTGCAGTTGCTTATTTATTTGCTTAATGCTGCAGAGGCATTTTATTTGAGGAGCAGCTTTCGTCTGGGCTCTAATAAGCAAGTTCTGAATTTACCTCATTAATCTATTGCACTACCTAGCAAAATAGCTGTTGTTTTTAACAAGCTGGAGTTATGTAACATGAATCATGCATGGCAAGATGCTTGCAGGCAGGGAAAAGCAAGATGTGCAAAGAAATAATGGCATTCAGCCTTTTGCAGAATAGGATATGACTGGGTTTTGAAATTAAATACTGTGTGTTGGTACTCTCAGCCGTACAGGCAAGTTCCAGCTATTCATTGTGAGAGCATGTCTTGAAACAAAGTTTTGAGATGGGAAAGTTTAACAGACAGGAGAGCGAATTTGTTCAGCCATGTGCAGTCCTTGGAGGGTTTTGCATCCGTGCCTGCCAAATTCCGCCCCCCTCCCCATTGTTTTTCCTCTGGAAAAGCAGTGTAGAATTATACATGTGAAAAGCCTCTTAAATGGGACCGACCGATTTCATGTGTGAAAGAAAATAACTTGATGAGCTGTGATTGCCCCTATAAATTGTTACATAAATCTCCTTTCTTCTTTTAAATATGCCCCTGTAGGGTCATTAGGTATGTATACACTACAATAGTCCTCTGTCTCAACAGATTTTACAGTTACTTTATGGAAAAGGAGAAGCAAGTGGTTATGTGAATGCATTAGAATCAAAGAAATTGATTTTAAGTCATGTCTTTGACAATTTTTCCTTGATAATTTTCTCTGCTGATACTCAGTTTTCATCTTCAAAGCCATACTGAGATGTTAAGCCGGGAATAAACTTTTGCTCTGGTGGCATGGATACAAATATTAAATAATAATAATAATAGGAAATAAAGGAATGGAAGTAATAGCCCTTTAGGAAGGGAATGGGAATGATGACAGTTTGGGAAAGAAACGATTTAGTGCTCTTGAATTCCTTTTCAGAGGGTCCTCCTCCCTTTCATGTTGACCAAGTAATTCTGTAATTTTCTTTCCTTTCCATCTGTCGATGAAATAGCTGTAAACTGTGGGGTAGGGCCATAAACTGCTGTATTTTGAGATTTTACTGTTATTAGTAACAAATATGCAAAAATAAGTGCTGATAATTATGGTCTTTATTCATATGCTGTGTGCTTATGTATACTATGGTTGATTATGTATTAATACAGACAGCAGCTGAGATGTAATAAGGAGAAGTAGCTACATCTACAAACTGCTTTTATAACTAGCACCATCATAACTATTACCATTGCTGGTAATCTGAACCTGGAGAACAGGAAACGAACAACTATAGATGAAAACATGTATTTTCTCACACAGAAGGCCACTCAGGTCATGGCCAAGTATGTCGAAAAGGCATTTTAAGGAAGCGGGCCGTGTTGCTCTCATTATGTCCTTATTTTCCAAACAAATGCAGGATTTCTCTTGGACTGTCAGTGCAACATCCTTCAGAAAGCACTTGCTGTGAGAACTTGAAAGAAAACTCAGCCTTCAGAAGAATGTTAATTTATCGTACTGAATTGACTTAGTTTTGTACAGTCATGCATTACCATTACAGTGGGAGAAGCATAGAGCCAGGTGTAGAAGTAGTGCCTCATAAGGGCATCAGCATCTGGTGGGTGGAGAATGACCCTGTCCTGAATTTGCGTGATTATAAACAAATACGGAGTTCACCAAATGTTCTTTAGTTGTTTTGAGTCCCAATACTCTTTCCTTTTGACTCCGTGATATTTTCTGATTGACTAATAGTGATGTCCTTTCTGCAACTGTGTGATCTTCTTAATGCAGATGAATATTCTGTAGGGGCATCAAATGAAATTGTTGGCATTCTTTTGCATGTTGTCAGTACTACAGGTCACGATTTTTATGATGTGGTTAATTAGGAGGGTTTAAGTGTCCTTTGCGTAAATTTCCCCTGCCCTTTTGGATGAGAAGCCAAGGCTGCTCTCTGGCTGTGGTGGGAGGTGTGGGCAGCGGAAGAGAGGCTGCCCTTGATTTCTGGTGGATTTTCTGTTGAGATCAGTGCAACCTGAGTGAGCAAAGCAGGGCAAGTAGGTGGCTGATGGGTGAAAGAAAATGCCGTGAGTGACGCTGTTGCCTATGAGGGTGGTGGTGTGTGTGTGTGTGTGTGCACGCACAGAGAGCGGCTCGCTGAGGAGCAAACTCTCGCATCCTGGGGTCCTTGAAGAGATTGTCAGAGGTTAATAGCCCAGGTCACAATGCTCTACTGAGAGAGGGATATCTTGCCCTGTGAGTTGTTGTATGCAATTGTCTCATTTTCCTTGCCTATTTTAAAAGCCAGTCTTATCGGTTCAAACTCTCAAGTATCCCCAGATTAGCAAGTTGTTCCCATATTGCAGCAAAACTTGAAATAATTACCGACTCAGTTTCACTATTTTTGCCAGTTTAGAAGAAAAAAAGAAAAAGTGAAATGTAATTTACACTAATTACTCAGTACTTGAGATGCTCAGCGTGAAAGTGGCTATGTGCAAAATGAGATTAAATATGTATAGGAGAAAAATACGTTGTGTAACTTTTTTCATATTTAATGCTCTATTTGTATGTCATTACCAGTCCATCTGCAAGAAGAATTATCTTAGCAGATTGAAGAATTTTTTTTATGAAAAAAATACTGTTGTACAGTTAGGCTGACAAATTAAAAATGAAGTTTTAGTCTGAACAGATTAAGATAGGAGAGCTGTAATAAAATCTCCTTATTGCAGGCTTACTTTCACTTAACTCTGTTTACTTTATAGGCCTTGGTATGATCTGAGGGGCCAAACAGTAGGCATGCTTTTTCCAGTTGTGTTGCTGAGACAGAAACATTTTGCCTCCCTGAAACTCGTGCATGTGTTAAATCAGTGGCTGGGTACTAGTGAAGGTTGTTTAACATCACCTGAGCAGTTCATGGGCCGAGCTCCTTGTCCCAGGAGTGAGACAGATGCACCATCAGTCTTACCAAAGTGCGTGCTATGCTGAACTGCTATTGCCAAGGTACACATTTCTTTGGAAGCAGCAATGCAACACACTTCTGTATTTCAGAGAGCTTGTGTCACCACCCAGAGATGCGCATGTTCCCTCTCTTTACCTCAGCTGACCCCGGCTTTGAACTTCCCAAACTTTGGAGATGTTTGTAGCTAGCCTTTGCTTTGTGAATGGAATTTGTTTTTCTAAGTGCAGCATGAAAGACTTGGTTTATCTGCATGGAGCATGCTTGCTTGAGCAGTTGCTTTCCACAGTGCAGCACTTGTAGATTAAACTCCTTTCTGTTGTGGTTGTGCCAATTCAATTCATTCTGCAGCAAGTCGGTTTTGCTAGCGTACTGCAGCAAGGTGCCTGGCTGCAGTAGTGAGGAAGGAAATTTTTCATTTCCGCTGATGTGTAATTCTTGTAGATTTGAAATGGTAGTGACAATTTTTTATAATCATTTTGAAAGGATTTTCTGAAAACCAGAATAATGCTCTCTGCTTAGATGCGTGTTATGTTTCACCTGTGAAACTACTTTTAATTCTTGTGTTTGCACTTGGAATTTGAATGCTTTGCATTGACACTAGAAGTGGCAGTGTCACATGCACAGAATATGCCTTTTAGTTTATTGTGGCAAATTTTACTATTTGTCATGTGTGATCACAGGAGCTCAGCAGTGTACTACTGCTCATGTGACACACTTACTGTAATGCTCTACCTAAGGAAATGCGGTCTAGTGAGTAGCTGGCGAGGAGGGACTTAATACCCACAGGTTCAATTCCTGGTTCTGCTACACAGCTTACGAGTTTAGGGTAAGATTCACACCATCTTACAATGTTTTCATGTGAATTAAATCCACAAGGATGAGTTACGCACAAAAATACCTTTGTGGTGCAATATTCTCCTTATGTCAGTTCCATTTCTTTTCCTTACAGGGATGTCATGTAGGCAGATGCTGTGTTTTGCTATTGACCCATAGAAAGCCAGTAGTTTTGTGCTAAAACAGAGTGTAGGATTTGAACCTTTTTTTTTTTTTTTTTGGCCATTTTTAAGTGACCATTCTCTGAGCTATAAACAATATACATAATCACAGGATTTACTGTAAGCAGACCACTATTAAAGACCATACAAGTCTCACAGAAATGGGGCTATGCACTGCTTCAGACTCCAGTTCTGTCTCCTTTTCTTGGCTGAAAATGGCTGGGCTGGGTTGTTTTTCTCCCAGACAAACTGGTAAAGTTTGAGGTGGGAATTTGTAATTAAGACATTGTACTGTGGTGTTAGAGTGAACAGCAGCTTTGAAGAGTGGAGGGCAAAGATGTTTCTGCCGTTCAAAGGATGAATGTGGGCAGTGCAGAATTGCCAGTTTCACCCTGGCTTTTTTTCCATTTCATAAAATACACATTTTGAAGTATGTAGGCAATTCAGAGAGTAGCTGACCTGAGCAAAGCATGGTAGCTGTTGGGAACCCCAGAAAATGCATCCTGTAGGAGGGAGCCCCCGGGGACTCTCCCAGGCCTCTCCTGAAGACTGTGCTGCATCTGCGTAGGTGTGGCTCGTGGGCCACCTGAAAGCCATGCCAATCCACCCCGGATGATGGCATGGTCGTGGGCAACCACTGAAGCGCAGGGGGCTGGACCAGGAGACCTCAGAGGTCCCTTCCAGCCTCAGCCACCCCATGATCCTGTGCCTTGACCTGTCCCCTCTGTGTGGGGGATGGCATAGTTAGCGCAGCTTCTGTCCTGACATAGGATGTTGCGACTGAGCTCTATAAATACCAGTATGAGTGTCAGAAATGGCTGTGGTGAGGAGTGCTTAAAAGCTCACCTCTCTAAGTTCATCTACCAGCAGCTCACGCTTCTCACTGATGGACGTTCCTGAGAAGCGTGAATCACCGCCGGCGTGCTCAGGCCTTGCTGCCTGGCCCTGTCCTGTCCCAGCTGCTGCGAGTGGGCGATGCCGACGGGCCTGCAGGCAGCAGGGAGGGCTGCGCTGAGTAATTTAAGTAATTAAACTTGGGCTCTTGGTACTGCTTGCCTTGCTTTCCTCTGTTTTGCCAGTCTGGTGTATTGATGAGGATGTGCTGCCCGATGGCAGTCCTTTCTGCTTATCGTGTCCCCTGCCTTGTGTTGCTGGGATGCCTCCTGTGTGCAGCTACACCCTTCTTTCTTTGCGAGTTCGCTGAGCATGCTGCTTAGCAGGTGAAGAAAATCCTGTGACGGGTGGAAAACACTGCATACAGACCCAGAGAAAAGAAAAGCCTGTGTTGGGCCAAATATCTGCCAGATACATCTCGTGCTTGCTTAGCAAAACCCCTCAGTGAAACCTGAATTCTAAGCAGATTCCTAAGTTGTAGTGAAATCCCTGGGTCCTACACATGCTCTCGATATATGCTTATGCACTTTGTGAATAGAAATGGCTTATTGAGCTGGAGCCAGGGTGGGGAATTTTGGGACTCCTGCTGCTCTGCTTACAGTATTTTGCTGCAGAGTTTAAGGCTGTAGAATGACACCAACTGGAGCCACGGAACAATCTGCTCCCATTCCCGCGAATTCCAAATTATTTTCCTTCTCACATGCAAAGTTGTACCAAGAGCTGCATTTAAAAACCCATCTGTTGTCCATGTTATATCAATAGGAAGAAAAATTTTAGACTTCAAAAATATTCTGGTTACTTGCTCCATACTGCTGTCATCTGTCTTTCAACTACGAGCCATTTCTTGTAGTTGCACTTACTTCTAGCCACTCAAAATTCTTCCTCCCACCAACAGACGAAACTCCTAGTCGGCTAAAGAGCACAAGTGGAAACAGGATGCTAGAAACTGGTTGTGGAAAGATGTGACTGCTTCTGAAATAAGACGTTTTGATAGCATAAAATAGGTAAATTGATGTAATTGCGTTGTGGGTTTGTTTTCTTTGTATAAAATGTGGAAATAGAAATAAATTACTTTAAAAGTTGTTTCTTCATATTTTTCATTACACTGATAGTATTTTTGAAGTCTCGTCAATGTCTATAAATATTTAAATATAAATTGACACACAAATACATAATGCATAAAAGTAGAGCTATTTTTTTTATTGCTTATTAGTTTTTACAGCAAAGTTAAGCTGATGATTCCAGTGCTACTGATTATAATTAACCTGCGGCTGACCCCAGCTTTCTGTGTTGCAGTGGCAGGAACACACTTCACGCATTTCATGACAGATACCCTGCTTTGGCACAGGGCAGCAGTTGAATTCATCTAATTTTAATCTGCTGTTACATCTGTAACAGTGAGTTGTTGTAGAGCTAGAGAGGTGATACTGTATCATTTCAGATTTGCAAGGCTTTCTTTGCAACTATAATGAGTACTCAGGTATTTCTGTCTATATGTATATATTTGTATTTCCTACAGCTTTGTGGCTTTTCTTCCACTGTTTGTGAAGCAGTAACTTCTCTCTGAGGGCTTTATGGTTTTTCAAATGCTGTGCTGTATTCTGCAGGGGAGATGTTCACTAGATGATAGCTCTACGGCCTTTTCCTTTATTGGCTGTGCAGAGGATATGGGTCACAAGCTATCCATCTCATGACGGTTGGATAGGCGTATGTTCATGAGAAGTTCAGGATGGATGCCCGTATTACTCATCAGTCCCCTGTCAGGATTTGTGATTGATATTAGAGCAACCCCTATGTTAGCCAGTGTCCAGATGTGTTCAGTTCTTCCCCAGTATGAAGAACACAAAACATGTATGATTAAGTACCTGCTATCCAGCTGATTTTGCCTGGCTATGTATTGCCGCTAGACTCTTATCCCGGTCTCTCTTTGCTGGTTTAGTATTTCCAAAGACTAACTCGAGCGATTTCTCTACAGCCCAGGACGATCCCTATTGATGTCAATTTGCAGATGCCCAATCTTACTGAGGTCTCTTTCTGGGGTTGGGTGGTGGAGGTGAATCACACAGGAGAAACTCAATGTGGAAGGTTTCTGGCCACTGAGAAAGATTTTGAGGACAAGATTTGGGCCAGGGGTGATCCCACAGAGTGAACGGCAGATTTCAGACATCAGCAGGTGAATAGCCACCCTCTGAATTTAAATGGTTGGGTCAAAGGGCAGCACTGTTTCTTTCTGTTTATCAGGACGTTAAGCAGAAGTATTTTTTATCCATTTTTAGACAAGCATTTGGTACAACCTCTGTTGTGATGCTGCTGGCATATGGGTGGAAG
The DNA here is from genome assembly GCF_964211825.1 of Aythya ferina. NCBI lineage: Eukaryota > Metazoa > Chordata > Aves > Anseriformes > Anatidae > Aythya > Aythya ferina. The sequence goes on from NC_140298.1 coordinate 56,484,921, forward strand.
GTACAGGAATATAACACTGGTGGAAATAGCAGATGAAAAAGATGTGGCAGACCTCTAAAGGCAAGATATAATTAACGCAGTCATGGTCCAGTAGCATATTGTCTAAAATGTTTACCCAATGCTTTCAAAGAAGCCTGGAGGTGTGATGGACCTTTCTGCCACTGAATTTCAGTCCTGAATATCTGGGGGTAGAGAGCTGTAAAGCAGTCAGCGTTTTCACAGTTTTTTTCTGGGTGGAATGCATTTGTATAAAATAAGCTGTATGTGTTGTTTATTGACTTGTCCCTGGAATGTAAAGGCTTTAAACTTTAGATGCATGCATGGGTTACTGTTGTTAAAAGTGTGATAAGCACTGGGTATAGGCTGTTTGTAGGAAACAAACTGACGTCTGCAGTAGCAGATTTTTGTGGCTATGCTGCAGTAATGTCAGATTCGGGGGATATTTTTGGGCAGTGCCCCACTTGCAGGGACCCGGAGGGAGGCTGGGGCCTGGGCACTGACCTGCTGTCATTATGAAGGGGCTGCATGCGGGGTGGGGAAGCTGGACTTCAGAAACAGCCCTGACAGGGGCATAGCACAGTTGGTGGCTTTAGGCTTCTTGGTTTAGTGGCATTGACATCCAAATTCAGGTCAAAGATGAAAGAAGAGTGGGACAGAAGGTCAGCAGGGCATAGCTGTGCGGAAGCGCTAAGTGTTTCAAATTTGTCAGCCTTCCTACTCCCCTGATTTTCTGCTCTTTCAGTTCTGCAGCCACCAGATGCTTTAGAAAACACCTCCAATTTTTCAGTATGCAGCAGAAATCATGAACCCCGGTTTCCTATAAGCATCTGTCTTTTCGATGCAGTTCCTGACTGTGTTTGCGCCACTGTAGAAAAGGAGGTGAGGGTCTGGTCCTTGATGTGAAAGCAGCTGCTGCGGCCAGAAACAAGGCTACAAAAGAGATTTGAGAGGAAGACACAATTAATTCCTTTGAGAATACTTTTTCTATGGGAAGTTCTGTGAAAATGGTAAAATGTTGGAATTGTGAGATATAGGTGATTTATGATTACAATTTTTTCCCATGGTATTGTGTAAAGGCTTCTGTGAACAAGTAGGCTACCCTGACCTTGTGTCTTCAGGCACACCCAATTTACAACCTAAGTATCTGATAAGGATGAAGAGGGAGCAGAAAGGTTATCACAGGAATCACGGACAGATGGCTGGTGACATGCCCTCCCATGTCAGATCTGACGCCCGGGGACGCTGGGAGCTCCAGCCCTGTCAGTCGGTAGCGCTTCAGCACCGCGGGGTGCTAAGCAGCCCGCAGGTCAGCTGGGTGAGCCTTGGGCCTCCTGTTAAACCTTCAGCAGACCTTTTTCCAGTGAAGCTTTGGACATATTTAAAGTTTATTACATGTATCTTTGTGTTGCGATTGAGCCCCAAATTTGTTTTAATCTGAAGTTTAAAGGTCCCTTCTGACATAAGGCGCATTGATTGTTGGAAGATTTATGGAATAATGTCAGATACTGCTGTTGTAAAAAATGTTGTTGTCTTGCAAAAGTGAATTTCTTGTTTCTTTGTCTAGTGACATATTCAGAGCACTTGGAAGGAAGTTTTGGAGTAAGGAGATTTCTACCCTGGGGGAGTAGTATCCTGTGCTTTAGTTAGGTCATGTCAGGCCATTGTTTTGCTTCTCTTATCGTCAAGATCTTGTGTCTTTATTCATGCTCAGCTGTGGACTTGCGTTTCCTGGAAGAGAGTGAAATAATTAAGAATTAATACTACAAAATCATATGTTCTGTGCCTGTAGCTAGGTTTGTTTAGCTGAAGGCAGTTCTTTAGTTATGTATAGTAATGGGTGATATACATAAGTAGCAAGTAATATCTCATATCTGTGGTTATCAGTATAGCTGAAAAGCAACACGGTAATTCTCTTTAAAGACGAGGAAACATAAAATGAGAGATTCAAGGTCACCCATCCAATGGCTAGTAAAACGAGGGTCTCTGTCCCCTGCCAGTCTTCATCCCTAACTGTTAGCTGCTGTTCTCAGTGGCTTTGCCTCTGCTGGCAGATGTCACAGAGACAGGGTATGGCAAAGAGCACGTTTAATTTGTTGGTCCAGATGTGGCTGAGGGGACGACAGCTGGGTAGACGGGGAGGAGTTTATCAGTGTAAGAAGCCACTAAAGCAGAGCGATGCATGTGGTGCTGAAGAAGGGCATGTGGTGTGTGATGCTTGCTCCTAAAAACCTGCAAATGGCTACTCAGGGTCACACAGCCTAAATGCAGGTCTGGTGAGAGGGGCTGGGAGAGGAGGAAGGGCACTCCCAGGCTGAACTGAGAGCTGATATTGCTGTGCACTTGCAACATGTGATAGAACAGCAACTCCCTAATGATCGCTGCTAATGGGGTGGCCAAAGCTCCTCTGTCTTGCCTAGTGAGTTTGGCTTGGTCCTGCCATCAGAGCTGAGACCTCACTGAGTGATGTGAGCAGTAGCTACCATGGTCACAGCCTGGGGTGTGTGGCCCTGCTTTGCAAATCTGCTGGATTTCCATCAGGGTTTCTAGTGCTGGCAGTGAGATGCTTTTCACCAGAGCTCAGTTCATCACTGAATAGGAGGCATGCAAAATAGATGCTGGTTTGGTTTCACAAGCATGCAGCTTCTGCTCTGGAATTTGTTATTCCATTTCTTCCAAGTCTTCCTCAGGGAAGCACCTGATTTGGATTCCCTTTGGATTTTACCCTTGATTCTTGAGTTGTTGCTCTCTACCCCCATGTTATGGCCACAGCTTCTGTCTGCTTCATTTTCCCCACCACCATCGCTCCACAGTGGCTCCCAGTAGATGCTGGGACTGACTGACTGGGAGAAGCTGGAGCAAACCTCCTGGCAGAGGTTATGCTGAGGCTTATTCTTCACGTAAGTGGTGATATCACAAAGAGATCAAGCTGTGCAGCCATAAGAATAAACGTGCAGAATCTAAAACTCGCAATCCTGGCTCATCTGTCACATAGCATCCTTTGCAGTGTGAGACGAAGTGTCCAGCTCCAGCTGTAAGCTGCCCTCGGCAGACACGCCGTTACCTTCTAAGTGCACGTCTGTAATCTCATCCTGAAAAATATGATTTTACCTTCCACTTACCCTTCTGGAGACAGCTTGTCAGAACAACATGGTACCGCAAACTTATCCTGCTTAATGTCAGCTAATTAAATTCATTTTTGAATATAGTACTAAACCAATTTAATTCTGTCTTTCAGAGCCTGCAGAGACAGTTGTAACTCTCAGATGGGTTTCTGTCTCTGATTAGTGATCAGATCTCTTTGTGCCATTTCAGACCGACTCTGTCTTTCTTCTGCGTGTCTCTCACCTGTACTTGTGATGCTGGGGGACTGGCTGTTGCTTCCGCTGCTTTCATAGCCCCAACATGCGCTGTCATGTCTGACAGCATGCTCCGTTTAATGACTTTTGTTCTCTGATATGGAACTTCTCTTACTGTTGCTGGAAGAGAAATAGAAATTGCTGTGAAATGCTCTTGATGTTAGCTGTTTATTTAGGAGGTTGTTTTTCAGAAGTGTTGCTCTTTGGAGGGGACGGATGGCTACTGAGTGACCTTCTCACTCCGCACTAGTGTACCAGCCTCCGGATGATCGTCTGCATCGCAGTCCAAGTGTGACAGCCTCCAGTAATGGTTACCGCCTGTCACTCTCAATATATTTTGTGATCACTAACGTTCATGAAAATGAGGGGCAGAATTTAAAAAAAGAATTAGTCAAAAAAAAAAAAAAAAAAAAAAAAGAGAAAGGTCAAAGCAAGTCGCAGTGGGAAAGAGAACAATACACTTAATTAAGTAGTGCTGATGGAGTATATCATGACAAAGACAGTCTGGTAGATATTTTTTGATTTTAAATGCCCTCTGTGCAGGTTATCAAAGAAAGTCCAAGGAAAAAAAAATGCTGGTTCTCCGGGGATTTTCATGCATTATTTTTCTGGCACATCATCACTCTTGTTGTGCAGCTTTGTGCCGGGGAGCATGTCTGATCTGTTTGGAACCCCCCGATGCTGTCTGACGGAGGATACATGTAGATTGCAGCAGAGCAGTTCATCCTGTGTTTGTAGCTGTATTTGCTTTCTCTCCTTGCTTCCTCTCCTACATGTTGATGCGGTCTGTTTGTGTTAGGACATTACAGCCACTGAACTGAATTGCTCTTACCAGCCATGTAATTCCTTGTTACTGAGAAACTCCTGCTCTTGTTCATTCCAGGATGTAACCAAAGAGTGTTTGGAAACACGGTTCGGGAAGCAGCTCACGTTGCTGCTTCTCTGTGCTTGTTCTGCACAGAGAGGAGGTCTTTGGTGTGCGTGTGGATGTCAGCCTGGCGTATTTTACAGGCAGCTGATTCATCCTTGTTTTATGTTGCCCAGTAAGGTATACAAGTGCTATGTTGTATGTAATATGGCTTCGGATGTCAGAGAGAACTAAAGAGGGGCTTTCTCACCTTTACTGACATAACGCTTAACTTCCGACACTGGCAAGTGCCAGGAAAGTCGAGCTCAGGACTGTAATTCCCTTCTTAATTCCTCAAATTTCTGAGGAGGAAAGGAGTGGAAAGTTTTGTAGTTCAGGCAAGTTAATGTGTTTTCAGTTCATTAGTTACATTTTTCCTTTCATTTTAGAATATATTTTTCTGAAAGTTTATTCACAAATGTATTTTTTGTAATTAGTAGCTATAGATTTTTTGAGAATCATAATAAAATATATGTATTGGAGGAATTTTTGAGGTGTATTGCTTAGCCTTGACTTTAAAAAACAATTTGGTGCCTGTATCTAGCCAATCTAACCATGTGGGTTTAAATACTTTGACCATTTTATAAGTCCTCATTTGTTTTTCCAGCCAGCAACCAGTATTTGTTGAAGGTGGAGAAAGAATTGCTAAAACCTTGCTAAGCCCTAGAGCACAACAGTGCTTTATAGGCGTGCTCTCAACACCTGTGTCTATAAGATCTCCTCAGCTCTGGTGTGAATGTGCTGTATGCAGTAATATGAACATTTATGGTGCAAACAATTACATGTTTTCTTCTTCAGTGCTGTAAGAAAAGTTCTTCGGGGCAAAAGAGTAACTTACCTGTAGTTCATTATGTTTAAATACAGTTTTAAGATTGTTTTAAGACAAATAGACTCAGTTTTGAGAAGTAATTGTGCCTGATATTTGCATTTCCTTAGAAGTATGCTCATAAAAATGAAGGTCTTAATTGTTGGCACTGGAGATTACTACTGTCAACTATAGTAAATATACAGCTTGGAAAAGAACTGTGTGTATTTTCTTACAGTTCTCTCTTTCAGTAGAGGCTGTATTGATTTGTATCTTTAGTTCCCCATCTTTCCCCCACCCAGATTCAGTGCCAGTTCCCCAGTGTATTCCTGTCTTCACAAGCTATTTCCATAATTGCCAGTGCTGTTTACTTATGTATCTCCTATATAATTTACACTTTCAGGTTTCACAAAGGTGTCCAGTTGTCTTCTTCACCTAGAAAGACTTTGCCTTTGCTTTAAAGAGGCTCTTCTAGGACTTGCAATTTCTGTCAAAATGTATTTTCAGAACTTTGCTATCTCTTTCTCACCAAGGGAAAGGAAGTCTCATTAGGAAGTCTCTGCCAGAGAAATCTATGTGAAAGATCTTGAAAGTTGTCAGATTCATGAGTAGTTTGGGCTCCTCTTAGCAGCTTCTCCTTAGCGCCTCCTGCTCTACCAGAAGTGGTTTGTTTTGAGGAATTTTGGCATTCTCATGCACAGTCCCTGAGTTCCCTCCATCTCAACTGCGAGCAGAGAGGAAATAGGCATTGAGTACAGTACCTGCCCTGTGGCCTTGAAAATCTTGACCATGGTCTTCCTTGCAAAGAATAGGATTGAGAATCCATTAAGGAATCTGGGCAAAAGGGTCAAAAGAGAATTAAATGGAGAACTCCAAACTCAGTCCATAGATAACATTGACCAGCAGGATGACAATGACGGCTTTTGACTGCTACCAGCCTGAATTAGTTTTCAACTAATTCATTAGAGATGAAAGACAGCATTTCATTTGGTGCCTCGTGTTGTGATATACTTGTGTTGAGGATGTAGAAGATGTAGCTATTTTGTGGTCGTTCTTTTCTACTCCTGTGGTGATCTAGGACTTGTATTTCAGACTGTTCATTTTCCAAGGGCACCGTTAACAGGCAGCAACAACAAAAACAACAAAGTTTACATGACTTATTCACCTGAAAAGTTCAAGCAGTTTTTTGAAAAGGTAAATGAGGTAATGCAAGTTAAATGATTAGGCACAGTCATTAAGGAAAGATTGATTAAATGACTCCAAATAAATCTGCAAGCAGAAAAAGAATGAGTTGCATATCTTACTGTGTTTTCCTGTTGAAAACAGCTGGCCATTTTTAGCAGCATCATTTTGTGGCAAAGATGCTACAGATGATTTCTCTGGGAGGGAAAGTTCTTTCTAAGCCTGAAATAGGGAAGCAAAATTTAAGCAGATCAATAGAAAGGATCTGTCCAACACTCTGAAAAATGTCTGTTTTAGGGAAACTCCTTTATAGTACCAAGTCTGGATGTGGAGAGAAAGAATTTTTAAAGAATATTTACCCTTAAGTGTATTTGGTGGAATGCTTTAACTTACAAAGTAGTGCTTTCTTGTTCTTTTATACCTATGTCTACCTAGGAATACAGATACCTGCTACTGTTTTGGCATTTCTGGAAATGAGGGACTGGTGAGCCCTCTGTGTGTAGTTTCTGGGCAAAACTCCCCAGGCAGATGAGTAGCTTTCACAAGCTCATGCTCTGAAGCCTCTGTCTGTAAGGTGGGGAGTGCTGTCAGTTTTGCTGTGAGTGTTCTGTCCTCAACAAAAGCGTTCACAGGCGGTCGATGTCGTTCACATCATGTTCCCATCCATCCCCACCAGGGTGAATTTACCTCACCCTCCGTGCTTCAGCCAGCATTTGCACTTATTTGCCAGCAGTCCCCAGCTGGTTTCACACACATTCACATGGTTCCTGGTAGCTTGCAATTGGGCAGTGTAGGCATGGAGCTGGGGGAGCTGGCTGCCCACCGATGCTGTCCCTGGATGAAGGGAGCCCTGCAGAAAGCCCGGGGCAGGGGCATGTTGGGGCCCCGCATCTGCAGCTTGCCCCCAGCCACCCCGACAGTCTCTGCTCTGCTGGTGGCTCCTTACTGCTGTGTCCCATGCTGGGAATCAGTGTCTCACCTCTGTCTTTGGCATTATATGTATTATATACAGCTGATTCTGTTTGCCAACCTGTATTCATACTGATCCTGAGCAGGTAAGCACTAGGCATTACATATTAGCATTGTGCCATGGGAAGTGTACCCTTTGTGAGTATCTTTTTCTTGTTTTGGACCATGGATGTGTTCTTCCTAGCTTAAGCTTGTTATTAAAGACCAAATGCAGAGACACTGTCTTGCTTAGTTGGCAGAAAATGCAGAAGTATGTGGTGCTGGAGAGCTGTGTGACGTTGTGGCTGGCCGGTGAAGCATAATAAAAACAAGAGCCAAGCCACTTTGGAGGTATGAAGAGTCAAAGAAGCATTAGAGTAATTTAAAAAATGTAAACTGTGGGTAAAATCTGAAAACATCATTTCTTTAAAATTCTTTGTTATTTACCAGACTTCCCTCCTGAAAACCTCCTGCCCTAGGATGAGAAGCAGCTTGCAAAGCAGGAGGAAGATTGGTTTCTTCTGGGGGAGGCTTTATCTCTTCTGTGACTTCTGACCGCTGTGGGTGTGTCTGTATGTCTGTGTGTGTCTGGGTATATTTTTGGGTATCCTGTAAGTCATTTTATCCACATTTTCAAAATAAAAGAGAACGCAATTAATCTGCCTTTGATGTCAAAGCTGTGTTTTATAGCTTCATTCACGTCCTCATGCATTGCAGAATAAGTCAATGAAATTTATGTGCAAGAGTTTCTTAACTCTTGTTTCAAACACTTACTTAGGGGGATATACAGCCCAGGTGAGCTTTTGTTTATTTAGGACTGTAGACTTTTAAGGTTGCCTGAGCCTGTGTTTGTTTCCATCAGTTGTGATTTTGCCGTTAGTTTTAGCAGGAAAAAGCTTTTTCAGCTCTTGGAAAGTTTGTTTTCTGCCACTTATCTTTTTCACTGGAGACAATGCTGCTAGTATAAACTCATTTTCTATATCTGCATATATGAAAATATTTGTTAACAGATTAATTATCAAGTGATTTTAGATGATCAAATAATATGCTTGTAGTCATCAATAGGAAAGTAATGCTCTCTTAAGATCCCTTGATCTTTGGTGGTGCATCTTCTAAACCGGTGACATTCAACTTAAAAAAAAAAAAAAAAAAAAAAAAAAAGATTGAGCACAAGATTGAACACTGATAAGGTAATTCCTTTCACCGCTGCATTATTGTCAAATCCCTGACATGGGAAATCTTTATCTGTCCACCAAACAGTTACAGCTTATGTGTTATCAATGGAAACTAGTTTTTGCTGCCTTGAGATCATGCCTGAAAACTGGCCTGGAGCAGTGGCCAAACGGTTTGCCTACATCAGTGAACTTTTGCTTGTCATTGTGAACAGCAAAATGATTTCTATGAGCCTGGGAGGAGCCCAGATACTGTTAATGCAGAGGGGAAATACGTGAAAATGCACAAATGTGTTAGTAAAGCTTGATGTAAACCTCTGATTATGATGAACAATATATCTGGACTTGTTCTGTTTTCAGGTGGGACCCTCTCCTGATATGTGATCTGCAGCGAGCAACCCTGAATCATACGATGACAATGTTATCACTGCCACATCTCTGGGAACCAGTTATTCATAAGTATACGGTATGTGAACTTCTGCATCTTACATTAACCACCGCTTGTTGGAGCAGCACAGGAACAATAACACAAAGGTGCTAAAAGTCAATGAAGTAAATGTTAAGCCACATGTATAATCAATTATGCCGAGCCGTTCCAACAGATGTTTATCTGCTAGGCCTGGTCCATATGCAGAGCAGTGAACTGTTTTACCTATGAGTAAATGAAAATGTATTTATTTACAGCTGTTGGTAGAAACCTTCTACCGATGTTTTCTTTGGGTGAAGTTATCCTGGTGTAACGATGGCGTGTAGATATGCAGCCTACTACTCTCTTCCTCAAGGAGGAAGCAGTGGTGGCATTGGCATGAAGGGTTTTGTACCTTAACTGTATCATTGCATTTAAAGCAGTACTATTTTTGTGTTAGGAAAGGTCTTTAATTGCTTTTCTCCTTCATTCCATTTTCAGTTTCTGGCCAATCTGAATTCGATTAATTTCACACACCAATGAATCCCCAAAGAAGTGCAAATTAACTCCATTTTACCAAATTCAGCCAGATGATGGCAGGTATTCCCCTGATGTTTAGCTTTACATCACCCACTGCCTTTGAATAAGATTTTGATAGGAATTAAATCTGTATATTGAATCTTTTTTCCTCACCCTGTAAAAGGAAGTGGAGACTGAGCCACATGTTGTGAAAGGAGGCTATTTAATTTATGGTCTACAAAGACAGAAATTTCAAGTCACTAATATTTGGCATGTTTTTATTTCCTACTGTTCTGACTCAGGTACTGTAAACCACGAGCAAACTGTTTTTATGAGAATGGCTATGTCATTGTTTTATGTTCTGGAGCAGTTTATAGCACACCACATAGCCGTTAGCATGGAGCATCTTCATCTGATTTATAGCCGCAATGCAACTCCCACTGAAGCTGGTAGAAAAACGTTTCTTCACGCTGATGGGAGTTGGATTGCACTGCACGTAGCATCTGAGACTTTTGTTTAAGTAATGTTCTCTGTGGGGATTTTTTTTTTTTTTCTGATTAGCTACTTTTTAAAGATTAAGTGTTAAAGATACAGCATGAAACAAAATTACAAGGAAATGGATTGACAAAATAACATAGGAGAGGACTCGATGAAAATCCACATGTAGCTTCAAGAGTTATAAAATGATGAGGAAAGATAACTCTTGGCTCCAAAAGTATGCATCTGGATTAAACGCGCTGTATTTTTGTGTAAAGGTTTGAAGATGTTTGTCAGAAATGTGGCTGATTTACTGCTGCATCAGTGGTGTGAGACATGGAAAGCAATACAAAATCTTACAGGGATTAGGGAAAGGAAGCTCATGCTTCATTAAACAATTCAGTTTGTTTTGGGAGCGCCATTTGAAGCTCAGGTAACTTAGGTTATGAATGGTGAAGAGGTAGCCAAACCTGGCTGAGCTCTGGTTCTTCTATACGAGAAGCCCTTGGGGATGACGTCTCCCACTGAAGTGAGAGAGCATGGATCCTGCTGAAAGGGCTTCTAACGTGTCTTTGTGGCCACCCTTGGTAATCCCTGAAGGAAAGTTAGTTGGAAGAAAATGCGTTTTGCATTGTGCAGGGGCAGAGGTCTGGGAAGGACCCAGTAGGCCAGCTAGGCTAGTTTCCTGCTGTCACAGGAATCTTTTCAAAAGAAGGATGGATGTGTTTTGGTTGACATTTTCCTTTTCTTAGGTGGAAAGTGACTTGTCACAGGGAGAGCAGATATCTCAGGGAGCTACGGGCCAGCTGATGGGGAGAGATGGCTGCCACAGTGGCGACTGCTTGTAGGTGTCTGTGTTCACTGGGACCAAAGAGGAAGCAGAGCAGCGAGGTGTCTGCTTTTGAGCTGTATAACAGGGGGTGCCGTATCTCACACCTTGGGAGAACTTCTGATGGGAAATATTAACCTTCACAGATTTGCCATCTTCTCTTTGTGCGGTAGCTCTTCCACATAGAAGCATGGTGCTGGTGGAGAGAAAAGTTTCCCCCTCTTTGTCTCCTTGATGTCAGCTCAGCCCTGCTGGTGAGCCGGGCTCTGTCCTGGCCAGGTGCCTGCAGTCAGAGCACAGGTTTCCCTATCAGGGAACCCTTTCAAAGGGGACAGTAATAACTTCCAACATTTTAATAACTTTTCCTATAAGATCTGGTTACCTGGAATTGCAAAGGATAAGCAGAACTCTGAGAGATTTAACTTTATTAGCCGTCATAAATCCTTTCCCTTTTGACTCTAATCAGTCCCCAGGGTCTTTTTAATGCTCTTGACATTGCGCCGGCCTTTCATCGTCACACAATATACATTTTCCTGTAACAAGAAAACCGACGGTGAGAGCCTGACTTAAACCAGAGGTGAGGGCAGGGGTGGTAGGGGCGTAGTGTGAGCAGAAATTCATTGCCAGTGAAGGGAAAGAGGCTTTGTCAGCGCTGTTCAGCTTGGTTTTTCCATCAGTAGAGGGGAGCAGAGGGGACCTGAGGGTGCTGGAGAAGACTCTCCCTGCAGTTTGTGAAAGCGCATACAGACAGCAGCGCTTTTGTGCCTTGTGCCGGCACGGGGGCAAAACGTGCCTCAGAAAGCCTCCTTATGAGCAGGCACAACCTCACGTCCCTGGGGGCAGGTTTGCTGCAGGAAACGCTCGCTGCGAGCCGGCCGGTTCAGCCCCAGGAGCTGTGGACAAGAAAGAGGTGGCTTGTGGCAGCGGGATGCGGGAACCTGCTGGGCGGAGGCGTGGGGTGAATGGGGCCCTTCTTCGCTGGGGAAGGAGTGTTACCAGGTGGTCGAGGGATGAGGAGTGAGCACAAATGCCTTCTTCATAAAGTAGCTACCTGGGTTACTGCTTTTCTATCCGAGCCACACACAAAATCCTCCGGAAAACGAAGGGGGAATTCCCAGGCTGGTAGTCTGTCTGTCCTTGTGCTGTCCAGGAATCCATGTGATGGGGAAGGCATCCAAAGAATCTGCCCCTGTGTGTAGTGAAGCTAAATTCCCTCTTGTTTTTCCCTATATGCGAGTCAGCAAGTTTCCTCAGCAAATGCTTTAATTTTAAGCTTAATGGTATGCAAATATTTAACTTTGGAGGTAAAAGCCTCGGGCTGGCTTCAGATCATGGACAGGCTTCCAGCTGTTTCAGCAGGTACAGATCCAACGTTTATATATGTGAATGGCTATTTATTTATTTATTATGGTAACCTTTTTATAATAAACTTGGATACTTGCATACCCTGTTTTTACTTTGAACATAAAAATTGATTTATTTGCAATGTGCGTACAGCCATTTTTAGAAGCTTTGGCAAAAACCTCAGAACTGTTGAAGATAATCATTGTAGGCTGAAGCTTTAGATAACGCAGAGCTGTACTGACTTTATTTTTCCTGTAAGTGAAGTGGCCAGAGCTCTGCTCACCACTGAAAGCCCACCAACATCAGTTACAAAACAGAGGTGTAGAAAGACCTGCCTCCTGCTGCAGGAGCTTTATACTGTGATTTGGCTGTTTGGACAAAAGAACATTGAGCGTCAAGAGCGTTAGCTATAAATATGCTTGACTAGGTTTCCAAAGTGTACGAAAATGCTGCCTTGGCATATACATTGTTGTATCCACGTGTATTGCATCTACTTATGCTTTCTCCAGCCTTCGTTTCAGCTGCTGCATGCCTGCAAACAGCTCTTATTAAAAAGGGAAAGTCCGTCGTCTTGTGGACCTTCTGCAGCGTGCTCAGCGTGTGAGCTATTGACTTCATAAAGACAAGAATAGCTGTGTCAAATGCATTTCATTTGCATGTGGCAAGATAGAAAAAGCAAACTCTGTGTGAAGAAGAACAGACAAGAAAGACACTGAATGCCTTAAATACTAAGGGAGTTAATGCTATGCAGTGATTTTTGCTTCTGTTATAGGAAGTGTAAGAACAGTATGCTTCCTGGCGTACATCACCATCCAAACTGCAAAGGTTTCAGTTCCATGGCAACACGACAAGCCTGATTGTGCTTAAGGTGTATGTATTAATGCATTCAGAGCAAGGGGCTGAGAGTGAGATGGAAAAAAAAGAAGACATGCCGAACATCTCCAGTTTACTTATTTATATATAAAGTAAAGGCTTTGTTCTTAGAAAATCAGGACTGACATGATTGCGCCCTCCCCCCCACATTCTCTCAAATTCTTTTCATGTGTGTTTTTCTCAGGCAAGAAGCAAAAGAAGAGGTTGTTTTTTTAGTGATTTTTTTTTTTTATAAGACTGTAAGTGCAGCAGCACTTGAATGTTGCAAGAAAATGCTATTAATTCCTGAGACTGTTGTGTATCCCTGGAGAGAGAGGCTTGGTTGCGGGGAGATTATTTTTTTTCCAAGATGTACTGTTTTACAGACTAGAGTGAAGCAGTGTTGTCTTCTTTTTATTATTATTTTCCTTGATCTTTTTGATCTGCCCTCTTTCTGCCTTTCTCTACATCCACCTCCAGTTTCCCCCATCTTCCCTGGCTGAGGAGCAGGAAACAAGCCTGAGCTCTGTTTCCTGACCTCTAAAGAACTATAAAAGTACAAGGAAATGGGGTGTTTTGTTCTGCCAGCCTGCCTGGGTTTGCAGCCTTGCCCCAGTAATGCACCTGCTCCTGGGCAGGGTCGGGAGTCACCATCCGGAGCAAGCGGACAAGTGGCCAGGGACTAACCGGAGTTGATCATTAAGTGGATTCCCTTTGATCTGCTCAGCTGGCTGTGTGCACATGGGAAAGGGGAGTGTGACAAATGCTCTCTGCTCAGGGAGAAGAAATGCCTGAGGCCGTCCTGCTCCTTGTGCTAGCGGCCAGCGGGTGGAAGAAGGATCAGCCTCCAGGGCCCGGAGTCAGGCTGGGAGGGGGGAACCTCCGGCTGCTGGGATTTCTGAGGCTAGCAGCAGTGCTAAGCTGGCACAGTAAGGCTGACAGAAACTGGCAAGTTAAACTGGATTTACAGCTGCTTTGCATTGCTAAAACAGGCAAAGCAGCCAGAAGCTATCAGTGGATCTGGCCTATAGGTTTCGGCAAGGTTTCTCCGTGTGACTGCAGAGAGAACAGAGCCCTGCCGTTGGAGGCTGGTTGGCTGCTTCCTGTTGCTGTGCCAGGAGGAATAAAATTCATCTCTCTCTTATCTGTATCTTTTTTTTTTTTTTTTTTTCTTGACTCACAACAGGAAAAAAAATATTAAAAACAAGACATTTTTTCACTGAGGTGAGAAGCCTGCCTTTGAGGTTCCAGTCAGGGGAAAGTTGTCCCTGCTCAGGAGAGCAGTGTGACACAAGTAAATCTTTTCTAAGGGCATAAATTGGATTGAAATGAGTAAATAACCTTGCACTGGCACTCGGCAAAGGGTGAATTTCGCCCTCGGGGTGGCAGACCTGGGCAGGAAGGAAGGGTCGCTTTGAAGCAGGCACTTTGTAGAGGGCAGTGCTGGGAGCATGAGCCACATGCTACTGCTGCGTTTGAGAGTCCCCCAGATTTGTTGTCATGCTTTCTATGCAGTCCCCCGGAACAAAAAACAGGCGTAGCTCATTGAAAACATGGATATAAAATTAGCACATGCTCCTCAAGTTACAGGGCACCTTCATTTTCCTGACTTTTCACAATGGGTGGTACACAGGACCCTGGGTGAAGAGCGGGATTAATTCCAGCAAGCAGTGCAGTGGGCGAGGCGACGGGCGCCTGCGTAGGTGTCTGAGCCAGCACAGCCCTCCGGAACAGGCCAGCTGCTTCTGGTGAGCATCTCCCAGTGGAGTACCTCGCTCAGTTTGGCAGGAAGGATGAAGAGAAAGCACCAGGAAACATCAAAGGAAAAAGAAAGGAGGAGAGAAATCAAGGACAGGAAGAGAAAAGAGTGAGGAAACAGAGCAAAGACAGAAGGGCCAGCCCAGAACAACAGGGGGCTGGGGAGAGCACAAAGCAGGAAAGCGAGGATGCTCTGTTGTGCATGAGGGAAAAGTTGTTTTCAGATGTAAGGCAGACAAAACAGAGTGAGAAAATCGTAATACATGAAGTGGGAGAGGATGTCAGAGGTGCAGAGGAGGAAAATTCAGACTGAGGTGAACAGAAAAGATACAGAAACCATTTGGATTACTTTGATACTGTGATACTTTTGATACTTTGTCCAGCCAATTTCAAGTAGCAGCTGCGAAGTTCATAGCATCAGAGTGTTGTGCCATTCTTCACAAGGAGGCTTTGGGGGCCGGTGGGTGCAGCAGGGCCATGCTGGGAGGCTGCTGCAGGCACCACGGTTGGTGGCTGGAGGCTGATCTCTCCGGCTGCTTTCTGCACCTCTTTGGGAAGCCTAACACCAACAATGTGAATATTCCTGAGACTCGTACCATGCTTGAACGCTGGTGGCAATAAACACCATAACAGTTTTCAGTGTTTGCCTTCTTCCATCTCTCTCTGCAGGGCTTGAGACACTGCCCCCTCTGTCCCTGGAGAGCAGTGCAGTGGGGGCACCTGCCTCTCTGGGAGGAACGCCCCACCACTGTTCGGTTTGCCAAACAGGAAAACTGCATTTAGAGACCGGTAGTCAGAAAAATGTGTCTGGTTGTCTTCTAAGTTATCTGAGGAAGAACAGTTGTCAGGAAGGCAGGGATAAGGGCTCCCTCTAGATCCCTCTTCTTTCACTTGTTCAAGCTATCTAGGCTACCAGAAATAAACAGCTGAATGGAAATTTTAGTTCTGCCTGTGAAAAGCAGCTTTTGAATGAAATCTACATCAAATAACAAATGTCTTCTTTCCTCCTCCTCCTCTCCACCTACCTTGTTCCTAAACATTAACTTTTCATGTCACTTGAGCTAAGTTCAGTGTCAGACTCACCAGATCTTACTGAAAAATACATCCGTCTTTTGTGGCAAGCTGGAGAAGATGAGAGGCTTGTGGTGTTTTTCCTTCTCAATCTCTGCTCCACTGGGAAAAGAAGCTAAGGCTGTGTGAAGCTGCCTCCTTCCCACTCTGCTCAGCTTTGCTCCCAAAAATGCTTCTCCCTCAGATGCTTTGCAGCTTCTCTTAAGGAGGCATGGGTTGGCCCACCTAGTGCCATCGTTTGCCAGGGGATGTTTTCTCAGCCTGTGGTGACTTCCGTCATGGTAGAAGGCTGAAAAAGATTGCTGTGGAATAAGTATTGGCACTGCTAGCTGTGCCATTTGAAAATCATTACCTAAGCGTGAAAGAGAAGTAAAATATGAAGAATTATGAGATTTAAACCCAGCCCAAAGCCCCAAACCTCCAAATCATTTCTGCTTCCTGTTTTCTGAAGTCTTGGGCTGTACTCGCAATTGTGTTTTTAAACTTTGCTCCAGAACCACAGAGGTGAGAAATCACCCTTTCTCTGACAGGAGCAGTTTTGTGAGCGGTGGCACTGCGAGCTGTCCTCCTGCAAAGGAGGAGAAGGTTGTGGATGTGAAGGCTGGAGAGAGATGTTGTTTCTGAGAGTGCTTTTTTCTGCACAAAAGGGAATGGCTCTTGCTGGACAGCGGTGCCTGAAATATTCTGCAGTATGCAGTAGTACATACGATAAAGACGGATGCATTTTTGGTAAAAGAGTGGGGACCTGAGCTTACTTGGTTACCCTACCAGTATATCCTAACATAGAGAAAGCAAGTGCTGGAAAGGCCCAATGTGTCTGTTGGTAAAAACGGACTTTGTGACACTGACCAGAGTCTTGCTGTCTTTGTTGGAGTGGGCAGGACTATTCCTGTATCACACCGCAGTTAAGCAGGGATGTGCTAATAGTTACTTACTTTGATCAGTGCTGAAAATCAGAAGCAAAAAAAATGAAATGTGGACTTGGGATGCTGTCACACAATGCTGAATCAGCTGAAATCAAAGCCAGGTCAAAGTGTAAGTGTGATGGTTGATGTTCATGAAAAACAAAATCTCTCAACCAGTGGCTGAATTTACTTTTCAGCTGCTAGAGAAAATTCACTCCTCTCACAGATGCCCTGCAAGCAAGGCAGCTGCAGCTGCACGACACAAGGAGCTCTTTCCTCTTCCCTCACCTTAACCGTCAGTCCAGCAATGAGGAATCAGATTTAACCCTCAGTGTGTTTTGCAGGATCTGTGAATCTTTAATTCTTTTCCAGCAGCAAAACACTTATTTTTGATAGACACACTAGTTGTTTGTTAATTTGTTTGTAATCAGTTTTCCGGGAGGTTGCTTTAATGTGGGAGGAACTGAGTTCTTTGGGTGCAAATGCTCGCTGCTGACTCTATTCTTAGTCATTAAGAGATGTTTTTCACATTAAGGCGCCTTTACTTTTAAGGGAAAATGTCAAGTGTCTTCTGATACTAGGCATGTGAAGTGACGGGAGCCATTTGCTGGGCTGTAACATGTGAGGGCAGGCATGGCCAAGGCATTCTCCCTCCAGTGCAGACCTCTCAGGCAGGCTGAAGAGCTCCCATCCCTTCGCCGTGCACCTCTGCTGTGCCTCCTGCACCAGCTCCCGGGGCCTGACATCCCGCTTCCAGGTACCGACCTACATCCATGCTGATGTGCCACCGGGCTGAAGGATGTCACTGTTCTTTTCCAAGAGGAACGTGTCTTTTTATTCAATTCCTTTGCCACCTTTTTGTATTTTTGAACTGCAGCTCTTTTCAGGCTCCCTGCCTCTGCAGTTCTTGCCTTTGTTTAGGTTATTTATGGAAACTGGGGAACAAGGAGGAGGGATGAAATTTAGGGAAGTTGACTGCGCTGTGAGTGTAAAGCTCTTTCTCTCCGTGTACTCTTCTCTCTTTCTTCTGGAGCCCTCCCTGTGGCAGAGCGGGCTCGAGGGCATACCAGAGAACGCTCTTCGTGCTCCACAGGCCACGTCCTCACGCGCAGAGCATGGTCAGTGCATGTGCTGCTCTCTCTCTTTCCTTTCTGCAGCAACCATCATTGCTCTTCTACTTTTATGGGTCAGCCCAACTGGCCAAGAGGTGGTAGGTGGTCAAACGCTGTTTTGGGAGCTGTGAAATACCTGTGTTGCTTGGGTGCTCATGTACCTTAAGGTGAATTGTGTGCAGAGAGGAGCGCACATCCAACTCTTTGGGAGCCTGGTGGCTGAAGTGGCTGAAGCCGGAGGTGGCCAGAGCCTGGGAGCTCCCCTTCAGCCCCAGCCCCTGCTGGCCCCCAAAGCTTTTGAGTTCCTTTGCATGGCGGGGAGCAACTCACCTCTCACATTTGGAGTGCATAAATGTAAGGAGAAATTTTCTACACAAGAGCACCCAAGAGCTTCCCTGTTTCTGCGTAGGTATTCTAAGACCATCAGCGCAGAGGAAGATATTGACCACCCAGTAGGTCAGGCTGTCCTTTCGATAGCTGAGGCAGTGCTCAGGTAATTGAGATGCCTCTGATTGCCCATGAAAATTTGCTGATGTTTACGCTGCTGTCAGGTCCTGAAGTCACTCCATAACATTGATTGTGGGATCTTGCAATGGATTTTAAAATTGATCAATATCTCAGCACAAAGTGGGAATTTTCCACTTTTTTTCCCCGCGGTTATGAAAATGCCTAAATAGCTGTATAGTACAGTAAATGTTAAACATTAAAGAATGGTTTTGTGTGTACTGATAAGAGAAGATTGGTGGAGAAGGAAGTAACTTGAGTTTGGCTGGTATAGCTGATATGGTTATGGTGGAAATCAAAGTGGGGGATGATCGTAGACTTAAAGCTGTCTTTGAAGGATGAGTCTGGGTCAATAAGAAGAGATAATGAGGAGGACTTCTCCCTAAATTAAAAAAGAGGGGTAGATGATTCTATGCAAAAAGCTGCACAACTGATGCAAAAAGTCAGCCAAATACAGAGAGAAGGAAATCAACAGAACATGAAGTACTCTCCAAAAACACATAGAAATGGAGAGGTTTTTACTACTGTGCTGTAGCAAAGATCAATTAAACTGTGGCAAATGGTTATGCAAAACGTTTGCTGAAGGGAAATCATCGTTCTCTTTGGATTCCATGAAGGAGCACTGGCACTCTGCCTGCGGTGATTTGTTGTCACCCAGCCCCGGTGCTCATGGCTGGCACTCAGTGAGGTTGTCTAGGGCAGATTATTTATTTAATTAGGAATGGCCACAGTTGCACCGAGAGACTGGCAGCTCTGCAGCAGGAAGTCTTTTAGAGGATAAGTCTGGTTGCTCGCAGATAGGCTGCTTCTTCATGCTATAAATAATTAAAATCATAAATAAGTGTATGTTGGCATTTGTGTATAAGCTTATTAACAGCAACTAATAATATCAAATGTGGTTTATGTACTGCCATGCACTGTAGTCCTCTAATTTCTTGATTAACTAGCCCAGAGACCTGCTCGGCAAGCTAAGAAATTGGGTTGTCGCTAACTGAACTTTTGAACTGTTCTTAACAAAAGGACACGTCAGTGAGGGAAGAGTCAAATTTATGAGTGCGTGAGCGTGAGCAACCCAGAAAATTTCATTCCAATAAGAGCAAAGAGAAATCCCCCTCTTTTTAGGCCAAATAGGCAAGGTCATGCTGCTCCTTAGTTTAACATATTCCAAAGGTGACAATGAGCGCTGATGGTTGGAGGGAGTCCCAGGAAGAAAGGGATTTGAATGTGACTTATGAGAGGCACCGTCATTTGAGGCAAAATCTTTGGAAAGTCTCTTGAAGGTTTTATATCATGTGGTGTTTTTATATATATATTAAAAGATATATATATAAAATATATATATATATTAAAAGAAAGGCAAAGCATTGTGATTTGGTGATTG
The DNA here is from genome assembly GCF_964211825.1 of Aythya ferina. Classification (NCBI taxonomy): domain Eukaryota; kingdom Metazoa; phylum Chordata; class Aves; order Anseriformes; family Anatidae; genus Aythya; species Aythya ferina. The sequence goes on from NC_140298.1 coordinate 56,504,449, forward strand.
TGTTTTTATTAATACATTCAGCTTTTTTAAAGAATGAATTCTGGGTTTGATCCATGTCTTCTTTCCCTAATTATTGAGTAATCAGAAAAATTCTTGCAAGAGGAAAAGAAGCGACCTCTTTTAGAGGAAACCGTTCGTGATTTTCAGTTAGGGAGTTGGAACTAGATGGTTTTAAGGTCCCTTCCAATCCAAACCCCTGTGATTCCATGACAAGCCGAGCTTTGCCTGGCTTCTCATGTGGTGGTTGGGATGTTCCCCTCACCTCCCCCTGCCCTTCCTGCAAGTGCCAGGTGCTGGTGGGGCTGCTGGGATGAAGCAGTCACCTATAGTGTCTGAAGCACCCCATGGCTCCTCGGAGTGGATACTGGGGTCATGATGGTGAAGGATGAGGGTAATTCCTCTGCTGTCCCTCTCCACCCCCTGCTTTCTGTAGCCCAAGCCAGTCTCTGTGTTTCTCATTCCAGATGGAGTTACAAACGGTATCCACTCAGAATTGGGTTTTTATCGTCAGCACCTGTGAACAATCAAAGCTGGTTTGTGCAGATTTGAAATGAAACTTTGGTCTGAAATGGATGTGATTTCAGAACAGTTTTTTTTGCAGTCGTTATCATTTTTCACCAAGAAATAAAAAGCTTTATGGTAACTCCTAAATGTGACTCTAGTAACTGCACACAAGAATAAACCTATTGTGTTTTGACAGTTAACATTATTTGGTCCCTTAAAGCCTGGTGGCATGGATACGGTGTGAGCAGACTCCTGAGACTCCTGCAGTTGTATTATTTTTCATCACCGTATTCTAAAAATTTATTTTAAGAATTTTGGTGAAGAATGGATCTCAAGAGTATTTTGAGTTAATATCTCGGAATAGGAAAGTACATTTTCCTCAGCTTACGGTCACTCAGCTGTGAATGAGCTAGTTATTGAACGGACCAACTGAATATGGAGAAAGGAAGAACCCTCCAATCCTTTTATTGCAGCTTCAGAAAAGGCTGTTGCTATCAAGTGCTAGTTTTGAAATCTGGTTTCCAGGTGTGTAGGAAACAACTTCCTTAGTCTGATGGTTTGATGTGCTTTGCAACTTTGGCATAAAAACTGTTATTTACTGCTAATGGTGCTACCAAATGGAAACAGCTTAGATGGCTACATAGAAAGTGGTAACTTCAAATTTAATTGTAAATATACCTATTTCTCCAAAACAGAAATGTTGATTTTCATATTAAATATCCCAAACAAACTCACGTCCCTCCACCACCACTCTACCCATTATTACTTGTTTTAGCTTTCTTCGGGGGTGTTTGCATGCAAAGGAAATACCAGATTCATACTTTCAAACAGAAAAAAATATCTATATGTAGCCTCAGAAATCTCTATTTCTATAATACTTTAACTTTTCAATTATAATCAATATTACCTGTTTTGCCCATGCTAGCATTAGGGGAAAAGCCCGAAGAGGTTGATGTGCAGGTAAAATGAGAATAGCATAACTATTTTTATGTTTCTGACATCAGTGTCCTGGTTTGTGTAATGTTGTATGCCACAGTGAGTAAATGCTCCATGCTGTGCTGTCCTCAGTGAACCAAACATCTATTCCAGGACTGCCCCTTGCTTCAAAATTTGTAGAAACCTTTTAAGAACAATTTTCTTATTTGGGTTTTGTTTTACTGCCTCCTTGGAAAGCTGGTAGTCTCTCTATTTTTAATAAACAATATGCCTACACCCCATTAATGTGTGTTCCTAATAGAATGCACTGGAGTCAGTAAGAGGATTTGTCTGCCTGCCACTTCAAATACTTCAAAAAACCATCAGGCAGCATTGCTACACCAGGGAACCTCTGTGTTTGCTTATATAGTCAGGCACATTCAGTTATCATCACACTTCCTCTTATGTCCTTTACCTTTCTTCTTTTCTGTTTCCCTGCCCTGAAAAGCAATGCATTTTCACCACTGGGAACACTGAGAGCTGTTCCTACCAGACCCTCACTGTTCCTCATCTCCTTCTACCCCCCCAGGCAGCATCTTCGCCACCCGTCTGTCACGTCCACACATTCATACCTATTCTGCACGAGGTTTGCTGGGTGCCTTTGTGTTGCAGGAAAACAGGCTTTTGAAAACTCGGTTGGCTTCCAGAGGCAGTTGCACAAACCAGTCTTGTGCTAGGTCTACTGTACAGGAACTGACAGAACTGACAGCTGTTGGGGAGGAAAAAAAAAAAAAAAGTAAACCATGCCAAAAATGCCACTTTCCAGAGGGAGTAGGTTGCCTGTTGTACACGAGCAAAGGGGTTTACCGTTCCTTGTTCACATAGCTCCTTGGAGGTTGGGGCTGTGTCCACACAATGAGTGCTGAGCCATCCCACAGTATCCTCTGGGGCACAGCCCAGCTGTGGGGCAGCTGCCAGAAGCACCTGGGGACTCCCCAGCCCTTTGGGGCAGGGAGGAGGGAGGGAGCCGCAAGCTGTGGCTTTGCTTTTCTCCACAGGCTGCAGGCAGCCGCCGTGTGGGTGCGGGTCCTGTGGCTCAGACCCCAGCCCCCAGGCACTTGGGCCATGTGGGCTGCCAGCGAGCATCTGCGTGGGAGAAACGTGAGGGCTCTCTGCAAGGCGGTTGGGCTAAAAATAATGCTCAGTGTTATTTTTAATAACGTTGTCGTGGATAAAGACAGCGAGGTGGGAGTTAGTAGCCTGGGACATTTCTTCCTCCCGCTTTACAGGATAAACACTGTAAATCCTGGAGTGTTTGTTTGGCTAGGTAATGCTTTCCAAAAGTATGTCAATGAAGTAGGCATCGGAGTCATAAAATACTTTCCTATATTTAGCTTATAAATATGCAATAGAAAGTCATTAACTTTTAGACTTCCAAGCACCAAAAGTACTTCTGGAAAGGGACTTGGATGTTGGCATGAGGCGATTTAAAAATACGGATTTTAATAGTGCCAGGATTGCACGGTCGGTGCTGTGCTGTCGGTGGCGTTCAGGAGACTCAGCCCCATCTGAGGTCAGCTTGGTTACTGTGAGGGCATGTGGAGGATCCTGAAACTTGAAGGGGGCAGGATTACTGGGGGATTAGCACTCGATTGGTTAATTTGGAGGATTAAGCTTTTAACGAGATATCGATACTAGAAACCCTGTTAGAGAGAACTGTGGAATAACTTAGGCTAGAAGGGGTCTCTGGAGGGGGGGCATCTCTCTGGCCCTTGCCCAAGGCAGGTGCGTGGCTTTGTGTGTCATTAACTCACCTGTGTGTGACTGTGATTTATGCAAGAAAGATGAATTATTCAGATGAATTATTCCGATCTTTTTAGAGCAGAAGAGAGGCAAGTGAAACCCGGAGTATTTCACAAAGCTGGGAATGAAGCTCGTGCTTGAGTGCTGCCAGGCATCGCTTGTATGGGCACCTTCACTGAAAGCAAGCGTGGCTCGGGGGCAGCACAAGGGGCTGAGCACTCCCAAATTCGTTTATGCCGCTGTGCTCCTGGCGGGGTGGCAGCCCGAGGGGGTTGGAAAGCGCGCAGAAGGAGTTGGTGAGCGGCAAAACAGAGGCTGCCCGGTGCTTTATAGGCAGTGGTTCTGTTTAGGCTTAATCCCCGTAATGCTGTGTTAAAATTTACAAAACAGCTTGTAATTGCGGGAGCTGATTTAAACCAGCTATTTGTGGTTACGTCTGCCGAGGAGACTTCAACTTCAGTGCTCCCCAGCCATCTAATGGCAGCGAATCGACTGCGGGTCTCTTGCAAGAATATCTAAATGTAGGCTGTTGAATAATCCCTTTGGGGGCCCTGTAACTATTTTTGTGCCTGGATATGCGTCATCAGTGGGTATTTTCTCTGGTGACTAGCTTACATCAGTAGGTCTCCTACCATCCACTCCATCAGCGAGTGCCTGATGATTGATGGGAGTCGCGGCCGCCGCCGGGCTTTTAGCCGTGACCTGGCGCCGCGGACAGCGGGGATCTCCGGGAGGCCCGGGCAGCGCAGGTACCGCCGCCGGCCGGGGCCGGGACCGGGACCGGGACAGGGACCGGGACAGGGACGGAGCCGCGGGGACGGCGGCGGCGGTGCGGGGCCGCCGGGGATGCTCCCGCCGGGGGCGCGCGTCCCGGCGGGGGGAGCGCGGGCGCGACGCCGGGGACGCGCCCGGCACGGCTCGGCCCCCGGGGCGGCAGGACGCCCCGCATCCCCGTGTCCTCCTCCGCCCCGGGGTCTGAGGAGGGGAAGGGGCTGCGGGACCGGCGCCAGGTGGCCGGGAGAGGTCCCCCCGGGAGGTGCCGGGCACCCTGCGGCAGCCCCGCGGCCGGGCACCGTGTCATTTCGTCTTCTTTTTCTCCTGTTCTTCCAGTCTCTTCCGGGCTTAGTGCTTTTGGTACGGCTGTGATGGGAAGGACAAGGTCAGCTCTTTGTGAACTCTAGCTCAGAAGTCTCTCCGCTCCTTCTCCTGGCAACCGGGGAACGAAATGACAGACGTGGATGCTCTCGGTGCGACCGATGGTTAAAAAAGTCCTTACTGCTGTTTATCGCGCGGCAGTGTTTGGCTGAGGGAGGATAGTGGCCGGATCAGGATTCCTCCTCACCACTTCTTCCTGTTGGCAGGTGGCCCTCTCCGCAGAGCCTGCGGTTTCAAAGCCTCGCGCTGCTCTTACGCGTCTGTCTCGGTGCCCACCGTTGTTTTTCACTCAGGTGACGACGCGGTGCGTCTCGTGCGGGATGCTGAGACTTGAAAACTTTGAGAGGGAAGAGGGGAGCTTCGTTTAACTTGCCTGCCCGTCTCCTCCTCCCCGTGCACTACCCCAGCGGTCGCAGTTAATGAATGAAACCAGACTTCCTGTACGAGCCACTTAACCAAAGTCTGTGCGTTTGTTGACACAGTGCTTATGTAAAGCTGCCTCCAAGAGCAATGTATGTGCTGCTGTGGCACGGATGCCTTCGCTCTGTGGGATGCAGGGTACCTACATACCTTTCCATTCCCTGCAGACAGATGCCCGATGCAACATAGGAGCTGGGTCTGAATCAAGTTTCCCGATCTGCTCTCCGGCTAGTCAAGTGTTGGTTAAGAGCTGTGTCCAACAGAGGTTGTAGGAAGAGAAGCAGCGACTAAAAAGAAAGTCAAGAGAGAGGAGGGAATTAAGAGGTTTTCATTGAATTGCCATTTATGGGTATACCCTTCCTTTGTTTCTATATAATATTTTTTATAGTCACTTCAGTAAGACTTTGTGATTCATGACAAACTGGTTATATAATTCAAAATCTGTAAAAGCTTCAGTGCAAAAAGCTTGATGAGTCTGGACTCATTTGCACTGCAATTTGTTGACTTTTCCTGGGGTACTGTGCTTAGGAAGCATAAACCTTGAGAACCAATTGATATTGCTATGGGTATGATTTGCCACAGCTTTCTAGGAATCATTACGGCCAGCTACACATCAACATCTTTTGGCAAATATTGACCTCCTTTCCACCCCTTTTACAGGGATTATATGTTAAGTAATGATGATATTTTGGGGTAGCTTTCATTTACAGTGTTTGTGCAACAGCTCGGCATCGCCAAGTTTCTGGAAAGACTCCACAGACCTTCAGACTAGTTCAGACCAGGTGATAGTTTACTGGGAAAAAGCGTTCTCAGGTTGCCCGTTGGTTCCTGGTGCTCAGCGCTGGGGCTGCGTGCATGGCTGAGGGATGAAGTCCAAGTGGACGTGTGCCAGCGTTTGTTGGTGCCTCCCTGTGTGCTGGGACGGGGATGTCATGCCAGGGACAAACAGCAATTGAGGTGATCACCCGGTGGTGAGCTCATGCCAGGTGGATGCCCAGGTCCACACGCCCACACCCTGTTGACTTAGGTGAGTAAATGCAGGCACGGAGTTCTGCTTGCACAGCCTTAATTGAGGAGTGATGACTGCGGTGGCAAAAGCCTTGTTTTTCCGGAACAGCCTTCGCCTGTTCAGTAGCCGCCTTTCAGATCTTGTTGGTCACCCTGGACAATGGCTCACCAGATATTTCATCTGGGGAGTTAAAATAACTAGGTGTCATGAGCAGGGAGCAGCACAGGTTCAGTGGAAGTCCAGACATCCGCTGCTGGATCTCCCAGTAACTCTATAATAAGCCTCTCTTTCCCCCGGCAAAGTGCATTGGGGTTTCAGCATGCATCCCATTCCCAACAGGCATGGGGTTTCAATTACCTTACTTTGGAAGTGAAAATGGCAACTGAACCCGATGCGGTAATATCAGGGGCTCCATGCTGGGATTTTTTGAATGCGCCAGCCAAAGTAAAAGATGCAGTGCAACTCATTTCTCCCCTGCCAACAACATCCATGACTGCATGCTCTGTACCGCTGCTGTGCTGTCTGATATTTGGGTTCACCAGCAGTGAATCAATATTTTTATCGTCTTGTGTTCTTTGGACTCTTAGTACCTAAATACTCTTGACAGCAAAGGCGCACCCTGGGATGGGAAGAAATGCAAAGCTAATAGGAAGTTCCCTTGTGACAGCAGTATTTTGCGTGAGGAGTGACTGTACGGAGCAGGTGGTGCTGCACAGGCATTAGCAAAAACATCGTCGTTTGAGAGATGTTGCTGCAGTGAGCTGGCTGTAAGTTGTAAAAATGCTCTGAAATACGAGGCAAGGTAGTGATTTCACGGCTTCGGGGAACATAGTGTCTTTGCATTGCGTTAGGTCAAATCGTCTTATTATAGTCATAAATATTTGGTCTCTGAAGATGGTCTTTCTGTTTCCATAAAGCCCCATTGATATCTTCAGGCCAATTCCTAGATAGGAGGAAACTCCAGTTTTGGTCCACTTCTGTGGGGAGGGGCTTGAATAGTTTTATTGGTTTGTTTGGGTTTTGTTTCTTGATTTTCCAGGTGTCATGGAGGAAATACAGGTTAGCTATTGTCTCATTTAGACATTATTCTGACTGCAGGGAAAAATAAGGGGTTACTCATTGTTGATGTTTGTAGTGAGTAGAGTAATAAAGAGCCAAGAAGAAGAAAAGAAGTGCAGTGAAATTGTACAAGGAAAATACTGTGTAAAGAAAAGTTGGAAAAGCGAAAAAAGAAATGAATAGTATTTCATTTTTGTGGCATCTCATTTTTTAAAATCCAATTGATAAGGTCAATGAAGAGCTTTCCTTTTTTTTTTTATAATGCGGTCTGTACAAAACCCTGAATAAATGGAATGAAAGGACTCAGATAACACTTCAATGTTGCCTATGCACTTGGTCCACAAGGGCCTTGGTCCTGAAACCTCTGCCCATCTGCTTAGTCCTGCCTCCTGCAAGTGGCCAGTGACTTTCCTAAGACTGTTTGGGATCCAGGACCAGGCTGTCAGTAGCTTAACAGCTTGGTGAATATTGCCCTGGAATATGATTAGTTTGGAAGAAATACACCCATTGGTTTGGATGTGGGGAAGAGGAAGGAATGAAGATGTTGCAAGTGAAGTCTGCGTGCTGTGGCGGGCAGAAAGGCACCTCCTTCATGTCAGCAGCCAGGCAGCAACTCCTGTGAACTGTGCCGAAGTCTTTTCTTGGTCTCTTGCTCTGCTTCCCGTGTATACACAACACAGTAACTCCTGCATGGATTTTTGCGCTTGGCAGTATTTCTCTTTAGTGCCACAAAGTGAGCATTTTTCATGCAGGACCTCACAGAGCTCCGCAAGTTGTGTGCTGCCAGTGACTCAGCCCATCTGGTAGCAGCCTGCACAACTCCTACCAGGCGCCGCTCCTCAGATGCAAAGCCACACGTGAAGCCTGAGATAGCAGCAGGCTAGGGACAGGGCTACTGCGGGTAAAGAAGTCCTGTTCCCAAAGGGGTGGTGAGGGAAGAAGCTCCCTCCCTTCCAGCTCTGGTTGAAATCTTCCCCATACGGATCTTGGCCCTCCGCAGGAAGATCAGGTTGGCTTGGAAATGAGGTGTAAAAGTGGAGAGAAAGAAATGCCCCACACTGACATCCTCTGGGGCCTTGATAAAGTCAGGACACCTGTCAGCACAGGAGTACTTAAAAAATATCGTTGATGGGAGGAACTTACATGGTACTGCAAGTCACTAATAACATGAATGCAGTACAGGCACTAATTCAAGATTGCTGAAGAGTTTGCGAAGTGTCTTGACTTTGTCCCTTTGCAGACCAGCCGTTTAGCTTTCAGGAGTTTTCCAGAAACTTGTCTTACCTTTCTTCTCAAGCACAACTGCCAGTTGCTACCTAGCAGGTTAGAAATAATAGTGACCAAGTTAAAAAATGAAAAGTCTTCTCCGTAAAGATCAGGTCATGTGCTAATGAAATGCACCTTTCTTTCAGTGGGGACACTGTTGGTTTTTTTCATAGTCTTGATTCTTAACCAAGATCTAACTTCTCATTCCACTGGAAATTTGTTGCTGGCTACTGAGGGAGCAGGGCTGCTGAATCAGAAGATCAGTTGCTCTTTTTAGTTTTTCGTTTTTTACCTTGATTGCTATTAAATTAGATATAGCGTTTGTCTATATAGATATATAGGCATGACCACCTAAAAGGTTATAACAGTCTCAAAGGAGTGAAAAGGTGCAAACAAGCAAAAGGAGTATTAGCTCAAATACTGGGAAAAAAATCGTTACGTTGAAGGCCAGTTCTCCTGATGGAAACCAGAAGAGCTGATGAGTTGGAGTAACTCAGAAGTGACCTGGACAAAACACTGTAAAATATGCCACATAGATTTTTCTTATTTGGGTATGAGATGATCTAATAAACTTTGTCCATTTCCTTTGTGATCTAATTTCTGGGGTTCTATGATCACTTTTTAAAAAGGTCATTCTATTGCCTGTATCATTGCAAACCCTCTTCCTGAAATTTTTTGGCACTTTTCACCAAAAAGGAAGACATTTACAGGAATGCAACATGGTAGTATTTTGAAGAACCCAAACAGATCTCTCCTGGCCCTTTCTCGCTGTTGTTCCAGGGTAAAATTCCCATAATTCTTGATGGGAGTTTTGCATTAAAATTTTATGGTGGCATATACTCACTAGCTACTCTTCTGAGGCCTGAGAGAGATCCATGCTCTACTCCCACAGTTGCCTTTTTCCAGTTCTTTAAAGCTACACTTGGGCTTTACAGGAAATAATAATCATGCCTACCATACTGTAACTAAAGTATTCAGACACATGAATCTTTTTCTTGACTTCCTATAAAACTGTCATTTGTAGCTTTATTTTGTTCTGGTTTGACCATAATATAAACAAGAGTTTATTAAAGTGTTAGTTTTAAGTTGAAGTTCTTTCTTGAGAATGCAAGATCTCACAAAAATAGTATTGAAACTGCAGGTCAAAAACATGTATTAACAGAAAAATGAATAATGAGTCTGTTTTCATATGGATTTTTTAAAAAGTACAGCTTGTAGTTGAACTAAATGTACCATTTCTTCCACTGCAGCCAGGAAGCCCTCATAGACTTTTGACAGCGTCGCCAAAAAATTAATGCTTCAGCTGTTTGAAAGATATCAAAAGCTTGTTTGACAATTGTAATCTTTTCCAGGAATTTCCTTTCCCATTTTCCCTCCCTATAAAAATTGATAACAAGATGCTTGTATGGTAGAAAAGGAATGTCCGAGGTATGCCACAAAGCATTGTGCATTGCTTCCAGCCTTGCTGGATGAGGCACAAGATCTCCAGGGCTGGTAGGCCCTGGAGACGTGGAGACGTGGACACTCCGTTGTTTAAGTAGAATTTGCTCCCAGGATTATCTGCTTGCCAAGACGGTGCAGATATTTTAGTGTTTTCTAAGCCATTTTTGAGTTTTTATGTAATGTGGCAATAAACAGCAGAACTGTTGGAGGTGGCTGGGTAGGAACTCAAAGCAGTGACAGAGAAAAGGCAAGGATGGAGGAAGTGAAGAAATTACCGCATGTGTCAACGTCAGTTGACATGGCACGACCGAAGGCAAGGGAGAGCAGCCCTAGCCTGGCTTCTCCTGAATTTCTGTCCTCTGTTTCACATGCAGCAAGGTGTGACAAACCGAAACGAGGCACAGCTTGAACTTTTGTTCTGAAGCGTATCAGAAAGGCACTGGAACGCAGAGTCAAAGGTCAGATCTGTTCCTTTTTTTCTAGCAAATTCCCAAGGCAGCTGTTGATACTACTCTGTCTTTTAAGGCTAACCTTGAATAGTATTTGTTGGCACACAACATGAAATAAATAGTATTACCATGGCTGTTCTCTGATGATGGAAGGGAGATTCCACGTTGAGAAGGGTGAGGCAGTTGGGGAGGTTGCCAATAAAAAAGCCACTGTGTTTGCAGAGGGTGCCTGTGCATTCAGCAAATGCCAATTAGAGAAATGTCACTTTATGGGTATGACGGGTTATTACTGCACAAACACATGTACAATTACACAGTGGGTCAAAAGGGCAGCTAACCTCGCCTCACAGCTATTATTTTAAAGCAAACACAACTATCAGGCACACAAATATCAGGGATTGCAGAAGGGGAACAGTAAAGTAATGAGTGTTTGGAACTGCATGCTAACGAGAAAAAAAAGTGAATGTAACAAGCCCTGGTGCTGTGGGAGGTATTTTTCACCATGTCTGCACTGCATGGATTGAAATGTCATCCTTACATACTGGAGAAGCAAACGCTTCCTTCTGTCACTTAAATAAAGTCAATATACTGTTGTGTTGTTTTAGAACTTGGAAATGGGAAAAGAATATACATTTTTTCAATTACCTGCTTTTATACCAAAATGCTTGTGTTCTGTGTGCCTTTGTAAACCAGTGTGTGTTTTTCCTTCTGTAGTGTTACAAATACCTTCATGGATGTCCCCTTCTTGCAGCCGTGAGGTAGCACTCTAGCTGACTTCAGTAGAGGGCAGTCCTGCAAGTAATGTGGTGCAAGACAAGGCCATGAGTGCTCATTACTTGCACTCTAGGTTTTTACTTATTTTTTTTACTCTTTTACTTTTTTCTTTTTTTCTCCTTTATTTTGTATGTTTTGTATGAAGCTTCATTAGAGTCAAGTCTAAAGACGCAGAAGGCTCTGTGGATGCTGTGGCTAACCTGGGTGTGTATAGGATGGCTGCACTATCTGTGGATTTCTGAATATTGCTCTAAGGCTATCAGGATTGTCTTCCCTTCTAATATGGTCTCAATCAGTGCTTCTTCAGTGCTGGCTTCTCTCTGGGTCATGAGAAAGAACACACTTCAGCAGGAATTGCATTACAGCCGGTGGCCTGAATCTTTGCTCTTACTTGACCTCGTACTTCGAGGAAGCTCAGCTGACAAATGCAGCCCAGACCATCGTGGTAACACCCTCTGTGGTGTGTGGGCTGCTGGTTAGGTTGTCCTGCTTCCATATATGCCGAGGTATTTTCACTGACAAGCTCTTTTCACAGGTTTGAAGTCACTCTGGCTTTCAAGGAGCGGCCTTGCCTAAAGTGGAAATGCGGCCTTAGCCCAAGGACCAGCTTAAACCTAGAATTTGCCGAGGCAGAACGGGGTGGCAGAAGTTAAACGGAGAGCTTTAGGTTGAAAAATTTTATGAGATCACCATCCTTTTAAATTGGTTTACACAGATGGCTGTCTGGTTTGTTGCTTTGTCCTTGCTTAATAGTAACTGTTTATGGAAAAACGAATTGCTTTGCAGAAGGAGGTCCAAAAGCTCATGCTGTTGTTTCCCTCACTGGAGATCTTCATGTTATTATGGGCATACAAGGATTTGGCCTGAAACAGAGATTAATTACGAAGCGCGCAGTGAATAATTAACCATTTGACTTGTTCCTCTGTAGTCACCGGGTTAGAAATGATTTCCCAAACTGCGGGAGATAAGAGAAGGTTATTCCTGGTTTCACAATGTCCTTATTGTTACGGCTTTGTGCTGTGTGTATTCTGACATCAGCTGATACCTACGCAAGTCGGGTCCAGCTTCTCATTCAAACCACTTCCTGGGGTTTTCTCGGGTAATGGCAGTGATTCAGAAGACACCACCGTGCCTCAGAAAGCCGCCTCTGACATGTCGCACCAGGACTGCAGGACAGGGAGCATGTGAGATTCTTAGGAAGGAGTTTTGATCTTAAAAATACCCACGTTTTTGTTTGTTCAGCATTCAAATTTAGATGCGCATTGCTTGGCTTGTGTTCTAGTGACCTATTCATAGACCAGTGGTATGTATTGTGGGGTACTCGTGATATATATGTACATGTGTGCGTGAGGCAGGAGCCTTAGACTGCCCTCCAGGCAGTCATGCTGATTTTGCATCCACAGTTGTTCCTACCTGGTAAAAAACAAGAGGAAGAAATGATTAAAACTTTTTAAAGGAAATCAAACCTAAATAATAATATTCTGTACTTTTGCAGGATTGTCTACTTAAGAAGCTGAGAGTGAGCTAGAAACATTGATGAAGCCTCTATATTGTGAGGTGGGTATGCATTTTTATTACTATTTTGCAAAAGCATAGAAAATTCAAACCATTTGCCCAAGTCCAGACAGTGCTATTTAAGAGCTCTGAACAGACTCCAGAAGTTTTCTATCCCAGCACATGTTCTGACTGATCGATACCGTATGAATAAGGTCTTCATGTGCCCTCCCGTTGAAGGAAGTGATGAGGTTTTGCATTCTGTTATCATTTGAAGAGCTTCTTTTAATTTTTGATTTCTGACTAATGGAATAAGTGACTCTCACAGATACTTGTGCTCCACTGCCTTCCTGCCCCTGGTGTGCAGTGCATTTAGATCACATTTTTGGGAGAAGGCAATTTATGATAGGGGAGTCAGTGGAAAACAAACATGTCCACTGGATCCAGGCCAAACATAGTCTGGGGTTCAGAAATGTTTAGTGCGTTTCATTACTTTTTAATTTATTTATTTATTTTAGCCTTTTGTCACGGTCAAATGCACCAGCAGGCTTTTAATAAATCCCCTTGTGTGTGAGACTTGCAACTCAGGTTTGCAGACCTATGAGGGCTGGATAATTTGAATAACTGTGAGAAGTGAAACTGAGCATTCGTAGGTCCATCAGCTACAAGCTGCAAAACCAGTGCGTTGTAATTTTGATAGTCTCTGTCATTACGGGATGCTGCATGCAAAACTGTCAGCTCTGCTTGCCCCAAACAAGAGCAGCTCGGATGTGGAGCCTCTGTGTTTCCTCATGCCGTGCTTGTCACCCACCCCAGCTCGAGGGGCCCCACTTGCAGGGGACCTGTTTTAGGCAGCAGCCTGGAGAAACTCTCTCTGAGGCTCTTCACTTAATTACAGTGGTTTCCCTTTTGGCTTTGTGAGAGAAACCCAGTGAGGGTGCTTTGCCTTCTGCTGCACTCCATTGGGATCCTGGATCTGCTGTGACAAGGAATGAGTCAGGACTGGAATTTGTCTCTTAAAGGATTTTGTTGTTTCTTTAAACTGGTGTTTGCCTTTGAAAGCCTTTTTTTTGAATAAATTACTCTGACAGTAAGTACCAGAATATATATTGATAAAACATGAATTTATGCCTGCCAGCATTTATCTGTTTTGTGTCTATTCACAAATACAGATAAATTTCCCCAGCTGCCAGTTTCTGCTTACCTGCATGAACAAAAAGCAGACAGAGTGCTGGGGCACAAGCTGAAGGTGGGTGTAGCTGAAAAGTTATATTCAAAATCTTTTTCTCTGTGACATCATTGTGGCTCCTCAAGTATCTTTCAGTTCATATGGAAAATGCATTTAAAATATGACACAGTTTGATGCTAATGTTAGCTTCACACTCTTCTGAAAAAGGAATGAAAATGCTCAAAGGACAAGTTGCCTATGTGCAGTTTTGGTTTCTGGGTAATATGAGTGGTGCAAAAGCTTTTGTTACCTTAGAAACTTTTTAGTAAGCAGTATGGTTGTTAATTAACATCACTTTTATTTTAAATCTGAATTTTGGACTTTGTTGAATTGGAGATGATAGGCCTACTTGTAATCTGCTCGATAGGGCTGTAACAAGTTGAGATACCTCCAGCCTGAGACTTTCAATTTTCCAAAGATAAGCACCATTTATTTTGCTCAGTTCTAAAGCATTTGAGCTCAAAATCTATGGTGAAATTTGTAATATATCATTTGACTGAAATTATGCAAATCCATTGCCGTAGCGTAATATGCTGTAAGACCTCTGGAAGGGAAACCACCCGCTTGTTCTTTCGCCGGGTGCCCACAAGTGATGCGTGGATGCACATCCTTGTGTGACAATGTCGCCTGACGCTTTGCAACCTGCCTTGCATTGCCCCAAAATCCGAGTCAGTGGCTTCACCCCTTTGGTTTGAACAGGCTCTTCAGTGTCCAAAACTGAAAAGTCACAATCTAGTGCTAGCTGCTGTAGTCATTAATCAATGATTTCGTTATTGGTTATCATTATTTTGGCTTCTGCAGTCCTGTGCGTGGGCAGCTAGTTGGTTTTCCGGTGTTGCTAGAGCTCCAGTCAGCTGAGGAGGGAGCTGAAATCATCACAGCCAATTTGGAGATTTCTTTGGAGATTCTTGAGTGCCCATGCCTTTCGAAACAAAATCCAAGGCCTCAACTTTCTATCCTTGTTGTGGCATTAGGACATGCTGTCAACTTCAGAGCAGCTAGATCAGCTTTTAAAAACATTGAGGTGGTTAAACACAGAGAGAACCAAAGAAGGAGGAACAGAAAGCAAAAGCTGACTGGAAGAAAATTTAAAACTGCAGAAGATTCTGGAATACTTCACCTGTGCTCTGAGCTGGAACAAAACCTTGAGACTTCTCACACAGTAAGACATCTTAGTCCAGAACTCCCTAAAGGTTGCTTCAGTTTTATTTGCTGAAAAACATTGTGATAGCATGCTAGTATTCCAGCTCATCTCTTAGTCTCATTAAGGAGTAATTCATCAAGTAGTGCAATGCTACTGGTAAAATATTAGTATTGAAGTAACGTGTTATTTCATGAAGCTATATATTTCCTAAATCTTCATTTAAACCAGGGACAAAATCTGTATTTTTGTGGAACTTTTCAGTTCTACCAAAGCAGTATGTTTTATTCAGGAAACTCTTCCAGCATAAAAAATTTTGATCATTTGCACAGTTTTTCAAATTTTCTCGATTCTTACTGTATAGTTTCTGTTTTTAAAGAGAAGTGAGTTGTCTTCTTTTACTGTCCTATAGAGGCTGGGAATCCCTAGAGTTAGACGTTTACGACTGCGTATGCTTTCAGCCCGGACACGGCTGACTCCCCATTTCGGTGAGAATGTTTACAGGCAAACAGTCTCACGACTGAAAGTGCAGCTTTTTACGTGTGTATTTTGCAAGTATTGGACTTGCGCATGCTCTGCGCCGAGAAGCAAAAGCTTCGAATCCAGCCTGCAGAGAGGAAGGAATTTGTCTGTGCTACAGTGAAAGGAAGTATTCGCCGTGTTATTGTAGCGCATGGCCTTTTGCCATCTGTGATAAAGTATTTAAGGGTTGTGCACCCAAAGTCTGCTGCCCTCCTGACCCACCATCAATCACCGGCGGTACGCAAGGGTGGATGAAACACCAGCCCCGTAGGAGATCCATTGTTTCAGCCCTGCGCTGCTGCTCTGAAAGCGGAAGCCGTGGACAAAGCGTCTCCTCGTGATTCCTCCACTGCGTAGCACCGTGGGGTCTTCTCCACGTGCACCTTCTCTGGCCCCAGTGGTACTAGCCGAGGGGTACAGGCACACGTGGAAGCTGTGGGAGTGGATGAGATGAACCTCTGGGATGTTTTTATTCCATATGAAAAAAGGAGAACCAGAAACAATTATCATAACACTGAGCCTGGGCTATATCTTTACATTTATTTCACTTCTGACTATTTAGCACTGCTTATAGATGAGGTTTAAGACAGTGAATGGCCCATCATGTTCACAGCATGCTGTGAATTGCCCAGCCTCTTTGCTTTTTTTTCTCTCTTCAAGCAGTTCTGGTTACAGAGATGCTAGCATCCTCAGTAAGTATGCCAAGAATGTACAGTTGTACTTTATACTGCTAAATTAACAGACAGGAATAGTCACACCAAACCAGATTCAGCTCCCAGATGGGAAAGCATCTCCTCTAGCCCAAATTTTAATGACATTTTTATATGAGAAAGTTTTCACCAAAAGAACACGGAGTGGGATTTAAAACCAGTGCTGTTGTCTTTCTATGGTGAGGACAGGTAACTTGCAGAAAATAGCAGTGATTTTGGTTTTGATGACTGACTTGGGGTTGGAAGAGCCTGGACGTTCAGATACATTAACTCTTCTCTTAGTCCTTTAAACTATTTAAAATTTTAAAAGTTCATTTTTAGTTTATTATTTTTACTTTTCTGAGGACTAGTTTGATGTGAAACATAGGACCTGGTTCATACTTGATTTGTTACATATTTCTGTGTGTGTAGTTCTGTTAGCTTTGTGAATTTAGTTCCAATTACATTCATGGAAGTGACAGGGAAATAGAGTCCTAGGTCGCGTAACAGCAATATCAGAAGAGCTGACTCTGATTGTTGCAGTATGTGGTGCTGACGATACGAAATATTTTCACACACACATTTCTGTCTCCTAACCAGGAAGGGCCTGCTCATGGCATTATGAAATCTGCGGTCTTTATCAATTTGTCTGTGACAGCTGAAATATCGTGGGAGATTTCAGCCTCCTGCAAATTTTAACAACTGTGTGTGATGAAATGAGAATGAAGTTTTATGGTTTATTTAAAACAAGGGAAAGGTTCTTTCATTTTTGCAAACATCATACTTAAGCTACACTGAAGTCCATTGCCTGACTTCTCCTTGGAACTATTTTTGGCTCCTGCCGTGAAACTGAGTGGGTTTCACCAGAAGAAAAAGTTGAGAGGAGCATGCACAGGTGTTCAGGTGAGAAGAGGAGAATTGTCCGTGTCTGTGCCAGCCACTGCAGACACCAGAGCTCTCAGCCATTATAGGTGCTCAGATGTGTGCTCAGAGAGGTGCTTCAGACTGGATTACTTTGTGCTGTGCTCATGTTCATGGTATTTCTAGTTTTCAGTGCACTGTACTGCTCTATTCCTGTTTATAAATCTTTTAAGTGTGCACATTAAAAAAGTAATTAAATTGTCATTATAATTTATAGTATGCCTGAAGTCAATCACCTAATTAAACGGAAAGAGCAGAGAGGTAGTAGGTTCATAAGCATTTATTAAGTACTGCGATATTAATTATGCAGGACTTTTGAACCAAGCAAAAGAGGAAAGAATGGAAACACCAATCTAAAAGGACCTTCCATTGCTGCCCTTCTCAATTTAATAATATGAGACCTCCCCCCCAGTTAGTAAGACAACACTAATGCTTTCTTTTTGTTAATTTTTAATGAAATTTTGATGGATTTTTTTTAATGACGATCACTTGCAGCATTTTCCTGTAATATTTTTTAAAGAATAATCTCCCTGCGTGGGAGCCTATAAATATGTGAGTAGAATTGGAAGATACATTTAGAGCTACGGTTTGGGCCAGATTGTGCAGGAATAGTCTCTCTTGCTCATCATTTCACAGATCATCACAAGGGCAGTGGAGCGTGTGTCAGTTGCATGGGCAGCCTCCAAAAAAGAGCTTGGGGATGTTGAAGGTTGGGGGCTGATCCCAAGAGAGAGTGCTCATCCAGAAGAGCAGAGGGGACAGGCCGGGACACTGTGGTTATGAGGACATTTGCTCTTTCATTGCAACCTTTCTCCCATCTCTAGCTGTGAACCCGTGTCACTTGGTGAAAGAGTTGCTGGCCAGCGCTGGGTTGTACATTGGGGTGCAGGGAATGGATGTGCGATACATTTCTGAGCTTGGTGAACAGGCCACTGACTGGGCTTTATTTGTGTCCTGCTGTCTGTGGGGAAGGAACACCATTGCTTTTTTCCTACAAGAACTTATGGCAAAAAAGAAGTCTCTCTCCCAGCTCATCAGCAGTGACACCCTTATAAGACCTTTAGGTCTTTTTGAAAAATTGCCAAAAAACCTTCCATATAAATGGACAGGTGTTAGAGATTTACCTACTCCTGTCATTATCAGTTTGTTGTAGCCCAATTTGGAGCCTAATTACCCAGGCATCACTTTACCTTGGAATATATTAAATAGCAATTCACTGGCAATGCATAAGCACAACCTATAGGCAACATCTAGAAGTTGGGCCTGACTTATTTGAAAACTGTAGACCCAGTTCAATAACCTGTTTTTTTCTGGAAAAATTTGAGATTGTGTGATTGGAATGTAAATCCCTGCTGAAGGCTGTTTCTGTTTGCAATCTTTAAGAGGCTGCACAAAATTGACAGAAAAAAAAAAAAAAAAACGAAAAAAAAAAACCTAGACTGAACAATCAAAAAAATGTACTGTGCATAGCTGCTTCTTCTATACAGAAAACATTGAATCCATTTGACCATGAGTGCTGCAAATTTATGTACCAAGTTGTTTTGCTTAAGGATGCAGAGGATTGTATGCCAAGGCCTGATGCAGCTATGGTGCAGGCAGCAGTTTAATTTGCAGCGCCACTTCCTTGTCCCAGGCACCTGCTGAAGCATGGGCTTACATACGTGGCTAGAGGGAGATTATGACTCGTAATCCAATGAAATCAGTAAGTTTTGCTGCTGTTTCAAAAGATGCAATTGGGATTCCCTTTATAGCAAAGATAAATTTTTACCATATATGGAGCAAATCAAATTATTGACAGCTCTTGATCTCAGTACTCATAATTACCCTATAATGAGCACATTCATTACACTTCAGGTTAGCAACGCAGCAGCATTATATAAGGAATGTAACTTGACAGTTGTCTGGAAAGCAAACCCACATACATATAAGTGGTAGTGGCCTAACCTAGGTCTCAGATGATATAAGTTGGGTTATATAATTCATTTATGGTCAATAAGCCGGTTTTCTGAGCTGCATATTGGAGAGTTAACGCTTGTCTGTTCGTATCAGATATTACTGCTCTTTCTTCAATGCATAAGTTGCTTGTGCCACGCTATTGTTAAGCATGTTTTCAGCTTTGTGTGTTGGCAGCAGGCAAAGGTTGTCCTGGCAGTGATGTGCTCTGTTTGCTGAAATGGTGAAAAATAAGAAAAAACAAACCTTCTTGTTACTGATTCTGAAAACAGGTTGGATGGGTAATGTATTGCAGATGTTTGAAATGACTGCGGAGTAAGCCATTGGGATGCCCTCTGCCAATTTCATTGTCAAGACAGAGAAAAAAAAGTTTTCAAGTATCAGAGCCTCTTCTTCACCACTTCCTTTAGGCATATATTTTCATTAGAAACATTGATTTGTTTTATGTTATGGGTAAGTAATTGATTTCAAGTCCCAAATTCTACTTAAATGCATGTGCTTTATGATACAACGATACACCAAATGAAGAGAGTGTCCAAGCGTATGGTACCATTGCCATGTCTGGAGCCTGACTAGTCATATCAGAAACAGCTTGGAAGCAGGTAAATTGGATCCTGCTAGTGGACCTTAGTGTGTACTCATCAGCCTTCAGATATTCTGTGTAAATGCTCAGATAATCTTTGTGCTGATACAGCTTTACTCCTAGCAGTGCCTAATCTCTAATTGGAAGTGTATGTTTATGTAAGGAGGTAAAACTCCTTGATCAAGTTTGGGTGGGAGCCCCCTGGAATTATGGAGCACATCCTGCAGAAGAGCAGTATTAAGTTCCAAGTATCTCATTACTGTGCCTATTGGTTTTGTATGCGTGATTTGCTCCAGGTGTTTCTTGGGAGTACAATATTAAATTTGAAAGAACAAATGCCACTATAAAGCAGGGAGATGTGTAATGACACATTTGTAACTTCAAGCCTCATAAAATAAATTCCTAACTAGACTTGGTGCAAACATTTCAAATCCCCTTCAGTCCATAACATCAAGAGCCAAAAGGTAACCTCAATTCATAGAACTGCTCAGCAAGATGGGGGGAGCCCAAAGTCAAGATAAAAGAGTGTTTGAGACAAGAAGTATAGGTATGTTGAGTCTGGAGAAGGTGTAATTCAGAACTATAACTATACATATGCATCCAAAAGAGTTGGAAATAATGGGGCAAGGTATCCTCAGATGTTGTTGAAGAGAAAAGGGGGAACAATGCTGTTAATAAGCTGCAGCAGGGAGTATTTTGCTAGACCGTTCGATATGGGAAAGGGGTTACTACTGTGCAACATTTAGGTCAGTGGAGCAAACTGCCATGGGAGGGTGCGGAGTCTGTCATGGCTAGACTAGATGCGCGTCTATGATAGATGATCTAGGACGACCCATATAGAGGTTGCTTCCAGCCCAAATGTTTTATGTGATTTTTGTTCTCTTCAGGTACTACTCTTGACAGATTGGCTTGTTCTTCCAGTCAGGATGTGAATTATTACAGCCCTACTGACAAAAAAGCCCTCTGTGCTAAGAACAGCATATAAGCTAGAAATATTATGAATATTACTTTGCTTGTTGTAACAGATATAACATGCCAAGTAATTATTACGTAAACTCAGTGGTGTGGTACTGCTTATGAATAACCTCTTGTATCTGTAGTAAGTATTTAGATTATTTTTTAAAAACATTTTTTTCTTCTCTCTTAGAATTAAACTTTTTTTTTTTTTTTTCCACAGAAATGTATTGCTATTTTAAGGTTGGGAAATGTATAAAATTTTAGTGAATAATATTATGCAGAAGGTGAGAAACGCTCTGTATTCCTATGACCATAGAAGTTTATCTTTCCTCTTACAAGCATTCATCACAGTCATAGCTCCCAGGGAAGGGTTTATGGGACCTACAGATTAGTAGGTCAACGCACATGTGTGTTTTGTGTGTGTACACGTTGTATACACAATATATGTAATAGTGGGGTAGTGTTACTCAACTGTTACTGTAGTCAGTGGGATTTTTGATTGATTCCAGGGCACAGAAGATGTTTTTTCTATTTCAGGTTATGGTTTCTTTCATGACAGTTTATTGTTCAAAAGCAGGTTGTATTGTTGAGTAATTAAAATTGGTGCATAGAGGAAGACTCACTTTTACCAATAGGAGAAACATAATGTACAGCTAACCACCCATAGCAGGAAAAAATATTTCTCTTTGGGCTCAGTCCAGGTTCCATTGACTTTTACGATATTTGGATGAAGCTTTCTAATCATGTTGCTGTAATGATCTGCAAACCCACTGGGGACTTTACTGCTCCTTGCCAGGACTAGTCGTAATGAAATGATATGAAAAACATTGGCACGTAGGTGCAGAAACACAGCTCTGCAGTTCAAGTTAAGGATTTCTTTCATTTGTCAGAAAGAGGAGAAGCCCCAACATGAATAATAATGACTGTGTTTACTTAACCCCTTTAAAACCCATTTGAAAGTATTGGGGGATCGGAGTATTAGTAAGCAATACTTAGAGGAGCAGTGAGAGATGCTTTAACCTATCCTGAGGACATGCAGCTGGGAAGATCAAGTGTGGTGTGCTGGCCTCTAGCCTTCCCCTCGTGTCTGTTGACCCTGCTCATCTCCCATCATCAAGTAGCCTTGATAGAATAATAGCGGATTTTCTCTGAATGCTTACTTTTTTTTTTTTTTTTTTTTTTTTTTTTTTTTTAATAAATATAATTTAAGCTGCTTTTGCTGGTCACAAAGGTTCTGGAATGGCACGATAACTGTTTGGGATACAATTGACTGAATTTTAATATATCTATTTGCACTTCCTGAATCAGAATCTGTGGTGTTCATCTCTGGAAACACTGAAGTGGGACTTTGAATATCTCTTTGGAGATGTAGAATTCAGTGGGGGTCTTTTCTGTCCTTTTTTGATCTAACCTATCTTCTTCCTCAGTTTTGAATTGTGTCTGAGTTTCTGAATGATCACTGTTGTTTGTTCTGCCTTTTGTTTTCCTCATGAGAAGCCTTTAACTTGATTTCTTATGTTTCTTAGCAGTGGCATTATGTTTTCCTGGCAGAAACACTTTTGCTGTTTAGCATGTTGACTGTGCTGTCTGAAAGTGTTTTAGGTCCCATGCTCGCTCTTGGCTCCTTTCCTAGGGCAGTTTTTCCTCGGTTGGACTTTCCACAGTCAGTGTGGCCTCTTACCATTTTCCTGTTTTCTATTAATTTTTGAGCAGAAGCCCTAACATAGAGTGAAGCCTTGAGGTTTTAAGGGGACAAGTCCTGGTGGAATTGCCACCTTCCAGTCTTTACTCTTTTGCCTGCAGCTGCACTAAACCTCTGCTGAACACAGTAGAGAGAGCAAAGACAGCTTGAAACCAGGTTTCCAATGGGGTATCAGTGTGAGCTGGCATCAGATTCTTGGACAGAGACGTGAATAAATTCAGAGGAGGCTCTGCTCACACACATTGCCATTTGTATTTCAAAGGTAAATAATTTTCTTCTCTAAAATATGTTGTTTTAGTGACCTTTTGGGGGATGTTAAAGGTAGTTTAGAGAGGGATCATTTTAGTACACTGTTTAATAGTCTTTATTTTGTTATGGCTCTGTTGTCTGAGCCATCACAAAAGGATATCAGGGTGGTACTTTTACCACAACAATGTTTTCAAGTCTTGAAAATTCAGGATAAAACCTGTCTATCTGCCCTAAAGTAATGAGTCTACTGTCAAGTACAAAATCATGGTTAATTGTTATTTATGGCTCTTAAGTTCAGTAGGGTTCCTGGTAAGTTCATTTCTTCAGCTAGCACAGTAATGATACAGAATTTTAAACTTTCCTTCATGCCTTTTCTATCAGTCTTCATCTGTGCTACAGATCTCAGATACTGGACAGGTATTGCCTTTGCATGGGGCTGCAGAGGTTGAAGATGACACTCTGTCCGTGGACCATCATTGCTAATTAGCTGGAAATTACTACTCTACCACTCTAACTGTTGAAAGAGTCGCACAAGGGCTCTGTTTCTTACTGCAGGCAAAGCCATCTGGGTTGGCTTCAGTGGCTACTGAAGGTCAGTGGAGTGCTCAGACTGACTGAAATAGGAACATGAGCCTCTGGCCAGCAAGAAGTGACAGTGGAGACAGGAGCACCTTCAAATGGGGACAGGAGCTGGAGGAAGGAGAGTACTTCTGTCATGGGTCTTAGCAGCACTAGTTTTCCTTTAAATGAGGCATGCTGGGGTAGATCAGATAGCTCAATATTGTGTATTTTCCTCCATGATGCTGTGCAGAATTGGTTGAAATCCATAAGCAAAAGCATACCAGAACCTGTCACGTAACTATGTTTGCAGGAGCTTTCCATTGTCCTTCAAAACC
This sequence comes from Aythya ferina, assembly GCF_964211825.1. Lineage (NCBI taxonomy): Eukaryota > Metazoa > Chordata > Aves > Anseriformes > Anatidae > Aythya > Aythya ferina. Next base: position 56,527,581 of record NC_140298.1, read on the forward strand.
TAGCCTTTTCTCTGAGAAGATTCTCCAGGCTGTTGACTACATTTCTGAGAGCTGCAGTGTCCTCAGCGATGATTGCGTCAGGACCATCAGTTGTTATTTCTAGGTCCTCAATTTTCTTTTCAGCCTCCTGCTGTTTTAATCCCAAACCTTCAAGCTTCCTGCCCATGGAAACCATAGTAGCCTGGATTAGGTCCAACCTTCCAGAAATACGTACTGCATGCCTTGTAAAGAAATTAGATAATACTGGGTGGGCAAGGACTGCAGCTCTAGACATGCCAAAGCAAAGGCAGGTAAGCCCTTTTACCAGGCTGCAAGCTGTATATGTAGAGGCTGCCAGATCCCTCACGGATCTTAATTTCCTCAAGGGCATGTTAAAGTCACTGCCCCTTCTCTTACAAAAATCATAGATGACAGTGTTAAAATCTTAAATCACTTGGGTGATGGTGAACAGTAGGACAGAGCACACCTGGAAAATATCTTTTCAGACAGCTCCTGAAAACAGATCCACGTGATAATTTCTTGAAAACACATCTGAAGTCAGCTGTATTTTTCATCATCATAGTGAACGTGGTTGTTTTTTTAAAGCTGTCCCTATAGTCCAAGGCGCTTGGTTTGGTGCAGTTTGTCCTTTCTTGCTGTACGTTGTGCAGATGGGAAGAGAGGGCTCGGGTGGTCCTCCCTTCCCGGCACAGGAGAAGGCTGCAGGAGGCAGAACCACACAGCCCCCCACTTCCCCCTCCCTGTGACCCCAGGGAAGAGTGGGTGTGCTGCCTGGGCTGTGCCTGCTGCCGTGCGCAGGGCTGGGGGGAGCTTTCCCTTCCCTAAAGGTGGTCAAGCAGCAGCTAGGGTCAGTAGGAGGCATGCTAGGGACTGCTTTTTGTTGTGGAAATAGTGTAACCTTTCTGATCCGGGCACCTCTGCATTTCTGCAAAATGTAATCGTGAATGTAAGATTTCCTGCTAGCAGCAGAGGCCAGTGTTGAAATCTTTATGTAGGACTTTTCACTCCAGTCACAGGAATAACACTCCTGTTCCACAGATTTTTGCTGTCGTAACTATCTCGGCCAAAGGTGTAATGAGGCTTGATCCTTGATGTGATCCCTGACTGACGCAAAGCTCCCACTGTTCATACACTTATGACAAACCTCTATTTTTACACAAACATTTTTGGCTTACTGGATGAGGGAAGAGGGACCTTAGAAAAAAGCTGTGCCAGCAACTAATATGATTTTGCTGGTACGAATGAAGCCTGTGCCGGGAACACACTGTCAGTACAGTTTGCTAGGACAGCTGCACCAGCCGAGCTATCCTATTCTGGATACAGCCTTGTCTTCTGTTCCAGTTTGTCATGCATGATTTATCTTTCTGTCACCTCTTCAGGTCCCTAGGCACCTCTCAGCATAAAAAGAAATTAAAACACAATACATATGAGTCTGCTCTGTATTGGAGCCTCGACCTTTAATGTATCACATTTTTGTATTACAGCTTTGCCAGCAAATAGGCTGTCCTACTAGAATCACTACTGCTGGAGTGATCTGTAGAGGTCCTACCTCAGCCATGCTTCAGATATATTTGCTTCCACCTACAAACTCTCAAGCTGCTTGAAATGCCTTTGAGAGGAGACAAGGTTTTCAGATTGCCTGGGAGATCATAACCCAGAACTGCAGCAGTCCAGTGGGGTAAAAAAACTGCCATCAAAAATCTGAGAAAACACTCCGACAACCCAAGCATCAGAAGGTTTGCTTAGTGTTTTGTCCTGTTATGAGAGTTTAATTTTTATCATTTGATTAATTTTTGGTGTTTTTCTCTGCCCCCACTTTGCTTCTCTCATTACATTTTCCTTCCTTTTCTAAAGAAAGTGCTGGCATCTTGCTCCATGATTTCGTGGCTGCATTCCTCCTGAGCAGACCGGTGTGTCGCTCTGACAATATGGTTCACAGTTAGGCTCCGTAGATCAATAAACCATCTCGGTTAGTTGCTCAGCATATCAGATTTGAATTTTAAAAATCCACGGTCGCACTTAGAATACCACAGAGGCCAAAACCTGATGTAATTTTTAAGAGGCACCTGAAGAATTGCTCTATATTTCAGTCTGCCAGCATCTGACCAGTTCACTGTTTGATTGGGTTTTAGTCTCCTGTTTTTCTCTGCAGCTATTGAAGGTATTTTTTAATTTTTTTTTCTTTCTTTTTTTTTTTTTTTTTTCCTCCTCCAAGAGACAGACAACTGTGTCTTTAAAGAAACAAAACAACTGTGTCAACAGATGGGAGAGAAAATGCTGTGTCTGAAATAGTGCTAGGAATAAACCGTGTTAAAAATAGGTAGTCTTGCCACAACTGTTTCTTGGGCCAATGTGGAAATCCTCCCTTCCCATACTAGCGTGCTATCAAAACTACTAAAACCGTGCTAGAAAAACTGCCAAATTAGTCTATAAAATGTTGCTAGAATAATAACGACCCTTTTCCTGTCTGATTGTAACAGCCAGGCTAGTAAAGGGGAGAGGCTAAGAGAGCTGTGCTGCCAAGGGAGAGCTTGTAACAATTCCTTTAATTGACCCCTGGCCAGCAGCAACTAAAACACAGTTCTTGGAGCTGTGGACATAGATTTTAATGAGGTGGCCCCCTTTGCCCCCCAGCTGTGCTAGGACAACCGTGTAACAAGGAACTAGAGGGTGTCAGAGGCTTGCCCCTTAGATGCATAATTTTGCTACTAGGTATGGAGGAAAATAATTTGCCTGACCCACAACTATCTGGGGAGAACCTATGGCAGTTTTGCTAGCAAGTTGTGTTTGTTCTTTTTTTTTGAAAAAAAAAAAAAAAAAAAAAAGAAAACTCCTGCCCTCCCCAAAATAGGAAAGCAAGCCAAACTGTGCTTAAACATGGTTGCTACTAGCAGAATTACAGCTGCAGTTTAGACATTGCATTTCTGCTTTCCATCTGTTGTCTCACTTATTTTTTCAGTCTGTCTCCTTGCTTTCAATTGTCTCTTCTGTGTCTCAGTTTATCCAATTTTCAGGGCTGGCCAGCCATTTCAGCATTATCGCTGTCCTAATGGCTGTAAGAAGAGCAGAGAAGCTCTTCACTAAATGATTTCTTTTTTTTTTTTCCACAATGCCTCTCTGCTTTGTTTGTTTGGGTTTTGTTTGCGCTTGGTGCTCTATGTTGTGTCATCTCGAAAGAGAGGAGATGTTTGCATAATGTGTGTTTTGCTATAGTTGTTTAATTCCTGCAAACATTTATACTATACGGCTCATGGTGCCTTTGGGGCAAGGACAGACTGTAACCTCAGGGAGTGAATCAGGTCTTTGACCCTGCTCCTCACCCCTCCGGCAGCCTGGAGGGGCTGGAGGACAGGTAGAGCCTGGGCTTCTGCCCAGGGAGACCCACTGTGGAGGAAGCAGCCTTGGGCAGCTAAGCATGATTTCAGGCAACCCCAAGGCATTTTTTATTTATTCGTGACCTCTGAGATAGGACAAAACATGAAGGTAAATAAGGCCCTTCCATCTGGGGAGAAGGGCAGCAGTAGGCGAGCGGTACAGCCTGCGACCGAGTGCAAATTCCTCATGACCTGGTGCAGCCCTGCTGTTTGCAATAGGCTTTCCCTTTCCCTCGTCTGCAGTCGAGGAATGCTCCTGGGGATCCATGCTTGCCTGGAAGTTGTCTCTGTTAGATTAATGTTTCTTGCTGAGACTAAAGGAAGTCTAAAGGAAAAGAAAAGACTTTAGAGACTGCCCAGTTTACTTCATTGCATCTAGGAAAGAGCCACATTCCTTATGAAATCTTGTGTTCATTTTTTTTTTCTACTCTTTCCTCATTCTTATGTGAGGGAAATGGAAATGGAGGAGTCTATATGCCCATGATTTTTACTTTTTCTTTTGGTAGATAAGGAGGCATCATCTCCTCCTGCCTCCGTGGTTCCCTGCAATTTGTGGGAAGTGTGCATGTTTGTCTGTGTCCAAATAATGCCCCACTTTTTGTTTTGGTTTTGCTTAATCGATCTATGGATGAATTAAAAAGACTAGTATTTGTGTAGGTGACAGTTTGATTAACAGCTGAATTTGACCTTCTTCCAGTACGATGAGCTCAGAAGAAAATTTTTGGTGTTACATCCTGAGTCTGTGAAAAAAATATATTCAGAAGGATGCATGCCATCTATTCACTTTTGACTCGAGCACACGCTTTGCTTTGCTGAGTTGGCTCTACTGATTAGAGATGGAATTAAGCATAAGCTTAAATGACTTGCTCAGCTGTGACTGAGGTTGCATAATTTGTCTGCTCATTTTCCTCGAGCTTTCCTACTGAATTCAGTGAGAGTAGAATCAGGCCATGGTGATGGAGAGGTGATGCGGGTGTAATTGGCAGGATATGCCAATTAAAACTTAGTCCTTTTGTATTGTAAAATGAAATTTTTCTTTCTTGTTATGGCCAATTTCAAATTATGCTCTTGAATTCTGGTCAGATCAGTGTTGTTTCATGGGAAAGTATAGCAAAACATTATTGCTTTAGCTGCAGGAATATATAAATTGGATCCCTCAAAGCTCTCCTATAGCTGTAACCAGGCTAACTGCTATTGGGCTGCCTCATTTTTCAGACCATTTCATTCTTGGGCTGGACACCAAAATCATTAGAAAACATTTACTGGCAGTATTTAATAGCATATTAAAAACAAACAACAAGAACCAAAAAATAAAAAAACGCCAGACATTTGTGATGCACCACTAATCTATTGGTAATGTGTTTAGCTCCACTCCACCACACATACAGGGGAATAAATTGAAGTGATTAAAATAAAAGTGATTAAAAAAAAAAACAAAAAAACTTCATATTTCTAGCCTTTTTTTTCCTTTTTCTGAGAGTCCATGGTGATAGCAGGAGGTGAAAAATTGCAAACAAAATTAAGAAGAAGTTCAAGTTAGCTGTGGAGCCAGAAGTGTGATTCAGGAGCTGAAAATATCTCTGCGCTTCATGCATCAAACTCAAACACTGTGCTTTGGCAACGCCCCCTGGATCAGAAACAGAGTTTGAGGTCATTCCTCCTCCAGCCTGCCATGTATGGATAGGGCCCACGCTCATGACAAATTACCGACTTAGTGAGCGAGCACCAAGAGCACAGTGACATCAGCGCAGAGGGATCTTGCCTCACAGTGGAGGACAGAGGACTCCACGGCCTTCTTTCTCCTGTCTTTCTTTAGACCTGGAGGGGCAGTGTGGAGGCACTGGGAATGAGGACACTTTAAACATTCCCTTTCTAGATGTGTGGAAGTGGCAAGAGGCAGAGAAGGAATGTACCCACCTCCTTGTAAAGAAGTTGTGCAGCATCCTGCTAACAAGGATTCTGGTCAGAAGTGTATTTGTGGCCCATTCAGATTTCTAGGACAAATCATAGACCCATAGAATGGTTTGGGTTGGAAGGGACCTTAAAGGCCACTTAGTTCCAACCCCCTGCCATGGGCAGGGACACCTCCCACCAGACCAGGTTCCCAAAGCCCCATCCAGCCTGGCCTTGAGCACCTCCAGGGATGGGGCATCCACAGCTTCTCTGGGCAACCTGCGCCTCTAAGAAAAGAGTTTTATTCCAACATCTCATCAAAATCTCCCCTTTTAGTTTAAAACCATTCCCCCTTGCCCTATCATCTGCCCAAGTAAAAAGTTGCTCTCCGTCTTTTTTATAAGACCCCTTTAAGTACTGAAAGACCGCTATGATGTCTCTCTCCCCAGAGCTTTCTCTTCTCCAGGTGAACATACCCAGCTTTCTCAGCCTGTCTTCATAGGAGAGATGCTCCAGCCCTCTTAACCTTGTGGCTTTAAACATATGATGCACCTGCTCGTGGTGGTGCTTTGCTGTGGACGCAGACCTGAAAAGACAGTAGTTCATGCTGTGCTGTACAGGTCTTTGCAACCAGAAGCACAGTGTCAGAGACTGATCTCAGAGTGCCTTGAATGAAGTCTGTGCTTTGACTTAACACTGGCCTTGCTAAGGTTTTAATTTTATTTTATAGAAAGTAATGGCTAGATTTTGCAGGTAACTATAACCAAAACTCTGTAAACAGACCCCAAGACCTTTGAATCCTCTGCTGACAAATTTCTGTTGTTCCCAGTCATTTCAGTTCCCTTCTGTCCTGCATGTCTGCCTTGTTACCAACTTCTCAGGGGCAAGTGAGCACTCATCCTGCTGAGCTTGTCCAGTGCTGCTGCCAGTGCTTTGCCATGGCATTGAACAAGGTGCCTGTGGGGATGGTCTTTCCAGTGAGATTGTTCTGGCAGCCCAAGTGTTTGTCATGGGCTTGTAGGGCACCTGCTGCATTACAGCCCACCTGCTTGGCAGCTATCAATGGCTCTGCTTTGGTTTCTTCATGGTGTGTGGGGCTGTACTTTTTTTTAATTTAAATTTTATCTTTTTCCCCCAAGGTGCGGGTGTCATAGCAGGGTAGTCACAGAATCACAGCATGGTTGAGGTTGGAAGGGACCTCTGGAGGAAGCCTGCTGGTCCCACCCTCCTGCTCAGGAATGGCCACCTAGAACAGCTTGCCCAGTTGTTCAAAGAGGGAAGAAAAAACAAGACACTGGTGCAGGGGGTTCCTCAGGGTGGTTTTTCTGAAGCTTGTTTGGATCACTTAGAGCATGAGCTTTACCAGGAACCCTATCCTGGGCTCAGCTGAGACCTGCTGTTCTTGCCTCTGCCCCCTCCCAGATGATCGCGAAAGGTACTCACGTCTTTGTGCAAGCTGCCTGCCCAAACAGCACGATCCTCTTGGCAACAGCAGACTAGACAAATGGGTTGAGCAACATGTGTATGTGGACACAGTGTCAATTGTCAGCCTGACCATTGTCTAAAAGCATCAAGCCTGGTTAGCTGAGGGCACTGATCTCAGCTGGCAGTGTCTAAACTGCTATTTGCAGTGAGGTTATGGACCTATACTTAGGGGGATGTGCTCTTGCTAATTTAGCTCCTGGCTGAAGTGGAAAAAAAAGTAACCCAAAATCATAGTTCCAGCGCTAGCAGCAAAACAGGATCCTGCACATTGTGGATTTTGGCTATAAAAGAAATAACCTAGAGAGGGTCCAATGCTCCATATAATGCTGTCAAAGAAATCAGGCATTTGATTTTCATAAAGTGGATCACTTATGTGTAAGGTAAACAAAATTCATAGGTGATGTTCCAAAAGTCACTTGGCATAATATATCTATTAGATAAATTTTGTTACTGCTAACTTTCTGGAGAGCCTGAGAGGTAACAAGCAGCTCCACAAACATAGACATGCATTAGTATGTATGGTTATCTTTAGTTGCATAATATGTATACATATGCATATATACATATACACATACATGCATATATGTGCAAACATCTGCATGCGTATGAATTTGTAAATTAATACATTTCAACAAATGAAAAATGATGCAAAGTTTTCTTGGTGCTCTTTGCATTCAGATCTGCAGCACGGTGCTAGCATGCAGAAACCAAAATACCAAAATGAAGACAAGCTGTGAACACAAAATTTTAATGGGCTGTCACACTCCTATTGAGAAAAATGTGGAAAACAAAGAAAGCATAAATACAGAAAAAATATATTTGGCTTCACATTTATGTTTCAGTAATGAAGATGAAAATGTTTACAGCATAGAGACATTTGATTAAAATATATATATACCTTTAAATTTGGAAGTAGTTCAAGATTTGATCCATTAATTTCAGCAAACTGCTTGTAGGAAAGCATATTTCTGCAGCATCAAAGGCTTCCAGAGTGACCTGGAATTAGGAGGGTAAAGGTAGAGGCACTGTAAGTATTTTAATTCATCTATTCACAGGTGATTTGTGTGAACACATTAAGTGAGAACACCAGTATAGTAATGGGAGTAATTTTCTTTCACTTCTTCCAAATTCAATTGCATACGATATGATTGCATTTGATCAGGATGTGAACGTCATTTCTCAGATGATTGTGTTCTGCCATTGATCATATGAAGTCAATTTAAAGCATGACATTGCTTTTACCTTCCTCAAGTAGGGAGGCATTTTTACTTCTAGTCTTAGCTGCTGTAGATATCAATTTGTGTATATAATAAATTGTGCTTTGTTTAGAGAGCGATAACTGTAAAATATTGCCCATTCAGAGAGTAAGTACTGAGACTGAGATTGATGTCTGGAGCTTAATGCATCATAGCGTCAATCAAGCAAGTTCTAGACTTCTTACTCCTCCCAATGCGGACTCTTATTCACAGAATTCTCTGGACTTTGTGTTTGAAAAGGAGAAAGAGCAAAGAGAAAAGTCAAAATGGGCTGTTTCACATATATAAAGGAGGGGTTTGAACCTATGGAAAAGAAGTGGGAGATTTGCTTATTGCCTCAGTGCTTTGAGTTACCAGCCATGAATTTGAGCCCTGGGGTGGAAAGCTGCAGAAGTGTGCGAATTTTTCTACCTGTGTTGTGTGGATCGTCTTTGGTACGAGCAATCTTATAGACCTGGTCAATCTGAGTCCTTAAGTGAATTCCCTTTCCATGGTAAGGTACAGTCTGTGCTGGAATGATACCTGCTGCAAGCCAGTTAAGGAGTAACAGAGGCAAGGCTTTATTTGCCCTTTGTACTCTTGAGGCAATTTCACCCATTTATTGTGCTATTTCAAAACCTTAGAATAATTAGCAGTAAAATAAATATTTGCCAGTTTTTCCTTAAACTTTAGTTTTTCATTAAAATACACATTAGATTTCTGATATATTTTTACCTTGTAAAGTGCACAGGAATCTTCCTCTCATACCTCCTCAATTAACTGAACAGTGACAGTGTAACAGAAATATAAGGAGTAACACAAAACAAAGTTATCGTTGATCCATGAAATGAATTAATCTTTGTGGTCAGATGCTGCCAATGCCTACTGCTACATTTTTGTTTCACTACTGAAGGTGTAGTTATACAATCAGAGTGATTAGTGGAACTGCCAGGGGAGAGTCTAGCACTCTTTTCAAAAGCAGATGGTAAGAGTCATCATCAGAGTACCTCTGCCTTTGTGTTTCCAAGTCCCATGTAAAAGGCTAATCCCTGAGTGTATGAGCTACAAAGTTCAAATTGAAAAAAGTCTTCTGAGCTGTAAATCATGCCATGCTTCTCATACTCTCATTCCCCTTCTGATGTGCTTGTTTAATCTTAGTCTCCATGGCTGGCAAACAACAGCAGTATATTAAAAGTCTTGACCAGATATGACCAAATGCTAGGAAATGATCTGCAATGGTTGTTGCATTGTTGCCTTTCTTTGCTGGGCTGTTGTTAAAGGAACTCGTCTTCTTTCGCTTCCAAACAACCGAGGATTGCACAAGTTTTTACGAATGCAATGATAAAAACAAATTAAAAGTTCCTGGTTTTAGTATCACAACAAAGCCTCTGGGAGCTTTAATTGGGCAGTAAAATTGTGTTTGATGGCACGTGCATCATCTGGAGTTGTTAGAGGCTCTGTCGGTTGGCTGTTCCCTCAGAGCATGTATTCTTTGTTAGCTCCAACATTTCTGTAAGGTTGTTAAGTTAGTAAGGAAAGGCATTAGTACTGTCTAGACAAAATCATACTGTCCTTAACCAGAACTTTGGATAATATTTTACCTAATTATAAGTAAAGATTAAGCTTTTTAAATACTCAGAAACTGACCCAACTTTCATGGAAGTCAGGTGGAGTCTTTCACACTTGGATCTGACCCTAATGTATCCATTGAGGAATGCCGCTGAAGACAGTGAAGTCTACCGCATGAGTGAATATGCTGACTTGCATCAGTTAAAAGCTAAAAGAGAAATTGGTGAAAACAGGATATAGCATTCCTCATGGATTTCAGTTCAAAGACTTTTTTGAAGCTGGAACAGCAGTATGAGTTTGTGTCATAAATGATATATTTCACTTATGTTTTTGTTGTCTTTTAATGGAAGTCCCCTCTGTTCCTCCCAGCTTGCTATTGAGAGTATTTAGTCTAAATGAGCCCCTTGTCTTTGGGTTGGGGGCAAGATAAACAGATTTGCAATTCATGTTCATTAGAAAAAACTTTATGCAAGTGTAGCCAGCATCATTAAAGCCAGCTTGGCCTGTCTGAAAGCATAAAGCACAGGGCTGAGGGCTAGAGGGTATCCATATACTAACAGGGAAAGCAAGCTGCAATTTGGAGCACCCCTAGGTTTCAGTGAAGGGTGGACTAATAAAGACTCGTGACTTCTTTATTGCTTTGCTTTGTTTTTTGACTGGAACTTTTCTCAGGCTAGCTGTAAAAATCAAGAGTGAAATACTGGCCCTGCTAAAAACAGGATTTTGCCCTTGAGTGCAGCCTTGCCAAAGTTTCACCCATAGATTAAAAACGTATTGGGCTTTGTCTGCTCAGAGATTGAAAAGTGGTTCCTGGCTCCACATCCAGATTCATTTCCTAGAAAGCTGTATATTGATGTGATAAAGTGTCAGTGGCTGGAGCCAGAGCATATGTTATTTTATATACTCAGATGCCTGTATAGACCACTGTTGACATTGCTGGTTAGTAACACATTATCATTTGCTATTTGTTTTTGTTGCTGATAGCAAACAGTACAGCATAAAGCATAAGCACATGCCTTCTACTAACTAGTTCCAGGCCTGCTTCACCCTTCATGTGTTGGCACCCTGTTTCCCTCAGCTCGTGTTTGCGCTCTGCTGATGGTGGAAGCATGGGGCTTTGCCCACCCGCGTGGTGGTCAGGCTTTTGTCTGGGGTACAGGGCAGTGTGAGGAGCCCTTGTGCTCAGGGGAAGTCCAGGAAGGTTTTCTGCATACTCCTGTGGGAGCTTGGTTAGGCCATGGCCACCGATCTGCAAGTCCAGTGTGCCAAGTTTGGCACTTTCCTGCCAGAGGCCTCCGCCATGCTCCTCTGCCACAGTGCTCGTCAGCCCTTGAGGAGCAGGCACCTTCCCTACTGCGGTGACCCAGCTGCTCCACGAGGGCGGCCAGCCAGGGCCCAGCGTCACAGCCATGCACCACGGGGCACGGCAGGGCGAAGAGCAGAGGGGACGTACAGGGCCTCCTGCTGGGACCTTGTGCTGTCAGGTGGTTCCCTGTCAGCTCCCCTGGGATGCAGCCCTCTCCAGGAGCATAGCCACCCTGGGATGCTCTCCTCATTGCCCATCCCTGGCATGTAGCCTGCAGTGGCATCTCACATGCAGGCATTCAAGAGCACAGGGAAGCCTGGAAGAAAGAACTCTGGGTACAATGCAAGCTGTGGTTATCTGTGCTTCACAGCATATATCACATAGGTTATAAAATCAAGGCTGACTTGACAAAAATCCTTAAAAATCCTTCGTATTTATTTTTCTAAATAGGTGGAAGAGAGTGTGAACAGCCATATTCGCTGGAGTGCTGAACCGAATTGCCTTGACTGGAACCATTATTCACTTGCACCTTTGACGGCAGCAGCCAGGTAGGAAAGCAAGGAAAGAATGGGTTGAAATGAGCTGGGGGAGCAGGCCTGGGTGAATATCTTTTTGTTCTCAGAAAGCTTTAACTGGAAGTCACTCACATTTAAAGAGTAACTGATTACTTGTCCTTTTGTTACAAGTGAACTCACCTCTTGCTGAAACCAGAAGCATTTCTCTTTCTGGACAGGTTATGTTTTTGGTGATTCAGAAATGGTGTCTTTGCTTTGACTGTATATTTGGTTTGCCACTTTCTCTTCTTTGTACAGTTCTTTCATGAAGAATCCAGGGAGCATACTTTTTGAAAGAAATTAGCAGAAAAATTTACTTGTAAAAAATACAAAGAAAAAAAAAGTGGATGGGGTTTTGATATCTAAAAGAGCTGCTTATATTATTATTATCATTTTTAATTGTCCTAAAGAGTAAGTTGGTGGTTTCTGTTTGACCATCTTGCCATTTCAAGTGCATTGTTGACGATACTTAAGATCAAGGTTTATTTTTTCCTCTGGGTCTTGAACACATGGGTACATGCAAACTGCGATTATGAAAATAATGACACTGTAGTGTCATGATACCCAAGCTAGCTTAAAGTTAGTGGATTCCCAGTAGCAGTTTAGCTATGGTAACACACAGTTCAGAAACCAGTTTATCTTGTCAGGAAAAGGTCTCTTTTCAGCTACTTGTTGCAGCTCCATGTTTGTTCAAGGTGCTAGTCACAGGTTGGACAGATTTCACATTGACTTGGTCTCAGAGACTGTGCCTTCGTGTAATAGACAGAGTTAGTTTTGTTGCAGCACTGAGGAGCTCCTTTTCTCCAATATCTGTGTATTGGTTAGCCTTCCGAATGTAATAAGACTGACTTAAAATAGTGAAAAGTTAAGGAAATGTTTCATTGGCTTTTTTATTATTATTCTTCAATATTTATCTGCAACCGTAAGAACTAGGCATATAAAGAAGATACAAGATTCTCATGCCATATCATGATCCCAGGAAGCGTTCAAGGAAAATATGCAATGTATTTTGAGATAAAACTGTCGTTTTTTTGAGAACTGTAAATAGGATTGGACCTCTGTTTCATTCTATATATGAATTGAAGGAAGGAATGGCAGGCATTAAATTGAAATGGGCTGTCCCTTGACACTTTGCTGAAACCTGGAACTGATCCCAAGTATTCTGCAGTCCATGGTGCTGCTATATGGGATATCTCTTCTTATTCATCCTTTTGCAAGTCCTTGCAATTGAAGTTGTGTCTATGAGCATTGCACTATTTCCCCCCTGCAGTCTGAGACCTGAGATCTTCCCATGCAGCCTGGGATCAGAGCTAGGTGAGAGGAGTGCAAATTAATGCCTGTCAGCAGGCGTGTTAACAGGGAACATGCTTGCAAAAAACTACGCATCATGCTTGCCATAGGTCCTGTGGAATTTACAGTGAAAGTTCAGCAGGGAAACAAACTGTCCTCATGCACTGAGCTCTGTTCCCTGTTTGGGAAGCATTAACAGTGTGTGAAATTTATAAGCAGGAGTAATGGAGTACCGAAACCTAGCCATGTCCTGACTCACCAGGCAGGATTTAAGGGGAAAATTGAGAACTTTGGTACACAAGAGTGTGGCAGCCATCCTCCGAAATGGGTTTTTAGCATAAAATTTTCAGGTTTCATTAGTGTGTAACTTAATGGTACTTTTGTGCATTGGGCCCTTGCTGCTGTGGCTCTCTTGAATGCTGAGAACTCCCCTTATAATTTGTCAGCCTAGTAATGGTGGTTTGGAACAGCTGAACTTTAGAATAGATGCTCTCAATTAATGTAGTTTAGAGTGGTGCCATTGCAACTATGGTAATATGTATTGCAACTTTCTGTGCTAAGGATATTAAAGCAAGCGCTTAATACTGGTAGGGTAGTAAATATGCCATGTGAGCTAATAAAAGACTCCCATTAAGAAACTGATCCCTATATTGCCTCCTTTACAGGTGAAAACTTGCAGTTTGATTCCACAGCTAGATATGGGGAGATAGGAAGGCACATTTTCCCTGAAGACAGGAGCATGCAATGCTGCCAAACCAGCAGTCCCAGGCGCCCTGCAGGGGTTGATTCTTGCAGCAGAGGGAGATTGTACAAGCTGTGGTGTGGAGGACTAGCTGCTTTATTTTGGCTGAGAATCCTCTGAAGATACTGGTCCCGATTCCCTACTGTCTGAAACCTTTTGCTATTTATACCTGGGTAAAGTGAATGCCAGGCGAGCATAAAATGCCACTACCCTAGTGCTAAAGGAGCTGTTATCCACTTTGCCCAAATATAAATGACCATGCAAAGGGTAAAGCAAGTTCAAGGTCTCTCTTTTTGTTATGGCATTGCCCTTAGATCCTGCTGCTTGTTGATGACTGTGTGTGAGCAGAAGGCTGTTCTTCAGTGGTGGTGGTTTGAGCTCAGGATGTGGAAGTGCAAGGAAAAACAAGAACACTAATTTCTTGTTCCACTACTAGTCAGAGAGAGAAAAGCATGTTTCTTCTACGTCCAGGAGGTGGCTGAGCAGGATAGTAGCATAACAAATTTATTTGCTAGTTTTCTGACAGTCTGGGGTAGGAAGAAAGATGCTCAAAAACAGCTGGAGGAGGCAGAAATGAACCTTGTGACTTGAAGTCTCCCTGCCCTTGGGCATTCAATAGCAAGCAGTGCATTAACATGCCATATATTGGAAGGACACAGTCCTTGAAATCCTCTGGCACTGCAAGCTACTGCTTTTAAACTAGAACAGAGACAGATAAGGATAATGTGAAGGAGAAATTCAGCATTGCATATTACAAAATTGAATCTGTAGAAAAACTGGTCACTTTTGGCGGTATTTCATACATTGTAAATAGAATCCATATATATTCATGCTTATTTTAAACAGAATATAGTGTACTGCAATTTCTGCTGTCTCCACAAATATCTTGGTAAAATAATTTAAAATCAGATCTGTTTTGTAACCAGCACTGCGCCAATTTGATAGTAATACTGGGCTATGTTAGAGGTTCTGAGTCAGGTTCTGACAGCTGTATACCTGCTGAAAACAACGAAGACCTAGCACAGGGTGAGGGCATCAGCGTCTGGCTCTTTCTGAGCAGAGCTGCTGGTGAATCGTGTGCTACAATGCACACTGCCATGGAAAGGACCGATTTAAAAAGCAAGAAATGCAAATCATTTTGAATTACAGGCAGCAAGAAGGATCCTTTCATAATAACTAGATAAACCTCCATTTATGTACTGTATTTCAACAAACAGACTATTTATTTTTTTTATGGACGGGGTGTGATAAGGTTATTAACACTGAACCACACCCAGTGAGATTCATTTTATGTAACTTCTAATACATGCATTTACCTATTCACATACACTTTTCCCTCTTTCTAAATATATCCTAAGGTTACATATGCAAGGCTCACAGCTCCAATGCAGACATAGAATGAACAATTGTGGTTTTGAATTTGCTGGTGACAAATACACAGAATTGTTTTAACTTGTCATGCTGTAGTAATGCTAAATTAAATATTTCAAAATGCAAACAAGAAACTTGGATTATGTAGATCTTTAAAAGTAATCCTGTGAGCCTTCCTTCTTGTCACTGTATTCTTATGAGAAATCTGAAGAATTTACATTTTGGAAAAAATACATAATGCCCATTGCAATTGTGCGAATCCATGTTAGAGGATTCTTTTGCTCACAGATGCTTTGCTAATAAGTTCTGAGCCTGAAAAGTCTTGGTTAGTTGGGAATCTCAGATCCGTGCTAGCAGTTAGCTCCAGATGGCTGTAATCTAGTTTGTACCAAGTCTTCAGCATCTCAAAGGTTGCATGTTTGGAATTATGAAACACACTGTTCCACTTGTTTTTGCCAGTAAACATACTGTGCATTGTATGTTAAGTTTTGATGCATAGTATAGCTTGAAGAAGAGGTAAGAGAGAAAATGTGGGGAGAGAAAAGGCGAAAGGAAAAGGGTAGAACGGGAGAGGAAAGAAAACGCAGCAAGAAAAGTTTGTCTGCATAATGAATTCGGTCTGACTGGCAAACACAATCTGACTTCAAGTTGTGAATTTCATTGAATTTGATCCAAGAAAGACACAGCTGAGCAATCTGCAGGAAGCAATCTTTTCCTAGAAGTATGCAGCTCCAAACTGTACAAATTCTTCCACTGATCGTAAAATTTCTGTGCACCACTAAACCTGTGTAATTGGATACTTTTGAAAAGAAAGTAGTGTATTGAGATATTCAACTAAAGAATAACAAAAACATCATTGAATGTAGAATTTTGAAAGAAGAAAAACTATATAATTTGAAGTTGGCCAATGAAACCCTAGTGATAAGGACAGTTAATCATTTCTGGTGCAGCTGTTTCCTGACATTTCTGCAAAATGTTGTGGAAAAATTAATGAAGGTTCGTTCAGTAATGGTTTCAAGCTTGGCTAGTGGAAAATATGACAGTATTTCCATCGTCAATTAAGAACAAGCAAGGCTTTTTTTTTTTTTTTTTTTTTTTTTTTTTTTTTTTTCTGCAGGGGAAGTGGTATGCAGTTTGTACTGCACAGGAAATTGTAGACTTGAGAGCAGCTGTGTGATAGCAACAGGTATGCAGAGAATATGAAAAAGAGCCTGGGCCCTTTGCTCTTATCACATACGTTTCAGTGCAGTAGACCTCTGCAACATGCTGGAAGAGACAACTTGCTGTGTGACATGACGCTATCTATCTAGCATGTGGGGTATTCCTTCGAGTGTCTGACTGAAAATAAATGCCCTTCATGCCACTTCAATAAAAAAGGATGTATTGAGTGAGATTTTCGTTGTAACTGTGTTTTATTACTGCAGTGTCCCAAAAGCTCTATATAACTCCATAACTCTTTGTGGTGGAGAGACATGATCTTTTTTTAACTGATCTCTGTAATTCTTGTTGCTTGCAAGTTGACCTCAGCATATATGATTTTTACAGCCACACAGCACGCCTTAGTGAGCACGTGTGGTTGCTGCATTCTCCCGGTGCAGAGCATCCCCTGCTATAATGGGCTGGCCATTCTGTGTCTGGGGGCGGTGAGAAATCTGCGGGCCTCGTGCGCAGTATGGATGTGGGGCTATATATGTGAACCCAACACCATGTATGTGTACGTAGCATTGCATATTGCTAAGAAAGCATGTGGTTTAGAAACAAGAGCGTGGCCCAGGGGTGTATTCACATCGCAGATCAGCATAGCTGAAGGTCACTGTAGCAGCTGAGCAGTGGCCTCTGTCCACTCCTTCACTTCATGGCAGTGGGCAGGCAGCCAGCTGCCGGCAACCTCCTCAGCAGCACCTTGGGGCTGGTGCTCCTGCCCCAGCTCCACAGTGCCCAAACTCTTCCAACTCGGCTTGGTTTCAGAGATACTGTTGGATAGCCTGCATGGGCCAGCGTTCAGTCAGCATGGAAACAAGATGCACAGGGAGTAAGTTGTAAAGTTCAGTCCCATATTGCCAGTAGAATTAACTGGTTTTCCCCAAAGGGATCTACATTTTATTTGGGGTAAAAAATGCCTTAGTGTGAAATTACAAGGCTTATACAGAACTACTGTAAATCACCGCAAAAGTTCAGGTGAATGATTTAGGGACTTGATGCCTCTTTCTGGACTGTGAGGGGTTTTACAAACCTGCCTACTCAAACAGATTTTTTCTTCTTCTAACATGCTGAGATAGTTTGAGCCCTGCCATAAATATGATTTCTAGCCTGTTTACACAGTATGGTGATTCATACTAGCGTGGTTGATAGAAAGAAAATACATTATAATGAATGGTTTATGCTTTTCTAATATCACTTTGTAAAGGAGACGCTTACTCAGTGCTCCTGCTGCAAATTTAGAAGACCCTCAGGAAGCTCACTAAAAATGTTTGTCTTACTTCCTGTAAGGTTAGCTGTGGAGTGTGTAGTTCTTACTGGTTTAAGCCAGTGTAAAACAATTAATAGTGATGAAGTCCCATCCATGATTTAGGTCCATTCACATAATCATGTAAAAGTTAGGCCCAGGTTCCCTGTCTGTGGCGCAGTCAACTCTAAGGAGCTTTGTTTAAGACTTTCCCAAGCCTGCAATCCCTTGTGTTGGTCAAAACTTTGCTGAAGTCAGTGGCAGCTGTATCAGGGACAGCTTATGTATAAGAACATGTAATTAATCTTGATTTGGGATCAGTTCTTCAAGAGTCCCTTCACATGCTTGAGTAACCAGGTGAGTACTGTGGCTGCAGTCAATATGTTGGTGGTGGGACTGCATGTGTGCTTCAGGGAGTGCATAGGCAAAAGGGAAAGATGAGGGCTCTGGTCCCTCATTTTATCTGACGAGAGCAGCAGGTCAAATATGAGCTGCTTTTAAACTTCTCAGCATGAGGTCTATGCCTACAGCTACGGAGGAACTTCCCATAAACACAATTTGTCAATTGAAAGAGGAATTTCCACAAGAACAAGTTTTCCACTGGAAAATTTCCATATTGCCTATTTTTATTTTTTGCTTTTGTTTTTCCATGGAAATCTCTGAACGAAGTACTTCCCTTTAAGTCACCTTAATTCACCAAGAAGATATTTGATGAGCTGAACTGAGCTAACATAGTTACAGTTGTCGTTAAGTTACTTCTGTCTATTACTCCCTCTCATGTCATGGCAAATGGCAATACAAAAGCTTCATGCTTGAAAAGTTCCTATGGGCAGGTTACCTTGTCAGGCCTACATGTCCCATGGTATATGGGAGTCACTGTGGTGAAAGCATCTACCAGCTAGTAACAAAACAGTATCTTGGTGAGCCAGATTCAAAACCAGAGGCCACAGTCCCTAGGAAACCAGAGGAGCTGTTGTGTGAGCTTCTGTCTTTGCTGTTCAAACACAGTCTCCCAGATTTTCATGTATTTTTTACCAGTTATTTAAAACTTCTACAGCAGTTGTAAAACTCTTGGATCCATTTGAGATTAATGATGAATGAAAAGTAGGTACATTTAAGTGATGGTAAAATCGGCTAAGGTCATACAATCAAAGCGCTTGACGGACGCCTACACGTTTCTTGCCTTATTGCCTTAGCTTTCCCTACAGAAGGCAGCTGGATAATAGCTGGGACATTACTGGAGATGACTGGACATCTGGTGTGGAGCATGTGGGAAGGGAGAGGAATGCTGCTGACACCAAGGTGTTCATTGAATCACACAGTGACCTCTTATGGATGAACATTTAAAATGAATGAATGCTCATATCACAAATACTACTTTTACTTTTTCAAGTAACAGTTTGAATAGTTCAGCAAGGTTTGTAGTAAATGTGGTGTTCTCCTTACAGTACTGTGTCTCCAGACTTTTGTTAATCTTCTTCTTGTCCCTCCTTGGGGGTGGGTGGGGACACACATCCTGCTTTTATGTAGACGTGTTGCCAATGATACTGAATGCACCAAACCTTTGATGATATTGAATAGTGACCATCTCTCAGGTTTGATGGTCGTGGCTGGTGGCATGCTCCTGCCATCCCTGAGGGAAACTTGTCCCCCAGGAGGAAATGGGCTGTACCAGCGACCATGCTGCTGCACGGGAGGAAGCTCTGTCTACATGAGACTGGAGGCTGTTGGAGATTTCTCCACCACATGTGCACAGGAAACAGCATGTCAGATGTCTGACTTTCCTTCAGGCGGTCTCCCCGGTGCTTCTCAGAAGGGCACGGGAGTTGTGGTTAAATATTACAGTCTAACCTTTTACTTGCTCAGAGACCAAACAGGAGCTAAGTAACTTTAAACCATTAGCTCCATTTTAAGTGTCTCTTCTGTGGGACGAAGGGCAGTTGATTCTCAATCACGTTATATTTTCCAGATGAATGACTCAGAACACAAGTGCCAGGCTACCCACAGCAGAGTATGCCAGTGCAGCTAATGAAACAGAGAAGAGCAAGGGTCCTCCTTCGTCCCTCGTTCTGCTTCTTTTACAGGATTCTATTTCCTTTTCCCTCTTGCTCTGTCGCTGGTTTGGTTTTGCCATCATACTTTTAACTGAGTGGCCTGAATCAGATTTCTGAATGTTGTCCACCAGCAGCCCTATTCTCACCTGAGAGTGCTGGGGAGCAGCTGTGGCCCCAAGCCCTTCTGCTTCTCTACTGCTCAGCTGCCCTGGGCTGCTGGGGAAAAAGGGAACAGACCTGAATTGAAAGAAGTGACACATACGAACTGGCCATTTAATTAATTAAGTCAAAAAATGCCTTTGGCAGTTACCAGCTCTTTGGCATTCAAGGGAAAGCCAAATATATTTTCTGTGCTAACAGCTAAGACTTAGCTGTAGCTGAAATGCTGAACACAGTTTCAGAGGTAACATAATGTGACAACACCATTTCTACCAATGTACTGTCCTTTGGGGGAAAAAACAAAACCAAAAACTTGTCTAACTTTTAGTCCGCTATACTTGATAAGGTGTTTTTGGGTGATAACTGAAACCAGAGTTTTCATTTACTTATTGGAATTTAAAGACTATATGAAGGAGGGATCGTAGAAGTTATTCAGATCATTTGATTATAAGAAAATAAATCCTTTAGCAAAACTCACATTGGTGACAATCAGTCGTATTTCACAGTTGCATTGCGAAAACTATGAACGGCCTCAGTTCTAAATTTAAGATAGTCAGAAATTGTTCTGTTTAGCATGTCCTAAAATTATCCAGCACAGAAATACTTAGGGGAAGTGTTAAAATTAATTCTCAAATTTTAAAAAGGCAGCTTAAAGGGGAAGGAATGCAGATGTGGAAGCATTAAATAAGTGCCATCTCAATAGCAATTTTACCAAACGCAGGGAAGAGCCATACACTTCATGTCCTTGTTATAAGATTCTTGGAGAAAATACTCCCACTCAGATAGAAATTCACTGTAAACAGCCCTCTTGCTGTTGTCGTTGGTGTACTTCTGAGGATGCAGTAGCTCTTAGAAGGAGCTGGGCTGGTTGTGCAATACTGTGACCTTATGGTGCATAGACACTTCCAGTTTTGGAATGTGAAATGTCTGAAACTGGGAGTGGGCGGACAAGAGGTGGAGCTAGCGAGGAGCCCGGGTGGCTGTGTTTCTGAGAAACTCTCTATTGCTGGTGAGCACTGCTAATCTGTCAAGTGTATGTCCAAAGCCCTGGATATTGCTAAGTAGAGCCACTAAACAAGATCGAGTTGCAAACGGACATGGAGCTATGGGGTGGTATTTTGGAAATTGAGCTTTTAAAACTTAGTCAAAAACAAGGCTGAATTCTTTCAGACCTGAAACCACAGCCTCCCAAAATGCGTCAGAGACTCTTGATGCTGCAGCGAGGTCAGCTTCCCTCCCCCCCACACCTGTGAGTCAGGACAACTCTATTAAAGGAAGCTTTTATTGGAAGCTGTCAATAGAGAGGGAGACAACATGCAGATGTTGAGGACACGGTGGGAAAGAGTTTGGATCCTGTGCCTACATAGATGGTCACCAACGGGAAGAAGAGTATTTTTGTGGAAAACAGAGGGACGCTGAGGAAAGACTAGTATTTAAGCAAGAGGTAGGTAAGTCTGATTTCACCTTCTGTCAAATTAAAGCTAGGATTCAGAGTCCACTCAAGCTGGCATTGTATCCATTTCTCAAGGGGGACAAAGGCTAAGTCTTCTGTGGGCTAGATGCCCTCAGTGCTTGTCCATTGTGCCTTCTGTACCTACTTTTGCTGAAAGTTGCAGAAAAATAATCATAGAGCAGCTCAGTTGAATGCAGAGGGAAAAAGAAAACCAAGGATGAAACAAAGTATTGGACTGGTGGGAATTTCAGCAGCGTGATCTTGATTTCCAGGTAGTTTCAGGTAGACACTTTTTGAGATTGAAACTTCCTACAGTGCCGTCATGGACTTATTGTTTCCTTTGCTATAAATTCAGACCTGTTCATGGGTGGATCAACAGTAATGGGGCTTAAAAATGTCAACGAACAATGCTGTCCCACTTATATTGATTCTCCTTTAACTTTTCCCGTGTTGTTTGTTATTACTACTATGACCTGGACTGCTCTAGCAGAGTGTTAGCATAGATGAAGTTCCTGTAACAAGCAGCATTGCAATAACTGGGACCTGTGGTTTTAGATGTGATCTTTCCTTAATACTGGTGGGTGCTCTGTGCTTACTGAATTTATGTGTACCAGAGAAGAAATACCATACAATAGCTTTGTGACTGAAAAAAATACCTCTAGAACTAATTCATAGTGCCAGTAATTTTATTGTTTCTATGTGAGATTGCTAGCAGAAGGAAAGAGATCCTGGAAACCAGCTGCAGCTATTTAATTCATGACCTGTCAGGAAAATAGGTTTGTGTTCCAGTCCTGATGAGCATCTTGGGTGAAAGGCAGAGCATGGTCCTGGCTGTGCAAAGACCTGACCTTCCCGAACCCTTATCACATTTAGTAGCACTGTATTTGAGCGGTTTTCCTGAAAACATCCCATGTGGAGTTTTCCTCTGCTTTGAAGGCTTACATTACGCTGTTTTGATCCACTTTCCATTTCACTGGTGGCCTATTATCTTTCTCACAAAGTGAATCAAACTGCATTTTAAAAAAAGGAAAAAAAAACATTCTTTTTTGCACCTTTACTTTTTCCTTTTTTTTTTTTTTTTGAATCCATGTGTGTTACATTTTATGAGCAGTCCCAGCAATGCCTTGTATCTAGAAATGTAAATAACCTTTTATTGAAAAATAAAAACCAGCTGGGTGCACTTGTGCCGCCCCTGACTGCCAAACATTCATTGGCAAACACTGTACTGCAGGTACGGCTGAGCCCATATGTGGATGCATTCACATGTGGAGTATGAGTTGGAGAGAATTAGCTGCTTTCGGTAGACTTACTGAGGCAGGTATCTGCCTCAATTTACATTTATATTTTCCATTCAGAATACATTCAGTCTGAACATGGTGGTGAAGGAAAAGAAACAGAAATACGTGTTCCTAAAATATAAAGCAATGGCTTCTCAGATCTGTATGATGAGGGGAGAAGTGGTTGGAAAGAGAAACCCAAGCACAGCAGCATGAAGGCACAGGGCTGCACCTGGGGGCAACTGCAACAGGCAAAGGGAGCTCCTGGACATCATGGTGAGACTACCTGCTATGGTCCCCATTAATGTGATTCAGCAAATTTTTACCCTGTTGGACAAGACAAAATTGTATCTCCCATGCCATCTGCCTGGTCCCCTCCCATACAAATCTGCTCTGAGCAGCCAACAGGAACTGTGGCTGCCTTTGAGCTTTCCATGGCCTTCCTCTGCTGGCCTTTTTCTGGCCTTCCTCTGCCCTTTGCACTTTCTGGCAAAGTTCTGGTGCAATCAGGCTGCAGGATGGCAACGTAACTGTCAGCATCTTCCAGATGTCATGTGAAACAGAGCAATGAGGTTTATACCAGTCCTATCCTTGCTACGTCTTTTGCTAAGTGGGTTTACACAGAATATAGAAGTCCGAATCCTACCTTGAAATTAGATTTGACATCCTTGAATGGATTAAAGTGACAAATAAATTGTTATACTGAAGAAAGCTATAAAGAAAAAATCAGACTGGCAGCATCTTTTTTTAAGTTTTGCTGATCAGAAATCAGAGGCTGAATTTTGGCTCAAACGTCTATAAGCAGTCTTGCAATCAAATACTCCCAGTTTGCAAGGATACAAACAGCAGCTCCTCTAGCTTGCTCTAATGAACCAGCAGCTCTTTGTTGGTGCGAGTAGAGCAATTAGGCTCCCTGCTAGAAGAGCGATGTTTGTTATGCAGTTTCATCCAAGTGATTGGGGTTATTTTATTCAAGCAGACCTCACTAATCCGCAATTAAAATGGCATTTTCATCTCACACTTCGAAGTCGAGAAAAAGCTTTGGAAGATTTTAGTAGCTCTGATGATGAGCTTGTTGGAGGAACAAAATCAAACGAGGACCTTTTGTTGCAGCGGATGGGTCGTGACTGAGACAGTTGGCTACTTCACTACAGCAAACACGTAGGTGGCTCTTCTCGTGTTTTTAGATCCAAGAGGGGAGCAGTGACTTTCCTGACACCTTTTGGGGGAGAACAGGCTGGGCTGTGTCATCTGTGCCACATGCAGCACCTGCTGACAGTCAGCCCTTTTCCTCTCCACCGCTTTGAAGTAATAGGCCACATTTTTCTGGCAGGATCAGGCCCAAGTGGTGAGGTTGCAGTGGGTTCAGGCAATTTAAAATCTGTCTGCAGTTTTTTGCACCTGTTTCATTGTGGTATTTGTGACTCATTTTTACCTGAGCTTTCTGTTTCGTGTACTGTTACCAGCAGCCTTCGTAGCTGGTACTGGTGCAGCTCTGAGGGAAGAGAAGAGCGCCAAGTGCAATTTGGAGGATGATCAGGGTGAGATCAGTTCTTGAAACCTGAGTCAAGTTAATGATGAAACCTGACTTTTGTTAATAATACATTGTGATTATTACACCAGGCAGGGCAGATATCTCCTATTTCTTATCTTTTAACTTGTGTATCCTAGCTGAAGCGACCTAACTCCTCGGCCATCCCACCTGGAGAGCTGGCCTGTCCCCACAGCCAGGCTGGCGGGCCAGCTTCCCCCGGCAGAGCAGTGCCTGCAGATGTCAGCGAAACACACAGGCTGGGAGGAGGGTGTGTGATCAGCAGATGTAGCAGCAGAAAGTTAATGACACACGGCACCTAACCGGAGCTGCCCTTACGTCAGCGCTCAGCACCAGGCAGGCCGGTGGCAACCCGCCCCCCACGTCCTAAGGTCTTCACAAGAGAAAAACTGCATTATGAGCCACGCCGCTTGCCTGCCGTAAATGCCAATAAAACGTTAATCCTAACCGCATCTATCTCTGGCAGCTGGGAGATCCCTGGCCCCATTGGGGAGGTGACATAAACCAGGGTGCATGTTCAGGGCCGGTCAGTGGGAGGGGAGCGGTGCTGGTGAAAGTGCCACCACCGCGCAGGGGCGGCCGGGGCGGCTGCGGCAGGAAGAGCACTCGCGGCAGGATGCAGGCAGATGCGAGATAGCGCGGCCCCTCCTTACCTACCAGCCTCGTTTCTTGCCACCTCCCGATGGCTCCTGTCACCTTCTGCCTCACTCTCCTTCGCTGGAGCACGTGGCGCCAGCAGCCTCCATTTGGCCTCCTTGGCCTTTGCCTGCCCACCGTGCAAAATCGGGAGTGCTGCCGCTGTTTTGTGGAGATCCTGGCTGTGTGACCCGGGGTGCCGGGAGCTGCTGTGCCACGTGCTTGTGTAGGCCACAGTTAGGGACTTACTTACATGCAGGACAACAACTTTCCAACACCCACATTTCAAACATTGGCTGACGAAGAAATCCCACAGCAGGAACTTATCGAAAGGAAAAGATAACACCTTGTCTTGCTTTACTTCTGCTCGTTACCTCGCCTGTATCGTGACTGTTGCATGTTATGCTGGAAGCAGAAAGTTTTCATGACCTTGAGCACCCCATAGGTGGGCTCTGTAGTAGTCCAGCAGACCCTCAGCCCAATTTGGGTAGCAGAGGAGGCAAGAAGAAGGTGAGCCAGCAGCCCTGGAGCTGTGAGTTGGAGGTGGCATTCGGTAGGATGTAGCCCCGTGGCCCCACCATCTCCGTGCTAAATCTGAAGCCCCTTGCCCTGCTCCTCCCCAACCCAGAGCTGCTGCCACATCCCCTCCCTGGCAGGCAGGGGCTGATCCGACTGAGAACGTAGCACTTCTTTCCCCCAGATTATTTCTAAGTTAGCACATTTCTTTGGTTTAGATTGAATTGGGCATTTTGTCTTCTCCTTTGAATTTTTTCTTCCTCAGCTTTAAATTTGTAAGGATAGGTGATAGGTGGTATATTACTCAAACACAAAGTTTTTCCAAATTTGGAAGTGGGGGATAGGTTTAGGCTCTGATCATTCTGCTTTTAGCATTACAATTTAAGAGCCCCATGGTGGTTTTGGGTATATAGCCTCATTAACTTTATATAAATGTACTGCCAGTGTATGGTCTTCAGTATTTAAACCTACTAATAATTATTTTTACATTCATATTTCATGTAGTAGAACAACATTTACTCTTAATTTCAGATTAAAATTAAATTGTCTGAAGAATAATAGTATCAACTGATTTGTCTTGCACTTCAATGTTTATCTATTCTGGTAAAAAATCAGTGACTATTAAATTTACTGCTAAGGCATAGGATGAAAAAGCAAAGCTATGATGATGAACAAAGGATGGTTGTATCAATGGGAATTAATCATAGCATATCAAGAAAAGAGCATGCTTGCAATTTCCCATTGGACTTCATGTTTAAAATATAATCTTATTAACTTCAATTACAGTGTTGTTCTTTTTTTTTTTTAGTTTTAAAATAAGATCAAAATAAAAATTGTAATGCCAGAGTAATCATTTTTATTGACTCTTGCATGTGAAGTTGGCAGTATCTTACAGTGGGCTTTTTTTCCTGTTGTAAATGAGAAGAAAGATCTGGTATAAACCTGTGCATTTTTGTGTAACCCCAGCCCCAGAGTGATTGATGTGAGGTCTTTGGAGCCACACAGGAAGAATGGATAATAATGAAACAAAACCCTCATGTAAGCATGAGCCAAACGAGTCACAACATTAAATAGAAAAAACATAATTGTAGAAAAGACCATTTCCTTGTACAGCTCAAATGGAGCACTAGAAAGTTGGCACGTGTATGACTTCCAGTAGTAATGTTGCAGTAATGTAGTTTAAACAGTTGCAGAAACTCTTCAGAGAGTCCTTGGGGCCTGGCTTGTTTTTCCTTTGTGTTAAACTCAATGCCGTGCAGAAGCGTGAAGTTGCTCCGGAAATGGAGGTTGCAGAATATTGCTACTGCCTAGCTGTTGGTCATCCTGTAGCTATACACCTTCAGGTATGGCATCATGAGCAAGTGCCGGGTCTGGGGCTGTTCCTGGGCGCACGGACCAGATGCTGCTGGGAGAGTTTGAGCTCCCATCTCCACTCCTCCACGTGTGCCCGCTACTGCCCCAGTGACAAATATACCAAGACTGGAGAGGTACAGTCATTAATTCCTGTAAATAAAGGTCTCAGGGAATAAGAAATTCATGTGTGGTTGGTGGTTCTTCTCAATATTCCTCATAAGATGCTAAACTGTATCACTTGGCCAGATGGTCATTTATACTTGTGCCACTTTATTAAGCACTGTAGGAGTGCTTAAAATGGCAGTAAGTTATATTTACACCCTTTCTAACAGCTCCTTTGTGCTGATAAAAGGGATGTAAATTGGCCTCAGAGTAGGCAAGATTTGCAGAATAGGGCTGTAAAAGTGCAACAGCCTCTTTTTAGCATGCAGGCCTACGTGTCTGCTTCTAGTGGGGCATAGCCTTCTCTCCAGGGTAATGCTGACTGAGGTAATGGCTCTGACATGACAAGTTCCCACCTTCCCTTAGCTCCCAGAGCCTCATTTCTGGTCCCTGGAGAAGCTTTCTGTGTGCTGGTGAGGAGGAACTGTGTTGTAAACCTGGTCATTGAAATGCTCCAGATTAGAAGAAAAACAAGGAAAACCATTCCCCCCTTCAATTTTAAGACAACTTTTCTCTGAGATCCTTCTAGTGATTCAGCTTGCAGTAGGGTCCCACAAATGTTGTGGCGTGGCTGCAGCTGGCTCAGGCATCGTGGAGGGGACGGTGCAGGTTGGGCTGAAGAACAGTAGCTGCCTAACACAGTGCTGCTGCCAGGTCTTGGCCCAGGCGGAACTCTGCCCACCCCATCAATACTGTTTTGAAGACTTGCAAGTACTTGAAAACATGTTTGTTTCTGAATCTACTTCCTAGTCCTTTCGGCTGAAGGAGGATGCCTTAGTTAACAAGCTCTTGTCCCTTCATTATGTGATGCTGGAATGCAGACACCAGGTAGAAGTTCTACCCAGTCTTTTTGTATTTTATCTGTTGGTAATGTAAGTGAAAAAGGGACTGTTCCAAATCTGAGTTTTTTCCCCTCATCTTCTCGTTTCTCAAGTTATGTTTAGAAACAGGAAACTGTTTTGCATAAAGGTAAGATTGTGTTTTTAACAAGTAAAGTTGGTGTTAGACTAGCTAAATATACCTACACAGTCATACTCAGTGGGTAGTCCTGGCTATTTTTAGGCTTTATTTTTGCCTCTCTTTATTTATTTTTTTTAGTGACACCTCCACTGTACCTTCAGCTTCTTGTGAGGCACAGCTTCCTGAGCCTCTATGAAACTTGCAATTACAGGAGGAGTCAATCTTGTCAGGTGTCATTTATCATACTTTGCAGAGGGCTGATTCCAGAGAAGGGTGAACAAAGCTTAATAAAAAGAGAGAGAGAAGCATTCTCTTAATAATTTGCCCTTTGCAACAGCAGACCCTTATCTGATCACCCACGCTCATCTGGCTGCTGACGCTGTGCTTGCTTCATTAGTACGAGCT
The DNA here is from genome assembly GCF_964211825.1 of Aythya ferina. NCBI lineage: Eukaryota > Metazoa > Chordata > Aves > Anseriformes > Anatidae > Aythya > Aythya ferina. The sequence continues at coordinate 56,555,373 of NC_140298.1, forward strand.
ATTTTTACACCTTTTGTGTCTTTTGAGGAACTGTGTGGGCCTTCTGGCTTGAAATGATTCACCATCTCCAAGCGAACAGGGTGTCCTCAAATCCTGCAAGTGGGGTAGGGAGAAAGAAGTGGGGGAAAGAGTTCAGTTGAATAAGCAAGCGTTGATTGTCTTAGGTGGTCTGAGTGCCAAAACATTGCAGTTTAGTCTAGTGAAAATAGCTTACGTGCTTTTGGTTTGCAGTGGAGGTTTTCAGACTAAGAGCTATCTCAAGAAGCATTTACCAATTAATCAGTCTTACTGTAACTTAGCAAACATGAAGCCCTATACGCTTGTGCATATACTCTTTGCCTTCGTGTTGATGGTACTTTCTTTTGTTCATAGTGTACAAGTGTCATTGGTGTATCACAGGCACCCTTGGAGACTTCTGGGTCAAATCTTCAGCTGATTTCACTTCCACTTCTGACACTGGAAAAAAACTAATTCTGGTGGAATGGGCCAAGCATGATGTAGGAGGAGAACCCTGTACAGAGTTGTCTGGGGTTTTCTGGAGCTGAGCAGTGGTTTCTTTCCCTTTCAGTGCACCATTAGCACTCAAAATGTCCTCTTAGACCCTGCTGAGGTGTCACTTGGTGGCTGATATTAAGGTTTTTGCTGTCCTTAGACTTTTCCTGTGTAAGAGAGATTTGGTGTTCAGTTGTGCCACTTTTGAAGTACAGGATAATGGTTTCATATTGCAGGCTTCCTTGAAGTCATTTCAAAAGTTGGTGTGATATGGGAAACTCTAAGGAGCTGTTTGCGCTAGGGAGGCCCTGAATAATGCTCCCTTGTCTACACTTGACTGATAGCAAGTCCTCGTGAAACCTGAACAGTGCCTTTCCCAAGAGAAGTTTTGTTGTGTTTTTTTTTTTTTTTTTTTTTTTTTTTTTAGTGTATTTCTCTTGTTGAGACTGTAACTGAGCTGGCAGCTTGGACTCCCCTCTCAAGTATCAATCTGTGGAGTAACAAAGGCATGGCATATAGATTCAGGCATTTTTGGTAGAACTTCTTCTTCTCAGTAGTGTTCACTCAGGTGAGTGGTCATCACATTAATAAGCAGAGTTGATTTGTGTCTTGTAGAAAGTAGCAACTGCACAGAATGAAACATCTCCTATACCTACAAAACACAGCAAGAAAGCGTATGCATATTTTATTGAAATTTTTAAGAGGTGTTCTGATGCAATTGGATATTGTGCATACCGGCTTCCAATACTTCATGCAATAAAAAGAAGGAAGTACTATAAAAAATAGCTAGGGTAATTTAAAAGAGCTTTTTTTTTGTCTTTTTTTTTTTTTTTTTTTTTCCTTTTTTATTTTTCTCCTGTTAAACATCCTGAGGGCTATAAACAAAACATCATCCTTAAATGTGCAGTCTAATTAGTGTATCTTATGTGACCACTACAGTGGTCATTAGTCTTCAGGCAATGCTAAGTGACCAGATTTGCTACCGTAAAATGCCTGTGTTCAGTCACTAATCAAAACCAAACATTAGGGCTGAAGGGTAGTGACTGTTGTGACACCTGCGTGATGTATAGAGCTTTGGGCTTAATATCTGATCACAGATGAATTTTAACTAAGGCTTCAGTATTGATTGAAATAAAGCCGTCACGAAACCCCACTCTACTTTGGGTTCAAATCATGGAAAAAATTGGTAGGAACATGCTACTGATGCTTTGTGTACATCTGTTTTTGTTTTGGCATGTGGTGACCACAGAGTTTAGTAAATAATGGAAGATTTTAAAATAAGCTTGTATAATAAGCTTGGTGTGAGTGAAACACAAAAGCAAGTTCAGGTACTATATATGTCTTCATATGTAATTCTTCCTGGAGTGAGTGCATCCATCAGAGTTGGTGCCTTTGCCCATTCAGGAAAATATTTGAAAGACACTGATACTTTTGTATGAAGTGCAGGTGACTTCTTCTGACACACTATGAAAGGAAGCATAGCTGTCTGCAAATCTTGCAGTGATTGCATAATTAGTATTGCATAACTTTTAACTGAAAAAAAATCACTTCCCAGAAAATTCGGTGGTATTTTCCCTCTGTGATGGAAATGCTAGGGCTCTGCCTAATATTTTTCTAATATTCCATTTGGCAACAGAATAACAATTATTTTGTCTCTAAAAATGATGTAATGTTTACAAAAGAAAATATTTTTTTCCTGGGAAAATTTGGGGAAATCCTTCGTAATACCTTAGCAGGATCTTACCAACACTGGGCTGTTCTTCCCAGCTGCTGCCCAACTCTGCAGTTCTTGTGTGAAAATGAAGAATCAATTTCAGAAATGGCATGTAATTTCAGTTAGGAAAATTATTATATCTGACAACCTTATCAGTCTGAACTGTCTGGTGGCACTGCTCTGACCCTTCTTACACCCTTATGGTGTTTTTAAATCTAGAAAAGACTACATAGCGCACACTCACTGGAACCTTGCCCGTTGCATATACTGTATTGTTCATAAATGTTGCTAACTTCATAGTTTGGTTAATCTGGCCTTTATTAAATATAAAATTCCCCTTTCTGATTAACACATTTCTAAGTGTTGAATTAAGAATAAGGTCTTTAGTCTCACTAATTTTCACCAGCTCTTGCAAATGCAAAAACTTAATTGCAGTCCCTATAGAGTCTTGCATTTCCAGTTTAGTGTGATATCCTCATTGTTCAATTGCTGTGGCTTAGAAGAAAGTGAGATAGAGCTGAGTTTTTGCTGATTAAGAGAGCAGCCCAAGAATTAAGAGCCCATTTGTATCTCAGCACCCTCTCAGATACTGTTATACATCTTTTCTGCACATTTAGTAAATACAGTTTACTGACTACTTATCTAACCCTTGAGTGAAATTCATTCTTCTACAGATTGGGACCAACAAGATCATGCATCATACCAACTTAACTTTAACAATTGTTAATAGTGTTTAAAGAGGGCCTCAGTGGTGTACAACAGTTTCTGACTGTTCTCTGCATGGGAGCTACTCTTGTATGTCACTACATACTCTGATTCAAAGACAAGTGGGGGAAAAGAACAAAATGACAGTGGTATTTTTTGTTGCCTTCCAGATTTTTAATAATACTGGAAGTATGGGCTGTCAGATCTGCCATTGCTGTGCCATCACATTTTAAGGTTCATGTGGGTCCATTTTCATTTCTTAGTGTTTTCTCCAAGGAAATAAGTAGCAGTGTGAGGAGACTAACAGCTTACATACTTCTCTTGTTTAGTTTTATATCTGAATTATCCAAATCCTTTGCTTTGGTGTCACAATAGGTTTAATCTGTCCGTGCTTGAACATGGTCAGACAGAACAGGTAGGTTTTGTATTACCTGACGTGTTGAAGCACCTCCAACAAAATCCTATGTGCACAGCAAGGTTAGGCATCCAGAATCAAAATATTTACCTGATCTGTTAAAAGCAGTGAGCTCAGAGAGATCAATTAGCTACTAATTGACTGACAAGATTGTTTGTCCTGTAGGCTGTTTTGGCATCTCTTTGATAGCAGTTATTTGTTCAATTCAAGAGCTGTGGTTAGTTTCAGAACTTTTACCTATAAAGGAAGTGTTTAAGATGAATTTGGCTCCTGTGTAGCTTTTTTTTTTTTTTTTTTTCCTCTCTCTCTTTTATTTTTTATTTTATTTTATAGTCATCCTGTGGAAATAAGTCTGTGTTCAGTTGGACTTTGGCAACGTGAAAGTTTTTTTTATACATTTTTTCCATCCGGTAGTAATGTGTACATTATGTATGATGCTGAAACAGGAAATAGTGATGTTCTTTAAGTGAGCAATCTGTGTCATTGCAGTGAAAAGGTCAACGTTAAGGCATTTCTGCTGTAGGCTCCTTCTGTGACTTCTTAAAATATACACTCAACTTGAATTTAAGTTTTTGGGGGATGCTATTTTTCTATAGAGAGTGGCAATTTAAGATTATATTTGAGATACTTAACATAGCAAAAACTGAGTGCAGCTGTGCTCTTAAGCATTTAGGCTGCAAGCCAGCATCTCTTAAAGAAAATCATCCGTGTTTTCTTAATACCATGTAATTGAAAATATATTGCGGTACATATTACGAATTTCTCTGTGGACATCTTAGAATTTAGAGGTGTTGGATTAGTTTATTTTCAGTTTGTAATAAATAACCTCAGATATTTAGTATATACGTGTAGGATGATAAAGTCTAAACCTAAGTAATGCCTGATTCTGTGAGAATTTGCTCTTACTTTGACCTGCTGTTGAAATAATTTGTTTCCTTTTCCTCACTCAGAGGCATACCTCATATCTGATCAAAGCTCCTGAAGTGAAATGGGAGACTCCCGTTTCATGCCTGAATTTTCTGTAAGGTCACCACAGAAGGGATATAGGTTTTCTATCTTGCTATACCAGTGTGCCTGGCCTCTGGCTTGGTGGGGTCATGTTCAGAGGAGGGAAGGAGAGTCTTGTTCTTCACAGCATGTACCCATTGACTTTGGGATGCAATGCCTAAGATAGGTTCCTACAGTTAAGATTACAGGAGTAAAACAGATTCCTTTCTTTGTTTTCATCATAGAATCACAGAATGGTTTGGGCTGGAAGGGACCTTAAAGGACATCTAATTCCACCCCCCTGCCATGGGCAGGTCCACCTCTCAGGTTGCTTTCAGGCAGACTGATTCATTTATTTTCTTCAGCATGCTCAGGAAATGGTCTCAGAATAGTCTTAATTAGCTGAATTAGCAAATTTAAAGTCAGCTTAGTAAAGCCTTCATATGAATGAAATAGTCAATACTACTACAGTTAACTAAAATGTGCCATTGTGTGACATCACTCAACTGCTGGAATTCTGGAATATTTCTCAAAATCTGGGCCAGATTTAGTATGATAACTGAAATAATAGTCGCAGAAATCAGGATACCAGATTTCATACAGCTTCTAGTTTTATTTGCACAGATCCTGTCTCTGGGAACCAGTAGGTACCATGGACACCAAAGTGTGTTCTTAGAAACCTGAGAGTAAAAGCCTAAAACCATATTCAATCGTGGAGAGCTTGCAGTTGCAAAGAGCCAGAATATTCTGCTCTGGATGCTTCTGTAACTTCATCTTCTCAGTCAGTCTCCTTGGTTCCTGACTTCATGGGGAACCCATGTGAGAAGTGTTTATCCAACAAAGAAATGAGTAACAGCTAATCTCAGTAACAGATTCTGCCTTGTAGCCTCTCCTTAAGCAAGTTTAGTACAGTCTGTTTGATTATTTAATAGTAAATTCACAGCATACTGTATGTGCTTGCTGAGCAGTACTTGTTTTTATATTTTCTAGTACTTTTAAATAATGTTTAAAAATATTGTAAAGATTAGTTCAGCTGTCCAATTTTAAAAATCTGTGTTATTCTAAATATTTTAGGATATTTTCAAAACTGTGACTTTCTTGCTAGCTTTGAAAAATGGCAATGCATTCAATAAAACACTGAAATCCAGAGGGCAGGCAGAACATCTGGGGTGGAATTAAATGTCAGAGTAAAAGTCAGAGTAATGTCTTCAAGTATGAAGAGGTAACAACAGTAGTTACAGTACAGAAAGTAGCAGATTAAAATAAATGCACCTAACCTATCTTAAAATGGCTGCCTTCTTGAAATTGTGTCTGTAAAAGGATGCCTCACAGGTCCTGCCAAGCTGCAGCAAAAGCACGGGCATCTTTGCGTTCCCAGTAAAGCAAAATTTTGCCAAGTGCCAGTGGTTGACAAAGGAATTTACAGCCATTCCTAGAGGTGTTCAAACAGACAGGTAGAAGGCCAGCTACAAAACCACAGTCAGAAGGGACCCCTAGCCAAGGACTGCTAAAATATGAAGAGAATCTCTCTGGTCAGGAGTGGGTAGCCTTTTTTACAAAACTGGGAAAATTAAGAAGCATTTCATTTTCCTTATCTTTTAGTAAGTATAGGTCAAAAAGTGAAGAAAGGGAGTTCACTTCCTGATGGCATTATCAAGTGTGGTATCAAGTAGTATGAAATGCGTGAATTTGCTTGTCTCGTGTTTGTTTTTGTTGTTGTTTGGTTGGTTTGGTTTGGTTTTTCATTTGTGCAAAATGCCAAAGCAACATACCCCAATGACTACATTCCTTTGTTACCTTGCTACAGTGCAAAACCAAACTCAGCACACAAATGAATATGTAACCTTACACAGAAGGATGGACAAATCCTCCTCCTCCTCCTCCTCCTCCTCCTCCTCCTCCTCCTCCTCCTCCTCCTCCTCCTCCTCCTCCTCCTCCTTTCTTTCTCCTCTCCCCCCTTTTTTTCTTTCCTCCCCACTGGGATGCCAACACCAAACAGCTCTTTGGGGAATATCATTAGTGGGACAGAGGGAAACACGGGGTAGGATGGCAAGCCAAAGGTATGCTCCCCTCTTCTTGAAAGGCCAAGAAGCTGAGTTTTATTCTCAGCTGCAGGTGGGGAAGTGCTCAGAGGTGGCCTCCCTTCCCTGTAAGGCTGGCTGGCTGCTGGGCTTGTCCCAGACATAAACTAGACTTGGCTAATAAGGGTCTTGGCAGAGGTCTGTGAGTGAGCATTGGGATTTTATAGGAGCCACTGCAGCTTGTCTGTACTAACGATTGCCCTATAGAATAAGAATCCCTTAGGGGCCAGTTACGGTGGTTTTAGGCCGGTTTTGTGCTGGCAGTGCTGGACAGAAAAGATTTAAAGCATGGCTGGATCTGACCCTTAGTCCTTACTCTAGAGTCAATATTTATTCTGTATGGTGCACTCAGGATTTAGCCGGGAAGACATAAGCTTCCAATTTGTTCACTTGCAAGAGCTGTAATATGAGCTACAAATTGAGAAGTAGTAAAAGTTGTATTTTGCCAAATTTTATTTTAAAGCTGTTGAGTGTAACCATTTTAATGGTCTCAAAAATAAAATAAAATACAAAAAAAAAATTAAAAGAAAAGGAAAGAAAAGAAAGGAAGGAAGAATCTTGGAGCTCTGTAGCCAGCCAGATCTATGTCTCTTGCACGCAACTCACAGAGGCACCGCAGGAACGGGAGTGACAGAATAATGCTCCTTTTCTAGAAAGTTTTAAAAGTCTTGATTTAGTAGGTGCATCTGACATAAATACAGTTCCCAGTCTCCCAGTAATCTTCTCATGTTCAAAGCCCGCAGAGAAGTGAAATGCCCGGGCTTGAAGCAGGCAGATAGTGCAGTTGGCGTGGCGGAGCTGGGGGGATCCGGCTGCCAGGCCGCGCTCCTACGGGAACCTGGCCTGGCCCGCATCCAGCGAGGCCTCCGCAGCTGATGGCGAGCGAGGTGCTCAGCCCAGCCCAGCTCGGTGCACTGTCTGATCCGCCTAGGTGGGCTCCTCCAAGCCGCTCCACAGAAGCCGAACGGTGCCAAAGGTTTTAAAGGGAATGCACATTTTTATCATCCGTAGTTCCCTGCTTTGAAATATGAAGCATTTGAAATATCGGGAGTTTCTGTCTATTGAAGAGGGTATTTCTGACAAAGAGCAATGCTGACAAGTATATTTACAGTGTTTTCTAAAGGAGTAACATTAATCTGTTGAAATTTGGAAGTCTCCTGTTGGATTTCTCCATTTAGGCCAGTAAAACTTAGCATTAGGGAAAAAAAAAATAAAAAGAAAGAAAGGATATTAAAACAATCTTTGACACAGGATGGATGGGAGTTCAAACCAAACCAGAAATGGCTATGTTGATTCTGGAAAGGGATTTATTTTCCCCAGGAGAGTGACGTTGACCAAACTTAAGCCGTCAATAATCCCTGTAATTAGTCTATACCTGTTTCATAGTGTAGGTTGAAAAATTATATAGAGCACTCTGAAAATAGCAGGACCACAGAATGACTTGAACTCTGTAGCAGATGTCTCAGTCCAGAACTGGAAATTGATGGAAGTATATTAGCATCATCTTTTGCTCAAATAAAACCACTGCTGTCACATTTCTGTGACTGGCAGATTTCTTCTCTGAAGATGTTCTTGGCAGAGGGAATATGGAACAGAAAGGATGCTTCCATCCTCTAGAAATTTCTACTTCACCATTTGCAAAATTGCCTAATACGGAAAAAAGTATTTTTCTTTGAAGATGGCTTATAACTTCATGCTCTTTCACTTAGGAACATTGCCTCTAGTCCCTGTTCCTGCTCCTCAGTTGCTATATTTCCCTTTACTTCTGTACTTGTATGTTAGCATCACTGCTGACATGAGACTTGGTTTAGCTCGGTTGCCAAAAATGTTTAGCCCTTTGCCTGCCATTTGCTAATAAGGAACTGCAGATCTGCTCCATTGTAACCAATTCTCATATATTGTATATAGTGCTTAAGGCTTATTTTTTACATTTGTAGTGACACTTTTAATATGAAGAAGCAAATTAGGAAAATTTAAAGTTTTTCTTGAATTACATTTTGTCTTTTTGCTGATGGAGGATCAGACAAGAAAACTATTTAAAAATCCATTAACACATCAAAGCTGAATGACTTTATGACCTAAAATATTGCGGTTTCCGTCTAATAAATTGCTATTATTTTGTACTATATGGGAATCCTCTATAGTTACATTTTTAGCTTTATTTGTGCTATAAAATAAATAATTGATAACTGGTGGCACAGTAGTAATTCTATTAACATCAAATCATCAGCCTTTACTAATGTCCATTCTTTCTTTGAAAGTGTTATTAAATAAGTATTTTTAGCACTTACTGTAAGTGATTACAGAGAGCTAATTTTTTTTTACTTTTAGGTACATTTTTTTTTTATACACTTTACTATTTCATCATCTGTTGGTTTTATTCAGTGGAGAAAACATAATAGTACTGGCAGTTTTTCTGACAGTTTCTAATTGGAGGTTATTATATTAACCCATATCCCAGCTAATACTTACGATATTTCTAAGGATTTTATATAAAAATAAATTGAAATGCTCTGGCTTTTGTCCTCCTGGATTTTTGTCTTCTAAAGAAATGTTGAATATTGAACAAACCTCATTTTTAACAAAACAAAACAAAATACATTTTCAAGATTGGATTTGTCAAAAACCGCAAGGGAGAATCCTCATTTTACTGTAAGGGAGAACTGATCTTCCAGCTAGAGAGATGCTGCTCAGTTTTCCTTTTTCAGATGCATTCCCTGTGCTGGTCTTTTCTGTAATGCAAAGAGTAGCTTGCAGTAGCAAATTATGGCAGGTACATAAGTCTTTTAGATATGTATTTGGTCTGTAGGTTTCTCTTTTGAGGAGAAAGCCACATATTCTTGAGCACTATCCCACTGGTGTTAACTGGTCTGGAAGCTTACTTGTTTTCACTACTTTTTTTTGTGTACCTTAATGGTGACATCCTGGCCAGGATTTCATTCTGGTCCCTGAAACATTTAATGAGAAGCCTAGAAGACCTAAAAGTATTAGCTGGAGTGAGGTATTGAAAGGGGATTTGCCAATGGGATTCAGGAATAATCCAGGTTTAGCAAAGGTGTAGGAATGAAGAGCAACATTGGGCAGCTCTCTTTTTACCGATTCAGGAACGTGAGACTACATCAGTTTAGATTTGCAGTTATCCTTAAAAGACCTTTAAAAAGCTTCACACTCATATTCTTCAAAATGTGCTTGCTCAGATCTCTGAGATGCGATGTGACATTTTCCCAATGGGTGGATAAATGAAATTTTCAGGCCTCTACTGTAAATAATAGAAAATTTTCTTCAGCATCTATACTTAATATCAGTAACTTCTTACGACTGTATTTTTTTTTCTACAGAAAATCTGAAGACAGTCATGCCTATTAGATGTTCAGAAGATGCAGGTAATTGTTTCATACCTAAAAAGGCATATATTCTCATTCCCTTGTTGTTTTCTTGTACTTCTCTAATGTTTCTTCAAGCCCAATTCAGTTTTTGCACTGTAGGAATTAAAAATATTCAAGTATCTTTAATACTGCTTCTTTTTATAACCTTTTTTTCTTGCTACTGTAAAATAGCGACTTTATAATTTGCACTTTTTCATCCAGAAAATGTCCTCTATTTGGATAATACAGAAGCAGGAAGCCTGCATTGTTCTTCTAATTCAAATGCTGTACTTACCTGTGAACATCATACCTCCAAGTTTTCTTCTTTGTAAAAGAACTTTGGGATCCTGTTGCATTTAAGCATAAAAACTGCATGTATTAGCTGGATAGAAATGTTTGAACATTGAAATCTAAACTGCTTAAGGCACATAAAACAGTCAGAGCTCATTCCTCTAATATGTGTTTTACCTCTAGCAATACATTCTCGCTAAAATGTAATATGGTGTTTGGAAGATGGAGATGTGGAAAGGTACTAATACTGTTGTGTTCAGAAGGCTTAGCTGATGTCTTTTTTGACTGTATAAAAGTAGTGTAAAAAGGTGATCAAGACTTCCTTGTAAAAAAAAGAAAAAGATGATATAAGGTAAGAAGTACCTCACTATAGCCATCTTAAAACTTGGAATATTATCCAAGGTAGTCATCTAGGATTTCTGCCTAGCCAACAGTGAGAAACAGGCATTTCCAAAGTCGAGGGCCATATGCATAGACATCACATACGTCTGAAGCACACACTATGATATGGAAAGATTTCTCCTCTGGAAGTACTGATCACCATCCTCTAAATTAAGAGGAAAGCCAGGTGACTAAAGTACATGTCTGAACTGCAGGTGAGTAATACTGGATAAGGTAGTTCCTGCCGATGGGGTTAGGACTTTTATTATTATTATTATTATTAGGAGTTTTATTAGTATTTTCAGCAGTGATTGCTGAAAGGTCTTTGAAAGTAGATGTCAGACTTTCTGAGAATCAAACCTCTTTAAACTGTCCTGAGAAAGCCTTCAAAAATTACTGTTCAGGTTGGAAAGTGTAGATCACTGTTTTCTATTCTTAGGGCTTTTATTGAGTAGTGAGTACACTTGTGTGAAATCTCTGGAACAATTCTTTACTGTGTCTCCTCACAAAATGGGATTTTGTGAAATGCAGTTACCTTTACTTAAGTCTCTTGGTATTTTTAATGAAAGGCTCAATAAAAAAATAAAAATACAACCAACTGTAATGATGTTGTTTTGCCCAGCTATATTAACTGTTGTTTTTTTTTGTTTGTTTGTTTTGTTTTGTTTTGTTTTGTTTTTTTGCTTTTTCCTTACAGATACCTGTGTCACCATGGAGGAGATGAAGAGAACCTTGCTCTAGTAGATCACAAATATCTCTGCGTCATTCTGCATCTCAGTGTTTAATAACAATGGAAAATGTCCAAATGCTATAACAAGTCTTTGCAAATGTATAATAAACTGTTTAGGAAAGTTCATGCAATGAACAGGACTGTATAATAATCACATTAGTGTACAGACACAAATCTAATGCCTATAGACTACTGCGTGGAAAGTTCCAAAGAGAAAGAAAAGTCTGTGAACTTGCAACAGCCCTGGAAAAATGGGAGCAACAAAACTTTAAAAAGCACAGCTTTGGACACACTCCATGAGTCTGCACAGCTTTCAAGTGAACTAGCACTTAAGACCTTGTGTAACAAAATGGACTCTGGGGACACAGCTATAGGGCAAAAAGCTACCTCAAGGTCTGGAGAAACTGCTAAAGTACCAAGTAGATGGAGGCAAGAACATTCAGCTGTTATTAAGATGAGCACTTTTGGCAATCAAGAAGTACAGAGGCAACCACAAATAGATCACGAGCAAATTGGAAACACAGCATCAGCACAACTTTTTAGTTCTGGGAAACTGGTATCATCGAATGAGGCTGCACAGCAAGTCACGGAGAAGCAATATCCACAGCATCGTCCAACTCCTTACTCATGTCAACATTCACTTTCTTTCCCACAGCATTCATTGCCACAAGGCTTCTTGCACAACATAAAGCCACATCAGAGCTTGGAAGGCCCTCCTTGGCAGTTTCCTAGCCACTTGCAATCAGTTGCCTCAGAGGACTTGTTTCCTTTTCATATGCATAGCCATAGTGGAGGTTTCTCCAGGAAGAAGATTTCAAGTTTGAACCCTGCGTACAGCCAATATTCACAGAAATCTTTAGAACAATCAGAAGATGCTCACAAAAAGGAGCACAAACCCAAAAAGCCTGGCAAATACATTTGTCCTTACTGTAATCGGGCTTGTGCCAAACCTAGTGTACTTAAAAAGCATATTAGGTCTCATACTGGGGAGCGACCATACCCTTGTGTTCCTTGTGGTTTCTCCTTCAAGACGAAGAGCAACCTCTACAAGCACAGGAAGTCACATGCCCATGCAATTAAAGCAGGACTGGTACCTTTCACAGAATCAGCAGTCTCCAAATTGGACCTAGATGCCAGTTACATTGATGTGGAAGCCGAAATACATTCAGATGGTGAGCAGAGCACAGACACTGATGAGGAGAGCTCACTGCTTGTGGAAGGGTCTGACAAAATGAGCCCTGTTCCGCAGCTCCCCCTGGACATTGCTAGCAGAGGCAATTTTCACTCCTCCATGGAAGAGTCCTTGGTGGGGCCAATGAAAGTGCCCATTTTGATTATCCCTAAAAGTGGAATTCAGTTACCCAGTGAGAGTTCACCCTATATTGGCTCTGATATGTTGCAAAACCCATCCTTAAGTACTAAGTCTGATGACTCTCACACAGTTAAACAGCGACTTGCACTAAGACTCTCAGAGAAAAAAGGGCAAGATTCTGAGCAGTCATTAAACCTCCTGAGCCCACACAGTAAAGGAAGCACTGACTCTGGCTACTTTTCCCGCTCAGAAAGTGCTGAGCAGCAAATAAGCCCACCAAATACTAATGCAAAGTCTTATGAAGAGATCATCTTTGGGAAGTTTTATAGGATTAATCAAAGGACAGCACTAACAGTAGCCACAACAAATCAGGAACACAGTTTAATGGGTAGAAAGGGTAAAGCAGAGCCATTACCTCTCTTAAATAACAGAATGGATATCAAGATGCTTGAGGAACATATTTCTCAGCTTACTCCAGGTAAAGAAGAACTCATTGACTCCAGTAATTTGAGCACTATTAAATCTACACAAGTTTATCCAGGCAGCAATACAGAATCTAGACAATCCCAGGCCGCATCATCCATCAAAAGTGAATCCAACTTGTATCAAGCCGGTCAGCAGGGTGAGGTGCCTGTCCTTCTAGAGCCCCCAGTAGATTCTTCTCCTCTTATTAGAAGTAACTCCATGCCAACCTCTTCTGCAAACAGCCTAAGTATTCCCCCGTCTCTGAGAGGAAGCCATTCATTTGATGAGAAGATGACTGGCTCAGATGATGTATTTTACCCTGGCACAGTGGGAATATCCCACCAAAGGATGTTGAGAAGACAGGCTGCCTTTGAACTGCCCTCTGTGCAGGAAGGGCACTCAGATTCAGACTATCATGGAAGACCAGGGAAAAATATAATTATTGCTTCCAGCAGACAACCAGCAGGTGACAAAGGACCATCCTCAAAAGAGAAGAAAGCAGGAGACAAGACCTTTTATGACTATGATGCCAGTGGAAAGCACTACAGAAAATGGGAAGAATATGAAGCTCAGAAGCAAAACTACAGGGACTCGCCATCCTTAGGTGGAGCAAACAAGGGGGGAGAGTACTTCATTGATCCACTCGGACAGTCTCAGGCAGTGCCATCCATGCTTGGAACAACTTTTGAAAACAGAAAGCGCAGGAAAGAGGAGAGTGTTGGAGATGAGGAGGACAGTCCCATGCTTTGCAGCAGTACAACTGGCACCACTGGAGGAATTCAGCCTTTGGACTTTGATCCCAAATCCCAAATTCAGGATGTGCCAAGGAGTGGATTTTCCCTTCAAGGTCTAGACAATTCTGCCCATTGCCATGCAGAGCGTTTTGAAATGTGCAGGCCTTACTTGCAGTCTGGAAGTCCTGCAGCTTCTCTGGAAGACTCATCCTTAATTGCAGAGCAAGAAAGGACTGCAGAATCACTAACTAGAAAGCCCCCTGGAAATGTCATCTCTGTCATTCAGCACACAAATTCGCTGAGCAGGCCAAACTCATTTGAAAGGTCTGAATCTACAGAACATGTTGTATGCCAGCAGGATAAGATCTATTCACCATCTGAAACATGTGAGAGTGAGATTTCTGAGTCCCCCATGAGCCCAGACCGAGCTCCACAAACAGAAAATACTGACACCAGTAAGCCACCTCCATCCCAGCAACCTCAGCCGTATCATATGCAGCCCAGATTGGTTCGCCAGCACAACATACAGGTACCTGAAATTCGTGTCACAGAGGAGCCAGATAAGCCTGAAAAAGAAAAAGAAGTGCAGAACAAAGAGCAGGAGAGACCCACCGAAGAATTCCAGTGGCCCCAGAGAAGTGAAACCCTTTCTCAACTTCCAGCTGAAAAACTACCACCCAAAAAGAAGCGCTTACGGCTGGCTGACATGGAGCACTCCTCTGGAGAGTCTAGCTTTGAGTCCACAGGTACAAGCCTCTCTCGCAGCCCTAGCCAAGAAAGCAATTTATCCCACAGTTCAAGTTTTTCAATGTCCTTTGAAAGAGAAGAAACAATGAAGTTCATCACACCTCCCAAACAAGATGAGTTTGGAAAACAGTCCGAGTTTTTAACAGTTCCAGCTGGTGCTTACTCACTTTCCGTCCCTGGGCATCACCATCAGAGGGAAATGAGACGCTGCTCGTCTGAACAGATGCCCTGTCCTCATGCTGCTGAAATCCCAGAGATCCGAAGTAAATCCTTTGATTATGGGAACCTGTCTCATGCCTCTTCAGCTGGGACACCTACTACTGCACTATCTCCATCACGAGAAAGGAAGAAATGCTTCTTGGTTCGCCAGGCTTCCTTTAGTGGTTTTCCAGAGATTTCCCAGACTGATCAGAGCACAGAACAAAGTATAAAGCAGGAACAGATGGAACACGCACAGGCTGGTCTCCGCTCCTCCCAGCTTGCCTGGCATCACTCCCCTTCCTCTGTACTTCAGCCCATTCAGGTGGATGACTCTGGAAAACAGGCTGTTGGTTCTTGTGCTCAGCTTAGTAATAGCTCATCCCACCTTGCCCAGCAACAGGCTCTTCTTGCAGATAGCCCAGAAATGTTAAGGACTCCCTTGATCCAACAAGCACCTTATATTTCCAGCAAACATCCATCAGAGCAGCAGCAGCTATTTGCACATCAGGATAAGGTCCCATTTCCCCCTATTCATAACGCCTTATTTCAGTTCCCATATCCAACTGTCTGCATGGTTCACTTGCCACCATCTCAGCAGCCAGTCCTGTGGCAGTCATGCTCAGAACCTCTACACTTCCAGCATCATTTTGTACAACAGCTGCAGAAATCTTATGTCAAGCCACCTTTCCAAACAGACATTCCTCCAAGTTATCACCTGGAACATAATTCAGAGTTTATTGGAAAGAAACCAGCTGATTATGTACATGCTAAAGAGCAAGCATACCAGCATTACTCAGGAACATCTGGGCAGTATTCAAAAAGTACTCTTGCGAAGTACCAGTCAGATCATAGCATTAAACCGACCGATACCTCCTCTGAGCAGCATCTTCAGCCAGAGTTTGACTCCCCATCTGATGGATCTGTACAGTCTTTGCCAGGAACAGTTGTTCCCGTCAGGATTCAAACCCATGTGCCATCATATGGTAGTGTAATGTACACAAGCATTTCCCAGATCCTTGGACAAAGCAACAGTCCCGCAATTGTAATTTGTAAAGTTGATGAGACTGTTTCTCAAAGAACATTGGCAACCAATGCAACAATGCACGGAATTGGATTTAACATAGCTCAGATGCTAGGCCAGCATGGAGGGCTAGAAAAATATCCTTTGTGGAAAGTGCCGCAGACACTATCACTTGGACTGGAGCCCTCGATTCCCCTCTGTTTGACTTCCAGTTCTGACATGGCTTCTACCTTGGGAGGAGGCAAACGGATGCTTTCACCTGCCAGTAGCTTGGAGCTCTTCATGGAGACCAAGCAACAGAAACGAGTCAAAGAAGAAAAAATGTATGGGCAGATAGTTGAGGAGCTAAGTGCTGTTGAGTTAACTAACTCCGATATAAAGAAAGATTTTCCAAGAATGCAGAAGCCTCAACTGGTAAGGCAGAGCTGTACTACTGAGCCAAAAGAAAGTCTGCCATCCATGTCATCCTCTTCACCACTGTCATCTTCATCATCTCAAGATTACCCACCTGTCAGCATTCCGACAGCTGATGCTTTCCCACTAAGCAGGGAGAAACTTTCAAGTTTTGATTCCACATCACCAGGGCAAAAGTCCAGTGGCCCTTCTGAAGGAAGAGACTCGCCAGAAGAACTGGATGTGGATGAAACAGCCTCAGATATGAGCATGAGCCCACAGAGGTCTTCATTGCCACCAGGAGAAATTCAGCCGGAAGACCAACTGAAACATCAGAAAATGCCTCTTGGAATGCTAGTCCAGATGGCATCCAATAACAGTGGGAAAGTCACAGGCTCTACCATTCTCCTGACAGATGTAGCAGATTTTCAGCAGATCCTTCAGTTCCCAAGTCTTCGCACTACTACAACTGTGAGCTGGTGTTTCTTAAACTATACAAAACCCAATTACATTCAGCAACCAACCCTCAAGTCTTCTGTTTACGCTTCATGGTGTATAAGTTCATGTAACCCAAACCCATCTGGGCTAAGTACAAAGACCACTTTAGCACTTTTAAGGTCTAAGCAAAAAAACACCACAGAAATCTACACTCTGGCTGCTATGCATAGACCTGGAGCTGGTAAACTGACATCATCAAGTGCATGGAAGCAATTTGCTCAGGTAAATAAGAGGTTTTAATAAAATTAAATTAATATATCTTTATTTGAGAAAATACTTGTAAACTATGAAATGTAAGGTTCCCCCCGCCCAAAAAAATAATATATATATAAATATATCCCCATTGAGAAATCAGGCTTTAACATCTTCCCATGACAATTATGAGCCTTGATTTACCCCTCTGCAAACTCTGATACTTCTGTTGCCTCTGTCTCCATTTTGAGAATCAGTTGTGAAAAGTGAGGCTTTTAAAGCCCTCTCTTCACATGTGCCAGAACCCAATACATTATCTCCTTTTATTTTTCCTACCTTTTTGCCATGTCCTGATTCAAACAGTAGACACAAACATCCGTGCAAGTTCATAAGTAAAGATTAAGTTAAAATTGAATAAGGATTTTCAGGTCATTTTAATGTCTTTTACATATTGACTCTTCCTCATGAACTAAGCATTAGATAATGGTGCCAGGGAAAATTCTGTAATAGCAATAAATTACCTTCTAAGGCTTTTCCATCTCGATTTTCCATGATTATTTTTTTTTTTCCTGGGGAAAGATATGGTGCTGTCTTTTCTGTCAAGACTCTCATAAAAATTTGTCCATGCTGCCCCCTCTCTTATTCGCCATCAAATTGAATGGGACAAATTAATTCGTTGTATAGAGTTGCACCAAAATGAGAGTTTGGCTTTGACCTGGAATGTTAAAAGTACTTGAAATGAAGTGTGCATTTATTGTGTGTTCCAGCAGTAACACCATTCCTTGACTTTGTTCTACAGATGAAACACGAGCCATTCTTCTTGTTTGGCAGCAAGCTTGAAAAGAAAGTAGTGGGGAATATTATAAAAGAAAGAGTAAAAGGAGACATTCATGGAGATAAAGACATTACATCCAAACAAACTGAGCCGATACGAATTAAAATCTTTGAAGGAGGGTAAGAAAATGCAACTGGAAATGTCAAGCTCAGCCTGTTGTTTTAAAAAGATTTGAAAATGAACATGAATGAACTGGGATGTAAACAGTCTCCTGTATTTCTGCTGTGTATTTTAGCTCCCAAGCTTCTTTCTGTTTTGTGTATATGTCAGTCTTAAAACAAACTACAGGATACCTGTATAGTTAGTTACTCTTGGCACAACCTTTGCTATTAGGACAATTATATTTTTTAATATCTGTGTGAGAGCACTCACTCCAAATTGTCACTTTCATTCTTTAGGTCAAAAATAAATGGATAGACACTTAACAGTTTGTCATTTTCTATACTTTTTTTTTTTTACTTTTTTTTTTTTTTTTTAATCTAATGGCTTCTGTGAGGACATCCTTCATTTTTAGACTCTGTGTGCCTCCACTTACTTGAATGGGTTAGCTAGGTATGCTTACTCTTATTCTTATAATACTACATTACTGGATTTTGAATTCTGGAGATAAAATGTGAGATGTAAAAGCAAGATAGCAATGATATCTATGATACCTAAACCTAATCCATAGATCTGTCATGTAAGGTTGATAAAACAATGCTTAATTTTACTATGGCCATCTACTACTCATGTAATAATAGAAACAACTAACAAAGAGAGTGAAAAAGGAGACCTGAAAGCCCATTAGCAATGTTTTGAGGCTTATGAAGCTTGTTATAAAAAAAAAAAAAAAAAAAAAAGGATAGTTGTTTGCCTCTCTTGGAGTATACTCTAAAATGCAAGATATTGTTTTATTTGTTTTAAAGAATTCTGCCAAGATGCAATTAATTTGACAAAGGTTAGTAGTGAATAGTCAGGTGGCTGAACAAGCTGTTTATTTTAGTCTTACCACACCCAAATGGTCTCATAGCGATGTGTTATTGGGATAATTAAATAGGTTAGGATGGAGATGTGATGAATTTGTACATGCCTTTCATTCCTCCGTCATTTGGTACTCTAAAATCTCAGGTGTCCTTCATTCCCATCGTGTGTTTTGAATCCTCTTGGACCCTTGGATAGTCTCCATGAAATGAACATTGACATTTCTTTCTAGTCTGCAACAATGGAAGGGTATAGCCTACATCTTGCTTGAAAGACTGAAAATGTTATTTTGGAGATTGTTATAGGTATGCTGACCCAGACACTCTGATCGTGGCTGTTCTCTGTAGCTTTACAGAACTTAATACCCCAGTCAGTAAGGCGGCTACATGAGAGTGACCCAAATTCAGGGGTGAGTCTAAGTTTATAAGAAATTTAAAGAGCTGTTGCTTAGATTCACACCCACTTTGAAGAATAAAATTTGCCTGCTTCTCACTACGTATCATTTCTGAATTTGGATCAGTCAGTTGAAGATAGTCTGCACTAAGGCGCATGATGAGAGGTCAGAAGAGTAAAAGTTTGTTAAGAAAAGCAACTTTTAGAAAGATTCAGATTAGCATGGGCTGTAACAGATCACTCTACCATCTAGCATTTTTTTTAAGAAACTGAACATTACTCACACCATCTTAAGTTTCCTTGTACACCAATAAGGTTTATGTAACTATTTGTGTAAAGGCATATAATTCACGTCAGCCAGACATACCTCCTAGTAATACTTGGCTATGTTTACTTCATTAGAGTGGAACAAAAAGAGAGAAACCTTGATACACACATTAATTTCTGGAGTTGGAGGAGGGGAGGGGGAAAAATAATCTGTGCAATGTACTTCCCTAATAGGATCATATAACCTTCAAAGCTTCAGTGAATGCGGTGATAAAGTGTTAATCAGTCCACCCTTTCCTTATAGATCTTCATTTTAATGTACATTTTATAGGAATTGTTTCTGGAAGGGTAGATTTTTTCCTTATATTAGTTTGGTTGCTGTTGTTGTTTTTTTTAGTGGATCAAATATCCTTTACATGTTATAACCATGTCTTTCATTATTTTCTGTCCTGACTAATGAGTTTGTCCTCCTCTTCAGGTTTTTGTTTGTGACTTCTGAAAGCTAGCTTTTTAACATGGGTGGGTTTTCATGCTTGCTTGCTCTTGTCTGTAGAGCTGTTCTGTTCTACTCTGTTCTCTTCTGCTTTCATCAAGCTCATCTTTGCGTCACCTGAGCACACACAAGCAGTGCACTGAACTATGCAGCAGATGTCTGTTGTGTTTGTTTCATGTCCCCCCCCCCAGACAGACAAGCATGCGTGGCGATATCTTGTTTCAGCAGGGTATTTTCCTCTAGTTTTTGTTTGTCTTAAGGAGTGGATTTACTTATAGTTCTTGATTATTTTGGTTCTGTAAATGTGGAGAAGGCAATTCAGAATTCACAGTTGAGAAAGACCTGCAGCCATCACAGTTTTCAGTTCCTGGAAAAGTCTATTCACTACACAGGGAAGTGTAGTCATGCAGATGCTCTATGCCAGGGGAGTGGAGCGCTTGTATGACAGGTACAAGTAGGTTTTAAAAAACAAATAAATAGGTCTGGGGACTGGGGATCCGTGAGAAGGTGAGGTAACAGAAAGAACAGAGTTCAGCAGAAAAGTAGATGGCATAGCACATCACCACATCACTTGCTGCACCAAAGTCAAGAGCTGTTTGTAAGCATCACAGCAGAGGGGTTTTTTGAAGGAAGAAGCTAACAACCATATTATTACCTCTGGCAGGTGGCTTGATTCAAATGAAATTATTTAAATCACAAAATCAGCTTTCCACCAGCTGTGACTACCAAACCTCGGTGCAATGTGAAGCAATATTCCTCAGTGAAAATCAACAAGTTGCAGTTTGGTAGTTGCTACAGTAGTTAGATACTCACAGTGTGAAGTTGAAAGAAAGGAGGGATAGAGAATGTTCCCGCTCATCTGACATCTTGTTTAATGACTTTACCAGCTTAAGATTGCACAGTTTTTTTTATGTTTGCTCTTGTATATCTATCAGTAATAGATTCTAGTTGAAAATCCCCAATAAAATAGCATTTCAGGTAGAAATTGCATGACTATGAAGTTTATGAATGCTTTTTAGCTCTAGAGCCCCATTCACATCAAGCTCAGAGTACCACTGACCATAGTCTCATGAAAGTTGTGTAGTGGGAAGGGGAAAGTCATTGAATGATTTGAGAGAAGCAGAAGTTAGTAGAAATCTCTAATATTCCTGAGTGCTAGGAAAGGTATTCACCATAGACTCAGACTTCTCATGCTTCAGTGTTTGGACCAGACCATATTTAAATGTCAAAATTGTCTGTGTCATTTCTCTTGCAGTTGTTGTGCTGGTGGGGCATACTTAGAGAGTCAAGGTCAATTGTGGTCAAGAACTGTGCATATGAGTGACAAAGAGATGACTCCTGTCTAATTGACTTTGTGCCCAGGGGGACCTGAGAGGTGACAGAAGATAGTAGAATGAGGTCAGGCAGAGGATGTCATAACAACATTTTTCTTAGCAGTATCAAGCAGGGATGGTTTGGTAGACTCCATCCCAGCAAAATCAGACTATAAGGAGGGATGAAGAGAAGATGGCAGTCTTTCAAGCAATAATGAATATTTTTTCTGTCTGTAAAAGAAGGCCTAGAGGTGGCTGATGAAGCAATAGATGTGAAGATGAAAGAGAACGTGGGAACTGGGGCCCACAGAAAAGCAGAATCCCAGAAATGTGCAGCCAAAACTACCAGAGAGATGGCTCTTAAACATCATTAAACTACATCAGTTTTGCCTGTGATGCCAGGGACAATGAAAGAAAAGGGAGACAGCCAACTTTATTAGAAA
Source organism: Aythya ferina (assembly GCF_964211825.1). Lineage (NCBI taxonomy): Eukaryota > Metazoa > Chordata > Aves > Anseriformes > Anatidae > Aythya > Aythya ferina. The sequence continues at coordinate 56,576,801 of NC_140298.1, forward strand.
GAAGATGAGAAAAACTGAATTTAGGCACCCACATTTGAAAGACAAGCTGATGTTTTTCATAGATAATGAGATGGATGTGAGAACAGGACAGTGTTTTATGTATTTGTAATATATTAGTTTCAGTATTTATATTGTTGGTGGCATTATTGAATATATGGAAGAAGTGTTACTCTAAGAAAAGCAGATTTGAAAAAAGTTTCAGCTCTATAACCCCAAAATTGCCACTGCTTCTTGTAGAGTTATCATCACATTAATAGAACCTTCCACACAAACCCTTATTTATGTAAAGTGCTGACTGTCAGTACCAGTGATAGTTTGTGGTCTCTGCATCCACAGTGTGACTGAGAGTACTTTGTGCTGCTTAGAGAGAGGACAACAGAGGAAAAAGGGTAGAAAATTTATTATTTCTCAGTTCTTGCAATTTCTGGATTTTACTTTGGGTGAATGAGGATGAAGTTCTCCCTCTAGGGAATGCCCAGCAACTTCAAACCTCAGAATAGCTGGAGCAGATCTCTTCAGCCCTTTTAGATTTCAGTCTTACCGTTTTAGCATAACAGTAAAGGAAATGTACAGCTTTACATAGATTTGCATATCTTATTTATTATCTAACTACAGATAATGTAATCAGCAAAAATAGCATGGAATGCTTACGCCTGTGCTGAGAAAAAATCCTTTAACAGTGTTCTGCTAAGTAAGCAGGTTGGAAGTTGCCAATTTTGTTTGTAGAGCAGCAAGTACCTGCATGAGATCAACACGGTGTCCCTTAAGGAGGGTTCCATCTTCGTGAAGTTCAGACATCTGTAGTGTAAATACGTACATACTTGCTAGTCATCTGCATTCCCTTTATGCTTAGTGGAGAGAAACAGGATGTGATTTATCTGATCCCAAGGGATAAATATACTAAAATAGGTCAAATGAATCATGCCACAAAAGGGCTCTGTCTTCAGTGGTGGTAGACGCCTGTGTGAAACAAGAGTACAAATTAATCCAACACACAGATCCATATTTGAGGTTGTGCTTTGTCTATAGGAATAATCTGTTTCCTTACAAGGTGTTTTCACTATGCCCATACTATAGCCCTTTGGTCTTGTATTAAAAATAACTAAGATACACAAACACAATGGGACCAGTGCATTCCCTGAAAGGGAAATACATTGTGAGCTCCAGCATGAAAAGTTTGTGTGGAATTCTGTGGCAGCTTTGTGCTGAGATACATACAAGATCAGATCAGATACACAGAGGCAATGTTTGTGCATGTGTGTTACCTAGAGGCTGCATGATTTAAATGCTCATTCTCTTCCAACAGGTATAAATCAAACGAGGATTATGTCTATGTCAGAGGTCGTGGCCGAGGAAAGTACATTTGTGAAGAATGTGGAATTCGCTGCAAAAAGCCAAGCATGCTCAAAAAACATATCCGCACTCATACTGATGTCCGGCCTTATGTATGCAAGTTGTGCAATTTTGCCTTCAAAACTAAAGGTACTTGACCTTTTTTGCTGAACTTTTGCCACTTCCCAAACAAATCCTGAGCAATTTTGCCATCTGGAATCCAAGCACCCTTTTCCGCCAAGGAAAGAAGTTTCTTCAAAATAAAATGGCTGTATTTATGGGTACAGGACTCCATGAGAGAGATTGTTCTCTCCTGTTGAATTTGCCCAGGAATTTCATGAGTCTCAGAGACTCCTTGGATAGTTTCATTAAGAGCTATTGGCTCTTGACTGGTCCATCTGTCTGCAGAAAAAATCTAGTAGCATAAGAACTGCCCTTACAAATAATACTTTCTGCCAAAATTGTTATGTGGTACAAATTTTAATTGCAACAACACTCGAATGCTACCGGGAGAGTACACTTATTATGACATAATGTAGAAGCAGAGCATCAGCTGCTGAGGAAAACATGCCTTCACAGGCTTTACAGTGGGTCAGTTTCAAGTTTATAAATAATGTATGTCTCCCAGATGGGCAAGTCCATCCACTGCGGCATTAATTATGAATAGAGATCTGATAGCCTGTGTTCACATGTATTTATCAGCACAGAAAAAATCTTCCATTTGTCACCCTGAGGCCACAGATAATGATATTCTTTGGAATTTGGATTTGCCATGAAGCTGTCTCCTTAAAAGAAAAAAATCATTTTCTTTGATAGCATTTCTTTGTAGCGCAGCCCAAATGAGCCTTACGTTCTCAGTTTCTTAGCTCCCCTTTGACAGGCAAGGGAAATGGATTCTGGTCCCACTGCACTGAATTTACTTTAAGGGGGAGAGAGGAAGCTGAAAGAAATTTCTCTTGAGATCCCAGCACAGCTTCATGGCTGTTTTGAGGATTGAGGATTGTAATAGTTTCCATGACTCCAGCACTTCTTCCTCTGCCAAAGATGGGAATAGCTGATGGATGGTAGTAGATCCATCAACCTAATTTAAGATGAGAACTTTCATCGGGGTGTAGAGACAAAGAGAAGGAGCTGCTCATGGTAGTCCCAATGGGCCATCTGTGGAGCTGTTCTCAGATCACTGTTTACATTTGACATTGCAGGAGAAATGGGTCTTGAGGAGAGACTTGAAGAAGGATTGTGGTTTTGCAGCTCTGTTCAGAGAGGACATTCCAGGCAGAAGAGATGGCATGGAAATAAATGTGAAATTGCTTGCTGAGGCTGGCATTTCTGGCAGAGAAGAAGAAACAGGGAGGAGGTGGCGTGCTATTGCACAAGAGGGGGATGAGTAGGAAGAGACTAAGCCTTCAAAGTGCAAGAAGTGTCCAACTGTTGTGTTACTGCTCATGGGCAGTTGTCAGCCTCATAACTATTGTTGCTATTTTGCTGAGGACATTAGGGGACGGATCTTCAAAGATACTTAGGTTTTCAGTGTACACCCTGAGCGTTTAGCCACCTAGAGGCATCAGAAGCTGTGTTCGACTTTTCATGCAGTGCACAGACACCATAAGAAACTTACTGGGAAGAGAATTACATAAACTAGCCAGGACCGAGCATCAGTGAAGCAACTTGTGTGCTTCTAAGCACTTCTTCACTATCCAAGAGAGTGGTGCTGTGTTTCTCCCACCATGTTGCATGTGCCACCCATACCATCTGGTCAGGGTCCCAAAAGTAGCATAGGTACATTCAGTGCTTTCCTTGAAGTAAGAAGTGTCATGTCTGGGTTGTCACTTTCCCTGTTGGATGTTGCAGATATGGCCTAAGTGGATAATGGATTAGAGTGATATTCTCGTTTTTCTGGCTTGTTCTCTTTGCGCTCAGGGTTCTTTGCCATGAAATGTCTCTTGGGGCCAGTCTCAACCCAGTTCTCTTATCTGTGAAAAAACAGACCAAGACAGACACTCCAGAAAGTCAATAGTCTAGTGTTAGATTGCTCCCTCAGGGGAATGGGAGATCTGATTTCAAATCCCTGCTGTGTCTGGTTCAGATCCGTACTCCATAACAGGGAACTGAACCTGGGTTTACCACATCCCAGGTACTGCTCCTCTCAGTTCAGAGATGGCAGCCAGACAGTAAACTTGCACTGAGAAATCACCCACAAATGTCTTTTTTGTTGCTCCAAAATGCTTCAAGCACAACGATTGTTTGGAACCCACATGTGATGTAAATGGGAGAGTCCTTAGCTTGAGGTGCCACTGTGAAACTCTGGCTGAACCCTGAACAACTGGTGTGCATTGGTGTTACGTCAATGTCCAGGCAATCTGTACATATCACAAACACTAAGCTCAGGGGTAGATAACATAGAAAAGTGAGTTTCTGAGCTTGCTGGGGCACCTGAATGCAATGTGGAAAATTGGAGAGATGCCTACATACCTCTCAGGCCCTGAGTTTAAGTATATTTGAACATTATTATTTTTTTGAAGATATAAAAACCCACTCTCTGTGTTTCTTAATGAACAGGCTCTGAGGGCAATAGGTTGGATGAATCAGCCCCGTCTGTGTTTTTTTGTTTGTTTGTTTGCTTGCTTGATTTTTTGTTAGTTTTTAAACTAAAAACCCTATCTGCAGAATAATGGAGTTAAGATACACCAAAACCTGAGTTGGAAAATGATCTTTGCTGTTGTCAGTTAATTATACTCATCTCTGATCCATAGGAAATCTGACAAAACATATGAAGTCTAAAGCACACATGAAAAAATGCCTGGAGCTTGGAGTATCAATGACATCTGTAGATGATGCTGAAACTGAAGAAGCAGGTATGTCAGAATGATTTAATTTAGTTGGAATGGCCTCTGGAGTATGCAAATGACTCATTGCACTTTAGCACAGTGGCTGGCATGGGAAAATATATTAAGAGTATTTTGGGCATTTTTTTAATTAAGAGACGTCTTTCTAACAAACAGGAAGTATAAAAACTAAATCTGATCCATTTGTCTGAGTTATGTTTTTTATTATGATACACGAGGAGAAGCTAGAAATAAAAGTATGACCTCTTATTTGTCATGCATCTCATACAAAGTACCAAGTATTTTCAATTTAGGTGTGAGAGATGGCAACATTCAGTGGAGTTACAAGGTGAATGATGAAATTGCTTTGTATGCTTTCCTTTTCACATGATAAATTTGAGTGTAGAGTTTTAAGGTATTATTATAAGGCATTATAATTCATATATTATTATATATGAAAATATTTTTGATACCATTAAGAATGGCTTTATTTAGCCATCCCAGATGAAAAGCATCCAGTGATGGCACCAGGTGTTCTGGGTGGGGAGTGAATGTGGCAGGAGTGAGAAATGTTGCATGTGCTCACCATTTTGACTTGTCGTGGCTATTTCAGAAAACATGGAGGACATGCAGCAAGAGGCGGAGAAGAGTAGCAACTTGGCAGGCCTGTCAGCAGAGCATCAGTTTTCTGATGCAGAGGAGTCAGATGGTGAGGATGGTGATGACAACGATGAAGATGATGAAGATGACGATGACTTTGATGATACTCAGGGAGACTCAACACCAAAAACCAGATCAAGAAGCACCAGCCCGCAGCCTCCTCGGTTCTCCTCCCTGTCGGTGAACTCGGCTGGGGCATCGCAGGGGGCTTCCCCTGAGGGCTCTCTTTCCGTGGGACACTCCTCCCTCATCAGTTATTTGGTCACCTTACCTAGCATTCAGGTTACTCAGCTTATAACACCAAGCGACTCCTGTGAAGACTCACAAATGACAGAATACCAGAGGTTTTTCCAGAGTAAAAGCACTGATTCAGAGCCCGACAAAGACAAGTTAGACATACCTAGCTGCATGGATGAGGATTATGTGCTTTCGTTAGACCCCGGTTCATCTCCGAGGGACCTCTCACCTTCCAGTCGGCAGTCATCCCCTGGCTATGATTCTTCACCGTATAGAGATAACTCACCAAAGAGGTATTTAATGCCAAAAGGGGATTTATCACCCAGAAGGCATCTGTCACCCCGGAGAGATATTTCACCCATGAGGCACCTTTCCCCGCGGAAGGAGGCTGTGCTGAGGAGAGAGTTATCACCAAGACGGGACGTTTCACCGAGACGTCACCTATCACCACGGAGACCAATGTCACCAGGGAAAGATGCGTCTGTTAGAAGAGATTTGTCTCCTAGGCGAGAGAGGAGATACATGGCCTCGGTTAGAGCGGCATCTCCCAGGAGGGGCTTATACCATAATCCAGCGTTGTCCATGGGTCAATACTTACAGTCCGAATCTATTCCAGTGGGGCATTCAGTAAGTATGAAAGAGTATTTTTACTCCTGTTGTCAAAACCAGTGCTCTTGCCTAATCTGCATATAGTATTTTGAAAAACTTGGCAGCTTTGTAAAAAAAAAAAAAGAAAGCATAAGCTTTGAACTTGAGTGGGAAATCCAGGAATGAATGCAAGAAATTTGGAATAGGCAGGGACCAAGTCAGGACGCTGATTCATTTAGATGCAATACAGTCAGCCTAAGGGTCAAATCTTCACTTGGTACACATCAGAGTAGTTCCATTAGCTTCAATGAAATTAGGCTGGCTTGCATTAACTGCCCCTGTCTTTATTTTAAAATGTCCCAGGAAGCTTACATGGTGTGTGGGGCTTGTTACAGCACTGTAAAACCTTTTACCTCCCAGACTGTCAGATGGGATCAAGCCCAGATCAGGTCTCAAGGCCCTTATACTGCAGTATGGTGCCCATCCCTGAAGTATTGTTTAATGCAATAAAAATACTAAAATAAATGGAACCCCTTTGAAAAGCAGGGTGCCCATCTAAATCAGGATCTGTGGCTGAAGTTTAAAGGATATTACTGTGTGATAGGAGCAGACAGCTGTCTGCCCTGCAGAAAGCACCATCACAACTGGCTGTTTCGACAGGGACACAACTGTCTGAGTGGAAATGGAAATATGCAAAACTTGCACAGCTGCTGTCTGTGCTGTTCCTGTTCAGTAAATAAGCTCTCAGAAACTGCCGACTCGTCTCTTTTGACAGGCCCTAGCATTCACAAAGCACTCTGTCTACAAGTAAATTTGGTCTTTGGAGTTAGGAAATGGCCTTACTGTGTATACGTTTATTTATATATGGAGTATGCTTACTTTGCCATGTTTGCTGATGCTGCTGCCCTCTCCCTGCCTACCTCACTAACTGGTGTGCGGAACCAATACAGGGAAGTTGTGACAGGCTGCCACCACGTCAGCCCCTGACAGGGCTGCCCTCCTCTCCTCCTCCTCTCCTCTCTGTCACCAGTCTTCTTTACTCTTTGTGTAATTATGGCTCTTCTCTGTAGAGGAGAAGATCTGAATTAGCATTTACAGAGCTCTAGCTTGAATTTCTCTACAGAGATAGGCTGGGGAAGCTGGGCTTGGGCAGATTTGATAACTGCACCTGGCAATGCAGCGAGGAACACAGCTGGGCCAAGGTGGCTGGAGCAGGGATGGATCAAACAGTGCTGAGGAGTGCCAGCTTGGCAGATCCAAAAGTGGCTTTTCAGGAGGGTTAGGGAAGTTGCAATATGAGTAGCTAGGTATGTAGGAGATAACAACATAGGTTCCTGCAATCCTGTGCAGAGCTTATTCTGCCCTTGGCCAGAGCCTGCGTCAGGCCTCTGTCACCAAACTCCATCCTTGCCCCAGCCACCTCCTCCTGGCCTCACATCTGGTCCCTCTCCCTTATCTTAGATGTGGTATCATGGTCTGGTAAGTTGTTGGAGAGAGAAGCTTAGAGGGGTGGCTTCCTAAGCTGTCCTTGGGGAAGGGCACATTGAAACCCTGCTGTGCTCTCCCAGGCAGAATTGCTGTGTAGCTGAGAGAGGATACAAATGCAGTTATCAGCCATATCGACAAAGTAAGTACAAAAAAGGATAAACAGCCACCAGTTTAAAAGTCATAATGCCTCAGTATTGAGTGGAAGGGATTATATCACACACATAATCACACAGAATCATCTGGGTTGGAAGAGACCTCCAAGATCATCTAGTCCAACCTCTGACCTAACACTATGAGATGCTACAGCTGACATTGTATAGAAAGTTTAAGTCCCTAATGTCCTGCATAAGACACTTCCACTGTCATCCTGTAGTAGAGATTTTGGATGTGTGATGATGTTGGCAAAAGGGTATGTAACAGTCACCCTTGGCGATGTGACAATTCTTGCTGTAATATTTGCCTTGTTATGTACACCTTCCAGAAAGGCGTTTAGCACATTGCAAAGACTCTTTTAGCACCCTTAGCTCCTTCTTTTGGAAATTGCTCTTCACCATGCCAGATGGGCTCTTAACACTTACCTTATTTTTGAGGTACGATCAGGCATTTGTCCTACAGAAAGCACTGGCAACTCAATGGCATGTTGAGTGTTTTGAGAGAAGCCTAGACCTCAGTACAGTCACTAGACCCTGAACACTGGTGTCACTGGAAGTGGAGCCTGGGCAAATTTAAATGAGGGAATTAGAGTTGAAGATGACTGCCCATCTCAACAAACACAGTGAGGAAAAAAAGATGGATTCCTTGCCTCTTGAAGCCTTTCCAGATGATATACTTGAGCCAAACAGAAGTTGAGTTTAGGTGAAATACACATTAATGCACTCAGTGCGTGGGAAGACAGATAACACCTGAGCTTGCTATAAATGAAACTGTTAGAAAAGATAAAGGAATAAAGCATGTTTTTCACTTTCAGAGAAGTGAAATCCAGCAAATCAGAACATAATTAACAACTGTATCAGTGATACAGATGCCAGCTTGCAATCCTGCTTCCTGTTTCAGAGCTGCATTGGGTTCCCAGTCCTTGCAGGAATTAGAGGATTTTTGTGTTCTGGTGCCTGAAGTTACCAGAAGAAGCCACTTTTCTTTCTTATCCATTGAAATTGATGTATTTGCTCTAGTCTCTTTGGCCAGTGCTTATCTGGTTCCCCTTCATGTTTCTTCACCTTGAATGTTCATGCTGTTTGGTGGTCTTGTGCAATGAGCTTTGACATTGAAATCACCATATAGAAAGCAGTTGAAATTATTTCTTTAGGAAGTGGAAAAGAGCATGGGAAAGTAACTATTTTTGTAGACTATAGACAACAATACAGAAAAATATCATTTTTCCTTTGGCAGTTAATAACAAGATGAACTCTTGCAATAGGATACTCTCTCCAAAGTAGCCCAAGGCTCTTGTCGATGTGAGTGCATGTTTGGCTTTGGCAAGTTAAATTGCCATCTTTAAATTTAAAGGCACATCACCATTTCTCTCTAAATACATTTGGGATCTTCTATTCTGTCAATGGCAGAAGTTTCTTTTCTTTCTGAGAAGGCTGGTGCCAGTATTGCAGGGCTATGATTCTTCTCTCTAGTCTATTTTATACCAGTAGTGAGGGAAAAAGGAGAAAAGGGAATGCTGCTTTTATTCAGCTTGAGTGCAACTCTGTTAGCATTTTAGTTTGGATAGGAATGTGCTTTGGAAGTGAATGTCTCTATTGTCATATTTATTGTGCTTTGACTCACATCACAGAGCGTTCTTGGAATAAGTGAGCTGGATAATTTTCAGATGACATTAAGCTGGAGAATGTGCTCGAGGAGTGCACCAGGTGCACTTAAACTGTGAGTGGGCATTCAAGTGAGTGAGAAGGGACTATAGGGTGAGTCCAAACTAATCTTCCTCTCCAACCCCACAATACACATATTGTGAACAATAGGTGCAGCATCAATCGTTTCACTCTCCTCCTGCTTTTCCCCACTCCTGGTACACCCCATTACCTCTTCATGCGGACAAAAGCTCTTTCCTTTTCTTCCAGTCCCAGGACTAGCCACAGGAAGACTGTGAATATACCTTGCTGTAAGCAGCAAATACTTGACACTAGCAACTTCTTTGGCTTCTAGGAGGTAGTGGATTTTTTTTGCCTCCTTTGCTGGTTTTCACAAGCAGTTGCTGCGTAGGAAATTAATGCAATTTGCTTTATTGATGTAAGTTTATCTAGAGTTTGCTTGTGTTGCTATTTTGTTGCACCTTTCTTTCATTTTGAAGTCTGATGCCTGTCTCAATGTATTCAGAAGGGCTGAAGGGAATTAGGCACCTCTATATACACTTGAAAGGCACTAGGACTAAGGTCCTTTGATCATCCCAGACATAGGAATATTAGATCCCTTCCCAAACACTGAATACTTTATTGTCTTGAGTGAAATGCATTCCTGTACAGAAAGCCAGCATAAAAGTCCCGAAGTCCAGATGAACTGTAAATAGGTCCACTGATGTATGTCGCCTGCTGTAGTGCATTCTTAATAGCACTGCAAATCAAGTTGATCCTGAAACTGAAGTCCACATAGATTTCAGTCACTTTATTGAGCATCATGTCTTTTAGAAAGCACATTGATAATGATGTTCTCTGTTACCAAATTTCCACATCAAGTTCAATGTTTTTTAGTTTTTAACTTTAAAAAGACTCAAGTATGTTAAGATATAGTAATCAAAGTGTTGTTTTTTTCATGCACCATATATTTGCAAGTTGTAGTCTAAAGGGAATCTGGGGCTGCCAAGAGGATGCCTGTGAAGGGCATTTGTCTGAGAAATATGGTCTTCCTCTTAATTCCCCATAGCCTGTTTTGGGTGATGTACCAGTCATCAGGTGATGTACTGGTATTTTCCCTTGAGGCACTCTGTGAAGTTGGATATGGCTTTGCTCAGGCGTGTGGTGTGGAGGTGTATCTTTATGATCAGGTTAGCTCAGTAAAAAGCTCCTACAGAATATTGTTGTTTTGAAAATTATGTCACCCGGAGTTGGAGGGAAATACACTAAGCTGCAACAAATGAGAATTAATAGAAGATTAAAAGGATTCCTCTTGGCTGACAAAGAGAGGAACTCATCTCACTGCGCTGATAGCAATCCATTCTGACTGTACAGCAAAAAGATACTATGACTTTCCTTACTGTAGTCAGTGTTGAGATCTAATACTGCCATGAGAATAAGGTCTTCAGATTTTCAGAATGTTTGTTAAAAGAAGAGATCATCTAACATTCAGTCTCTCCCCTGTGAATGTGTGTATGTCACAGAATCACAGAATCATCTAGGTTGGAAAAGACCTCTAAGATCATCTAGTCCAACCTCTGACCTAACACTAACCAGTCCTCCACTAAACCATATCCCTAAGCTCTACATCTTTAGAAGTCCTTTAAAGACCTCCAGGGATGGTGACTCCACCACTTCCCTGGGCAGCCCATTCCAATGCCTAACAACTCTCTCAGTAAAGAAGTTCTTCCTAACATCCAACCTAAACCTCCCCTGGTGCAACTTTAGCCCATTCCCCCTCGTCCTGTCGCCAGGCACGTGGAAGAACAGACCAACCCCCACCTCGCTACAGCCTCCTTTAAGGGACCTGTAGAGTGCGATAAGGTCGCCCCTTAGCCTCCTCTTCTCCAGGCTAAACAACCCCCTGTGTGTCTGTATGTATGAAAATGTTAGATATTTGTAAAGGATATAGAATCATAGAATATCTTGAGTTGGAAGTGACCCACAAGGATCACAGGGTCTAACTCTTGGGTCTGCACAGGACCACCCAAAAATCAGACCATATGTCTGAGAGCGTTCTCCGAATGCTTCCTGAAGTCTGGCAGGCTCAGTGCCATGACCCCTGCCCTGGGGAGCCTGTCCCAGTGCCCGATCACCTTCTGGGTGCAGACCCTTTCCCTAACCCCCATCCTGACCCTCCCCTGTCCCAGCTCCATGCCGTTCCCTCGGGTCCTGTCGCTGTCCCCAGAGAGCAGAGCTCAGCGCCTGCCCCTCCGCTCCCCTCGTGAGGGAGCCGCAGGCCGCCATGAGGCCTCACCTCAGCCTGCTCTGCTCGGGGCTGAGCAAACCAAGGGCCCTCGGCTGCTCCTCATATGTCTTGCCCTCTAGACCCTCTACCATCTTTGTAGCCCTCCTTTGGACAATCTCTAACAATTTCACGTCCTTCCATCCATTGTGGCACCATTGAGAGCTGCACACAGCACTCGAGGTGAGGCCACACCAGCGCACAGCAGAGCAGGACAACCCCTTTCCTCGACCAGCCAGCCGTGCTGTGCTCAGTGCACCCAAGGACATGGTTGTGCCTTTTGGCTGCCAGGGCACACTGCTGGGTTGTGTTCAACTTGATGTCAACCAGAACCCCCAGATCCCTTTCTGTGGGGCTGCTCTCCAGCCTCTGGTCCCCTACTCTGTACATATATCCAGGGTTGCCCTGTCCCAGATGCAGAGTCCAGCACTTGCTCTTGTTAAACTTGATGTGCTTGGTGATTGCCCAGGTCTCTCATTTGTCAAGATTGCTCACCAAGGACTCTCTACCCTCAAGGGAATCAACAGCTCCTCCCAGTTTCGTGTCATCTGCAAACTTACTTAGTATACCTTTGTATCATGCATCTAAGTCATTTATAAAAATACTGAAGAGAACTGGCCCTGAAATGGAGCCCCATGGAACCCCACTGGTGACTGGCCGCCAGCCTAATGTAACCCCATTAACTACAAGCCTTTGAGCCAGACACATCAGCCAATTGTACACCTGTACATTATGTTTTTGCCTAGCTGAATGATGGACATTAGTCCAGAAAATACTGTGAGAAACAGTATTGAAAATTTCGCTGAAATCCCAAAAGATTATATCAGCTGGCTTCCCTTGGTCAACTAGGTGGGTAACCTTGTCATAAAAGAGAATTAAGTTAATTAAACTAGACTTTCTCCTCATGAACCCGTGTTGGCTGTGACTATTTTAAAAATAGGATGAAAGGTGTGAACGCTTATTAATGCCTGTAACCATTTATGATGGCCCTTTCAAAACTCATCTGCCAGAGCTAGAGAAAGATAATCTGATACGTGCTTAGGCAGGCTTGGAAGGCATCCAGTGGACACTGTCACTGTCTCTGTAAAAGTAAGGCATGAGACATACATTGGATGATAACTGCTGATCTTGGAGCATATAGCAGTTTCTATCATGTTAACTACCTCTGTCTGGCAAGGACAGAGTGATGTCTTACTCCCTTTCAAAGCTGTGGCAGGGTACAACGTGAAGACAGTGTCTTTCTCAATTAGAGATATGAGTATGACTAAGTTTGGTCTTCAATGAGTTTTACTCCTTTTGTTTTGGTTGCTTTTGCTCTATTTCCCTTGGCCCAAGTTTACATCAGATGCAATAGTGATAAATGTCATGGCTTAGGAAACAGCCAAAAGGACAACATGACTGAGAAACGGGTTGACAGAACAAAGATGGAAAAAAAAGGGGGGCAAATAACTGTGCAGAGGTGAGGTTAGTGATGGGAAGGGCTGACAGGGTAAATGAACTATGTCTTGTGGCTTGGCAATTCTAGTTTATTCTGTAAATTTTTCCCCTTTCAGCAGTATAACGTGCTGTCACTGTACTTTCTTATGACAGTTTCTCTTTTATGAGACTCAAGTGTCTTGCTTTCTGAATAGGAAAATTCCCAGAATTAGATTATTCTCAGAATAATAGCATCTTTTAAGTTCAAGTCTGATGATTATGGGTCACTCTTCCTGTCTCAGCATTGATTTATATTAAACAGGACAAAGCATCTGAGCACAGTGAGATTCAGCCACGGGGTAGCACAGAAACTGAATCTTTAATTGCCCCCTAAACCCATTCCCTAGGATGGGATCAAGAGGTTGCTTAATGCTTTGAGAGCTAGGATTTCGCAGCAGTGAAGTGCTGCCACTGCAGTGCATTGGCATTTAGCAGCACAGTCCTTAGGCTGCCATACCAGGACTGGGGCTCTGGGCAACTGATAGGTGTTCGGTCAATTTGCAGAGCAGAGATGGGTATTTGTGTTCATTTGATTTCCTATGGGCATCCCCGAGAGCTGTGTGGCCAAATCCCACATACAATTATGCAAATGTCATCCTCCACTTCTGTCATCGTTATTTCTCTGTTCAACAATAAATGATACTTAATCATCAGATGGAAAACAAATTTTAAAAGTTAAGAATGAAAAAAAGAGAAACCCAAACGCCCAAGGCATATTTAATGCAGAGTGGAGATGAAGCTATTCATTCTTCCAAGGCAGGAACTAATGGGAAGACACTGAAAAAGTCAGTACAGTGCGATTGTTTTTTATTAGCCATTACAAAATCCTTCATTCTTCGTAATCCCATTATGAGTGGGTGAGTGTCCCCACTACAGAATCATCACTTTCACTCAGAGTTAATGCCTGTGCTTTTGTTATTATTTATTGTTTACAGATAGGCCAGAATGGTGCTCCAGTGTGTTAATGACTATAAAATCTTGAGTCTTCTTTGCACAGAAATATTTGAACTTCCCTGGAAATACTTGTCCTCTTTTCTCAAGGAGGTGGATGGGTAAAGCTTAACAGTGGGGGTAGGAGGGATGAAGTCCTTTCCCTTGGGCTTCAGAGCAGGACTTTTCAACAGAAAGAACTTGGGTATGTGCAGTCAGATTCTTCCCATACTGGTGGCAAACAGGGAACATTCAGATGTGCATTTCTCTACAGAAAAGAGAGATATACCCAATGCAGACTGCCAATACCAGCACAGTTTGCGCAGTTTACCAAAACAGAGGGTAAGATGGATATCCTGGCCAAATTTCTCTTGGGGAATGAAACTCTATCTACCCCAAATTCTCTCTGCAGTTTCAGTTGAATATAATACTCTTCACTTCCTGACCTAAATTGCTGCATTGTATTGCTGAACACTTAACTAGCTGCTGCATTTCACCTCAGAGGCAAGAGCCCTGCAGGGCTGAGCTAAGCAAAACCTCCTATGTTGTTTGGATAAGCAATTAGTGGAGTTTTCCAGACGCTTTGGGATCCATCTGGATGAAAGGTGCTGTGTGAACAGGAGGCTGTGTTGCACAGGAAAGCAGATAGGTGGTTTGGCAGTGTGACAAGAATTTTGCTAGTGGCAGCACTGATGTTTCTTTTGTTTTTCTGGTTACAGAGGAGGGGATTGTCTCAGGGGCCTTACTTCAGCGTATATGGAGAAAAAGGAACTATGGAGCACCACGGGTCCAGCCCATTCCCCGAAGGTCCGAATGACTACGTCTTCAGCCACCTTCCACTACACTCCCAGCAACAAATCCGAGCACCCATCCCCATGATGCCTATTGGGGGTATTCAGATGGTCCATTCAGTACCTGTGGCCCTTTCAGGTTTACATCCTCCGTCCACTCTTGCCCTGCAGAGGGAGGGCTCTGAGGAGAAGCAAAGAGGACCTGCAGAAATCCTCACGAAAGAGTCATACGGTGTTTCTAAGCATCACGAGAAGCGTACCTCTCCGCACAGCTTGCACCCGACTGCTCCCTCCAGTGCACCCTCCTCTCCGTTGCTGTTGCTGACACAGAGCACTTCAGAGGACAGTGTAATAGCGACAGAGGGGGAGCAGGAGGAGAACATACAGACTTGTACGAAAGCCATAGCCTCTCTGCGAATCGCCACAGAAGAAGCCGCTCTGCATGGGGCAGAGCAGCCACAGAGGCCTTCTGAGCCTCACCAGAAACCCTCAGAAAGTGCACATTTTAGCATTAAACACTTTAGTGGATCTGAGCCGGGCCAGACCTGTGCCTCAGCCACCCATCCTGACTTGCACGGTGGTGAACAGGACAGTTTTGGTACATCACAGACTGCGCTAGCCCATCCCACCTTTTACAACAAGAGCTTTGTGGACATCCGACAGATGGGCTTTCACAGCAGGAATGAGCCCCCATCAAGCACACAGGAAAGAAAAGATCCGTCGTCTGAGAAGAGCAAGCCACATTGATCTGAGATGCATGGAGACTTTCACCCATACATTTACCCCACTTTTTTTTCTAGAGATAGAAGAAGTATTCAACTTTACAGCATGCCTGTTCTAAGTTACAGTAGTTTGCTATTATATATACTTTTGTTATATCAAAAGAATTAGATAAAATAACAAGTCATCATGAGCCTGACCAAAATTAAATTTGAAATTCTTATTGGGTCTGGTACTTTTAAATTGTACAGATGTTTGTGCCTTTTCTTTACTTTGCTTATATTCTTATAAGCATTTTTTTAGCAGTAATTTGTACATATTTTAGAATTTGTGTATCTGCTTTGTAATAAATGTAATTTCTTTCCTTTTTTGGACACTTGGATCTAAATGATGTAAAGCAAAACAGCATCAATATATGTGAGGTTGCACTAAAACATATTTTTATATGATTAAAACTGAACAGCTTTTATGTACAGCTCTGATTCTGTAATACTAATATTTATTTACTTTGTTTCATAAATTGTAAATTTTTTTCTTAATGTTGTGGATTGCTTTTCTATGTGAAGCATGGGATTTACTGTTGCGTAATTAGAACAAAATGTATATTGTAAAACAAGATATTTAAACTAGAGTATCTTATCTTATTCTGCACTTATGCATTAGTTAAAAAAAAAAAAAGATAAAGGATGTATCAGTCAGTTCTTAACTCTTGTAATTTTTTTTTGTCTCTTGTTTGCTGGATTGACTATAACTTAAGTGCTGATTGTGATTTTAAACTGATAGTACCGTAAAGCATTAAAGTAAAACAATGTGCTATTGTGAGTTTTTTCAAAGCTTTATAAAACAGTTATAAATATATTAAAAGTATTTGGTCTTATGTGAACATGTTGATCTAGATACTCCTTTAAAAAGCTATGGGAAAACATTCCACCCCATGTAGATATGTACAAGTGCATCACTGGTGCCGGCTGCGTAACTCACCCGCACACGCCAGGTCGGCCGTGCCATGCAGGCGCTGAGTGGGGGCACCACTGGCTCCAAGGCAGGCAGGCCATCAGGCCACAACTTCACCTGCTCCTCCCTCTCCAAAAACAGGGTGGCAAGGCCCCTACGGCCGCATGGGGCTGGGTGAGGAGCCGGACAAGCGGCACCACACTGAGCCCCAGCAGTCCCCAGCTTGCGAGCATCCGCGGTGCCTCTGCCCAAGCTGAGCGTGGAGCTTAGGTGTCACGCAGAGGTGCCCCGGAGTGTGAGCAAGGGACTCGGAGGGGGAAAAATGACATTTCCTCACACTTGAACACCAGCAGCTGGTCACTTCCCACTGCGACACCTGAGTCAGCTGTAGGGGAGGCTCCTCGTCCTGTGGATGGAGGAGCATGATGGCCCTTCCAGCTAAGCAGACAGCACCACCACCCTGGCATCTTCAAGGAGCAGGATTCATGGGCCAGAAAGTCACAGTCTTCCAGAGCAGGGTCTCCATCTGTGTAAGGTTTGATCCAGAGGAAAGTCAGTAGGAGCCCAGGCTTGTGTTTGAACATCTGTGGTGGGTTACCACTACCACCAGCAGCATGCGTGCGTGTGCACACACTCTCACACACACACACACTCACACACACACATACACATGAAAGAAACCAACAATCTGGATTATATTTTGTGCTATTTAGTGGATTATAATTCTGTGAAACCAAGTTTGTATATTGACTTACAATACATTTAAGGAGTGTTCTTTAAAAAGAAATAAATATACAGTTACATGCATGAGGTGTCTAGTTTTCATGTGTTCTTTGCATTTTCCAAGTTTATTGGCGTTCCAGTACATTGTCAGAAGATCTTTGTTGTGCTGCTTTCCTGCACAAGGAGCACCCTTAAGAGTGTGAGTAGCAGCTAAATTGTGGATCGCATTTTGGCCTCATGAGATATTATCAGACTAAACCAGTTTATTTCTCCAATAATACCATGTGGGGACAGAACCACAGAACTGGTATGTTGTCATAATTCTAACACCATGGCATACGACTAGCCTAACACCATAATGGACTGTGACCAGCTATAACCATTAAAGATTAGTTTCTTATCTCCACTGGGGTGTTCTTACCTTTATTTCAGATTGTTATGGTAACCCTACCAAGATAAGTGCATGCAAGAAAGCTGGCTCATCTCAGGCTGGAGAGAGAAGCAGTGTCTGTAGTTGGAGGCGAGCAGCTTGTTGGATTGTGCTTCCATTAAAAAAAAAAAAGTCAATTATACATTTTAAATAAACAAGTCTTATCTGATAAAAACCTCTCTTCTCCTTGGCTTCATGGCTGTATTAAGAACAGAATGCTCTGCACAGTGATCAGCTAATCAGGTAATCACAGATATTTTATTAAAAAGGAACCAAGCTAACCCCCTGATGGTAAATGTTCTATTAACATTGCCTTTATAAGCAACCCCCTTACTGTGGCAGTAACTGCTGGCTTGTCTGATTATTTTAATTAATTTGCAGCTGCAATTTACCATCCACCTTTTCAGCCTTGGGACTTTTTTTTTTTTTTTTTTTTTTTTGTAATCATTGAGCAAATATCACTGAAATTACATGTGATATTTTGGGGTTAGAATGGAGCAACCCTAAAGAGGTTTCAGGTATTTATAATCTTAATTGTATTTCCTTAATGAGTTAATGTTTATACAATGCTTTAGAAAAAAAAAAAACACACACACAAAAAAAAACATTCTCATGCAAGTCCTCAGCATTGATAATGACTACTTTTCACGCGTTAGAAGGGATGTGGAGGAGGAAGGCAAACAAGTCCGACAAAGATTTCACAGGCACAAGCAGCTTTCAGAACCGACAAAGTCAGCACAGTAATTGATAGTTGAGTGTTTTGCCTGCTCTGAGCCATCAGCAGTAACGAAGGTGTAGGGCTGCACTTGTGTGCCGCTGTGCTGAGCTAACACACCTTTCCTTGGGCCTGGAGACTCCGGCTCAGTGCTGCGGTAACACAACTTCATGACCTCCTGCTGGGGCTGCCTGTGCTGGTAGCTCTTCTGAGGGTGCTGGGGTGAGGGTTCCTCAAAAATACTTGCTACAGTGGGTGCACAGAGGCCTGATGAGAGTTTCATGAGTGCTGTGATTATCTGGCTCTTAGTTCCCCAAGGCCCAGTTCCCAAACGTGGTTGGTACCACTGCAGCTGGCAGTGACCTGTTGGCTGTTTCATGCAACAGCCTCTTCTCATCCTCAGCAGCCGGTTAATTCTTCACGGCTAGCCTCTGTCCTTAACAGGGGGATGGGACCAAGAAGAGTGACTTTGAGATCCCTGCTGTAAAAGTTCCGTGTTTTTAAATGGGATGAACACAGGAGGTTTAACAGGGCACATTAGAAAACTGCAGAACCTAATGAGGATTTTTTATATGCAATATACTATGGAATTTCTAAATTGGGAATATAATTACCTATTACATTGTTCAAGGAGGTTATAATTTGCTGTGAAGATCCATATGTCTCTTCTGTAAAGCACAAGGGAGATACAGATGCTCTGGCAAGCTCTCTTTATTCCATTCTCTCAGAATACTGTCACTTCAGGATTTATTTGCGTCAGCAAAACAGAGCATATCGGTCTCACATAGCTGCCTGCACAACGCTCTTATGAAACTTTAGATTCCAGCTATGGGTAGCTACTCTATCGCATGTTAAATGCCATTGTGTGAACTTCCCTGTTGTCGGACACATTGCCAGCTGTGGGTAAGAATTAGTACCAATAAAGGATACAGTTAGTTGAAGCAGGCCCAAAGGGGATTCAAGCTACTTAGTTACACAAATTTCAGTCCAAGAATGCTGGGGTTGGCTCCCATTTAACTCCAGTGACACCTAACCTTAGGAGGCGCCACCTTGCTTGAGGCTGGTTCCTTGAGTTCTGCTTTTGGGCACGAGCTGAACTTCTCAGGACTGTTTGAGGCCTGTTCTCCTCCCAGACCGACCTAGACACCAGAAACTACACATTTCTTGGCCTAGATCCTCTAAGGGACCTGCCCTGCTGAAGTGGGTCTTTGGAAATATCTCACATATGATGAAATGAGTCTCCCTGTTGAATTGCACTTATGACAAGTACAGTCACCACCTCTTATAGATTAGCCTAATGACTTAGTACCCTTCCCTGGGTATCTAAAAATACATTTCTGTCTATAAACCTCTCATTTGGTAGTCTATTAGTTCAGTCTCCTGGGAGAACCCTAAGTACCCCCACAAGGAGTAGGAGAGTCTTTGCTTTCCTGTTGAAATTCTGCTACTGCAAAGCCAAAAATTCAAGATTGATTGGCTCAGCAAGACTGTAGTGTATGCTCCCCAAGACAAAAAGTTGTTTGGAGAAGTGTATGTAAATATATGGCCTGCTCAGTGGGAAGGAATCACCTGGAAGGCCAGTGACTAGAGCGATGTGGCAGAGGCTTTGAAGGACAGGGACTGGAGCTCATGCATGTTCCTGCCTGTGGCTACCTGAACAGCTTCTAAAGAGTGGTATCAAATATGCTTCTTGCTTAGCACCCAGCTGCTCTCTGAGGTGCTCTCCCACGTCCCATGGAGGCCAGATGACAGGCTTACATTACAGCACTGTGCTTCAGAGTGAGGACCAAGCCCTCAAAAGTTAGGTGCTGCAATGCTTGACTCCTTTATTGTTTTTTGCCCTAAATAGCTCAGAGAGAACAAGCCTTATTGATTTAATACCTTGCACAGTGGAACAAGTCAATGGGACTTATCCTTTTAAGTCATTTAGCCACCTCTGAAAATCCCAATCGATATTCTCTAAAGAATGTCCCTAAAGTAAATTCAGGATATTCAATGCAAAACCTACACAGCACATTATATATTTTAGTCTAGACACTTTTTTTTTTTTTTTTTTTTTTTTGAGTTAAATTGCCTGCATGAAAAAAATCAGCAGTCTGTATACTGATTAGGTTTATTACTGTGATGATGTCCCTGTGCCCTTTTCTCAATACAGATCACACACGCTAACATGGACTCTGAACACATGCTTACTGTAGGCTAAATTTAAAGTGAAATTTCTGGATAGTTTGACTTGTTCTGCAATTATTCTTGGGGTCTTTACATATGCTACATCTGCCACTTGTGTTTCTGCAATCTTTAATACACCTGCTTTTAACTGGATTAGGCAACCCCCAATACCACCAGGAATGTGGGAAACAGCTTTCCCTGTGAAACACTCAGATTTTGACTGTCTGTGATGCCTACAGTTAATTTGTTGTGTGTACAGAAGTGTGTTGTGCTTTTTTTTTTTTTTTAATTTATTTAAATGAATTTTATTGTTTTTATTTATTTATTTATTTTTCCAAATGATTGTGTTTGGGAAGAAAAACTTAATTTAAGAGTTTCTTTCATTTGTGAGTATAGAGGTATCCTGTACATATGGTTCATATGTGTGGCGTTGTATAGGCAGACACTACACATGATTGACTTTAAACAAGAGATAATGTCTCTGTCTTCTTTATACAAGACGATCTTGAGCTGGACCCCTGAGGAGGCTGGGATGGATTAAACCCCTTGCTGGGATCAGCCCCCTGCAGTGACCATGAACCACTGAAATCCCCATAAAGGATGAAATGGCATTCAGGAACTGCTGGTTCTCCATGCTGGCACCTAGCTGCACATCATGCCTTGGTGTCATTTTCCCTGCAGCTTAAGGAACAAGAATGACCTCCTGTTGTGTCGTGCATTGCTGTAAGTTGTATAATCCTCTCCACTCACATCAAAGCTAGAGGCAAGCTCCTCAGCCAAGGCTCATCAAGCTAGCTCCAGTGCTACCAGTACATCTCTGCTGCAGAGCAGCCGAAGGACTTAGCACACCTAACACCTCTGAGGTCCAGTCAAACATTTAAATAACCTGCACAAGCTTGACTGCTTGCAGGCTGGTGAAAGAAAAAGAAAAAAAAAAAAAAGTGCTTTTGAAAAGCAGTAAAAATTTCTGCTCTAGTGCGTTTCCCTGTTTTTCTGCATTGTATGAATATTCATTCCGAAGCTGACAGGAGGAAGGGAGCTTGATCAGCAGCAGGCCTGATCAAAAACAAAAACAGTATTACCACATAAACTGCCTTTTCGCATTCTTTCCTGATGAGTGACATCTCATAACTGACAGGAGTATTGCTAAGCAAGCAGTCAGTATGAATATGTATGGCGGCACACACAGACCCACGAACACCCAGCAAGGTGGAGGCAGCTCCGGCTCTGGGCTAGAGAACAGCGTTTCCTTTCCCTCTACCCTGCCAGAATATAAGAAGAGGCTGACACTATGCCATAGAAACTAATGGAGTTTCCACATTCATTTTAACAGCAGGAGATTCAGTCTCTGAAGGCTTGTTTCCATGAGGTGATGAGAAATCTTGCTGCTAAAGTTGCAGGGATGTCAGAACATTTGGCGCTTTGCCGGTTCAACTTCTTTCGCTCCCATCTGCTCCCAGAGAAACGAAGGTCTTCGCCTGCCTCAGCTGCACTCTGCCAGGGCAAGGGGCCGGGGATGCAGCTCCAGGCTGTGGAGGGTGCTGGTCTCTCCATATCCTGAGTGCTGGTGTCCTGAAACCTCCAGGTGTATTAGCATTGGCCCTCTGAGCAGGGAGATCTTCTAGTCTGCAAGGCTTAGGGGACGACTTGTGTGCTTATTCTTCCTAAAGAGATACACACTCGTGATCTCCAATGGGTTATTTCAAAAGGGTAAATATTTCACAAGCCAGGTTTGCTGAAGAGCTGGGGTGTTTCATGGAGGCACTCATATGAAGTGGTCAGATTTTTCAAAAGTGCTGAGCACTTGTTCTCGGCAGAAACTGCTGGATTCTGGGCATGCTGGAAAATCTGGCCCTTAGAAACTTCTTAATGACTAACTTAATGACGTCTGGCACTTCAGTTCCATTTGTTATTTCTCACAATCTTCCTTCCCTCCACAATATCCATATTTAGCCAGAAAGAAAGAAAGAAAAAAAAAAGCAACAAACAAATGAATGAAATAACGAGCAAATTTTCATGGCTCAAATAGCCTGCTCCATTTTGCTGCCAGGAAAAATGAAAACGATAAAGTGGAGAATTTGACCAGTTTTGTGACAAAGTTTTTCCTCTCCATTTCATATTTCATTATTATATTTTAACAGTTAAATGTGGGACTGGTGCAGAGAGACATCTTGGACTCATCTTAAATCTTTCAGAAGTTTTGTTTGGACAGTCAGTAGAGAGGGGCTTTTAAATAAAAAAGAAAAAAAAAAAAGAAGTGAGGGAAAGGCATGGTGTGCTGAGGGAAGCTGTCTTTCTCTGGCAGAAGATGAGCTAAATAGGCTAATAGTTTTTTCCATCTGTATTTCCTATCGTCCTACTGTGAGCAGAAGGGATTCGGATCCAGCTGATCTCTCAGGGTGGGGGGCGGAGGGGGCTGGCTGATGCTGTAAGCAGAGCCTGGCTGCTTGCTCCATCACTTAACACAGGCAGCAGTGGGAAGCTGAGGGGAATAACACCCCCGCCATGTCGCCCCCACTCCACAGGATCCCACCAAACATTTTCGCTGTCTCTCTGCAGTGCTGGATTGCAGCCAGGCTGTAAGAGTGAAGGATCAGCCACCGTCTATAGCGCTGCCCTGTGCTAACCCGCTGGATTTCCATGTTGAAGTCCAAAGGAGAGTTAATACTGCTTTGAGCAGCCTAAGCTTTGGCTGGGCTTGCTCTCTAGCTGCTACCGCACAGCTGTGCGCTGGCTCTGATGGTGCCAGGAGAGCCACTGGTGGGGTACCACTGGCTGGGCAGGCCCATGGGTCAGGGCATTGTGAGGAGGGAGCTGGTGGGGGGCTCCAGGGCGGCTGCTCCTGGGGGACACGCTGCTCAGGCTCTGCTGGCAGGTTGGTGTCCCACGAGGAGAACTTGGAAATGCTGTGTCCTGGAGCTCGCAAAGTTTCCTGGCTCCTGCAGTCTGATTTTCCAGGAAAGGGGACAATCTAAACCCTCTGACAATTTGGTTTGCTGTTTTTCTTAAAATTAAGGTATTTGAAATAATGCCAACAGTGCCAAACATTACCAATTCTCTGGGGGAACATGGGGCAGGAACCAAAAATATGTTGTCACGATGCAGACTACCTGAGAATTTCACTAAATTAAAAAGGGCACTGAAGAAGCAAGTCTCTAACCATTTTTAAAGGGTAGGATAAATCTCTCTCTCCCCCCCTCTCGCCCCCCCTTTTGGCCTGTTAGTTTCAGAAACATCAGCAGTGACGATGATTTAGTCATCTGTATTCTGCTTTAATGGAATGCCAGCTCCTGATTTTATACACAAGTTTCTTGATAGACTGCCTATTTCGGCAGAAATTACTGTTGTCAGCTTGGTGTTCGGGGTGTTAAAATCATCAATGTCACAATGTTCTAAATAGGTGATGCAAAATGTGACATCCAAAGAGAAGAACTCAGAGGGTGTGACATTTTCCAAAAATTCACCATATTTCAAACACTACAGAGTCTGCAGCAAAAGGAATAGGGGGAAGGGAGAGGAGGCCTTTCTGTGCTATAACGCCTGAAATGCTACAATGGAGTTTGAAGGTGCAAATCAGGCTATAACAAAACATGAGTGTGCATGCTTTCAACACCAAAATGACTTACTGGCTGCTAATTAAATCTCACTGCAAATGGGATTTCATTTTTATTTTTGATGGAAAAAGTGGTTTTATTACATTTACTTGGCTGACAGCCAGGAGTACAGCTCAATACGAATCGAGCAAAGTTAAAGGCCTTCTGCAGCAACATATGGCTTGTTTGGGAAGTATGAGTCATAAATGGAACCAGATGCAAAAAAATATAGTTATAAGAAGGTAGCAACTGTCCTCAGGCAGATGCCGATATTGTTATTTCTGATGTTTCCACCTCGTTGTGAAAAATTTACATGTGCATATTAGTGAACAGTTTTTTTCCAGCACGGACTGTCTGTTTCAAAGCCCTTAGATGGCATAGGTCCACTCACTCTGCTCCTGTTGCTGGTTAATACCTTACACAAGTTATTTTGTCCTTGTGACTTATTAAAACAGGACTTCCAGAGATGTTTCTCTCCTGGTTTGAGTTCATATCTTAAGGTGGGCCTACGCAAGCATTGACTCCTGGCTCCCTGAAGACCCCAGGTGGCCTTCAGGGCTGCTTCTGTCACACAGGGCTGGCCTTCATCTTGCTCTCCGCTCCCTGTGGAAATGCAGGCTGGCAGGAACGTGTCCTTGCATGGGGAGAAACCCCGTGGACGCCTCACCACCACACCCTGCGCCTATCTGTGAAGATGGCCTGCGTGTGTGTGCCTGCAGACACACAGGCCAGCCGGGGTGCCAGGAGAATGACAATCACCACGGGTGGAGGAGCTGTCAGGGATCATCTTCTGCCAAGAGCTCCGGCAGCCTGTAGTGAGGCAACGGGTAAACAGGGAGACAGGAACAGTGAATGGCAGAGGGTGTGAGCAGGCTGTGGGCATTTGTGCACCATTAGTAGGGCTGCCAGCTCTTCGCCCAGAGGCTGCTGGCGTGGCTGCTGGTAAAGGGCCCTCTGCAACCACAGTAAAAGCTGCATGTACATGTACGTGCACTCATTGCTGCCTTGCATACCCACAGAATATGTGTGCTTTTAGTACAGAGGCCCGCATGTTTCTAAGAGTTTGGCTCTTGAGCCATAGGTACCATTTTATTTCCACCAGAGCCTTGTGTCCATGATTTACCCTGTTCCTGTTGTGTGTCTCTACTAACTCCTCCAACCCTTCACTGCCTGTTTCCAAGGATGGGTGTCAAGAACTTTGGCAAAGATTAAGTCAGCAAGATCCTATTCCTTCCCACATAAAATCCCCTCTTACAGAGTTAAGACAGATACGCTGGAGATCTCTGTGGGGCAAAGCCTAGGTAGCCCTAGTTGCAAGGGAAACAATGTCTTACACTGTAGAGGGAAATGGTCATATACTCTTGAACAATGACACAAACCACTTAATGCAAGCAGTGTAGGTGTAAGCATTAGGCTGTAGGTTAGGCTATAGATCAGTCCTACCCGGTGGTGGACACCAGAGCAAAAGCACAGTGTTAATGAACCCTGCTGGAAGGCAATGCCCTGCGGCAGGCATCCTCCTCGCCCCAGCTCTCCCCGAATCCTTTGCCAAGGATCCTCTGCTGTGGGGGGGGGGTTGCACAGGTGAAGGCTCTCACATGGCTCAGCCCTGCTGCATCTCCTGACAGGAGATGGGCGGTGGGCAAGGTCCTTGGAGATCTTGTGAGACAGCCTCTTTGTGCAGTGGCCTTTTCCAGCAGGAAGTACAAGAGCTGCCTGGGGCTTTGCTCACGTCCTTCACCTGGGAAGCTCAGCACTTGAAGCACAGCTTGAAACACTGCCCTTTTCGTGACAAGCTTTTTGTATACTTAGAAAAAGACTACTGTATTAATTAAGTGGTTATCAGATCTCACAGCATCTGACGTCGTTTGGTCTACAAAGCTTAATATGTCACCTGGCTCTCTCAGCAGAAATACCTTTGCATTCCGTGCCCATAGCCCACCCAAAATGTCCAGTCACGTAGTTACACCAGCTCTAGTCTCTCCTTTTGTTGTTTAAGCTCCTGCCCAGTTACTCTGACATATGAGCAGCCTGGCTCAGCTGAAGAGGGGAAACCAGCTCAGCTCATAACTTGGAGGTATGCTTCCTCCCTCCTTATCTGAGTGAAAAGTCGAACTACAGGCAAACACTACCTCCCAGGGCTTGCATTACACCATACATGCAACCCTTTGCATTTTAGGAATTCAGATTGCATATCTGAGTTGGAATGTTATTTCCTTATTTTGCACCTGGTTTATGCTGATGTCTGGGATTCTATTGATACAGGAGACTTGGCTGTCAGTAATTTTGAAGGTGATACCAGGGACTGAGGATAAGGGGAGAGTTGCTACTAAGGCTGTTGCTTTGCATGCACAGAAGTCCTCTGGGAAGGTGAAGGAGACTGTATGGCCTCTGGGGTGAACCCGAATCTGTCACCTTGGTGGGGAATCAAGAGATCAGTTGGATGACCAGACAGGTTGTGCCATCTTGATGGATAATGTTTATGCCTGTGAAAGAAAAGAAAACAAACAAACAAACAAACAAACAAACAAAAAAAAAAAAACAACAAAAAAAACAACCCTCCCCTATACCACACAGTGCTACTTAAAGGCAGCTAGATTTTGCAATTCTTGCTCATGCTGATGACATCAATGGGATTACTTAAGTGAGCGGGTGTTTATTAACATGAATAAGGGCTGTGCTATGTAGCATTAAATGCACCCTGGTTGGGCTGGGGGTTGGGGAGTTCATGCTTGTGACTAATGCATGGAGCTTGCTAAGAGCTGGGAGTGCCAGAAAAGGAGCTCCCAGCTCCTGGGGGAAAGGGTTTACTTTCTGTGCATTAATAGTACTTGCTTTGAATGTTGTGAAGTAAAAAACAAGCTTTGCAGCATGCCCTCCAAAGGCTTCCTACCTCAGGAAGAGCTGTGGGAGGTTTTGTGTGCGAATGCTCCATAAGAAGAAAAGGCTGAGAGGATGGAAAAAATGTGTCTCTGTACCAAACTCCCACAGAGAGAAATTTCAGGGGGGTTGGTCCTACTAAGCTGGAGGTATATGCTTAACTTTACACAGCCAGGGAGGCCCCATTGACTTATTTAAAATCATTGTATGGTCTAAGCCTTGTATGCTCTTTCAGTCAAAGATTTTGTCTGCCTCTTTGGCCAAGATTTTGTTTCAGACAGTGCATCCTTCCAAGCACAACATTTGTGGCAGTGGAATGGGTAACCCTATTTCTATAGTGCAGGAAACCTGGTGGTTGTTTCCATGCTCTGGGGTTAGATAACCCTCCACCATATGCTGGAGGCCAAATTTCCGTGCTGAGCGTGCTTCCTGGCTCTGCAGGAGACGTGAGCCCATGGAGGGCTTGGGAGCACTTAACTCCTGTGCAGCTCTCCAGAGTGCCTCATATATGCTGGTGGCAATCCTGTAACAGAACTTTCTTGATGTAATTCAGAGTATTTGGCTCCTAATTGTGCATGATTTTTGATGAGCAGCTGGTGAAAAAAAGCTGCCTTGAACTGAGTTTTGCTTTGACTTTCTGAGGTTCTCAGGTGTGTACAAAACTTATTAATGGCAACCAAAACCATATCTGTACTTTTGTGGAGCAAATATATCTCTCCTTATGCTATACATGGCTTCAGCTAACTCTATACAGTTTTATTCTCATGACTTTCCTTGTCAGAAAGTCACTTAAAATCTATTTGTTTCCATCTCACCAAATATAATATTGTGATGACGGCTGCTATCGTAACTCTCAGTGTTGCAAGCTCAGTGTCACAGAAAGCTTAAATTTTCTAATGATTGTAAAGCAGCCTGAAGCACTAGGATGAGAGATGATACAAAAATAATCCCACAAAATATCCGCTATGTTACACAGACTAGACACAGAAAAATTCAGCACCCACACTGAGAAGCAAGCTACTTGCTGACAGGCGCAGGTGAGAGGGAGCATGCAATTGCACAGGCTTATAGAGCTCTGGCAGTCTGACTGGGCAAATTGGATTTTATTGTTTGAATGAAAAAACATTTTCTCTCAGTTACCTTGGGCTGCTGAGCTGAAAGCTGGGTTTGTTAAGTCAATGAAGGGAAAATCATGAAGCACTTTCCTGTTGCTTCACAGGTGCAATTTTTCATGGTTATCCTTTGGCTCAAGCTTAGTGATGGCTTGCTGGCAGCTGGCAATAAGGTGCAGGAAAAAATGCAAGCTTTGGAGTGTTTGTTCACATCAGCATACAAATCTGGAGGCCATTCAGGGAAGCCTGGAGGGGGTCAGCTCCAGGCTACAAACACCCAGGCCAGAGGAAGGATAGGAACAAAGGGCAAAGCTCAGTTTCTCAAATGTCAGGGACAGGACAGTGGTCTTTTTAAAGTGCAAGCTGATCACTGCAAGAGGGGGGAATGATAATAAACACAACAACAAAAACTAGAAATGCTAGAAGGATCTCTTCTTGTACAAGGTTATGTTCCTATTATGTTATTTTTTATGATGTCCCTGTTCAAATATCAGTCCCACACAGAAGCAATGAAATTGCAGCAGGTCCCAAGTACCCAAACTTGCAGAGAGGAATTCTAGGAAAGAGATGCATGTAGGGGGCTGGTTGCTTCTGAGAATGGGACAGGTACAAGGTTTGAAACCAACTTCTAATTTGGGGCGGGTTGCATTTTGGAAGCTTTGGGTGTATTCAGAGTTCCTGATAGAGAAATTTACTGTTGAAAAGGAAGTAAACATCCAAACCTTTCTTTAGAATATTTCACTTGATTTGTGGTACATTAATATCCGCTGCACTATAGTGAGACAAGTGAGATAAATTAGTCAGGACATACAAGATAATAAATACTGTAATATTTTGTTATGCTGGAGGGAGATGGTGGACATGGTGATTTGGGGAAACTGTCTAAGAACAGTTAATGGGCTATAGATCTTGTACACTTGTATGATATAGAAAGCTCTATTTTATCAGAAGGCTGATCTTTGTGTTCTCCCTCTGGCTTGGACTAACGTTCCTAGGAGGACCTGGCACAGAGTTTGCAACAATAATTAGTGATACTATTGCAATCCCATCAAGTCAAACTGGTTCATCAGTGTATAACTTAGTTTGGCAATGCTGTCACCTGGCAAGGGTACTGTCGTCATCAGATAGGGTGAATCAGATCTGATCTGACAGAGGACAGAGAATGTACCCTCTTGAATAATTTTAAACCTCAGTCAGTTTATACTGCTGAGGAACAGCCTGCAGGAGGAAATCCTTCAGACAGGAAACTCCCAGCACTGTTGAATGCACATGAATTACCAGGGATGTCCAAGAGGGTGGATGAACCAAGGGGCAAGGGACAAAAGCCGTTCCATGAAGATGTTTGTCCTTGAAATTCAAGTAAATTTGGGAGAAACAACAACAAAAAAAAACCACCACCATACCCACCCCCAAAAAAACAAACAAACAAAACAACAACAAAAACACAAAACCACCAACAAACAAGAAAAAATATGTTCATGCATCTCCTCTTTTTTTTTTTTTTTTTTTTGCACACATGGGGTAACATATATTATCTGTGTTCTTGGTGACTTAATACATAAACCAGTAGGTTTGCTTCTCCTGTAAAACTCTGGAAAAAGTTAAACTCTAGGAACTCTGTTTGAACCCCAGGAATAGGTAGTTTTTTTGTTTTGTTTTGTTTTGTTTTGTTTTGTTTTGTTTTGGGGGGGGTCTTAACCTTGAGGAAATAGTGCTAGGGGGAAGATTTACTTCTTTGCTAACCCCTGAGACAGGTAAAGTGTCTGGACTCTTTTTTTACCCCCCAAAGGCTGAAGACATGCAAGGATTCTGTACTGCAGCTGACTTGATCTCTCATGTGGCTGACAAGGTGCACTGTGCCAGATGTTGCAACAGCAGCTCCAGACATGATGAGACCGATGTGCACACTAGATACACTTGACTTAAAACAATTACATGTAGCTGCTGATCTCCTCCAGGGAGTGAGATACTTGTCATCACAGGAAAACCTCTCCCAAGGGGCTAGGTCTCCGCTAATGCTTGCAGCCTTTGGAGAGAATGAGGGAGTGCATACATGTGCACAAGAAAGAGATCATACCTTTATTTTAGCAAGGGTTTCCAGGATAAATAGCCTCTGGATAGCTAGTAAGTATTGAGCTAGATTTGTCTTTCAGAGCAGAGGGTGTGAGAAGAAGGTGAGAGAGGCTCCACAGTGTGAGCAATGCATTGATGAATCCCAGTAGTAGTTCAGTGGAAGTGAAAGGAGCCCCTGCTCAGACAGCATCCCATCGTCACAAGCTTGACAAGTGCAACTTTCTGTTGAATAAACATGAGGGAAGGGAGGATGCAAAACTGGACTGTGATATTTTTGAAGACTTTCAGAAAGCACTACATTTGCTTGGTAAAGTCATGGAAATTGGTAATGATACAGAAACTTGAAGTAAATGGATCAGCTAGGTGTATTAAAAACAAATAGGTCATAATAGGACTTTTGTGGGGCTGAAGCTGTTTGAACATCCAAGAGTTTAGTGGGGGGCCACTCAGCCACTTTAGGGAACCATACCCTTGTACAATGGGCAAACATAGGACACATGAAGTATACTAAAAGTAGAATGAGAATTTGAGAATTGAGATACAGTAACACCTGGGAATTGTACAGGAATGAGCGTGCTGGCTCAAATGTGACATGACTGCAGTGAAATGGGTCATGCAGGGCAGTACTGGAGAATAAAGGAA